>NW_027361746.1:1895000-3362500 GCF_039654945.1 Dendrobates tinctorius | reverse complement strand
CTCCCACAAATGCATTATGGCCTGCCTCTGCTCGCACAGCCGCTCCACCATGTGCAGGGTGGAGTTCCACCTTGTTGCAATGTCGATAATGAGGCGGTGGTTGGGAAGGTGGAGCAATCGCTGCAGCTTCTGCATACGAACGGAGTGTACAGGCGACCGGCGGATGTGCGCGCACAGTCTTCGCACCTTCTGGAGCAGGGCTGTTAACTCCGGATAATTTTTGAGGAAGCACTGCACCACCAGGTTCAAGGTGTGAGCCAAGCAAGGTATGTGGCTGAGTTTTGAAAGGGCTATGGCTGCCACAAAATTACGGCCGTTATCACTAACTACCTTGCCTGCCTCAAGATGTACACTGCCCAGCCATGACAGTGGCAGCTGCAGATGGAGTGCTCGTACGACTGCGCTCTGTGGACAAGCTTTCGCTTCTGGAGGAGGAGGAGGAGGAGGAGGGTCGAACGCCTACAGCCAACTGTTTCCTATACCGTGGGCTAGGCAGCACTGTCCCACCACCGCTGTCCCCTGTGGACCCTGCATCCACCACATTAACCCAGTGCGCAGTGATGGACACGTAACGGCCCTGGCCATGCCGACTGGACCATGCATCAGTTGTGAGGTGCACCTTTCCGCTCACTGACTGATTGAGTGCATGGACAATGAGGTCTTTCACATGATGGTGGAGGGCTGGGATGGCTTTGCGAGAGAAGAGGTGGCGACTGGGTAGGTCATAGCGTGGTACTGCATAGGCCATGAATTCGTGGAAAGCTGTGCTTTCCACCAACCGAAAGGGCATCATCTCAAACGAGATTAGTTTGGCAATGTGGGCGTTCAAACCCAGTGTACGCGGATGAGAGACTGAGTACTTTCTTGACCTACTCATAGTGTCTGGGAGGGTGAGCTGGACTTGAGAGCTGCATATGGTGGAAGTAGCGGTGGACAGGGCGGACTGAGAGAGGGTTGATGATGGTGATGGAGTTGGTGTTCTTTCTGATGGCCTAGAATCAGTCTTTCGTTGATATAACAGTGGGATTCCCTGACTGCTGTGGTCTTGCAACGACACCTCAACATTTGCTGCTGTGCTAACCGGTGGGCTTACAGTGGGGGAAACAATGTAGCGTTGCTGACTACCTTCGTTGTGATCAGTTGCACATGTGGCACTTGAGGTTTGGTGTTGTGTCCACGCTTGCAAGTGCATGCTGGTTAAATGTCTAAGCATGCAACCGGTATTCAAATTTTTCAGATTTTTCCCTCGGCTAAAGGTCTTTGTGCACTTCTTACAGATAACCTTGGCCTGATCATGAGGATTTTGTTCAAAAAAGTGCCACACTGCACTCTTCCTACTTTGGCAGACATTTTGCGGCCTAGCACGCTGTGATCTTTTGACCCTCTGGACAAGCTGTCCAGCAACTCTTTTGATGTTTGGAACCTGTCTTTGGAGTGCTCCGGGCCTGCCAGATAACAGCTGTTGCGATGTCGATGTCTGCTGTGGATGCTCCACATCTGAGCTATTGGAAGCAGCACCCTCTTCCCCCAATGGATGCCAATCTGGGTCAACAACTGGGTCATCCATCACCTACTCTTCTATGTCATGTGCACCTTTCTCTGTGTCACCGTGTATGGTGGTATAATGTGCGGGAAGGGGCACCTGAGTCTCATCAGGGTCAAAATCTGGCTCTGTACACTGCGAGGACAATGTAGTGCTCTGAGTGAATGTACCAGCAGAATCATCCATCAGCGGCTGTGCATCAGTGCACTCCATGTCAGATTCATCTTAGCCTGGGTAATTCACCATTTCACTTGATAATCCAGGCATGGTATGTGAAAACAGCTCCATGGAGTAATCAGTAGTATGGCCTGCGTCATCCTTCAATCTTGGTTGGGGTGAAGGACACAAGGAAAGGTGTGGTTCATGAACATGAGCCTCCAATGACGACTCAGTGCTTTTACTTTTTACAACTGAAGAAGAGGAGGCGATAGAGCTGGAGGCTGAGTCAGCAATGTAAGGCTGGTTTCACATTAGCGCATTTTCAGCGCGCGCACGGCCGGGGGTAGCTCCGCCCCCGATCCGGCTCTCTGCCCGGCGTGCCCGCCCCTTCCTTGTAGCGCCGCCTCCTAGCGGACAGCGGCGCCTGCGATCGGCGCACCCTATCTTTAGCATAGGGTGCGCCGATCGTGCGCAGGCCGTGCGCTAGTTGCGCTTTGACCTGCGCTGCGCACTTTTGACGGTGCGCCGTGCGCGCCAAAATCAAACTTTTCGGATTTTGGCGCGCACGGCGCACTGTCAAAAGTGCGCAGCGCAGGTCAAAACGCAACTAGCGCACGGCCTGCGCACGATCGGCGCACCCTATGCTAAAGATAGGGTGCGCCGATCGCAGGCGCCGCTGTCCGCTAGGAGGCGGCGCAACAAGGAAGGGGCGGGCACACCGGGCAGAGAGCCGGCTCGGGGGCGGAGCTACCCCCGGCCGTGCGCGCGCTGAAAATGCGCTAATGTGAAACCAGGCTTAGACAAAACTTTTTCCTGATGCTCTGCCTTTAAAAGCGGTTTGCCAACTCCTAGAAAACTAAGCGTTCGAGGCCTTATGTGGCCAGACGATGACGCAGGGTCAGCACCTCCTGCATTCGGTCCTATTTTGCTCTTGCCACTACCATCAGATCCACCACCAACACCATCATTACCAGCTGCCAACCCCCACCCAATTCCACGGCCTCTTCCACCAGCCTTCCTCATTTTTGGTAGAAATGTAGACAAAATCCAACAAACTATATAGTAATGTAAAACAAGGTACAAGGTGTCTATAGGACAGGGGAGATTTAGAATTTCTGCACACACTTGTGGACAGTGGACACTTTTGGATTGTGTGAGGCCCACTGATATCTGAGCGCTATGTGACAGGCTCGATTGCACAGCTGCCTGTGACCAAAGTGACGAGAGGATAATGGAGATTTTGAATCTCTGCGCACACTTTTGGACACTGGACACTTGTGGATTGTGTGAGGCCCACTGATATCTGAGCACTATGTGACAGGCTCGATGGCACAGCTGCCTGTGACCAAAGTGACGAGAGGATAATGGAGATTTTGAATCTCTGCGCACACTTTTGGACACTGGACACTTGTGGATTGTGTGAGGCCCACTGATATCTGAGCGCTATGTGACACGCTCGATGGCACAGCTGCCTGTGACCAAAGTGACGAGAGGATAATGGAGATTTTGAATCTCTGCGCACACTTTTGGACACTGGACACTTGTGGATTGTGTGAGGCCCACTGATATCTGAGCGCTATGTGACACGCTCGATGGCACAGCTGCCTGTGACCAAAGTGACGAGAGGGTAATGGAGATTTTGAATCTCTGCGCACACTTTTGGACACTGGACACTTGTGGATTGTGTGAGGCCCACTGATATCTGAGCGCTATGTGACACGCTCGATGGCACAGCTGCCTGTGACCAAAGTGACGAGAGGATAATGGAGATTTTGAATCTCTGCGCACACTTTTGGACACTGGACACTTGTGGATTGTGTGAGGCCCACGGATATCTGAGCGCTATGTGACAGGCTCGATGGCACAGCTGTGACAAAAGTGACTAGAGGATAAGGGAGATTGGATTGCTTTTAAAAAAGCAGTTTGCGGAGCAGTGGGTAAACAGCAATGCCAGCGTGTCAGGAAGCCTTAAAAGGCAGCCCAACAACCAACACCACTGATACACCACAATATAGCCTCCCCTTGCACTGCACACACAGTGACTTGTGTGTTGTGCAGGCCAAATCGCTAGCAGCAGAAGCAGTTTTTTTGTCTTCTTCCCTGCCTAACGCTCTCCCTACAGAATCAGCAGCAACCTCTCCCTATACTAAGATCGGCAGAAGTAAGATGGCGGTCGGCGTGCACGCCCTTTTATACCCCCTGTGACGCCCACCAAAGCAAGCCAATCACTTGCATGCCCTTCTGAAAGATGGTGGTGACCCGTGCCTAGGTCATCACGTTGCCCACAGTGTCCGTGGATCCTGATTGGCTGAAAAAGAGCACAAAACAAACTTTTGAAACGCGACTTTGGCGCGTAAGTCGCCGACCTCGTGGCCGACCTCATCCTAGGGTCGGGTTTCGTTTCATGAAACCCGACTTTGCCAAAAGTCGGCGACTTTTGAATTTTTTCGACCCGTTTCGCTCAACTCTAAGCACCAGTAACACAGGAACAAGTGTAGATTGTGCTGACGCCACTTCAGAGATGTAGCTGGCGGGGTTGGAGGCCAGGGTAAATAGTAGAGACAGTGGAGCCAGAGGCCTAAGTGGAGCATGGTTAGAATCAGTAGTAGTCAACAACCTCCATAAAAAACGCTGCCCATTGGCCTCTGCATGCGGCATGCGTAATCCTGGGCTCCAACAGCGTCAGTTGGTGTTCAGAAGTGTCATCTCCACAGAGCCAAACACATTCGTTCAAGTGTTAGTGGGGTTGAGCACTGCCAGCTGTTCCCCTGCTGTGGAGATGGCAAGTCTCCTGCTGCCTACACCTGCCAAAATCCAGTAGGCCCCAGCCTGCTCCACGCCAGATCCTGGGCTCCAACAGCGTCAGTTGGTGTTCAGAAGTGTCATCTCCACAGAGCCAAACACATTCGTTCAAGTGTTGGTGGGGTTCAGCACTGCCAGCTGTTCCCCTGCTGTGGAGATGGCAAGTCTCCTGCTGCCTACACCTGCCAAAATCCAGTAGGCCCCTGCCTGCTCCACGCCAGATCCTGGGCTCCAACAGCGTCAGTTGGTGTTCAGAAGTGTCATCTCCACAGAGCCAAACACATTCGTTCAAGTGTTAGTGGGGTTCAGCACTGCCAGCTGTTCCCCTGCTGTGGAGATGGCAAGTCTCCTGCTGCCTACACCTGCCAAAATCCAGTAGGCCCCAGCCTGCTCCACGCCTGATCCTGGGCTCCAGCAGCGTCAGTTGGTGTTCAGAAGTGTCATCTCCACAGAGCCAAACACATTCGTTCAAGTGTTAGTGGGGTTCAGCACTGCCAGCTGTTCCCCTGCTGTGGAGATGGCAAGTCTCCTGCTGCCTACACCTGCCAAAATCCAGTAGGCCCCAGCCTGCTCCACGCCTGATCCTGGGCTCCAACAGCATCAGTTGGTGTTCAGAAGTGTCATCTCCACAGAGCCAAACACATTCGTTCAAGTGTTAGTGGGGTTCAGCACTGCCAGCTGTTCCCCTGCTGTGGAGATGGCAAGTCTCCTGCTGCCTACACCTGCCAAAATCCAGTAGGCCCCAGCCTGCTCCACGCATGATCCTGGGCTCCAACAGCGTCAGTTGGTGTTCAGAAGTGTCATCTCCACAGAGCCAAACACATTCGTTCAAGTGTTAGTGGGGTTCAGCACTGCCAGCTGTTCCCCTGCTGTGGAGATGGCAAGTCTCCTGCTGCCTACACCTGCCAAAATCCAGTAGGCCCCAGCCTGCTCCACGCCTGATCCTGGGCTCCAACAGCGTCAGTTGGTGTTCAGAAGTGTCGTCTCCACAGAGCCAAACGCATTTGTTCAAGTGTTAGTGGGGTTCAGCACTGCCAGCTGTTCCCCTGCTGTGGAGATGGCAAGTCTCCTGCTGCCTTCACCTGCCAAAAGCAACAGGCCCCAGCCTGCTCCTCGCCTAATCCTGGGCTCCAACAGCGTCAGTTGGTGTTCAGAAGTGTCGTCTCCACAGAGCCAAACACATTCGTTCAAGTGTTAGTGGGGTTCAGCACTGCCAGCTGTTCCCCTGCTGTGGAGATGGCAAGTCTCCTGCTGCCTTCACCTGCCAAAAGCAACAGGCCCCAGCCTGCTCCTCGCCTAATCCTGGGCTCCAACAGCGTCAGTTGGTGTTCAGAAGTGTCATCTCCACAGAGCCAAACACATTCGTTCAAGTGTTAGTGGGGTTCAGCACTGCCAGCTGTTCCTCTGCTGTGGAGATGGCAAGTCTCCTGCTGCCTTCACCTGCCAAAAGCAACAGGCCCCAGCCTGCTCCTCGCCTAATCCTGGGCTCCAACAGCGTCAGTTAGTGTTCAGAAGTGTCGTCTCCACAGAGCCAAACACATTCGTTCAAGTGTTAGTGGGGTTCAGCACTGCCAGCTGTTCCCCTGCTGTGGAGATGGCAAGTCTCCTGCTGCCTTCACCTGCCAAAAGCAACAGGCCCCAGCCTGCTCCTCGCCTAATCCTGGGCTCCAACAGCGTCAGTTGGTGTTCAGAAGTGTCGTCTCCACAGAGCCAAACACATTCGTTCAAGTGTTAGTGGGGTTCAGCACTGCCAGCTGTTCCCCTGCTGTGGAGATGGTAAGTCTCCTGCTGCCTTCACCTGCCAAAAGCAACAGGCCCCAGCCTGCTCCTCACCTAATCCTTTGCTCCAACAGCGTCAGTTGGTGTTCAGAAGTGTCGTCTCCACAGAGCCAAACACATTCGTTCAAGTGTTAGTGGGGTTCAGCACTGCCAGCTGTTCCCCTGCTGTGGAGATGGCAAGTCTCCTGCTGCCTTCACCTGCCAAAAGCAACAGGCCCCAGCCTGCTCCTCGCCTAATCCTGGGCTCCAACAGCGTCAGTTGGTGTTCAGAAGTGTCGTCTCCACAGAGCCAAACACATTCGTTCAAGTGTTAGTGGGGTTCAGCACTGCCAGCTGTTCCCCTGCTGTGGAGATGGCAGTCTCTCCTGCTGTCTTCGCATTCCAAAGACAGTAGGCCTCTGCCTACACCCTCCTATTTCCTGGGCTTCAACACAGCCAGTTGTAGCTCGGAAGTGCCGTCCACACGGAAAGAGACACTTGCTCCCGTGTCTCAGTGGGGTTCAGTAACGTCAGCTGATCCCCTGCTGTGTGGATGGCAGTCTCTCCTGCTGTCTCCACATTCCAAATACAGTAGGCCTCTGCCTACACCCTCCTATTTCCTGGGCTTCAACACAGCCAGTTGTAGCTCGGAAGTGCCGTCCACACGGAAAGAGACACTTGCTCCCGTGTCTCAGTGGGGTTCAGTAACGTCAGCTGATCCCCTACTGTGTGGATGGCAGTCTCTCCTGCTGTCTCCACATTCCAAATACAGTAGGCCTCTGCCTACACCCTCCTATTTCCTGGGCTTCAACACAGCCAGTTGTAGCTCGGAAGTGCCGTCCACACGGAAAGAGACACTTGCTCCCGTGTCTCAGTGGGGTTCAGTAACGTCAGCTGATCCCCTGCTGTGTGGATGGCAGTCTCTCCTGCTGTCTCCACATTCCAAATACAGTAGGCCTCTGCCTACACCCTCCTATTTCCTGGGCTTCAACACAGCCAGTTGTAGCTCGGAAGTGCCGTCCACACGGAAAGAGACACTTGCTCCCGTGTCTCAGTGGGGTTCAGTAACGTCAGCTGAACCCCTGCTGTGTGGATGGCAGTCTCTCCTGCTGTCTCCACATTCCAAATACAGTAGGCCTCTGCCTACACCCTCCTATTTCCTGGGCTTCAACACAGCCAGTTGTAGCTCGGAAGTGCCGTCCACACGGAAAGAGACACTTGCTCCCGTGTCTCAGTGGGGTTCAGTAACGTCAGCTGATCCCCTGCTGTGTGGATGGCAAAGTCTCCTGCTGCCTACACAGTCGTACTACTACTGATTTTTAACCGTGCTCCAATTAGGCCTGTGGCTCCACTGTCTCTCGTATTTCCCCTGTCCTCCAACCCTGCCAGTTACAGCTCCGAAGTGGCGTCTGCACAATCCACACTTGTTCCTGTGTTACAGGTGTTCAGTCCGGTCAGTTAATCCCCTGATGTGTGTCCGGCAATGTCGCCTGCTCTGTCCACATTCCCATAACTAGTTATGGGAATGTGGACAGAGCAGGCGACATTGCCGGACACACATCAGGGGATTAACTGACCGGACTGAACACCTGTAACACAGGAACAAGTGTGGATTGTGCAGACGCCACTTCGGAGCTGTAACTGTCGGGGTTGGAGGACAGGGGAAATACGAATATCAGTGAAGCCACAGGCCTAAGTGGAGCTTGGTTAAAATTAGTAGAAGTCTACAACCGATCTTAAAATTTCTTCAATGCAGCCTCAGCCTGCTCCGTGCTTGTCCCTGGGCTTCAACACAGCCAGTTGTTGCTCGGAAGTGCCGTCTTCACAGAGTAAAACACTAGCTCCTGTGTTTGTGGGGTTCAGTAACGTCAGCTGTTCCCCTGCTGTTTTGATGGCAATCTGTCCTGCTGCCTCCCAATTGACAGCACATCAGGCCTCAGCCTGCTAAGAGCTTGTCCCTGGGCTCCAACATCGCCAGTTGCTGCTCATAACTGACTTTGGCACGGGTACTCCCTCCTGCCCAGCTTGGTTCCAGCCCTGCCTGCTGTTTCCGGGAAGTGTCAATGTCAGTTTGCCACCCCAAGTTGCCATGTCGTGTTGCGGTTGGGTTAGCCGAGGCTAGGGTGCCAGCAGTTTAGGTGCTTCCTATGTGGACTGCGGGTTCTGGTAAGAAAGGCTTGTTCCGTAGTGCCAGTAGGACAAGCACCCCCTGTAGGACTGTGTGATTCGGTAACTGCGGCCAGCTTGCGGCATGCCAACTTTGCTTTTCAGGGGTAACTTCAGCTGCCCCTCCGGGTTCCAGCACCGTCAGCTGGTTCTCGTCAAAGCCTTTGGCCTAGGTGCCTCCATCTCGGTATCCGAGTTCCGGCAACGTCTGCTGGTCCTTGGTAGTGCTTTGTAGCACAGGTACCTCCTGCTTAGTAACCGGGTTCCAGCACCGTCAGCTGGTCCTCGGTTGTGCCATTGGCTCTTATTCCTTCTGCTGCCCCTCCGGGTGCCAGCACTGTCAGCTGGTCCTCGCTATTTCCATTTGCTCTTGCAGCTTATGCTACCCCTCCGGGTTCCAGCACCGTCAGCTGGTTCTCGTCAGAGCCTTTGGCCTAGGTGCCTCCATCTCGGTATCCGAGTTCCGGCAATGTCTGCTGGTCCTTGGTAGTGCTTTGTAGCACAGGTACCTCCTGCTTAGTAACTGGGTTCCAGCACCGTCAGCTGGTCCTCGGTTGTGCCATTGGCTCTTATTCCTTCTGCTGCCCCTCCGGGTGCCAGCACTGTCAGCTGGTCCTCGCTATTTCCATTTGCTCTTGCAGCTTATGCTACCCCTCCGGGTTCCAGCACCGTCAGCTGGTTCTCGTCAGAGCCTTTGGCCTAGGTGCCTCCATCTCGGTATCCGAGTTCCGGCAACGTCTGCTGGTCCTTGGTAGTGCTTTGTAGCACAGGTACCTCCTGCTTAGTAACCGGGTTCCAGCAACGTCAGCTGGTCCTCGGTTGTGCCATTGGCTCTTATTCCTTCTGCTGCCCCTCCGGGTGCCAGCACTGTCAGCTGGTCCTCGCTATTTCCATTTGCTCTTGCAGCTTATGCTACCCCTCCGGGTTCCAGCACCGTCAGCTGGTTCTCGTCAGAGCCTTTGGCCTAGGTGCCTCCATCTCGGTATCCGAGTTCCGGCAACGTCTGCTGGTCCTTGGTAGTGCTTTGTAGCACAGGTACCTCCTGCTTAGTAACCGGGTTCCAGCACCGTCAGCTGGTCCTCGGTAGTGCCATTGGCTCTTGTTCCTTCTGCTGCCCCTCCGGGTGCCAGTACCGTCAGCTGGTTCAAGAGGACAAAGAACAGGAAGACAACCACCAAGATGCAGAACAACAAGAGAGAGAAGACAAAGAAGCATAAAAAAACAAAGCAGAAGAACATTAAGCATAAGACTAATACTCTGAGCAAATGATATTATCTTATTTATAAGCAGAAGAAGACTAAGCAGTGTATGGGGGTGAGTCCGTTCCTCCTCGTGGTGCCCCTGGAAAAGGCCTGCTGCTGCAGGCCAAACTGAACGCGGACAAATCCTGTTGTAAATCTTTTGTGACAGGCAGAACGGAAGGTGTAAACTTCTAACTTTTCTAGATAACAACTACAGGAATGCCTGACACAAACAAGAATATGATGAAGAAGAATAGGAAGAAGATGAAGAAGTTGAATATGTAGAATAATAATTGTTGAATAAGAAGAATATGAAGAATGTAAGAAAAGGAAGAAGAAGAAGAATGTAAAAAAGGAAGTAGAAGAATTTAAAAAAAGGAAGAAGAAGAATGTAAAAAAAGGAATAAGAATAAGAATGTAAAAAAAGGAAGTAGAAGAATGTAAAAAAAGGAAGAAGAAGAAGAATGTAAAAAAAGGAATAATAATAATAAGAAGAAGAAGGTAAAAAAAGGAAGAAGAATAAGAAAGAAGAAGAAAGAAGAAAGAAGAAGAAGACATACATGTCTGGCAAAATATAAATGAGGCTAACATAGTCAATATCTTTGTAACTCCTAACGTCTTTAAAAAAAAAGTTTAATTCCTGCTATTCCATTTGATTGGGCTAAACCTCTATGGCTTTAATGTCTCCTCCACCTCCCACAATACATTCTACATTATTCTTAGTTGTTTTTCTTCATGTAGAATTAACCTACAAGGAAAGAAAGGGTTTTTTTTAATTCCGATATTTTGGCCCCATTGACTTGCATTGGTTCGCGGTATCGGAATCGGCGATACCGATACTTTTTTTTAAGATCGGTCGATCCATTCCGATCCGATATTTTCAAGTATCGGCTGGTATCGCTCAACTCTAGCATTCACCCATTAGAGGCATATACAATAGATATTGTCCCTAAATGTGCAGGGTAGTATCTCTCCATTTATTAGGTCTATAATGTGAAGCGAAATAGTAAAATCCTAAAGCAACATTTGCAAGCCTCATATTTTGCAATATGCAAGGTAAATATCATTCTTCCAGCATCACTGTTTTTTTGTCAATAATACTAATATGAAAAATGGTGTATGCATCATTATGAAAAGGATTTTCTGGTTTTGTTAACCCCCTGTCAGTCATTGGTTAGCTCCAGTTAGTTTTAAAAACCCCGTCATTGCTCCTGGTGTCTGTTATTGTCAAAAGAGTTACACCCAATAACAAAATTCAGGTGCTCAGCACCAAATTGAGGGCATGAGATACTCAGAGACGGTGAGTTCTTTGCTTGGCTGAAGTGCTGTCGACATGATGTCAGCTCTGCAGATAAAGGTAGACTTTGGGAGCAGCTGCAGAATCTCTGCACTGGACCCAGAGAGGGTCAAGCACTTTTTTTTAATAAAATGCAGTTGGGGAACATCGGGTTTTCCAAAACTCTGAAATCACTTTAAGAATTCTATAGCATAGTGTCATAGATGTAGTTGTACAATATATAAGGCCATCTCATAGTGAACATAGAGCATGGCTTCATCATGAATTGTAGGGAACAACTAGGGAGATCTAGAACTGGTGCTATGTTAGCAAGGAGAGTCAAAAAACAAGAAGCCAAAACCTAGAAGTAATCTGTAAAAGATCATAAAAGCTCCTGCATTCAAAATCCGCTGTAGACAATTAACTTATTAGCACAACATTACTATAAACTCTATTACTTGAAAGATAAATAGGGATGAGTGAACGTGCACATTGATACTCGCATATGTTTGACGCCTGTTACACAACCAATAAGCATGCAAGGCTTGCCTGCGAGTAACTGTAATGTTGTAGCAGTCATTAGTAGCTGCATTTACTGTGATTGGCTTGCCGTTTGACATCATTAGGGATTATATATAAAAGGACAGGAACTTCCGCGCTCGGCAAACTGACGCCATTGTACAGCTCAGGTACAGTTCTTATTGAAGGGAGAGATTGTTTTCCAGGGCTGTAAGTGCATTGTTTAACAAATCAGATTCCTCTAGTGCTTATACTTGTGCTGATTATGAGCCATCATACTAACAGTCCTTATAAGGGATAAATCTCTGCTTTGCTGTTTGTATCAGATACAGTCTGCATTTAGCCTAGGGAGGGACAGTTGCAGGGGCAGGGAGCGTGTCAGAATACAGTTTATAGGCAGCTCTTAGGGTCCATTGCTAAATATATTTCTGCTGCACATTACCACGTTTTTTTCTTGGGTGAAAAAACTGACTATATTTTCATTCATAGAGTATTACATATTTTTTGGTATATATCCGTGGCATATATCATTCCAAAAAAGCATTGAACATTTTTTCAGGATTCAATTATTCATCCATACAGTATTACGCACTTTGTAGAACATTTCTGTGTTATATAACACTCCAAAAAAGCTTTGAAATTTTTCTAGATTCAATTAGTCATCCATACAGTATAACTTGCTTAGTGGGCAACAAAGGTGGCAGAATCACGTGAGACTCTCAAGGGAGTGACCAGAGGAATATTGGAGCCAGACAAAGGTGGCGTAACAAAGAAGGTGGCAGGAGACTGTGGTCAGGAACTGACCACTCTCCCGGAACCAGCAAGGCCCAAACCTAGGCAGCAATCTTCACTTCTGGGGTTCTTGCGGACTGCAGACGGGAGAGCCAGGATCGAGGAACTAGTGAGCAGAATTTGGTGCCTAGGCTGGCCAGAAGAGAGAATAAGGTGACGCAAGAATCGAGCTGGAGAAATCCTAGCAGATCCTCTAGCCGTAAGGTACCGAAAATTGGCAAGGAGGTCGTTACGTATGACCAAAAGTGGAGATGGGGGTCCATAGAAGAGTTTTGGATCACATCTCATTCAACAAGCAGGCAGTAGAGACGGAACACTTGCCTCGAAGGCTGCAAGAGCTGATGGCTGTAATTAGAGTCACATTCTTCAAAATGGAGGGGAAACATTACTAGTAGGCGGGGGATGTGTTCCAAGAAGAAAGGGAGCAGGATGAACACTTCTGGAGGAATGCACAGACCTGGAAGAGGCTTCTCGTGGCAGCCCGAGTCAGGGCTACTACCACCCCTGAGATATCATACTATCCTTGGGGTTCCCCACCTCCTATGCGGCTGCAGGCAATGGTGTAAGTGAAATAGGTGGCTGTCACCTATTTCTACTTGACGGGCTGCCTGATGCCAAGCCAGTTACAGCCCAGGCATCTGGGAAGCTCCAGGAAGCAGGTTGAGGCAGTCCCCTCAGCCTTCCGAGGAATGAGAAGAAGGAGTGGACACATGAAGCTGATTACTGCTTTAACCCTCCCCTTTATGATTTTTTTCTTTGCTTTGAACTTTGTGCAAAGGATGAGAGCATTATACTGCCTCTGTACAAATCTCTGGTTAGACCGCACATGGAGTACTGTGTAAAGTTTTGGGCACCGGTGCTCAGGAAGGATATAATGGAACTAGAGCGGGTACAAAGGAGGGCAAAAAAATTAATAAAGGGGATGAGGGAGCTACAATACCCAGAGAGATTAGCAAAATTAGGATTATTTAGTCTAGAAAAAAGATGACTGATCTAATAACCATGAATAAGTATATAAGGGGACAATACAAATATCTCTCCGAGAATCTGTTTATACCAAGGAAGGTGACAGTCACAAGGGGGCATTCTCTGCATCTGGAGGAGAAAAGGTTTTTCCACCAACATAGAAGAGGATTCTTTACTGTTAGGGCAGTGAGAATCTAGAATTCCCTGCCTGAGGAGGTGGTGATGGCGAACTCAGTCGAAGGGTTCAAAAGAGTCCTGGATGTCTTCCTGGAGCGTAACAATATTGTATCTTACAGTTATTGTTCGGTTCTTTAGAAGGATGTAGATCTGGGATTTATTCTGACAGAATTTTATAGGCTGAACTGGTTGGACTAGTGTCTTTTTTTGGCCTTACTAACTATGTTCTATGTTACTATGATTTATGAGTGTTGGAGTACAGCAGGTACACTTTAAACATATTTTAATGACGCCCTCTAGTTGTCTTTCTGGGGTGTATGGATGACTGGATAACCCTCATTATAATTTTTTCTTGCCTATGTACTTTCTGCAAAGCCTTTATTAGTATATGAGTACACCAACTAAACTTTCAAAATATTTATGTTAAAAAAATTCTGAATTCAATTAGTCAACCATACAATTTAACACTGTTCTAGTTACATTACAGTGGTATGTAACACTCCAAAAAGCTTTTTAAAATTTCTCATCCATACAGTATTACATGCTCTGTGGTATATTAGGGTGGTACATAACACTCCAAAATGATGAAATATTTGTCTGGATTCAATTACTCATCCATAGAGTATTACGTGATCTGTAGTATATATTTGTTGTAGTTAACTCTCTGATATATATGGCAAACTATGCAGGGAAATATTCTTTACTCTGTTATCCCTACTACACCAACTCCACAACAAAAATAGTAATCATAAAAATTAGCTAAAAATTAACTTTTACTAAATTATTTAAAATAGTATAATCACAAAAAGAGCATACAGTGATGCATACAACACATAAAAGCATTCATAGGTATAGGTAAAGCCCATATCCCTGTAAGGGAAAAATATGTTGACAATGCTAACAGAGTATGAGGGGCTCTCTCAACATGTAAAAGAAACTAAAAAAGTTAAGAAAAATTATGGATTCAATTACACATCCATACAGTTTAATTAATTTCTTATTACATTATGGTGGTATATAAAGCTCAAAAAACATTTAAAACAATTTATGGATTCAATTATTCATCCATACAGTTTAATATGGTTATTGTTACATTATTGTGATATATAAAACTCCAAAAACTCTTCAAAAATTTTTGATGGATTCATAGTTCATCCATACAGTTTGTTGCAGTTATTGTCACATCACGCTGGTACATAAAGGTACAAAAAAGTTCCAACATATTTATAAATTCAATTAGCCATCCACATAGATTAATGTGCTTTTTGTAAAATTGTGGTAGGTTAAATTTTTAAAAAAAAAACACTTGGCCTGGTACAGTTTACAAAATATTTTTGTTCAAAAAATGACTATTGTCATATACACTCACTGGCCACTTTATTAGGTACACCTGTCCAACTGTGTGTTAAGACTTAATTTCTAATCAGCCAATCACATGGCGGCAACTCAGTGCATTTAGGCATGTAGACATGGTCAAGACAATCTCCTGCAGTTCAAACCGAGCATCAGTATGGGGAAGAAAGGTGATTTGAGTGCCTTTGAACGTGGCATGATTGTTGGTGCCAGAAGGGCTGGTCTGAGTATTTCAGAAACTGCTGATCTACTGGGATTTTCACGCACAACCATCTCTAGGGTTTACAGAGAATGGTCCGAAAAAGAAAAAAAATCCAGTGAGCGGCAGTTCTGTGGCCGGAAATGCCTTGTTGATGCCAGAGGTCAGAGGAGAATGGGCATACTGGTTCGAGCTGATAGAAAGGCAACAGTGACTCAAATTGCCACCCGTTACAACCAAGGTAGGCAGAAGAGCATCTCTGAACGCACAGTGCGTCGAACTTTGAGGCAGATGGGCTACAGCAGCAGAAGACCACACTGGGTACCACTCCTCTCAGCTAAGAACAGGCATCTGATGGCTACTTTCAGCAGGATAATGCGCCATGTCATAAAGCTCGAATCATCTCAGATTGGTTTCTTGAACATGACAATGAGTTCACTGTACTCAAATGGCCTCCTCAGTCACCAGATCTCAATCCAATAGAGCATCTTTGGGATGTGGTGGAACGGGAGATTCGCATCAGGGATGTGCAGCCGACAAATCTGCGCCAACTGTGTGATGCCATCATGTCAATATGGTCCAAAATCTCTGAGGAATGCTTCCAGCACCTTGTTGAATCTCTGCCATGAAGAATTGAGGCAGTTCTGAAGGCAAAAGGGGGTCCAACCCATTACTAGCATGGTGTACCTAATAAAGTGGCCAGTGAGTGTATACTGTAGAGTGTGGTTTGTGTGCAACTTCATTGGTTTGAAACACAAAACAAAATTCGCCAGCTACAGGTGTTTAACCTCTTAACGACCAAGCCATTTTGTAGGTTAATGACCAGACCTTAATTTTGAAATTGGACCCCTGTCATTTTATGTGGTTATAACTCTGAAACATTTCAATGGATCCCGTGGATTCTGACAAGGTTTTTTTCGTGACATATTTTACTTCATGTTAAGGGCCTGTCACACTAAGAGATATCGCTAGCAATATCGCTATAACTAGTGACGTTATAGCGATATTGCTAGCGATATCGCTGTGTCTGATACTTACCTACAACCCGCTCCCCCGCTGATCGCGCGAGAACGTCCTGGACTGTTTCTCGTTTCTGTTTCTCGTCGTCTGCTTCCTGCGGCGCCCTGCTGTGACGACGAGCGACGCGTGGAGCCGGGCGGGAGGACGCAGGATCGCCTGGTGTGACAGGTAAGTAGCGACCCCCGTCCCCAGTGATGTCGCTGGTGAGATCTGCCTGTGTGGCAGCTCACTAGCGACCACTTAGCAATGTACCAGCGATCCTGACCGCGTCATATCGCTGGTCGGGATCGCTGGTACATTGCTAAGTGTGACAGTACCTTTAGTGGTATAATTTCTTCGATATAAGATGCATTTACTTATGAAAAAAACTGAAATATGGCAAAAAAAATTAAAATTTTGCAATTTTAAAATTTTTAATTTTTATGCCCTTAAATCAGAGAGATATGTCACAAAAATAGTTAATAGATAACATTTCCTACATGTCTACTTTACATCAGCACAATTTTGGAACCAAAATTTTTTTTTGTTAGGAAGTTATAAGGGTTAAAAGTTGGCCAGCGATTTCTCATTTTTACAGCAAAATTTACAAAACCATTTTTTTAGGGACCATCTCACATTTTAAGTCACTTTGAGGGGTCAATATGACAGAAAATACCCAAAAGTGGCACCACTCTAAAAACTGCACCCCTCAAGGTGTTCAAAACCACATTCAAGAAGTTTATTAACCCTTTAGGTACTTCACAAGAATTGAAGCAATGTGGAAGGAAAAAAATTAACATTTAACTTTTTTCCCCAAAATTTTTCTTTGGACACAATTTTTTTTTATTTTGTCAACGGTTTCAGGAGAAAATGAATCACAATATTTGTTGTGCAATTTCTCCTGAGTCAACCGATACCCCATGTGTGGAGGAAGATCAATCTTTAGGCGCACGGCAGTGGTCACAAGGGGAAGGAGCATCATTTGAGATTTTGAATGTCAAACTGGCTGGAATCGAGAGTGGACGGCATGTCACGTTTGTAGAGTCCCTGATGTGCCTAAACAATGGAAACCCCCCACAAGTAACCCCATTTCAGAAACTAGACCCCCCCAAGGAACTTACCTACATGTGTGGTGAGAGCTCTGAACCCTCAAGGGCTTCTCAGAAGTTTATAACATAGAGCCGTAAAATTAAAAAATCATATTTTTTTCCACAAAAATGATGTTTTTGCCCACAATTTTTTATTTTCACAAGGGTAACAGAAGAAATAGGACCACAATAGTTGTTGTGCAATTTGTCCTGAGAATGCTGATACCCCATATGTGGGGTGGAACCACTGTTTGGGCACATGGCGGAGCTCAGAACGGAAGGAGTGCCATTTTGGAATGCAGACTTTGACGGAATGGTATGTGGGCATCAAGTTGCGTTTGCAGAGCCCCTGATGTGCCTAAACAGTGGAAACCCCCCACAAGTGACCCCATTTTGGAAACTAGACCCCACCAGGAGCTTACCTAGAAGTGTGGTAAGAACTTTGAACCCCCAAGTGCTTCACAGAAGTTTACAAAGTAGAGTCGTGAAAATAAAAAAATCATATTTTTTTTCCACAAAAATGATCTTTTTGCCCCCAAATTTTTATTTTCACAAGGGTAACAGGAGAAATTAGACCCCAAAAGTTGTTGTTCAATTTGTTCTGAGTACACTGATACCCCATATGTGGAGGTAAACCACTGTGATCGCCTTACTGCGATCCTTGGGAGCCAGAATGCACAAATCCACAAAAGGTGAAGAATTGGTTTTATTTTTTTACACCGTTCCTCGTGCGGTATTAGTGATTAGGCGACTTTATTCTTCTGGTCGGTGTGATTACAGCGATACCAGATTCATATCCTTTCTTCGTGTTTAGATTCTGTCACACTACAATTCGGAAGAATTTTTTGTAAGAAATTTTTGCATTACTGTATTTTGAGAGCAATAATTTTTCCGCATTCCGTCCGACAGAGTCATGTGTGGGCTTGTTTTTTGCGGGACGAGCTGATGTTTTTATTGGTACCATTTTCGGGTACATAACATTTTTTGATCGCTTTCTATTCCGATTTTTGTGGAGGCAGAATGAACAAAAACTAAAAAATTCAGGAATTGTTTTTTTTTTTTTTTCCTCCGTTCCAAGCGTGGTAAAATTAGTATGGCAGCTTTATTCTTCGGGTCACTACGATTACAGCGATACCTCATTTATATCTTTTTTTTGTTTTGGTGTTTTTTACACAATAAAAACTTTTATAGAAATAATAATTATTTTTGCATCACTTCATTCTGCGAGCTATAACTTTTTTATTTTTCTGCTGATGAGCTGTATGGTGGCTCTTTTTTTGCCGGACATTTTCAGCGGTACCATGCTTATGTATATCTGTCTTTTTGATCGCGTGTTATTGCACTTTTTCCAAGCGGTACTGTGATACCGAATGGCAAAAGTATAATGTGCTACTTTTTTGTATTTTTTTTTACAGCGTTCACTGAAGGGGTCAACTAGGGTGACGCTTTTATAGATGGGATTTTTACAGATGCGACGATACCAAACATGTGTATTTTTTGGTTTATTTTATTTTTTCACAAAAAGATGTGTATTTTTAGGGTAATTTTTAGGGGATTTTTTAAATTATTTTTTTAATATTTTTTTAAAAAAATGTTTTGTTTTTTTTACCTTGTCTCTTCATGGGACTTTCACTTTAAGTATCAGGGGCATAACTACCGGGGTAGCAGCCGAAGTGGTTGCTTTGGGGCCCGGCCCATATAGGGGCCCGGGGCCCTGGCTCCGATCGGCGCTACTCGGTAGTGCAATTTAATTACCCCAACCACCGGTTCATGGCCCAGCACCGGGCCGTTGCAGTGCTCTTGCTGGTCCACGGACACAAGGGGAGCCGGCGGCTGTTCAGCAGCTGATACTCACCCTGCATAGCAGTCCCTGTTGGCGCAGCGGCTTCATCCAGATTCCAGCACTGAGCTGTCAAGTGTACCGCTCATTTAAGGTCATGAATAAGGACGCCACTCCTCTCCCATAGGCGTGGCGTCCATATTCATGCACCTTAATGAGCGGTATCACGTGACCGCTCTGCACAGGAAGAAGCTGAAGCACCGCGAGATGCAGGGAGGGAAGTTCAGCGACAGGAGGGAAGTTCAGCGACGTGAGGGTAAGTATGATTGGGGAGGATGGGGGAGCCGAGCGGAGCCATATATACAAGGGAGGGAGAGTGGGAGCGGAGCCATATATACAAGGGAGGCCGGGAGAGTGGAAGCAGAGCCATATATACAAGGGAGGCTGGGAAGTGGAAGTAGAGCCATATACACAAGGGAGGGAGAGAAGGAGCGGAGCCATATATACAAGGGAGGGAGAGTGGAAGCAGAGCCATATATGGAAGGGAGGCCGGGAGAGTGGAAGCAGAGCCATATATACAAGAGAGGGAGAGTGGAAGCAGAGCCATATATACAAGGGAGGGAGAGTGGGAGCGGAGCCATATATACAAGGGAGGGAGAGTGGAAGCAGAGCCATATATACAAGGGAGGGAGAGTGGGAGCGGAGCCATATATACAAGGGAGGGATAGTGGGAGCGGCACCATATATACAAGGGAGGGAGAGTGGAAGCAGAGCCATATATACAAGGGAGGGAGAGTGGGAGTGGAGCCATATATACAAGGGAGGGAGAGTGGAAGCAGAGCCATATATACAAGGGAGGGAGAGTGGGAGCGGAGCCATATATACAAGGGAGGCTGGGAGAGTGGAAGTAGAGCCATATACACAAGGGAGGGAGAGAAGGAGCGGAGCCATATATACAAGAGAGGGAGAGTGGAAGCAGAGCCATATATACAAGGGAGGGAGAGTGGGAGTGGAGCCATATATACAAGGGAGGGAGAGTGGAAGCAGAGCCATATATACAAGGGAGGGAGAGTGGGAGCGGAGCCATATATACAAAGGAGGGAGAGTGGGAGCGGAGCCATATATACAAGGGAGGGAGAGTGGGAGCATAGCCATATATACAAGGGAGGGAGAGTGGAGCGGAGCCATATATACAAGGAAGGGAGAGTGGGAGCAGAGCCATATATACAAGGGAGGGAGAGTGGAAGCAGAGCCAGATATACAAGGGAGGGAGAGTGGGAGCAGAGCCATATATACAAGGGAGGGAGAGTGGGAGCAGAGTCATATATACAAGGGAGGGAGAGTGGGAGCAGAGCCATATATACAAGGGAGGGAGAGTGGGAGCTGAGCCATATATACAAGGGAGGGACAGTGGAAGCAGAGCCATATATACAAGGGAGGGAGGGTGGGAGCGGAGCCATGCATACAGGATGGGACAGGGGAGCCATGCATACAGGATGGGACAGGGGCGTCATTTATACAGGATGGGAGGGTGGGAGCAGAGCCATGTATTCAGGATGGGAGGGTGGGAGCGGAGCCATGTATACAGGATGGGAGGTTGGGAGCAGAGCCATGTATACAGGATGGGAGAGTAGGAGCAGAGCCATGTATACAGGATGGGAGAGTGGGGCAGAGCCATGTAAACAGGATGGGAGAGTGGGGCAGAGCCATGTAAACAGGATGGGTGAGTGGGAGCAGAGCCATGTATACAGGATGGGAAATTGGGAGCAGAGCCATGTATACAGGATGGGAGATTGGGAGCAGAGCCATGTATACAGGATGGGAGAGTGGGAGCAGAGCCATGTATACAGGATGGGAGAGTAGGAGCAGAGCCATGTATATGGGATGCCCTCACACCCAGGGCTGTGGGGTACTTGTTGCCGGGCCCGATGAGCGTCAATGGGAGATGTCACGGCAGCTGGGACCCAGCCCGTGGCCCTGGGCGCCCAATGTAAAAGGAGAATGTTCAGTGTGCTTATGGTAGTGAAAGTTTATAAGTGATTCGTGATGCCACCTGTGGTATTCGGCAATAGAGATGTAAGCCGATGCTGCAGGCAGATCCTCTGGGACAGATGGTGTGGTGCAACAGTGATGTTATAGCCCTCCACAGGCAGGGCTGTAGTCCCAGGTCAGTGTAGGTGAAGTGACACTTAGATGGTATAGTGTCAGGCGAGAGGTCATTTGCACAAATCCGCTGCAGCTCTGGCAGTACTGCAGCAGTGCATGCAAGTTCCAGCTCACTGACTGGTGTGCGATGTCACCACGCGCTGGTACTTCACACTGCACATGCTGGCAAGGTTTTTCCAAGCAGCAGAGGACAGTTGTGGAATATCAGCTTCAACATGTCCATCAGTATTCTGGTCAGGCTCTGCACATAGCAACTTCATTCTGTCTCTCATACGTGGATAGGCTGAGTAGAGGAATGAGGAGGAACAGATGGAGAAGGAGGAGATGAAGAGTAGTCATCATGGTGGAGACATAGAAGTGTTTGTTGTAGAGACCTTGGCACATATGGCAGACTGTATGTACCTGTATGATGCCTTTGCCTTGAAACTCACATTTCATTCATCTTGGCCACAAAAGGGTAAAAGTTGTTCACCCTGCTAGACCCATGTTACAAGGAGAACTTTGCATCTCTCCTTCCTGAGGTGGAAAGGTCTACTAAAATGTTGCATAGATGAAGGTCACTATGGAAAACATGTTGGGAAAATTCCCATCAGACAATGCTAATGGCAGAAGGCAAGCTTCTTTGCCAACAAAGGAGGAGAGATGAGGGAGACACACAGCAAAGGCAGGGTTACACTGCAAAAGGCCAGGACCAATTTCTTGACACCCTCCCAGGATCCAGGTCCTGATGACCAGGTATTTTTGACAAGGTGGGAAAAGATTTTAAAGATGGTCAAGTAATACCTGGCCTACAATTTCTCTGTTACTTTCAGCTATTGGGTCTCAAAGCTTGACACCTGACATGACCTGTCCCTCTATGCCTTGGAGGTGTCATGCTGCTCTGCCATTAGCGTCTTCTCTTAGCGGATTTTTAGTGCCACTTGCGGGGTCAAAATTGGTGCTTTTGTCTGTCAAAAGAAAGTAATGAAAGGCTCAATTTGATAAAAATAAATGATCTTCTGCTTGAAGAATGAGGCAAAGTCTTCAGCTGTGATGAGAGGAGAGGGAAGAGGCATGGGCAATGGAGGAGAGAATTGAAAGTGTTGAATAGCTATTTAAGGGAAGATATGAGAGATGAGATGTAGAGTTGTTTTGCTGCAGTGTGTGAAGTCTTGAAAGTGGCGAGGGACTATGAGAATGTGATGAACTGCTCATTGGAGGAGGATATTTTCCATCTCCACTCAGCAACCCTGGAAGCTCGCCTCAGTTCTTTAGTTGTCTGTTGATTGTGTGAGCTTTGGTAAGTGTGAAAGGGGTGACTGATTCGAGAGCTGCAGCTGTTGTGATGTTATATAAAGCAACAGTTTATATAGACTTGGCACACACCAAAAAGATTCTGATGCAGAAAGGTGGTTTTAATGAATTGCAGTACATACATACAGACGTTTCGGTCTAGGACCTTCATCAATGTACAATAAGTTGTACTGTGAGCTCTTAGTGACTGGGCTTTAAGGGAGACACCAATACTGCAAGGAGGCACCTGCGGCCGTCCCACGTAGTTCTATATAACAAGTGGACGCAGTATCCGTTGTGAATCCAAGGGTGCCCAGTCACTAAGAGCTCACAGTACAACTTATTGTACATTGATGAAGGTCCTAGACCGAATCGTCTGTATGTATGTACTGCAATTAATTAAAACCACCTTTCTGCATCAGAATCTTTTTGGTGTGTGCCAAGTCTATATAAATTGAAGTTCACGGATTGGGATCCTACTTGTGCACCACCTCCGGTTACCAGGGTTGTGCCAACGGTTTTGTTCTAATATAAAGCAACAGTAGCATCTACATTTTGCAAGGAATTTATGTCTGCAAGAGGGAGAAGGGACTCAGAAAGTGAGTGTAAATCAAAGTGTTTGAGATTTCTGTGAGGGTGTGCAACTTTGTGGTGTGAGGTTTGAGAGGAGAGTTAATTGAATGTGAGTAGGTTGTGATCAGAAAGAAGGAGATGTAACGGGCCCAGGGTGTCAGTCGTGGCGAGGGACTTTAACTCTTCCACACCCTGATGCTCCGCTACTGTAAAATTAGAATGTCCATTTTGTAATGCGCTGTGTGTGTGCAGTATTTCACCCCCCGTGGGCCAACATTCTCCTCCGTGTGTACGGCTCCTTTTCTTCTCACGCACACACAATGTCAGAGTCTCTATTTATTTTCTGCAAAATTTTACTTAATTTGTTCCCACATACAGCAGTTACAGTCCAATATTTTCCACATGACACAGAAACTTCCTTCTCTAGACTCTATAATACTGTCTTCTGGCACAAGATCTGGTTCCCAGGTACCCAGTACCACAGCTAACTGAGATGACGGTCCCACTTCTTCCAGGAGCTCCCCGTTCCTCTTCCATTCAGGAACGCCTCGGGAGTTGCCCAAAAACCTCACCACTTGTTACCTCAGGCTAGCCATTCCCTTTGTTTCCTGTCGACAGCTTCCATCTTTTCTGTAACACGAACCTTCACTTCACTGTGTCTCCCCCTCTAGCACTGCTTCTATTCACTTCACTCTTTACCTCACATCTCTTTCTAGAACAATCTAGTACTCCTCCCACTAGCTAGCTTGCTAATGGGTTAAACATTTAACTATTTCTACACTGGCTAAAACCAGTTAACTATCTTATGTTACATCTAAATCTACATCCCTGCCTCTGTAGAGCCCCCACTGCACTATACTTCACATAAAATCAGACTATGCTAAACAATAGGCCTAACTATGTTGCCAACTGTCCTTACCTTAGTCCTTAACACAATACAGGTATATAAACATTACATCACATGTAAACGTATACTATAAATGACATATACACATAAACACATTAGTAAAACATCCACAGTGTACCTGGTTTGATCCAGCAGATATGCATCGAGGTGCAGGGACGAAAACAGCCACCTGCAAACCCTTTACAGAGAGGTGAGTTATAGAGGTTAAATAGGGAACAGAGGCATGTGTGGCTGTCTTTGTGAGTGACTGCAGAAGATCATTGAGCTGAGTGGGAAGTGCCAATGGAGGCTTTGAAGTCACCCATGATGATAGTCGGGATGACAGCGGAAAGGAAATAAAGTAGCCAAATGGTGACATGGTCAAAGAAGGTGGTGGCTGGCCCTGGAGGGTGCTAAATTTGCAATAACTTGGAGGTTGGAAGGGGGTAGATGCGCCCAGAGAGCACCTCAAAAGAAAGGAGAGCAATGGAACGGAGGGCGGTAGTGGAATTGGAGTTAAGCAGCAATTAAATGACAGGAGAAAACCAACTCCACCACGGATCTTCAATTCATGCTTACCCCCCTAAAGCCCTACACCTAGTAATGAATTGGTTACCTCGCTCACTCAGGTTTTTCCTTCTGAGGTCTCAAATGATTAGGTAGACTTTGTGGCTCATCGATCATCCTTTTATTTTAAGACCACCCATTTTTTAAAAAAAAGTTGAACTGTTTCTTAAAGAAAAAATGTAGGTGATTTGAAGAAAATCAGTTACACAAGAATGTACTATTTGGAGAGTGCATGATCGGTAAACAAGTATCGATATATTAAGGCTTATATTACCATTGTCCACTACTGGTCAGTTCCTTCTTATCTGCTAAAGTGCCATATGTAAGATGTCTGAAAGGACTTGTGACTGCTGATCGGCTGCAGTAGTCATGTGGATAGTATTATGTGACCGCAGTGAGGCACAGGACCAACATCACAGGAACCACATCTTACCGGGAGGTATGTGTGTTACTTAATTTTGTGTGGGGTACTTTAGCAATTAAAGGGACGCTATCATTAGAAAATGACATATTTTTTAAATCACTTTTTTGGGTTACATGTAGTTTTTTAAAAAAAAAAAACATTGCCAATTTTTTTAATCACATCACGATCTTTACACATTTTTTTTAACCCCTTTACTCCAAGGGTGGTTTGCATGTTAACTCGCAGGCCAATTTTTACAATTCTGACCACTGTCCCTTTATGAGGTAACAACTCTGGAATGCTTCCATGGATCCTGGTGATTCTGACATTGTTTTCTCGTGACATATTGTACTTCATGGTAGTGGTAAAATTTCATTCATATAACTTGCATTTATTTGTGAAAAAAATGAAAATTTGGCGAAAATTTTGAAAATTTGGCAATTTTCCAACTTTGAATTTTTATGCTCTTAAATCACAGAGATATGGCACTCAAAAAACTTAATAAGTAACATTTCCCACATGTTTACTTTACATCAGCACAATTTGGGAACCAAATTTTTTTTTTGTTAGGAAGTTATAAGGGTTAAAAGTTGACCAGCGATTTCTCATTTTTGCAACACCATTTTATTTTTAGGGACCACATCACATTTGAAGTCACTTTGAGGGGTCTGTATGATAGAAAATACCCAAAAGTGACACCAATCTAAAAACTGCACCCCTCAAGAATTCAGATCCGATTCCATGTCACATTTGGAGAGCTCCTGATGTGCCTAAACAGTGGAAACCCCCCACAAGAGACCCCATTTTGGAAACTTGACCCCCCAAGGAACTTATCTAGATATGTGGTGAGCACTTTGAACCCCCAAGGGCTTCACAGAAGTTTATAACGTTCAGCTGTTCAATTAAAAAATTATATTTTTTCCACAAAAATTATCTTTTCACCCCCAATTTTTATTTTCCCAAGGGTAACAGGACCCCGAAAGTTATTGTGCAACTTGTCCTGAGTATGCTGATACCTCATATGTGAGGGTAAACCACTATTTGGGCGCATGGCAGAGCTCGGAAGGGAAGCAGCGCCATTTGACTTTTTTGGCTGGAATTGAGATCGGACGCCATGTCGCGTTTGGAAAGCCCCTGATGTGCCAAAACAGTGGAAACCCCCCAATTCTAACTCAAACCCTAACCCCAACACACCCCTAACCCTAATCTCAGCCCTAACTCTAGCCCTAACCCTAGCCCTAACACTAGCCCTAATGGGAAAATGGAAATAAATAGATTTTTTTATTTTATTATTTTTCCCTAAGTGGGTGATAACGGGGGGTTTCATTTACTATATATAGCAGGTTTTTATATTTGGCAGCTGTCGCACGCTAAAATTTTTCCGTATTTTGACCCACTGAGTAATGTGAGGTCTTATTTTTTGCGGGACGAGTTGACGTTTTTATTGGTACCATTTTCGGGCACGTGACTATTTTTGATCACTTTTTATTCCGATTTTTGGGACGCAGGATGAACAAAAACCACCGTTTCATGAATTTCTTTTGGGGGGGTGCGTTTACACCGTTCCCCGTCTGGTAAAATTGATAAAGCGGTTTTATTCTTTGGGTCAGTACGGTTACAGCGATACCTCATTTATGTCATTTTTTTATGTTTTGGCGCTTTTATGCAATGAAAACAATTTCATATAAAAAATTATCATTTTTGCATCACTTTATTCTGCGAGCTCTAACTTTTTTATTTTGTCGCTGATGATGCTGTGCGTTATTGCACTTTTTGTTCAGCATTATGATAATAAATCATTATTTTTTGCTTCGTTTTTTATTTTTATTTTTTAAGGAGTTCAATAAAGGGGTTAACTAGCGGAACAGTTTTATAGGGCGGGTCGTTACGGACGCGGCAATACCAAATATGTGTACTTTTATTGTTTTTTTTTATTTTCAAAAAATGAATTTATTAGGGAATTTTTTTTTTATTTATTTAGCGATTTTTTATAAATTATTTTTACACTTTTTTTTTACTTTATTACACTGTCCCATGTAACATATCATGTGACAGATCGCAGATCTGTTATATCACAGATCACTGTGACAGATCAGTGATCTGACACAGGCAGCGCTGGAGCCTTCCTCATGCCTGCGCTCTGCAGGCAGTGTAGAAGCCAGCTCACTGCAGGCCCCTGAAGGTCCCCGCCGCCATATTGGTTCCGGGGACCTGCAGGGAAGGAGGCCCCTGCAGCAGCGCTGCACATCGCGCTGCTGCGGGGGTCTCAGGGAAGCACGGAGGGAGCCCCCTCCCTGCGAGCTTCTCTCCTATGCCCCCGGTACACCACGATCATGTTTGATCGCGGTGTGCCAGGGGTTAACGTGCCGGAGGCTGACACCCGGCCGCGATTAGCAGCGCTCCCCACGGGGGGCACCCCTGATCGCTATGACGTACTATTCCGTACATGGGAATTAGGACCCAGGTCACATGGATGGAATAGTACATCTAATGTAGGAGAGGGGTTAAACAAATTAGTAATTTTGTAATTTTTACACTGGCCACTGGGACTTTTTCCAACTCTAACTTCCTGTCCTTCCAAGAAGAGCATTCAGCGGGCTCATTATCAGCAGAGGCAGGAAGGATTACAATGACAGTTAACAATTGCATGCACAGCTTACAAGATCCACCAATCACAACAGGTGATCTGACCCTGATCCCTCTCCTTTCACAATGACCTTTGTATACACTCATTAGACACTTCAATACAAAAGATAGGGTCAAAGGTCTGATCCATTGTGGCTAATGTACATGTGTTATTTCCTGAAACAAAAGAAAGTGAGAGTCATAAATAGCCCTAGTGGCCAGTGTGGAAATGGCCAGATTTCTACATTTAATGTTTATTAAAAATTGTGATTCGTCAAAAGAAAATAATGTTGTCAAAAAATGTTTAAATAATAAATTTATCACAAAAACCTGATTTAATTAATAGGTAATTTTCTGATAATAGCGCCCATTTAAGAATGGCTTGACCAATGACAGATATTGTTGAGGACTGCACCATAGCTCCTAATTAAGTACATTGGTTTTCGGTGCAGATCACTACATAGTGAATGGAGCTGAGCTGTTCTGCGTTTGTAACAGCTTACAAGTTCCCACTACAGGAGCAAAAATCAGCCTATAAATGGGGAGCCGGGTGCTGTACTCCCTCCAAACTAAGGATCTGTCATCCATATCATAAGCCTGGGCAACCCATGTAAAAAATGTAATACACTCTAGTAACACAGCATTGCTAAAGAAAAACCAACAGATTTCTGATCTTTCAATGCATTGCTCCGTATGACAATTTCAGAATTGCTACATCTGTATTTATCTTTTTCTGCTGTACTACAAGCACCAGCAAGCTCTTGTTTATAATAATGCTGTACAATATGGTAAATTTATAGTTCAATCTTATGGGATTCTTCAGAACAACTCTTGATTTTGTATGTTTTGCTTGGTGTCTGCTGAAGTCATCTGCAGCCCTTGGCTAAAATCTGTAAAATACAAAGAATTCATCCTTCAGTGGATTCATGACTTAAATGTATAAAATTGATTTCGTTTTCTCTAGGAATTGCATGTATTGAAATATTAAGACCACAATTGTCATTATGCTATTATAATGGCTCGCACACATTACTGCTCACCAGATTTTATTGTGGACCTCCAAGCTGACGTAATACCACCCTCTACTGCTTGTTTTGGGGACTACAATTATTTGGAAATGAATGTACAAGAAATACATATATATATATATATATATATATATATATATATACATATATAGAATAGCATCAAAAAGTTAATTTATTTCTGTTCTTCAATACAAAAAGTGAAACTCATATATTCTATAGAGTCATCACAAACAGAGTGATCTATTTCAATTGTTTATTTCTGTTGATGTTGATGATTATGGCTTACAGCCAATGAAAACTGAAAAGTCATTATCTCAGTAAGTTAGAATGATTTATAACACTAGCTTGAAAAATGATTTTAAAATCCGAAATGTTGGCCTACTGAAATGTATGTACAGTAAATGCACTCAATACTTGGCCAGGGCTCCTTTTGTATCAATTACTGCATCAATGCAGGGTGACATGGCGGTGATCAGCCTGTGGCACTGCTGAGGTGTTATGGAAGCCCAGGTTGCTTTGATAGCAGCCTTCAGCTCATCTGCATTGTTGGGTCAGGTGTCTCTCATCTTCCTCTTGACAATATCCCATAGATTCTCTATGGGGTTAAGGTCAGGCGAGTTTGCTGGCCAATCAAGCACAGTGATACTGTTGTTTGTACACCAGGTATTGGTCCTTTTGGCAGTGTGGACAGGTGCCAAGTCCTGCTGGAGAAAGAAATCTCCACTCCAAAAAGCTTGTCGGCAGAAGCATGGAAGTATGAAGTGCTCTAAAATTCCCTGCTAGACAGCTGCGCTGACTTTGGTCTTGATAAAACACAGTGGACCTACACCAGCAGATGACATGACTCCCCAAACCATCACTGATTGTGGAAACTTCACACTAGACCTCCAGCAGCTTGGATTGTGGTCTCTCCGCTCTTCCTCCAGACTCTGGGACCTTGATTTCCAAATGAAATGCAAAAATTACTTTCATCTGAAAACAACACCTTGGACCACTGAGCAACAGTCCAGATCTTTTTCTCCTTGGCCCAGGTAAGACACTTCTGACGTTGTCTATTGGTCATTAGTGGCTGACACAAGGAATGCGACACTTGTAGCCCATGTCCTGGATACGTCTGTGTGTGGTGGCTCTTGAAGCAATGACTCCAGCAGCAGTCCACTCCTTGTGAATCTACCCCATATTGTTGAATGGCTTTTTCTTAACAATCCTTCAAGGCTGCGGTTATCCCGGTTGCTTGTGCACCTTTTTCTGCAACAATTTTTCCTTCCACTCAACTTTCCTTTAATATGCTTGGATACAGTACTCTGTGAACAGCCAGCTTCTTTAGCAATGACCTTTTGTGGCTTACCCTCCTTGTGGAGTGTGTCAATGACTTCCTTCTGGATATCTGTTAAGTTAGCAGTCTTCCCCATGATTGCGGAGCCTACTGAAACAGACTAAGGGACCTTTTAAAATGCTTAGGAAGTCTTTTCAGGTGTTTTTGCTGATTATTCTAATTTAATGGGTTTTCATTGGCTGTAAGCCATAATCATCAACATTAACAAAAATAAACACTTGAAATAGATCACTCTGCCTGTAATGACTCTATATAATATATGAGTTTTACTTTTTGCATTGAAAAACAGAAATAAATTAAAATTTTTATGATATTTTAATTTTATATATATTCAGCTCTGGCAAAAATTAAGAGACCACTGCACAGTTTTATAAAAATCAGCTTCTCTGCATGTCTGACAGCCATACCGATCCTGTGTCAGTTGAATTCCAACCAGAGGACACCTCATTCTACTTAATGTACTTCTGATTAGATGATGACCTGAACCAAATCTTATTTAACGAAGGAAAGAATAAAAACCCTGCTGTGTTGTTCACAATCCTCTTGCAATAGGACAAGCTGGATGGCAAAAGATGTGCTAGTAATATCCCAAAAGTAATAGGATTGAAAAATTAGCTTTCAACCATGCCAAAGGAGTTGAAAAGAAAAGTCTTGAATAAGAAAAAGAAGGGCTCAATTCTGGCTTTACTAGCAGAGGGATACAGTGAGTGTCATGCTGCCTCCATCCTTAAAATTTCTATGATGGCAGTCCATTACAGCAAGGTCAAGCAGCAGACATTGGATAGAACAAAGATACAGAATGACTCTCCACTAACCGGGATGACCGTCATTTTATTCGAATGTTACTCAGCATCCGCAGGATTACATCAAAAGACCTACAAAAGGAATGGCAAATGGCAGCTGGGGTGAAGTGCACGGCAAGAAAAGTTCGTAACCGGCTCTTAGAAGCAGGGCTCAAGTCATGGAAAGCTAGAAAAAAACCTTTCATCAATGAGAAGCAAAGGAGAGCCAGGCTGAAGTTTGCCAAAGACCATAACGATTGGACCATAGAAGAGTGGAGTAAAGTAATCTTCGCTGATGAGTCTAATTTTCAGCTTTGCCCAACACCTGGTTGTCTAATGGACGTATGAATCAAGCCACATACAAGGTTATCCTGGAAAAACAGTTGATTCTTTCTGCTCAGACAATGTTCCCCAACTCTGAGGACTAGTTTTTCCAGCAGGAGAATGCACCATGCCTCACAGCTAGGTCAATCAATGTGTGGATAAAGGACTACCACATCAAACCTCAGTCATGGCCAGCCCATTCTCCAGACCTAAACCCCATTGAAATTCTCTGGAATGTAATCAAGAGGAAGATGAATAGTCACAAGCCATCAAACAAAGAAGAACTGCTTAAATTTTTGTACCAGGAGTAAGGTCAAATCATGGTTATTCCACAAAATATTGATTTCTGAACTTTTGCTGAGTTAAAACATTGATATTGTTGTTTCTAAATGATTATGAACTTGTTTTCGTTGCTTTATTTGAGGTCTGAAAGCACTAGGTTGTTTTTTTTTAATTTTGACCATTTCTCCTTTTCAGAAAAAACACCAAAATGTATTGCTTGGAAATTCGGAGACATGTTGTCAGAAGTTTGTAGACTAGAAGAACAATTTACCTTTGCTAAAAAAAATATACCTATAAAGAGAAAAATCAGACAAACTGAACATTTGGAAGTGGTCTCTTAATTTTTGCCAGAGCTGTAGACCACTCTTACTCTATATAATATATGAGTTTGACTTTTTGTATTGAAGAACTGAAATAAATTAACTTTTTGATGATATTCTAATTTTGTGACAAGCCCCTGTACTTACAGCTTGTCCCAAATTATTATGCAAATTGGATTTAAATGTCATAAAGATAATTTTTTGTTTTTCAAATAAAATCAAGGATTTTTTGCGTCTCAGGGATCTTTGGATCGCTGAAATCAATCTCAAACACCTGTGATATTTAGTTTGCCAGGTCAATCCAATTAAAGGAAAACTATGTAATAGGTACATACCACATTATTATGCTGCCACAGGTTTCAAGCAATATAGGAAATAAAAAGGATCTCTCTGCTGCTGAAAAGCATCCAATAGTGCAATGTCTTGGACAAGGTCTGAAAACAATAGATGTTTTACAAAAACTTAAGTGTGATCATTAGTGTTGAGCATTCCGATACAGCGAATATCGGCCGATACCCGATATTTGCAGTATCGGATTTCCGATACCGAGTACCGATATTTTTACAATTTCGGATACCGGAATCAGAAGTTCCCATAATGCAACGAGCCAGTGTTGTGGCTGTGATTGGCTGCTGAAATGATGTCATCATGATGCGCGGTCTGTGCGCATCATGATGCGCTGTCTGTGCGGGCCTGCCAGGGGTCTGTGCGAGATGTTGGGGGTCTGTGCGGGCTGCCGGGGGTCTGTGCGGGCTGCCGGGGGTCTGTACGGGCCTGCCCGGGGTTGTGTGTGCAGGCATCGTCCGATGGGACTACAAGTCCCATCGGGCAATGCCTGCTACAATGACAGTGACTAATATGAACCTAGCTCTCAACTTAAAGGTATTTGTAAGGCGGTTTATTGTAGTACACGAAAAAAGATGTTTTGGTCAATGTGACCTTCTTCAGTTACGTGTGGTATATAGATTGTGTAGAGCTTATAGGCATCTATCAGAAAGAACGATGGTGCTTTAGGCACTGAGGAGAATGATCTCTCTAAGGTAATGAGCTTGTCAGTATATAGGAGAGGGGCTCTATAAGCTCTACACAATCTATATACCACACGTAACTGAAGAAGGTCACATTGACCGAAACGTCTTTTTTCGTGTACTACAATAAACCGCCTTACAAATACCTTTAAGTTGAGTGCTAGGTTCATATTTGTTGCTTTAAAGGTTTGGGAACCTAACCATAGCACCATCTTGAGTTGTGCTCACGGTGTTCTTTCTATACAATGACAGTGACTGACACATTAGCCAATGATGGGACAGTAGTAGTCCCATCATCCGGCTAATGTGTTGAATGTAAAAAAAAGAAAACACATACTACATACATACTACATATATACAACATTCATACAACATACATACATACTACATACATACTACATATATTCTACATTCATACAACATACATACTACAGATATACTACATTCATACAACATACATACATACTACATACTACATACATACTACATATATACTACATTCATACAACATACATACATACTAAATACATACTACATATATACTACATTCATACAACATACATACATACATATATACATACTACATACATACATACTACATATATGCTACATTCATACAACATACATGCATACATACTACATACATACTACATATATACTACATTCATACAACATACATACATACTACATACATACTACATATATACTACATTCATACAACATACATACATCCTACATACATACTACATATATACTACATTCATACAACATACATACTATATACATACTACATACAATACATTCCTACATTCATACAATCGTTACATATAGACATACAGTACATATAACATAGAGTACATACTCACCATCACTTGTCACTTTGATCCCCGAAGCCAGTGTCATCTTTAAAAAATATTAAAATAGCAAACAAGCGATATACTCCCTGATCTGCAGAAATCCACAAGTGTCCCACGACGATCTCCTGCACTGCATCACTGAGAGGTTACTATAGTTCACTGGTTTCACTTTATAGCAAAAGCTGCATGGGAACTTTCTCACACAGCAATGCCAAAAGTGAGACTAGGGACTATTTTTTGACAGTGGCGGAGGAATACAGTGCGGAAGGATACCTACCTCCCGTCATTGTATTCCTGGGGCCCCTACAGAGCGGTGGCATCAGCTGATGCTGCTGTTCTCCACGGGAGATCATCGTGGGACACTCGTGGATCTCTACAGATCAAGGAGTATATCAGTTGTTTGTTATTTTAATATTTTTTAAAGATGACACTGGCTTCGGGGATCAAAGTGACAAGTGATGGTGAGTATGTACTCTATGTTATATGTACTGTATGTTTGTATTGTATGAATGTATGAATGTATTTAATGTAGTATGTATGTAGTATGTATGTTGTATGTCTGTAGCATGTTTTATGTATGTTGTATGTATGTAGTATGTATGTAGCATGTATGTTGTATGAATGTAGTATATATGTAGTATGTATGTTGTATGTATGTTGTATGAATGTAGTATATATGTAGTATGTATGTTGTATGTATGTTGTATGAATGTAGTATATATGAAGTATGTATGTAGTATGTATGTATGTTGTATGAATGTAGTATATATGTAGTATGTATGTTTTGTTTTTTTTACATTCAACACATTAGCCGGATGATGGGACTACTACTGTCCCATCATTGGCTAATGTGTCAGTCACTGTCATTGTAGCAGGCATTGCCCGATGGGACTTGTAGTCCCATCGGACGATGCCTGCACACAAACACAACCCCCGGCAGGCCCGCACAGACCCCCGGCAGCCCGCACAGACCCCCAGCAGGCCCGTGCAGACCACCGACAGCCCGCAGCACAGACCCCGGCAGGCCTGCACAGTCCCCCAGCAGGCCTGCACAGACCCCCGGCAGCCCATACAGACCCCCGGCAGGCCCGCACAGACCCCCGGCAGCCCGCAGAAAACCCCGGCAGGCCCGCACAGACCCCTGGCAGGCCCGCATAGACCCCCGGCAGCCCGCACAGACCCCTGGCAGGCCCGCACAGACACCCGGCAGGCCCGCACAGACCCCCGAGAGGCCCGCACAGACCCCCGAGAGGCACATACAGACCCCGCCCACACACACAAACACACACAGTGTCTGCCCACAATCTTCCACCTCCCGAACTGGATGTATAAGTAAAGAAAGGGTTTTTTTAATTCCAATATTTCTGTCCCATTGACTTGAATGGGGTTTCCGGTATCGGAATCGGCGATACCTGATACTTTTTCGGTATCGGTCCGATCCAATCCTATCCGATACTTCACGGTATGGGATGGTATCGCTCAACACTAGTGATCATCATACTGTGAAGTGATTTGTGGCTGATACAGAGCACAGACTGGCTCGAGCAGATAAAAGCATAATGAGAAAAGTTTCTGCCAGACAAATTCATTGGATTAAGAAAGTAGCTGTTAAAATACAATTGCCAAGAAAACAACAGGTATTTGAAGCTGCTGGTGCCTCAGAAATCTCATGAACCTCAAGGTGTTTAATTCTCCATTGACTTGCAGTTGTGCATAAACTTACTTTTGGCCAACCCGAAACAGTGCTCATGAACAGAAAAAGAAGCATTGGGCCCAGACATACATGAAGACTGATATTAAAAGTCTTGTTTACTGATGTGTGCATTACACACTTTTTCCCAAAAAATTTTTGGGGAAATGGGGGTGCATCTTATGGTCACAATATACCTGTGGCTGGTGCGGGTGCAGCGGGGCTCTGTGGTGTGGTGGTGGCAGTCTGTGCTCCGGTGTAGTGGCAGCGGCTCTGTGCTCTGTGGGGGGGCTCCGCCGGCATTTCCTCAAAGCCCAGAGGCCCCCGCACATCCATTGCTGCCATGTTGCGGTGGCCTCCGGGAACATGGCCACCGGGAACATGGCCGCCGGTCCGGGGACGGTGCATGCTCAGGATCAGATCTCATCCCATGATCTCGGGAGACGAGATTCAAATCTCGGCAATGAGATCTCATCCCGAGATCTCGGGACGAGATCTGATCCTGAGCATGCGCCGTCCCCAGACCGGCGGCCATTTTCCTGGAGTCCATTTTCCTGGAGGCAACCGCAACATGGCAGCAATGGATGTGCGGGGGCCTCCGGGCTCTGAGGAAATGCCGGCGGAGTCTGAAAAATACGGTATGCAAATCACATACTTGCAATCACATGAGCGCCAGGGAATCCAGACAGTGCGCAGTACGCAAGATGTGAGTATTCACAAGTCTGCAGACACATAAAGTGACTGCAGACTTGTAATTCAAGGCCGGACAACCCCTTGAAGCACAATGAATAGTCCTTATAAAAATGGACAATAAAAAAACAATATTGGAAATATATTTTAAAAACTGGGGAAATAAAGCTAACAGAAAAAAATAGTTATTGCTCATATTACTCATTTGTTATTTATATTGTTAACATTCAAAATAAACTTTATCATTCACCCCATACTGTTCTTCCACCATTCCAGTCAAGATACTAAAATTAACCTATACAATGGAAAATGCTAAAACCACGGTCTAATACGGTGTTGCAATACATTGTGGGGCAAAAAAATGGAAATAACATATTATCTATGTCTAGTTAAGAAAAAGCTACAATAAACTTGTTCCTTTATGACCTTTCGTCAAGCTGTGTATAATATTATTCCTTCTATATGAAACGCTTGTAAAGAAAGGGCTTTTTCACGCGTCTGTATTCATTAAAAACAATGCAGCATTTTTTAATGCAATATCTCTTTGTGCGATGTTTGCTTTTTTTGTTTAAAATGAAATAAGTAAACTAATTTTCAGCTAAAATAACATAAAAATAATGACTATGTGAGAACGGCACAATGTATTTCAATAGAAATTGTCGCCTTGACTGCGAAGGATATTTACTTACATGTACATTATTGGAATCAAATGACTGAAAATGGTGACTTGAATGTCATCTACTTTCTGCTTTTTAAACAATGAAAATATATTATTTCATTATTTTTTTCTGATTTAATTGTAAGTCTCAGACTAGTATGACAACATTATAATTAATTATACCACATTTCTTTTCTTCTTGATTTTTTACCCAAGAATTATTTTCGTTTTTTTTTTTTTTTTTTTTTCAGAATTTCTCATTCATTTCAACGTTCTTACAGGAGCTACATAAAGAAATTAATTATGGTTTCAAGTTATTATGTTGGATTTGATTACACCCCTCGATGCTTTTTTCACCGTAGTGAAATTAGATTATTAAAAGTAACACAAAGGAAGAACTTTATTAGCACATTTTTTATTAGCATTGTTTTATTAGCACGTTGCAGCTGTAAATTCTATAAATTTCAACCAGGGATGTTAAAGTATGTGCAGGGGCGAACATAGAAATCATGAGACCCCATAGCAGAAGTTGTAATTGCGCCTCCCTCAAAATAAAAATATATATTATTCAGTGGGGTCACAGAAAAGCATATCTCACAGGTTTGTAGGCTTGACAAAACAATTTTTCTTCCCCTGAAGCCTTAGATTCCCCTTTCATTGCAACAATAAAGTATGATGTTAACAAAAGTGCCCCACAAACACTGCATGATGCCCCTCATTCCTACAGAGGACCCTACTGTACCACACTTCATCTCCCCTGACAAAGTATGGTGATGCCAACACAGTAAGAACATCTCACTACTGTGACCATCAAACAGCCCTCCATCCAGCATAATGAGCCTACTTACAGTATAACTGCCAAACACCTCAACAAACTGTATAATGGTCCCCACTAGGGCTCCAAACATTATATTTACAGAGCCCTCCAAACAGTATGATGGACCTTATACAAACCTTCACATTGTATAATTGCTTGAATACTGTATAGTGGTCCCCACATAGCATTCCATAATGTATAAAGGTTCCCAAATAGCCCTCTAAATATTATAATGGATTCCACATAGCCCTCTAAATATTAAAATGGCCCCCAATTAGCTCTTCAAATAGTATAATAGCACTAGATAACCCTCCATATAGTATAATATGCCTCATATTCCTCCATATAGTATACTGCACCCCATAATCCATATAGTATAATGCACCCCTCATAGTCCTCTATATAATATAATATAATATAATGCACTCCCCATAGTCCTCCATATAGTATAATGCATTCCCCCTAGTCCTCTATAAAGTATGATGCATGCTCCATTTTAATCCATATAGTATAATGCACTCCAAATAGTCATCCATATAGTACAATGCACTCCTCATAGTCATTAAGATAGTATAATTCCCCCTCCATAGTCTTCCATGTAGTATAATGCGCTCAACATAGTTCTCCATACAGTATAATGCTGCACTCAAAGTCTACCATATAGTATGATGCACCACATAGTACTCCGTATAGTATAATGCACTCCCCATAGTCCTTAATATAGTATAATGCATTCTCCAAAGTCCTTCACAGGGCATAATGCACTTTCCATAGTCCTCCATGGAGTATAATATACCCCATAGTCATCCATATAGTATAATGCAATCTCCATAGTCCATATAGTATAATGCACCCTCGCAGTTCTCCATATAGTGTAGTGCACTCCCCTTAGTCCTCAATATACTATAATGCACACCCATAGTCCTTCATATAGTATAATACACCTCTTAATCCTCCATTTATTATAATGAACACAATATAGTTCTCTATATAATATAAACCATATAGCTTTTGCAACGTGAAACACGTTGAATCTGGTCATTAGACACTGTCCATCCGAAGGGACTAAATGAGGCTATTAGTTTTGCTCCAATTTTATAAACATTTTTTGCGGCTTGTATTTTTCCACTTGACCATGGTGTGGCTCTACGCCCTTGTTTTTATTTGTTTCTATTAGTTTTTAACGTTGTTTTTAATTTCTAGAGTCCTCCACCGTCATATTTGTGTATCAATGTCTACTCCTCTTGGACCTCCTTGGCTATACCTCCTTCGAGTTATTTTATCATCTTGGCATATCAGCAAATGAAGATGTGGAACATCAGAATTATCTGTGAAGAAATCTGCATAATTGAGTGGCGTTTTCATGCACCGCCGCTAAGATTGTTTAGTATTTTCATTTTTGCACATATATTATGTTTTTTGTTTCTTATTTTTCATCTTTTTTCGGATCTGTATGATTATGTTGTACTAGCATTTTTCTGCCATATTATGTATTATGATGATATATACCTCTTGGTATTCCGGTAAAATGCTTATTGTGTACTACTATTAGGGCACCAAATATTACCATAATAATTAAGGTTGTAGTCCTAGTAGGGTCCTCTCGCATGTGCCTTTGGCAATTTATTAGCAGATTAGTAATCCTCTGTGTTATTCCATGGGATACCCTATATGGCGCAGGTTTTACATCTTCCCATGTCAGGGCTTATGGCTAATTAGTTTCACACTAAGATTAGTGTGATAGTTGTCCTTATATGTATATAGCTATGACCAATATATCTATGTTCTAATTTTTATGTTTTGAGTACTGTATTGACATACTATGTCTTCTTATTTTTTTTTGTGGTCATTAGCTAATTTGCATCTTTTCTATCAACGAACGGCGCTCCCTCTGCACGCGCGCGTCTCTGACTCCCTCACGTCAGACGGCTTTCGGCGTCTTGCTGTCCCGTGACCAGTCACATGATTGTGACGTCACGGACGGGTGACGCCGTCGTCGCCCATTGTTATGGTTGTCGGGGCATGAGTGGATGCGGCGCAGTTGGCGATCCAGTAAGGGGAGGTCTATTTGACGCGACATTGTTTACCAGCTACCACGGCAACGTACGCGTCATCAAAAGAGGACGGGGCGCAGGCCATGACTCACCACTGGTGTATGGCTATTGCGGCGTCTTTCACATTATATAATGTCAGCGCATTACATTTTAATAAAATTTGGGCGTCGCTGTTTGCTATTCCCTCCTCCTCTCATCTATTTTGGATGCTTGCATATGGATGATGGTTACCTTTATAGCTGGTTGGTCTGTATGCTTGATGTTACCACGGTGATAAGCGCCATTGTTGGGAGGAACTTCTGCTATGTATGCATCATTGGCTTGATTTGTCACATGCGTGTGATTCACAATTTGATTGGTGGACTCTATCTTAAATACCCCTCACTTCCTCTTCCCATCACCCCTTGAGAAAGGCCATTTGCCGAAACGTGTGTTGGGGGGGTCTTACACGGGTGGACCTCTATTTACTATCCTGCCAGGTAAAGATTTGCTATTGTATGCTTTCTTGCAATGTTAACATTTACATCTATGAATCCTGTCTGGTTTTACTATTTCAATTTGGGATAGCTGCATTATATATTTAATTATGCCATCGTAGTGATGTTAAAGTTACCTCTATCCCATTTTGGTCCTCTTACCCTATGTATGCCCCACTTGTTTGCCTTTGTGCTATCATGGTCATGTCTGACTCAATTCCCATGTTTGCTTGTTTCCTGTCTATATTGTAATAAAGATTCAATTTTACATATTTTTTGGTCTTTTGGACTTTTTTTGATCGCGTCTTTTCTCTGTGACAATTTTTATATAGTATATTGCACCCATAGTCCTACATATAGTATAAGGCACTCCCCATAATCCTTCAAATAGCATAATGCACTTTCCATAGTCCTCCATAGAGTATAATGAACTCTCCATGGCTTTCCATGCAGTATAATGCACTTCCCATAGTCCTGCCATATAACATAAGGCACTCCTCATAGTTTTCTAAAAATTATAATGCACTCCCCATAGTTCTCCATATTGCATAATGAACTCCCCTTACTCCTCAATATTGAATAATGCACTCCCCATAGTACTACGTAAAGCATATTGAACTCCCCATAGACCTCAATATAGAATGATGCACTCCACAAAGTCCTCCATATAGCATAATGCACTCTCCCTAGTATTCCATAAAGTGTAATGCACCCCCATAGTAATGCACCTCATACTCCTCCATATAGCATAATGCACATAACATCCTCAATAATCAGAACCTCCCACTCCCATCTCCAAGACTTTTCATGTGCTGCCCCAATTCTTTGGAATGTACTACCCAGGTTAATACGATTAATCCACAATACACACAGTTTTAGGCATGCCCTAAAAATGCATTTATTCAGACTGGCCTACCGCCTCAATGCATTAACCTAACTATCCCTGTGTTGCCCATTCAATACCATAAGCAGGTTCCTCACATCATGTTTTCACATGCATTATGCATTTAATAGCCCTCTGTGTCTGTATTTTTACATACTTAAGCTGATAACCAGTTCATGCAGCATTACATGAACACCCGATTCTTACACTACAGTATGTCTGGTCCGAACAACGAAAGCCATTGTTACCATCTACCTTTCGTGTCTCCCCTTTTTCCTCATAGATTGTAAGCTTGTGAGCAGGGCCTTCATTCCTCTTGGTATCTGTTTTGATCTATGTGTTTATTGTTATGCTATAATGTCTATTGTCTGTACAAGTCCCCTCTAAAATGTACAGTGCTGCGGAATATGTTGGCACTATAGAAATAAAATATTATTATTAATGCACCTCCCTTAGCCCTCCATATAGTTTAATGTACCCAATATTCATCCATATAGCATAATGCACTCCCCATAGTCATCAATATAGCATAATGTACTCCCCATTATCCTCCATATAGTATAATGCACTTTCCATAGTCTTCCATAGAGTATAATTAACTCCCCATGGCTTTCCATACAGTATATTGCACTCCCCATAATCCTGCCACATAGTATAATGTACTCCCCATAGTTCTCTATATAGTTTAATATACCCTATAGTCCTCCATATAGTGTAATGCACTCCCTAAAGTCCTCCATATAGCATAATGCACTCTCCATAGTGTTCCATTAAGTTTAATGCACCCCATAATCCTCCATATAGTGTAATGCAACCCCCATAGTCCTCCATGTAGTATTATTCACTCCCCATATTCTTCCATATATTGTAATGCATCACATAGTCTTTGAAATAGTATAATATACCCCCTTAGACCTCCATATAATATAATGCACTCCCAATAGTCTTCAATATACACTGGAGTTGTGGTACATTGGTCTACTTTTCAGAGACACCTGCACAAATATGGCCTTCATGGGAGTGTTATCACAAGAAAACCTCTCCTGCGGTTTCACATAAAATCCAGGGTCAGAACTATGCAACAGAACATCTAAACAAGCCTTATGCATTTTGGAATCACATCCTGTGGATCGATGAGGTTAAAACAGAACACTTTGTCCACAATAATCACAGGTATCTGTAGAAAAAAGGGCACAGAATTTCAGGAAAAGAACATCTTGCAAACCATTAAGCATGGGGGTGGATCAATCATGCTTTGGGGTTGTTTCGCAGCCAATGACACAGGGAACAGAGAAGAATGGATTCAATGAAATTTCAACAAATTCCTGATGCAAACTCCAACTGTAAAAAAAGCAGTGAAGTTTAACCCCTTAACCCCAGGGGCTTTTTTCGGTTTTGCATTTTCGTTTTTCACTCCCATCCTTCCCAGAGCCATAACTTTTTTATTTTTCTGTCAATATAGCCATGTGGGGGCTTATTTTTTGTGGGACGAGTTGTACTTTTTAACAACATCACTAGTTTTACCATGTCGTGTACTAGAAAACAGGGAAAAATATCCAAATGCGGTGAAATTGCAAATAAATTGCCATCCCACACTTGTTTTTTGTTTGGCTTTTTTACTAGGCTCACTATGTTTTAAAACTGACCAGCCATTATGATTCTCCAGGTCATTACAAGTTCATAGACACAAAACATATCTAGGTTCTTTTTTATTTAGGTGTTGAAAAACAATTCCAATCTTTGCTAATACCCGTTGCGTCTCCATTTTTCATTATCTCAGGTTGGGTAAGGGCTTATTATTTGCGTGTTGGGCTTACATTTTTATTGATACTATTTTTGTGCAGATACGATCTTTTGATCTCCCGTTAATGCATTTTAATGCAATGATGCGGCGACCAAAAAAATGAAATTCTGACATTTTGACTTTTTTTCTCACTACACTGTTCAGCGATCAGCATAATCCTTTTTTTATTGATAGATTGGGCGATTCTGACAATGGCAATACCAAATATGCATTTGTTTGATTTGATTTTTATTGTTTTATTTTGAATGAGGCGAAAGGGGGGTGATTTGAACTTTTATTTTTTTTTATTTTTAAACACTTTTTTTTTACTTTTGGCATGCTTCAATAGTCTCCATGGTAGACTAGAAGCTGCCACAACCTGATCGGCTCTGCTACATGGAGGCCATGATCAAATCGCCTCTATATAGCAAATTTACTTACTTGCTATGAGCCCCAACCACTGGGTGGCACTCACAGCAAGCCGGCACTGACAACCATAGAGGTCTCCAGGAGACCTTCGGTTTTCATGTCAACACACCGGTGACCCGCGATCACGTGACGTGGGTCACCGATGTGTGTATTTCTGGTGCGATTGCCGGAAGCGCTTGTTAAATGCCGCTGTCAGTTTGTCACCCACAGCAATTGCGTGCACATGTCTGCTGTTCAAAACACCTGACATGTCCCTGGAAAGATGTGGGCTCACCGCTGGAGCCCACATAAATGGGAGGGAGACCGACATCGGCGTAAATGTACGCCCGATGTCGGAAAGGGGTTAAGAGAGGATGGCTTCTACAAATGGATAATGAACCTTGCACACGTCAAAATCCACAATAGACTACCTCAAAAGGTGCAAGCTGAAGGTTTTACAATGGCCTTCACAGTCACCTCATCTGAGCATTTTTGAAAATCATTTGCTAGACCTCAAAATAGCAGTACATGCAGGACTTAAGAATCCCACAGAACAGGGAGATTTGCTGGAAATACTGGATTCAGGATTGACAAACATTCATTTTATTTCCCGTTTTACCTTTCTCTTAAATACACAGGGTTAGGGTGCTTTCACACTGCACTCTCTCCTACATTTGTTGGCCCCATTGGGGCTTACACATTGATACTCAATATTCAAGTATATGCCCTGACGGGGCCATTAACTGTAATTGTGCTGACAGAGTCAACTTGTTCTTTGTTGTGCTCAGGGGCTGGCTGGCAAATATTGGCTAGGTGGGCAAGCAGTGTCCCTCGAGTTGAGGTGGCCCATCTTTAGCCTGCTTATTACTGGCCAATGCATTAAAGTAGCAGATGTAATAGGCTTTGAAGTATGTTTAGGGTCATTGTCCTACTGGAAGGCCCATGACCTAGGATGCAAACATAGCCTTGTGACAGTGTGCACTACATTGAACCCAAAATCCTTTGGTAATCTTCAAATTTTATGATGCCTTGCACATAGTCAAGGAACCCAAAGCAAGAGGCAGCAAAAGAACCACATAAATTCTTTGAACCTTCACCATATTTGACTGTAGGTACTGTGTACTTTTCTTTGACGGCCTCAGTCCATTTTTGGTAAACAGTAGAATGATGTGCTTTACCAAACAGCTCTATCTTCATCTCATCCACACAATGCTTTCCCAGAAGGATTTTGGTTTACTTATGCACATTTTTCAAAATCTACAGTCTAGATTTTTTATGTCTCTTTGTCAGCAGTATGGTCCTCCTGAGTCTCATGCTATAGCGTTTCGTTTCATTTAAATGTCGTTGAATAGTTTACGCTGACATTGATGCGCCCTGAGCCTGCAGGACAGGTTTCATTTCTTTGGAAGTTGATTGGGGCTGCTTATAAACATCTGGACTATCCTGCGTTGTACCCTCTCATCAATTTTTCTCTGCTGACCAAGTCCAGGGAGATTAGCTAAAGTGCCATGAATTGTACACTTCTTGATTATATAGTGCACTATGGACAAGGAACATGAAGATCTCAATAGATTGAATTGCAACCTTGAGTTTGTAGATATTTTTCCACAATTTTGGTTCTCAAGTCATTATACAGTTCTCTTCTTTTTCTGTTCTTCATATCTAGTGTGGCAAACGTAGACACACAATGTAAAGATAAAGACAACTTCTCTTTTTTCTGGTTTCAGATGTGATTTTCATATTGATCACACCTGTTACTTTCCACTGGTGAATTTGAGCAAGCATCACATGCTTGAAACAAAATAGCTTACCTACAGTTGTGGCCAAAAGTATTGACACCACTGCAATTTTGTCAGATAATACTCAGTTTCTTCCTGAAAATGATTGCAATCACAAATTCTTTGGTATTATTATCTTCATTTAATTTGTCTTAAATGAAAAAACACAAAAGAGAAAGAAGCAAAAAGCAAAACATTGATCATTTCACACAAAACTCCAAAAATGGGCCAGACAAATGTATTGGCAACCTCAGCCTAATACTTGGTTGCACAACCTTTAGCCAAAATAACTGCGACCAACCGCTTCCGGTAACCATCAATGAGTTTCTTACAATGCTCTGCTGGAATTTTAGACCATTCTTCTTTGGCAAACTGCTCCAGGTCCCTGATATTAGAAGGGTGCCTTCTCCAAACTGCCATTTTTAGATCTCTCCACAGGTGTTCTATGTGATTCAGGCCTGGATTCATTGCTGGCCTCCTTAGAAGTCTCCAGTGCTTTTTCTCAAACCATTTTCTAGTGCTTTTTGAAGTGTGTTTTGGGTCATTGTCCTGCTGGAAGACCCATGACCACTGAGGGAGACCCAGCTTTCTCACACTGGGCCCTACATTATGCTGCAAAATTTGTTGGTAGTCTTCAGACTTCATAATGCCATGCACACGGTCAAGCAGTCCAGTGCCAGAGGCAGCAAAGCAACCCCAAAACATCAGGGAACCTCCGCCATGTTTGACTGTAGGGACCATGTTTTTGTCTTTGAATGCCTCTTTTTTTCTCTCCTGTAAACTCTATGTTGATGCCTTTGCCCAAAAAGCTCTACTTTTGCCTCATCTGACCAGAGAACATTCTTCCAAAACATTTTAGGCTTTTTCAGGTAAGCTTTTGCAAATTCTGCCTGGCTTTTTTATGTCTCGGGGTAAGAAGTGGGGTCTTCCTGGGTCTCCAACCATACAGTCCCTTTTCATTCAGACGCCGACGGATAGTATGGGTTGACACTGCTGTACCCTCGGACTGCAGGGCAGCTTGAACTTGTTTGGATGTTAATCGAGGTTCTTTATCCAACATCCGCACAATCTTGCGTTGAAATCTCTTGTCAATTTTTCTTTTCCGTCCACATCTAGGGAGGTTAGCCACAGTGCCATGGGCTTTAAACTTCTTGATGACACTGCGCACGGTAGACACAGGAACATTCAGGTCTTTGGAGATGGACTTGTAGCCTTGAGATTGCTCATGCTTCCTCACAATTTGGTTTCTCAAGTCCTCAGACAGTTCTTTGGTCTTCTTTCTTTTCTCCATGCTCAATGTGGTACACACAAGGACACAGGACAGAGGTTGAGTCAACTTTAATCCATGTCAACTGACTGCAAGTGTGATTTAGTTATTGCCAACACCTGTTAGGTGCCACAGGTAAGTTACAGGTGCTGTTAATTACACAAATTAGAGAAGCATCACATGATTTTTCGAACAGTGCCAATACTTTTGTCCACCCTCTTCTTTATGTTTGCTGTGGAATTATATCTAATTTGGCTTTAGGACAATTCTTTTTGTGTTTTTTCATTTAAGACAAATTAAATGAAGATAATAATAACAAAAATAATTTGTGTTTGCAATAATTTTCAGAAACAAACTGAGTATTATCTGACAGAATTGCAGGGTTGTCAATACTTTTGGCCACAACTGTACAATTTTGGAAAGGTGCCAACAATTTTGACTTGCACATTTTTGGGATTTTGTGTGAAATTATGTCCAATTTGTCTTTTTTCTCTGTTTTATTGTGCTGTTTTAGTACAAACAAAAGAAATAAACATGTGTTTAGCAAAACGTGTAATTGCAATAATTTTTTTGGGAGAAATACTTCTTTTACTGGAGCAATTTCAAGGGTGCCAAATCATACGGCCATAACTGTAACTTATTAGAGAAATTTGCTTCTTTCTCCTCTTGAATAGTGATGAGTGAGAACTAAAATGCTCGGGTGCTCATTGCTCGGGTTGAGCAAATTGGAATACTCGGGTACTCGGACAGAACTTTGCCTATGCAGTGAGTGGATGGGCTGCCAAGAATCATGACGCACCCCAATACCCCTTTCACAAGAGGTACAGGAGGGCTTCCTGAAAAAATGTTGCATTGAATGCAAGGCCTGGCCTGCCCCAAAGTTACATGCACCTCAATAAGTTATTCAAGCCACATACTGGATGGGAACAGGAAAATCCACTTCACATTATTCATTTTGTACTTCCATACTGTTTTCTTATGCATTGAGGCCTGCCCTGCTACCAAGTCATACGCACCCCAATAAGTCTTTGAACCCACATACTGGATGGGCACAGGAAAATCCATTTCACATTATTCATTTTGTACTCCCATACTCTTTTCTTATGCATTGACAGCAAGGCCTGCCCTGCTGCCAAGTCATATTCACCTCAATAACCCCAATCCCCTTTTGGAAGAAACATGGAGGAGGGCCTCATAAAAAATGTCCTATTACAAAGGAGCGGGTCTGTTAGACTTGTAATGCCCATACACTAAGTGTGCTGGCAAACATTTTCCCCTGTGGGGTACACCTCAACCTTTTTTATAACAATTATTTTATGGCCAGCATAACCACCTACGCTTGTTAAGAATTCGACACTGACTGCAGCAGCATGGAACACGTTAACCCTGGTGATCTAGTAGCGGTGGATGATGAGAGGTGGAGGAAGGCCTGATTAAAAAATATGCCCAATTTAACCCCTTCACCCCCAAGGGTGGTTTGCACGTTCATGACCGGAACGTGACGTGGCGGGATGGCTTGTGCATTATTTTGATAAAAATTATGTTTACTAAATACCCTTATTATTATTACTACCTTTATGCATTATTTGCAGTATATTTTTTACTTTTTAGTTCAGGATATTTGTGTTTTTTGCTTTTTGTTTTCTCTGGTTAATGGTCATGTGTTAATATGCACTTACATTGTGCATACACATTAACTTACTCTCTCAATTCAGATTTGTTTTTTATTCATTTCATTGTGCATTCAGTGCATATAGGGGTGTGACCGCCCTTTTTCTGAGCTGGGAAAGCAATCCAGTCTTGCCTAAGCTGTTACTAGTGGTTCAGCCGCTCAATCCTTATTCACATTCACGTCACTTGGCAAGTGAAAAGGTTTTAAATACTAGAGTAGGGACTGTCCCACAAGGGTTGCCGTGACGTGGCGGGATGGCTTGTGCATTATTTTGATCAAAATTATGTTTACTAAATACCCTTATTATTAGTACTACCTTTATGCATTATTTGCAGTATTTTTTTTACTTTTTAGTTCAGGATATTTGTGTTTTTTGCTTTTTGTTTTCTACGTTCATGACCGGGCCAATTTTTACAATTCTGACCACTGCATATTTATGGGGTCATAACTCTGGAACGCTTCGATGGATCCCGGTGATTCTGACATTGTTTTCTCGTGACATATTGTACTTCATGTTAGTGGTAAAATTCCATTCAAATAACTTGCGTTTATTTGTGAGAAAAACGGAAATTTGGCAAAAATTTTGAAAATTTCGCAATTTTCCAAATTTGAATTTTTATGCCCTTAAATCACAGAGACACGGCACACAAAAAACTTGATAACTAACATTTCCCATATGTTTACTTTACATCAGCACAATTTTGGAACCAAATTTTTTTTTTGTTAGGAAGTTATAAGGGTTAAAAGTTGACCAGCAATTTCTCATTTTTACAACACCATTTTATTTTTAGGACCACATCACATTTGAAGCCACTTTGAGGGGTCTATATGATGGAAAATACCCAAAAGTGACACCATTCTAAAAACTGCACCCCTTAAGGTTCTCAAATCCACATTCAAGAAGTTTATTAACCATTTAGGTGCGTCACAGGCATTTTTTTGAATATTTTAAAAAAAATGAACATCTAACTATTTTTCACAAAAAAAATTCTTCAGGTTCAATTTTTTTTATTTTACCAAGGGTAACAGGAGAAATTGGACTGCAAAAGTTATTACGCAATTTGTCCTGAGTACGCTGATACCTGATATGTGGGGGGGAACGACTGTTTCGGCGCATGGCAGAGCTCAGAATGGAGGGAGCGCCGTTTGACTTTTTCAATGCAAAATTGGCTGGAATTGAGATCGGACATCATGTCGCGATTGGAAAACCCCTGATGTACCAAAACAGTGGAAACCCCCCACAAATTACACCATTTTGGAAACTAGACCCCATAAGGAACTTATCTAGATGTGTGGTGAGAACTTTGAACCCCCAAGGGCTTCACAGAAGTTTACAACATAAAGCCGTACAATTAAAAAATCATATTTTTTCCACAAAAATGATCTTTTCACCCTCAATTCTTATTTTTCCAAGGGTAATAGGACCCTAAAAGTTATTGTGCAATTTGTCCTGAGTACGCTGATACCCCACATGTGGGGGTAAACCACTATTTGGGCGCATGGCAGAGCTCGGAAGGGAAGCAGCGCCATTTGACGTTTTTGGCTGGAATTGAGATCGGACATCATGTCGCGATTGGAAAGCCCCTGATGTACCAAAACAGTGGAAACCCCCACAAATGACACCATTTTGTAAACTAGACCCCCCAAGGAACTTATCTAGATGTGTGGTGAGCACTTTGAACCCCCCAGTACTTCACAGAAGTTTATAACGCCCGGGCGTGAAAATAAAAAATTCGTATTTTTTCCACAAACATGATATTTTAGTCACCACTTTTTTATTTTCCTAGGGGAACCAGAAGAAATTGGACCCCAAAAGTTGTTGTCCAATTTGTCCTGAGTATGCTGATACCCCATATATGGGAGAAAACTACTGTATGGGCACACATCGGGGCTCGGAAGGGAAGTAGTGACGTTTTGGAATGCAGACTTTGATGGAATGGTCTGCGGGTGTCATGTTGCCTTTGGAGAGCCCCTAATGTACCTAAACAGTGGAAACCCCCCACAAATGACCCCATTTTGAAAACTAGACCCCCTAAGGAACTTATCTAGATGTGAGGTGAGCACTTTGAACCCCCAAGGGCTTCACAGAAGTTTATAATGGCAGGGCATGAAAATAAAAAAATCGTATTTTTTCCACAAACATGATCAATTAGTCCCCAATTTTTTTATTTTCCCAAGGGTAACAGGAGAAATTGAACCCCAAAAGTTGTTGTCCAATTTGTCCTGAGTACACTGACGCCCCATATGTGGGAGAAACCTACTGTATGGACACACGTCGGGGCTAGGAAGGGAAGTAGTCACGTTTTGGAATGCAGACTTTGAGGGAATGTTCTGCGGGTGTCATGTTGCCTTTGGAGAGCCCCTAATGTACCTAAACAGTGGAAACCCCCCACAAATAACCCCATTTTGGAAACGAGACCCCCTAAGGAACTTATCTAGATGTGTGGTGAGCACTTTGAACCCCCAAGGGCTTCACAGAAGTTTATAATGCCCGGGCATGAAAATAAAAAAATCGTATTTTTTCCACAAACATGATCAATTAGTCCCCAATTTTTTCATTTTCCCAAGGGTAACAGGAGAAATTGGACCCCAAAAGTTGTTGTCCAATTTGTCATGAGTACACTGACACCCCATATGTGGGAGAAAACTACTGTATGGACACACGTCGGGGCTCGGAAGGGAAGCAGTGACGTTTTGGAATGCAGACTTTGATGGAATGGTCTGCGGGTGTCATGTGCGTTTGGAGAGCCCCTGATGTACCTAAACTATTGAAACTCCCCATAAGTGACCCCATTTTGGACACTAGACCCCCCATGGAACTTATCTAGATGTGTCGTGAGCACTTTGAACCCCCAAGTGCTTCACAGAAGTTTATAACGCTCGGACGTGAAAATAAAAAAATCATTTTTTTCCACAAAAATGATATTTTTGCCCCCAATTTTTTATTTTCCTAAGGGTAACAGGAGAAATTGGACCCCAAAAATTGTTTTGCAATTTGTCCTGAGTAGGCTGATACCCTACATGTGGGGGTAAAACACTGTTTGGGCGCATGGCAGAGCTTGGAAGGGAAGGAGCACCATTTGACTTTTTCAACTCAGAATTGGCTGGAATTGAGATCAGACACCATGTTGCATTTGGAGAGCCCCTGATGTGCCCAAACAGTGGAAACCCCCAATTCTAACTCCAACCCGAACCCCAACACACCCCTAACCCTAATCTCAGCCCTAACCCTAACCCTAGCCCTAACCCTAGCCCTAACCCTAGCACTAGCCCTAACCCTAACCCTAGCCCTAACCCTACCCTAACCCTAACCCTAGCCTTAATCCTAACCCTAATGGAAAAATGGAAATAAATACATTTTTTTATTTTATTATTTTTCGCTAACTAAGGGGGTGATAACGGGGGGTTTGATTTACTATTTATGGCGGTTTTTATATTTGGCAGCTGTCGCACGCTAAAAGATGCTTTTTATTGTAAAAATAGTTTTTGCATCACCACATATTGAGAGCTATAATTTTTCCGTATTTTGACCCACCAAGTCATGTGAGGTCTTATTTTTCGCAGGACGAGTTGACGTTTTTATTGGTACCATTTTCGGGCACGTGACATTTTTTGATCGCTTTTTATTCCGATTTTTGGGACGCAGAATGAACAAAAACCAGCATTTCATGAATTTGTTTTGGGGGAGTGCGTTTACACCGTTCCGCGTGCGGTAAAATTGATAAAGCGGTTTTATTCTTCGGGTCAGTACGGTTACAGCGATACCTCATTTGGGTCATTTTTTTATGTTTTGTCGTTTTTTTGCAATGAAAACAATTTTATATAAAAAATAATTATTTTTGCATCACTTTATTCTGCGAGCTATAACTTTTTAAATTTTTCGCTGATGATGCTGTGTGGCAGCTCATTTTTTGCGGGACAAGCTGACGTTTTCAGCGGTACCATGGATATTTATATGCGTCTTTTTGATCGCGCGTTATTACACTTTTTGTTTGGCGGTATGATAATAAATCATTATTTTTTACTTCGTTTTTTATTTTTATTTTTTAAGGGGTTAACTAATGGGACAGTTTTATAGGGCGGGTCGTTACGGACGTGGCGATCCCTAATATGTGTACTTTTATTGTTTTTTTTTTTTTTCTAATTTATTTGGAGATTTTTTAAATTATTTTAACACTTTTTTTTTTTGTTTTTTTTACTTTATTAAATAGTCCCAGGTGGGACTTCACTGTCCTGTGACAGATCGCTGATCTGTCACATCACAGATCACTGTGACAGATCAGCGATCTGTCACAGGTAGTGCAGAAGGCTTCCTCATGCCTGCGCTTTGCAGGCACTGAGGAAGCCAGCTTCCTGCAGGCCCCCGAAGGCCCCCGTCACCATCTTGGATTCGGGGGCCTGCAGGAAAGGAGCCCCCCGCAGCAGCGCTGCACATTGCGCTACTGTGGGGGGCTCAGGGAAGCACGGAGGGAGCCCCCTCCCTGCCGATGCTTCCCTTTAACCCACGGTACACCGCGATCATGTTTGATCGTGGTGTGCAAGGGGTTAACGTGTCGGGGGCTGTCCGTGACCGCCCCTTACACATTGTGCCGGGTGTCAGCTGTGATAATCAGCTGACACCCGGCCGCGATCAGCGGCGCTCACCACGTGGGTGCCGCTGATCGCGGTAGACGTACTATCCCGTCCATGGGCATAGGGGCCCGGGTCCCATGGACAGGATAGTACGTCTGATGTCAGGAAGGGGTTAAAGGAGCGGGTCTCCTTGACGTAATGCCCATACACTTAGTCCAGCAAACATTTTCCCATGTGGGGTACACCTCAACCTTTTCCATAGCAAGTATTTTACGCCCAGCATAACCACCCACCATTGTTAAGAATGCTACACTGGCTGTAGCAGCACGGAACACGTTAACCCTGGTCATCTAGTAGCGGTGGATGATGAGACTTGGAGAAAGGCCTGATTAAAAATATGCCCAATTTAAAGAAGTGGGTCTCCTAGACTTGTAATGCCCATATACTAAGTTTATGGGCTGGCAAACATTGTCCCCTGTGGGGAATACCTCAACCTTTTTCATAACAATTTTTTTACGGCCAGTATAACCATCCACCCTTGTTAAGAATTCAACACTGGCTGTAGCAGCATGGAACACGTTAACCCTGGTGATCTAGTGGCGGTGGATGATGAGATGTAGAGGAATGCCTCATTAAAAAATATGCCCAATTTAAAGGAGCAGGTCTCCTAGACTTGCAATGCCCATACACTAAGTGTATGGACTGACAAACATTTCCCCCTGGGGGGTACGTATTTTTTAAAATTTGGTGACGGGCATCATAACACCCTTGACAAAAAGTAGAGTGGCTGGAGCATGATGGAATACATTCACCCTGGTGTTCTAGTGGTGGTGCACAGTGAGGATGAGGAGAAGGAGGAGGAGGACACCAAATAGCCAAATTCAGGAAGCGTATGTGTGTGTATGTGTGTGTATGTGTGGGTCTTAAGAGGTGCATGAGATTACACCTCCCAAATAGACACTGTATTGTAGATTATGTTTCGCTGTCATCATTTGGTGGTGTCGAGAAGTCTGGTTCAATCTAGCCCTTGGTCATTTTTATAAGAGTCAGCCTGTCTGCATTTTCTGTTGACAGGCAAATGCGCTTATCTGTGATAATTCCACCAGTGGCACTAAAATCCCGCTCTGACAAAACGCTAGTGGCAGGGCAGGCCAGGATCTCCAAGGTGTAGAGAGCCAGTTTATGCCACAGGTCCAGCTTGGATACCCAATAATTAAAAGGCACAGAGGAATCACAGAGGATGTTGGTACGGTCAGCAAGGTATTCCCACAGCATCTTAGAAAACATTCCATTCCTTGTGACATTACCCTGTGCCTCAGGTCCAGGGCAATGGGAGGGTCTGAGAAAACTGTCCCAGAACTTTGCCAGTGTTTCCCTGCCTCTGCTGGATTGGAGTTGTGTCTCTCTCGCCTGTACTCCTTGGTTGTCTAACGAACTGTTATGTCTGCCACCAGCGTTTTGAGATAGGAATTTTTTTTAATAATTATGCAACAATGGCCCTCTGGTACTGCACCATTTTAGTACAACTGTCTGCCTCTGAAACAAGAGATTGAATGTTCTCCTTGTAGCGTGAGTCTAAAAGAGTCACTAGCCAGTATTGACTGTCACTCAAAATTATTACAATACGAGGGTCATGGGAAAGGCAGCGCAACATAAAGTCAGCCATGCATGCCAGACTGGTAACATGCAAGCCTTCTGTGTCCTCACCAACAGGACGACTAACCAAGGTGTCCTCTTCTTCCTCCTCCTCCTCTTCCTCCCTGTCCTCAGGCCATCCACACTGAACAGATGGTATGACAGTTGTGCTTGTAGTACCGTCTACAGCGCATGAAAGTAGCTCTTCCTCCTCCTCCTCTTCCTCATTGTAAACCAATCCACGTTGGGATGACATGAGGCTGGGCTGTGTGTAATCACCCTGTATGGTTCATTGTTCCATGTCCTCATGCTCCACCTGTAATGCATCCTCTTTCGTGGTGAGCAGAGAGCTTTTCAGAATGCAGAGAAGCGGGTTGGTAACGCTAATTATGACATCATCACCACTCACCATCTTGGTGGAACTCCTCAAAGTTTTGGAGGATGATACATATGTCTGACATCCACGTCCACTCCTGAGGTCTTATGTGTACAGTAGAGTCAAACGATGGCCTTGTTGTTGCTGGTATTCTACAACTGCCCTCTTCTGCTCTCAAATCCTTTCCAACATATGCAGTGTAGAGTTCCAACATGTGAGGACATCACACACCAGTTGGTGAGCCGGAAGCTGCATTCACTGCTGAAGCACGGCAATGACGGCTGAATCTGTAGCTGACTTTCTAAAATGGGCACACAGGTGATGTACTTTCACAAGCAGATCTGGCAGCTCTGTGTAGCTTTTTAGAAAATGTTGAACAATGAGGTTAAGCAAGTGGGCGTGGCATGGTACGTGTGTCAGTTTGCCTCACCTCAGAGCAGCCACCAGGTTCCTGCCATTGTTACACACAACCATGCATGGCTGGAGGTTCAGAGGTGTCAGCCACAGATCTGCCTGCTCTTTCAGTGCTGTCAACAACTCTTCAGCATTGTGCTGTTTGTCACCTAAGCATATTAGCTTCAGCACACCCTGTTGCCACTTGGTTTTGGCAGTGCTGCAGTGCTTCCAGGTTGTGACTGATGTGCTCATTTCAGAGATGGAGGCTGAAGAGGAGGAGGAGGTGCAGGAGCTGTACACTGTGGGGGAAACCCTGATTGATGTAGGGCCCGCAATCCTTGGTGTCAGGAGGATGTGTTCCATCCCAAGGTCTGACTGGGTCTCGGCTTCCACTATGCTAACCCAGTGTGCCATCAGCGAGATGTACTGTTCCTGGCCACAAGCACTTGTGCACATGTCCGTGGTTTGGTGTACTTTTCAAGTAACTGCATGGTTGAGGGCACGGGTAATGTGGGACACATGCTTGTGTAATGCCAGGACGGCACAGCGGGAGAAATAGTGGCGGTTGGGGACCGAGCACCTTGGGACAGCTGCTGCCATCAGGTTGCGGAAAGCTTCCATCTCCATGAGCCTAAAGGCAACATTTCTAATGCAAACAGATGAGAAATGTGAGAATTTAGTACTGTGGCCTATGGGGCATTGGCTGCGTATTTCCGCTTACATTCCAATGACTGGGGTATGAACAACTGAAGGCTGCACTGGGACAAGGATGTGGATATGCTTGATGATGGTGCTATTTGAGTGTGGGCAACGGCAGGTGCAGGGCAGGAGGCATCTTCACATGCACCTTGGACAGGGTATTGGTTTGCACGCACAACAGTGGAAGAAGCAGTGGTGTCACCCGCATACACTGTTCCTGGAGCCTGGGGTTGGGCCCACAAAGTCAGGTGCTTTGCTGCCATGTGCCTGATCATGCTGCTGGTGGTAAGGCTGATAGTTTTGCTACCCCTGCTTATGCTGGAATGACAGGTGTTGCAAATGGCCTGTTTGGGGTTATCGGCAGAATCTTTAAAAAAAAAACAGACTCAGGAAGGCATAACAGTTGGACTGGCAACTTCCATCATGTTGGTGTTGCGGGGAATGGTTGCCCGTCTTCTTTCTGCAACCACTACACTGCTTCTTCCTTCCTGAATGGGTGCTATGCCTCCCTTCCCCTGTGTGCTGCTGTCCTCGCTCTGCATGTCCTCCTGCCAGGTTGGGTCAGTTACTATATCATCCACCACCTAAACTTCCACTTCTGCACCCTGGTCCTCCTCCTCACTTTCTGGCAATTTTGTCTCATCATCGTCCACCTCTTGTGATCATAGCTGCTCAAATATTTGGGCATCGCTACATGGAATCTCATCTTGCCCCGCTTCAAGCGGACCGGGCGAGAGGCCCGAATCTATAAATGGAAAAGTGAACAGCTCTTCGGAGTGTCTGAGTTTGGGATCGGTTATCTCAGAGCACTCAGCATGGTGGGAGGAATCAGGGTCAGGGTGAGGAATATGCGGTCTAGATTCATGGCTACTCAGACTTGACCGTGTGTAAGACAGGGTGCTGGTAGTGGTGGCCATGTAACTGGAAGTATTATCTGCTATCCAACCAACAACCTTTTCACACTGCTCTGGCTTTAATAGTGCTGTCTTGCTGTGGTCCCCAAGGACTCTGGACACTAAGGTCCAGCGAGAAGATGTGGGTGTTTTTTGTGGCCCAATTTCAGCTTGCCCACGGTCTCTGCCTTGGCATGCACCATCACCATCAAGTCCACTTCCCCATCCCTTGCCACGCTCCTTGCCAATTGTAAATGGACTAGAATATTTTACACGTTCACTACAAATGGCTGAATTGGGAGCGAACTTGTATGTGATACGTGTGTGGGAAAACCACACATTTACTATCTGGACTGTAGTTAACAAAGTTTTTTTGATTATCAAATTACTGTCAATAAGTAGGGTAACAGACAGCAAAAACACTAGAATATGTAGGCCTAAAATGGCCAAATTTTTATCACAGATAGGTGAGGCATGTCACGGAGATACCACTCTGCCAAATATGTGGCCTGTATTTTTTATTTTTTTAATGCAAAATAGTGTTGTATATAACTAGAGTAACAGACAGGAAAAACACTGGAATACCTGCCTAAAATGCCCAAACTTGGAGCACGCAGCTATATAAGACCTGTCACGGAGATAAGACACTGCCAAATATGTGGCCCGTATTTTTGGGGGGTCTGCTAAATAGTGCTGTATATAACTAGAGTAACAGACAGGAAAAACACTGCAGTACCGGTCTAAAATGCCCAAACTTGGAGCATGCAGATATATGAGACCTGTCACGGAGATACCACACTACCAAATATGTGGCCTGTGTTTTTTATATTTTTAATGCAAAATAGTGCTGTATATAACTAGAGTAACAGACAGGAAAAACACTGGAATACCGGCCTAAAATACCCAAACTTGGAGCACGCAGATATATGAGGCCTGTCATGGAGATACCACACTGCCAATTATGTGGCCTGTATTTTTTATTTTTTTAATGCAAAATGGTGCTGCATATAACTAGAGTAAGAGACAGGAAAAACACTGGAATGCCAGACTAAAATGCAATTGTAATTACACAGTGCTATATAATGTTATGACTGCAATATATTAAGAAGATAAAAACTTTAATGGGAGGAAGAGTGCTTCTTTAAGCTGCATCTTGATCACAGATTTTTTTTATTGAACAATTTCATGACTTTGGCCAGCTTGTCATTAGACATAAAATGCCAGTTGCTTGATACCAGTTTCTTTTCAATGAGAGTGTACAGTATGATATATGGTAAGATTTAGTATACTGTCTCTAACTAGATTCATAAAACCAATATGCTCATGGTTGTCAAATTCAAACATTTGGAATGTAAGGATGTAAGAATTGACAGCCATCTATGCTGTGCCTGGTTGGCTGACATCAAAGTAAATGCTACTGTGCTTATTTGGCTTCTATGGTAGTGGGTGATTTTCCCTGTCTCATACAGTTCTGAAAATGTTGAAAGAAATAATTTCAGTTGACATATATGAACATTATTGTCCACTTAGTGCTACATGTATAGTATGTCCACTCATGTTCCTGTTAGTAGACATAAGTGGTCAGTAAGAAGGCACACAGGGTGACTTATTGGAATGACATGTCAGAGAACCTCTCTTACGGAGGAACTGAAACCATGGCAATTCCAAAAGATTAACAGTTCAGTGTAACCAAGACATCACTAATGAGGCCCCGTGACAGGATAGTCCTCAGTTCATCTCAAGGTAGTCTCTAGAAATGAGAGTGTCTCTAAGGTAGGTTCCTCTTATTACCCCAGTCTCAGCTTTCTTGCTGTTGAAAATTGGTCACTACATTCCAAAGGTGGGAAGGTTCCATCTCAACAAACAGTATAGATTATTAAAAGGATCTCTTAGAACCGTTAAGGCACGTGTGGTTACAATTAAATAAAATTGAGCTGTCAGCCATGTTATATTGACAGATATTCAGCAGCAGCATGGAGGAGGGACACTGAGAAGATGTCAATTAGGCTCGGTGAGCAGAGATTGAGTTAAAAGTTCATGAAGGATTATTCAGGCTTTGTGATGTGGATTTTCAAAGTAAATAGAAAGTCCTTATTAAGTGTAAGATGTCTATAAGTTACGTATGCAGTTCAATTACAGCAAAAAAACAAGCACATTTTTTAATATTTTTTTTCTAACTTTTGGTTTATAGAAATAGAAAAAGTCAAATAAAAACAAAATAACAAATAACAAATAATTGATAACACTTAACAATTGTTAACAAATAACAAAAATAAAAAACAATAACAAATAGCAAAAAACAATAAAGAAGGACATACAATACAGGTAATAACAATAAAAAGATGTTAAAAAGCTGGAGCTTGGAAAATTACACCTCTGCGTTGAAGAGAGATTGTAATCCTTCAGGACTTGAAAAGTTTAGACAATTTTAGAACATGCTAGTTTAAAACGAACCTCTCATCAGGATTATGCTAAGACAAGGTTCACATTGCGTTAGGGGCATCCGTTTAACGGATCCGTTAAACGGATGCGCTGATGCAGATGTCATTTTTTAGATCTTTAATGCATCTAGCGCTAACATATGCGCTAACGCATGGTAGCATTTTGCTACCATGCATTAGCCATACAGGTCTATGCACAGGGAACGCGTCCGTTCACTGTGCGTTAAACCCAATGCACCCGAAAGCGCTGTAGACCGTGTTCTCGCTCGGGTGCGTCACAAAGTAACGCATCATCACTAGCGCATGCCTAATTCGGCATGCGTTAGGATGCGTTGATAACATTGCGGCCAAAGGGTGCATTAGCGCGTCGGTTACATAGCATTAGTGCCGCTATGTAACGGATGCGCTCAATGCATGGCCCCTAACGCAATGTGAACCTACCCTAAGTAAACTACAGGCATTGTCTGGTTGGCTCTGTTACACAGATTAAAATGATACCTGGGTTGAAATAATCCTTCTTGTAGTTCTTGTTTAATCTATGTTTGAAGTTTTGAGTTACTGATATGCTTGGGCCTTGTGGAAGAGCCTGTGGGTGGGAATTTTTTTGGTGCTCTGGCCTCAGCGTCATCATTCTGAGCTTAAATGACATACTTAAATGACTACTTTAACTATGTTGCCTGAGCAGTTAATATTGTGATTTACTAAAAAAAAATGCTGTGTGCGCTGCGTTCCTAAGTTCAGCAGTGATATTGTTACGGGCTGGCGGAACGCACCATATAATATAAAGATAGTAGGTGCGTTCGCAGCCCTACAAGAAGCACTATCACCCAAGAACTTCTCGGGCAGCGGGAGGTGAGACAAAGTCGGCGCAGGGATGGCAATGGTCACACGGGAGACAGCCTCTGTGGCTGCCTGAACAGCAACAGCAGTAACATCCGCAGCTGAGGCTGAATGCTCGAGAGCTGCCAACCTGCCCTGCAGCTGCCGGATGTACTGCGTCAGTCGCTGTTGATTCCGCCATTACTAGCCAGACCCTGGCGCTAGTATATTATGGGCTGGCGGAACGCACCAAATAATATAATGATAGTAGGTGCGCTCGCAGCCCGGGGTCCACCGTGCAGAGGTGGTAAACTGCTGCTTAGTAATGGCAGATGTATATAGTGGTATACAAAGGTCATACGCGGGTTAACGTCACCCGGTGTGAACAGGAGCGGTCTCTGTTACGTCACAGAGCCACAGTACCGCAAAACTTAAACGCCGGAGTCTGTTAGCACTCACAGAGCTCAGCAAGGGGGCGCTCAGAATGTGGTCACGGAACTCTGCCCCAAGGACACGGGGTCAGAATCCCTCTAGACCTTCTGAGCAAGTGGCGTCGCACCTGCGGACACCACTATAGACGCTGACCTTGGAGAAGTGTCGAGCACGTGCATCGTGGCGTGTAGAGTCAGCGGTGGACACTGATTCTAGTCTCTGACTCAGCCTCTACCTACACCTAGACCTGTGCGCTTGACAGGCTAGGCTGCACAACACATGCATACCAAGGGTAGGGGTTTCCAATGAGTCATTCACCAGAGACATTCATACATGCATACAACACTCACTCCACATGGTCTAATCTCTGTCTATACTAGCGCATGGCCATGCGGCCATGTGACTCTTTTATAGCAGCGTCCTTCCGGGACCTTCCTAACCTTCCTGATGGTCCAATCCGAGCTGGAGAAGGACCTGAGCATGTAACCTCCGATCTCCAATGAGAGATTGTCCCACGGGCATGCTCAGTGGACCGAAAGGAGGACTTAGTCCCTGGAGTAGCTAAACCTACAGAGCTGGTCTGAGCAGAGCACCTGGATCGACGAGACTGCTGAGCAGCCTCCTGTGCGGCCAGAGAGGAATGGGAGAATGCCGAATGCAAGGCTCGGGATTCCTGCTGTGCAGTGACCGGCACTTGACACCTAACATTACCCCCCCTCCTATGGCCCCCTCCTCTCTGAACCTCGCTACGCTCAAATGCTGCAATAAGGAGCGGAGCGTGGATGTTCTCCACTGGCTCCCAGGTCCAAGCCTCTGGACCATGACCCTTCCAATCCACCAAATAAAATTTTTTGCCCCGCATCACCTTGCATCCCACGATGGCATTGACCTCAATCTCATCCGAAGACAGGTCTGATGTCCCGGCAGATGACTCGGAGAACCGGGACATGTGAACAGGCTTAAGGAGGGACACGTGGATTGTGTCAGAGATAGCCAAGTGTGATAGAAGGGCCAGACGGTAGACCACAAGGTTGATCTGCTCAAGGACCTTGAAGGGGCCAAAGTAGCGTGGTGCAAACTTAGTGGACTCAACCCACAGCCTGATGTTTCAGGCGGAAAGCCACACTAAGTCGCCAGGGGCAAAGGTCGGAGCAGGGCGCCAGTGTGCATCAGCGGAGGTCCTCATTCTCTCCTTGGAGGCCCGGATAGCATCCTGCGTGTGATCCCAAATGTCACGTGCCTCCACCGCCCTGTCTGCCACCCTAGCGTCAGTGGATGACACGGGCATGGGCACAGGGATGCGGGGATGCTGGCCGTAATTTAGGAGGAATGGGTTCTGACCGGTGGAGTCAGCCACAGCATTGTTCAAAGTGAACTCCGCCCACTGCAGCAAGGATGCCCAGTCATCCTGCCTGGCCGAGACAAAATGTTGTAGATATGTGACCAGGGTCTGGTTGGCTCTCTCTACCAACCCGTTCGTCTCAGGATGATAGGCCGAGGAGAGATTTAGCTCAATGCTGAGCAGGGAACAGAGCTCTCTCCAGAACCAAGACGCAAACTAGGACCCTGGTCGCTGACTTCTTATCCGGCATGCTGTGCAGGCGGAAAACGTGCTTCATAAACAACGCTGCCAGGCCCCGTGCAGAAGGTAGCTGCGAGAGTGGTACCAGATATACCTTCTTAGAGAAATGATCGGTGACCACCCAAATGATGGTGCTGCCACTGGACTTGGGCAGACCCACCACAAAGTCCATACCGACCATCTCCCAGGGCCTGTCCGCTACTGGCAGGGGGTAGAGTAGCCCAGCGGGCCACTGCCGAGAGGACTGATTCTGGGAGCAAGAGACGCACACCTGAATATAGTCCTTGACGTCACGGGCCATATGCAGCCACCAATACGTCCTCACCAGAAGCTCAGAGGTCCGTTTGGTCCCAAAATGTCCACCCACCCTGGACGAATGAGTCCAAGAGAGGACCTCCAGTCGCAGACGGGCAGGGAAAAAAGTCTTGCCCGGAGGTACAGACCCAAGGGCGACTGGAGCCACAGTCCTCAGGCTCTCAGATGGGACTATCAGCAAAGGCTCCTCCTCCGATGACACCACGGAGCGGGAGAGAGCATCGGCCCGGATGTTCTTCTCCCCAGACAGAAAATGCAGGGTGAAGTGGAATCGGGAGAAGAACAAGGACCATCTGGCCTGGCGAGAATTCAGCCGCTGTTCTGTTTGTAAATAAACCAAGATCTTATGGTCGGTGAACACCTAGAAAGGGTGGCGAGCCCCCTCCAGGAGGTGTCTCCACTCTGAAAAGGCCAACTTCATTGCTAGCAACTCCCTGTCCCCGATGGAATAATTCCTCTCTGCCGGTGTGAAGGTCTTGGAGAAGAAGAAGCATGGGTGCTTCCGACCTTGCGAGTCCTTCTGGAACAGGACCGCTCCAGCACTGACAGAAGAGGCATCCACCTCCAGGATGAAGGGTTTGTCCACATCGGGGCAATGTAGAATGTGAGCGCTAGCGAAATGGGATTTAATAAAGGAGAAGACCTTGGGGACAGGTTCCGACCACAACTTGGGGTTTGCACCATTCTTGGTGAGGGCTACCAAGGGCGCTACCAAAGTCGAGAAGTGGGGGATGAATTGGCAATAGTAATTTATGAACCCCATAAAGTGCTGCACCGCTTAGAGAGAATGGGGTGCCTGCCAATCCATCACCACCTGTAGCTTGTCAGGATCCATGGCCAAAGCCTGAGTGGAGATGATATAGCCCAGGAAAGGCAAGGACTCCTGCTCAAACACACACTTCTCCAACTTGGCATAGAGGAAGTTTGCCCGCAGGAGGTCGAAAACTTTGCAAACATCTCTCTGGTGGGAGTCAATATCTGAAGAGTAGATGAGAATATAATACAGATAAACTACTACCGAGGTGGTAAGCATATCCCGGAAGATATTGTTCACAAAGTCTTGGAAGACGGCAGGGGCACTGCAGAGCCCAAAGGGCATCACCAGGTATTCATAGTGCCCATACCTGGTGTTAAATGCCATCTTCCATTCGTCCCCATCACGGATGCGAATCAGGTTGTAAGCCCCCCGCAGATCATGTTTGGTAAACACTCTCGCTCCCCATAGCCTATCAAACAGCTCCGATATCAGGGGCAGAGTATACTTATTCTTAACGGTGATGGCGTTAAGACCCCTGTAATCGATGCAAGAACGTAGCTCCCCACTCTTCTTCTGGACGAAGAAGAATCCCGCCCCCACTGGTGACACTGACTTCCTAATGAATCCTCTTGCCAGATTATCCCTGATGTATTGAGACATGGCCTCTGTCTCTGGGAGAGATAGGGGATAGACTCGACCTCGGGGAGGCTCAGCACCAGGCAAGAGGTCAATAGGACAGTCATAGGGGAGATGCGGTGGAAGGGTCTCCGACGCCTTTTTGGAGAACACGTCCTCATACTGTCGATAGTGTTTGGGAAGCGAGGAAAGATCTGCGGGGACCTCGGTGGAGGCAACCTGGATGCACTCCCTCAGACATCTACCCTCACATGACTTACTCTAACCAAGAATTCTCCCCGAAGACCACTCTTTATGGGGTGAGTGATACCACAACCAGGGGACCCCTAGAAGGACCTGGTCGATATCCTCAGGCATGATGAGGAGGCATATCCTCTCCTGATAAGATGGAGACACCTAGAGTACCAGTGGAGCGGTTTGGTGGGTAATCTGTGAGGGCAGAGTCGCGCCGTTCACTACTCTGACGGTGACTGGCTTGGACATCATAACCAGTGCTATTGCGTGCCGTTGAGCGAAGGCAGATGACATAAAATTGCCCTCTGCTCCGGAATCCACACAAACCTCCACCGCCAGAGTGGAAGAACCAAACCCAAGTGTCCCCTTAAAAGACAACTTGGAGGAAAATGCCGCAGATTCTAGTGAGCCACCTCCTAAGGCCCCTAGGCACGAGCATCTTCCCAGCCGCTGTGGGCACCGGTTGGCAAAGTGACCGGAATGCCGGCAAACATGACAGATCACAGGGGCTTGAGCGGGCTGGGGCCTGGATCCCTCACGGGAAGCCCCCTGACGCTCGGACGCCCTATCGGGAGATTCCAGAGGTTTAGCAAAAGTAGGTGCCAACCTAAACCTCTGCCTACACTGGGACCGCTCCAATCTTCGCTCGGCAAAGCCAAGGCCTATATGGGTGGAGACGGTTATAAGCTCCTCCAGTGTAGCGGGAATCTCCCTGGTGGCCAAAGCGTCCTTCACATGGCCAACCAAACCTCTCCAGAATGCCGGAATGAGGACCTTATCTGGCCACTCTAACTCCGAGGCCAGCATCCGGAACTGGATGGCAAAGTGGCTGACCATGGACGAGGATGGCACATGTTAAGGAGCTGACACTCCTAAACCCTTCATCCAATTTTAATGTGGATACCCTCAAATGAAAGCTGAAAGTCTGAACTTCAACTGCATCTGAATTGTTTTGTTTAAAATTCATTCTGGTAATGTCTAGAACCAAAATTAGAAAAATGTTGTCTATGTCCAAATATATATGGACCTAACTGTAGCAGCGTCCTTCCGGGACCTTCCTGACATTCCTGATGGTCCAATCCGAGCTGGAGAAGGACCTGAGCATGTGACCTCCGATCTCCAATGAGAGATCGTCCCACGGGCATGCTTAGTGGACCGAAAGGAGGACAGTCCCTGGAGTAGCTCGCTGCTGACCAGCCTGCATTGCTATAGCTGGACCAGAGGTGGCAGCAGCAATTAAACCTACAGAGCTGCTCTGAGCAGAGTGCCTGGATCAATGAGTCTGCTGAGCAGCCTCCTGTGTGGCTGGAGAGGAATGGGAGACTGCTGAATGCAAGGCTCGGGATTCCTGCTGTGCAGCGACCGGAACCCGACGCCTAACAGATTTCTTCCTCTTGTGCGCAATTGTGCACTGCTTCTCAGTACACAGGTGGTTCATGGGCAGATTGAGAGCATCGCTTTCCGATATATAATACTGCACATGCACTGCCGCCTAAGTCATTTTGTTAGAGACAATTTTTTTTCTTTTAAGACCACAATATTAACTATGCAGGCGTCGTATTTAAGGTAGGAGGCTGGTAACTGAATTTTCAGTCACGTATCATTTAAGACCAGAATCTTGACAATGAGGCCAGAGCACCAAAAAAGACCCTACGACAAGCACGAGCATCTGACTAACTCAAAACTTCAAACACAGATTAATCAAGAACCAGAAAACGGATTTCTTCAACCCAGGTATCATTTTAATCAGTGTAAGAGTGCCAACCTGACAATCCCTGTAGTTTACTTAGCAAAATCCTGATGACAGGTTCTCTTTACGCTAGCATCTTCTAAAAATGTCTAAGCTTTTCAAGTCCTGAAGGCTTACAATCTCTCTTCAAAGCAAAGGTGTAATGTTAAGTTCCTAGCTCCAGTGTGAAAACTTAAACATGAACCCCCAGCTATAATCCAAAATGTATCTTACTGGTCTCTTTACATGCAGCAGATGGACTTTTTGGGTTCCTGGTAGATTCCCCGATCTACTGCATGTACTTTGAATCCAAAATAGTAGATGATACATTTAAGGCTTTGTTCACAGTGCGCTTTTGCAGTTTATTTGGCTTTTTCATCTGAATTCAGGCTGTTTCATCTGAATTTTGTCATTAGGTTTCTGCTGTGTAAGCTGAGAGCAGCATGATGTAGGGGCTGATACCCTGATTCCATTCATGTATCACTTTCTGGTCTACATGCTGTCATTTTGATACAATCCCTGTTTTTACATCTTCAGTACTAAAAGTGATCATAATGCTGAGCCCTGTGTAACCCCTCCCACATCACTGATTGGCTGCTTTCTCTTTACACTGCGCATAAGTTGAAAGCTGCCAATCAGTGTTTGGGGGTGTAGTTACACAGAACAGTTGACTAGTAGGCATGAGACACCTAGACCTATAGTGATAATCTCCTGCTGATAAGACATTGATTTTATTGAAACAGCAACACACAGCACAGTAAGTGACACATTGTCGAAATCAGGCACTCGGCCCCTATATCCTGCTGCTCTAAATTTGCATTGAAAAAGCCTGCTGACAGATTTTTTTCTTTAAAAAAGGGAACAGTAGTAACCATTTTTCATCATTTTACAGGAAGAATAACAGAGGAACAGCATAAAGCATAGTTATTTATTTATAGGGAGCACATGCATTTATAAAAAAAGACATGTCAGGAGAGATGACAGATCCTCTGTAGAGAGACTGAAATGCAATCACATGTATGACTAGTGACATTAATATAATGACTTGCAAACCACTATGAATTGTTATAGCTTTTGATTACAATTTTATCCACATATTTTTAGCTTCAAGATGTCATTGAACGGCGGAGCGGCGAGGCATTTAGAAATCATATAGGCAAATTAACTAGAGTCAAGAAAACAAAATAAGCATTCTTCTGAAATCCAATCAGCTGGATAATTTCATCTGACTATTATCAGAATGCTCTAAGAGGACCCTAATATTATGAACATCCAAGGGAAATGGACGTGGAGTCGTCTCGCTGTAATTCATTTATTGTGCTATATTCTGCCGATCTTCGGCAATCTGGCCCTGAGACGTTAATTCCTCCTCTCCTATATATCCTTGGCCCTGATTTTTCTATAATTTCTTTACTTATTGTTAACTTAAATCCGAATGTTTTGCCATATTCACTGGCATCCTTGAACTAAGCTGATTACAATACAAAACAATATGTCATATACTGAAGGCACCGCAACATCACCGGCTGACAACAATACCATCGAGAAGCAAAGTTTTCAATGTTTTCAAGCTTCTTTGAAGAAAACAGTAGAATTATTTTTTACTGTGACAAAAATAAAGGATTCCTATTGTGATGGCACGCGAGTTTGAAAAAAAAATATGAAGAACAAAAATATGTTAAAATCTGTTAGAAAGAAACTTTGATTGTCAAAAAGAAAGATAAATAAGGGCTCTATTGTAATTCTTGCTTTGTATTATTAGTCTATCAGTTTTATGAAATGTTTTAGAAATCCCATTCTTTCCTGGGCAATTATGGGTATTACGGAATGACCAAAATTTATAATCCCTCAAATTGTTTTTTTTAAGCCCCACCTTTAGAACTATCCCAAAAAGTTAAGGGCTACAAGGAAACTGCTATTTTTGGGGTGTATTGTTCCTAAGCTTTGTTTCATTTGTGGGCTAATTCTAAGGATGTCTGAGCAAATTTTGGACTGTTGGCAAGAATGTCTTTAGACGTCATGCACGCAACAGTTTTAGGTCTCTGTTTTGTTTTGAATCTTAATGTCACTGCTAAAAATAGGTCCTAGAGTTGCACCTCCTAATAAGTAAGATTTCATGCTGAAATGTAAGGAGGTTTATTGAGTCAAATTTCATCACATGTTCCATTAGATGCTGTAGGTGCAAAAATATTTTGCCCTATAGGATACTGCAGAATACACAAGCCTTAAAGGGTTTGTCCTGCCTTGGGGCATAAGTCTGCAGCCACTTTATGGGATTATGTGCACACTGCATGCTGTGAGGATTTTCCAGGGGGAGTGAGTGGTCTTCTGACCACATGGATGTGATTTGCATACTTCCAGCCACATTCCAACTAGACTGTCTGATACACTAGAGTGAGGGAAGTGACCATATGTACGCAAATCTCATACTTTCATATGACCAGCACTGGAGAATCCTCACAAAGTGCAATGAGCACACTGAGGATTCACAATTCTTCAGTCTAGTAGAGTGACTGCAGCTAACAGCCTAAGGCTAGACAAACCCGTTAATGACTACATTTTTTCAGGATTTGTTTTTTTTTTTACATTTACATGTTAATTAACTATATTGTCATTATATTTTAAGCTGTTTAAATTCCTTTTTGCATTTTTGTGACAAATAAAATATTCATTTTTAACTAGTGTTGAGCGATACCGTCCGATACTTAAAAGTATCGGATCGGATGGTATCGGCCGATCTAAAAAAAATATCGGGTATCGCCGATTCCGATACCGGAAGTCCCATTCAAGTCTATGGGACTTCCGGTATCGGAATAAGAAAAACCCTATTTTTGCCTTGTACAGCCTCTCTGGGGTCTGTACGGGCCTTTCGGGGGGCTGTGCCGGCCAGCCGGGGGGTCTGTGCAGGCTCTGGTGGTCTGTGCCGGCCTGCCGGGGGGCTGTGCCGGCCTGCCGGAGGGTCTGTGCAGGCTCCGGTGGTCTGTGCTGGCCTGCTGGGGGGCTGTGCCGGCCTGCCGGTGGTCTGTGCAGGCTCCGGTGGTCTGTGCTGGCCTGCCGGTGGTCTGTGCAGGCTCCGGGGGGCTGTGCCGGCCTGCCGGGGGTCTGTGCAGGCTCCGGTAGTCTGTGCAGGCATCGTCCGATGGGACTACAAGTCCCATCGGGCGATGCCTGCTACAATGACAGTGATTGACACATTAGCCAATGATGGGACAGTAGTAGTCCCATCATCCGGCTAATGTGTTGAATGTAAAAAAAAAAAATTACATGCTACATACATGCTACATACATACAACATGCATACTACATATATACTACATGTAACATACATACTACATACATGCTACATACTACATGCATGCTACATACATACTACATACATAATACATATATACTACATGCATGCAACATACATACAACATATATACTACATGCATGCAACATGCATACTATATATATACTATATATACTACATGTAACATACATACTACATATATACTACATGCAACATGCATACTACATACATGCTACATATATGCTACATACATACTACATACATAATACATATATACTACATGCATGCAACATACATACAACATATATACTACATGCATGCAACATGCATACTACATATATACTATATATACTACATGTAACATACATACTACATATATACTACATGCATACTACATACATACTACATACATGCTACATACATGCTACATACATACTACATACATGCTACATACATGCTACATACATACTACATACATACACTACATGCATGCAACATACATACTACATATATACCACATGCATGCAACATGCATATATACTACATACAATACATACATATAGACATACAGTACATATAACATAGAGTACATACTCACCGTCACTTGTCACTTTGATCCCCGAAGCCATTGTCGCCTGAGGAATAAATATCAAAATAAAAAAACACCAATATACTTACCCCGATCCGCAGAAGTCCACGAGGGTCCCACGTCCATCTTGCGTTGAGAACAGCAGCATCAGCTGATGCTACCGTTCTCTACCAGCTCCAGGAATACAATGACGGAAGGTAGGTATCCTTCCGCACTGTATTCCTCCACCACTTTAAAAAAAAAAAAGTCCCTAGTCTCACTTTATGCCATTGCTGCGTGGGAAATTCCCACACAGCAATGGCATAAAGTGAGACTAGGGACTTTTTTTTACAGTGGTGGAGGAATACAGTGCGGAAGGATACCTACCTTCCGTCATTGTATTCCTGGAGCTGGTAGAGAATGGTAGCATCAGCTGATGCTGCTGTTCTCCACGCAAGATGGACGTGGGACCCTCGAGGACTTCTGCGGATCGGGGTAAGTATATTGGTGTTTTTTTATTTTGATATTTATTCCTCAGGCGACAATGGCTTTGGGGATCAAAGTGACAAGTGACGGTGAGTATGTACTCTATGTTATATGTACTGTATGTCTATATGTATGTATTGTATGCAGTATATATGTATGTTGCATGCATGTAGTATATATGCAGTATATATGTAGTATGCATGTTGCATACATGTGGTATATATGTAGTATGTATGTTGCATGCATGTAGTGTATGTATGTAGTATGTATGTAGCATGTATGTAGCATGTATGTAGTATGTATGTAGCATGTATGAGTATGTATGTAGTATGCATGTAGTATGTTGCATGTATGTAGCATGTAGTGTGTATGTTGCATGTATGTAGCATGTTGTATATATGTAGTATGTATGTTACATGTAGTATATATAGTATATATGTAGTATGCATGTTGCATGCATGTAGTATATATGTTGTATGTATGTTGCTTGCATGTAGTACATATGTATTATGTATGTAGTATGTATGTAGCATGTATGTTACATGTAGTATATATGTAGTATGCATGTTGTATGTATGTAGCATGTATGTAGCATGTAATTTTTTTTTTTTTTTTTTACATTCAACACATTAGCCGGATGATGGGACTACTACTGTCCCATCATTGGCTAATGTGTCAATCACTGTCATGGTAGCAGGCATCGCCCGATGGGACTTGTAGTCCCATCGGACGATGCCTGCACAGACCTCCGGAGCCTGCACAGACCACCGGCAGGCCGGCACAGCCCCCCGGCAGGCCAGCACAGACCACCGGAGCCTGCACAGACCACCGGCAGGCCGGCACAGACCACCGGAGCCTGCACAGACCACCGGCAGGCCGGCACAGCCCCCCGGAGCCTGCACAGACCACCAGCAGGCCTGCACAGACCCCCGGAGCCTGCACAGACCACCGGCAGGCCGGCACAGCCCCCCGGCAGACCGGCACAGACCACCGGAGCCTGCACAGACCACCGGCAGGCTGGCACAGCCCCCCAGCAGGCCGGCACAGACCACCGGCAGGCCGGTACAGACCCCCGGACAGTCGGCACAGCCCCCCCCGAAGGCCCGAACTGACGGCGCATCATGATGCGCACAGACAGCGCATCATGATGACGTCATTTCGGCAGCCAATCAAAGCCACAAAAGTGGCTCATTGCATTTTGGACTTCCGATTCCGGTATCCGATACGAAAAAAGTATCGGTACTCGGTATCGGAATTCCGATACGGCAAATATCGGCCGATACCCGATACTTGCGGTATCGGAAAGCTCAAAACTATTTTTATCCCTTTTAACTATTTAAGTTCATATTCATTCATTTTAATCACAGAAAAAAAATTAATAGTATATTGGAAACTTAATCCACCCCTCCTGCCAGCGCTATAGGCTTACTTAAGAATGGCTGTATTTTTAAATGGACCTATATAAATTAGATTTGAACTGCATTATACAAGCTAATTCCAATCCATAAAACGAGGAAAATCATGACTCCTCACTTATGCCTTTTCCTGACTATGTCATTGTGAAGACATGAGGGTCAATGGAGGCTCTCATTCGCTGTCCTGTCTGTCTTTAGCATGACCACATGAGCCTGTGCTCATCCTACTGAATGCCACACTCCTTCCCCATAGGCAGAATACTACTTAGATAACACAGGATAAGGGTAGCACACTGCGGTAATACTTTAATGGGCACCAACATTAAATAACATATTGTACAGTCCCAGCAAGTATACAAGATGAGACAAATGACAGAGTATCACCCTTCTGCTAGCTCACTGGGGTTTAGAACATCTGCAACTTTGGATCATTCAGGGCCAACTGCCCCAACTAGTAACACCACACATTTGGTGGGAACCAACAGAGATCAGGTAGCAGCAAACTTAGGAAGCTGACTGTTTGCAGTGAGGTATGTGATATGATAAGGAGACCTCATTGTCCCAACCTAGTTTCAGTGATAGCCAGTGGAGCAGATCTGTATTCCACCAGTTGGAGCCATGGTTCCTCAACTGTCCTGTAGAGTCTTACAGGAGAGGGAAACAGGTCAACTTTATATTCACAGCTCTCATTCAGGGTATTCTCCCACAGGCTTGGGGGAGATAATCCCTCATTGTTCTATTGTTCAATTAACTTTCTTATAAGTCTTTAAAGTTGTGTAGAGTGGTAAACCGTGCAGGCTGAAAAATATGTAATCAGCAGGCATTCAACAAATTAACAACCATTGATTGGTCAATTAACCTGTGCATTTCTCCTCCAAGGTTTGTAGACTACTAAACCACAGGGGCATGATACTATACCTAATCAGCAGGCATTCCACAGAGTAAGATACAACAAGAGTACGGGCTCATATGCACAATGGCTCATGTCCCTTCATCTACTGAACAATACGTCTGACATAATTAAGATTAAACACTGTGCAGTCACATTCTACCCCTTCTTAATTTGCCTCAAGACTGTTGGACCCTGTTGTGGGTCGCTGTTGACTTGGCAGCCAGATGTGATAGGTTTCCTATCATCCTTCTCCACTTATCGGGACTGTTCATCGGCATTTCTTTAAGTACAGACACGGATGTAGGAGGTTTCACCTTCATGAGAACTAAACTTTGTATCATCCACTATCCTTAAAGCTTATTCCATGTATTCCTTGCGAATAAATGCCACAATCCCATTCCATCCTTGTGTATATCAGGATAGCAGACATCCCCAGCTTCTCTCATATGATTTTTCAGATCCAGCCAACAACTCAATGGGGGGAAGTCCTGAGACAAAGACTCTATATTCAGTTCAGATAGAACTCCATACCAGCCTACCATCTCGTTCTGCACCATAATAGTATTTGAGAGTGATGGAAGTAGGTCAATGGATCATCATCATGAGGGAATTTTACACTGGTTCTACTCTCACAATTATGGTGTAGAGTGGCATATTGTACAGTGGACGGACCCCTCTAGTCATCATTCCAGGTACATTAACAGTTTGACATTACATTGATTTGGTCATGTAACCCATGGTATAGCCATTTCTATAGTTCTCCAGGAGCTGTTTTTCAACACAACAACATCAGGCAACATGGTGCTCATGCTACTGTGAGTAGCCATGATGTTATGCCCTATAGCATGTCTGGACTTGTCTCCAGTTGAGCAAATCTAGTTTATCATTGGCAATTTCATAAGAGCTGCCAGAAGTAGATCTTAATGGTTTAACCAAATGCATACAGCTTTGCAGGATATTCCTCAGACAACCATTAATAAAGTTATTGATAGCAGCCAAGGCTTTTTCCATAACTGAATAAAACATTTGCACAGTACATTTAGTTCTGGTCACTTTATCACTAAGGCTGTGATTGTGATAAAGAACTTAAAAAATGTTCATTATAATTCTAGAAGACCCCGGAGTGTTACACACATGTTTTGAAGACAATAGAAGGCTTTGGTATACTTTCAATTACTAGAGAAAATCTATTTGCTTCAAACCAAATTTTTTTTGAAAAATTCAAGGATGCTAGCAAATACGAATTTCAAAAGATTCACTCATCCATGCTGACTATAGATGTTTGAAATTCACCTCTAAACTTAGTTTAAACTGGTGCCTCCTTTCGAAATTAATGAAGCTGTAGCCAATTATTTACACAAGAGTCAAATCACCAGAAAATGAACTATACAATATATCTAATCACTGTGAAAAGTCATGGGTCCATGATTATCAGTCTTAGACTTTCATCAGGAAAGCTAGTTTTTGGCACATCCTATCTCAAACTTGATCTATTTGAAATAATGACTATTATATTTCAATGTGTGCCTTGTTGTTGTCTTTAAGGGTCAATAGGAAATTCTATCAATATGTAAATGTGGGTTGAATTTTGCATGCGATAAAATCATTTTTTTTTTCCAATTGGTATTTTTTTAACTAAAGTAATAAAGATGGAAAAGAAAATGTCCTTCTCCGTGAAGTCCCTGTCTGCCGTTTAGTGTGACATACACACAATTGAATTTTTAACAGCTGCCATTCAAAGGCTCTGCCGAAGACCATTTAAAAGTAATATTTTCCTCTGTGTGACATCTCATTTTTTTTCTTCAGGAATAGTAATTTTTTACACACCTAGTAGTCTTCCTAACAGGAAACCAGCTCTGCCTGTCATCTTGATTGGGGAGGAACCTCGTTTTCCAGGTCACTAGATTGTATCCCGGAGACAAGATATTCATGAGGGACCTGCATGAGGAATTTACATCTCAGTACCGAATTTTCCTCTCCATTTGTCAGCATGCCAGGTCATTGAATTGCTCTGTTGTCACAGGGAAGATAATGGCTGCTCTATAGTTTCCTGCTTATTACACACTCAGTGCTTCTGACCTTCTTGTGAGACCCACAAAGCTTTTCCCCAAATAGCATCTTTCACAATTCCAACCAAGGCCCACTTAGCCAAATGTGATAATCTGAATAGTAATTTAAGGCTAATTTTAATATTTTTATGATATTATTCTGTCAGTCTTCATAGCCCATTTATCTTGCCTGAAGATCAAAAAAAAGACATTCTACGTGAACATAAATTGTTTGGATATATGTTTTTTGTCTTTATTTTTTGTATAGTGAATATTTCAATAATTACTGAGAACTACGCTCCTCAATATTTTCTCTGCTGTCTTCAAGGGGATTTATATTGTTTTTTCAAAGATTTTTTTTACAATTTGAATACAATAATATTAATATTTTTCCAAAGACTGGAGCATGTTGAGTCTACTGCGGAATATGATTCCTACACTCAAGCATTATATTACTTTTCATGTTATAAACTCAGTTTTAGAAATAATACTGTTAAGTTGAGATGTGATTGTATGCTGCTGGTCATTGTAGTCCATGATATGGTTGTTTTTTATGATCCACAAGAGAAATAGTCCATCCTTGTCCTTTTCTATCTTTCATTAGCAATAAAGGTGACCATGGACATATCTCATTAATGGTCCAAAATAGGATGATCTCCAGCACTAAAGGAAAGAAATTAAAACTTAACCTTTAATTATATAGGATTACAAAAATAGGAGAATGTGCATATATTAACAAAGAAAACTCACAATGCTCATAATTGGATAGAAAGATTATGAGTAAGGGTTTTTTTTTTACCCGTAAAGCATAAGCATTATGGTTTGTCTTTCTTATCCCCTTCCCGACCAATGATGTCACATAGGCGTCATGAAAAGTCGTGCCAATACAACCAGTGATGCCTATGTGTTGTCATGAATTAATTGCCCTACTGCGGATCGGGTGACTGGGGTCACTGAAAGGTCACCCAACCCGCACACAGGGGGCTTTGTACTTCACCACAGGGGGTGTGTCTTCGCCCCCACGTGGCTACGATCGCTCTGATTGGCTGTTAAAAGTGAAACAGCCAATCAGAGCGATAGTAATATTTCATCAATGAAATTTGATGAAATATTACAATCCAGCTATGGCTGATGCCCCCACCAGCGATTGGCCCCCCCGCCACTGAATGACAGCGGTGATCTGCCGCCGCTGTCGTCATCTGCTCCCCCGCCTTCCCTCCGCTCCCTCTGAGCTTCCGATTTGCTCCCCTCCCACCCCCCAGTACCTTCCAAGTGCCACTGTCACTCCCAGTGTCCCACGATCCCAGATCATGGGCGCTGCCATCTTGGAAAATGGCAGGCGCAAGCGCAGTGCCCCCGCTCGTATCTGCCGCTGCAGATTCAATTCATTCATTTTGATCACAGTGATAAACTCTCACAGTGATCAAAATGAAATAAAAGTAAATGAACCCCCCTCTATCACCCCTATAGGTAGGCACAACTAATAAAATAAAGAAAATATTTTTATTTTTCCATTAGGGTTAGGATTAGGGTTAGAATTAGGGTTAGGGCTTGGGTTAGGGTTGGAAATAGGGTTAGAGTTATGGTGGAATTAGGGTTAGGGTTAGAGTTGGAGTAAGGGTTAGGGTGAATTAAGGTTAGGGTTAGGGTTGGAATTAGGGTTAGGGATGGAATTAAGGTTAAGATTAGAGTTAGGGGTTTGTTGGGGTTAGGGTTGGGATTAGGGTTAGGCTTGTGGTTAGGGTTATGGTTAGGGTTGTGATAAGGGTTAGGGGTGCGTTGGGGTTAGGGTGATGGTTAGGGTTGCGATTAGGGTTAGGGATGTGTTGGGGTTAGGGGTGTGTTGGGTTAGGGTTGGAGTTAGAATTGAGGGTTTCCACTGTTTAGGCACATCAGGGGTCTCCAAACGCGACATGGTGCCACCATTGATTCAAGCCAATTTTGCATCCAAAAAGTAAAACGGTGCTCCCTCCCTTCCAAGCCCCGACTTCTGTGAAGCGCTTGGGGGTTCAAAGTGCTCACCACACATCTAGATAAGTTCCTAGGAAGGTCTAGTTTCCAAAATGGGGTCACTTGTGGGGGGTTTCTACTGTTTTGGCACATCAGGGGCTCTGCAAATGTAACGACGACCGCAGACCATTCCATCAAAGTCTACATTTCAAAACGTCACTACTTCCATTCCAAGCCCTGCCGTGCACCCAAACAATGGTTCCCCCCAAACATATGGGGTACTAGCATACTCAGAACAAACTGGACAACAAATTTTGGGGTCCAATTTCTCCTGTTACCCTTGTGAAAATTGAAAATTGTGAGCTAAAAAATCATTTTTTGAGGAAAAAAAAATATTTTTTATTTTCACAGCTTTGCGTTATAAACTTCTGTGAAGCACTTGGGGGTTCAAAGTGCTCACCACACATCTAGATAAGTTCCTTGGGGGGTCTAGTTTCCAAAATGGGGTCACTTGTGGGGGGTTTCCACAGTTTGGGTACAACAGGTGCTCTGCAAATGTAACATGACACCCGCAGACCATTCCATGAAGTCGGCATTTCAAAACGTCAATACTTCCCTTCCAAGCCCCGACGTGTGCCCAAACAGTGGTCCCCCCCACATATGAGGTACCAGCATACTCAGGACAAACTGGACAACAACTTTTAGGGTCCAATTTATCCTGTTACCCTTGTGAAAATAAAAAACTGCGGACTAAAAAATAATTTTTTGGAGGAAAAAAAATATTTTTTATTTTCACGACTCTGCATTATAAACTTCTGTGAAGCACTTGGGGGTTCAAGGTGCTCATCACACATCTAGATAAGTTCCTTGGGGGGTCTAGTTTCCAAAATGGGGTCATTTGTGGGGGAGCTCCACAGTTTAGGCACACAGGGGCTCTCCAAACAAGACATGGTGTCCGCTAACGATCGTAGCTAATTTTCATTTCAAAAAGTCAAATGGCACTCCTTCCCTTCTGAGCCCCACCGTGCACCCAAACAGTGGTTCCCCCCACATATGGGGTGCCAGCGTACTCAGGACAAACTGGTCAACAATTTTTGTGTTCCAATTTCTCCCGTTACCCTTGTGAAAATAAAAAATTGCGGACTAAAAATTAATTTTTTGAGGAAAAAAATGATTTTTTATTTTCACTGCTCTGCATTATAAACTTTTGTGAAGCACTTGGGGGTTCAAAGTGCTCACTACACAACTAGATAAGTTCCTTAAGTGGTCTAGTTTTCAAAATGGTGTCACTTGTGGGGGGTTTTCTCTGTTTAGGCACACAGGGGCTCTCCAAACGCGACATGATGTCCGATAATGATTGGAGATAATTTTCCGTTCAAAAAGTCAAATGGCGCTCCTTCCCTTCCGGACCCTGCCGTGCGCCCAAACAGTGGTTTATGACCACATATGAGGTATCGCTGTACTCAAGAGAAATTGCCCAACAAATTAATTTTGGCTATCCATTTTATCCTGTTGCCCATGTGAAAATGAAAAAACTGAGGCTAAAAGAAAATTTTTGTGAAAAAAAGGACTTTTTTTTACGGATCAATTTGTGAAGCACCTGGGGGTTCAATGTGATCACTATGCATCTAGATAAGTTCCTTGGGGGGTCTAGTTTCCAAAATGGGGTCACTTATGGGGGAGCTCCAATGTTTAGGCACATAGGGGCTCTACAAACAACAGGCAACTGCTAAATATTCCAGCATATTTTCCATTCAAAAAGTCAAATGGCGCTCCTTCCCTTCTGAGCCCTGCCGTGCACCCAAACAGTGGTTTATGGCCACATATGAGGAATATGTGTACTCAGGAGAAATTTCCCAACAAATTTTAGGATCCATTTTATCCTGTTGCTTATGTGAAAATGAAAAAAATTGATGCTAAAAGAAAATTTTTGTTTGAAAAATTAAAATGTCAACTTTTTCCTTCCACGTTGCTTTAGTTCCTGTGAAGCACCTGAAGGGTTAATAATCTTCTTGAATGTAGTTTTGAGTAGCATGAGGGGTGCAGTTTTTAGAATGGTGTCACTTTTGGGTATTTTCTGCCATATAGACCCTTCGAAGTGACTTCAAATGTGAGGTGGTCCCTAAAAAAAAGGTTTTGTAAATTTTGTTGTAAAAATGAGAAATCGCTGGTCAACTTTTAACCCTTATAACTTCCTAACAAAAAAAATATTGTTTCCAAAATTGTGCGGATGTACAGTAGACATGTGGGAAATGTTATTTAGTAACTATTTATAAAAATTCAAAATTTGAAAATTGCGAAATTTTCTAAATTTTCTCCAAATTTCTGATTTTTTCACAAATAAACACAAAAAATATCGACCTAAATTTACAACTACCATGAAGCCCACTATGTCACAAAAAAAACAATATCAGAATTGCTAGGATCGGTTGAAGCGTTCCAGAGTTATTACCTCATAAAGGGACACTGGTCAGAATTGCAAAAAATGGCCTGGTCATTAAGGTCAGAATAGGCTTGGTCATGAAGGGGTTAATATGTGCGAATTCAACCATATTTTTTATCCTATATGATTAAAGACTAAGTTTTAACTACTTTCTTTGATGCTGGAGGACATCTATTTTTGGACCTTTGGGAACTATTTTACCTGGAAGCGTGAACAGTGCATACTCCGTGCACCACATCAGACTCTCTACCCTGGAATTCTCCTGGGACATTTATCTTTAACACATAAGTGGTCAGCTGAAATGACATTTTTTCTGTTTTTTTGCATACATCTTTTATAGCTTTCTCCATATTCCTTTCAAGTCCCACATGCACATGCATGCTCAGCTCACCTGAGCATGCATATAGTCTCAATGGGGAAAGTGAAGAAAAGCTTCATGTGTTATAATTCAGCACCCTCAATTCTTCTTTCCCCATACATTATTTTTCAGGAAACAGTCGACCCCCATTTGCATAGGATTCTTGGCTGGTGTTGTAGAAATTAATGACTTTTGCTCTTATATGTATGGGCACCTTAACTCTTTTCGTTTGAGTCTCTATTTTTTATTAGTGACTAGTTTTCCATTTGCTACTTCCTGTAGATTAAAGAGGATTGTCTACTATATGATATTAATGACTTATCCTTGTCATAGGTCATCATTGTCAAATTGGTGGTGATTCAACATCAGTCTCCCTTGCCAATCAGATGCCAAAGGATAGACCATCAATAACAAAGTAATGACTATTTTTTTAAAAAATAGACTAAAAATAGAAATATGTAGAGTAGGTGTTGAAGCAAAATGTGGATCACGCTTTCATAGATTTAAGAAATGGCTTATATGTGTCAGTAAGCATAATGCCTTATGTTAAGCATGACTGTAATTACTGGTATATCAATCACAGCAGCTATTATGGGGTGCCACAAATAATGGAGCCCATCCCTTCAAGGTGTCCATCTCTTCTCAGGGACAACAGTGTTTGACAGTTGTAAAACACACTCTTTTCCCACTTATGTTACTTCAGTGGCATGTAAAAGTTTGGGCACCCCTGGTCAAAATGACTTTTATTGTGAAAAGTAAAGCAAGTTGAAGATTAAATGATCTCTAAAAGGCCTAAAGTTAAAAGATGACACATTTCCTGTGCATGGCTAGTACATGGTATCACCCCTTTATAAAGTATCACAGCTTGTAAACAGTTTTTGGAGCCATCCAAGAGTTTTTCAATTTTTTTTAGGGATTTTCATCCATTATTCCTTTGAAAATTTTTCCAGTTCTGTGAGGTTCCCGGGTTGTCTTGCATCCTCTGCTATTTTGAGGTCTAGCCACAGATTTTCAATGATGTTCAGATCAGGTGACTGTGAGAGCTACTGTAAGCCTTCAGCTTGCACTTTTCAGGTAGTCTATTGTGGATTTTGACATGTGTTTAGGTTCATTCACTTGTAGAGGCCATTCTCTTTTCAGCATCAGCTTTTTTTACAGATACTTGTATCAAGAATTTGCTGAAATTTAATTGAATCCATGTGAGATGTTATTTTCCTGAAATCGTGCTCCCTTTTATCTCCACTCATACCTTTGATCATTGTGGCCAAAGAGTTCTATTTTAACTTCATTGGTCCATAGGACTTGTTTTAAAAATGCATCAGGCTTGTGTAAATGCTCTTTTGTATTATTCTGGTGATGAAATTTATGATTGGGATGCAGGAGAGGTTTTCTACTGATAACTCTTCCTTGAAAGCCATTTTTGTGCTGACGTCTCTGTCTCTTAAGAGTAGAACACAGTACCAAAACTCCAGAGTCTGCTAAATCTTTCTGAAGGTCTTTTGCAGTCAAGCGGGGATTCTGATATGCCTCTCTAGTAATCCTATGAGCACCTCTCACAGAAAGTTTCTGTCACGGTCACGCGTGGCTGGATACAGCGCCTCCAGCAGGACGGATTTAGATGACACGCGTGACCCTGGATACACCGCCTCCAGTGGGGCGAATTTAAATAATAAAACGTGCAGCTGGATACGCCTCCTCCAACAGGCGAATTTAAGTAATACACGTAACACGTAAATCTGGATACCCCGCCTCCAGTAAGGCGAATTTAAACAATAAGGGAAAACCTGGGTAACAATGACAATAGTGGCCCTGCGATAGGGAATGGGGGAAGTGGAGACCTCCTGCACTCCCCTGAGTCAGTATCTCTACACTCCTAACGTTCCCTAGGCCGGTTCCGCACCGGGCGCCACTCAGGATACCATTAAATCCTAGCTCGCCCTGCACCTAAACCCTCACTAGGGAAATGGTCAGTGCGGAAACTAAGCCCACCACTGCACTAAACACACATAAGGAAAAGTGACAAAACAGGGGAAACACCACTTAGCTTTGCTCTGTTGCTTACGCTCCCTGCAACAGAGCCCACCACCTGCGTGCATCTTTTCCTCCGACCGGATCCAACACCATAGTGCAGCCTTGGAGCAACCAGAGTCCACCACCTGCATGCAGCTGTCCAGAAACAGAGTCCAGCTTTTCTGCCAATGAGTCCAGCATTTTGAGTCCATCTTTCCAGCAACCAAGTCCAGCATCATGAGTGCAGCTCTACAACATAGCTGCCACTCCACCAAGCCATGCAAGAACTCCTTGCTGACACCATAGCTGCGACTCCACCAAGCCATGCCAGCCCTCCTTGCAGACACCATAGCCGAAACTCCAGGACTCTCACTGAGTTTCCCGTGACTCTCCTTCAGCTCCATCCTTTACCCAGGCTTGCTTGTAACTGAGGACCTATCACCAGCAGTGATTACCACACCTGAGACTCTTTTATAGCAGAGCCAGCAATCACACCTTTTTTAATTACGTGCACAAAACTAAAGAAGCAGAGTGCAATGACGCTCACCACCACCGGGGGGCAAATTTAGAACAAAAGACACCACAATGCAATAATCCTAATGGCCACCGGAGGCAAAAACCAAACTTTGGCACACAGCCAAGGGAAAAAAAAAGGTTACTTGAGCGTTTTCTCTGTCATATCCAACCTGGATCATGACAGTTTCCTTGGATTTCCAGACCTTATCATGACCTTTACTGTTCCTGTTATCTTCCATTTCTTAATTATTATTATTATTATTATTATTATTATTATTTATGTAGCACCATTGATTCCATGGTGCTGTACATGAGAAGGGGTTACATACAAATTACAGATATCACTTACAGTAAACAAACTATCACAGACTGATAGAAAGGGGAGTGTACCCTGTCCTTTCGGGCTTACATGCTACAGGATGGTGGGGAAGGAGACAGTAGATTGGGGGGTTGCAGTAGTTTCGGTGTTGGTTACATTTCAAATTCAGAAAAGAACAGTTTAAAAACATTTTACTATCTACTTAAAGCCCTCTCCTGCTTTGTGGGCCTCCACCATTTTTATTTTCACAGTGCTAGGCAGCTGATTATAAGAACCCAAGGCTGCTGTTTTTGACACAAGGTTAGAGGAGGCTGGGTTTTTATAAAGCTGGGAAATTTGCATTACCTGGCCTTTCCTAACGATGATAGTGAACCATGACAGGTCAATTAAGGTCTGAAACCTTGAACAAAGCTATCAGAGCACACCAATGTCCCACAGCTCAACTACACACAGTATGATAGACACAGGGTTCTAAGTACGGAGGATTTATATGGAGCTTAGCTCCAGAAAATGTCAAATAAATTAAGAAAAAAAGGTCTTAAGCCAAAAAATAATGGAAATTTGAACAATTTTTATTTGCTAAAATAATAAAAAACAGATAGGTGAACACATCAGTAGTAGAGGGGTGACATCCACAGCAGGAGTGTATGATATATATATATATATATATATATATATATACAAGGTAGTTAGGATTCAAAGGGTACATTGACAGTGTAAATAAGTGCAACATAGAACAGTGCAGGTAAACATAACGTTATGTGAAAACAGTGAAAACAAATGCATAAGTAAATGGCACAAATATGAAGCACAGTACCCATTCACATAGAGTCCCCTCCTGCTGCAATGGTGCCAGTCCCAATGTGCATTTTGGTGGTATACCTTCGTCTGGGGACATCCTGTGATAGGGAATTTGAGTTTCAGCTTGTCAAGGGTTTTTCTGTTATGTCGAGATTTTGTAGAAGTTTTTGAGAAAATTGTGTTTTGGCACACAAGGATCGAGGCTTATACATATATAGGGTCCATTTCATAATTTGCATATTTTTTCGAAGTCCTTTTTATTTTATGACTTGTATTTATTAACATTTTTGTGCCAAATTCAACAAAAAGGTGCATGTGATTCATGCATTTTCCACAAATTCAAAAAACCTTTTTAGCATTTCTTGACTTTTTAGAGTTGCATGTTGCTAAACTAAACTGTCACAAAATGTTCACAAATATTTCAGACATATATAAAAAAAAAAAGACTCCAGGGTTGGACTGAAATACATTTCTGCAAACATTTTGTGACTTTTTAAGGAGCCGCAATTGAGTATTCGGCTGGAAACCCCAAACAATATCCATAATGGCAAATATAAAATAAAAAAAAACACAGGTGAACACATATGAAATAGACTTAAAAAAAGCACAGCTTAAAAGAAGAATTGGGTGCAAATGAAAAGAGTTGACAAAATACCAGAAACTAGAAGAAAAAAGACAAAAAATACAATAATTAATCGATCACATAGCGTAAATTTGCATGCACATGTAGTGGGCAGCTTGAAAACGGTTTCACCTAAAAAAGAGAATAAGGTATATAATATTATCGTGCGGGGATATATAGTCATTTGTCTTCAGTTCTATATCTTACTTTGGCCTATTGTTAATACACATATCATACCGTAAAGAGCAGGCATGTAATCCAATGCCTTTGCCTTCCTTACCATAAGACTACCAAAGGGGAGCAGCAATATCCTAAAGAATCCCACCTATTACCTGACAATATAATAACTCTCAACCGCTGAGCAATCACAGAAACTTGTCTGGATATATTGTAATATTGATTGACACAACATGCACATTTAATCACAGGAAGTTTTCTATTGTTCTGCTTTTTAAAAGCCAAAAGGTTGATTTAATTATAGTAAATTATAAATCTGTCAGGAATTCCTCCAGAATTAAAGGCTATAATTCTAAAAAAACAAAAATAATAAAGTAGCTGTTATTAAGAACTAAAACAGCGCTAGACTTTATACAATTTTTCAATTCTTTGAAATATTACAAGACATATCTTTTAATGAAATATACTAATTAATGTTTTGGGATATAATTATCACTTGAAATAACTGACAGTAATTACAGATTCTATATGGTTTGTAAAAGAAGAGGAAAATAAAAAGTTAGATTTGTTCTTTTCTTCCCTGCTATCCAATATTTAATAATGTAGTAAGTACAATGATAAAAAAAACACTAATTCTATGAAATTAAGATTAAAAGTTTATAATTGTTTGCTTTATGTTACATTGGAAGACAACATCATTCTACACATATTTTAACATTTAATGCATAGAGCAGTATTAAAGGGAACCTGTCACCCCCCCAGGGTGTTTTTAAGTTAAAGAGCCACCTTCAGCAGCTCTAAGGCTGCATTCTGTGAAGGTGGCTCTTCTGTTTCTGACCCCTAGTAATGCTGAAATATCGTCTTTTATAAATAGCTCCTCATACCTGTAATGTGCCCCACAGGTATGGTGTGTCGCCCTGTATCAGCTGCCTACCATCCGTCCATCATGCCCCTTGTCTTGTGTCTGGGCACCGCCCACCATCTGTCCATCATGATGCCCCTGTGTGTCGCTGCCTCCTCCAGTTTTGAATGCCGGCGCCTCCGCTGTGACTAGAGTTCTCAGGCATGCGCAGTGTGCGCTGCCTGAGAACCGACATCAGGCTATTGTGCCTGCGTGTTGCGGAGGCCCCAGATCCTTCCCCACAGTGTGAATACATCATAACACACTGCGGCGCGGGATCTGGGGCCTCCGCAACACGCAGGCGCAATAGCCTGATGTCGGTTCTCAGGCAGCGTGCACTGCGCATGCCCGAGAACTCTTGTCACAGTGGAGGCACCGGCATTCAAAACAGGAGAAGGCAGCGACACACAGGGGCATCATGATGGACAGATGGTGTGCGGTGCCCAGACACAAGACAAGGGGCATGATGGACGGATGGTAGGCGGCTGATACAGGGGGACACACCATACCTATGGGACACATCACAGGTATGAGGAGCTATTTAAAAAAGTCAATATTTCAGCGTTACTAGGGGAAACAGAAACAGAAGAGCCACCTTCATAGAATGCAGCCTTAGTGCTACTGAAGGTGGCTCTTTAACGTAAAAACGCCCTGGGGGGGTGACCGGTTCCCTTTAATGCCCTGTAAATACTCCTTCACTGAGTCATAACACAGCATCCATAGAAAACATAACTTACTAAACCTCAATACCCTCTGGATTTTAGGTAGAGACCTATTGAGTTTTTTTCTGTTAGATTCTATATTAATCCAAAGAAAAAAATGTCTCGTAATTAAAGATGGGTGAATCTTTTGACATTCAAATTCACCATCTTCGTCTAATTGATCGCAAAGATTTGATTTGCGCCAAATTTCAATACTGCAAATCCTCTAATTGCCGGGAAAATATGTATATAACACTTTGAAGCCTCTTAGTAATGTATTCAGTGTCTCTAAAGCTCTTTAGTGTAAATGTAAAATCAGGACAGAGGGGTATTAAACGACCCTTCTTTTTTGCCATTGTCAAGAATAAATACCTAAATTGACTTATTTAGGTCCTTTCTGCACTTTTCTGCAATGTGTGAAATAATGAATGGGCATTTTTTCCACCTTCTTCGTGAATTGAATCACAAAATGATCGAATTTGCCTGGTACCCGCGAATTTCAAGGAATTCGATACAAAATCGATTTGCAAGTGATCGATCCATACATCTATATACGTAATCCATCAGACAATGTATTAGAGAGAAATTAAGAATACTATTTTGGAAAACAATGGTTGTAAGGACAAGCACATCTCACAGATGCTCGGTCAGGTTCAGATATGGTGAATTTGAAAACATGATGTTAACAACACCTTAATTTCTTTGCCATGGTCCTCAAATGAATCCTAAACATTTTTGCAATGTGACAGGGGTATTATCATGCTGAAAGAGGCCTCTGTAATTCTGGAATATCACTGCCATGGAGGGATATATATGTGGTCTGTACAATGGTTAGGTAGGTGGTACGCGTCAAAGTAACATCCACATACAGTACATTCCAGGATCCAAGGTTTTCCAGAAGAACATTGCCCAAAGCGTCACACTGCATCCACTGGCTTGTATTCTTCTCATAGTTCAACTGATGTTATCTATTCCCCCGTTTTTTCAACATCCACCTATGGTCCAGTTCTGATGCTTTTATGTTTATATTAGACATGCTTTTATGTTTATATTAGACTCTTTTTTGGTAGGTGACAGGGGTTCAGCATTTGCACTGTGACCCTCCTGCACCTAATAATCTTTGTATTCTGACACCTTTTTTTTATCACAACCAAATGTCATGTATTCAACAATTTGTCCTATATTCTTCTATGAGATCATACCAGATGAGCTAGCTCTTAGTCACTTTAATGTGCCTTGACGGCTCACTCTTTGTCTCACTGGTTATTCTTTGTTGGACCATTTTCAATACAGTAAGCATTAGTGACTGCATATTGGAAATACCCACAAAACTAACTGTTTTGGAAATGCTGTAATTCACAATTTAGCCCTCATCATAGTTGCTTAGATCGTCACGCTTACCATATTTTGAGGATTATAAGATGCTCCGGATTATAATACACATCCCAAATTTTGAGGGAAAAAACTTTTTTTTAATAAACTGGTGGTGCTTCTTATAATCCATGCGCCTTATTGCTTAATTGCTTAGCGGGTGTGGTGGCTGCAGTGACGCAAGGTCCCAGGGTCGCTGCTGGAGGAAGCAGAAGTGGGGTTATGCTGCAGGCTGGGATGAGGGGGTGTTTGGATGTGCGGCGCACTGCTGCGGGTGTTCGGTGCTGCGAGTGTTCCATGCTGCGGGTTTTACATGCTGTGGGGGCTCTGTCAACATTTTGTGAAAGGCTAGAGCTCCCATAGTTGCATGGTTTTCTAAGCGGTGGTCACCTGGAAAATGGCTGCCAGGGGTGGCGCATGTGCAGATGGAAATCTCGGCCCCAAGATCTCAGGAGATGAGATTTTAGCGCTGAGATCTGGTAGCCATTTAACCAGAGTCCACCGCTTAGGAAACCATGCAACTGCAGGGGCTCTAGCCTTTCATAAAATGTCAGCAGAGCCCCTGCAGCACGAAACATCGGCAGCACAGAACACCCACAGCGGCTTGCCGCACATCCAAACATCCCCTCATCCCAGCCTGCAGCCAGCAGTGACCCTGGGACCCTGCTCCACCATGGCCGGTAAGGTATATCCGCATTATAAGACGCACCCCAATTTCCCCCAAAATCTGGGAGAAAATAGTGCGTCTTAAAATCCAAAAAATGCGGTATCTATTTTTTTCTGCTTTCAACACATCAATATCACATCAGATTAAGAGCAAAGTTATTATTGTTAATCACTTCACCTGTCAATGGTTTTAGTATTATGGCTGCTAAATACATAATGGGGCATATTCATCAAAACTTTTAGGATTGAAACGTGGCATAAAAGCTCTGAAAGGATAAAAAAAAAATTGAGCAACTCAGAGTTGAGCAAATAGTTTGGGACTTTTGGGATTTTCACGTTACTTTGAATCAGCTGTGCTGAAATGAGCAGAGGTAGAAAAGAGCCAAGGAGGGAAGGAACGTGACCACAACTGCCCGTCCAATTAGTCAAAAGTGCTGGAGGTATGAAAGAAATGCTACTCCATACTCTGAGTTGAGTAGTATTTCTGTCACAACAGAATAGGGAGGATAGGGGCTATTCGAGAGAAGTCTTGGAGGCGGTTGGGTGAGGAGCAAATAAGTGTTGAGGTGAGAAGGAGGTCTTAGGAGGACCGGAGATTATGTGAGGGAAGGTATTGGGAGATTAGTTCAGAGACATATGGGGGAGACAGGTAATAGATGGCCTTGTATGTCAGTATTAGTAATTTGAACTGGATATGCTGAGGAAATGGGAACCAGTGAAGAGATTTTCAGAGGGGAGAAGCGGAGGAGTAGCGGGGAGAGAGATGAATTAGTCGGGCAGCAGAGTTAAGGATCGACTGGAGAGCTGCGAGGGTGTTAGCAGGGAGACCACATAAAAGGATGTTGCAGTAGTCGAGGCGGGAGATGATAAAGGCATGCACAAGCATTTTAGTAGATTGAGGGTTGAGAAAAGGACAGGTTCTGGAAATATTTTTGAGCTGCAGGCGACAGGAGGTAGGACTTCCAGTGTCAGGCCTCAGATGCCCTGTGATCAGCTTTGATCTGAAATTCTGTGCCAGTGGTTTGGGTAGGAAATATTTCAGGGTTTCCTCTATCTGCTCAGGGGTGAGGCGCAGGGGTAACTCTGCCAGGAGCACAGGGGTCTGCAGCCACTCATTGTGCTCGTAGCCATACATGGTGTCAGAGCGGAGGGTGTAGTGCGGGAGCTGCTCCTGCAGCAGGCTGATGATCTCCACCTTAGGGACATCCCCGCTGGTGCACACATCTGTGATTGTAGAAGCATCTCTGACATGGCGGCCTCTCTCTGCTGACGCCGTGTGTTTGTCATCCTCCTGGGTGGTGAGTTTGCTGGGAAGCTGGTGTAGGACATGAAATGGCCTCACTTGCTTCAAATTCATTCAAAATGATGGTATTTTGTACACCAGAAATGACTAGAGTAGCATTTCTGGCTTGGTGTATGGAGGCGCATGGATTTCGTAAAATGGGCCAAATTCAATACAGTTCCTTTCTTCAAATTTTTCATGTTGAACTAAATGCAATGTAATAGTGGATGTAGGGTGGAAAAAAGCTTTTCTTGCCGTTGTTCTTTTTATCATTTCTCTGTCCATTGTGGATATATTAGCAATCAAATATTTGGCACTCAATGACTTAACTTTAGTAATACCAAGTGGGTGTTATCAGACAGTTTTCACTGGGGGCATGACACTGACCAATCATAAGCAGCCAGTAATGTAGACGTGCTGAAGGACCTGTGATGTTGTAATCAGCGTCACATGATATGAATCAAGAGATCCTGTCAGGGTATGCAGCCTAAATAAGCTTATGGAAAACAATGTAAATTTTATATTGTCATAATCATAGCAATCCACAGCCTAAGATTATTATGCGATTTATTCTGAAAAGACATTCATCTGTTTAAGATGTATTAGATAAGGCGGATTTCAGTGGATATTAGACATAACCAATTGAGTATGATTGACGTGCAATAATATTCAAAGCACATAGATTTGTCTGAATCAAACTTCATAACATGCCCATACTACATCATAAAATATATACAATTTTTGAAATATTTTTGTTTCTCCAAGACACATTTTCCTTTTGATATCTTTGTGCTATTTCTTTGCATAAACCATTACTCTGTACAATGTATTAAGCATAAAGAGAATCTAGACTGTAATTAGTCCTTTAATTACAATAATAATATGTAGATACGATGCCAGAAAAGCTAATTAGAGTGCATGCAAATTAACACAGGCATAATGTAAGCAGGCGAGGCCGGGAAGAGAATACAAAACCAAACGAAAACAGTAAAATCCATCTCTCATTCCAAAATTCTGTTACATCTAAGCCAAATGTTTGAACAGATAAACAAAATAGAAAATAGGAAAAATCAACGTGTTAAAAGAAAATAAGGATTTTCACAAAAATGATATTGAAAATAAAGCAAAAACAACAAATCCAATTGAGCAAACCAAAAAAAAGGTTATTTTGTAATGCTGCATTTAGTTTATTCTCTGAAATTTAAAGATTCCATTTTCAATATTCAATTATAATAAATATTTTAAATTTTACTCTAATTCACTTTTTTTAATTTAATCAAACTTTTTGCTTATCGTTATCCAATTTCAGACATAAATATTTAAAAATCTAAAATGGGAACCATTTTAGATACAACGGGGAAAGCAAGTATTTGATACAGTTTCACAACCTTTTGTTCATTTTCATAGATTTTTGATTTATTATTACTTTTGTCAGAATCAAGTTATTTTTGTCACCATTGTGGGTTTTTCTGTCATTAAACGAGGGGCACCAACAATTTTGACCACCTGTGTATAACCCCAGTGCATTGTGAAGGATTAAAAATATGACACAGTGGTGTAAATATTTAGTGGCTGCAATGAAACAAAAAGTGAAAAATTTAAAGGGGTCTGAATAATTTCCGTACTCACTGTATTTATGAGATTTTACATCTATTGATTTTAAGAATCTGAAAAAATGAATATATTTGAACATATACTGTACATCTATTTTTGGTAGCTGTGTCATATTTTTAATCCCTCACTATGCACTGGGGTTATACACACGTGGTCAAAATTGTTGGTGCCCCTCGTTTAATGACAGAAAAACCCACAATGGTGACAAAAATAACTTGAATCTGACAAAAGTAATAATAAATCAAAAATCTATGAAAATGAACAAAAGGTTGTGCAGAGTGTACATTAATGAGAAAAAAATGAACTTTTTTGAATATACTGAATGGCTGCAAAGAATCAAAGAGTGAAAAATTTAAAGGGGTCTGAATACTTTCCATATATATATATATATAGACATGCATGCATATAGAAACACATATACATAAATGCATGAATTAGTATTTATAACAATGAAACCGAAAAATATTATCTCTTTCCATGCAAATAGGTAATCTTCGTCTTTAATAAATATAATTTTGAAAGGGATTTCTGTTCACTAATATTGTGGTATTGCACTGTTTAACCCCTTCCTGACATCAGACGTACTATCCCGTCCATGGGACCCGGGCCCCTATGCCCATGGACGGGATAGTACGTCTAGCGTGATCAGCGGCGCCCACGTGGTGAGCGCCGCTGATCGCGGCCGGGTGTCAGCTGATTATCACAGCTGACACCCGGCACTATGTGTCAGGGGCGGTCACGGACCGCCCCCGACACGTTAACCCCTTGCACACCGCGATCAAACATGATCGCGGTGTACCGGGAGTTAAAGGGAAGCATCGGCAGGGAGGGGGCTCCCTCCGTGCTTTCCTGAGCCCCCCACGGCAGCGCAATGTGCAGCGCTGCTGCGGGGGACTCCTTTTCTCCAGGCCCCCGGATCCAAGATGGTGACGGGGGCCTTCGGGGGCCTGGAGGAAGCTGGCTTCCTCAGTGCCTGCAAAGCGCAGGCATGAGGAAGCCTTGTGCACTGCCTGTGACAGATTGCTGATCTGTCACAGTGATCTGTGATGTGACAGATAAGCGATCTGTCACAGGACAGTGATGTCCCACCTGGGACTATGTAATAAAGTAAAAAAAAAATTAAAAAAAAGTGTAAAAATAATTTAAAAAAAATCGCCAAATAAATTAGTAAAAAAAAAAAAAATATTCCCCAATAAATTCATTTTTTGAAAATAAAAAAAACCCAAAACAATAAAAGTACACATATTAAATATCGCCGCGTCCGGAACGACCCGCCCTATAAAACTGTCCCATTAGTTAACCCCTTTAGCGAACCCCTAAAAAATTAAAAATAAAAAACGAAGCAAAAAATAATGATTTATTATCATACCGCCAAACAAAAAGTGTAATAACGCGCGATCAAAAAGACGCATATAAATATCCATGGTACCGCTGAAAACGCCATCTTATCCCGCAAAAAACGAGCCACTACACAGCATCATCAGCGAAAAAATAAAAAAGTTATAGCTCGCAGAATAAAGCGATGCAAAAATAATTATTTTTTATATAAAATAGTTTTCATTGCATAAAAGCGCCAAAACATAAAAAAAGACCTAAATGAGGTATCGCTGTAACCGTACTGACCCAAAGAATAAAATCGCTTTATCAATTTTACCGCACGCGGAACGGTGTAAACGCACTCCCCCAAAAGAAATTCATGAAACGCTGGTTTTTGTTCATTCTGCGTCCCAAAAATCGGCATAAAAAGCGATCAAAAAATGTCACGTGCCCGAAAATGGTACCAATAAAAACGTCAACTCGTTCCGCAAAAAATAAGACCTCACATGACTCGGTGGGTCAAAATACGGAAAAATTATAGCTCTCAATATGTGGTGATGCAAAAACTATTTTTACAATAAAAAGCGTCTTTTAGCGTGCGACAGCTGCCAAAAATAAAAACCGCCATAAATAGTAAATCAAACCCCCCGTTATCACCCCCTTAGTTAGGGAAAAATAATAAAATTAAAAAAATGTATTTATTTCCATTTTTCCATTAGGGCTAGGGTTAGGGCTAGGGTTAGGGCTAGGGCTAGGGTTAGGATTAGGGCTAGGGTTAGGGCTTGGGTTAGGGCTGAGATTAGGGTTAGGGGTGTGTTGGGGTTCGGGTTGGAGTTAGAATTGGGGGTTTCCACTGTTTGGGCACATCAGGGGCTCTCCAAATGCAACATTGCGTCTGATCTCAATTCCAGCCAATTCTGAGTTGAAAAAGTCCTATGGTGCTCCTTCTCTTCCAAGCTCTGCCATGCGCCCAAACAGTGTTTTACCCCCACATGTAGGGTATCAGCCTACTCAGGACAAATTGCAAAACAATTTTTGGGGTCCAATTTCTCCTGTTACCCTTAGGAAAATAAAAAATTGGGGGCAAAAATATCATTTTTGTGGAAAAAAATGATTTTTTTATTTTCACGTCCGAGCGTTATAAACTTCTGTGAAGCACTTGGGGGTTCAAAGTGCTCACCACACATCTAGATAAGTTCCTTAGGGGTTCTCGTTTCCAAAATGGGGTCATTTATGGGTGTTTCCACTGTTTAGGTACATTAGGGGCTCTCCAAAGGCAACATGACACCCGCAGACCATTCCATCAAAGTCTGCATTCCAAAACGTCACTACTTCCCTTCCGAGCCCTGACGTGTGTCCATACAGTAGTTTTCTCCCACATATGGGGTGTCAGCGTACTCAGGACAAATTGGACAACAACTTTTGGGGTTCAATTTCTCCTGTTACCCTTGGGAAAATAAAAAAATTGGGAACTAATTGATCATGTTTGTGGAAAAAATACAATTTTTTTATTTTCATGCCCTGGCATTATAAACTTCTGTGAAGCCCTTGGGGGTTCAAAGTGCTCACCTCACATCTAGATAAGTTCCTTAGGGGGTCTAGTTTTCAAAATGGGGTCATTTGTTTGGGGTTTCCACTGTTTAGGTACATTAGGGGCTCTCCAAAGGCAACATGACACCCGCAGACCATTCCATCAATGTCTGCATTCCAAAACGTCACTACTGCCCTTCCCAGCCCTGACGTGTGTCCATACAGTAGTTTTCTCCCACATATGGGGTGTCAGCTTACTCAGGACAAATTGGACAACAACTTTTGGGGTTTAATTTCTCCTGTTACCCTTGGGAAAATAAAAAAATTGGGGACTAATTGATCATGTTTGTGGAAAAAATACGATTTTTTTATTTTCATGCCCTGGCATTATAAACTTCTGTGAAGCCCTTGGGGGTTCAAAGTGCTCACCTCACATCTAGATAAGTTCCTTAGGGGGTCTAGTTTTTAAAATGGGGTCATTTGTGGGGAGTTTCCACTGTTTAGGTACATTAGGGGCTCTCCAAAGGCAACATGACACCCGCAAACCATTCCATCAAAGTCTGCATTCCAAAACGTCACTACTTCCCTTCTGAGCCCTGACGTGTGTCCATACAGTAGTTTTCCCCCACATATGGGGTGTCAGCTTACTCAGGACAAATTTGACAACAACTTTTGGGGTTCAATTTCTCCTGTTACCCTTGGGAAAATAAAAAAATTAGGGAATAATTGATCATGTTTGTGGAAAAAATACGATTTTTTTATTTTCATGCCCTGGCATTATAAACTTCTGTGAAGCCCTTGGGGGTTCAAAGTGCTCACCTCACATCTAGATAAGTTCCTTAGGGGGTCTAGTTTTCAAAATGGGGTCACTTGTGGGGAGTTTCCACTGTTTAGGTACATTAGGGGCTCTCCAAAGGCAACATGACACCCGCAGACCATTCCATCAATGTCTTCATTCCAAAACGTCACTACTTCCCTTCCGATCCCCGACGTGTGCCCATACAGTAGTTTTCTCCCACATATGGGGTATCAGCATACTCAGGACAAATTGGACAACAACTTTTGGGGTCCAATTTCCCCTGTTACCCTTGGGAAAATAAAAAAAATGGTGACTAAAAGATCATGTTTGTGGAAAAAATACGAATTTTTTATTTTCACGCCCAGGCGTTATAAACTTCTGTGAAGCACTGGGGGGTTCAAAGTGCTCACCACACATCTAGATAAGTTCCTTGGGGGGTCAAGTTTCCAAAATGGTGTCATTTGTGGGGGTTTCCACTGTTTAGGTACATCAGGGGTTTTCCAATCGCGACATGGTGTCCGATCTCAATTCCAGTCAAAAACGTCAAATGGCGCTGCTTCCCTTCCGAGCTCTGCCATGCGCCCAAATAGTGGTTTACCCCCACATGTGGGGTATCAGCGTACTCAGGACAAATTGCACAATAACTTTTAGGGTGCTTTTACCCTTGGAAAAATAAGAATTGAGGGTGAAAAGATCATTTTTGTGGAAAAAATATGATTATTTAATTGTACGGCTTTATGTTATAAACTTCTGTGAAGCCCTTGGGGGTTCAAAGTTCTCACCACACACCTAGATAAGTTCCTTAGGGGGTCTAGTTTCCAATATGGTGTCATTTGTGGGGGGTTTCCACTGTTTAGGTACATCAGGGGTTTTCCAATCGCGACATGGTGTCCGATCTCAATTCCAGCCAAAAACGTCAAATGGCGCTGCTTCCCTTCCGAGCTCTGCCATGCGCCCAAATAGTGGTTTACCCCCACATGTGGGGTATCAGCATACTCAGGACAAATTGCACAATAACTTTTAGGGTGCTGTTACCCTTGGAAAAATAAGAATTGAGGGTGAAAAGATCATTTTTGTGGAAAAAATATGATTTTTTAATTGTACGGCTTTATGTTATAAACTTCTGTGAAGCCCTTGGGGGTTCAAAGTTCTCACCACACATCTAGATAAGTTCCTTAGGGGGTCTAGTTTCCAAAATGGTGTCATTTGTGGGGGGTTTCCACTGTTTTGGTACATCAGGGGTTTTCCAATCGCGACATGATGTCCGATCTCAATTCCAGCCAAAAACGTCAAATGGCGCTGCTTCCCTTCCGAGCTCTGCCATGCACCCAAATAGTGGTTTACCCCCACATGTGGGGTATTAGCATACTCAGGACAAATTGCACAATAACTTTTAGGGTCCTGTTACCCTTGGGAAAATAAAAATTGGGGTGAAAAGATCATTTTTGTGGAAAAAATATGATTTTTTTAATTGTACCGCTGTACGTTATAAACTTCTGTAAAGCCCTTGTGGGTTCAAAGTTCTCACCACATATCTAGATAAGTTCCTTGGGGGGTCTAGTTTCCAAAATGGGGTCACTTGTAGGGGGTTTCCACTGTTTTGGTACATCAGGGACTCTCCAAACGTGACATGGCGTCCGATCTGAATTCCAGCCAATTTTGCATTGAAAAAGTCAAATGGCGCTCCTTCCATTCTGAGCTCTGCCATGCGCCGAAACAGTCGTTCCCCCCCACAAATCAGGTATCAGCGTACTCAGGACAAATTGCACAATAACTTTTGCAGTCCAATTTCTCCTGTTACCCTTGGTAAAATAAAAAAATTGAACCTGAAGTATTTTTTTTGTGAAAAAAAGTTAGATGTTCATTTTTTTTTAAATATTCAAAAAAATTCCTGTGACGCACCTAAAGGGTTAATAAACTTCTTGAATGTGGTTTTGAGCACCTTAAGGGGTGCAGTTTTTAGAATGGTGTCACTTTTGGGTATTTTCTATCATATAGACCCCTCAAAGTGGCTTCAAATGTGATGTGGTCCTAAAAATAAAATGGTGTTGTAAAAATTAGAAATCGCTGGTCAACTTTTAAGCCTTATAACTTCCTAACAAAAAAAAATTTTGGTTCCAAAATTGTGCTGATGTAAAGTAAACATGTGGGAAATGTTAGTTATCAAGTTTTTTTGTGTGCCGTATCTCTGTGATTTAAGGGCATAAAAATTCAAAGTTGGAAAATTGCGAAATTTTCAAAATTTTTGCCAAATTTCCATTTTTTTCACAAATAAACGCAAGTTATTTGAATGAAATTTTACCACTAACATGAAGTACAATATGTCACGAGAAAACAATGTCAGAATCACCGGGATCCATAGAAGCGTTCCAGAGTTATGACCTCATAAAGGTACAGTGGTCAGAATTGTAAAAATTGGCCCGGTCATGAACGTGCAAACCACCCTTGGGGGTGAAGGGGTTAAAACATTATCAGTAGTGTTGAGCATTCCAAGTATTCGGTATCGGCCGAAATTCACTGTATTGGAATTCCGATACTGAGTTCCGATACTTTTAGCATATCGAATACCGGAATCGGAAGTTCCCATAATGCTATGAGCCAGTTTGATTTGATTCAGCCAATGACAATCCTCAGAAGTGTGGGCACATCCTGTTAGCCATGTAGGCATGTTAACTAATGGCATGGTTGTGATTGGCTGCTGAAATGATGTCATGATGCTGTCAGAGACACTGCACTGAACTTGCTCACTGAGCCAGTGCGCGTGTTCTGAGTAAAGCGAACAGTGCTCAAAGCTACCTGTGGAGTGGGCAGCAACCAAGTAGATGTGTACTTCACACCCGCAGGACCTGAAGCACGTGACTGCTAGAGGCGTGGCCTAAACTCCACAGAGCTAGGAGCTGCAAGACAATTCCTAGCAGAGTAACTGCGAGACAAAGTTACCAAGGGGCATAGACAGTGAGAATAGTCAGGACGTAGCCAATGAGTCACACACAGAGATAGCTGCAAGGTACCAGAGGGGCGAGCAGAGAGTAGTCAGGTCACAGGCAATGAGTCATAGACAGATAGTTGCAAGGTACAAGAGGGGCGAGCAGAGAGTAGTCAAGTCACAGGCAATGAGTCATACACAGATAATAACGCAGTACAAAATCAACAGGCAAACTCACAACGGGAAACAGAATTGGGTCAGAACCATATAAACAAGCTATAGCAACAAACAGGCACACAGGGGTCAGTACACTCGGCCAAAGGCAAAAGTATAACTGGCAGGGATTGAAGCTACCCAGGGGTTTATGAAGCTCTCCCAGAACCAGAAAGAGGCCACAATAATTAACCCCAAGTGTGCAGGTCAAAACCTGCACAGAGCTCCAGACATTAACCCCCGGTGTGCAGCTCAAAAACCTGCACTGGGATCATGACAGTACCCCCCTCTCAACGGGGGGCCTCTGGACCCCCAGGCTTCCCCGGGTACTTGGCATGGAACGCCTGAACCAGGCGATCTGCATGTACCGAGCGAGCAGGGACCCATGAGCGCTCTTCTGGTCCATATCCCTTCCAGTGGACCAGGTACTGCAAAGAGCGGTGCACCCGCCGAGAGTCCACAATATGTCCGACCTCATACTCCAATTGACCCTCCACCAGCACTGGAGGAACAACAGTCTCAGAATTCTCTTTGACAGATCCTGCTGGTTTCAACAGAGACTTATGGAACACATTAGATATTTTTAAGGAGGCGTGGAGACGCAACCTATATGCCACAGGGTTGACTATCTCCATAATCTTGTACGGACCAATGAACTTTGGTCCCAACTTAACTGATGGTACCTTTAAGTTGATGTTACGCGTGGAGAGCCAAACCTTCTCTCCCATCTGAAACATGTCTCCCGAGGCTCTTTTTTTGTCCGCAAAATATTTGTATCTCCCCTGGGCTCGAGAGATATTATGCCGGACTTCAGCCCAGAGGTTTTTTAACCATTGAACGGACCCCTCTGCTCCTGGACAACCGGAATCCACCCGAGAAAACTCCCCAAAATGCGGATTAAAGCCATAGTTAATCAGGAATGGGGACATGTTGGTGGACTGACTCACCCGGTTGTTAAAAGCGAATTCAGCCAACGGTAACGCATCACACCAATCCTCCTGTCTGGCGGAGGTCAGACACCTAAGAAATTTGTTCCAGGGATTGATTGGTGCGTTCTGTCTGACCATTACTCTCCGGGTGATATGCCGACGAGAAGGAGAGTGAGATGCCCAATTTTATACAGAACGCCCTCCAAAATGTGGCCACAAACTGCACACCTCTGTCAGACACAACATTCAGGGGTACCCCATGCAATCGGACCACTTGCTGCACAAACAATCTTGACAACGTTTCTGCTGAAGGTAATGCTGCCAAGGGAATGAAATGGGCCTGTTTAGAAAACCTATCCACCACCACCCAGATCACGGTATTGCCCCTGGAAGGTGGAAGGCCGGTAATAAAATCCATGGAAAGATGAGTCCATGGCCTATCAGGAACCGGTAAAGGTATGAGTTCCCCAGCCGGTCGGTTATGCGAGCTTTTGGAACGGGCACATATGTCACAAACAGAAACAAATTCCTTGACATCGGACCTTAATGAAGGCCACCAAAAACCCCTGGTTACTGCCTCTCTAGTGGCCGTGATACCTGGATGAGCACTCAGCCTAGAATCATGAAACTCCTGCAGAAGTCTAGGCCGCAATGAATCTGGAACAAACAGTTTATCGCTTGGCCTGGTTGCCGGAGCTAGGGCTTGAGCCCTTAGGATTTCTTGTTCCAACTCAGTTGAGACCCCCGCCACTACCACCCCTGGGGGAAGAATGGAGGACGGCGGCTCAGGGGGAGACACTGGATCAAAACTTCTGGACAGGGCATCCGCTTTAACATTTTTGGACCCCGGTCAAAAAGTAATTGAGAACTGAAATCGTGAAAAAAAAAAGTGACCAACGGGCCTGTCTAGGAGTAAGCCTCTTAGCAGATTCAAGGTATGCCAAATTTTTGTGATCCGTGACAACCGTGATAGGGTGAGCCGCCCCTTCCAAAAAGTGCCTCCATTCCTCAAACGCCAGCTTGACAGCAAGAAGTTCTCTATTGCCTACATCATAGTTTTTCTCAGCTGAAGAGAACTTCTTGGAGAAGAAGGCACAGGGTTTGAGATTGGTAAGGGTGGCCGGACCCTGGGACAGCACAGCCCCCACCCTCACTTCAGAAGCATCCACCTCCACAATGAATGGTTTGGACGGGTCAGGTTGCACCAACACCGGGGCAGACATAAAACATTTCTTAATCGCTGAGAAGGATTCCTTAGCGAGTACAGACCAATTTTTTACATCAGCTCCCTTCTGGGTAAGTTCCGTGAGTGGTTTCACCACTTGTGAGAAACCTTTAATGAATCTCCGGTAATAGTTCGCAAATCCTAAGAAGCGCTGGAGCCCCTTGAGATCTCGAGGCTGAACCCAGCCAGCGATCGCTAGCACCTTCTTAGGATCCATACGAAACCCCTCACAGGACACAATCAACCCCAAAAAAGACAGCTCCTGTACAAAAAACGAACATTTTTCCAATTTGGCGAACAATTGGTTCTCCCTGAGTCTCTGGAGAACTGTCTTTAGATGTTGCAAGTGAGATTGACTGTCCGGGGAATACACCAAAATATCATCCAAATAAATAATAACAAAACGGCCTATCAGATCAGAAAACACAACATTGATGAAATTTTGGAAAATAGCGGGTGCATTAGTTAACCCAAATGGCATTACCAGGTTCTCAAAGCGTCCTTCTGATGTGAGGAATGCCGTTTTCCACTCGTCCCCTTCCCGAACCCTTATCAGATTGTAGACCCCCCGCAGATCTAACTTGGAGAGCCATTGGGCCCCAGCTAACTGATTACATAAGTCTGGGATGAGGGGAAGCGGGTAAGAGTTCCTAACCGTTATCTTGTTCAGTTCCCGAAAGTCGAGGCACGGCCGCAAACCACCATCTTTTTTCTTCACAAAGAAGAACCCTGCTGCCACAGGTGACACAGAAGGCCTGATATGCCCTTTGTGGAGACTCTCAGCTATGTACTCCTTCATGGCTTGGCGCTCAGGCCCAGACAAATTGAACAATCGAGCCTTATGTAACTTGGCTCCGGGTACTAAATCAATGGCACAATCATAGGGTCTATGTGGTGGCAGCACCTCAGCCTCACTTTCGAAAAAAAGTCTTCAAAATCTTTCAGGTACTCCGGAATACCTTCCAGATCGACAGACGACACAGACATGGATTTAACAGCGTTAACAAGATGTCCCCGGTTACCACATTTATTATTGCATCCCCATTGAGTGATTTCCCCTGTAACCCAATCAATGGTAGGATTATGGCGTTGAAGCCAAGGCATCCCCAGTACCAGTCCTGCAGGCAAGTTATCTAGCACCAGACAACTTAGTTTCTCCACATGAGTGGAACCCACTTTTAGAGAAAAAAGTTCAGACCTGCAACAGATACCATCTTGGGTAAGAGGAGATGAGTCAATTGCCACAAGTTTAACAGGATCATGAAGCCCGACTGTCCCTATCTTATTAAGAGTCATAACCTTGGTATCAATCAGGTTCATGGCCGAACCGCAGTCAATAAAAGCAGTAGTCTGAACAGGACCATAACCAAGTTCCAGTTCCACCTGCAGCACCATCTTTGCACATGAGGAAAATTGTACCTGAAGGTCTGGGTAGCCTCCTCGATTACTACCCAGACCTAGTCGTTTCCCGCCATCTTGGAGGATGACGGACAGGAGGGGCAGTCCTTCTTCCAATGTCCAGATTTCCCACAATAGAAGCACAACTGCTTTTCCCGGCGGCGTCTTCTTTCCTTTCCCTCACAGGTGACAGCGCTCACCTCCATAGCCATAGGAAGAGTCTGGGTCTCATGTCCACTGAAGAATAAGGGCGATTCCCGTTGCATAATGCCTCTAGCCCACAGCCTGCGATCCATGCGAACCGCTTGGACCATGGCATCCTCCAGGGAGTCAGGCGGAGGATGGAGTGACAAAGCATCCTTCAGACGTTCACACAGGCCTCTGTGGAACAGCCCCCGAAGGGCGGCATCACTCCAGGAAATCTCCGCTGCCCAACGTCTGAATTCAGTACAGAACCATTCGGCCGAGTGCTCCCCCTGACAGACACTCATTACTTTGTCCTCAGCCAACCGCACTCTATCAGGCTCATCATAAATAAGCCCTAAGGCTTCAAAAAATGCATCCACAGACATTCTCTCAGGGGCAGAAGAGGAAAGTGAGAATGCCCAGGCTTGTGGGGACCCCCTAAGCAGGGACATCACCACCCCCACCCTCTGTTTCTCATCCCCAGAGGAGCGGGGTCTCAAAGAAAAAAAAAGCTTACAGCCCTCCTTAAATGCCCTGAAATCATCCTTGTTACCAGAAAATATATCTGGCAATTTAACCGGGGATTCAGGTGGGACTAAAATGACATCTCTATTCCCCACCTGCTGGAAGCCTGCGGAAAGTACCCCCTGAACTGAGTCCTCAACCCGCCGTTGGGACTGGGCCAGAGCTTGGTGTTCCAAACTAAGCTTCTGCAGTGCCTGAGTCAAGCTTCTCACCTGCTCAGATAAAGCACATATTGGGTCCATGCTGCAGAAGTGAGGAGAGAAAAAAAAAATTGTAGGCCAGTTATAATGTCAGAGACACCGCACTGAACTTGCTCACTGAGCCAGTGCGCGTGTCCTGAGTAAAGCGAACAGTGCTCAAAGCTACCTGTGGAGCGGGCAGCAACCAAGTAGATGTGTACTTCACACCCGCAGGACCTGAAGCACGTGACTGCTAGAGGCATGGCCTAAACTCCACAGAGCTAGGAGCTGCAAGACAATTCCTAGCAGAGTAACTGCGAGACAAAGTTACCAAGGGGCATAGACAGTGAGAATAGTCAGGACGTAGCCAATGAGTCACACACAGAGATAGCTGCAAGGTACCAGAGGGGCGAGCAGAGAGTAGTCAGGTCACAGGCAATGAGTCATACACAGATAGTTGCAAGGTACAAGAGGGGCGAGCAGAGAGTAGTCAAGTCACAGGCAATGAGTCATACACAGATAATAACGCAGTACAAAATCAACAGGCAAACTCACAACGGGAAACAGAATCGGGTCAGAACCATATAAACAAGCTATAGCAACAAACAGGCACACGGGGGTCAGTACACTCAGCCAAAGGCAAAAGTATAACTGGCAGGGATTGAAGCTACCCGGGGTTTATGAAGCTCTCCCAGAACCAGAAAGAGGCCACAATCATTAACCCCAAGTGTGCAGGTCAAAACCTGCACAGAGCTCCAGACATTAACCCCCGGTGTGCAGCTCAAAAACCTGCACTGGGATCATGACAGATGCACTATAAAAGCCGCCGCCGCCATTTCTGGTTCACTCTGCTGTGAATTCTGTTAGGGACAGGCTGCTGTTCAAGACTGTGAGGGACAGTTAGAGATAGCGATTTTCACAACCATAGTGTGCTTTACCCAGGCTACATAATCCACCACTGTAGATTTCTTTTGCCTTGCAGCAGTGTTCACAGCTGTCTGCAAGGTCTGTGTGAGTGCAGCTCACGCTGAGTAGTGTGTCCGGCAGCCACATCTGGTTGTAGGCCGCTCAGCGTGTGTCACTGCCTCATACATATTTTTCTTTTTTTGCTGCTCATTTTTCATTCTCCTATTAGTGTGCATCCATCCGTATCCATATACGTTGGTTGCAAACACTATAGGAGTAGACAGCGGAGCCTCTCTGCAGCCTTTCAGTGCTAGTGCCCACTTATCTGCACTGTTCACGGCTGTCTGAGAGGTCTCTCTGTGTGAGTGCAGCTCACGCTGAGTAGTGTGTCCTGCAGCTACGTCTGGTTGTAGGCCGCTCAGCGTGCATCACTGCCTCACACATATTTTTCTTTTATTGCAGCTCATTTTTTATTCTCCTATTAGTGTGCATCCATCCGTATCCATATACGTTGGTTGCAAACACTATAGGAGTAGACAGCGGAGCCTCTCTGCAGGCTTTCAGTGCTAGTGCCCACTTATCTGCACTGTTCATGGCTGTCTGAGAGGTCTCTGTGTGTGAGTGCAGCTCACGCTGTAGTGTGTCCTACAGCTGCGTCTGGTTGTAGGCCGCTCAGCGTGCTTCACTGCCTCACACATATTTTTTTTTTATAGCAGCTCATTTTTCATTCTCCTATTAGTGTGCATCCACCCGTATCCATCTACATTGGTTGGTTGCAAACACTATATAGGAGTAGATAGAGGAGCCTTTTTTCTGGCTTGTGCCCTTCAGCTGCAGCCGGATTAGTATTACCCTATTTTTTGGAGCCTCATCTTTTGCATTGTAGGTTACCTTCCTGTATTGTAATAGGTCCAAAAAGTTTGCGATACTATCGCTTTCAAATCTTTGGTCACATCCTTTTAGTTTTTTTGAAAAAAACAAAACAAAATAAAGTTCACCAAACACTCCATTTGACAGTTGTGTAGGCCACATTAGTACCTATTAAAGTGTAGTCCACACACACACTACATAAAAGTAGTGTTTCTTATACCTGTTACCAGCTGTTCAGGAATAAGCACACTAAGCCCCCCTTTGTACTTTTCTGCCTATCTTTATCAGTCTAGCTAGATGAAGAAGGCAGGGAGTAAGGCACGTGGGCGTGGACGTGGAGTTTCAGCAGGTAGAGGACGTGGGGATTCCGCAGGGAGAGGACGTGGGGATTCTGCAGGGAGAGGACGTGGGGATTCTCTGCCTGCTGCGGGCACTAGTGAGTCAGCATCCTCCAGTTTTAGCAGGCAACAGTCCTTTATGCGCAGCTTTGTAGGACCTCGCCATACCCCACTGCTGCGGGAGGAACAAATTGAAGCCGTTGTCGGATGGATGGCAGCTAACGCATCGACTTCAATGACTTCCACGTCCTCACAGGGCCAGAGCACTGAAGAGCAACCATCTGTCTCTTCACCACCTGCCAAAGTGCCCAGGCAGTCAGAGAGCCCTGGACAGGAGCCATCACAGTCTCTACTTCTGTTCTCTGAATCTGTTGGCTTGGAAAGAGGGGGCCATCCAAGCAGCATTCAAGAATGTGAAGAAGAGGGAGTATGCAGTGATGTGCAACTTCTTTGTCCCTCTGAATCTGAAGAGGCGGGTGGGCCAGTGCCTATGGTCAGCACACCTCAGTACGCATCAGATGATGAGGAGACTCAGGTGCCACTTTCTGGTACGTACGGTGCTGGTGAGACAACCTAGGAGAAGCAGGTGTTTGAAGAGGGGAGTGTAGATGATGAGGTCCTTGACCCATCATGGTGAGAGGAACAGGAAGGTGGTGGGAGCAGCTCTGAGGAAGAGATTCCCCGAACGGCCAAAACAGGAGAGAGAGGGAGGGGGCAGACTTGGTTGCCTGTAGCCTCCACTTCGACACCCGTTAGGAGCATTCCTCTTCCAAAAGCCAAAACGGGCGCTCCCAAGACTTGCAGTGCGTGGTCCTTTTTTGACACAGTTGCAGATGACATTTGCTTTGTCAAATGCAAGCTGTGTCATCAGAAAGTCAAAAGAGGGAAAAATGTCAGCAACCTCAATACCACAAATATGTGGAAACATGTGCGGACCAAGCACGAGGTGGAGTTACACAGACACACTGAAGACGTAGGCCAATGTACAGCACCACCTACCACCTCTTCAGCTCTTGTTGGGGCCTCTTCCTCCAGCTAACACATAGCTGGTTTGGCTTCCTCACAGGATTGCCAAGGAAGAACCTCTGGCACTGTTGTCCGGAAACCCAGTGACATTCCACCCACAGCACCACGTTCCCAGTCATCCTCACACTCCCAGGCCACTCTACAGCCATCGGTAGCACAGGCATGGGATAAAAGGTGGCCATACTCGCCAAACCATCCCCGAGCACAGGCTCTGAATGCTGGCATTGCCAAACTACTGGCCCTTGAAATGCTCTCATTCAGGCTGGTGGAGAATGACACCTTCCGGAACTTCATGGCATTGGCAGTCCCACAGTACACCGTGTCCAGCCGCTTTTATTTCAGCAGGCAAGCCGTCCCTGCCCTGCAAAAGCACGTGGAGGGAAAAATAAAACATGCGTTACTAAACGCCGTCAGTATCAAGGTCCACCTGACCACCGATGCGTGGACCAGTAACCAAGGACAGGGACGATACCTTTCCCTCACTGCCCATTGGGTCAATGTTGTGGAGCCGGGTACAGATCTTGAGAGTGGCGCTGTACGTGTTCTGCCAACTCCAAGGATTGCAGGAATCCAGTCTGTACACATAGACTCCTCCTGATGCTCCAGTTCCTCAGAAACAGCGCTGCAGGAGCCTGTTACGACCGATATGAGCACAGCCGTGGCCAAACGTCAACAGGCCGTACTGAAATTAATTTCTTTGGGGAATCGAAGCCGCACAGCGCAGGAGCTCTGGAATGCCATCAAGCAGGAGAGCGACGTGTGGTTTCTGCCAACGAATCTCCAGCCAGGCTTGGTAGTGTGTGACAATGGCCAAAATCTGGTGGCAGCTCTGGGCCTAGGCAACCTCACTCACATCCCATGTCTGGCAAATGTGCTGAACTTGGTCATGCAGAGCTTTCTGAGGGACTATCCGGATCTTGATGCACTGCTGCACAAGGTCCGCATAGAGTGCGCTCACTTGCGGCGTTCCAGCACAGCAAAATCGCGCCTTGCTGCTCTGCAGCGCTGATTCCGCCTTCCGGAACATCGCATCATATATGACCTACCCACCTGGTGGAATTCAACGTTACATATGTTGGAGCGGTTGTGTGAGCAGCAGGCAGCAGTGATGGAGTACCAGCTGCATCAGGCGCAAACAAGTCGCACTGTGCGCCGGTCACACTTCAGCACCACTGAGTGGGCCTCTATGAAGGACATCTGCCTCGCTTTGCGTGCCTTCGATCATTCCACGTGAATGGCCAGTGAAGATGGTGCACTAGTCAGCATGACTGTCCCCCTTATCTGCCTGCTTCAAATAACACTGCAAGCACTAAGGGAGGAGGTTTTGGAAGAGGTGAAGGATGAGGAGTCACAAATGCCATCTGCTTCTGGACAGTCTGCGCTACGTGATTCCTCAAAAAGGCCTAGGCAGGGGACACTTTGTGAGGAGGATGAGGAGTCAATGGAGGAGGAAGACATCTCTCCAGAGGAGGGAGGTACACAATGCTCTAGTCAGTATGTACAGCGAGGGTGGGGTGATGAAGAGCAGGCAGAGATGACGCCTCAAGCAGGGGACAGCGTTTCTTTGGCAGTTGGGAGCCTGCAGCACATGGTTGATTTCATGCTGCAGTGCCTGAGAAACGACCGCCGCATCACCCACATTCTCAACACAGCTGATTATTGGATGTACACCCTCCTAGATCCTCGCTACCAGGACAACTTACAAAGCCTCATACCACCGTTGAACCGGGAGTGTAAAATGCGGGAGTACCAAGACACACTGGTGCAGTCCATCATGTTTTCCATTCCACTTGACAGCAGTGCTGCTAGTGCTTTACAAAGCAGCTCTGTGCATCGAGGCAGTGAAGGAAGCTCTGCACAAAGAGGGGGCAGAGGCAGCGCCTTAGCACAAGGCAAGACCAGTATGGCCCAAATGTGGCAAAGTTTTGTGTGTCCTTCACAAATGTCTACACCATCACAGACGGCTCCAGTCAGCAGGAGGCAATGTTTCCGTCAGATGGTCACAGACTACATGTCTTGCCCTGTCAGTGTACTCCCAGACGGCTCTTCACCCTTCAAGTTTTGGGCCTCTAAGCTGGATACATGGCCAGAGCTTAGCCAGTTTGCATTGGAGGTGCTGGCTTGCCCTGCTGCCAGTGTATTATCGGAACGCGTCTTTAGTGCCGCAGGTGGTGTACTAACAGACCGTCGCACGCGACTATCCTCCGATAGCATTGACCGACTTACTTTTCTGAAAATGAACAAGGCCTGGATCTCACCAGAATTTGCCAGTCCTCTTCCAGAATAAATAATTGGTTGGCAACAGTATCCAGGTCTCCTGTTGTTTTCATGTTTCTACCACCTGAATTGTAATCCCTGGCCTTCAACACAGCCAGTTGTCGCTCAGAAGTGCCGTCTGCACAGAGAAAAACACTAGCTCCTGTGTTAGTGGGGTTCAGTAACGCCATCTGCTCCCCTGCTGTGTGGACGGCAAAGTCTCCTGCTCCCTCCACAATCAAACTACTACTGATTTTTAACCGTGCTCCACTTAGGCCTCTGGCTCCACTCTCTCCAGTATTTCCCCTAGCCTCCAACCCCGCCAGTTGCTGCTCTGAAGTGGCGTCTGCACAATCCACACTTGTTCCTGTGTTACTGGGGCTGTCTCGTCTGTTGATCCCCTGATGTGTGTCCGGCAATGTCTCCTGCTCTGTCCACATTCCCATTACTAGTAGTGGGAATGTGGACAAAGCAGGAGACATTGCCGGACACACATGAGGGGATCAACTGACGTGACTGAGCCCCAGTACCACAGGAACAAGTGTGGATTGTGCAGACGCCACTTCTGAGGAGCAACTGGCGGGGTTGGAGGCCAGGGGAAATACTAGAGACAGTGGAGCCAGAGGCCTAAGTGGAGCACGGTTACAATCAGTAGTAGTCTACAACCTATATAAAACTTGCTGCAAGTTGGCCTCCGCCTGCTGCATGATTGATCCTGGGCTTCAACACAACCAGTTGTCGCTCGGAAGTGATGTCCACACAGAGAAAAACACAAGCTCCTGTGTTAGTGGGGTTCAGTAACATCAGCTGCTCACCTGCTGTGTGAATGGCAATATCTCCTGCTGCCTCCACATTCAAGCTAGATCATATTTTCAACTTGCTCCAAGTAGGCCTCAGCCTGCTGCATGATTGATCCTGGGCTTCAACACAGCCAGTTGTCGCTCAGAAGTGCTGTCCGCACAGAGAAAAACACAAGCTCCTGTGTTAGTGGGGTTCAGTAACGTCAGCTGCTCCCCTGCTGTGTGGATGGCAATATCTCCTGCTGCCTCCACATTCAAGCTAGATCATATTTTCAAATTGTTCCAAGTAGGCCTCAGCCTGCTGCATGATTTATCCTGGGCTTCAACACAGCCAGTTGTCGCTCGGAAGTGCTGTCCGCACAGAGAAAAACAAAAGCTCCTGTGTTAGTGGGGTTCAGTAACGCCAGCTGCTCCCCTGTTGTGTGGACGGCAAAGTCTCCTGCTTCCTCCACATTGACACAACATCCGATTTTCTACTTGTTCCAAGTTGGCCTCCGCCTGCTGCATGATTGATCCTAGGCTTCAACACAGCCTGTTGTCGCTCGGAAGTGCTGTCCGCACAGAGAAAAACACAAACTCCTGTGTTAGTGGGGTTCAGTAACGTCAGCTGCTCCCCTGCTGTGTGGACGGCAATATCTCCTGCTGCTTCCACATTCAAGCTAGATCATATTTTCAACTTGCTCCAAGTAAGCCTCAGCCTGCTGCATGATTTATCCTGGGCTTCAACACAGCCAGTTGACGCTCGGAAGTGCTGTCCGCACAGAGAAAAACACAAGCTCCTGTGTTAGTGGGGTTCAGTAACGTCAGCTGATCCCCTGCTGTGTGGACGGCAATATCTCCTGCTCCCTCCACATTGACACAACATCCGATTTTCTGCTTGTTCCAAGTTGGCCTCCGCCTGCTGCATGATTGATCTTGGGCTTCAACACAGCTAGTTGTCGCTCGGAAGTGCTGTCCGCACAGAGAAAAACACTAGCTCCTGTGTTAGCGGGGTTCAGCAATGCCAGATGCTCCCCTGCTGTGTGGACGGCAATATCTCCTGCTGCCTCCACATTCACACAACATCACCGATGAAACTTGCTGCAATTATGCCTCCGCCTGCTCCATGACTGTTCCTGGGCTTCAACACAGCCAGTGGTTGCTTGGAAGTGCCGTCTGCACAGAGAGAAACACTAGCTCCAGTGTTAGTTGGGTTCAGTAATGCCAGCTGCTCCCCTGCTGTGTGGACAGCAATATCTCCTGCTACCTCCACATTCACACTACATCACCTATAAAACTTGCTGCAATTAGGCCCCCGCCTGCTCCATGACTGTTCCTGGGCTTCAACATAGCCAGTTGTTGCTTGGAAGTGCCATCTGCACAGAAAGAAACATTATCTCCAGTGATAGTGGGGTTCAGTAATGCCAGCTGTTCCCCTGCTGTGTGTACGGCAATATCTCCTGCTGCCTCCACATTCACACTACTACTGATTTTAAACGTGCCACAACTAGGCCTCTGGCTCCACTCTGTCTCAAGTATTTCCCCTAGCCTCCAACCCCGCCAGTTGCTGCTCAGAAGTGGGGTCTGCACAATCAACACTTGTTCCTGTGTTACTTGGGTTCAGTTACATCAGCTGAACCCCAGATGTGTGTCCGGCAATGTCTCCTGCTCTGTCCACAGAGCCAGAGGCCTTGTTGGAGCATGTTTAAAATCAGTAGTAGTCTACAACAGATATTAAACTTGATGAAATTAGGCCTCAGCCTACACCCTGATTGATCCTGGGCTCCAACATCGCCAGTTGCTGCTCAGAAGTGTCTTTGGCACGGGCACTCCCTCCTGCCCATCCTGGTTCCAGCACGCCTGCTGTTTCCGGGGAGTGTCAACGTCACTTTGCCACCAATACATTGTCCTGTCGTGTTGCGGTTGGGTTAGCCGAGTCTATGGTGCCTGCAGTTTCGTTGTTTTCTATGTGGGCTGCGGGTTCTGGTAATAAAGGCTGGTTCCGTAGTGCCAATAGGACAAGCACCCCCTGTAGGACTGTTGGTTTCGGTAACTGCGGCCTGCTCGCGGCCTTGCAACTTTGTTTATCATGGGTACCTTCTGGTACCCATACGGGTTCCAGCACCGTCAGCTGGTTCTCGGCAGTGCCTTTGGCCGAGGTGCCTCCTTCTCGGTATCCGAGTTCCAGCAACGTCTGCTGGTTCTTGGTAGTGCTTTGTAGCACAGGTACCTCCTGCTTAGAAACCATGTTCCATCACCGTCAGCTGGTCCACGGTTGTGCCATTGGCTCTTGTTCCTTCAGCTGCGACTCTGGGTTCCAGCACCGTCAGCTGACTCACCGTAGTTCTATTGACTCTTGAAGCTTCTGCTACCCATCTGGGTTCCAGCACTGTCAGCTGGTTCTCGGCAGTGCCTTTGGCCTAGGTGCCTCCTTCTCGGTATCAGAGTTCCAGCAACGTCTGCTGGTCCTTGGTAGTGCTTTGTAGCACAGGTACCTCCTGCTTAGTAACCGTGTCCAGCACCATCAGCTGGTCCACGGTTGTGCCATTGGCTCTTGTTCCTTCAGCTGCCACTCTGGGTTCCAGCACCGTCAGCTGGTTCTCGGTAGTTCCATTGACTCTTGCAGCTTCTGCTACCCATCCGGGTTCCAGCACCGTCAGCTGGTCCTCGGCAGTGCTTTTGTCTGAGGTGCCTCCTTCTCGGTATCCGAGTTCCAGCAACGTCTGCTGGTCCCTGGTAGTGCTTTGTCGCACAGGTACCTCCTGCTTAGTAACCGTGTTCCAGCACCATCAGCTGGTCCACGGTTGTGCCATTGGCTCTTGTTCCTTATGCTGCCCCTCCGGGTTCCAGCACCGACAGCTGGTCCTCGCTAGTTCCATTTGCTCTTGTTCCTTCTGCTAACCATCCGGGTTACAGTACCGTCAGCTGGTTCTCAGCAGTTCCTCAGCCTTCTTGTACCTTCTGCTACTTTTCCAAGTTCGAGCTTGTGGAAATGGTTTTTGGTTCTCACTCTGGATCTCCCTGACTACGACCCTGAAGACGACGACCCTGAAGACCACACCGAAGAAGACCAAAAAGATGACCCTGAAGAAGATGATCAAGAGGACAAAGAACATGAAGACAACCACCAACATGCAGAACAACAAGAGACAGAAGACCAAGAAGCAGAAAAACCAAAAGCAGAAGAACATTAAGCATAAGACTAAAAATCAGAGCAAATGATAATATCTAAAGTATAAGCAGAAGAAGACTAAACAGTGTATGGGGGTGAGTCCGCTCCTCCTCGTGATGCCCCTGGAAAATGCCTGCTGCTGCAGGCCAAACTGAACGCAGACAAATCCTGTTGTTAATCTTTTGTGACAGGCAGAACGGAAGGTGTAATCTTCAAACTTTTATAGATAACAACTACAGGAATGCCTGTCACAAATAAGAATATGATGAAGAAAAAGAATAGGAAGAAGGTGAAGAAGAAGAAGATGAATAAGGTGAAGAAGAAATTGATGAAAAAGATGCTGCTGCTGAGGATGATGAAGGAGAAAGTGTGGGAGAAGTACAAAAGAACGTGAAGAGCATGGATGTAGTGAAACATACATATCTGACAAAATATAAAAGAGGTTAACATAGTCAATATGTTTGTAACTCCGAACGTCTTTAAAAAAAAAAAAAAAAATTCCTGCTATTCCATTTGATTGGGCTAAACCTCTATGGCTTTAATGTCTCCTACACCTCCCACAATACATTCTACATTATTATTAGCTGTTTTTCTTCAAGTAGAATTAACCTACAAGGAAAGAAAGGGGTTTTTTTTATTCCGATATTTCTGTCCCATTGACTTGAATGGGACTTCCGGGATCAGAATCGGCGATACCCGATACTTTTTGGATATCGGCCGATCCAATCCGATCCGATATTTTTCAATATCGGATGGATATATATATATAAAATAAATGATCCAATTTTCCTTCATAAAAAATAAATGAAAAAAAAAACCTGTTTGCTACACTGCATTCATAAAAGTGCAGTCTAGCAAAATTATCAAAATCTAAAATGAATTAAACCACATAACAAAAAGAAAGAAAATTGAAATGTGAGAATTGCATTTTTTTCGTACCTCGCCCCCCTAAAAAATGCACTGAAAAAAGATCAAAATGTTGTATGCGCTACAAAATTGGTATAAATAAAAATGTCAGCTTACTATGTTTAGCCCTCTCACAGCTCCATTGACGTTAGGATAAAAATGGCATAAGAAACCAATACTTTTTTCTTTTTTACAGAAAAAAATCTATGAAACTGTGGTATCTCCGCAATCACCGTATTGCCATTGACCTTAAGAATCAGGACATTTTTTACTGTACAATGAATAACACAAAATCAAAACCTAAAAGACAATAATGGGATTGTGTTTATTCACTGTTGGTTGTTATCGCACTGCGTGGAGGGTTACCATTTCAATTTTCACGTTAGGCAGCAGGAAAGCTAGAATCGGCCCTGGATGAAGAGGTTACTGAAGTTTCCTAAGCAACTTGTGAAACCTGACAAGGAGCACAGCAAAGGGCAGCAGCAATAGACAATGGGAGCAGAGTTTGGCACTGGAGGCAAGACTGGTGCGTAACAAATCATTTTTTTATAGTCTTAAAAACATTTTGTGTAGTGACACCTCTTCTTTAGATAAAATTTGCTCTTGTAGTACTTTATTAATCTTTGTTAAATGCTTTGCACTGGAATTCTCTTTGAGGGTGCAGTCAGATGCTCGGACTGGCCGGTGACTCTCCTCATCTGATCGTGACAGCATGTATTCCTCTGCAGCTGTCACACTTGTGTGAGGAGAGCAGACAGCCAGTCCGTGCACTGCGATGCAAACATCTTCCTTGTTATATGGCCGTCTGAAAGCGCCAAAACGGCTGTACTTTTTAATGCATTTTACACAGATCCATGTCACAGTGTCCATAGACTACTATGGAAGCCGAATTCATCATATTTCTACTATCTCACTAATCCTCATCAAATAGACCTATCCATCAAATTCAATGACTGCGCACTCTTCCCAGTCCTGCAAGATCGCTGATTCGGAGTAAACCTTAACTCTTATCACACCTTCAAGCCACACATTAAAGCCCTTTCCACTTCCTGCCGACTCCATCTCAAAAATATCTCCCAGGTACGCACATTCTTCAACCAAGAATCTGCAAAAACACTAGTGCATGCACTCATAATCTCCCGCCTCAACTACTGCAACCTCCAGAAGGGGGCTGGAGGGGGCACAGCCTAAAGGAAGCCCCACATGACTGCAATGGGCGGGTAGGTTTTTGAATTTGTTTTGGCCGGGCAATAATGGTTGGCTGGGATGGGCCAGGGGAGGGGTTTGGGGTGGGGGGGGGCAGCCTGGTCAGGGAAAAGTGCGGGAAAGCCACACTTCACCAACGAATCTGAAGGAGAGAAGACCCTTACCTAAAACGCAGCAGCCAGATGGAGACCGTGGAGCAGCTGATGGCCAGACTTCAAGAGGCCGCCCGGTCCAGGAGGGGAGGATGGCTTCAAACGCAGCTTTCCACCATCCTCAGCGCAACGGACCCTCCAGGGACCAGCCGGCGAGGAAGAAGGACCAGGCCCCCCGAAAGGCTGTCGCCGGAGGTGACGCGGCGCAGCAGGCGACGGCTGCGGAGCCCCTCCAGGGACCCTGCGGGCGGCGCAGGCACTGGGGTCGCTTCCCCTCCTAGCGCCCGTCCCGGCAGGAATCCGCCCAGCCGGCCTGTGGGCGCTCATAGCCGGAGAGCGGAGGGCGGCCAGGAGCAGGAAGTGAGACCGGAAGTGACGTCACGGGCTGGAGACGACTCATCGCGGGGCCCAGCAGCGTCCGGCCGGCCCCAGGGAGACGGAGCAGGCCGCGGCAGGTCTGCTGCCACACGTGGGGGACGGCAGCGGGCAGCGACAGGAAGGACGGCGCCTGGTGGAGCGGCGACAGGTACCCCCAGTGATGCGGACTGCTCCGGGGTGCCTGGCAGTCGGGGCGCCAGATGGAGTGGCGCAACGGGCGGGCGGGGGCAGCGAGGGGACGCCCTGCTTGGCCTCACCACTGCAGGGAGAGCAAAGGGAGCAGCGGGCGGGAGGGGGCAGTGGGACGGCACCCCGCCTGGCCCCAGCACAGTGCGGACGGCAGAGAGAGCGGCGGGCGGGAGAGGGCAGTTGGAGACACCCCGACCTGGCCCCAACACAGAATGGAGGGTGGAGAGAGCGACTGGTGCCCCCGACCGGATGCCCGGCAGTCGGCTGGAGTGTCATACGGACCGGTCAGGCTGGTCCGGGTCTAGAGAACGTCGCAGATCCCGTTCAGGCGGGAGTTCAAGGGAGCATCGGGATTCTCGTGCTCGGGTCCCCCCTGGTGACGAGGAGGCCAGGGGCGTGGGCCTTGAGCAGCCGAGCGTGCTTCAGGAGGACGGAAGGCGTCAGGATTCTGGATATCCGGCTGGCGGGGACACAGCACCCGCGCAGCTTGGTGAGTATGGCTCTATGTCTTGTTTGTTGCCCGCAGGGGCTGTATTACATGAGATTGGAGATAGGATGGGAGATGTTAGGGAGCGGGGGGGCGTAGGGGTCCTACCGGAGCTGAGGTGCCAGGACTCAGGGATATTTTAGATACTATGTCAAAAGTATTGCGGAGATTGGAAGGGGGGTAATTGGAGAAGCAGCTCCATCCCCGGCGGGGGTATGGTTAGCGGGGCGTGGTTCCGTCACTCAGTCAGTAGGTGAGGCGGTTCGCACTGTGGAAGGTGACGAGGGAGCATCGGCGGGGGTATCTGTCTCGGTGCAGACGGACACAGATAAGGGGGATAAGATAAAACTGGACGATAGGGCAAAGGGGGAGGTTTATGTGTGTTTTGAGGGGCCTCTGGGTGCCCATTTGAAAAAAGAGGTGAAGGAAAAGATTTGGCGCGACGAGTATGTTGAGATATTTTCCCTGCTTCCGTTAGAAAAATTTAATCTGGAGAAGGGAAAAAAAGATGATAGTAAGAAAGAAGAGGAGGAAAAGAGGAGGTGGCGTCTGATTCCACAGACTTTTGTGAATTGGATGCAGGCATTCGCTATTTTGGCCAGTGTCATAGGTGAAAAGTCTCCGGATAATTGTTCTGGCTTGTTCTGTTATTTAGACGCTATTGGGGAGGCGCATCGTATCTACGGGGGGCAGGCGTGGCTGCGATATGACGAGCAGTTTAGACAGAGGAAGGCAGTAAGGCCAGAGATAAAGTGGGACCAGAAAGATATCGGGTTGTGGTTGAAGGTGATGGCTCCAGTGAGGTATGGGCAGTCCTTTCACGGGAGCGGGGGCGGTAGTAGTCAGCCGGCAGGTCACGGAAGTGGTGGTCAGGGAACCCAGGGAGGAAGAGAAAAGGCAGGGATGTGCTGGCAATTTAATGATGGGCAGTGCAAGTATGGGACCAACTGCAAGTTTAGGCATGCGTGCTCCCACTGTAACGGTGGCTCCCACGGGGCTTCAAAATGTTTTAAGAAGGGGAAGGGTAAGCCAAACGTGGGTGCCGGTCAAGGGGGAGAGCCCGGTGAGAGTTCAAAAGATGGCCCCCTTTCTAAATAGATACCCATCTAGGGCAGAGGCTAGTGTTCTTTGGCACGGTTTTATGGAGGGTTTTAGGATTCCGGCTCCCGGCCATGTGGTTCCGCTTTCGTTTAAAAATTTGCGGTCGGCAGTAATGCATGCGGAGGTGGTTGATGCGAAATTGAATAAGGAAGTGGAATTGGGCAGGATGGCGGGTCCGTTCCCCGCGGCTCCAGTGGCGGGTTTGGTTGTTTCCCCATTGGGGGTGGTGCCAAAGAAGGAGCCGAACAAGTTTCGTTTGATTCAACATTTGTCGTACCCAAAGGGCTTGTCAGTCAATGACGGTATTGACCGAGAGTTGTGCTCAGTGGAGTATACCTCCTTTGATACGGCGGTGCATTGGGTGCGTCGTTATGGGTCAGGGGCCTTGTTGGCAAAGACGGACATCGAGTCCGCGTTTCAGTTATTGCCGGTTCATGCAGACAGCATTCCGCTGTTGGGTTGCTTTTGGGACGGGAATTTTTACCTTGATAGGTGTTTGCCGATGGGTTGTGCAATTTCGTGTTCGTTGTTTGAGATGTTTAGTACTTTTTTGGAGTGGGTGGTAAGGGATGTCGCGGGTGTGGAATCGATCATTCACTATCTGGATGACTTTCTTTTTATTGGTCCCCCGGATTCACCGTTGTGTAGGAATGCGTTAGCAGCCATGGTTTGGACGGCAGAGCATTTTGGGGTCCCGCTTGCGTCAGAGAAGACGGAAGGGCCGAAAACCGTTATAAGTTTTTTGGGCATAATCATCGATTCGGAAAGGATGGAGTGTCGTTTGCCAGAGGACAAGTTGTCATTGTTGAAGCAGGAGGTGGATAGGATTGCGAAGTTGCATAAAGTGACTCTGAAGGAGTTGCAATCAGTGTTGGGGCGTTTGAATTTTGCCTGTAGGATCATGCCTATGGGCCGCATTTTTTCTCGTCGCTTGGCAGGTGCGACGGCAGGAGTAAAGGCTCCGCACCATTTTGTTCGTTTAAATAAAGAGCATAGGGCGGACTTGTTGGTTTGGCAGCGTTTTTTGCAGAATTACAATGGTCGGTCACTGATGCAAGAGGAGGCGTTGAGCAATTTTGATTTTGAGATTTATACGGATGCAGCGGGTGGTTCTGGTTACGGCGCCTACTGCAAAGGAAAGTGGAGCGTGGGGCGTTGGCCTCAGGCCTGGCAGTTGCTGGGCCATACAAAAAACTTGGCATTGTTGGAACTGTTTCCTATTGTGGTGGCGGTGTTCGTGTGGGGTCCTATGTTTGCGAACCGGAAAGTGCGTTTTCATTGCGACAACGCCAGTGTAGTGGCGGTGATTAATAGCTTGTCGGCCTCTTCTCCCCCAGTGATCAGATTGGTTAGAGTTTTGGTTCTTCGCTGTCTGGAGTTGAATGCAGGGATTTCAGCAGTGCATGTGCCCGGTGTTTCGAACTCAATAGCAGACTCTTTGTCTCGTTTTCAGTGGGGGCGTTTTCGAGAGTTGGCACCAGGAGCGGATGTCGTGGGCGTGGAATGCCCTTCTCAGCTGTGGAAGGTGATTTTGGAAGAGCGGGAAGACTAATCCGGGAATCGTTATCTCAGCAAACCTGGTCGGCATACGAATCCTCGTGGCGAGTATGGCAGCGGTGGATGGCAGAATGGGATGGGGTTGATAGCGAGGAGGATAGGATGTTGGCGGTATTGTTTTTGGTCGGGAAGGCGGCTGACAGCGGTTGGTCCGCCACTAAGGTCAATAAATTTGTGTCAGGCTTGGCTTTCGGTTTCAAGTTACAGGGGATGACGGACGTGACGAAAAATTTTTTGGTGAGACAGGCGTTGAAAGGCTTTCGTAGGGGTAAGAAAGTTTGTGATAAACGAAGGCCTATTTCGTTTACTACGTTGGAAAGCTTAGGCAGAGTCCTGGAGGGTATTTGTACTTCAGGATTCGAGTTGATGCTGTTTAGGTTGGCTTTTTCTTTGGCCTTTTTTGGAGCAATGCGGATTGGCGAGGTGGTGTCATGCAGCAAGGTTTCACCTGGTGGGCTGCAGGCGGAAGATGTGGAATTTTGGTCAGGGGGCATCGTTTTTTGGATCCGGCGTTCGAAAACGGATCAACTGGGGAGGGGCAGAAGGGTAGTTTTGGGGCGCATTGGTCGGGCACTAATGTGCCCAAGTAGTTGTTTGGAATCATATTGGAATGTGTGGGCAGGTAGGACGGGGCCTCTTTTGTGCCATGCGGATGGCACCTATTTGTCTCGCTTCCAGTTCATTGCAGTCTTGAAGAAGGGATTGTTGGAGTTGGGCCTTCCCCAGGACAGGTTCGGGTCGCATTCTTTTAGGATCGGAGCGGCAACTGAGGCGGACGGTCTTGGTCTGGGGGCGGAGGCAATCAAGGGAATTGGCGGGTGGCAGTCGGATCGCTACTTACTATATGTTCGACGTTAACAGTGGTCGTGGCTCCGGTTAAGTAATTTGTTTTTATAATCTGTTATGTTTTTTCAGGTGGCGACCCCTTGCTTGCCTGGATATTTGGACATTCCTATGTGTATTGGGGTGCGCTGAGAGCTGATGCGAGGCCAGATGGTAGGCAGTTGGGTTTTAGGAGGGGACAGGTTCTGGTTCGGTGGTTGGGTTTTCGTGGTATGGTGTGGAGCAGGGTGTTCCCGGAATTTGCCAGGTCCGTCCGCCTGGACCGAGCCCCCGACGTTATCGTCATACATGTTGGAGGTAACGATTTGGGGGTCAGGCCGGTGAGGGACTTGATCAGGGACATACGTTCCGATTTTTTAAGATTGTGGGCATCTTTCCCGGAAGTGTTGACTGTATGGTCGGATGTTGTTCCGAGGCAAAAGTGGAGGCAGGCTAGGTCTTTAAAGGGCATTAACAGGGCAAGGGTCAAATTGAATCAGGCAGTGTCGGGGTTTGTGTCTAGGAATGGGGGCATTAGTGTCAGGCACTTTGAGTTGGAGGCAGGTGTCGGTAATTTTTGGTTGGGTGATGGGGTTCATTTAAATTCTATCGGCACTGATCTGTGGGCATTGGCAATACAAGAGGGGATCGAGAGGGCCTTGGTGGTTTTGGGGCACTCACGAGCCTGAGGTGGTCAGGGCTGTTCGTGGTTGGCGGGGGGTGGGGTTCTTGGAGTTGACAGTGATTGGTCGGGGAAGGAGTTGGATGTAATATTCCCGACAGTTTAAAAATGGTATGGGGGATCTGGCTTTTTGGTTATGGGCTCTGGACGGGGTTTTTACCTCGGGAGCTCTGGTGGTGAGTCTCCCGGAACGGGAGTTACGGTGCCCTTGAGCTGGGTTGGACGGCTGGGGGTAACATGGTGGTTTAGTTTTTGGTCTTGGGCCAAAAAGGTTTTTTATAGCCAGATCTTTTAGCTCCAAGAACCCTCCCCTCATATTATTTGTATTTAATATTTGGATGTTTATTGTTAATATTTGATTGTTTGTTAATAAATTGGCCGCTGTGGCCATAATTATCCAAAGGAAAAGTGGTAGTCTGCGTTATTTTAAGAGTATGGGATACGAGGAGTCGGGGTGGTTTTTGGGAGAAGAGAGAAAAACTGGATTCGCCATATGCGGTCAAGAAGGGGGCTGGAGGGGGCACAGCCTAAAGGAAGCCCCCCATGACTGCAATGGGCGGGTAGGTTTTTGAATTTGTTTTGGCCGGGCAATAATGGTTGGCTGGGATGGGCCAGGGGAGGGGTTTGGGGTGGGGGGGGCAGCCTGGTCAGGGAAAAGTGCGGGAAAGCCACACTTCACCAACGAATCTGAAGGAGAGAAGACCCACCCACCCTCCCTTTTTTAGGCAGCAGGATTGAATTAAAGGTGTTTAGGGGAATTTTGTAATTAAAAAAAAAAAAAAAAAGAAAAAGGAGGAAAAAGTAGCAGAGGCATTTTGGTGTGAATTTATGCGAGGCGCTGCTTGTTGCTGTCGTCACAGTGGCTAAGGGGCGGGGGGTGGGGTTCTTGGAGTTGACGGTGATTGGTCGGGGAAGGAGTTGGATGTAATATTCCCGACAGTTTAAAAATGGTATGGGGGATCTGGCTTTTTGGTTATGGGCTCTGGACGGGGTTTTTACCTCGGGAGCTCTGGTGGTGAGTCTCCCGGAACGGGAGTTACGGTGCCCTTGAGCTGGGTTGGACGGCTGGGGGTAACATGGTGGTTTAGTTTTTGGTCTTGGGCCAAAAAGGTTTTTTATAGCCAGATCTTTTAGCTCCAAGAACCCTCCCCTCATATTATTTGTATTTAATATTTGGATGTTTATTGTTAATATTTGATTGTTTGTTAATAAATTGGCCGCTGTGGCCATAATTATCCAAAGGAAAAGTGGTAGTCTGCGTTATTTTAAGAGTATGGGATACGAGGAGTCGGGGTGGTTTTTGGGAGAAGAGAGAAAAACTGGATTCGCCATATGCGGTCATGCTTTGTGGCCTCCCCTGTAATACTATCGCATCCCTCCAATCTATCCTAAACTCTGCTTTCTGACTAATCTACCTATCCCCCTGCTATCCCACTGCCTGTCCACTCTGTCAGTCCCTTCATTGGCTCTCCATTGCCCAGAGACTCCAGTTCAAAATGCTAACTTTGGCATACAAAGCCATACACAAACTGTCTCCTCCATACATCTTTGACCTAGTCTACTGGTACTTTACTTACCTGCATGCATGTTTGGATCCTCACAAGATCTCCTTCTCTACTCCCCTCTTAACGCCTCTTTCCACAATCTAAGACAAGATTTTTCCTTGCATCCCCCCTACTCTGGAACTCTCTACCCCAACATATCAGACTCTTGCCTACTGTGGAAACCTTCAAAAGGAACTTGAAGACCTACTGCAGTGGTGTAACTATAAAGTTATGGACCCGGTGCGAACTTTCAAATTGGGGCCCCCCATGCCAAAATATTTTCCACCCAAATTCACATTTTCCCTATTCATTTTGCACACTATAGTTTTGTTGCAATGTTGTATAGTCTGACCTAATACTACCCTGCAATCGCTGAGAAAAATGATTTTATAACTTACTTGCCCCTATTCAAGAATAGAAAACAAGCTGGAGGACACATCACAAAAATATCTATCATATAACTGGGATCTATCAGAAGCATGAAAAACCGCTAACACACAAAAATAGAGGTACATGCTATAACGGAGATCACCAGAAACTCTGGGCGCTCATGTCCTCCCTGACTACAAGTCCAAGCGCGTTTGAAATCTGTGTGCTGTTTCTTCCTGGTATGACTCTGCAGTGCGTCATTTCCGGTCCTGTGCAGTGTGGGGGTGTATTGGGTGTACTGGTCGGCTCCGGAGCATGCGCACTGCACATTCTGAAGCTGGCGAGCACACCCAATACTCCCCCACAATGCACAGGACAGGAAATGATGCGGACGTGTGTCTTACCAGGAAGAAACGGCACACAGATTTCAAACGCCGGCAGTGCGCTTGGAATTGGAGCGAGGGAGGATATGAATGTCCAGAGCTGGGCGCAGAGGTGTATCTAGGTTTTCTAGCACCTGGGGCAAGAATTCAGTTTGGCACCCCCCCCCCAGCACACATGCAATTTGCACACTAAGGGCTCATACTCACTGGCGATGAAATTGGACAAGTGCAATCCGATAAAAAATCATATTGCACTGGGACCAATGTTATTCAATAGGTGACATCTCATTTGTGATTTTTTTTCTCAGCTGAAATCGTGTCCATGTGATGACTACAGGAACCTGCAGAGCTGAATCCTGACATTGCAGCTTCTGAATTCTCACAACAAATGCACTGCACACTTTCAGAATTCTCCCTTGCCGATGGACAGTCATGTCAGCACAAGTATGTGATTTGTATACTTCTGGCCACATTCTGACTAGATGTGCACGGCCTCGCTCTGTTCATTTTCATTGCTTGAGGCCACACATGTCTAGTCAGCATGTGACCGCATGTATGTAAATCACCAACACCAGAGAATCCTGACAGCATTTAGTGAGCACTGTGAGAATTCAGAAGTCTGAAGTCACATGGAATGACTGCATACTCCTCACAAACCTGGGCAACCCATTTAATGTTCCTAACATAAACAAAAGCATGAGAATTAGTCAGTATCACAAATAACATTTACATCCAGATACCTTATAGATGTCGTCGTCTCTGGAGTCGTTCTTCTTTTCTTCATCTCATCTGACATCTCATTTGTGATTTTTTTTCTCAGCTGAAATCGGACTGAGAAAAAAAATCACAGCATGCTGCGATTTGCTGCAATTTTCAGATGAGATTCGCCAATGCAAGTCAATGGGTGCGAGAAAAAAAAGGATGAAAAACAGACAATCTGTTTTCCATCCGTTTTTAATGGATACATTACCATTCTGTGTCATAGAACACTGTAAATGGTCCTGTAAATGACTGTAGAAAAAATAGTTCCCTAGAAAAAAAATGCATGGCATACGAATGAAAAACGGATGTAAAACAGATGGCGCGATTAAAAATCGCAAACAAAACCTAAGATAATCGCATAATTTTGGTACTTTTTTTTGTCCAGAAAATGGACCGTTTTTTTCTTGCAAATGGGTATGAGCCCTTAGTCATGTGCCGACGAGCTGCTCTCGCTAATTCTCTCAATGATCAGTGAAAAACTGAGAGAAGCAGCAAGAGAAGCTCGTTGTCGCGGGATCATAAGCATGAAAATCACATATAAGTGACGTGTCCATGTGATGACTACAGGAACCTGCAGAGCTGAATCCTGACATTGCAGCTTCTGAATTCTCACAACAAATGCACTGCACACTTTCAGAATTCTCCCTTGCCGATGGACAGTCATGTCAGCACAAGTATGTGATTTGTATACTTCTGGCCACATTCTGACTAGATGTGCACGGCCTCGCTCTGTTCATTTTCATTGCTTGAGGCCACACATGTCTAGTCAGCATGTGACCGCATGTATGTAAATCACCAACACCAGAGAATCCTGACAGCATTTAGTGAGCACTGTGAGAATTCAGAAGTCTGAAGTCACATGGAATGACTGCATACTCCTCACAAACCTGGGCAACCCATTTAATGTTCCTAACATAAACAAAAGCATGAGAATTAGTCAGTATCACAAATAACATTTACATCCAGATACCTTATAGATGTCGTCGTCTCTGGAGTCGTTCTTCTTTTCTTCATCTTGTCCAGACCCCATGATTAGTTTTCTTATCCACAGCTCGTCTCAGCAGACTTCTCCGCTCTTTTGCAGAAAATTTCCACATGATGCCCTTAAAGATAGAAGTGTCAATATAATGCTCGTGAATAAAAAATTGTTTCTCACTATATTGTCTGCAAAAAATATGACTCCCACACTGTCCCTCTTATGGTACATGCTCTTTACAATGACCTCCCTATTCCATACTGGGCCCATTCTACACACTGTCCTCTCACACAGTGTCCTCCCTATAGAGCCCAGTCTCTATACTGTACTCTGTCATCACACTCCCCCTCCTTGGTACACTGTCCCCTTCTGGCTGTACCCTTACACTGTCTCCACATGCTACGCCCCACTACTCAGTATCTATTCTGTGCCAACTCAATTGACTCCCCCCATTCTGTCTCCTCACACAATTCCCCTTCCTCCTTATGCTGTCTCCTATCACATCCCCCTGTTCACCATACTGTCTCCTCATATATTTACCTCCTCACTTTCTATACTGCCTGCTCACACATAACCCTCGCACACACTCCCACTGTGTCTGCACACATCCTATCACCCTCACTCCCTGTACTCTGTCCACATACATTTTTCACATTGCTACTCATACTGTGTTCACATACATTCCACCGTTCGCTCCCCATACTGTTTACACCCATCCCTACTCACCATACGCTGCACCCATCCCCGTACTGTTTCCATATACATGCCCCCCCATTCTCCTGTACTGTTCCCTCATACATGCCCCCCATTCTCCTGTCCTGTTTCCTCATACATGCCTCCCATACCCCCATACTGTTTCCTCATACATGCCCCTTATTCCCCTGTACTGTTTCCTCATACAAGCTCTGCATATCCCCCTTTGCTCCTCATTTTGTGTCCTCAAATCTCCCCTACACATTAAATCCCCCATCCCCACTCCAAATCTCCCCACACATTAAATCCCCCATCCCCACTCCAAATCTCCCCCCTCACACATTAAACACTCCAATTCCCATCCAAATCTCCACACCCACATTAAATCCACCATCCCCCTCCAAATCTCCATACACACACAATAAATCCCCCCATCCCCTCTTCAAATCTCCCCCCACACATTAAACACCCCCATCCCCCTCCAAATCTCCCCATCCACGTTAAATCCAACATCCCCCTCCAAATCTCCCTCCTCACACAATAAATCCCCCCAATTCCCACTCCAAATCTCCCTCCACACACAATAAATCCCCCCAATTCCCTCTCCTACAACCTGAAGTAATCCTCTTTCCACCATACCACACATGACCAGCTCTGACCACATCTACTCTATCCTCACCGATCAATTGTAGACTGTGAGCCCTCGCAGGCAGGGTCCTCTCTCCTCCTGTACCAGTCAGTGATTCATTTTGTTCAAGTTTATTGTACTTGTTTTTTTGTTATTTATACCCATTTTCACATGTAAAGCACCATGGAATAAATGTCGCTATAATGGTAAATAATAATAATACTGAGTATATACTGAATACAATTTCCAATTCATGCTGCATCAAAGAGGTAACACATAGAGGTGGGTGAACCCAGACAGTAAAGTTCAGTGTCTGTACCAAACACCTACTGTTCGGGCAGAGACCCCAAACAGAGACTTCACCAGGAAGTTTGTATTGCTGTTTGGTTTTGGCCCCCCAAACACCGGGTGTTTCTCACACTGTCATCTGCATAATAGCATGAGAAACACCAGTAGCTCTGATCGGTGGTAAGATTAATACTACTGGTTAGAGCGCTGCAGTTCCCACACTGTCAGATGACAGCGTGGGCCTGCAGCTGTGACCAGAGGTTAAAAATTTACCTTCGGTCACAGGTGTTGGCAGATGGGACTACTTCCATCAGCCTTCACCTGCTGCCGCTAATAACAGTGAGAGCAGGCGGAGGCTGATGGGAGTATTCATCAGCTTGCACCTGCACTATAAATAAATAATAAGAAAAGGGTATGTTTTCCCCTGTATTTTTGATAACCAGCTTGGCAAAACTGACAGCTGTGGGCTGTAACTCTCAGCTGTCACTTTATCATGGTTGGTTATCAAGAGTAGAGCGATCACCATGCATTTTATTATTATTATTATTTAAAAACAGTGTGGGGTTCCCCCCATTTTTCACAACCAACCAAGCTAAAGCAGACAGCTGGGGGCTGCTATTCTCAGGCTGGTAAGGGGCCATGGTTATTGGCCCCCAGCCTAAAAATAGCAGCCCACAGTCACCCTCACTGAAACTGAATTCGCATCAGCTCATTCTCCAGTGGTTTTCAGCCTGGACAGTCGCATCTTGGCATCCTCCAGGTTGAAAAGTATTTATCACAGTCATGGATTACGGTGTGGAACAGAACAATGGACAGGTGTTGGATATGGTTGTTTTTATTTATTTATTTTACAGGAGACCATGGCTTCAATGGAATGCACGTTAGGTGAGTGTAACTGAGTTTTTTAAACTTTTAAATAAAAAAGTAAAAATGTGCTTTTTTATTTCAAATAAAGGACTTTATTTTTGCTCTGTGTTTATTTACAATATAATTATAGGGTTAGTAAAGAATATGTGTTTATATCTTTGTACTGTGTTAGCCAGTAGATAGAAAAATATTCAGAATTGAGAGTCCTCAGTGGTTGATACCTTTTAATGGCTATTCAGATTCTTCAGATTTTGTATTAGTCAATGCCTGATGAAAAGACCTGAGTAGTCTCAAAAGTTTGCAATTTGTTACCATCTTTTCAGTTAGCCAGTAAAAGGTATCAACCACTGAGGACTCTCAATTCTGAGTATTATTCTAGGTGTTTTATAGACACCTATCCATTGCTAACCTGGGCACTTGCTGTCACCAGACAATACAAAGATGACATCATCCCCACAAAAATAAACCCCACTTGCCACTGCCACAGGGCAACTGGGAAGAGCTGGGCATAGTGCCAGAATTGGTGCATCTAACAGATACACCTTTCTTGGGCAGCTGCGGGCTGCTATTTTTTGACTCGGGGGCAAATATCCATGGCCCCTTATCAACCTGAGAATACCAGTGCCCAGCAGTCTGATTCAGCTTAGCTAGTTGTCAAAAATTGGGGGGAACCCATGCCATTATTTTAAATTATGTATTTACGTAATTTAAAAAAAAAAGGCAAGGGGACGCCTCTATTATTGATAACTAGAATTGCTAAAGTTGACAGCTGAGGGTTGGAGCCTGCAGCTGTCAGTTTTGCCTGTCTGGTTATCAAAAATACAGGGAAACCTACACTGTTTTTTTTATTAATTTATGGCGAAGTCGCCGAGCGAAGAATATTCCCATAAGACGACGCCTGCTCTCGCGGCTATTAGAGGCAACAGGCTTATGTAGTAGTCCCGTCAGCCATGATTGAAGTTAAACTTTTTACCTCCGGTCTCAGCTGCTGTCATCTGACAGCATGGAAGTTTCGACTCTCTGACTGGTGGTAACGATCTTACCACGGATCAGAGGCAGTTTTTGACACACTGTCATATACAGGTGCTTCTCCCAAAATTAGAATATCATCAAAAAGTTATTATATTTCCATTCTTCAATATAAATGAAAACCCAAAAGTCATTATCTCAGTAAATTAGAATAATGAACAAAAATCACCTGCATAGGCTTCCTATTAAGGCCCCATAGTCTGTTTCAGTAGGCCCCACAATCATGGGGAAGACTGAAGATTTGTGAGATGTCTAGAAGTCAGTCATTGACACACTCCACAAGGAGGGTAAGCCACAAAAGGTCATTGGAAGAAGCTGGTTGTTCACAGAGTGCTGCATCTAAGCATATTAATGGAAGGTTGAATGGAAAAAGTGTGGTAGAAAAAGGTGCACAAGCAACCCGGATAACCGCAGCCTTGAAAGGATGGTTAAGAAAAGTCCATTCAAAAACTTAGGGGAGTGAACTGCTGCTGGAGTCATTGCTTCAAGAGCCACCACACACAGACATATCCAGGACATAGGCTATAAATGTCACATTCCTTGTGTCAAGCCACTCATGACCAATAGACAATGCCAGAAGCATCTTACCTGGGCCAAGGAGAAAAAGAACTGGTCTGTTCCTCATTGCCAAGGTGTTGTTTTCAGATGAAGGTAAAGTCTGCATTTCATTTGGAAATCAAGGTCCCAGAGTCTGGTGGAAGATTGGAGAGGCCAAAATCCAAGCTGCTTGAGGTCTAGTGTGAAGTGTTCTCAATCAGAGATGGTTTGGGGCGCAATGTCATCTGCTGGTGTAGGTTCACAGTGTTTTATCAAGACCAAATCTAGCATAGCCATCTACCAGGAAATTTTAAAGCACTTAATGCTTCCCTCTGCCCACAAGCATTTTAGAGATAGAAATTTCATTCTCCAGCAGGACTTGGCACCTGTCCACACTGCCAAAAGTAGCAATACCTGGTTTAAAAACAACAGTATCACTGTGCTTAATTTGCCAGCAAACTCGCCTGACCTTAACCTCGTAGAGATTCTACGGTGTATTGTCAAAAGGAAAAAGAGAGATTCCAGACTCAACAATGCAGACGAGCTGAAGACTGCTATCAAAGCAACCTGGGCTTCCATAGCACCTCAACAGTGCCACAGGCCGATCACCTTCTTGAATGCTGCAGCCAGGATCATATTCTTCGCCAATCATTACACTGATGCCTCTACCTTGTGCCAGTCCTTACACTGGCTACCCATCCACTCCAGAATCCAGTACAAACTTATTACCCTCACCCACAAAGCACTCCATGGCTCAGCACTACCCTACATCTCCTCTCTCGTTTCAGTCTACCACCCTACCCGTGCCCGCCATTCTGCTGATGACCTGAGGTTAGCATCCTCAATAATCAGAACCCCCCACTCCCGTCTCCAAGACTTTACACGTGCTGCGCCAATTCTTTGGAATGCACTTCCCAGGTCAATACAATTAGTCCTCAATCCCTACAATTTTAAGCGTGCCCTGAAAACGCATTTATTCTGATTTGCCTACTGCCTCAACACATTAACTTAACTATCCCTGTGTGGCACAGTCAAAAGTTTTACCATAACCAGGTTCCCCGTATCATGTTCCCACAAGCTTTATGCATCTATTAGCCCTCTGTGTCTGTACTGTTACACATTTATGGCTGATCCAAACAATCAGGGCAATTGTTACCACCCACCTTTCGTGTCTACCTCTTTCCTCATAGACTGTAAGCTTGTGAGCAGGGCCCTCATTCCTCTTGGTATCTGTTATGATCTATGTGATTATTGTTGTGCTGTAATGTCTATTGTCTGTACAATTCCCCTCTGACATGTAAAGTGCTGCGGAATATGTCGGCGCTATAGAAATAACTTTTTTTATTATTATTATTATTATTATTATTATTATTATTATTATTATTATCACCTCCATGCCACCCCACATTGATGCAGTAATTGATGCAAAAGGAGCCCCGACTAAGTATTGACTGCATTTACTGAACAAACATTTCAGTAGGCCAACATTTCGGATTTTAAAATCATATTTCAAGCAGGTGTTATAAAGTATTCTAATTTACTGAGATAATGACTTTTAGGTTTTCATTGGCTGTAAGCCATAATCATCAGCATTAACAGAAACAAACACTTGAAATAGATCACTCTGTAATGGCTCTATATAATATATGAGATTCACTTTTTGTGTTGAAGAACTGAAATAAATTACGGTAACTTTTTGATGATATTCTAATTTTGTGAGAAGCACCTGTACATGACAGATTCACACACACTTGATTCCAGAGATATTACCTCGTAAACTGACAGTGGTTAGAATTGTAAAATTTGTTCTGGTCAGGTGAAGGGGTTAATAGGTGCAGAAATCGTGTAGAAAATCTGCAACATCAAAAAGCTCATAGTTAGTGTTGAGCATTCCGATACTGCAAATATCGGGTATCGGCCGATATTCGCTGTATCCGAATTCCGATACCGAGTACCGATATTTTTTCAATATCGGATATCGGAATCTGAAGTTCCCATAATGCAAAGAGCCACTACTGTGGCTCTGATTAGCTGCCGAAATGACGTCATCATGATGCGCGGTCTGTGCGCATCATGATGCGCCGTCAGTTCGGGCCTTCCGGGGGGTCTATGCCGAATGCCCGGGGTTCTGTACCGGCCTGCCGGGGGTCTGTGCCGACTGCCCGGGGGTCTGTGCGGACTGCCGGGGGTTCGTATCGGCCTCCGGGGGGCTGTGACGGCCTGCCGGTGGTCTGTGCCGACTGCCCGGGGGTCTGTGCCGACTGCCGAGGGTCTGTACCGGCCTGCCGGGGGGCTGTGCAGGCTGCAGGGATCTGTACCGGCCTGCCAGGGGGCTGTGCCGGCCTGCCAGTGGTCTGTACCGACTGTCCGGGGGTCTGAGCGGACTGCCGGGGGTCTGTACCGACCTGCCGGGAGGCTGTGCCGGCCTGCCGGTGGTCTGTACCGACTGTCCGGGGGTCTGTGCAGGCTGCAGGGGTCTATACCGGCCTGCCAGGGGGCTGTGCCGGCCTGCCGGTGGTCTGTACCAACTGTCCGGGGGTCTGAGCGGACTGCCGGGGGTCTGTACCGGCCTGCCGGGGGGCTGTGCCGACTGTCCGGGGGTCTGTGCAGGCTGCGGGGGTCTGTGCAGGCATCGTCCAATGGGACTACAAGTCCCATCGGGCGATGCCTGCTACCATGACGGTGATTGACACATTAGCCAATGATGGGACAGTAGTAGTCCCATCATCCGGCCTATGTGTTGAATGTAAAAAAAAAAAAAATATATACATACTACATACATACTACATGCTACATACATACTACATACATGCTACATACATACTACATGCATGCAACATACATACATACATACTACATATATACCACATGCATGCAACATGCATACTACATATATACCACATACATACTACATGCATGCAACATAAATACAACATATATACTACATGCATGCAACATACATATATACTACATGCAACATGTTTACTACATATATACTACATGCATGCAACATACATACTACATATATACCACATACATACTACATGCATGCAACATAAATACAACATATATACTACATGCATGCAACATACATATATACTACATGCAACATGTTTACTACATATATACTACATGCATGCAACATACATACATACTACATATATACCACATGCATGCAACATGCATGCTACATATATACCACATATATACTACATGCATGCAACATGCATACTACATATATACAACATATATACTACATGCATACTACATATATACCACATGCATGCAACATACATACTACTAGTGTTGAGCATTCCGATACCCGATATTCGGAATTCCGACACCGAGTACCGATATTTTCTCAATATCGGATATCGGAATCGGAAGTTCCCATAATGCAAAGAGCCACTGCTGTGGCTCTGATTGGCTGCCAAAATGACGTCTTCATGATGCGCGGTCTGTGCGCATCATGATGCGCCATCAGTTCGGGCCTTCCGGGGTGTCTATGCCGACTGCCCGGGGTTCTGTACCGGCCTGCTGGGGGTCTGTGCCGACTGCCCGGGGGTCTGTGCGGACTGCCGGGGGTCCGTACCGGCCTCCCGGGGGGCTGTGCCGGCCTGCCGGTGGTCTGTGCCGACTGCCCGGGGGTCTGTGCTGACTGCCGGGGGTCTGTACCGGCCTGCCGGGGGGCTGAGCCAGCCTGCCGGGGGGCTGTGCCGACCTGCCAGTGGTCTTTACCGACTGTCCGGGGGTCTGAGCTGACTGCCAGGGGGCTGTGCCGGCCTGCCGGGGGGCTGTGCCGACTGTCCGGGGGGCTGTGCAGGCTGCGGGGGTCTGTACCGGCCTGCCGGGGGGCTGTGCCGGCCTGCCGGTGGTCTGTACCGACTGTCCGGGGGTCTGAGCGGACTGACGGGGGTCTGTACCGACTGTCCAGGGGTCTGTACAGGCTGCGGGGGTCTGTACCGGCCTGCCGGGGGGCTGTACCGGCCTGCCGGTGGTCTGTACCGACTGTCCGGGGGTCTGAGCGGACTGCCGGGGGTCTGTACCGGCCTGCCGGGGGGCTGTGCCGGCCTGCCGGGGGGCTGTACCAACTGACCGGGGGTCTGTGCAGGCTGCGGGGGTCTGTACCGGCCTGCCCGGGGGCTGTGCCGGCCTGCCGGTGGTCTGTACCGACTGTCCGGGGGTCTGAGCGGACTGCCGGGGGTCTGTAGCGGACTGCCGGGGGCTGTGCCGGCCTGACGGTGGTCTGTACCGACTGTCCGGGGGTCTGAGCGGACTGCAGGGGGACTGTACCGGCCTGCCGGGGGGATGTGCCGACTGTCCGGGGGTCTGTGCAGGCTGCGGGGGTCCGTGCAGGCATCGTCTGATGGGATGACAAGTCCCATCGAGCGATGCCTGCTACCATGACGGTGATTGACACATTAGCCAATGATGGGACAGTAGCAGTCCCATCATCCGGCCTATGTGTTGAATGTGAAAAAAAAAAAAAACATACTACATGCTACATACATGCTACATACATACTACATGCATGCAACATACATACATACTACATATATACCACATGCATGCAACATGCATACTACATATATACCACATATATACTACATGCATGCAACATACATATATATTACATGCAACATGAATACTACATATATACTACATGCATGCAACATACATACATTCTACATATATACCACATGCATGCAACATGCATACTACATATATACCACATATATACTACATGCATGCAACATACATATATACTACATGCATGTAACATGCATACTACATATATACAACATATATACTACATGCATACTACATATATACCACATGCATGCAACATACATACTACTAGTGTTGAGCATTCCGATACTGCAAATATCGGGTATCGGCCGATATTCGCTGTATCGGAATTCTGATACCGAGTACCGATATTTTTTCAATATCGGATATCGGAATCGGAAGTTCCCATAATGCAAAGAGCCACTGCTGTGGCTCTGATTGGCTGCCGAAATGACGTCATCATAATGTGTGGTCTGTGCGCACCATGATGCGCCGTCAGTTTGGGCCTTCCGGGGGGTCTATGCCGACTGCCCGGGGTTCTGTACCGGCCTGCCGGGGGGTCTGTGCCGACTGCCCGGAGGTCTGTGTGGACTGCCGGGGGTCTGTACCGGCCTGCCAGAGGGCTGTGCCGGCCTGCCGGTGGTCTGTACCGACTGTCCGGGGGTCTGTGCGGACTGCCGGGGGTCTGTTCCGGCCTGCCAGGGGGCTATGCCGGCCTGCCAGTGGTCTGTGCCGACTACCAGGGGGCTGTGCCGGCCTGCTGGTGGTCTGTACCGACTGTCCGGGGGTCTGTGCAGGCTGTGGGCGTCTGTACCGGCCTGCCAGGGGCTGTGCCGGCCTGCCGGTGGTCTGTACCGACTGTCCGGGGGTCTGAGCGGACTGCCGGGGGTCTGTACCGGCCTGCCAGGGGGCTGTGCCGGCCTGCCGGTGGTCTGTACCGACTGTCCGGGGGTCTGTGCAGGCTGTGGGCGTCTGTACTGGCCTGCCGGGGGCTGTGCCGGCCTGCCGGTGGTCTGTACCGACTGTCCGGGGGTCTGAGCGGACTGCCGGGGGTCTGTACCGGCATGCCAGGGGGCTGTGCCGGCCTGACGGTGGTCTGTACCGACTGTCCGGGGGTCTGAGCGGACTGCAGGGGGACTGTACCGGCCTGCTGGGGGGCTGTGCCGACTGTCCGGGGGTCTGTGCAGGCTGCGGGGGTCCGTGCAGGCATCGTCTGATGGGATTACAAGTCCCATCGGGCGATGCCTGCTACCATGACGGTGATTGACACATTAGCCAATGATGAGACAGTAGCAGTCCCATCATCCGGCCTATGTGTTGAATGTGAAAAAAAAAAACATACTACATACATACTACATGCATGCTACATACATACTACATGCATGCAACATACATACATACTACATATATACCACATGCATGCAACATGCATACTACATATATACCACATATATACTACATGCATGCAACATGCATACTACATATATACTACATGCATGCAACATACATATATATTACATGCAACATGAATACTACATATATACTACATGCATGCAACATACATACATTCTACATATATACCACATGCATGCAACATGCATACTACATATATACCACATATGTACTACATGCATGCAACATACATATATACTACATGCATGCAACATGCATACTACATATATACAACATATATACTACATGCATACTACATATATACCACATGCTGTCATGTCGGACACTGTTCACACCAGGGTGTCCGGCAGACAGCGGTAATACCCTATTCCATTACAGTATTGTCATGTCGGACACTGTTCACACCAGGGTGTCCGGCAGACAGCGGTAATACCCTATTCCACTACAGTATGCTCAGGGCCTTTGTTGGGTATTCTGTTCCAGTCGGGATAGGGTTAACCAGGTTGTCATGCTGGCTGAGGGCTGGGCCACGCCCTTGGTCTTTAAATAGTCCGTCCTGACTATGGGCGTCGCCAACTATAGCTTTTGCCTAGTGCTAGCAATACCGGTCAGCAGTGGTGGTTTTGGAGCGTCTGATATCTGGTGCAGTATATCTCTCAGTTGTTCTTTCTCCTATCTGTTATATATATATATATATATATTTGGTTGCCCTTGCACATTATTGTATTCCCTTGTGTATTAACAGTGTGGTGTTTCTTTTACCCCTGTCCATACGTATTTGTGGGGTCTGGTGTCTGGTCCCCTCACCGGGTGGAGGGTGGTGGGTTCAGCTTAGGGCTGGACAGGAGACAGGGACAGGGTGGAGGCCCAGGCAGGCACACCTTCAGTGTAAACCCTGGGTTGAGGGACAGACAGGGTTTTCCCTAGTCTGAGGGACACTGCAGAGGTCCCGGGGTTTTAGCCTAAAGTAACCTAGGCATACCATGACACATGCATGCAACATACATACTACTAGTGTTGAGCATTCCGATACTGCAAATACCGGGTATCGGCCGATATTCGCTGTATCGGAATTCTGATACCGAGTACCGATATTTTTTCAATATCGGATATCGGAATCGGAAGTTCCCATAATGCAAAGAGCCGCTGCTGTGGCTCTGATTGGCTGCCGAAATGACGTCATCATAATGCGTGGTCTGTGCGCACCATGATGCGCCGTCAGTTCGGGCCTTCCGGGGGGTCTATGCCGACCGCCCGGGGTTCTGTACCGGCCTGCCGGGGGGTCTGTGCTGCCCGGGGGTCTGTGTGGACTGCCGGGGGTCTGTACCGGCCTACCAGGGGGCTGTGCCGGCCTGCCGGTGGTCTGTACCGACTGTCCAGGGGTCTGTGCGGACTGCCGGGGGTCTGTACCGGCCTGCCAGGGGGCTATGCCGGCCTGCCGGTGGTCTGTGCCGACTACCCGGGGGTCTGTGCGGACTGCCGGGGGTCTGTACCGGCCTACCAGGGGGCTGTGCCGGCCTGCCGGTGGTCTGTACCGACTGTCCGGGGGTCTGTGCAGGCTGTGGGCGTCTGTACCGGTCTGCCGGGGGCTGTGCCGGCCTGCCGGTGGTCTGTACCGACTGTCCGGGGGTCTGAGCGGACTGCCGGGGGTCTGTACCGGCCTGCCAGGGGGCTGTGCCGGCCTGCCGGGGGGCTGTGCTGACTGTCCGGGGGTCTGTGCAGGCTGCGGGGGTCTGTACCGGCCTGCCGGGGGGCTGTGCCGGCCTGCCGGAGGGCTGTGCCGACTGTCCGGGGGTCTGTGCAGGCTGTGGGGGTCTGTGCAGGCATCGTCCGATGGGACTACAAGTCCCATGCTTCCTCACAATTTGGTTTCTCAAGTCCTCAGACAGTTCTTTGGTCTTCTTTCTTTTCTCCATGCTCAATGTGGTACACACAAGGACACAGGACAGAGGTTTAATCCATGTCAACTGGCTGCAAGTGTGATTTACTTATTGCTAACACCTGTTAGGTGCCACAGGTAAGTTACAGGTGCTGTTAATTACACAAATTAGAGAAGCATCACATTATTTTTCAAACAGTGCCAGTACTTTTGTCCACCCTCTCTTTTTTATGTTTGGTGTGGAATTATATCCAATTTGGCTTTAGGACAATTCTTTTTGTGTTTTTTCATTTAAGACAAATTAAATGAAGATAATAATACCAAAGAATTTGTGTTTGCAATCATTTTCAGGAAGAAACTGAGTATTATCTGACAGAATTGCAGGGGTGTCAATACTTTTGGCCACAACTGTACATACTACATATATACCACATGCATGCAACATGCATACTACATATATACTACATGCATGCAACATACATATATACTACATACAATACATTCATACAATACATACATATAGACACACAGTACATATAACAGAGTACATACTCACCATCACTTGTCACTTTGATCCCCGAAGCCATTGTCATCTATGGAATAAATATTAAAATAACAAAGCACCAATATACTTACCCCTGATCCGCAGAAGTCCACGAGTGTCCCACGACGATCTTGCATGGAGAACAGCAGCATCAGCTGATGCTACCGTTCTCTACGGGCTCCAGGAAACCAGTGTCGGGAGGTAGGTACCCTTCCGCCCTGTATTCCTCCGCCACTGTAAAAAAAAAAAGTCCCTAGTCTCATTTTATGGCAATGCTGTGTGAGAAATTTACCACGCTGTTTATGCCATAAAGTGACAGTCGGTACAGACCACCGGCAGGCCGGCACAGCCCCCCGGCAGGCCGGTACAGACCCCTGCAGCCTGCACAGACCCCCGGACAGTCGGTACAGACCACCGGCAGGCCGGCACAGCCCCCCGGCAGGCAGGTACAAACCCCCGGCAGTCCGCTCAGACCCCCGGACAGTTGGTGCAGGCCAGCACAGCCCCCCGGACAGTCGGCACAGCCCCCCGGACAGTCGGCACAGCCCCCCGGACAGTCGGCACAGCCCCCCGGACAGTCGGCACAGCCCCCCGGCAGGCCGGCACAGACCCCCGGCAGTCGCCACAGACCCCAGGGCAGTCGCCACAGACAACCGGGCAGTCGGCACAGACCCTCGGCAGGCCGGTACAGACCCCTGGGCAGTCGGCATAGACCCCCGGAAGGCCCGAACTGACGGCGCATCATGATGCGCACAGACCGCGCATCATGATGACGTCATTTCGGCAGCCAATCAGAGCCACAGCAGTGGCTCTTTGCATTATGGGAACTTCCGATTCCGATATCCGATATTGAAAAAATATCGGTACTCGGTATCGGAATTCCGATACAGCGAATATCGGCCAATACCCGATATTTGCAGTATCGGAATGCTCAACACAATGTAGCATATATGTAGTATATATGTATGTTGCATGCATGTAGTATATATGCATGTTGCATGCATGTAGTATATATGTGGTATATATGTAGTATGCATGTTGCATGCATGTGGTATATATGTAGTATGTATGTATGTTGCATGCATGTAGTATATATGTAGTATGCATGTTGCATGTAGTATATATGTATGTTGCATGCATGTAGTATATATGTGGTATATATGTAGTATGCATGTAGTATATATGTAGTATGTATGTAGTATGTATGTTGCATGCATGTAGTATATATGTATGTTGCATGCATGTAGTATATATGTAGTATGTATGTTGCATGTAGTATATATGTTGTATATATGCATGTTGCATGCATGTAGTATATATGTTGTATGTATGTTGCATGCATGTAGTATATATGTTGTATGTATGTTGCATGCATGTAGTATATATGTAGTATGCATGTTGCATGCATGTGGTATATATGTAGTATGTATGTTGCATGCATGTAGTGTGTATGTAGTATGTATGTAGTATGTATGTAGCATGTAGTATGTATGTAGTATGTATTTTTTTTTTTTGTACATTCAACACATAGGCCGGATGATGGGACTACTACTGTCCCATCATTGGCTAATGTGTCAATCACCATCATGGTAGCAGGCATCACCCGATGGGACTTGTAGTCCCATCGGATGATCCTGCTCAGACCCCCGGACAGTCGGCACAGCCCCCCGGCAGGCCGGTACAGACCCTCGCAGCCTGCACAGACCCCCGGACAGTCGGTACAGACCACCGGCAGGCCGGCACAGCCCCCCGCAGCCTGTACAGACCCCTGGACAGTCGGTACAGCCCCCCGGCAGGCCAGCACAGCCCCCCGGCAGGCCGGTACAGACCCCCGGCAGTCCGCACAGACCCCCGGGCAGTCGGCACAGACCCCTGGAAGGTCCGTACACACCCCCGAGAGGCTGTACAAGGACAGAAAAGGGTTTTTCTTATTCCGATACCGGAAGTCCCATAGACTTGAATGGGACTTCCGGTATCGGAATCGGCAATACCCAATACTTTTTTCGTATCGGGCCGATACCATCCGATCCGATATTTTAGGGTATCGGATGGTATCGCTCAACACTACTCATAGCCTAATTAGACTAAGTTACTACTATGTTCCCACCATGAGTTTTGGGTGAGTTTTGATGTCGCAGATTTTCTGCAGCATTTATGTACCCATTAAGTAAAGTGAGTTACTTGCATTTTTTTACGAAGAGTCAAAAATGTAGCCTTACAGTTTCTGCAAAGTGGATTGGTTTTATAGAAATCTCATGCCTTGTATGCTTTTTTTTAACTCTACGTAAACTGACCTGTTGTGCGTGTATCACATACGCAACATGTCAATTTCTCTAGCGGGTACACTGAGTGTTATGTGCCGATTTTTCTCACAGACCTGCATTAGATGCAGAAAGTTCACAGGTAAAAAAACACACATAACTGTATCAATACATTTTTGTCAAAACTAAATGCCAGAAAGTAACAAAAACACGATGAAAACGCATGTAAAAAAAATGTAATCAAAAACTCAACAGAAGCTTATGTTGGAAAGGAAGCCATGAGTACTGGACTTCAGACTGATATCAATGTAACTTTTCCTAAACAACAGAATATTACACATACAATCAGATTTACAAGTTCCAGTCATTCTTTTATAATTATTATAAAATTGATCATTTGTGGAACTTTACAGAAGTTAAAAAGCAAATATCCTCTGGAGTTATTATTGGCGTTTCTTAATGAGGCAGCTTAGCGCACACAACCTGCATCCAGTCTATAAAGCTGTTCTGCTGACCTTAAATTACTGTAGTTTCAGTTATATCGATACCATCTAGGTTTCTCAAACCCGCTGGCAGAGTCTTTTCAGCTTTATTAATGATTCACATGGCAGTTTTTGAAGAGACAAGCCCCACGGAGAAGGAGCATTTGATTAATGACCTGGAAGCACTTTTCCTTTTCAGCTGATTAAATAAAATTGACTGGATTTTTACATTTTTATGATAAAATGACCTATGGGGCTTTGATGACACAGTGAAAGCAGCATGTTCACTCTTCAGCAGAATTTTATTTTGTCACTTGTAAAAATGAAAGGGCTACTCGCCCAAGCAGAAAAATGCACTTTACCTCCGTCCATTGGCAACACGCTGCATACAAATCAGATCAACATGGAGGACCTTATTTACATGTACCTGCTCACATCATGATGTACTGATAGGGATTTATCCCTCTTACTTTGTTATTTTAACCCTTACCCAATAGCAATGTACCAGGCATATTGGAATAATAGACAGTATATACATATATTTATATATATATATATGTATATGTTGTAATATAGTTTTTTAAAATCTGTAGGAAAAACCCCAACACTCCAATTAGAGGGGTTGTCTAGGACTAATATATTGATGACCTATTCTTGTATATGTTTTCAATAACTAATCGGTGGGAGTCATACACAGCCCACCCACAGACCAACTGTTACAAGGACTCACGCCCACTGGATCCAGAAAAGCTCATCTCCATACACGGTGTTTTGGCTACTCTCTGCTACAGCAGGTCAGATCTCAATAAAGGGCTGGTCAGAAACTAGCGCTGATTTTAATCTTAAGTGTCTATTTATGTACTGTAATAATCTAATCTCTTCTCTAATATACTTTTAATGAAAAGTCCCTACTATTCCCTCTCTAATCTTACTGATTTTTTTTACCTACTAATATTTTGATACTGCTTCATTTAACCCCTTTCTGACATTGTACATAATATTCCATCCATGTGCCCTGGGCCTATTTGACCACGGACAGAACATTACGTCATCGTGATCGCCCTTGCACATGAGGGGTGTGCGGGTGATCGCCGCCGGATGTCGCCTGATTCTGACTGCTGACACCCGGCACTAGGTGCCAGGAGCAGTCACAAACCACTCGTGGCACTTTAACCCCCCAAAATGCAGGCAGAGGGCTGACAGCCCCTTTGCCTTTGGATCAGAGACCCCGCGGTGTGATACAGGTATCCCGATCATTGCCATGATGATCCGATGTTGTCGTCATCAGCAAGTCTCTCTGTCAGTGCAGAGCTGACAGTTTCTGTAGTATGGGGATGCTGCTGCAACTCCATGCTATAGAAGCGATCAGCCTGCAAGAAATGATTGTCTCAAAAAGACAGATATAAATAAACATGGTACCTCTGAGAACATCAACTTGTCCCGCAAAAAATAAACCACATACAGCTCCATCAGCAGGAAAATAAAAAAGTTATAGCTCTCAGAACAAAGCGATGCAAAATAATTATTTTTTCTATAAAATAGTTTTTATTGTATAAAAGCGCCAGAACATGAAAGAACGATATAAATGAGGTATCGCTGTAATCGTACTGACCCGAAGACTAAAGCTGCCTTATCAATTTTACCACACACGGAATGGCATAAACCCCCCACAAAAGAAATTCCTGAATTGCTGGTTTTTGCTCATTATGCCTCCCAAAAATCGGAATAGAAAGCGATCAATAAGCCATAATCCTCAACATTAACAGAAATAAACACTTGAAATAGATCACTGTATTTGTAATGACTCTATATAATATATGAGTTTCACTTTTGTATTGAAAAACTTAAATAAATTAACTTTATGATGATATACTAATTTTGTGAGAAGCACCTGTATAACAGAGCTCTGCCTTGGATCAGAACCTATATGGCGTAAATCTACTGTGTCAACATACATGACCAGAGTCCCAAACTAAAGTGCTAACCTTTAAACAGTATTCATCATCCATAAGCATTTTGCAAATCAAACATGACAATGGAATACTGAACATTGCAAAATGGAAATGCAACATTGGCATATAGTACATTGTTAGAAGACAATGTCCTTTACCTTTAGCTATTATTCTGACTTTTTTTTTTTGCGGCATAAGTTTTATACATTGGTGTCCATGTCCATAATTAAACCACATATTCCAAATGATGTTCATGTTGTGCATCTTCCATATGAAATCATTTGGTTACCATGACACAGTATTTAAGCCTCACGCAGACCTTGAAACTTATTGAACAATTAGACTGCTGCATATCTCAGATGGGGATCGCAATGCAATTCTCAGAGTGGCCAGTAGCTCTCCCAACCCAAGCATGACAGCTGCAAATAATTACATGCTGTCACATTTACGTCAGGAGAGCCACCCTCCAGTCCAACAATTGAGCTGTGCTCCCTGTCCGAGTGTTACAGTTATCTGTCTCTTCCCTTATAGATAGGTGCTGCATGGAATTACCGTATGTACTCGAGTATCAGCCGACCCAAGTATAAGCTGAGGCACCTAATTTTGCCAGAAAAAATTGGGTAAGCTTATTGACTTGAGTATAAGCCGGGTATGCATTGCCCCCTCATCCCTGTCCTTGTATGCATGGCTCCTTATCTCGTATCCTTGTATTCATGGTTCCCCCATTGCTGTGCTGGTATGCATGGCTCCCCCGTCCCTGTCCTTGCATGCATGCCTCCTTATCCCTTATCCTTGAATGCATGGCTCCCCCATCGCTGTCCTTGTATGCATGGCTCCTTATCCCCTATCCTTGTATGCATGTTTCCTATTAAAAAAAGCAAACATCCTACTCACCGTCAATGCATCTCATTCCAGCACCAGCAGCTCTTCCTACCGAGCGATCATGTGGTCCCGCTCATTAAGGTAATGAATATTCACTATGTGTTGTGAGTTCATTTTCCACTTCACCATTGAGGTCTGATGAACTCCCTCTTCTGGTGAAGGAAGGTAGTGAGGCTGATTACCAAGCATCTGGGCAGGATGATGATGACTGGGTGACGGGAATGCTGACTGGATATTAGGCAGCCGACGCCCTTCTGCCTTGCTGGTGATCTCTCTGAGGGATTCTAGGAGACCAGTCTGATTCCTGCTCCTCAAAAGCTAAGTTTTCTGCTCTGTTTTTGCATTTGTGTTTTGTTTTTGTTTTTCCTTGTTTTTCTGGATTTCTGCCATTCCCTGCTGGGGTGTGCTGAATTCCTTTTTGCTCTGTCTTCAGAAAATACCTGAGTACTGATATAGTCTTTTTGAAGCCTAGCGTCTTCAGGGCTTTTTTCCCTATCAGCTGTTGGCTCTTGTTTTGATATTGTTTTAGCAGATTACAGACATCAGCTTTTCTATTCTGTCATCTGTAGTTAGCTTGGGCCCCATCGTTTGCTCTGCCTATCTTTCTATCTGTGTGAGTGTTTTTTCATGTTGCTTCACCGTCATTATATGTTGGGGGATGCCTATTGCTTTGGGGTCTGCTCTGGGGCAGTTTAGATTTCCCTTTCTGTCTTTAGGCTATGTAGTTCTCCGGCTGTGATCGAGGGGTATAGGGCACCGTAGGAACCCCCCACGGCTACTGCTAGTTGTTGTTGATAGGTTCAGGGGTCTGTAATCCGTTAGCTGCCAACTTCTCTGGTTTTCTGGACTTAGCTAGTATTTCTGTTTTTGCCTCCTACGGTGACTCACTCATAACACTATGGGAGTGGAGAGGCATGCATATTCATTACCTTAATGAGCGAGGCCATGTGATCGCTCAGCCAGAAATGCTGGTGCCAGAACCAACGAGGTGCAGCGAGGGTGCGCAGGAAGGTGAGTAGGATGTTTTAATTAATTAATTTTCTATCTTCATTTATCTAAATTATATGGACCTTCTTTATAAGACCCTGTACCAACTCCTTTTTAAGGATTGTGAGGTAGCGCTGTCATTTAAGTAGGGGATCACTCACTTGGCAGCCACAAAATCAACTCTAGCACAGGTTTTCCATAAACCAGTATAGTCCATGCGGTTTATTAAACATCATAAACCATGACCAGCAATATATAAACGGCATAGCGTCCATGACAGAGCTTCACTCTGTTAGCAATGTCCAAAACACAGGCTTTTCAGCCTCACACTTATACCTCACCCCGTCAGGGTTCTCTCATGGCTGCTTCTCCATACTGCAGACATTCATTCCCTCCAGGGAACTCTCAGGCACTTGCAGCCATTACTCACAGCGTCCACAAGTGCTGTCAGGCAGGAAGCCCCATCACAGCGGGACCTTCCACACTGGACCAACCAGGTCCAAGCATTCACCACATGTGACCTACCCTGGCCACATTATATGGTTCATAGTCACGCCTACCGGGTCACATGACTCTGACCTCATCACAGGTCCTTCAAGCACTTCCACACTCTTTACAACAGTGTTCTTTAAACACACTCCCTGGGTGGGTTTGTAGGTAACTGGCCCGCCCATCTCCCTAGTTACCTGGAGACTTCTCCCTGTCACATTAAAGCAGCACCTCAGCAGTATCACTGCTGATCAACACATAAGTCTCCATCTCAAAGCCACCCACTTTGAGATACATAATGGCCATTCAGTATTCTGCCATTCATCCTTTCTCCTGGGACATCCACACAGCGCCCCCTAGCGGACACAGTGGTTACTGCACCACATACCTCCCCCCTCTGTTCAAACTTGTGGGGTTAAACACACAACATAACATCAGGCTCTCGAGACCGGGCACTCATTACACATTGCCCCACAGATCGAGAGAACCGTCTCCATCTGTCATACGGCCTCATCTCTACGTTAGGCCTCCCCCGCCCCCAGCAGCCAGAGTACCGGCCCTGATCTTTGGCCCTCCAGTTACAGTCTGTCTGTATCATCAGGCACTGTTTAGTCACCACGTTCCTCTCCCTGTTTGTTCCATTCCACAACCAGCTCCCCCGGTTGGTACGGTCATCAGTCTTAATCAGGCCTAGTGTCTGGCCTGAGTCCGACTCATTCAGGGTCTCACAGGAACTGCGGTCTCTCAACGTCATCCTGCCAGTCGAACTACCACTTGCTGATATTCTTCGGCCATCTGTCCTGTCACTTCTTGGTGGAACCCTTCGGGCCCTTACAACTTGGGTTGAAGGCGGCCGCCACCTGGTATTCCATACTTCTTTATTAATTTGCCGGCGGTCCAGCCTCAACTGCTCAATTTCTTGCAGGTACCCCACTCGATACTCCAAAAGCATCCGAAAGTTTCTCAGGCTTTCCACGGAGCCAACCACCAAGACGAGAATCCTACCCTCTCCACTGCATATCTGGTCTTCATCATCAGGAGGGATCCTCACCCTCACCACACTGGAGATATTCACAAGGTCTTGCATTAAGTTCCCGGATCTTCCAATGATTCTCCCAATCAGAGCTTTGGGTACCAGAACCACATCTTTCCGCAAACCCAGCCGATCCATAGCCTCCCTTGCTAACTCTAGGCATCGAGCAGCCTTCATGTTACTCTGCCTGACCAGCCGTTTGGTGGGAAGACATTGTAGATGCATCTCTTTCAGGACAGCTACTCAGTTTGATGTATCTTCTCTGGCTGATACTATCACCAACTGCCCAGTGCACCTTACACACCTTGACCGCCTTTTTAAAAGCCTCATGCACACCTTCCTCAGCACAGGCTTCTTGCAAGTCCTCTGGTACATCAATCACAGACTTTAAGGTTGTGGTCTTGCTCTCTTCCTGGGCCGAAGGCTCTAGCTTTACGACGGACACTCCCTCATTACAGTTGACCCGACCGGGTGACTGTCTTCTTCAGCTTTTTGCTCCCGCAGAAAACCTCTTACAGTTTCTTTGAGCTCCAAGACTTCTTTCTCGAGCTCCCCGACCCTGTTCTCAGCCAGTTGTCTCAGGACTCTTTCTCGTTTGACATGTTCTTCCATCTTTTCCCTAAGCGTCTTGTTCATGTTTTGCCATGTTGACAGTTGACCTCTGAGCTCAGAGACTTCTTTCTCTAGCCCTTCTATTCTGTGCTCTCTTTCTCTCTCAGAGCCACCGTCACCCTCAGAGTCTGAGTCACCCCGGCCTGTCGAGTAATTCTTCCAGTTACCCACTAACCGTGTTTTTCCCCCAGTCGTCTCATCTCCCAACCCACCATCTGTCTTGTCACGAGACGTCCGGTTTGTCAGTTGGGCAGATGTACTTCTTCTTCTGGTCAGTTTTACCTCTGATCTGTCCACATCAGGAGCAGTTCCCGTCTCAATACCTGTTAGCCCAACAGTAGAAATGTCTCCAACCTCCTGCCATACGTCATCAAACACGACAAAGTCCCGGCCCCTCTCCAAGGCAAAGACTAAGTCCCGTGGTATCCCACTCCTTTGGCACTCCCCACCTAAGGACCCCTCAAACATCACTCTGTCTACCGTATAGTTCACCGTGACCCCATGTTTACAGCGAACCTGGACCATTCTCTCGGTCAGACAGAAAGTAAGAGGAGATCCTGTCAGAGTCACCTGACACTTTAAGTCCAGCCGACCCGAGACTCTTCGGTGCAGCATTACGGCGCACACCTGTGGTCCATCATTATCCGGAAAGAATATTCCACATTCAGAAAACAACATACGCGAACATTGCTGTTCCTCTTTTGACACACCGGCCCCTTTCTGGACCACCCTGATTTGGGTCACCGCCCCCCTCTGGCGTGCCACTTCTTTTTGGGTTACCACCCCAATTTGGGTCACCACCCCCATCTGGGACTCCACCCCCTTTTGGGCTACCATGTCCGTTATACCGGTTTTCTCAGACCACAGTTCACACAACACAGTTTGTCTCTTTTACGATACCACACAAGTCTTTGTTGGCACCACCACAGCTCCTGCTGTCACCGATTACCGACACCACCGGCTGCTGTTCACACACAGCGGCTGGTGTCCTCTTCGTAACCCTGCTGAGTTACAGGAAGCTGCTTGTCCCCTTCGTAACCCCGCTGAGATACCGGAAGCCGCTTGTCACCTTTTTGACTCCCACTGAGCCACCGCAGGCTGAGTTGAGAAAAGTAAAAAAAACACCACACAAAAAACTCATGTGGCCTTTCTGTGTGCTATTCAGGACGTTCTGTTTCCTCTCCTGAGACCGTCCAACACACAGGGTGCACCAGGTGCTATTCAGGGAGTGACCCTCCTCCCAGGGTTTCCCAACACACCGGCCACACCAACACACCACGCAAAACTCACGTGTCCTGTCTGTGTGCTATTCAGGACATTCCGTCTCCGCCTGACACCGTCCAACACACAGAGCGCATTGGGTGCTATTCAGGGAGCAGCCCTCCTCCCAGGGTTTCCCAACACACCAGCCTTACCAGGTCCAGGGGCTTAGCGGGTGCTCTTCAGGACATCCATCTCCTCCTGAGACTGCCCAACACTCATGCCTCACCAGGTCCAAGGTCATACCACGTGCTTCAGGGATCCGATTCGTCTCCTAGAATCTCCCAACACTTACCCTCCAGGACCTTGCTCACTGAACCCTCCAGGTACACAGTCTTTCCCACTGACCCCGGTCAGTACAACACGAACACCCGTCCGTTAACTGTGTCGGCCCCACAGGTCCTCGGATACCTCTTCTCCACAGAGGCACCCTATATCAATCACCAGTCTCTTTCTCATTGACCCCGGTCTGTACAACACGGTTTTCATGACCGGCACCTGCTGGCCGCGCAGGTTCTCGGACCCCTCTACCGCAGAGGTATCTAGAAGTCTCTTTCTCCTGGGGAAACGGTCGCACTGGGCTCACCAATCCGGACAGTGCCTTACTCACTAGGCTGCCTCACGGTTCCAGAACCACAGTCGGGCAGTGGCTTCCCCAACCGTCAGCCTTCCTGGCTCAGCGTTGCCCTTTGCAACCGACTTTGCAGTCCTCTTCCGTTGCTCCCAGCAACAAGGCTACAACAATGCCCATAGCTTTCTCCACCAATTGTGAGGTAGCGCTGTCATTTAAGTAGGGGATCACTCGCTTGGCAGCCACAAAATCAACTCCGGCACGGGTTTTCAATAAACCTGTATAGTCCATGCGGTTTATTAAACATCATAAACCATGACCAGCAATATATAAATGGCATAGCGTCCATGACAGAGCTTCACTCTGTTAGCAATGTCCAAAACAGAGGCTTTTCACCCTCACACTTATACCTCACCCCGTCAGGGTTCTCTCATGGCTGCTTCTCCATACTGCAGACATTCATTCCCTCCAGGGAACTCTCAGGTGTCATGATCACGTGTGTCAGGACGCAGATGTTTCCGCAAGGCGAACCCATAACACACGTGACCCTGGATACAGCGCCTCCAGTGGGGCGAATTTAAATAATAATACGTGCAGGTGGATACGCCGCCTCCACCTGCACGTATTATTATTTAAATTCGCCCCACTGGAGGTGCTGTATCCAGGGTCACGTGTGTTATGGGTTCGCCTTGCGGAAACATCTGCGTCCTGACACACGTGATCATGACATTATCACAGGCCCGACTATACACCTAGTCTGCTCACCACAGGGATGTACCCCTTCACCTCGGGGAATACCAGGCAGCTCCGTGGGGCACTATTCCTCCCACCTGCCTGGGTACCTCCCCGTGCGAGAGCAAGTCCCGCTCCCCAGCAGCGACTCTAGGGGCTTTTGCCAGACCGCAGCCGCCATTTTTTTTTTTTTTTTTCTCTGGTTATCTGAGCAGAGGCCCCAGACCGTGATAACTGCTGCTGCAGCGGTTCTAAACACCTTGCCGCTCCCCACTCACATCAGTGAGGCCCGGCAGTAATTACTCAGCGGTCTCCACATGGCCAAAGCTCACCAGAAAAAAAAAACTGTAGGGCTGGTGATATTCCTTGCTTAGTTGTTGGAGAGCCTGGTGGAAGGATGGAGCTGGATCGGAGTCCTGGGCAGTCAGCCAGAGAGAATGAGTGCCAGCTAATGGTGTCTGCAGGAAGGACTGGCATGGCCTGGTGGAGTCGCAGTTTATGGTGTCGGCGGGAGATGCGGGCATGGCTTAGAGGAGTGACGACTTGGAAGAGAGTTGCACTCAGCATGTTCGACTTGGTTGCTGAGAACTGGACTCGAGCGTGCTTGGATTCTTGGCAGAGGCTGGACTCATCTTGGGACTCTGTGTACTGGACTGCTGCAAGTGGTGATCGACTCTGCTCCCAGGCTGCACGATGGTGATGGATCAGGGTGGAGGAGAAGATGCACACAGGTGGTGGGCTCTGTTGCTAGGAGCGTACGCAACAGAGCAAAGATAAGTGGTGTTTCCCCTGTATTGTCTCTTTCCCTCATGTGTTATTAGTGCAGTGGTGGGATTAGTTTCTGCACCGACCTATTCCCTAGTGAGGGTTTAGGGTCAGAGCGAGCTAGGGTGTTGAGGTACGCGTGCGGCGCCCGGTGCGAAACCGGCATAGGGAATGTCAGGAGTGCAGGGACACTGGCTCAGGGGAGCTCAGGAGGTCTCCTATTCCCTTTTCCCTATCGCAGGGCCCACCACTGTTAATGTTTCCCAGGTTCCCCCTTTATTATTTAAATTCGCCTTACTGGAGGCGGGGTTTCCAGATTTTATGTATAACGTGTAATACCTAAATTCGCCAGGTGGAGGCGGCGTATCCATCTGCACGTATTATTATTTAAATTCGCCCCACTGGAGGCGCTGTATCCAGGGTCACGTGTGTTATGGGTTCGCCTTGCGGTAACACCTGCGCCCAGACACACAGTGACCATGACATTAGGCACTTGCATCCACACGTGCTGTCTGGCAGGAATCCCCATCTCAACGGGACCTTCCACACTGGACCAAATTGGTCCAAGCATTCACCACATGTGACCTACCCTGGCCACATTATATGGTTCATAGCCACGCCCACCGGGTCACATGACTCTGACCTCATCACAGGTCCTTCAAGCGCTTTCACACTCTTTACAACAGTGTTCTTTAAACACACCCCCTGGGTGGGTTTGTAGGTAACTGGCCTGCCCATCTCCCTGGTTACCTGGAGACTTCTCCCTGTCACATTAAAGCAGCACCTCAGCAGTATCACTGCTGATCAACACATAAGTCTCCATCTCAAAGCCACCCACTTTGAGATACATAATGGCCATTCAGTATTCTGCCATTCATCCTTTCTCCTGGGACATCCACACAGCGAACCCTAGTGGACACAGTGGTTACTACATCACAGGATTAATTGGGGTATTTGATTTTTTTGTAGGATTGAATAAAAGGTATTTTCTAAAGGGTTTTTTGTGGTTTATTCGGTTCCCGAAATTTCCAAGACCCTAATACATTTTCTTTTGTTTTTGTAAAGTCCTTTAATTGATAAAAAAGACACAGACTCCTTTATTTGAGATAAAAATTCCCTGACCCTCTTTTACCGACTTATTCACCAAAAATTACGATACAAAGTCATGCCCTTAATGCCAGCATTTCAAAGTTACTCGCCTTTTAAATACTGTCATTCCGGCTGGTGGAGATGGACAGTTTCCAAAAACTGATGCCAGTGGCTGTGCCACAGTATCTTGTTGCCAGCTGCTACTACCTTTCCAGGTGGGCCATCCCTGTCCTGCACATACATGTGGAGAAGCAAATCAAGTGTGCACTGCGCAATGCTATCAGTGGCAAGGCCCACACAACTGATACGTGGACCAGTAGCAGGCCAGGTACATTACATCTCCCTAACTGTCCATTGGGTCAATGTAGTGGCAGCTGGGCCAGACACAGAAAGCATTTGACTGCTTGTCCTACCACCACTGATGATTGCTGGTTGTTCCTCTGTCCAGGTTGCCTCTTCTTTTTACTTCGCTTCCTCCACCACATCACTCATGCACAGTAAGACCTGCACCATCAACTTTATAACAGACAGGGGGAAATGACAGTAGGCATGTCACAACTCTGTTGGGTGTCCCGAGACCAGGGGCCTCTTCCCTGTCCTTAGCGCTAGGGGTGCCTTAGCTCGCCCTGTTCCTCGAGTTACTTCTGATGGTGAAGATGCCGGGGCCATGTACCTTGGCTTAACTCTTCAATCTGTTGTCAGTATGTACCCTTCCCCCACCCAGGGAAGAGGGGAGTAATAGTGTACCATAACACACCAACCAGACTAACGAGGTAATATGAACAAGAGTACCAAAAAATACCAAACATACAAATATACACATATAAACACAAACATACACCATATACCAAACAAACAAATATACACATATGAACATAAAGATATGCATGGGGGAGTAAAGGATGGGGTTAAACCAAAGCAGGAGAAGAAAGGGAATTATCACACACTCAAAACCTAGCACCAGACACAGATAAACCCACCAAACACCTTTCTCCAATAACCACCACCAATATCCAGCCACGTAGCAAAAGTTAACTCTGACAATGAGTGCTAGCCAAGATTCAATTTATATAGGAGATGGGAGTGGCTAACAGTGCACAGTTGAGAGCCTTAGCTCCAGGAGCGCTCAACAGAGCAGATTAACCCTGCACTGCCCAAAGAAATTTACACCTTTTAATAAGAAGGTGAATTGCTTCTAATCCATGCAGGAGTAGGAGAGATTAGATGCTGGGGTCTTCTGGCTCCTCTCTGTCGTGGTAAACCCATGATAAGGCAGTTCTGAAACTAATCTGTTTGGGGAACTGATCACATACCGCACAGGAGCATTGGACTGTCATCATAGATCAGACAGATGAGTGGTTGCTGCCATTGCACCTCAAGCCCAGCCTGGTGGTGTGTGATAATGGGAGAAATCTGGCAGCAGCTCTGGGTCTAGCCGAACTAACACACATACCTTGTCTGGCATATGTGCTTCATTTCTTTGCATTGACCTTCCTCAAAAATTATCCAGATATGTCCAATTTTCTGGTGAAAGTACGGTCAGCATGTGCACACTTTAGGTATTCTCACCTTGCCCCTGCTCGCCTGTCTGCATTGCAGCGCTACTTCTGTCTTCCTTCTCACAACCTCATATGAAGGTACCAACAGGGTGAAACTCTACCCTGCATGCGCTGAAGAGGCTGGCAAGCAGCAGAAGACAACAGTGGAATACCAGCTGCAGCATATATGGTGAGTCGCTAGGCTGAACAACCCCACTTCACCACCAATGAGTGTGCCCCCATGTGGGACACGTGTGGCAATTTGCGGTGCTTTGAATATTCTAATAACATGGCCAGCACTGATGACACCATTATCAGCATTACAATACCCCTTGTATGCCTGCTGGAAACACTTTAGGCAATAACGCATGAGGTAGTGGCACAAGAGGAAGAGGATCAGGAGGGACAGGGACCATTTTCAACTTCATCAGGCCCGTCGTCCACACATGGCTCGGAGGGTGGGTTGTTGTACCAACAATGGACAGGTACACAAGTGTCCAGTCAGGGGACAGTTTTGAAGGATGAGGAGGAACAGCCGTGTTCCCAGCAGGATAAATCTCAGATCAGCACACGAGCATCACTGGAGCTTGGCTAGGAGGATAGTGAGAACCTAGACGATACACTTCCCACCATGGACAGCTTGCAGTTGCCTCTGGGCAACCTTGCACACATGAGTAAATATGCTGCAGTGTATACGCAATCACAACTGTGTTGCCTGTATTGTCACCACTGCAGATTACTGGGTGACCACCCTGCGGGATCCCCGATACAAGAACAACGTACCATTATTGCTTCGTCACTGGAGCAGAATCGAAAAATGCGTTAATACAAAACGTGCTGGTAGAGAAGCTACTAATTGCTTTCCCATCTAACAGCAGCGGCTCAGTGATACCACAAGGCAGAGATGGAGGAGGAAGCCACCCACACAACTGTGGCACTGCCACCACCTCAAATGGCAGGGTTAGCATGGCCGCAATTTGGCATATCTTTATGAGCACACCACAGCATCTGGCACCACCATGTGATACTGCCCGTATCAGCAAGGGACAATGTTTCCTAAACATGGTAGAAGAGGACGTGTCCACAAATATCAATGTACTAACTGATGGGTCTACCCCATTTAACTATTGAGTGTCTAAATTAGACATATGACCAGAGCTTGCTCTGTATGCCTTGGAGGTGCTGGCCTGCCCTGCAGCAAGCTACCTAAAATTAAGCAAATAACCCTAAAAATAATAAAACAATGTTGGCCCCCTCTTCAACATCCATTTCCAGCTCGACCCCTTCCTCCATTTGGACCTCTGCCTCATGGTTCAATTATTTTTGTATTTTTGTTTATTTTTTGTCTGTTATTCTAAGTCATTTGCCTAAAGAAAAAAAAATGTTGGTTCCCTTCACCCCCTCCATATCCACCACCACGTCCACCTCTACCCCTCCTCCACTTTGACTTTTGCCTCACGGTTTTGCTTACTTTTTTGTGTCTATCTTGTTTTAAGTCATTTTGACTAAATAAAAAAAATGTTGACCATGATTATTGTCTCCCTCCCAGACTAAGAACATCAGTCCACTGTCAGTAACTATTTTGCTTAGTAACGAAGATATTCCTACTTGGTCAGCATAAATGCACAAAGAAGACACATCAAACAAACATTTTGCCAGAAGGCTATATCCACTGTGCTGGACAGCTCGGCACCCAAGAGACCTGTTTCTGCTATTTACTCTATTTACCTGTTGGCGTGTCCGACTGAACTTACCTTATTACACCCTGAGAGAAACTAGTTAAATTAAGTGAGTGCAAAGCTCGGGTTCGACTGTGGTTCACAATCTTAAGAATAAAAGATATACCGGATTTTTTGAACTATAAGACGTACTGGGCCATAATACGCACCTAGGTTTTAGAGGAGGAAATTAGGGGAAAAATTAAAGCAAAAAATGTGGTCAATTCTGTACTTAATATCCCCTATAGTGGTATATATGGTTCCCTCATCCCCATCCTGATACACAATGCCCCCTCATCGCTACCATGGTATGCAAAGCCCACCTTATACTTACCCTGTTATGCATGGCTCTCTGTTGTGAGTTCATTTTTCCCTTCACCATTGAGGTCTGATGAACTCCCTCCTCTAGTGAAGGAAGGTAGTGAGATTGATTACCAAACACCTGGGCAGCTAGATGATGACTGGGTGGCTGGAATTGAGGACTGGATATACAGTAAGGCTGCTGATGCCCTTCTTCCTGGCTGGTGACTTTCCTGCTGGATTCTTGGAGACCAGTCTGATTCCAGCATCTCAAAGCTAAGTTTTTCTGCTCTGCTTTGTACGCTTCAGTTTTGTTTTTGTTTTGCCTTGTTTTTTGGGAGTTCTGCCATCCCCGGCCGGGGGTGAGCTGAATTCCATTTTTGTCTCTGATCTGTTGATATTTTGCTCTGTCTTCAGAATATACCTGAGTGCTGATATCAAGAAAAAAGAGGGGGAGAAGCCAGCGCTGCTTGTGGTCAGAACGTAATACATAAAGTGTGAAAACACACATTGGTTTCTATCTGTATTCAAAAATGAGACATTTAGCAAAAAATTGATCAATTGTTTGAGCTACCCCGCCACGTCAAGGCAGTCTCGTATGGGGAGTCCTACTCTACGTTTTTTATGTTCGCTGTGCCATTGCGGCCTCCTAAATGTATAAAAGCAAGACCTCATTACATGCACACTGTACCTCAAGCATTTCAAAATCGTTCCTATGGCACCAGAGGACAAGCGCAGATAAAGGTTAGCCAGGTCCATGCAGACATTTCAGGTCCAACCTCCACACTGCCTGACCAGCACCACAGATAAAGGACGATCCAGGCCCAGATACAGGTGCGTAATCAAATAAAGCCTAGGGCAGGGCAGGGCCGCTGTTAATGTGAACAGCAGCCTAGATCAATCACTAAGAAAACAGAAAGAATAGCGTACATGACCCAGCGCGCACGGCTACAGTGGTGGTCAGCCACAAAACCAATATCAAGAAAAAAGAGGGGGAGAAGCCAGCGCTGCTTGTGGTCAGAACGTAATACATAAAGTGTGAAAACACACATTGGTTTCTATCTGTATTCAAAAATGAGACATTTAGCAAAAAATTGATCAATTGTTTGAGCTACCCCGCCACGTCAAGGCAGTCTCGTATGGGGAGTCCTACTCTACGTTTTTTATGTTCGCTGTGCCATTGCGGCCTCCTAAATGTATAAAAGCAAGACCTCATTACATGCACACTGTACCTCAAGCATTTCAAAATCGTTCCTATGGCACCAGAGGACAAGCGCAGATAAAGGTTAGCCAGGTCCATGCAGACATTTCAGGTCCAACCTCCACACTGCCTGACCAGCACCACAGATAAAGGACGATCCAGGCCCAGATACAGGTGCGTAATCAAATAAAGCCTAGGGCAGGGCAGGGCCGCTGTTAATGTGAACAGCAGCCTAGATCAATCACTAAGAAAACAGAAAGAATAGCGTACATGACCCAGCGCGCACGGCTACAGTGGTGGTCAGCCACAAAACCAATATCAAGAAAAAAGAGGGGGAGAAGCCAGCGCTGCTTGTGGTCAGAACGTAATACATAAAGTGTGAAAACACACATTGGTTTCTATCTGTATTCAAAAATGAGACATTTAGCAAAAAATTGATCAATTGTTTGAGCTACCCCGCCACGTCAAGGCAGTCTCGTATGGGGAGTCCTACTCTACGTTTTTTATGTTCGCTGTGCCATTGCGGCCTCCTAAATGTATAAAAGCAAGACCTCATTACATGCACACTGTACCTCAAGCATTTCAAAATCGTTCCTATGGCACCAGAGGACAAGCGCAGATAAAGGTTAGCCAGGTCCATGCAGACATTTCAGGTCCAACCTCCACACTGCCTGACCAGCACCACAGATAAAGGACGATCCAGGCCCAGATACAGGTGCGTAATCAAATAAAGCCTAGGGCAGGGCAGGGCCGCTGTTAATGTGAACAGCAGCCTAGATCAATCACTAAGAAAACAGAAAGAATAGCGTACATGACCCAGCGCGCACGGCTACAGTGGTGGTCAGCCACAAAACCAATATCAAGAAAAAAGAGGGGGAGAAGCCAGCGCTGCTTGTGGTCAGAACGTAATACATAAAGTGTGAAAACACACATTGGTTTCTATCTGTATTCAAAAATGAGACATTTAGCAAAAAATTGATCAATTGTTTGAGCTACCCCGCCACGTCAAGGCAGTCTCGTATGGGGAGTCCTACTCTACGTTTTTTATGTTCGCTGTGCCATTGCGGCCTCCTAAATGTATAAAAGCAAGACCTCATTACATGCACACTGTACCTCAAGCATTTCAAAATCGTTCCTATGGCACCAGAGGACAAGCGCAGATAAAGGTTAGCCAGGTCCATGCAGACATTTCAGGTCCAACCTCCACACTGCCTGACCAGCACCACAGATAAAGGACGATCCAGGCCCAGATACAGGTGCGTAATCAAATAAAGCCTAGGGCAGGGCAGGGCCGCTGTTAATGTGAACAGCAGCCTAGATCAATCACTAAGAAAACAGAAAGAATAGCGTACATGACCCAGCGCGCACGGCTACAGTGGTGGTCAGCCACAAAACCAATATCAAGAAAAAAGAGGGGGAGAAGCCAGCGCTGCTTGTGGTCAGAACGTAATACATAAAGTGTGAAAACACACATTGGTTTCTATCTGTATTCAAAAATGAGACATTTAGCAAAAAATTGATCAATTGTTTGAGCTACCCCGCCACGTCAAGGCAGTCTCGTATGGGGAGTCCTACTCTACGTTTTTTATGTTCGCTGTGCCATTGCGGCCTCCTAAATGTATAAAAGCAAGACCTCATTACATGCACACTGTACCTCAAGCATTTCAAAATCGTTCCTATGGCACCAGAGGACAAGCGCAGATAAAGGTTAGCCAGGTCCATGCAGACATTTCAGGTCCAACCTCCACACTGCCTGACCAGCACCACAGATAAAGGACGATCCAGGCCCAGATACAGGTGCGTAATCAAATAAAGCCTAGGGCAGGGCAGGGCCGCTGTTAATGTGAACAGCAGCCTAGATCAATCACTAAGAAAACAGAAAGAATAGCGTACATGACCCAGCGCGCACGGCTACAGTGGTGGTCAGCCACAAAACCAATATCAAGAAAAAAGAGGGGGAGAAGCCAGCGCTGCTTGTGGTCAGAACGTAATACATAAAGTGTGAAAACACACATTGGTTTCTATCTGTATTCAAAAATGAGACATTTAGCAAAAAATTGATCAATTGTTTGAGCTACCCCGCCACGTCAAGGCAGTCTCGTATGGGGAGTCCTACTCTACGTTTTTTATGTTCGCTGTGCCATTGCGGCCTCCTAAATGTATAAAAGCAAGACCTCATTACATGCACACTGTACCTCAAGCATTTCAAAATCGTTCCTATGGCACCAGAGGACAAGCGCAGATAAAGGTTAGCCAGGTCCATGCAGACATTTCAGGTCCAACCTCCACACTGCCTGACCAGCACCACAGATAAAGGACGATCCAGGCCCAGATACAGGTGCGTAATCAAATAAAGCCTAGGGCAGGGCAGGGCCGCTGTTAATGTGAACAGCAGCCTTTCTGTTTTCTTAGTGATTGATCTAGGCTGCTGTTCACATTAACAGCGGCCCTGCCCTGCCCTAGGCTTTATTTGATTACGCACCTGTATCTGGGCCTGGATCGTCCTTTATCTGTGGTGCTGGTCAGGCAGTGTGGAGGTTGGACCTGAAATGTCTGCATGGACCTGGCTAACCTTTATCTGCGCTTGTCCTCTGGTGCCATAGGAACGATTTTGAAATGCTTGAGGTACAGTGTGCATGTAATGAGGTCTTGCTTTTATACATTTAGGAGGCCGCAATGGCACAGCGAACATAAAAAACGTAGAGTAGGACTCCCCATACGAGACTGCCTTGACGTGGCGGGGTAGCTCAAACAATTGATCAATTTTTTGCTAAATGTCTCATTTTTGAATACAGATAGAAACCTATGTGTGTTTTCACACTTTATGTATTACGTTCTGACCACAAGCAGCGCTGGCTTCTCCCCCTCTTTTTTCTTGATATTGGTTTTGTGGCTGACCACCACTGTAGCCGTGCGCGCTGGGTCATGTACGCTATTCTTTCTGTTTTCTTAGTGATTGATCTAGGCTGCTGTTCACATTAACAGCGGCCCTGCCCTGCCCTAGGCTTTATTTGATTACGCACCTGTATCTGGGCCTGGATCGTCCTTTATCTGTGGTGCTGGTCAGGCAGTGTGGAGGTTGGACCTGAAATGTCTGCATGGACCTGGCTAACCTTTATCTGCGCTTGTCCTCTGGTGCCATAGGAACGATTTTGAAATGCTTGAGGTACAGTGTGCATGTAATGAGGTCTTGCTTTTATACATTTAGGAGGCCGCAATGGCACAGCGAACATAAAAAACGTAGGGTAGGACTCCCCATACGAGACTGCCTTGACGTGGCGGGGTAGCTCAAACAATTGATCAATTTTTTGCTAAATGTCTCATTTTTGAATACAGATAGAAACCAATGTGTGTTTTCACACTTTATGTATTACGTTCTGACCACAAGCAGCGCTGGCTTCTCCCCCTCTTTTTTCTTGATATTGGTTTTGTGGCTGACCACCACTGTAGCCGTGCGCGCTGGGTCATGTACGCTATTCTTTCTGTTTTCTTAGTGATTGATCTAGGCTGCTGTTCACATTAACAGCGGCCCTGCCCTGCCCTAGGCTTTATTTGATTACGCACCTGTATCTGGGCCTGGATCGTCCTTTATCTGTGGTGCTGGTCAGGCAGTGTGGAGGTTGGACCTGAAATGTCTGCATGGACCTGGCTAACCTTTATCTGCGCTTGTCCTCTGGTGCCATAGGAACGATTTTGAAATGCTTGAGGTACAGTGTGCATGTAATGAGGTCTTGCTTTTATACATTTAGGAGGCCGCAATGGCACAGCGAACATAAAAAACGTAGAGTAGGACTCCCCATACGAGACTGCCTTGACGTGGCGGGGTAGCTCAAACAATTGATCAATTTTTTGCTAAATGTCTCATTTTTGAATACAGATAGAAACCAATGTGTGTTTTCACACTTTATGTATTACGTTCTGACCACAAGCAGCGCTGGCTTCTCCCCCTCTTTTTTCTTGATATTGGTTTTGTGGCTGACCACCACTGTAGCCGTGCGCGCTGGGTCATGTACGCTATTCTTTCTGTTTTCTTAGTGATTGATCTAGGCTGCTGTTCACATTAACAGCGGCCCTGCCCTGCCCTAGGCTTTATTTGATTACGCACCTGTATCTGGGCCTGGATCGTCCTTTATCTGTGGTGCTGGTCAGGCAGTGTGGAGGTTGGACCTGAAATGTCTGCATGGACCTGGCTAACCTTTATCTGCGCTTGTCCTCTGGTGCCATAGGAACGATTTTGAAATGCTTGAGGTACAGTGTGCATGTAATGAGGTCTTGCTTTTATACATTTAGGAGGCCGCAATGGCACAGCGAACATAAAAAACGTAGAGTAGGACTCCCCATACGAGACTGCCTTGACGTGGCGGGGTAGCTCAAACAATTGATCAATTTTTTGCTAAATGTCTCATTTTTGAATACAGATAGAAACCAATGTGTGTTTTCACACTTTATGTATTACGTTCTGACCACAAGCAGCGCTGGCTTCTCCCCCTCTTTTTTCTTGATATTGGTTTTGTGGCTGACCACCACTGTAGCCGTGCGCGCTGGGTCATGTACGCTATTCTTTCTGTTTTCTTAGTGATTGATCTAGGCTGCTGTTCACATTAACAGCGGCCCTGCCCTGCCCTAGGCTTTATTTGATTACGCACCTGTATCTGGGCCTGGATCGTCCTTTATCTGTGGTGCTGGTCAGGCAGTGTGGAGGTTGGACCTGAAATGTCTGCATGGACCTGGCTAACCTTTATCTGCGCTTGTCCTCTGGTGCCATAGGAACGATTTTGAAATGCTTGAGGTACAGTGTGCATGTAATGAGGTCTTGCTTTTATACATTTAGGAGGCCGCAATGGCACAGCGAACATAAAAAACGTAGAGTAGGACTCCCCATACGAGACTGCCTTGACGTGGCGGGGTAGCTCAAACAATTGATCAATTTTTTGCTAAATGTCTCATTTTTGAATACAGATAGAAACCAATGTGTGTTTTCACACTTTATGTATTACGTTCTGACCACAAGCAGCGCTGGCTTCTCCCCCTCTTTTTTCTGAGTGCTGATAGTCTTTTGAAGCCTAGCGACTTCAGGGCCTGTTTTTACTATCAGTCGGTTGGCTCATTTTGATAGGGTTTTTGCGGATGGCAGACAGCAGCTTTCCTATCCTTTCCTATGTAATTAGCTTGGGCCCCATCATTTGCTCAACCTATCTTTCTATCTGTGTTAGTGTTTTCATCTTGCTTCACCGTCATTATATGTTGGGGGCTGCCTATTGCTTTGGGGTCTGCTCTGGGGCAGTTTAGTTTTTCCCCTTTCTGTCTTTAGGCTATATAGTTCTCCGGCTGTGATCGAGGGGTCTAGGGCACCATAGGAACCCCCCACGGCTACTGCTAGTTGTTGTGGATAGGTTCAGGGGTCTGCAATCCAATAGCTGCCAACCTCTCTGGTTTTTCTGGACTTAGCTGGTATTTTGTTTTTTCCTCCTTCGGTGACTCATCATAACAGAATCACCAGCCATACCGCAAATCCTAGGGTACTCAATAGCAGGAGAGAATTGTAAGAAAAAAAAAAAGTGTCAGAATTTTTTTTTTTTTTGTGCATGTTTTTTCCTCTATATCTCTGAGGCCGTAAGGGGAATTTTTGTCTCAATGGAGATGAAGCAATTGTCTGATCGTGTGGAGCAGCTCACTGCTGAAGTGCGGGGAATTTCCGCCTATCTTGCTCATTCACATGCTGCTGAACCAAAGATTCCTACTCCTGATGTATTTTTGGGGGAACGGTCTAAATTCTTGAATTTCAAGAATAATTGTAAATTATTTTTTGCCTTGAAGCCTAACTCGTCGGGGAACTCCGCGCAGCAGGTTAAAATTGTCATCTCTTTGCTGCGCGGCGATCCCCAGGATTGGGCGTTTTCTTTGAAACCTGATGATCCTATTCTGAATAATGTGAACGCATTTTTTCAAGCCTTGGGGTTGTTGTATGATGAACCTAATGCTATTGATCAGGCTGAAAAGACTCTGTTGGCATTAAGCCAGGGTCGGGATTCTGCAGAGTTGTACTGTCAAAAATTCCGAAAGTGGGCGGTCCTTACTACCTGGAATGATGGTGCCTTGGCAGCCCTCTTTCGGAAGGGGTTGTCAGAAACTGTAAAAGATACTATGGTGGGATTTCCTGTTCCCTCTGGTCTTGACGGTTCTATGTCATTAGCCATTCAGGTGGATCGGCGTTTACGTGAACGCAAAACTACACGAGAGATGTTACCACCTATTGAACAAATGTCTGAACCTATGCAATGTGATATTATTTCTGTCTGCCCTAAACGAGAGAAACGTTGTGCACACACGTTTTGTGTGGGTGGTGTTCAACCCAAGTTTCTTCTGGCAATTACTCTGATCTGCTCCCTGTCCACATTTTCCGCCAAGGCTTTTGTGGATTCAAGAGCAGCTCTGAACCTGATGGACTTGGATTTTGCTAAACGTTGTGGATTTCCTATGACACCTCTGCGGACGCCTATCCCTTTGAGGGGTATTGATGCTACTCCTTTGGTGAAGAATAAACCTCAGTTTTGGACCCAGGTGGTAATGCGGGTCGCCCCAGACCATCAAGAAAATTGCAGATTTTTGGTGTTGCATAATTTGCATGATACCATTGTTCTGGGGTTTCCCTGGTTGCAAATCCATAATCCAGTTCTGGATTGGAAATCTTTGTCTGTGGTGAGTTGGGGTTGTCGGTGTGCCCTTAGTGATGCTCCTGTTTTCTCCACCTCTCCCCAGTCACATGATGTTCCTGACTATTTGGCTGACTTTTATGATGTATTTAGTGAAAATGAGTCTGCGTCTTTGCCTCCTCATAGGAGTTATGACTGTGCTATTGAGCTGAACCCGGGGTGTAAATTCCCCAAGGGTCGGCTTTTCAATTTATCTGTACCCTAGCACGAGGCTATGCAATCCTATACTAAGGAGGCATTGGAGAAGGGTCATATTAGACCATCCTCTTCACCCTTAGGTGCTGGGTTTTTTTCGTGGCTAAAAAGGATGGTTCATTAAGGCCTTGTATTGACTATCGTGCCCTCAACAAAATTACTGTTAAATATCAGTATCCGTTACCCCTGATTTCTGATCTATTCTCCAGAGTTAAAGGTGCTTGCTGGTTTACCAAGCTTGACCTCAGGGGGGCGTATAATCTTATTCGCATTAAGCATAGGGATGAATGGAAGACGGCGTTTAATACTCCGGAGGGACATTTTGAGTACCTGGTGATGCCTTTTGGACTCACTAATGCCCCTTCTGTCTTCCAGTGCTTCATGAACAATATATTCCGAGACTTTGTGGATAAATTTTTGATTACCTATCTGGATGATATTTTGATCTTCTCCAAGTATTGGGACTCTCATGTGGAACATGTTCGGACTGTGTTCCGGATTTTGAGGGAGAATTCCCTGTATGTCAAGGGATCGAAATGCCTTTTTGGGGTACAGAGGATTTCATTTTTGGGATTTATTTTGTCTCCGTCAACTATTGAAATGGACCCGGCCAAGGTACAGGCCATTTATGATTGGGTTCAGCCCACTTCTTTGAAGGCCCTCCAGAAGTTTTTGGGTTTTGCTAATTTTTATCGGAAATTTATAGCTAATTTTTCTGGTATTGCCAAGCCATTGACGGATTTGACTAGGAAGGGTGCTGATGTGCTGAATTGGTCTCCGGAGGCTGTTTCTTCCTTTCAGGAGCTGAAGCGAAGATTCACTTCTGCTCCGGTTTTGCGGCAACCTGATGTCTCACTCCCGTTTCAGGTGGAGGTGGATGCTTCTGAGATTGGTGCAGGAGCGGTGTTGTCCCAAAAAGATCCTGTGACATCTAAAATGAATCCTTGTGCTTTCTTTTCCCGAAAGTTCTCCCCGTCTGAACGTAACTATGATGTGGGGAATCGGGAACTGTTGGCCATGAAATGGGCATTTGAGGAGTAGAGACATTGGTTGGAGGGAGCCAAACACCAAGTCGTGGTCCTTACTGACCACAAGAATTTGATTTACCTGGAGTCGGCCAAGCGCTTGAATCCTAGACAGGCTAGGTGGGCCTTGTTTTTCACACGTTTTGATTTTGTGGTCTTTTCTTCCGGGCACTAAGAATGTCAAGGCAGACGCCCTCTCTTGGAGTTTCCTTGCTGATTCTCCTGTTGTGACTAAGCCTGCTACCATCTTAGGCGAGGGGGTAGTTCTTTCTGCCATCTCGCCCGATTTGAGACGTGCTCTGGAAGAGTTTCAGGAGGACAAACCTGAGCGTTGTCCCAGCGAAAAGTTGTATGTTCCTGACCAGTGGAGGAAGAGAGTGATGTCTGAAGTTCATTGCTTTGCATTGGCTGGTCATCCAGGTATTTTTGGTACTAGAGATCTGGTGAGTCGATCTTTTTGGTGGCCCGCCTTGTCTCGTGATGTCAGGAATTTTGTGCAGTCCTGTGGGACTTGCTCCCGGTCTAAACCTTGTTCTCGCTCTAGTGGCTTGTTGATGCCTTTGCCGGTGCCCAGGAGGCCATGGACCCATATTTCAATGGATTTTATCTCTGACATGCCTGTCTCTCAGAGAATGACTGTTATTTGGGTGATTTATGATAGATTCTCTAAGATGGTCCATCTTGTACCACTCCCTAAGTTGCCATCTTCCTCTGAGTTGGTGCCCTTGTTTTTGCAACAGGTGGTTCGTTTGCACGGGATTCCTGAGAACATTGTATCTGACAGAGGAGTTCAGTTTGTGTCTAGATTTTGGAGGACTTTTGTTCCAAGCTGGGAATTCAATTGTCCTTCTCCTCTGCGTTTCACCCTCAGACCAATGGGCAGACGGAGAGAACAAACCAGACTTTGGAGTCGTATTTGAGATGTTTTATTTCTGCCAATCAGGATGATTGGGTTTCATTTTTGCCCTTGGCCGAATTTGCTTTAAATAATAGAGCTAGTTCTGCCACTTTGATGTCACCTTTTTTTTGTAACTTTGGTTTTCACCCTCGATTTTCTTCAGGGCAGGTGGAGCCCTCTGCCTGCCCAGGTGTTGACACTGTGGTGGAGAGAATGCACCAGATCTGGGACCAAGTAGTGGATAAGTTGTCTCTCTCCCAGGAAAAGGCCCAGCGGTTTTCCAACCGGCGTAGGACCGTTGGTCCCCAGTTTAAGGTGGGTGATATGGTTTGGCTGTCATGAAAAAATATCGCTATGAAGGTTTCTTCTCCTAAGATTAAGCCTAGATTTATTGGACCTTACAAGATTTTGGAGATTATAATCCGGTCTCTTTTCGGTTGGCTCTTCCTGTCACATTTAAAATTCATAATGTGTTTCATAAGTCCTTGTTGAAGAGGTTTGTTGAACCAGTAGTTCCTGTGGTGGCACCTCCTGACCCTACATTGGTTGAAGGTAACATGGAATATGGCTAGACGGAGACTCCAGTATTTGGTTAAGTGGAAGGGTTATGGTCAGGAGGATAATTCCTGGGTCTCTGCCTCTGATATTCATGCCGAAAGATTGGTGCGTGCCTTTCATCGGGCTCACCCGGATCACCCTGGTGGCATGGATGAGGGTTCGGTGACCCCTCCTCAAGGGGGAGGTACTGTTGTGAGTTCATTTTTCCCTTCACCATTGAGGTCTGATGAACTCCCTCCTCTAGTGAAGGAGGTAGTGAGACTGATTACCAAACACCTGGGCAGCTAGATGATGACTGGGTGGCTGGAATTGAGGACTGGATATAAGGCTGCCGACGCCCTTCTTCCTGGCTGGTGACTTTCCTGCTGGATTCTTGGAGACCAGTCTGATTCCAGCATCTCAAAGCTAAGTTTTTCTGCTCTGCTTTGTACGCTTCAGTTTTGTTTTTGTTTTGCCTTGTTTTTTGGGAGTTCTGCCATCCCCGGCCGGGGGTGAGCTGAATTCCATTTTTGTCTCTGATCTGTTGATATTTTGCTCTGTCTTCAGAATATACCTGAGTGCTGATATAGTCTTTTGAAGCCTAGCGACTTCAGGGCCTGTTTTTTCTATCAGTCGGTTGGCTCATCTTGATAGGGTTTTTGCGGATGGCAGACAGCAGCTTTCCTATCCTTTCCTATGTAGTTAACTTGGGCCCCATCATTTGCTTAACCTATCTTTCTATCTGTGTTAGTGTTTTCATCTTGTTTCACCGTCATTATATGTTGGGGGCTGCCTATTGCTTTGGGGTCTGCTCTGGGGCAGTTTAGTTTTTCCCCTTTCAGTCTTTAGTAGTGTTGAGCGATACCGTCCGATGCTTAAAAGTATCGGATCGGATGGTATCGGCCGATCTAAAAAAAATATCGGGTATTGCCGATTCCGATACCGGAAGTCCCATTCAAGTCTATGGGACTTCCGGTATCGGAATAAGAAAAACCCTATTTTTGGCTTGTACAGCCTCTCTGGGGTCTGTACGGGCCTTTCGGGGGGCTGTGCCGGCCTGCCGGGGGGTCTGTGCAGGCTCCGGTGGTCTGTGCCGGCCTGCCGGGGGGTCTGTGCAGGCTCCGGTGGTCTGTGCCGGCCTGCCGGGGGCTGTGCCGGCCTGCCGGTGGTCTGTGCAGGCTCCGGTGGTCTGTGCCGGCCTGCCGGGGGGCTGTGCCGGCCTGCCGGTGGTCTGTGCAGGCTCCGGTGGTCTGTGCCGGCCTGCCGGGGGGCTGTGCCGGCCTGCCGGTGGTCTGTGCAGGCTCCGGGGGTCTGTGCCGGCCTGCCGGTGGTCTGTGCAGGCTCCGGTGGTCTGTGCCGGCCTGCCGGGGGGGCTGTGCCGGCCTGCCGGTGGTCTGTGCCGGCCTGCCGGGGGGCTGTGCCGGCCTGCCGGTGGTCTGTGCAGGCTCCGGGGGTCTGTGCAGGCATCGTCCGATGGGACTACAAGTCCCATCGGGCGATGCCTGCTACCATGACAGTGATTGACACATTAGCCAATGATGGGACAGTAGTAGTCCCATCATCCGGCTAAAGTGTTGAATGTAAAAAAAAATAAAAAATAAAAATTTACATGCTACATACATGCTACATACATGCTACATACATACAACATGCATACTACATATATACTACATGTAACATACATACTACATACATGCTACATACAAACTACATACATAATACATATATACTACATGCATGCAACATACATACAACATATATACTACATGCATGCAACATGCATACTACATATATACTATATATACTACATGTAACATACATACTACATATATACTACATGCTACATACATGCAACATACACACTACATGCTACATACATGCAACATACTACATGCATACTACATACATACTACATACCGGGTCGTATCGTGGTCGGGATCGCTGGTGCATCGCTAAATGTAAAGGGGCCTTAAGAGCACATTTAACGCTCCAGAAACGCGTCAGATGTTTTCTACATTTTTAACTATGGCTTGACATGCCGAAATAAAGTTTTGATATTTTCTTATATACGGGTTAGAGTGTCGGATCTATTCCTTCCTTTCTTTTCTACATGACTATGCTCACCAGCGGAACTGGCACCCACCTGCTCTCTTGATTTGACTCAGCCTCATTTGGCCGTATTTGGATCACGTTGACAGCTCCCATACCTCTCTCTCCTACACTTTATATTTGTAAGCAGTGCAAGGCAGGGACATCATGTGCTGCTTGCAAGCCAAAGGGAAGCTGCCAGAAATACTCAATGCTCTGCATGCCAGGACTATGTGTGCGCAAAGCAGTGAGTATTCATTACTCTCTAGCGAGCACAGTGTCAGCCGGAGACTTCCTGCAGGTGCCAGATGGTCACATGTGCTGCTACTTAAGAGAAATTAATATTCATGGATTGGGGTGAATATTCGTTTCTCTTAAGTATCGGCACACGTGACCACCCAAAAGTTGCATGAAGTCTCTGGATGACATTGTGCTCGCTAGAAAGCAATGAATACTCACTGCTTTGCACACACACAGTCCCGGCGTGCAGAGCATTGAGTATTCCAGCTGCTGCAATTCAGCTTGCAAGCAGCGCATGACATCCATGCCATGCACTGCTTGCAAGCATTAAGCAGCTGCTGGCATCGGACCAGGATGCAGCAAGGGAGCGCTGTAAAGGTAAGTGTAATAGTTTGTTTTTTTAATGTTTTCTGATGAGGTCATGCATACCAGGATGAGGGTGGGGGCCAATCATACCAGGATAAGGAAAGGACGGGACCATGCATGCAAGGACCGGGATGGGGGCCTATCGTACCAGGATGCCATTAAAGAGAAATTAATTTTCATTGCCGTCCATGCCCATGGGCATGGAATGTAGTGAATATTCATTTCTCTTTAGCAGCGGTCGCTGGAGTTAACTGGAGCAGCCGGTTGCTTCCTCCGTGACCCACTGCTCCACTGAAACCGCTCCCGCCACCTCCCTACCTCCCCACCACAGCCGGTAAATCCGATTTATAAGATGCACCCCCCCATTTTCCTCCACATTTTTGGAGGAAACAAGTGCATCTTATAATCCAAAAAATATAGTATTTTTATTCTTGTTTCCCAACCAAATATTCGCCTCCCGTCCCAGTAGAAACTAGAGGAAAAGTCTGTAGACAACGGTATGTAGAATATTACCAAATTAACCAAATATACATAGACACATTCAAGAAGGTGCCGTGGACAAAGTTTACTGAAGCTGAATCACTGCTCTGCCTTTATTATCCCACAGAGAAACTCCTCTTTCACAGAACAGAGAGAAAAATACAAGTCCTTCCTGGAGATCCCTGCATGCTGTGTCAGCACCTAATGTAGCATTGAATCTCCTTAGTTCTGAATAGCACAAATCCTAGTTGCAAATGATGGTTTCTGTTCGTTGATTCTGGTAGGGGAATTGTGGTCCGTAGAGTCAATATACTTAACTAACTAAAGGCTTAGTTCTAGCCTTGTGTCTCTTGGCGTCAAAATATGTTGTGTTGCGTGCACGTTTACTTACTGTGGCGTCGCAGTATGCTTTCAGTGTTTTTTACCACCGAGTCTCCTCCGAATGACACAATCAGGACAAGCAGGCAGATGGGGAGCTCTTCCAGCTGTGAGCAATACCGAGGAGGCTTGTGCTATAATGCTTCCTCAGGTTGCGGCACCTTTCCCTTCACATGTCCCGGGTTCCTTCTGTTCTTTAACAGCTTTTACAGCAGGAATTTCCTCACATCCGGATAGGTTCATATACTGATTCAGTTCAGCTTCAATCTGTTGCTGCTCTTTACTCTGTTGGGTGCTGTCACGAGGGGATGTCACCATATCACTCTGTGGCACAGCTTCATATATACCTCATTCCTTCCGACACTGCTCAAGATGTCCGCGCTTCCTCTTCCTGTCTTTCACTTTTATAAACCCCCCTTTCACATCTTACAGACATGTCAGAGTCTCTTAACTATGTTCAAACAACAGCGACATTTTGTAGCTAGTTAACAGAAAGAAACAAATCCATTCACAACAAGTACAAAGATTATTCAGGCGTGGGTACAATTACATTTATCTTCAATTATACCACTCTGGTGAGCCGACACACATGTCATACATATAATAGATGCTCCTTTTCTTGGGCTAGTGCGGGATGCTATTTCTTGGCTTGGGAGGCCCAATGTCCATGGCCCCTTCCCACTCTGGAGTCAGAATCAAACATTTATTAATGTCAATCCCAACAGACCCAATCATCCACGGATCTGCCCATCACTACTCTTAGAGTCTCAGAAGATTTCAGCAAATCTTCAGGTTGCTGATGAAACCTTTAGGAAAACTGTGCTTCTGTATTTATGAAACACTGAGATGATCCTTGATTAGACAGAGGTCTAAAATACAAATATGCATGCAGGCATATAGAAAAGGTGTGAAGGTACTAAGGTTGAAGAGGTGTGAAGGGGTGTGAAACAGGCATGGAAGAGTTGTGAATGGGCTTGGCTTGAAAAATGGCATGACCATGATGAAAAATACTTTTGCTGGTTGTGTGCTTTTTAAAATGCAACCACTATAATCAAAACTTGGCAACTCTGCAGAGAAGGTACCATACATTACCCAATTTATGTCTAGCACAAATGCTTTATATACCATCCAAAACAAGTTTAGTTTCTTAAAAAACATTGAAGAAACTCTTACTCTTTGGCCTCAAGCCTATGGCTTTACCTACATCAATAGTACCATCTCATCTACCTAATCAGTAAAGGTCCAATGAGGGAAAAACTGGGAAAAGCAAATCATTTCTTCCCTGTATTTAAAAGGGTGTCCAATATATTGACAACTTATTCAGATAGGTCTCCAATATCAGAACAGTGGGGATCGAATTACTGACATCTTCTGGCTTTTTTTTTTTTTTGGCTCTGAGACATCCAGATGTAAAAACTGAATAAAACTAAAAAAAAGCTCTGTTCACTGCAAAGTTCACATTAACATGCACTGCTTACATGGGACTAGTGCCAGAGGTGATAAAAGCTGATGAGTTTGAGTTCTGGATGTCGTATCCTCACCAATCTGATTTGGATGACCTATCGCAAGTATAGGTCATCAATAATAATAATAATAATTTTATTTCTATAGCGCCGACATATTCCGCAGCACTTTACATTTCAGAGGGGACTTGTACAATATCATAAGGCCGGTGTTATAGGGCTTAGCTTGTGAAATGGAGCCTCTAAGTCCAGGTCCAGTTGGGCATATGGATCACAAGCATTGATGTACCAGTAGAAAGGAATGAAGACTTAAAGCACTGGAGGCCGCAGGCAGACAGGACACAGGAAACAGGTATGGAGAAAGTGTGTGTCTTCATGGGCATTATATAGGCTTAAGGCCCCTTTACATTTCGCGATGCACCAGTGATCCCGACCATGATACGACCCGGTCAGGATCGCTGGTGCATCGCTAAATGGTCGCTAGTGAGCTGCCAAACAGGCAGATCTCACTAGCGATGCAGCAGCGGTCGGTGGTGGCACTTACCTTTCAGACGCGGCGAGGGTCTCCATCTTCCGCCCGTGTCCATGGCTCGCTTATCGGCGCCAGCAGGAAGCCGACGACGAGAAATGGACCAGGCCGATCTCGCATGATCAGCGATAGCCAGCTGGGGAGCCGGTCGGACAGATGATCACACGCTGAGCCATTTGTAAAAACTGACATGGAGCACAGCAAAGGGCAGCGGCTATAGGGGAAGGTGATGGAGCACTGTTGAGCAAAGTCAGATGAGTAACAGCCCGTCAACCCCTCTTACTCTGGCCCTGTTGAGGCCAGACTAAACAGACATATATGTATGCTTTACAATTGTACAAAATACATTAAACTTTTTAATGTTATGCTAAAAAAAAAATTATTTTTCTATACCGTTCTCCTTTGCCAGACTGCCGATGCTCAACCTTCAAGATATATCCTTTCTAGATTTCACAAACACCAGTATCAATTACAATACTTCTAGCACTCATTATTTGTATATTTTTCCATCTACGTAAATGAAAACCATATTGTACAGTGTAAAGGAGCTACATGCTTATATAACATTAAGGCCTCTTTCACACATCAGGTTTTCGGCGTCAGGCGCGATCCGGCGCTTTTGACTAAAACCGGATCTGGCGAAATGCAATGCCGGATCCGGTTTCCCCCCCATTGACTTGCATTAGAGCCGGATCGAGCCGGATGGCCATGCGTTTCATCCGATTTTCGCCGGATCCGGCAATGTGACGCGATCCGGCGTCTGGAAAAAACGGCTACTGTAACGTTTTTTGTCTCCGGCGAAAAAGCCGGACACGCCGGATCCGGCGTGTCCGGCTTTTTCATACAATGAAAGCCTATGAGCGCCGCAATGCGCCTGATCCGGCGACAGCCGGATCCGGCGGCCGGATCCGGTTTCTTTGGTCTGAGCATGCTCAGTAGCTCTGCCCACAGGACATATATAAAAGCAAGACAATGGGACCCTCAGCCACACCCAACATGCCACCCAAGCCAAGAACCAGGAGCAGGAGAAGGCAGCAGACATCTGCAGCAGCAGCACCATCAGCACCACCCCAAATGGAGCAGCATGCTGAACAACGGGAGGGGAGTCCAGCAGCAGATGAGAGACGGTAATTATCAAATCCCCCATTCCTCCAAACTAGGGCTATGGAATATCAAGATATTCATTGGCCCTTTGTTTCTCTTTATTCAACAGCCGCCCAATAGATGCAGCAGCAGCAGCAATGGCAGCAGCAGAAACACCACCCACAGCCATGGAGTCTGGCCATGAGGAAAACAGCACATCTTCTGGGAGCCCTCCCTCGCATCGTCAGCGTTTGACGGTAAGTTTTTATTTCCAAAATCCATCATCTCTGTAATATATGTGTATTCATTGCCTTTTATTTCAAAACAGGAATCACAAGATGAAGAGGAGCTCCCAGAAGAAGAAGGAAGGGGTGGACAGACACTTGGAGTGGGCTCACAATTGGTAAGTTTTTTGCATCAAACGCAGAAACACAACATCACACTACACACAACACATAGAAAACAATGTTCTGCAGACCACACACAGCAAACAAATGCCTACATCCAAAGACATAACATTTTTTGTTTTCTTCTCTAGTCTTCCCAATCTGGTGCTCGGCCAAGAGGTCCTCGCAGTGCCTCCCAGGGTCGTCGGCGACAGCAACGCGGCGGTCACCAGCGTGTAAGTATAAATATTTTTGCTTTGTTTTTTTTGCACTTTTTATTTCATTTCTTTTGTGGAGGCTAATTATGTTATTTTTGTCTTTTTCTTTAACAGCCTTCACAGCGTGCTCCCGACTCTGACGGTGAGGATGGAGGGATTGATGTGGACCGCCTCATCGATCTCGTCAGAGAAAGGGAGCCGCTCTGGAATATGGCTGACCGCCGCCATGCTGACCTGATCGTTACCCGACGACTCTGGGAGGAAATCTGTTCGCTCCTTGTGGACCGCTGGGAGGACCTCGAAGCTCGGGCCCAGATTAAAGAGCGTAAGTATATACAGTACTGGTTGCTTGATTTAAACCAGTGTTTCCCGAACTCCAGTCCTCGTGGTCCCCACGGATCATGTGTTCAGGATTTCTATTTACTTTGGAAATCCTGAAAACATGACCCCTGGGGACCATGAGGACTGGAGTTTGGGAAACACTGATGTTGTATACTAACCACTTTGTCCTTTCTCGTTTCAGGGGAGAGAATTGTGAAGCGGTGGCGGTCTGTGAGGGATCGTTTCAAGAAGGAGTTCAATAAAGAGATGCGGGCCCCGAGTGGATCTGGAGGACGCAGGAGCAAGTACAAGTACGCACGAGCCCTGTCGTTCCTCCGGGAGACAATGCTCACCAGAAGGTAAATATTACACACCACATGTGACAAAAAAATGTTTAGATGTAACTTTTTTTTTTCAGCCAGGGCCATACCATGTCACTATTTTAATTGTTTTTTTTCTCTTTATTCCACAGCACGGTGAGCAGCACTCGGGAGCCTGCACGATTGGACCCTTCTGAGGCGATCCCTGAGGAGACCGGCACCGAGGGACACTTCGACCGCCCCGGTACATCTGCACCTTCCCAGCCTTCCCACACATTCGACCCATCTGTCCCATCCACCAGCAGAGGAGCATCGTGGCCGCCTACATTACATGAAGCTGCTGGTGAGGAGATCGCTTTCCCTTTACCCCACCCTTCTGCCCCTGCCACCTCTAGTACACCTGCGGGTACTGGGCGGCAGCGGCAGAGGGGTCAGGAAAAGACTTATGCGCCAGAGTTCTTGCATCTGAATGCATCTTTCCAGAACTGTCTAAAAGTCTTGTCAGAGCAAATCTCCGCAGGCTATCAGCAGATCAACTCCAGCATTCTGGAGGTGAAGACACTTCTGCAAACCATGCATTCAGAAGCAAGATCTTCGCCAAACCACACCTTTTTCAGGTCTGTTGTGGAGCGCATGGAAACGCTCTCTCCTGCCCAGCAGATGCATGTAATGCATTCATGCCACTCTGCTCTCCAGCAAGTTACCTCCCAACCTCCTCCTCCCACCACAGTAGTTCCTCCACCTGCACCCCCTCCAGCCACTTTCCATCCTCCCCCTCCTATTACATCTACACCCCCTCCAGCCACTTTCCATCCTCCCCCTCCTATTACATCTACACCCCCTCCAGCCACTTTCCATCCTCCCCCTCCTATTACATACCATCCACCTCCTCAGCACCAGCAACCTCCCCAGCACCAGCAACCTCCCCAGCACCAGCAACCTCCCCAGCACCAGCAACCTCCCCAGCACCAGCAACCTCCCCAGCACCAGCAACCTCCCCAGTACCAGCAACCTCCCCAGTACCAGACATCTCCCCAGTACCAGACATCTCCCCACTTCCAGCAACCTGCCCCGTACCAGACATCTCCCCACTTCCAGCAACCTGCCCCGTACCAGACATCTCCCCACTTCCAGCAACCTGCCCTGTACCAAACTCCTTCCCCATACAACTTGCCATCAACATCATCTGCTCCTACAGTCCCTGCCCAACCCTCCACTCCACCACCCACCACCTCTTCTGCTTCCCACATGTCCACCCATTCTGTAGTTTTTTCCACACCTTCACCTCTAACTGTTCCTTCCCCACCACGATCCCAGTCCTCTCTCCACACTCCCAGTGTCGAAGTGTCCCGCAGCCCCTCCAGCAGTATTTCCACCACACACTACACAGATTTATAATGTGTGTATTTAAATAAAAATGACCAGTTTTATGGTTTCAAAGCTTTATTAAACAAGTTTATTAAAATTTTAAAAAAGTTTACTAAAAAAACCATTTTTCAATAAAAGTTAAATTATTTTACACTGGTTGTCTGTCATTTCTTTCTGCGGCGAAAAAGGTTAAATACAGGGTATTTAAAAGGTGAAATGGTATTCAAAACTAGGTATATAACTGTGGGTAAATTTTAGCTTTTTGCCACAGTTGTGTTCCTGGTTGTGTTTGAAGCAAAGTATTTCACCTAAAAAGTTGTGTTTATTGTTGGTGATTTCCTAACAATGTACACAACTTTTGTTAAAAGGTGAAATACTTTGCATAAAACACAACCAGGTACACACCTGTGGCCTAAAGCTAAAAATAGAGACCATGACAAGATAGCCAACTTTGGTTGGCAAAGGTATATACTGTTGGTACAGAAGGTACACAAGTTTGGTTAGGGCTCAAATCTTTCACACTCTGTCATCCTGCCAGTGTACTCTGCCTTGTGGTTACATAAAGTATAGTGCAAAATTGTCCCTCATTACTGAAACCGTCACAGAACTTCTAGTGGTAATGTCATGGTAATCTTGCAAGGTGGTTTCTTCAGAGGTGTCCTCAATGGAAATGGGTTCCTTGCAGATAACAATATTGTGGAGTACCACGCACGCTTTGATCACCTCGTCCACAGTTTCTGTCTTGAGGTTGATCGCAGTCAATAGGACCCGCCATTTGGCTGTCAGAATACCAAAGGTACATTCAATCATTCTTCTTGCTCTTGTGAGGCGGTAATTAAAAATGCGTTTTGGTCTTGTCAATCCTCTGCTAGAGTACGGTTTCAAAAGGTGTTCTGACAGCTGGAAGGCTTCATCCCCTACACAGACAAATGGCATAGGTGGACCAGATGTTTGCGGCAGCGGTCTAGGTGGTGGGAACTGGAAGGTGTTTCCATACAGTTTACGCCCCATGGCAGACAGTTTGAAAACTTGAGAGTCATTGGAGCGGCCATAGGCCCCAATATCAACCGCAATAAATTTGTATTCCGCGTCAGCGATGGCCATGAGGACAATTGAAAAATATTTCTTGTAATTGAAATATTCCGATCCCGATCCAGCTGGCTTTACAATGCGGATATGTTTCCCGTCCACAGCGCCCAAGCAGTTGGGAAACTGACATATCTGTTGAAACTTGTCAGCAATTTCAATCCATCTCTCTGTTGTGGGCTCTGGTAAAAAAGCTAAGGAGTCCCACAGTGCACGGCATGTGTACTTCACAATTCCAGATATGGTGGAAATCCCGAGTCTGTACTGGAAATGCAGTGACGAAAGGGATTCTCCAGTTGCAAGAAATCTGTGGGGAATTAAAAAACAATAAATTAGTTTTAAATCACAGCATTACATACCAAAACTCAGCTATAACACTTGGAGATACAAGCTACCACCAACAAGATTGCAGTGAAAGTGTGCTCTGATGCGATCACATCCAATAAATGTGGCTTACCTTAAAGTCACCATCAGACGCTCTGCGGGTGAAACAGAGAAGCGGCAATAGGTGTCCGCTTTTCTTATGAGGTGTGCAATGCGCTCCACCAAGTAATCAAAATTCTCCATTTTCATCCTAACATATCCAAAAAATGTATCCGGGTTTCGTCGAAGGTCCATGCAGAGTGTAGAATAGACCCCACGCGTCATTCTCTTGGCTGTGATGGGGTGGATCCACAAACGTCGTCTACGATGCCTGATGCGCTGCTGTCTCGCTCTCTCCTTCTCCAGAACAATCACCCTCAAACGATTCGCCTCCGCTATAAAATCCGCCAAATTCTTCAAAATATTTCCAATGACAACATCCATCTTCGCCAGTAACTTGCTCTTCTCTCCAACCTGCACTTTCTCCTCAACAACCTGTCAAAGAAGGGCTGTAGGAACACTCTATATATAGTTTTCCAGTAGCCAATCCCGTTCGGAAGGCCACAAGGGTCAATTTTAAAAACCGGATCCGGCGTAATCCGTCGAAAAACGGATGAACCGGATGAGACGGATCCGGTTTTGTCTGTCAAGAAAAAGACGGATCCGGCAGAAAACCGGATCCGTCACATCCGGTTTTACTAAACATTTGCCGGATCCGGCGTTCCGGCACGACGCCGGATCGCGCCTGATGCCGAAAACCTGATGTGTGAAAGTAGCCTAAAGTACCCAGTCACTGGCCAAACCTTCAGTGGCTTTTATGGAGTATATGTATAAACAATAAAGACGTTGCTTGGAGGAAAGAAGTCGGGCTGTTGTGAAGAGTCTTGTACAATGCATACCTTCATATTTACTGGCAGCATGATTACACCCATTTAGTTGCTGTAATCGTACATCTTGGTGTGACCTTCCAAGGAGAAGTGAAATGGGCACTGACCTATTTTTCTGTCATGCATTGTCTTTAATAATAGAAAATTTTCAGTTGGAAGGAACTGCCATATCAAATAAGATGTAATTGTAACAGAAGAAAATCGCAAGCCTACGGATGAAAATAATACAGTTCAACTCCTGTATAAAGTACTCGCTATTGAAAGACTTCTACAATGTAAAAATATACTTAGAGGGGAAAATGGGAAATTCTGCTTCATCACGTATTTTCTGAACGACTATAAAGATGAAGGAAGTGAAAATATTGCAATAAATAATTTACAGGTTACATATTAATATTTATTCATTTGGATTTGATGTCAAATTGATTTACATCAACAAAGGATATAAAAATTGTTAAAATAATTTAAATTAAACTTGAAATTTTCTATATCATTATAAATATTAAAAACTTATTCTAAAATTTAGCAATTTTACATTGGGCTACTAAGTCTAATTCTAAGCTGACACTTCTTGTTCTCAGCAGTTTCATTTGCATCACAGGCAGGATTACAATGCTATCATCTAGAAATAGATAATTAAGCATACACCTTTCACAATGGATGACGGTCACTTTCTCCTCTCCTTGCACAATGACCTCTGCACAGGTCAAAAAGAATGCCTACAATTCTCCAGTAGAAGTCAATGAGGTTGATACACAAAAATGTTGATGCCAGAAAAAATACCTTGAATAGTCGCAAAGCTTTTTTGCGATGCTAAGTTGCCAAAAATGTTGCTACTTTTTCTGTTTTGATGCCAATTTCATGCAACTCCACTATAATAGTGCTAAGGAGGAACCAGGAAAGGGTGTAGCTATGTCCATCAGTCAAATTCATTGAAATAGGCATCATTTCTTTTGAAAGAAATATTAATCCAGTCACTGAATGCAGTAGCAATTCTAGCTAAGCGCTTGCCACTACAAAAATAGGCCAAATTCATTAAATGGCATGCACGTCTTAATGATTTTGGAGACCACCATTCTGAACAAATCGGAGCCGAAGAGTCATATCGTGTCTATTGTTATCTATCATTCATGCGGCTGCTGTGAAGCATGCAACGGGTGAAATAAGTATTAAGACACATTTTTATAGGCAATCAGTTGAACTAGCTGATATTATTTTTCTCTAAGTTGCATGATTGCTTTTTAATTACTTATTACTGATGGGCGGACTCATGGATGTTTGAGTTTGTCGGGTTCGGACGAACTTTATAGAAAACCTCAGTTCAAGTACCGGAAAGGTAGCCGAACATGATCCCAAGCCTGAACCGCATTCAAGTGAATGGGGGGGCTCAAACATCTTGAGTTTCCATCTCTGTCATAGCGTGGGAATCACGGGCATTGACCAGCGGTATCCTTCCCAGCTGCTGGATATCGTGGACCGCTGCGGGTTCCAACGCTGTCACACAGAGGACAGCGTGTGAGCGGCACTGACAAGATTACTGCTAGTCAGGCATCTGCTGATGACTGCTACCCTCATCACCTTCACATTCTCTCGCTGATAGCATTGAGAGCTGGTGATGCTGATTAGAGTATTTACCACCTGATGCCTGTGCATAAAAGAAATATGTCAGTGACAGTGAGATATATAATTAGTGCAGTGCATGTGCAGCTTACTGAGCATGTATTTAGCTAATGGAGAAATAAAAGAAAAAAATTGTATGGGGTCCACCTTATTTTTAATAACTAACTGAACAAAATCAGACTACTGGGGGCTGGTGTTATTATTCCAAAAAGAGAGGAAGAGACCAATATCCATGAAGCGTCCAAGGCTATTAATATCAGCTCACAGCTGTCTGTGTAGCCTTTACTGGTTAACTAGAAGGGGAGCCCCTGAGAAAATGACTTTGGGTTTCCTTAATTTTCAAAAACCAGCAAAGGCTAAGCAGACAGCTGCAGGCTGATATTAATAGGCTGGGAAGGTGTCATGGATATTGACTCCCTCCAAGACTAATAACACCAGACCTCAGCTCACCAGAAATGGTGCAGCAACTAGACAGGTCAATTCTGCCACTTAGCTCAGCTCTTCCCGCTTGCCCTTGTGCATTGGCAAGCAGGGTAATGGTTTTGGGGTTGATATCAACTGTGTAATGTACGCTGACATCAAGCTCAGGGACTTTGTAATGGAAAGGCGCCTTTCAGACACCCCCATTACTAACTCCGTAGTCAAAAGTAATACACACAAAGAAAAATCCTTTAATTGTGCAAAACACTTCCCAAATGAAAAAAAGTTTTCTGGGCCCCTTTGTCACTTTGGCATTATTAGTCTTGCAGAATTAATAAACGGGTGGAGAGCTATCAATGAATGGTCTCATTTTACAGCTAATAACTAAATACTGCAAGAATGGACCATACTGTAGATTGAAAGTAAATGATAATGTTCATTGTTGTGCTGTGTAGACACCAGTCTGATACCAAGCAAATATTTACAGAATATCACCAATACAGTGGCAAACATCTTCTATGGTAGGTGTTTTTCTGGAGAGTATCATTATAGTCTTTGTTTAGATGACTTGGTTGAATATTATGCAGCTTTGTGTTCTTTATCTGTGAAACACTTGTATGCTCATATGCGTATATGTATTGATATATAAAAACAAGACAAAACATGATTTCTCAATATAGTTGCATGTGATATCTAGGGCAGCCACATATAACTTGTGTATGTGTGTATACAGTTGTGAGAAAACGTGTTTGTTCCCTTCCTGATTTCCTACTCTTTTGCATGTTTGTCACACTTAAATGTTTCCGATCACCAAACAAATGTAAATATTAGACAAAGATACCACAAGTAAACACAAAATGCAATTTTTACATGAAGACCTTTATTAATAAGGATAAAAGAAATCCAAACCTACATAGCCCTGTGAGAAAGCTTGATTTCCCCCTAAATCTAATAACTTGTAGGGTCACCCTAATCAGCAACAACTGCAATCAATTAATTGACCCGTTGAAGCGCAGATATGAGCAAAACAGCGTCATCCTTTTCATGTGCTTCTTATCTTCCTGCAGCCGATTTTAATGCCACTGTTTTTTTCTTTTTTGAACACATATATATTTTATCATGTGAGCACCCAGTTTCCTATGGCTTGATTCCACAGTCCTCTATTTCAATTTATATGGAAACACACAAGTTATTGGTGCTGACACCTCTTTCTATTTAATACTCATATATAAATGGTATATGTACCCGTGTATATATGTATACTGTATGTATAAATGTGTATGTATATGTTTATGCATGTGTATATACTGTGTGTGTGTGTATATATATATATATATATATATATATATATATATGTAGGTATCAATCCACAAACAAGCAGTCATGTAGTCCAATACATAAAAAACAACCTTTATTGATTAAGTACAAAAATGTACAATGTAATAGGTACAAGAGCAAGTGAGGGGAATGCATGCACACTTCTATAGCCACACATAAAGAATGGCTAGCAAGACCAAACACCTTCACATAATAGACGGCACCACTGAGGAAGGAGTTTGTTAATCCGAAACGCGCGTTGGGGTGGGCTGACGGACCTCCACCTTCTTCTGTTTGTCAGGTATTCACCTTTACTCGTTATCTTATGGCCGCTATGTATGGTATATACCATTGATTTATGCAGTACTTGCATAGTTATATCGGCTACAGTAGGTGATGCCATGGAATTATACTATTTGTAATGCAATAACTATTATGTGAAAGTGTTTGGTCTTGCCAGCCCTTCTTTATGTGTGGCTATAGGAGTTTGCATGCATTCCCCTCCCTTGCCCTTGTACCTATTGCATTGTAGATTTTTGTATTTAATCTTTAAAGGTTTTTTATGTATTGGACTACATGACTGCTTGTTTGTGGATTGATATCTATATGTACAGTTGTATCTGACATGGTCCTTTATGTACATGTGTATGGGTGGTATTTGACACTTGTTTATTAATATCCATTGCTCCACCCTTATACATGTATTATGCTTGTCACTACTTCGTTATGATATATAGGTAGGGCAGAGTATCGTAGACAAATTTCTGCAAGTCGTCATAAATCTGTCTGGTATTATTTGGGCACTCATCCATATATTACAGTGGGTACGGAAAGTATTCAGACCACATTAATTTTTTCACTCTCTGTTTCACTGCAGTCATTTGGTAAATTTAAAAAAGTTAATTTTTCTCTCATAAATGTACACTCTGCACCCCATCTTGGATGAGAAAACCCCCAGAAATGCAGATATTTTTGCAAATTTATTAAAAAAGAAAAACTGAAATATCACATGGACATAAGTATTCAGACCCTTTACTCAGTATTGAGTAGAAGCACACTTTTGAGCTAGTACAGCCATGAGTCTTCTTGGGAATGATGCCACAAGTTTTTCACACCTGGCCTTGGGGATCCTCTGCCATTCTTCCTTGCAGATCTTCTCCAATTCCATCAGCTTGGATGGTGAACGTTGGTGGAGAGCCATTTCCAGGTCTCTCCAGGATGCTCAATTGGGTTTAGGTCCGGGCTCTGGCTGGGCCAGTCAAGAATGCTCACAGAGTTGTTCTGAAGCCACTCCTTTGTTATTTTAGCGGTGTGCTTAGGGTCATTGTCTTACATTTTTCTACCAATAATACTATATGAAACTGATGTTTGTGCCATTTGAGGGTGGCTGGGAAAAAAAATTGGAAATGTTGCATGAGGTATCACGGCTTTCAGCAATGAAAGCTTACACTATTTCATTAGCCACCAGTTCTGCATTCAAACTTCAATTCAAAGCTGTAAATGCAGGCCCAGACCCTGATACTTTATGCACGGCCTATTGCTGATTGCTGCTGTGCCATTATAAAAGGTTCTGCTGTGGGTCAGTTGATCAGTAGTGTTGAGCATTCCTATACTGCAAATATCGGGTATCGGCCGATATTCGCGGTATCGGAATTCCGATACTGAGTTCCGATACTTTTTGCATATCGAATACCGGAATCGGAAGTTCCCATAATGCTATGAGCCAGTTTGATTTGATTCAGCCAGTGAGGAATCCTAAGAAGTGTGGGCACATCCTGTTAGGCATGTAGGCATGTTAACTAATGGCATGGCTGTGACTGGCTGCGAGCAGACCACCCAGCTGCTCCTCCCCCAGACACACACTGAACAGTGATCTATGGAAAGTGAAACTAGTGAGGGAGGAGGAAACGACCAATTCTCATTTCAATGCCAGAACACACACCCCCGGACGTTTATCTTAGAAGCAAAAGATAATATCTTGGAAACTGTACAGACTAGCCACAGAATGTAAATTACTTATTGTCAGCATTCTGCAGCCTAGATATGCACTGAGATTATGTGAAAAGCCCGGACAACCTGTTCTGTTATGTATTTCCACCAAGTTGCATCGCCCGCCAGGGCTGGTGGGGTACTCGATACCGGGCCCATTGGTTTCAATGGGAGATGTCACGGTAGCTGTGACCCGGTCCGTGGCCCTGGGCGTCCATTGTAAAAGGGAAATGTTGAACGTATGGATGATGATTAAAGTTTATGAGAATGATTCGTGACGCCACCTGTGGTGTTCGGCAATGAAGATGTTAAGCCGACGCTGCAAACAGATCCTCTGGAACAGATGGTGTGGTGCAGCTTTGATGTTGTGGCCCTCCACAGGTAGGGCTGTAGTCCCAGGGCAGTGTGGATGGAGAGGTAGTGAAGAGATGTAGATGGTGCAGTGCCAGGCACAGAGATGTAGCAGTGCTGAGAGTGTTGGCACAGGAATAACTGGAGGACACCATGGCATGTAGTTCCAAAGCTTTACTCACAGTCTGCTGTACATACAGGTGCCCGCATCCGTGCCGTGTCCTCCGGGTCAGGGGCTCAGTCAACCTCCAAAGTAGATGAAGCACTCCGTTCCAACACTCCGCCAACATGTGCCTTTTCTGAACGTCTCCCTCTATTGCTACACAACCCCTTTAACATAGTCAATATCTTTGTAACTCCGAGCGTCTTAAAAAAAAATTAATTCCTGCTATTCCATTTGATTGGGCTAAACCTCTATGCCTTTAATGTCTCCTCCACCTCCCCCAATACATTCTACATTATTCTTAGTTGTTTTCCTTCATGTAGAATTAACCTATAAGGAAAGAAAGGGTTTATTTTAATTCCGATATTTCTATCCCATTGACTTGCATTGGTTTCCGGTATCGGAATAGACGATACCCGATACTTTTTTGTATCGGTCCGATCCAATCCGATCCGACATTTCCCGATATCAGAAGGTATCACTCAGCACTACTGATCAGTCAACAACCTGTGTTACTTTCCTTACATTTTTCTACCAATAGTACTCTATGATTCCTCACAGCTAGAGTTGAGCGACTTTGGTCGGATCGGGTTTCATGAAACAAAATTTGTTTCAGATGAAACTGGTCCGACTAGGGAAAAAAAAGTCAGAGTTTTGTCCGAAACACGACCCCAATGCAAGTCAATAGGGAATAAAAGTCGGCATTGAGTGGATGAATGTCATCCGCTCAATGCCGACTTTTATTCCCATTGACTTGCATTGGGGTCGGGTTTCGGACGAAACTTCGACTTTTTTGGCCTAGTTGGACCAGTTTCATCTGAAACAAATTGTTTCATGAAACCTGATCCGACCAAAGTCGCTCAACTCTACTCACGGCAACACAGTTTTATCACAAACTATTTGGATTAGCAAATAGGACCTCCTGGCTGAACTCCTATATTAGGCCTAACGATTTTCAAGAGGAAATCTGCCCTTCTGATTCCTCACTGCAACACAGTTAGATGCTAGAAGATCGATTTCACACAGGATAAGATCCTATCTAAGTGACAAGTTCACTTTCAGCAGCAGCACTAGCGCAGAAGCGGTTTCACTGCACTGTGAAACTGAGAAATTGGTGACAGCAAAATGTGACATATGACTTCATCAGCCAGTCACAGAAGACCTTGTGTCATGATGTTGTGGATGGCTTCTGAACCCTGATTGGCTGCCAGAATGTGCACAAATTAAGTTATTAAAGAAAAAAATGAAAAAAAATTACACTCCGCCACTGCCCTGATTTAGACACACGTCCTCCCTTCATCAAACACGTCCCCCCATACAGCACCAGTATCCTAGACATAGTGAAAACAAAAGCATTAGTGTAAATGCGATCATTTACCGAACTATGACCGAATTTTGCCGACTTTGAAGAAAAAAGCTCGGGAAACCAAACACGAACACGAATGCGCTACGTTCATGCCGAATTTGAGATTGGCAAACATTTTCTGAACATGTTTGCTCATCTTTGCTCTGGACTGACTGAGTCAAAACGTGAAAGTAGTTTGTTCATGATGGTCTGAAGAGTAGTACAGTAATGAGTGTCACAGACCTTTGAAAGTCTGGGGCTTTGAGATTTGGTTAGGATTAATGGTGTCCTTAATGCCTAGAAATAGAGGCAGATACTGATCAATCATGGAATACCATCATGGAGGCATCTTATTGGTTCCAAATTTATTAACCCCAAGCATGTAAATGATGATCATTATTACCTGTATGGTATAATTATTTTCTCATGCACCTGGCTATAATCCTACAAAATCCCTAACTTTTTAAAAGTGTACCTTAGAACCATTGATGCTGTTTTGAAGACAAAGGGCAGTCAGTGACTCCAAATATTGATGTGATTTAGATTTCTGCTTTGCTCATTTACTTTCCATTTTTTTAATTGAGAAAAATAAAATGTTAACACTTCTATTTTGGATAACATTCTTATTTTGCAGCATTCTTTCTGGACCTGTCTAAAACTTTTGCGCAGTACCGCCTATATAAATTTATTGAGGTTTTTCTGTGTGATTTTATTTTTTTTATTTTAAAGAAGAATAAGCACTTGAAATCAGAATAAGAAGAGAAATGATGACAGGCTTATGAAAATTAGACAAAAATAAATAGGCATGCAACGGTAAAAGTTTTTTTTTTCTTATTTTTTAATGTACGTGTTTTGAACATTCCTGTCAAGATTTCAAAGTATTTCTAAAGCAACGTGTAGCTTAAAACCTAATTTTTCTTTCGAGTTCTTTCAACGCCATAAAAAGGATCTACTCATTTGAAAATTAGCTCGGCAGGAGGGAAAATACTTGATGCTCAAGCAGCCATTTCTTTTGAAAAATGTGCAAGACTCTCATAGATACACAGAGACGTATTTAAAGATCATTCCGTAATTGCCGTGCATACCAGCTGGAAAGGCAGCGGTCACGAGATACCAGGGGTAATGTGCGGCGCAAAATCCGTTCTCAGTTTCTCAAACAGTTAGACAAACTCTGTACCTACTATTTAGATGTTCACTTGAAATAAATTATGCCATAACCTGAAAGAAGCTAAACAAAGTGATGAAAAATATTTAAAAAAATGTTAAAGAAAAGAAACATTTGAATTGTAAATTGAAATCATTTCAATCCTTTTTTAATATTTTTTTAAACTAATCTATATTGTATACATACTATGTATTAACTGTAATGTTATCAATAGTTATAGATAATATAGTCATTTTAATTTATCTTTATATCACAACCAACCTAATATTGATCATTACATTTTTTCCAGGTTAGTAATTAGGGATATCAAATCATTTCCCCCCAAAAGATTTAAAATTATTTTTATAAAGCTTTGTTGAGTTTAAAATAAAAATAAAATGTCAGGCTAAAATATGTCTACAAATAGTTAAAATTAAATCGCTTTTTAGTCTGCAAACCCTTAGTATACTATTATTATATTATACTATTATTTTTTGGATATTGTAGCCAATATTATATTAAATTAACGAAAATAACTTAAATGAATGCTTTGTAATTGTATATCTTTTCTTCTAAGGAGTTTTGGAGGAGTTTTTTGTTTAGCGATTGGCTCTGTGTACACGATGCCTTTTTCAGGCGGTTTCTTATGTGGAAACCACCTGAAAACCTTCGAAACGCCACTCGAAAGGTTGAACATATGTATGTCTATGAAAAAAGGACTTGCAGTGCACGTTTGGTCTTTTGCTACTTGTTTTAACTACTTCAGGGTTTGAAAACCTTGGAGCAGATAAAAGAAGTTACGTTTTCATATTCCTGGGATTTTCTTTTTATAAGGCAGGGTTCCCCAACTCCAGTCCTCAAGGCCCACCAACAGGTCAGGTTTTCAGGATTTCTCTTGTATTCTACAGGTGATGCAACTAGCACCTGGGCAATACTAAGGAAATCCTGAAAACATGACCTGTTGGTGGGCCTTGAAGACTGGAGTTGGGGAACCCTGCCTTATAAGGCACTCTTTACTTTACAATATAAGTCAATTTTAAAGCTTACTGTAAAAGATGCCCAGACAATGAATGGATTTTTTTTTTTATCCGTTTTGCTTAAAAAAATGCTTTTTGTGAACACTTGTATTTTTTTTAGTGATGGAGGAAATTAATTTGCTTTTTATTGGAGGTCTAAATCCTTGAATCAACATAAATAGAAAATGATCAATCATTATTAGTGAAATGTTCTCTGGTTTCTAAACCTGTAAGTAGGACACGACAGTGCATTGCTCTGTTCAATAAAATCTCCAAGAAATTTGAGTATTTTGCCAGAAAATAAGATTAGCTGTATCATTTTTTGCCCCCCTCTAATAACAACACCTATTTAATTATAGATATTAATAAATCAATATTTAACAATGCATTAGTTGTCAGGATAACCTGGTCGCTACATAATGTCAATTCATAAAATGTAATGCAAACACCCAAATCGCTATTTGAAATTAGGAAAAGAAAAAAAAAATCTGCAGAGGAAATAAAAGTCATATCCATGGAGCCTCTGCTGCCACATTATAATCAGTGGAGTTTCCTGCTGCTGTGAAACACAAGAATGTCAGTATAGTAAATGCGGGCACATGATGGGCGCCCGTACCAGCTGATTTTACTCTGGTCACTTAATGGCATCTACAAAACAGCTGGTAAGTCACCTGCAAATATTGATTCAGCCTATGGTAATCTGGTATTACACCACTGTTGTCTCTCGGCAAACAGCTTGTGTAAACAGAGGCGGCATGAGCATGCCATCTGTCTGCCACTCAAGTGTTTTAAATCTACATTTTGGGGAGAAAGATTGTTTATTAGAGATGATTTATAATGTTCCTTTACTTCCTCTAGATATAAGCGCATGACCTGTGTGCACAGTACACGCGTTTCGGTGTCCAGGATTATAAGAATTTTGGTTAATCGTTAACTCAGAGAAAAATCTCAGCCGTGCGATGAAAACTGAGAAAACTTCAAAGCCCGTCCCCAAAACAGATCTGTTTTATTTTCAGGAGGAAGTGAAGGTTCTGGACATTTTATGCTTTGTCAAGCTACATTTACCACACATTAGGAAAAGCAAACACATTGACACAGGGTTTTACAGGGACAGATAAACACAGAGCCTTCTGCAAACACCAATAAAAGTTTAAGTGCAACTGATGCTGGCAAAACAGGTGCGGAATTCAGCTACAATACAGGGAAAAAGGTTTACATTCCATCCTCACCAATTTCTGATATAAGAGAGACATGCTGAATTTTAGCGAGTTAATAATAATTAGGTACATGCATGTACGGTAAGTGTGCTTTCACATTACGCCTAGGGACAAACTTGGTGGCCACATCAGTCATAGGTCTGAACATTATGCAAAATGGGATTTGGATGAATGTACCAGTGGGGTATATAGACTGTAATGATGCTGTCAGAGTGAATGCGCACGCTGTCATGCATAATATTCAGGACTGTACGCCTACTGGAGGCGGACACCCAGATTTACTAGGCTGCACATGAGTATGCATCTCCAGTAGGCATACACTCCCAGAAATGATGCACATAATGGTGTATGTTCACTCTGCTGGCACAGTTACAGTCTATACATTCTGATTGCTGAGGGTTCGGATGTATGCCCTAACGGGACCACTGAGCATGTCCCTAATCGCAATATGAAAGCACCCTAAGACGTTACTTACACTCCATGTTTTTTTATTTTACTCACTTATATAGCACCATTAATTTCACAGCGCTTTACAGACATCATCAGCACTTATCCTCTTTGGGGCTCACAATCTAAATTCCTTATCGGTATGACTTTAGAGTGTGGGAAGACACCGGAGAACCCATAGAAAACACCTTGGAGATGTTGACTTTGGGGGGATTTGAATTCAAGACCCCAGGATTCCAAAGCAACAGTGCTAACTGCTGAGCCACCATGACTCAAATGCCAGCAATGTTAAACATGTGGACACCAAAATTGGTTTATGAACACTGAGGCTTAGAAAGCATTTGGATTTTGGAGCCCTCAATTTGCTGGATTTCTTTTTTTGGGGGGGCAAGGAGCCATATCGCTTTTCCAGAGCCTGTGTGCTACCAGTAACGTGGAAGACCCCTATATTTCGTTAACAGATGACAGATCTGAGTGGGGACTTGCTTTTCTTTCTCAGTTGAGTTGAAGCTTTTATTGGGAACATTTTACATAATGTTTGGAATCACATTTATCCTTTCAATATAAATATCCAAGTGATGTGATTCAGATGAAGCCCCCAAGGGAACAATTCACTATAATGAGGCAGCAGATTTACTCTGGACTACGTCTGGCCTCTGTTCAGCGGTGTCCTTCTTTTCAGAAGTGCACAAAACTGTGGTCAATGGTGCTTTTATGCACACCTGAAAAGACGGACACCATAGGATCACAGGTCAGACGGTGTCCACAGTGCCTCCATCTGCCTCATTATAGGGAATCTTCTGCTGGGGGTTTCTTCTGAATCATACATTTCAGAGCTTTACATAGAAACTTCGCTCTTTTTTTCTATGCCATTCCTCTTGTGGTAAAATATATAAGGCATCTTTATTCTTCGGGTCAGTATGATTACAGCGATGCCACATTTACCGTATTTTTGTTTTTGTTTTGGCACTTTTACACATAAACTTTCATAGAAAAAACAATTCTTTTTTCGTCGCTTTAGTCTGAAAGCTATAACTTTTTTATTTTCCTGCTGATGGAACTGTATGGTGGCTTGATTTTTGCAGGACAAGGCGACATTTTCAGCAATAACTTTTTTTATGTCTTTTTTTAACTCATTTTATTCATCTTTTTGTTTGGCGGTATGATGATAAAGAATCATTAATTGCCATTTTTTTTACGGTTTTCATTGAAGGTGTTAACTAGTGAGATAGTTTTATAGGTTGGGTCATTCCAGATGCTGCAATACCAAATATGTGTGCTTTTTTTCATAAAAATATTTATTTATTGGTACAATAAATATATTTTTTATTAATTGTGATTTAAAAGAAAAAATAGTTTTACAATTTTTTTTTACTTTTTTTTTAACTTTTTTACTTACCGTATATACTTGTGTATAAGCTGACCCGTGTATAAGTCGACACCCCTAATTTTGCCACAAAAAACTGGTAAAGCTTATTGACTCGCATATAAGCCTAGGGTTAAATAGTGGTCAGAGAAGACGCTCCATAGATAAAACCCCCCATATGCTGCTGCACAAGGGTTAATGCTGGCCCAAGAAGATGCTCCATAAATACCCTCCATAAGCTGCTGCGCAAGGGTTAATGCTGCCCCATAAATACCCCCATATGCTGCTCCACAAGGGTTAATGCTGGCCCAAGAAAATACCCCATAAATATCCCCCATATGCTGCTCCACAAGGGTTAATGCTGCCCCATAAATACCCCTCATATGCTGCTCCACAAGGGTTAATGCTGCCCCATAAGATGCTCCATATATACCCCTTATTTGCTGCTGCTGCAATAAAAAAAAATGACATACTCACCTCTCCGTCGCTGGGGGCCAGGTGCCGGTGTCCTGAGCCCCTGGCATTGGCGATATTCACCTGTCCCCTTTCCAAGCCGTGCACCACTGTGTCTCCCGGATCTCTGCATTGACAGCAGAGGGCACGCACTGACTACGTCATCGCACTCTCTGCCGTCACAACAGGAGGACCCGGAGACACAGCGGTGCAGGGCTTGGAACGGTGACAGATGAATATCACTCTGCCCCCGTCATACTCACCCCTCCTAGCGAAAGGTCTTCTCTGCAGCGGCAGCCCCTGCTTCTCCCTCTGTCGTCTGCTTTCTGCATTCGGCTGGTCATGTGGTACTGCTCATTAAATATGCGCATATTCATGAGTTTAATTAGCGGTACCACGTGACCAGTGAATGCAGGAAGCAGACAGCAGAAGGAGATGCAGAGGCTGCAGAGAAGTGTCAGGAGAGGTGAGTATGATCTCTGACACCCCCGCTACCCCTCCCCCACCCATCCCCCGGTATATGACTCACATATAAGCCGAGAGGGGGACTTTCAGCCCCAAGAAATGGGCTGAAAATCTCGGCTTATACGCAAGTATATACGGTAGTTCTTCTATGGGACTTTCACTTTCACGGCTTTGATCTCTTATAAAGCATAACAATGTACGAGCATTGCTATGCTTTATAAACTGTCAGAGCTGTACTGACATACAAGCTTGATACACCATGCTCTGGGAATGGTGTAACAAGCTTGCTAGCTCTGGTGACACGGAAGTTGTCATGTCGACATTGGGGCAACATGATAATGACCGGCCCCTTGCAATGACGTCTTGGGGCACCGATCAGAGGGTTGATGGGGCTCCAGCCCTCTGCCTGCCCTCTAAATGCTGCGATCTATATCAATAGCAGCATTTAGCTTACACTGCAAGGACCGGTCCAGGCACCACTCCTAGCTCTCATATCAGCTGAACACCCGGCAGCGATCACCCCCAAACAGCTTCCTGTGCGCAAGCGATCACCATGACGTAAATATACTTCATTGGTCAGGAAGTGCTTCCCAACCATGATGTATATATACTGCAAATGTCGGGAAAAGTTTAGTTAATGGCTGAAACCTTGGTCAAAGTTATTTGTCCACACAAATCTCCAGCGGTGCCCAAACATTTGCCCATTTTCCTTTTTGTAATCTTTAAAATGTAATTAATGACAATATAGCTATTTTTGTCTAAAATATAAAGGAAATGTGTCATCTTTAACTATAGGCCTTTTAGAGATCATTTCATCTTCAACTTGCTTACCTGCTTACAATAACAGTAATTTTGTCCAGGGGTGACCAAACTTTTACATACCGCTGTATAAGAGAGCGCAAAATTCTATATTACACTAAATTTCTAATGTAGGTCATGAAGTCATACGTAGGAAACAGAAAGGAGCTTTTACTAGCAATAATGGGCTTTACATTCTTTAAAATTCCCAGTGACCAGCAGCCTGTAACCAGTCATGTTGTGAATTGCAAGCCTTAGCCATTTTACATCCAAAATAATAGGAACATTATAATAATATTGCTAGGTAGAAATTAGGCTATTATTTGCCATTGTCGGTGCTACAGCCGGCGGTCGTTGTCCTTTAAGCTCCTTTTTAGTAGCTTAATTCAGGCTAAAATTATTCATAAAAGAGCCACCAGGAATATTAAATATACGTCAAATCATTAATACACGTTTCCACGATTTACTAAAAGGACCTGTCACTCATATCAGTAGTCATACCTTGAAATACATTTTTCAGTATTGTTCGCTATTAGGAGCTCATTGTAAAGTCAGATAGGGGCTCCAATACTTTCTGCGTCGGGGGCTGTATACTCAAAACCGTAGGATATTTTTAAACAAGACATTTCCACCCATTGGAACAATGGAAGCTTGCTTGTAAAAGTTTTTAGATACTTTAAAGGGGTTGACCACATTCATATTATAAATTGCCATAAACCTTAAAGGTGCGGAACAAACTTAGTAAATTATCAGCTAAGCACAATATTGCTGGCAAAAACTGGGATCCCACTAATATCGATAACACACTTCTGAAGTGCCAGGTTTGAACACAGTGATGACTGCAAATGAGCGCCCAAAATTAATTTGACAGTTCCATGGACAATCATAACCTAGGATAAAAACATGTTCACATTATGTGTGATATTATTAACACCTTTTACAATACTTTCTCTGTGTCAATTTAGGATAAAAGCAATATTAACAAATACCCTGCAGTCAGTAAGCAAATAAATAGTAATTGTACATGTAAATAACATAGGGGACTAAAGTCCCCGTCACACACAGCGATCTCGCTAGCGAGATCGCTGCTGAGTCACAAGTTTTGTGACGCAACAGTGATCTCACCAGCGAGATCGCTGTGTGTGTCAGCTATCAGCGACCGGCCTCCCTGCCGGGTATCGTTGATCGTTGTTGAAACATCTAGACATTTTTGGGGTCGCTGGTCTCCCGCTGGCCAGCACGCATCTCTGTGTGTGACAGGCGGGAGACCAGCGAGCAGGAACTGGTAACCAAGGTACACATCGGGTTTCTAAGGGGCGTGCGGCACTTAGAAACCCGATGTGTACCTTAGTTACCAGCACACTGATGCAGGGAGCTCGCAACCAAGGTACACATCGGGTTTTTAAGTGTGGCGCGCCCCTTAGAAACCCGATGTGTACCTTGGTTACCAGTTCCTGCATCAGCACACTGGTAACTAAGATACACTGCGGGTAACTAAGCGACGTGCGTCGCTTGTTACCTGCGTGTCGCTGGTCCTGATCGCTGGTGAAGCTGGCTGTTTGATCATGTAGCGACACACCAGCGATCCTGACAAGGTGATATCATTGTCGGGATCGCTGGTGCACTACTATGTGTGACGGGGCCCTTAGTTGACACTATTTTGATAAAAAAAAGCATAAAAGCCATCCCACCATGACAAGGTGTACCCATTCAGGACGGTCCTATCTATAACATTAAACCTCAATATAAATGGGGGCAGAGCAGGACCCTGTTTAAACACCTGCCCATGGAATTCTTTATAGACAAAATGCCCAGCCCAAAAAGGGGGAGAAACACCCCTGTATATAAAATCACAAAAAAACTAAAACAAAACCAAAGAAAAGAGCTGGAACATATGTTGGTGTAAGTGCAATGTGTAGGTACAGTACACCTTCAAACTGTGGCCATTAATAAACATAACCTAAGATAAAAAGAAATCAGCTAATACCCTGCAGTTAGTAAATAAGTAAATAGTTACAGTACATGTGCGCCAATACATTGCACTTATACATTTTTGGGCTGTGTATTTAGCCGATTGGGTACACCTTGTCATGGTGAGAACTTTTACACTTTTTTTTATCAAAACAATGTCAACTAAGTATCCTATGTCATTTACTTATACTATAAGGCTACGGTCACACGTTCAGTATTTGGTCTGTATTTTACAGCAGAATTTATAAGCCAACACCAGGAGAGGAACAATCAGAGATAATGTATAGGAACACGTCACCAATTCTGCATTTTGGCTTACAAATACTTATGTGAAATACTGACCAAATATTAATAGTATGACCATACCATTACTAATTACCTATTTGCTTACTATGGGGTATTTGATCCTAGGTTATGTTTGTTATTTGCCACAGTGTGAATGTACACCTACACATTGCACTTATACCAAGGTGTGTTCCAGTTCCATAGACAATGAGTGAAGTGGTGGCACATATATGCGGCTTTCAGTTCATTCAAACCGGGCAGTATGAAACCCTATTTTCAGAATTGGTGGGAGCCCAACCAATGGAGACCCAACCATTCAGAAAGTTACCACCAATCCTGTCAATAGGAGATAACTTGCTAAGTTGGGGCAAACCCTTCAAATTATTCCAACTACTCATAAGATTTTTTCATGAATACGGATTGACAAGCGCAAGATGGACAAAAATATGGATGGATACATAACTTGAGCACCGTAGACTTCATTTCATTGTTCCAATAACCATCCAGTAGGGAATATTTGATACCTTCTTGCTTCGATGGAAAGTCACATAGAAAAGGCATAACTTTTCACAGCTTGAATACCAGTAATCACATTATCTTGGCCCCCAACTGCATCAAAGAACTGAATCTCTCCAAACAAGATTAATGACAAACCCATCATCAGTTAGACTTCCAGTACTTCCAATCAATGTACTAAGTTTGTGCTGTCTCTAAAAGTCGAGCTCGTATTACAAACAATCCAATATCTCAGTCAATGTCTGCTACAGTGAGGTAATCATTAATCATTGCGGCTTTTTAAAGTAATAATACAATAAATCATTCATAAAAAGTTTACAAAAGTTTCTTCAGATCCATGAAATCTTAGTCTCATCTCTGAAGAAAAAGTATCAGTGCTAACCCCTTAAGGACCGGTCTGATTTTGTCCTGTAGAAGCAAGTTTTTTATTTCATTTCATTTTTTTTCACATATAAAAATTCCAACAGTTGCAACTATTTTATTTTTTCATGCACAAAAGCTTAAACACAGTTTGCAAGTGTATGTGATTAACTTGTAATATTCTGTGTAAAAATCTGCTTAAAAATCTGCCAGTTCAATATTGTTTATTGTGAGTTTTGACCAAGTGTAATAAATGTTAATTTCATTTTTTTTTTTAGTTTGTGCAATTATGGTGACACCAATTTTTCATTGTTTTAGTACATAAAGCAAATTTATGGTAAACTAAAATTGTGTCAGCGCATTCCAAGATTCAAAATGTTTCATTATTTTTCCTTTATTTTAGCTCAAATTCGTCCACTTCGCTGAATTTTCCCCCAAAATTTGATATGTGGCAAATGCGTTTACGTGGATTTCGATACTGGAAGACTTGCAATTTCTCAGACAATACACATCATGAGAAGAAAGAGTAAGGCCTCTTTCACACATCCGGCTTTTGCAATCTGGCACGATGCGGCGACATTTTTAATAACCGGATCCAGCACCGGATCCGGTTTTGTCCCATAAGCTTTCATGGTCACCGCATCGTGCCGGATGGTTATGCATCGTGTCCGGTTGTTGCCGGACATGGCAAAAATTAGCCGTCCGGCATCTGCAAAAAACGTTCTCTGCAACGTTTTTTGTCAGCGCCGGACCGGCTTTTTCCACAGCGCATGCCCGGACTCTGTGAATGTTAACCCCACAAGTGCCCAGCGAGAGAGAGAGAGATCTCTCTCTGTCACCTGGACACTTGTGAGAGATCTCTCTCGCCGGGCACTTGTGGGGTTAAGACTCACAGTGTCTGGGTGAGAGAGAGAGATCTCTCTGTGGGGATAACCCCACAAGTGCCCGGCATGAGAGAGATTCTCTTGCCTGGACACTGAGTGTTAACCCCACATGTCTTTCTCTCCACCCCCCTCTCCCCTCCCCTCCCCTCACCTCACCTCCCTTTCAGCAGCTGTCTCTCTCAGCGGCTGCCTCTGTCCACCGGTGTATATGTTCCTCCTGCGGCTCCTTTAAATCATGTCCGAGCCATATCAGACGCTGCATACACATCCGGTGTCACGGCTGCAGGCCGGATCCGGCGGCCCGGCTTTTCGCCGCACGCCGCCGAACCCCACACACCGGATGTGTGAAAGTAGCCTAAGAGAGAAGCCTACTGGTCATAAGCGCTTACACTCTATAGGACAAAGAGAGAGAGAGGACACTGCTGACTATAAAAGCATACACTCTACAGGGGAGAGAGAGAGCATCCTGCTGATCATAAGAGCTTACATCCTACAGTAAAGAGAGGGAGGACCCAGCTGACCGTAAGAACTTACACTCTACAGGGGAGAGAGAGAGAGGTTACCTCACTGACCATACGAGCTTACACTCTACAGGATAGAGAGAGGTGACCCCGCTGGCCATGAGCTTACACTCTACAGAAGTCAATTACCCAGTGACTCTGGAGATGGAAAATGACTCTTCCTTACAAACTCCACTGGGGATCTCTGATCTGTGATGACCCAGGTACTCACCACCATGGGTGTAACAACCATGATTTCAGTGATCGTGACCATGACTGAGTCTGTGGGGGTGGCGTGAGGGGCCCACTGATGCCAGCAGAATCTTCAATTGGATGTGAGTCCTTGGACACACATCCAGTTGAAGTGTATTGCAGCACACAGACCTTCCCCTCGAGAAAGCGGCTCTGCGTGGCCGCAAAACGCACGTCGGGGAGCCTCACACCCTCCACCTAGTGCCCGCTGCCTCTCCTTGGTAAGCCGGACAACTTGTTCTATTTCATACTGAGCCGCTGATTTACTTGATACCACTAAACGCTCGGTGTGTTCAGCGCTACCTTTGCTGCTACTTTCTCTGATTTAACGCTTATTGTTCTGGCTTACTCTGCTTACTATTACTATGTGTTATGTTTCTTATCTGTTTAAGAGGCAACGCAGCACATGGCGATAGTCTCCTTTTCTGCATTGTCACTGGTATTTTGTGTACTGATATTTAAATATATACTATGACTATTAATTATTTAAAAATAAAATTTGATTTTTATCTTAAGACACTATTGGCTCTCTTTTTCTCCTGTGGCATTGACTGTCAGGTCCGTGTGTGGCAATACACGCTGCGGGATAATCAGAGGCCAGCAGCTGACGTTGGCATGCATGACACATGACTGAAGGTGTATGGCAGTGACATCATGTTGCTTTTATCACTTGCACTCTGATGTTAGCTGCCGGCTTCAGTAGAGGACGTGGCACAGCGGGGGAGTAGAGGGAAGGTGAGTATAATGGTTGTTTTGTTCCTATACATTACAGAAAAGCATCGGAACGAGGGACATATGCCAGCATGGGACCAAGGATAAAGGACACATTACCAGTATAAGGGACACATACCAGGATAACAAACTTATTACCAGAATGGTGCCCAGGATAAAGGACATATTACCAGGATGAAGCCCAGGCAGGATAATGGGCATATACCAGGATAAGGGACAAATACCAGGATAGCAGACATGGGATATATAGATAGATAGATAGATAGATAGATACAGTATATATATATGTACAAACTTCCTTCTCACCCCTCAATGGGGGTGGTCCTTGTTGTCCTTTCTCATTCTCGGGTCCTCTACCAGAGGCCTGGGAGTTTGAGGGTGTTAGTTCCCATTATTTTGCATTTCTGGACAGAGAGCTCAAATGTTGCTTCTGGGATCTGTTGTAGCCCTTCTTCCAACCTAGGGGTCACTGCTCCAAGTTCTCCTATCACCACTGGAATCACTGTTGCCTTCACCTTCCACATCTTTTCCAGATCTCCTTTGAGGCCCTGGTATTTCTCCAGCTTCTCATATTCCTTCTTCCTGATGTTGCTGTCACTTGGCACTGCCAGATCTATTATCATTGCTGTCTTCTGATCCTTGTGTACTATGACACTGTCTGGTTGGTTAGCCAACACCTGCTTATCCATCTGGAACTTGAAGTCCCACAGGATTTTATTCCTTTCATTCTCCACCACTTTCTCTGGGGGTCTCCCACCTGGACTTAGGGGGGCTTAGCCCATATGCTGCACAGATGTTCCTGTATACATTTCTCACTACTTGGTTGTGGCATTCAGTACACGTTGTTCCTGCTTGCATTTTGCACCCTGACTAGAGTTGAGCGACTTTTGGTTTTTTAGGGTCGCGTTTCGTTTCGTGAAACCCGACTTTCCCAAAAGTCGGGTCGAGCAAGATCGTCCGATTATAGGGAAAAGTCGGGGTCGTCCCGAAACACGAAACCCAATGTAAGTCAATGGGGAATAAAAGTCGGCAGTGAGAGGAGGACAGGAAACACACCTACAGTGCCCATTTGAATGCCAAAAGCATCAATTCTTCTTACTTAAGCTTGTCAACCTTAATTAACTTCATAATACAAGTTACGCACTGAAAAATGGGGGTTATTTGGCTAAATTTGTGGGGGGGGAGGGCTGGCTGCAGGTTTTCATGTGCCCTGGGCGAAAGAGCGCCCCTTTAACACATACCAAAACTCATCATGCTCCGATACGGCAGAGAAATAGCGGTATAGTACAATGAAAAATACCTCACTTTTTACATCTCATGACGAGGCCCATCTATTTCTCCATACAAAATCATTGGTCCCATATAATGTTTGAAACAGTATATGATGAGCTCCACATAATGCTACAGTATATGTTGGTCCCCATGGATGAAGCTCCACTGTCTTATGGGCCCAAATAATGCTCCAAACATAATGGGCCCCATTTCTAATGCTCTAGTGTATAATGGGCCCTGTAAATGCTGCTCCAGTGTCTGATGTCCACCTTTGGAATGTTCCAGTGTATGGTGGGCCCCATCTATCATTCTCCAGAGTATAGTGCTCCCCAAAAATTGCTGTCCCAACATAGAAAACAATCAAATAAGTCTCCTCGCTAGGGAATCCCTGTACTTGTCTGGACAGGTGCTGTAGCTTGCTTAACAGCTCGCCAGCCGTTCTCACGCCCAGTATGGATTGCACGTGATTGCACAAAGGTTAGAAAGGGTACCGTATCCCTGGATAACATGTATGGATAGCGTACACATTCAAAATATATGTCTATACAGCATGAGGCAGGCTCAGACGGTGTTAGGCCCAGTATGGATTGCACGTCATTGCACAAAGGTTAGAAGGGGTACTGTATCCCCGGATAACATGTATGGATAGCGTACACATTCAAAATATATGTCTATACAGCATGAGGCAGGCTCAGATGGTGTTAGGCCCAGTATGGATTGCACGTCATTGCACAAAGGTTAGAAAGGGTACCGTATCCCCGGATAACATGTATGGATAGCGTACACATTCAAAATATATGTCTATACAGCATGAGGCAGGCTCAGACGGTGTTAGGCCCAGTATGGATTGCACGTCATTGCACAAAGGTTAGAAGGGGTACCGTATCCCCGGAAAACATGTATGGATAGCGTACACATTCAAAATATATGTCTATACAGCATGAGGCAGGCTCAGACGGTGTTAGGCCCAGTATGGATTGCACGTCATTGCACAAAGGTTAGAAGGGGTACCGTATCCCCGGATAACATGTATGGATAGCGTACACATTCAAAATATATGTCTATACAGCATGAGGCAGGCTCAGACGGTGTTAGGCCCAGTATGGATTGCACGTCATTGCACAAAGGTTAGAAGGGGTACCGTATCCCCGGATAACATGTATGGATAGCGTACACATTCAAAATATATGTATATACAGCATGAGGCAGGCTCAGACGGTGTTAGGCCCAGTATGGATTGCACGTCATTGCACAAAGGTTAGAAGGGGTACCGTATCCCCGGATAACATGTATGGATAGCGTACACATTCAAAATATATGTCTATACAGCATGAGGCAGGCTCAGACGGTGTTGGCCCAGTATGGATTGCACGTCATTGCACAAAGGTTAGAAAGGGTACCGTATCCCCGGATAACATGTATGGATAGCGTACACATTCAAAATATATGTCTATACAGCATGAGGCAGGCTCAGACGGTGTTAGGCCCAGTATGGATTGCACGTCATTGCACAAAGGTTAGAAGGGGTACCGTATCCCCGGATAACATGTATGGATAGCGTACACATTTAAAATATATGTCTATACAGCATGAGGCAGGCTCAGACGGTGTTAGGCCCAGTATGGATTGCACGTCATTGCACAAAGGTTAGAAGGGGTACCGTATCCCCGGATAACATGTATGGATAGCGTACACATTCAAAATATATGTCTATACAGCATGAGGCAGGCTCAGACGGTGTTAGGCCCAGTATGGATTGCACGTCATTGCACAAAGGTTAGAAAGGGTACCGTATCCCCGGATAACATGTATGGATAGCGTACACATTCAAAATATATGTCTATACAGCATGAGGCAGGCTCAGACGGTGTTAGGCCCAGTATGGATTGCACGTCATTGCACAAAGGTTAGAAGGGGTACCGTATCCCCGGATAACATGTATGGATAGCGTACACATTCAAAATATATGTCTATACAGCATGAGGCAGGCTCAGACGGTGTTAGGCCCAGTATGGATTGCACGTCATTGCACAAAGGTTAGAAGGGGTACCGTATCCCCGGATAACATGTATGGATAGCGTACACATTCAAAATATATGTCTATACAGCATGAGGCAGGCTCAGACGGTGTTAGGCCCAGTATGGATTGCACGTGATTGCACAAAGGTTAGAACGGGTACCGTATCCCTGGATAACATGTATGGATAGCGTACACATTCAAAATATATGTCTATACAGCATGAGGCAGGCTCAGACGGTGTTAGGCCCAGTATGGATTGCACGTCATTGCACAAAGGTTAGAAGGGGTACCGTATCCCCGGATAACATGTATGGATAGCGTACACATTCAAAATATATGTCTATACAGCATGAGGCAGGCTCAGACGGTGTTAGGCCCAGTATGGATTGCACGTCATTGCACAAAGGTTAGAAAGGGTACCGTATCCCTGGATAACATGTATGGATAGCGTACACATTCAAAATATATGTCTCAGGAGGCAGGCTCAGACGGTGTCAGGCACAGTATGGATTTGACGGCCCAGATTACACAGCGGAGGAGCAGGGAGAGGTAAAGATTGCAAATGCTGGGGCCCTGGCCAAGCAAGGGGGGCCCACTCGTGGGCGTCGGTACTGGCACTGGGCCCCTCATAGTACAGCGGTGTGTCTGACGGCGGGTGTGCACCACCACCGTCAGAGACACTTGATTGCACTATGAGGGACCCTGTGCCAGTGCCCGTGCCCAAGAGTCGGCCTACCCACCTGTCCAGGGCAATGGCACTCGCACGGTGTCGTGCGCTAGGTGGTGACCCCGGCCATGGGGGGGGAGGCAGCACAGTTAGGGAGTTTTAGAAAGTGGCATATGTTGATGTTGGACATTCAACTGATGCAAAAGGCGAAATAGGTGAAGTACCAGGAAGAGGTGGACCAAAGCAAGCCATTTTTCTGTCACCCTATGTGTCATCAGGGGAAGGTGGGACAAAATCCTTGGAAACCCATGCGTGGTTCATTTTAATGAAGGTTAGATCATCCACATTTTGGGTTGACAGACGGGTCCTTTTTTCTGTCAGGATTGATCCAGCTGCACTGAAGACTCTTTCCGATAGCACACTTGCAGCTGGGCAAGTGAGCTCCTGTAAGGCATATTGTGCCAATTCAGGCCAGGTGTCCAGTTTAGCGGCCCAATAGTCAAAGGGGAATGACCTGTGTGGGAGAACATCGATATGCGAGGAAAAGTAGTTTGTAACCATAGTTGACAACTGCTGTCTCCTGTCACTTTCCATCGATGCAGTATTACCAGTTGTGTGAGCGGTATTTGAAAAGTCAGTCCACAACATTGTCATGAAACCCCTGTCTCCAACGCCACTTCTGCTGTGTACACCACGAACACCTCTGCCAAGCTGCCCCCGGCCCGTACGGCTCGTGTGAGAACCATCACCGCTGCTGTGTGCTGGGAATGCCTCAAGCAACCGATTTACCAGAGTTGCTTGTTTATTATCTAATATTAGGTCAAGGTTCTCCTGTGGCATGATGTTTTGTAATTTGCCTTTATAGCGTGGATCCAGGATGCTGGCCAACCAGTAGTCGTCATCGTTCATCATTTTGGCAATGCGGGGGTCCCTTTTTAGGATCCGCAAGGCATAATCTGACATGTGGGCCAATGTTCCCGGTGTCAATGATGCACTGCGAGTGCTGGGTGGAGGAGCACTTTCTGGCAAATCCACATCCCTCCAGTAACGCACAAACCCTGTACCAGACCTTGCCACGCCAACATTTTCACTTGCCCCACGAGATGCATCCTCCTCCCCTAAGTAATCATCCCCATCATCCTCCTCCTCCTCCTCCTCTTCTTCCTCCACCTCGTCCAGGAGAGGTCCCTGAGCAGACAATGGCTGAATGTCATCAAGGATTCCCTCCTCCTCTTCCTCCTCATCAACATTGGCTGCAGACGCCTGCTCCTTAAGGTGCGTCAAAGTTTGCATGAGCAGACGCATAAGTGGGATGCTCATGCTTAGGATGGCGTCGTCTGCGCTTACCAGCCGTGTGCATTCCTCAAAACACTGAAGGACTTTACAAAGGTCTTTCAGCTTCGACCACTGCACGCCTGTCAACTCCATGTCTGCTCTCAAAGTGCCTGGCCGTGTATCCTCCCACAAATGCATTATGGCCTGCCTCTGCTCGCACAGCCACTCCACCATGTGCAGGGTGGAGTTCCACCTTGTTGCAATGTCGATAATGAGGCGGTGGTTGGGAAGGTGGAGCAATCGCTGCAGCTTCTGCATACGAACGGAGTGTACAGGCGACCGGCGGATGTGCGCGCACAGTCTTCGCACCTTCTGGAGCAGGGCTGTTAACTCCGGATAATTTTTGAGGAAGCACTGCACCACCAGGTTCAAGGTGTGAGCCAAGCAAGGTATGTGGCTGAGTTTTGAAAGGGCTATGGCTGCCACAAAATTACGGCCGTTATCACTAACTACCTTGCCTGCCTCAAGATGTACACTGCCCAGCCATGACTCAGTTTGTCGCTTCAAGTACTCGGCCAGCACCTCGGCGGTGTGTCTGTCGCCCAAACACATCATCTGCAACACAGCCTGCTGACGCTTTCCACTAGCTGCTCGATAGGGGGACACATCGTGTGCAACAGTGGCAGCTGCAGATGGAGTGCTCGTACGACTGCGCTCTGTGGACGAGCTGTCGCTTCTGGAGGAGGAGGAGGAGGAGGAGGGTTGAACGCCTACAGCCAACTGTTTCCTATACCGTGGGCTAGGCAGCATTGTCCCACCACCGCTGTCCCCTGTGGACCCTGCATCCACCACATTAACCCAGTGCGCAGTGATGGACACGTAACGGCCCTGGCCATGCCGACTGGACCATGCATCAGTTGTGAGGTGCACCTTTCCGCTCACTGACTGCTTGAGTGCATGGACAATGCGGTCTTTCACATGATGGTGGAGGGCTGGGATGGCTTTGGGAGAGAAGAAGTGGCGACTGGGTAGGTCATAGCGTGGTACTGCATAGGCCATGAGTTCGCGGAAAGCTGTGCTTTCCACCAACCGAAAGGGCATCATCTCAAACGAGATTAGTTTGGCAATGTGGGCGTTCAAACCCAGTGTACGCGGATGAGAGACTGAGTACTTTCTTGACCTACTCATAGTGTCTGGGAGGGTGAGCTGGACTTGAGAGCTGCATATGGTGGAAGTAGCGGTGGACAGGGCGGACTGAGAGAGGGTTGATGATGGTGATGGAGTTGGTGTTCTTTCTGATGGCCTAGAATCAGTCTTTCGTTGATATAACAGTGGGATTCCCTGACTGCTGTGGCCTTGCAACGACACCTCAACATTTGCTGCTGTGCTAACCGGTGGGCTTACAGTGGGGGAAACAATGTAGCGTTGCTGACTACCTTCGTTGTGATCAGTTGCACATGTGGCACTTGAGGTTTGGTGTTGTGTCCACGCTTGCAAGTGCATGCTGGTTAAATGTCTAAGCATGCAACTGGTATTCAAATTTTTCAGATTTTTCCCTCGGCTAAAGGTCTTTGCGCACTTCTTACAGATAACCTTGGCCTGATCATGAGGATTTTGTTCAAAAAACTGCCACACTGCACTCTTCCTACTTTGGCAGACATTTTGTGGCCTAGCACGCTGTGATCTTTTGACCCTCTGGACAAGCTGTCCAGCAACTCTTTTGATGTTTGGAACCTGTCTTTGGAGTGCTCCGGGCCTGCCAGATAACAGCTGTTGTGATGTCGATGTCTGCTGTGGATGCTCCTCACCTGAGCTATTGGAAGCAGCACCCTCTTCCCCCAATGGATGCCAATCTGGGTCAACAACTGGGTCATCCATCACCTCCTCTTCTATGTCATGTGCACCTTTCTCTGTGTCACTGTGTATGGTGGTATAGTGTGCGGGAAGGGGCACCTGAGTCTCATCAGGGTCAAAATCTGGCTCTGTACACTGCGAGGACAATGTAGTGCTCTGAGTGAATGTACCAGCAGAATCATCCATCAGCGGCTGTGCATCAGTGCACTCCATGTCAGATTCATCTTGGCCTGGGTAATTCACCATTTGACTTGATAATCCAGGCATGGTATGTGAAAACAGCTCCATGGAGTAATCAGTAGTATGGCCTGCGTCATCCTTCAATCTTGGTTGGGGTGAAGGACACAAGGAAAGGTGTGGTTCATGAACATGAGCCTCCAATGACGACTCAGTGCTTTTACTTTTTACAACTGAAGAAGAGGAGGCGATAGAGCTGGAGGCTGAGTCAGCAATGTAAGACAAAACTTTTTCCTGATGCTCTGCCTTTAAAAGCGGTTTGCCAACTCCTAGAAAACTAAGCGTTCGAGTCCTTATGTAGCCAGACGATGACGCAGGGTCAGCACCTCCTGCATTCGGTCCTATTTTGCTCTTGCCACTACCATCAGATCCACCACCAACACCATCATTACCAGCTGCCAACCCCCGCCCAATTCCATGGCCTCTTCCACCAGCCTTCCTCATTTTTGGTAGAAATGTAGACAAAATCCAACAAACTATATAGTAATGTAAAACAAGGTACAAGGTGTCTATAGGACAGGGGAGTTTTAGAATTTCTGCACACACTTGTGGACAGTGGACACTTGTGGATTGTATGCGGCCCACTGATATCTGAGCGCTATGTGACACGCTCGATGGCACAGCTGCCTGTGACCAAAGTGACGAGAGGATAATGGAGATTTTGAATCTCTGCGTACACTTGTGGACAGTGGACACTTGTGGATTGTGTGCGGCCCACTGATATCTGAGCGCTATGTGACACGCTCGATGGCACAGCTGCCTGTGACCAAAGTGACGAGAGGATAATGGAGATTTTGAATCTCTGCGTACACTTTTGGACACTGGACACTTGTGGATTGTGTGCGGCCCACTGATATCTGAGCGCTATGTGACACGCTCGATGGCACAGCTGCCTGTGACCAAAGTGACGAGAGGATAATGGAGATTTTGAATCTCTGCGTACACTTGTGGACAGTGGACACTTGTGGATTGTGTGCGGCCCACTGATATCTGAGCGCTATGTGACACGCTCGATGGCACAGCTGCCTGTGACCAAAGTGACGAGAGGATAATGGAGATTTTGAATCTCTGCGTACACTTTTGGACACTGGACACTTGTGGATTGTGTGCGGCCCACTGATATCTGAGCGCTATGTGACACGCTCGATGGCACAGCTGCCTGTGACCAAAGTGACGAGAGGATAATGGAGATTTTGAATCTCTGCGTACACTTTTGGACACTGGACACTTGTGGATTGTGTGCGGCCCACTGATATCTGAGCGCTATGTGACACGCTCGATGGCACAGCTGCCTGTGACCAAAGTGACGAGAGGATAAGGGAGATTGGATTGCTTTTAAAAAAGCAGTTTGCGGAGCAGTGGGTAAACAGCAATGCCAGCGTGTCAGGAAGCCTTAAAAGGCAGCCCAACAACCAACACCACTGATACACCACAATATAGCCTCCCCTTGCACTGCACACACAGTGACTTGTGTGTTGTGCAGGCCAAATCGCTAGCAGCAGAAGCAGTTTTTTTGTCTTCTTCCCTGCCTAACGCTCTCCCTACAGAATCAGCAGCAACCTCTCCCTATACTAAGATCGGCAGAAGTAAGATGGCGGTCGGCGTGCACGCCCTTTTATACCCCCTGTGACGCCCACCAAAGCAAGCCAATCACTTGCATGCCCTTCTGAAAGATGGTGGTGACCCGTGCCTATGTCATCACGTTGCCCACAGTGTCCGTGGATCCTGATTGGCTGAAAAAGAGCGCAAAACAAACTTTTGAAACGCGACTTTGGCGCGTAAGTCGCCGACCTCGTGGCCGACCTCATCCTAGGGTCGGGTTTCGTTTCATGAAACCCGACTTTGCCAAAAGTCGGCGACTTTTGAATTTTTTCGACACGTTTCGCTCAACTCTAACCCTGACACTATGTGTTGGACGGTTTCTGAGGTTTCTTTGCATAGTCTGCACCTTGGGACTTGTCTTGTGTGGTAGATTCCTGCTTCTATGGATCTGTGACGTGGTTCACCAAGATATCAAAGATGAGAACAAACTTGTAGATCTCAGGACTGCTGAACTGAAGCTGATCGATTTTCTATATATCAGGATGGAGCTCAGAATAAGTGACACATACCAGAATGGGGGACATAAATACAGTGACCAGCGAAAGGGTAACAATGATTTGAACTTTTGTCTTTCAGGCTCCATATCTCACCATCCACTACTGCTTTGAAAATGAGACAACCCTAATTTTATAGACAATCATCTTGGCTATCTCATGCATAAATTTGACTTCCAACTACTGCACATAGCATATGATAAGTATGCAAATTCTTGTCATGTCACTGCATTGTTTTGCTTCTAAAAATCTAAATTTTATTTTTTACTAGCTGAAGAGCTCAGCGTTGCCTGGGCATAGTAGCCAACTGTGGTTAATTATAATAAATTATAATGATTATATTTCACATAAAAACATTTCACATCATATATTCAACACTACAGATTTGCAACACAAATTAACTAAACGATTACCCAAGTATTGATAGTATTTTATTTTCAACTCATTCAAGAGCCTTTTGACAAACAACATTTTTGGTTTTTCCTTTCGGTGCAAAGATGAACAGATTTTTGACAGTTCCAACTCTTGAACAGATCACGTAAAGTTGACCATGAGAAAAGCATGGAGATTGCAAATCGATCCCTACTACTTAAATCAATCCCTACTACTTTCAAGGACTGTCCCTGAGCATTGTTAATGGACATTGCAAATAGCAGTTGAACTGGAAACTGGAGGCGTTTAAAATCAAAAAACAAATTTTAATGGAATGAGTGGAATTCTTGGAATGAAAATGTCCTCTCCTTTGGCACATCCTGTTTCTGAGCTGAGCATCTAACTCTATCCTGTGTGATAATGTCTGCTGAGCTGTGTACCTAATCCTCTCCTGTGTGATATTTTCTTCTGAGCTGTGTATCTAATCCTATTGTGTGTTACTGACTGCTCAGCCGTGTATCTAATCCTATCCTGTGTGATACTGACTGCTGAGCAGTGCATCTAATGCTATCCTGTGTGATACCGTCTGTTGAGCCGTGTATCTAATCGTATTCTGTGTGATACTGTCTGCTGAGTCGTGTATCTAATCCTATCCTGTGTGATACTGACTGCTGAGCTGTGTATCTAATCCTATCCTGTGTGATACTGGGCTCCCCCTGCAGTCTGTGTCAGAGGGTGGTCTGTGTTGGCACGATAATAAGTTGTGTTATTTCCAGCTTTACAGAATGACGATAACACCATAGAAATGATAAGAATAATAGGCCTCAGTCTACAACTGTCTACAAAGAAAACTGTTGCTGATAGCAACCAATCACAGCTCATTTTTCATCTTTTAAACAGCTCTGGGACAGCGTGGCGAGTTTTGAGTGGCGACTTTTGTGTTTTGACTTTTATGTGGCGAGGTTGGTGTATGTGTGATGAAATGTGTGCTGAGGGTGGTATATGTGTTGAAGCACGTGGTAGTGTGTGCCGCATTTAGTGTGTGTTCATATCCCCGTGTGTGGTGAGTTTCCCAGGTCAGGGCCCCACCTTAGCAACTGTATGGTATATACTCTTTGGCGCCATCGCTCTCATTCTTTAAGTTCCCTTTGTTCACATCTGGCAGCTGTCAATTTGCCTCCAACACTTTTCCTTTCATTTTTTCCCAATTATGTAGATAGGGGCAAAATTGTTTGGTGAATTGGCACGCGTGGGGTTAAAATTTTGCCTCACAACATAGCCTATGACGCTCTCGGGGTCCAGACGTGTGACTGTGCAAAATTTTGTGGTTGTAGCTGCGACGGTGCAGATGCCAATCCCGGACATACACACATACATGCATACACTTTTTCCCCATTATGTACCTAGGGGCAAAATTGTTTGGTGAATTGGAACGCGCGGGGTTAAAATTTTGCCTCACAACATAGCCTATGACGCTCTCGGGGTCCAGACATATGACTGTGCAAAATGTTGTGGCTGTAGCTGCAACGGTGCAGATGCCAATCCCGGACATACACACATACATACATACAAACATATACCGTATTTTTCGCTTTATAAGACGCTCCGGATTATAAGACGCACCACAATTTTTGAGGAGAAAAATAAGAAAAAAATATTTTTTAATAAAATGGTGGTGCCTCTTATAATCCTTGCATCTTATTGCTTACCAGGGTTGGTGGCTGCGGTGTAGCGGGGTCCCAGGCTCGCTGCTGGAGGAGGCAGGCGTGGAGTGATGCTGCAGGCCGCATTCAGGGATGAGGGGGGCTCCGATGTGTGCCGTTGCTGCTGCAGAGTCTTGTGCTGGTGTCAGGTTTCTCCACTTGTCCGGCGGTTGGAGGCCGGTGCTGCGGGTGCCTCCGGTGCGGCGTTGTGTGCCCATCGATGCCCGGGGCTCTGCCGACATTGTTCGACAGACCAGAGCCCCAGCATTTCCTCAGTTCCCTGTATACGTGCGCTGAAGTGCCGGTAAAAAAAAAAAAAATGGCCGCCGGCGCGTGCGCAGATGGGATCTCGGGACCCAGCTCTCGAGAGATGAGATTTCAAATCTCATCTCTCGAGAACTGGGTCCCGAGATCTCATCTGCGCACGCGCGGCGGCCATTTTTTTGCAGGCACCACCGCGCGCACACAGGGAACCCAGGGAAAATGGCCGCCGGCGCGTGCGCAGATGGGATCTCGGGACCCAGCTCTCGAGAGATGAGATTTCAAATCTCATCTCTCGAGAACTGGGTCCCGAGATCTCATCTGCGCACGCGCGGCGGCCATTTTTTTGCAGGCACCACCGCGCGCACACAGGGAACCCAGGGAAAATGGCCGCCGGCGCGTGCGCAGATGGGATCTCGGGACCCAGCTCTCGAGAGATGAGATTTCAAATCTCATCTCTCGAGAACTGGGTCCCGAGATCTCATCTGCGCACGCGCCGGCGGCCATCTTTTTACCGGCACACAGGGAACCGAGGAAATGCCGGGGCTCTGGCCTGTCGCACAATGTTGGCAGAGCCCCGGGCATCGACGGGCACACAACGCGGCACCGGACACACCCGCAGCAGCGGCCAGCAACCGCCGGACGCCCCCGATCACAGCCTAGGTAAGGCATGTCCGCTTTGTAAGACGCACCCCTGTTTTCCCCCCAAATTTTGGGGAAAAAAAGTGCGTCTTACAAAGCGGAAAATACGGTACACACACATTGAGCTTTATATATTAGATTATTTTGTTAGTATTTTGTAAATCCACCTTTGGTTTTCAACACTGCCTGAATTCTTCTGTACAGATGTACTCCAAAGTTTACATACCCCAGCATCATTTTTGCTTGCTTAGTTGTTTTTCAGCGACTATGAATGGTAACACCAAAACTTTTTCTCCACTCATGGATAGTGGTTGGGTGAAGCCATTCATTGTCAAACTACTGTGTTTTTTTCTTTTTAAATCATAATGACATCCCAAAACATCCAAATGACCCTGAAAAAAGTTTACATACCCCGGTGATAACATGCACAGAAGTTGGCACAAATGAGTTTGACTGGATACTAAAGGTAACATCCTCACCTGTGACCTGTTTGCTTGTAATCAGTGTGTGTGCATAAAAGCTGAGTGAGTTTCTGGGATCCAGACAGACTCTTGCATCTTTCATCCAGCCACTGATGTTTCTGGATTGTGAGTCTTGGGAAAAAGAATTGTCAACTGATCTGCAGGAAAAGGTAGTTGAACTGTATAAAACAGAAAAGGGATACAAAAAGATATCCAAGCGATTGATATTGACAGTCAGCAGCGTTCAAACTGTGATTAACAAATGGGAAATCAAGGGCTCTGTAAAAACAAAACTACGGTCAGGTACACCAACAAAAGTTTCGTCCACAACTGCCAGGAAAAAATTGCTTGGGATGCAAAGAAAAACCCACAAATAACATCAGCTGAAATACTAGACTCTCTGAAAATGCACTTGACGAAAAATGGGCTGCATGGTCGAGTCGTCAGAAGAAAGACATTACTGCGCAAATGCCACAAAGTATCTTGCCTACAATATGCAAAACAGCACAGATGCAAGCCTCAAAACTACTGAAACACGGTAATTAGGAGTGATGAGACCAAAATTAAACTTTTTGGCAACAAGCATAAATGTTACATTTGGAGAGAGGTAATCAAGGCCTATGATGAAAGGAGCATCATTCCTACTGTAAAGCACGGAGGTGGATCGCTGATGTTTTGGGAATGTGTGAGCGACAAAGGCACAGGAAACTTGGTCAAAGTTGAAGGAAAGATGAATGCAGCATGTTATCAGAAAATACTGCTGCGCATGGGACGTACTTGGACGTTCCAACATGACAACGATCCAAAACACAAGGCCAAGTCGACCTGTCATTGGCTACATCAGAACAAAGTGAAGGTTCTGGAGTGGCTATCTCAGTCTCCTGACCTCAATATCTTTGAGCCACTCTGGGGAGATCTCAAGCTCACAGTTCATGCTAGACAGCCCAGGAATTTACAGGTACTGGAGCCTTTTTGCCAAGAAAAGTGGGCAGCTTTACCATCTGAGAAAATAAAGAACCTCATCTGCAACTACTACAAAGACCAAGCTATCATTGATGTTAGAGGGGGCAATTCATGGTATCATGAAATGGGGTATGTAAACTTTTGATCAGGTTCATTTGGATGTATTGGGTTGCCATTATGATTTAAAAAGAGAAAACACTAGTTTGACAATAAATGACTGCACCCATTTGGACATTCAGCTGATACCAGAGGCAGATGCGCGACGTGTCTACAGGCAGAGGAAGCCGTTCACATTAAAGGAGTTTTCCCACGAATGAAAGTTCATTTTAAAAATTGTCTGTGTCTGATCGTGTACAGAACATACCACAGCTCCTGGGCAGGGCAAGATGCAAAAGACAATACTGACATTACAACAGGGGGTCACAGAGGATACTTCTTGTGAGGTAAAATATTGTTTAATAACAGTCAGTGACATATTTTACCTCACAAAACGAATCCTCTGTGATCCCCTGCTGTAATGTCAGTATTGCCTTTTGCTTCCTCCCCTGCCCAGGAGATGTGGTATGCTCCGTATAAAGTCAGACACATACAATTTGTAAAATGAACTTTCGTTCGTGGGAAAATCCCTTTAATGTAACCGGTGTCCTCTGCCTGTAGACACATCGCGCATCTGCCGCTGGGATCAGCCAAATGATTCACTGCTTCTGCACTAAATTCGCACAGGTCCTGTGCGATGGTGTTCCGCTCTGGTATTGCGCAAGAGGCTGCTTGAGTATGTGAGTGAAAGTGACTGTGTGGTGCGACGGTGTTCCTCTAGTGGTTCCCACACAAGAGGCTGCGTGAGAGTGTGAGTGTTAGGCGTCGGGTTCCGGGCGCTGCACAGCGGGAATCCCAAGCCTTGCCACCCTCGGTCTCCCATTCCTCTCCGGCCACAGTGGAGCCTGCTCAACAGACTTCACGATCCCGGCGTTCAGCCCATACCAGCATTCAGTTATGGCAATGCGGCCTGGCCAGCAGCAAAAGACTCCAGAGGCTAAGTCCTTCCTTCGGCCCACTGAGCATGCTCATGAGACAATCTCCCATTGGGGATCGGGAGTCACATGCTCAGGTCCTTCTGTTCCGATTGGTCCATCTGGAAGGTCCCAGAAGCGCACGGCTATAAAAGGTCCGCATGGCCGCTCAGCCATGCGCTAGTATATACTCTAGTTGCTATATGTGTGGATGATGACTGATGCATGTACCAGGTGAATGACTCATTAAAATTCCCCTCCCTTTGATATTACGTATGTGGTCAGGGAATTAGTTGCAGAGTCAGCGCCAACTAAAGATATCCCAGGAGTGCAGCGGCGACTCATCCAAGAAGTCAAAAAAGACCCCACAACAATATCCAAAGAAATTCATGCCTGACTTGCCTCAGTTAAGGTCAGTATTCATGACTCCACCATAAGAAAGAGACTGGGCAAAAATGGCCTGCATGGCTGAGTTTCAAGATGAAAACCACTGTAGAGCAATAAGAACATAAAGGCTTGTCTCAGTTTTGCCAGAAAACATCTTGATGATCCCCAAGACTTTTGGTACAATACTCTGTGGACTGGTGAGACAAAAGTTGAACTTTTTGGAAGGTCTATGTCCCATTGCATCTGGTTTAGAAGTAACACATCATTTCAGAAAAGGAACATCATATCAACATTAAAATATGGTGGTGGTAGTGTGATGGTCTGGGGCTGTTTTGCTGGTTCAGGACCAGGAAGACTTGCTGTTGTAAATGAAACCATGAATTCTGTTGTCTCCCAAAAAATCCTAAAGAAGAAAGTTTGGCCATTAGCTCATGGCTTCAAGCTAAAGCAAACTTGTATTATGCAGCAGGATAATGATCCAAAACACATGTCCACCTCTGATGGCTAAAGAAAAACAAAATTAAGACTTTGGAGTGGCCTAGTTACAGTCCTGACCTTAATCCGATTGAGATGCTGTGGCATGAACTTAAAAAGGCGGTTCATGCTTGGAAATCCTCTAATGTTGCTGAATTACAACAATTCTGCAAAGATGAGTGGGACAACATTCCTGCAGAGCATGGTAAAAGACTAGTTATCAAGAACACATGATTGAAGTTGCTGCTGCTAAGGGTGGCCCAACCAGTTATCAGGTTTAGGGGGTAATCAATTTTTCACACAGGGATCTGTAGATTTGGATTTATTTTTCTCTTAATGATATAGACCTTTTAAAAATTGCATTTTGTGCTTACTTTGTTACTTTTTTAAATATTTAAATTTGTTTGGTGATCTGAAACTTTTAAGTATGACAAACATGTAATAGAATAGGAATTCAGGAAGGAGGCAAACAGTTTTTCATACTATTTTATATGTGTGTGTTTTTCTCAGTACCTCTAAATTCAATTTGCTTCTAGAAAGCACCTGTACAATGCTTAAACTCATAGTGTCAATAAAATAACCATACCTCTAGCAATAAACTCATTACTCATTTTGTTTCCCATGATGTATAATCAGCACAAGGAGGAGCAGCAGCTGATTGACTCCAAAAACTCTCAGAGATGTGCCTTTTCTAAAGTGAGCAGTTTCACTCACACAATCGTAGTTTCTATCTGAGTGAAGTCTATGCCAAAAATGGACAGCTTTCTGACCAATGTTATTGTCACAATCCATTTTTGGATCTGTGGTAGATTAAAACTTTTTTCCTTTTAGGCCATCAGGGGTTAATATCAGTTTTTCCCCCCGCTGACCTGCTGGTGTAAATGCATTGCTGCTAGTTCTGCTGATGTGGGTGGTGACCACTCCCACAATCCTTAAAAGGTCACCTTATGCATCAGCTGACTGTTGGTTATACAGGTCCTTGTTGGTTATACAGGTCCTTGTGGAGACCAACTGAGCTGGAGACAGGAGCTTTCTGGTGCAGTGATGGTTTAGCTGAATGCTGTGATCTGGTGCTTTACTCTGCTGTGCGGTGCATTGCAACAGAGAAAGTTAAGTGTTGTATTTTTATTACCCTGTCCCTCTTGGTGTCTGTCTTACCTTACCTTGTGTTGTCTTAGTGCAGCGGTGGGACCAATGTGCTCACCTGCCAGTTCCCTACTTAGGGATAGGAGCAGGGCAAGTGAGGGATTAGGTATCCTGTTCGGCGACGAGGTGAAAGAACCTGTATAGGGACGATAGGGAGATCAGGGCACATCCTTAGGTGAGTGTAGAAGGTGTCCATTCCCCCATTCTCTATCGACAGGGCCTACTGATGTTATTGTGTCTCTGGTGTTCCCTGGTGTGTTGAGCCGTCTGGTGACCGACCAATCGTTGGATCGTGTCATGCTAGGACAGTCACTGCATGACAGTTATTCAATTGGGCGGTGCAGATGAGAGATACTTTTTCACTGACTGAACCTGTGTGTGAAAAAAAAAATCACAGCATGCACTAGTATTTCCCTTAAACCAGGTGATACTCAGCTATTCCAGTGTATGGGTGCGTGGAAAAAAAATTGTGTGCCATAAATAGCCACAGTATAGCACACTATTTTTACAGACACATTACAATTCTGCAACATAAGAAACTGTAATTGGTCTTATAATTAATTAATAGATGCTAATGTAAAAAAAAAGATTGCATACGGATGAGAAATAAGAAAAACATCATCATACTATTTTGGGATGAAACCGGAAATTTTTTTTTATGTGAACCTACCCTCCGAGTTATTACATTTGCCTACATAATGGAGTGTTGCTTTTTTGTATTTTTCTTTTATATCCATCAGATGCAGTATTACAGAGATATTCTCATGTAGATGCATTCAATTATTGGGTAGAATTCATAATACAATATGGAGGCAGCATATAACAGCATGTCACGTCTCTAGAAAAACGAAAAAAGTGGTTTGGTACCATGTTAGCCAGTAGAAAAAAATATATAAAGGGCTCTCAGTGAGAGAAACAAAATAGGAATCTTGTGGGTATGATACCAGATATCAGCCTGATGAAGGGACATAAGCAGTCCCGAAAGCTTGCTTTGTAACAACATTCACTATTATTTGTTAGCCATTAAAAGGTATCATACCCACAAGATTCCTATTTTGTTTCTCTCACTGAGAGCACTTTATATATTTTTTAGGTCTCTAGAATTAATATTTCTGTGTTAATTGATGGGTTGATTTCTATGAAATCTGGAAAACAGATCAGGCATCAGTGATGTTATCAAAATTGAAGTGATGAAAAGAGAAAATCAGGTGATTGATTTCCACTGACTCGTTTATGAAAACAGGTCTTCAATGAAATACTAAAAGTCTGCCGCTTGAGACTATGTTACTTCTGTTGTAAAATTTTACAAAAGGTGTTAGGCACTTCCATTGATTAAATGATTAATAATTCAGCTTATTTTTACATGAACTAGACAGACAAGATCACACCAGATACCATCTAGCACCGTCCCCCGTCCCATATACACAATGATGTAAGGGAGAGCTCACAAAAGTGACATTTCAATCAATACTCGCAGTATGCCAAACAACAGCTGAAAACAAGGGCTTCATCTTTATTTTTATTATTTCAAAACAAATATTTTGACTGTGTTCAGTAATAGTATTACATTTTTTGTTTTGGTAAATAGAACTATTTTTTTTTTGCAGATATATTATGCATTTTTTGTAATGGACATTATGAGAAAATCAAGGAAATGGGAAAATCTCAATTGTTTTTTCTCACTTTCTTTCTGTAGCCTGCTAACTTGCTTTTACAGGTCATTACTATTAAATACATAGATTGTTGACAATATAAATGTGTTTCTGGGGTTTAGAACCTTTTGATAAAAATGAAATTTGAATGTACTTACTGATGGTGCCAATAAATGCAGATAAAAATATTTTAAAAAGGGCTCAGATGGTTAATAAAATAAGATAAAAAAGAACTCAACTTCTTATGTCAGTGTCAACACACCAGAAATGAATAAAGACTGGCTGAGTGGGTATTTATGGCTTTTTTCAATATGTTAAGGCTAGAGATGACCGGTACAGATAAAATTTGAGTTCGCCTGTTCGCGCAGATTTTACAGGGAAATTTGATTTGCAGAGAAGTAATCTCAAGAACCCCTAGCATAATGATTGTCAAATGTAAGACAAAATTAAAAAAGTACACTTATCTTACCGCTCACATCTGACGAAAGGTCTGGTTTGGTCCTAAACGGTGCGTCGGGGTTTTGGTGCCACACAGCACAGCGCATCGCCCGCATTGGTATGTTTCCTAACATCATTTGATCTAATACATGCCTGATGACATATAAAGACTGAAAATCTTTTTATGTAGTGCAGTTTGTTTGTGTTTTGTGGGTTTCTATATTATTTGTACTGGTGGAATATCTGTATTATTATTATTATTATTATTATTATTATTATTATTATTATACTTTGCTTATATATTGCATGGCTAGAACTATCAATATCTTTGATTTAATTTAATTTCTCCTGTGATGGATGACAGATTTAAGACACCACATGCCATGATTAAGGCTCTTAGCTGAAACATGTTGGTTGTTCATCCCAGGTTGTGGTGACCAGGATCCATGTCTTTTTTAATGTACTACTGTACCGCATAAAAGTTTTTCATTTTTTTACAAAAAAAGATAACTTTCCTTCTTGATTTCATCGCTGGAGGTTTCTTCCCCCATCTTTTTCTACACACCCTTATGGTTACCTGTGACGAAGCCACCCTATGTAGTGGCGATACGGGTGGGGTGCTGGGCTACCATTTCTCCTCTTATGCCACAGATATGGGTAATATCTTTGCTCTATATGTTGGCTTTTAACCGGATATTTTTCCTTTCCTCCAGCAGCATGAGACAGGGCGAAACACTTGCTTCTTTATGTCAGGTCTTTATTTAGATGTACTGTACAGTGGGTATGGAAAGTATTCAGACACCTTTAAATGTTTCACGCTTTGTTTCATTGCAGCCATTTGGTAAATTCAAAAAAGTTCATTTTTTTCTTATTAATGTACACTCTGCACTCCATCTTGATTGAAAAAAAACAGAAATGTAGAAACTTTTGCAAATTTATTAAAAAAGAAAAGCCGAAATATCACATGATCATAAATATTCAGACCCTTTGCTCAGACACTCATATTTAAGTCACATGCTGTCCATTTCCTTGTGATCCTCCTTGCTATGGTTCTACTGTTTCATTGGAGTCCAGCTGTGTTTAATTAAACTGATAGGACTTGATTGTAAAGTCACACACCTGTCTATATAAGACCTCACAGCTCATAGTGCATGTCAGACCAAATAAGAATCATGAGGTCAAAGGAACTGGCCAAAGAGCTCAGAGACAGAATTGTAGCAAGGCACACATCTGGCCAAGGTTACAAAAGAATTTCTGCAGTACTCAAGGTTCCAAAGAGCAAAGTGGCCTCCATAAGCCTTAAATGGAAGAAGTTTGGAACGACCAGAATTCTTCCTAGATCTGACCGTCCTGCCAAACTGCGCAGTCATGGGAGAAAAGCCTTGATGAGAGAGGTAAGGAAGAACCCCAAGATCACTGTGGCTGAGCTCCACAGATGCAGTAGGGAGATGGGAGAAAGTTCCACAAAGTCAACTATCACTGCAGCCCTCCACCAGTCAGGCCTTTATAGCAGAGTAGCCTGACAGAGTCCTCTCCTCAGTGCAAGACATATGAAAGACCACATAGAATTCGCTAAAAAAAAAAAAACACATGAAGGACTCCCTCATTATGAGAAATAAGATTCTCTGGTCTGATGAGATGAAGAGCTTTTTGGTGATAATTCTAAGTGGTCTGTGTGGAGAAAACCAGACACTGCTCAACACTTGCACAATACAATCCCAACAGTGAAACATGGTGGTAACTGCATCATGCTATGGGTGTGTTTTTCAGCTGCAAGGACAGGGTGACTGGTTGCAGTTGAAGGAAACATGAATGCCTCCAAGTACAGAGATATCCTAGATGAAAACTTCTTCCAGAGGGCTCTGGACCTCAGACTTTGCCGAAGCTTCACCTTCCAACAATACAATGACCCTAAGCACACAGCTAAAATAACAAAGAAGTGGCTCCAGAACAACTCTGTGACCATTCTTGACTGACGCAGACAGAGCCCTGACCTAAACCCAATTGAGCATCTCTGGAGAGACCTGAAAATGGCTGTCCACTAACGTTCACCATCCAACCTGATGGAACTGGAGAGGATCTGCAAGGAAGAATGGCAGCGGATACCCAAATCCAGGTGTGAAAAACTTGTTGCATCATTTCCAAGAAGACTTATGGCTGTATTAATGCAAAAGGGTGCTTCTACTCAATACTGAGCAAAGGGTCTGAATACTTATTATGACCATGTGATATTTCAGTTTTTATTTTTTAATAAATTTGCAAAAAGTATTACATTTCTGGGGGAGTTTCAGTCAAGATGGGGTGCAGAGTGTACATTAATGAGAAAGAAATTAACTTTTTTGAATTTACCAAATGGCTGCAATGAAACAGAGAGTGAAAAATTTAAAGGGGTCTGAATACTTTTTGTACCCACTGTACATGTGCCTTATTTTAGTGACATATTATGATCATTTATGTCTGTATTGCAACTTTGTACAGCCATGCACTTTATTATAGCTAATTTGCACATTTGACCTTTTCATATCCTGCCATGCATAGTATCATACATCTGGTTATTTAGATTCCCATGTTTGCTATTGCACCTTATTGAGTGGCACTATTTGAGGTTTTTGACTTCTGACATTATCTTTTCTAAAAGTCCCAAGTGTTATGCTTTTTTTGTGTGCTTTTTAAATGTTTTTTAACTTGCTGATTCAGTTTGTTTGGTAATAATTGCTGTAATATGTGTGACAGTGCAAATAACACCAGATCTAATCAGCGGTAACCTTTCAAGTTACCGTCGGTCTGAGCACTGACCAGTGGTAACTTGTGTCTGAGTCAGCAGCTGTGACCAGCAGTAAAAAGGTTATTGCTGGTGACAGGCATCAATTGATGAGAGTACTACTCTCATCATCATATGCCCGGACTTTCAAATTACAACAAGACCAGGTGTACGATGATGAGAGTATTCATCAGCCAGCACCTGTGCAATAAATAAATTAAAAAATGGCATGGGATCCCCTCTATTTTTGCTAACCATGGCAGGCAGAACCAACAGCTGCAGGCTTCAGCTGTCAGTGTTATTTTGGCTGGTTATCAAAAAAGAGGGGTCTCCAGATCATTTTTTAAAATTATTTAAATAAATAATCTAAAAACACAGCATTTAAAAAATAGTAGTCCACAGCCGCCCCAGAAAATGCACATCTATTAGTTGCGCCAATTCAAGCACTTTGCCCTACTCTTTTCACTTGCCCTAGAGCAGTGGCAAGTGGTGTCACATTTGTGGGGTTGGTGTCAGATTTGTAATTTCAGGTGACATCAAGCCTACAGGTTAGTAATGGAGAGGCGTCTATTAGATGCCATCATTACTAACCCCATAGTCATATTGTAACAAATATGACACAGACAGAATAAAGTACTTTATTTGAAATGAAACTCCACACCCTCATTTACCCATTTATTTTCAAATATTTAAAATAAAAAAATATTCCTCACCTGTCCTACCATAATACATATGTCCCAAGATGCGCTCCAGCTCTGCTACATATGGATTTCGTCTGAGAAGTGGCATTATGCTACTGCTCAGCTGTGAATTCAGGAGAACATTGAACTGAGATTTTTAGGCTGATGAGGGTCAATATCCTGGCCCCTTCCCAGTCTGAGAATACCAGCCCCCAGCTGTTTGCTTTAACTTGGCTGGTTGTCAAAAATGGGGGTCTCCTCACACCATTTTTTAAATTATGTATTAAAAAAATAAAAAAGACCCTCTATATTTGATTAACAGCCAAGATAACGCTGACAGTTTAGGGTAGCAGCCCACAGCAGTCAGTTTTATCTGCGCTGGTTATCAGAAATAGAATGGACCCCATGCCATTTGTTTATTTATCTATTTATTGTACAGGCACCGGCTGATGAATACTCTCATTATTGTATAACTGCTATTGCTGTTGTCAGCAAAACTGGGTGTACAATGATGAGAGTAGTATCTGTATGACAGCATGTGAACTGCAGCACTCTGACTGGCGGTAACTAGAAAGGTTAATGCCGATCAGAGCCAGTGTTTCTTACGCTGTCACACAGATAACAATGTGGGAAACACCGGATGTTTGGGCTGAGAAATGCAAACAGTAGCACAGACTTCAATGAGAAGTCCGTGTTCGGGGTTCCATTCATGGACTCTAGGTATTCGGTACGGACCCCAAACTTTACCATTCGGTTTCACCCATCCCTATTCTCCGGCAGCTTGGCAGTTCTGGTATGTATGCTTACGACAGTTGAGACCCAGGAATCAGGAGCTGTGTTTCGTCAGACTGCAATTTGTTCTGACCTGTGACTAGTATGGGCTGCTGTTTGAATTGCATAACAGCCATTTTATTACATTCTAGGAGAACTCCTGTAAATTGATTTCCACTGAAATTAGTAGACTACTATATGCAAGCCAGTGTTATGCTAAAAATACAACTCCATTGACACATTAGATGCATATGTCAGGAGCATTTCCTGATGTATATCCCACACCAATGTGCATATATATATATGTATATATATATATATATTTAATCTAACCAGATGAAGTCCAGTGACCAAGAGGCGGTAACAGGTGTGAGAGACTTCAGGCCAATGTTTTTGTTTGTTAACAAAAGATGGACTTGAAGGCTTGAGAAGTTGAGGGAGAATTATACTGTAATTACTCACTAGTTGTATGACAACCCTCATTAGCAATTCTCGTAGCAGTCTCATAGCAGAAAAACATTACTGGTTTGTGTTTTGCATAGCTACATTTAGGAAATGCCCTACATTTAGGGTTAAATTAAAGACAAATCAATTACATTACAAGCTGGTTCCCTTCATTTTTCGAAAATTTTTGCAATGTTGTGTAACTTGCTTTAAATTTCCTCTAAGCATACTCAGCCTACACACATGCAGATTTTGCTTGATATAATGTACAAATGCAAAAGCCCAAGATTACATTTTATGTCTAGGCTGCATTTAAAAAATTGGATTGAAAAAGATTAGATTAAATCTTCTGGGTTTAAAAGCATGAAAGCTCCATTGATGTCAAATATAATCTTTTAGCATTCTCTACTGCCATTGTGATAGAGTGGTTTTAACCAAGGTACCAATTCTTTGTATTATATTTTCTTTTTATTATTTGGCCATTTCATATTCATAACAGAAAAAGAGAGAAATATTTTATTCGGCCTAGAAATGCTGTAGTCAGCTCCTCAATAATTTAAGATTATCTTCACTACTTTCGTCGAACGAGATCAAAATGTTAACCTGATTTTAATGCCGTAAAATCTTAGTAAGTGGTGCTCGGATCAGTTTTTATAAAGTCTACAAGAGTTTAGAGTCTACAAGCATTTAGAGTATACATAGAAATATTCCGGGGAAGAAATGTACGGATAGAATGGCCTGCTACTTGGGGAATTCCAGGAAAGAAGGTTTGGTGCCATTGTGGGTGATTGACTATAAGGAGGACAGTTTTATCTGAAAATCAATGTGATGTGAAGGAAAGGGTGAAATGTGTGAAGGGACACACTTGCTAATAAAAATTTTTTATAAGAGACTAAAGACAGATTTTTATTTTGCATTTTATTAAAAACGAAACTTTTACACCTACAAAAATGATTACAAAATTGATTTGTCCTAGATTTGTACATATTTGAAATGTAGTGTTAAGCTTTATGTCATATGAGCAAAGCTAGGGTGAAGACTAGAGATGAGCAAGCCAATTCATAATGAATCGAATGTTCTTTAAATTTCTCCAAAATGCTCCAAAATCCAAAATTTTCTGGATTCACACGGCTGCCACTCAGCCGCTATTTAGCTCAATTCTTGTTTAAAACTAGAAAGGAGTAGTAAAAAAAAAATAATATTATACTCAACAGTGTATTTTTGTTTTTTGGTGCTGCTTTTTTCTCTTGTTACATGAAGATCTACAGTATATGTGGTTTATCTCTAGTGATGAGCGAGTATACTCGTTGCTCGGGTGTCCTCCGAGTATTTTGGCATGCTCGGAGATTTAGTATTTTTCGAAGTAGCTGCATGATTTACGGCAAATAGACAGCCTGAATACATGTGGAGATTCCCTAACAAATAGACATTCCTCACATGTGTTCAGGCTGGCTAGCAGCCGCAAATCATGCAGCTGCGACGAAACAAACTAAATCTCCGAGCACACCAAAATACTCGGAGGACACCTGAGCAACGAGTATACTCGCTCATTACTATTTATCTCCAGTAAGTTCAAAAACATACAGTAGGTTAATTTCCTCCCTTACAATTGGTGTGTATGTGCTTCGGAGTTTGGGACTTTAGATTGACATTCGGGACAGAATCTTATGTGAATCTGTCTTATTTTTTGGATACCATGCTGTCCAAAACCTCATGGAATCCATTGGTATTCATTGTCATTCTAGTCTGATGGATCATTACACTTGATAAAACCTAGATCCTTGCATTATTTCACAAACAAGTAATAGTTTATATGTAGTTATATGAAAAAGGGTTTGCAGTTATATGAAAAAGGTTTTTATTAACATTTCTTGTTTTTTTCCTACAAAAATATGCTTAATTTGGAAAATTTCTTTACATTTTTTTGCAAACCCAAGAACAACAATTGTATGGCGAGGTCTGCAAAATAAATATACATAAACTCTATGCTTACCAGTTTCATCTTCATAGCAAGTTATTCTTATTACATGGTTTGGTAAGTAGATGGTTTTATGGCATGGTTTTATGATTGGCTGGTGGTGTCCTTCTTTATATATAGCATACAATGGCTCTTGGTGGTAGAGTGAGCTCCCAACTTAATGTTGGCTGGAGATTCAACTCCCTCTATTGGTCACCTCTTTTTACATCCATGCACTGCTGTAGCTTATCTGGTTATCGTGTAGACTCCCAAAGCCTCGTCATACACTTATTAGTCCCTCACACTCAGGCACATGTAAGGGGGTGAAGCACAGGAAAAGCCGAGGGAGAGTTGCTTCCTCTGCTCCGTGACCGGAACCAATGAGCAGGGCAGCAGGTTCCCCGGGGAAGACAAAAGCAGCCTGTTCAGCAGCCAGGAACAGGAAGGGAGGTGAGCAGAGAGCGGGAAAACAGCATGTGCTTTCCTCAGAGCAGCGCAGACAGCAGAGAGGGGAGAACGCTGACACAGACCGGGAGAGACAGAGATCTCCGGTGCAACAGCCAGAGTCAGAGGGGCCTTGTGGAAAGACTGCAGACCATGAGTACGTGAAGCCAGGTACTGCAGTGACAGGAAGGTTGCGCGCTCACCTCAGTGATGAGACGTTTCCCTGCAAAGAGACTGTGTGCTGTGACAAGACGCTTCCCTGCAAAGAGACTGTGCGCGGTCAAAAGAAGTTTCCCTGCAAAGAGACTGTGTGCTGCGCTTAGACTTATCCCTGCAAAGAGACTGCGCCCAGTGACAGGGATGTGACCTGCTTAGAGAGACTATACCACGTACAAAGTTCTGGTGACCCTTGTGTTAATGTAAAACCCCTGATTCCGGTGGGAATGCACCGCTGTGGAGTTGGAAAGAAGGACTTGGAGCATAGGGGATATCGTTTGTCTCATGCCCCTCTGGCTCCCGCAGTAACCCCACATATTTTGGCTAGACATTGTTAAAGGCACAGGATACAGAGTACTTCAGACTACAAGCGCTGCTGGTGATTCAGCGCCAACGTTTGAGAAGAGTGACCCCTTCAATCAAGACCCCTGCAGACTGTTAAGTTCCCCATAGGAAAATTACCTTTATTGCTGTTCAATACTGTTCATGCTTTTTGGCTGCTTCCCTAACTTGCTTTCATATTATATTCATATCTACACTGTTAATTCTGCCAGTGTTATTCCCTGTAAATAAACCTTCCTTTAACTGTTGGTCCGTCTATTACATGGTGACATACTCTTCTCCTGCACATTATTACACACCCACCAGTCTCCTTATCATCTGTTTAATGGCAAACCTCTTCCCTCACAGGCTCAATCATACAGATTCTCCCTGGTCTGGCTATCTCCTCTCCAGATTTGGGTTTTTAAACTGTCCTTTTTTGAAAGATGCTTTGCACCAATAGAAATACTGCTCCTCTTGGTGGTAGTAATCTTCACCTTTTCTATGTAATAGCAGTGCACTTTTAAGTGCCCTACCTCTCCCAGTTTAGACGGCATAGACAGCCGTATAGAATGAGGTTTCCTACTCTGGTCTTCTATCAATTTTTTGGGCCTTTTCTATTCCGTACGTTTGGTGCATGTTATATATCAAGTATCACTTACCCTCACTTCTAGCTAGATATGATGGATGCTGGGTGTCTTGGTATCTAGATTGCCATAAGATCAGTAGTAATCCATATTAAGGATCTGACCTTGAAAGTTTTGGCACAATCCCTTAAAGGGGTTATCCGGTATTTTAATATTTATAACCTATGCTTAGGATAGGCAATTAATAACAGATTGTGGGGGTACAACCCCCGGCATCCCCGCCTTTCAGTTGTGGCAGTGGATGTGATCAGTTCCATCAACTTCATAGTCGCCGTGGCTGGGAACTGACATCTGCCTCTATTCAAATGCAGTTTTGACACCACGTAGTTGACTGAGATGTGCTGGCACCGGGAAAAGCTGATAGACAGGATTGTTGGGTGTTGCACTCCCACCATATCAAGTATTGATAACATTCGATCGATAGGCCATTCTTGACTCTATGTCATCCCTTGAAGAAGAAGTGATTTTCCACTTTGAAACGCGTTGGGAATAAAGAGTTAAAAAGTTTCTCATGTGGTGACTTTATCCTGGTCTCAGCAGCGCACAGTAAGCCTAAATATTCTATCCAAAAGGATCTTTATTCTTGTTAAAGTAGCATACAACCCCTGTAAAACTTTGTGATTTGGTTATCGAATTAATTATCATCCCTCTTAGATTTGACTACAAAGATGGTAATAAAAGACCGGTATATCTGTACAGATATATGAATGAAGATATTCTAGCAAAACATATCTCAAAAACAGAGAAATCAACCTACCACAGGTTGATGCTTAGTCAGAAGCTCACAGCAAAAATGGGACTGGCATTTTTAAAGGACTTCATTTGGACCTTAAAGCAGACTGTATATTTACCCTCCACAATCCCAGCCCACACTTCATTCATCACACCCATAGATATCCATCAGTTCATAGCCAATATACTGATGCCACTTGCAGAGTGCAACTCAAGGTGAGCAGAGTCATATCCATCAATTTGGATCTTTCAATCATAATCTGCTAACTTGGTCATCAAATTGCAAACTGTTCTGTGGCTATTAAAGGTGCTATGGCAGCTGGATCAACACCTATAGACTAATTATATTGCGGCATCTGTCTTTTAAGGTTGATCCTATTCTGTGTTATAGTGATACTCACGTTTTCAAAAATTTTTGCCACCTATCCTATAAGAACCTTGACTAGCATGCGCTACACGCTGACTAGTCCTGGCCCGTCTGCCAGTAGCATGTTCATTGAGGCATGACTGAGATCCCTGATCCGTCCTCACTATCTCCTCACAGAACTTTATGTTCCGCGGCTGCTTCTTAATGCCTCGACTTCGGGTTCCCTTTGCGATGTGAGTGTCCTGCATTGATATTTAATATTAATGTTAGAATTATTGTGAGTTTATATTCTTAAAAGTTGTCTCCTTCTTTGGAAATAAGGTGATTGATACAGTATATTGGACAGGCTGACCACACGTAGACGAATGGTTGACATCTGCAAATAGACAGTTTGCAGTAGTCAGGTTAATCGTGGTATACATGAATACTAAATATTCAACAGTGACCCCCAAATGTAGGAATCTTGACGAATTTCTAATTTTTTTGTTTAGGAGCCACTGATCACTAATCTCTATCCAGCCTGTGTAAACAGAGGTTGAAGGTTTTCACTCATTTATTTTTTAACTCTACCAAGCCAAAAAAAAACCCAGGGAACCAATCCTAGTTCCACCTCTACAAAGACCTCTATGAAATAGTAGCAATATTTTTTATCTTTTGTTGAACGGCCATTTCTGGGTTCTGTCTCGCAGCTTTCAATTAAACTCGATTTCTTTAAAACAAGCAGCTGAAATCTGCTATCTGTAGCCGCCTCCTCTGAAATTATGTCAAATTAAAAAGAATAAATGACTATCGTGATTAAAAGAAAATTGCAGGCTGCTATGGATTATGCTAAAAGGTCCTATTTCCATTGTGTCTATATGTAATGACCTTGCCTAAATTACAATGGCGTTTCCCAGAAATGTAAATTCAGACATTTCGCTCTAGCCGGAATTATGAAAGCACCAAGTTTTATGTTGTTATATTTGGGGTATATATTTTGATCTCTTTTTTTTGCGAAAGGAAATGTAAGATCAAATGTATAATTAATCGTTTGCAAATGTAGCAGCATGAAATTACCTGACGTGCTTTTGGAATCCATTTACATATTGTAGCAATTACAGAATAAATAGAGTCCGTAATGAAAGGTGTTATTCAAAAGCTTAACACTCAGTCAATTAAAGGGAATGTGTGCTATGTATAACCACTTTTCACAGACATTATAATTATTCACTGTGCCTTCATTTTATCCTTCCATTTTTCCGTACCAGCCACATGTTGATCTTCATGGCTTTATCTGAAGATACCGCCTGGTGATAACATCATGCCAGCTGAAAATTCAATGGAGACTGAAATAGACTATTTAGTAAATTTTGTATAGAAGTATTCACAACAAGCAGTAGACTTTAGTTACTTTACAAATTTTAAAGAAGCACTCTTCCTCCCATCAGTGTTTATCCTCCCAATGTATTTCAATTATCATATTATATAGCACTGTGTACATACAATTGCTCATTTTTCCTTTCTACCAGATAATTCTTCTCTTTTCTCTGCTCTATGTAGAAACAGGAAGTCTCTTTTTCCTGCCTGTATCATTCCCATCTTCACCTCCTGACCCAGCTGCTCCCTCCTTTCCTCTGCCAGGGACTTTTGCAGTGACTCATGACTCATGCAGGGAAAAAAGAGACCTCCTGTTTCTACATAGACCTTAGAAGGATTCAATCATGGGATGTCATAGACCTAATGGAGAAGAGAAGAATAACTTGGTAGAAAGGCAAACTGAGCAATTGTAAGTACACAGTGCTATATAATATGATGACTGCAATGTATTAAGAGGGTAAAAATTTTGATGGGAGTGCTTCTTTAAAACAGTAGAACTCTATGGGGCTATTTTTTTGGGGGGAAGGGTGGGATAGTAAAGCAAATAATGGTAGGACATCATTCACTATTACATAAATTCCTTAAATCAAAGTGAAGACTCTTTAACCTATGTTGTTTCATAAGCAGCAATTGTCATGGGTCACCAATAAACTAGTATGCTGATATTTACCTATCTATTACCGCATGATACAGTATAAAAGTAATACCCTAGTTCACAGGATTACATTCATTTTTTAGTCTGTTAATAATACTTGAATGGATGTTATACTGTCCTCATACACGTTAGCAGGGAGTGCAATGAGACATGTAGCTAACCCCCCTGTCTTCTTTAAGAAAAAGAGGCTTTAAAATTGTAACCTTCTTTTATTGATTGCAGATGTGACAGGAAAGGGTGAAACAACTATCCTTAGAGAAGGCTATTTAAGAAGCATGAAGAACACGAATGGTGTAGTTTCTCCTAAGACACATGGAGGAATAATGGCTGCTGTTCCCCTCACAGTGTCATAAGCAAGACTATGATGTAACAGGAACAATCCCACAATACATTTCAAATTAAACTAGAATCTATGCATTCAACGGCCAGCAGGTGGTGCTGTTACCTTACAGTATGAAATATATGAAGGATTAATACACACAAAAATACAATGTCTGTAATAATCGAAGACATAAAAAATGACCAGACCTTCTAGACAGCAATTATATGGCTGGACAGAACACTCCCCGCTTGACGTCAGCCGACGTCACTATTGTGTTTATTGGACGAGAACAGCAGAACGAGTTCCCCTACTGGCCTGAGAAACAATTTGGTCTCGCCTTGTTTTCCTATTTTTACTTCCACCTTACGTACGATTCCATCCTTACTTGGGAATGTCTGGGTAATGAGACCTAATGGTCATTCATTTCTCCAAGACTGACAGTCTTTAATTAGCACTGTATCGCCAGACTGGAGGTTAGGCTTGCTGGTTTGCCACTTTCTCCACTGTTGCAGAGTAGGCAGGTGCTGCATTTTCCACTTGTCCCAAAAGGCATTGGAGAGACTCTGTACTTGTCTCCATCGACTCCTGCAACTGTCTGTAATATTAAATTCTCCAGGTGGAGAGCAATTAGGGTCGGTCTTCTGCGTAAGCAGCAGAGCTGGGGTGAGAACAGTTGGGTCATCAGGATCACTGGAAATTGGAGTCAACAGTCTGGTGTTTATGATGGCTGACACTTCGGCCATGAATGTTGTCAAGCTTTTGTGTGTCAGTCTTGCAGATCCTTCTTATAAGAAGATTAAATCGAGGATTCTCCTTGCGACACCTCTCATTCTCTCCCATATACCTCCCATATGTGAAGAATGTAGTGGGTTGAATGTCCAAGTACACCCTTGTACACTTAGGTATTTTTCTATGTCATTCATATTCAAGTTGGAAGAGAGTTGCAGTTCTCGTGCTGCTCTGAGTTTCCTCAGAACACTATCTTTTGGTATTGGTCGTTGATTGGTTAAACAGTCGATTTCTTTGGCATAGTTTTCCCTTTACACAGCTCGGATAGTTATATTCTTCGACTGCTCTAGCTGTATATTGCTGTGTGGACATGTTTATCATGGTGCCAGTGGTCCTCAAAGTCTTGAAGTGTAGGTGCTAACTCTGCATGACCGTTCTTACATATCTTCTCAATGAAGGTTAAGAAATGGTCTTTCATCTTTGGTCTACTACAGAAGCTGTGCATGAGGAAGACAAAGTGTTTGTAAACTTGTTCTCTGTTCTTAGGCAAGCGTTGTCTTTGAGGCTTGAAGGGTAGAGATGCAATCCAGCTCTTTGTTTTGTCCTGCACCATTCCTTGCTCATCATCTCTAGGAACAGTCTATCTTCAAATGACATTGCTGTACTATTATCTTCTTTGGTCTTGCGGAAGACCGTACACCCAAGGTGACCTTGGTTGCAATTCTGAATGCAATCAACATTGGCACGACTCGCTAGGATACTTGGTGCTGAAGTGCTGTGTAGCAACTCCTTTATGAAGTAGTGATTTTTACATGGTTGAAGGAGAGAGAGATCAAGCGTACTGGTAAGCATGTTGATAACCACTGTCGGTTTGTGTGCTTCTCCTAAACAGTCCTCTCTTACAATGACCTACCCAAGGTCGAGTCTCTGAGCATATGGAGCTTTGTGTGAGCCACTGATATGCTGCCTAACCTTGTGGACTCGTAAAATATCTCTCCCAAGGAGCAAGACTATTTGAGCCTCTGGGTTAAGGTTAGGAATCAGGCGTTCTATACGCTTCAGATGAGGATGATACGATGCCACTTCAGGTGTAGGTATTTCTGACCTGTTGTCAGGAATCTGGTTACATTCCAATATGGTTCGTAAGGGCAGACACATTAGGCCATCCATAGACTCGACTACGTAGCCTGTTGCTCTCCTACCAGTTGTCGCTACTATACCGGCACAAGTTTTCAAAGAGTAGGGGGCACTGGGTCCTCTGACATTAAAGCTATCAAAGAAGGCAGACTTGGCTAATGACCTGTTACTCTGATCATCTAAAATTGCGTATACTTTGATGGCTTTGTCCTTTTCGTCTGCCAGGTAGACTCTCACTTGGGAAATTTTAGAGCAGGACTTGCCTCCTATGAGGTTTCCACAAACTTCTGTAAACTTAGAAGTAATGACTGGAGTGTCAGTATTTGAGTCATTCAGCTCCCCGCTATTCTCTTGGGGCAAAGCATCTGATGGTGGTCCAGGGTGTAGAACTGAGTTATGTTCGGTGCTGTCACATTCGGTACACCTTGCACTAACCTTACAGTCCCTGGCGAAGTGGGATGTTGAAGAGCAGCATTTGTAGCAAATCCGGTCCTCCTTAAGGAAGGCCTTCCTTTCTTCCAATGACTTTTCTCTGAAAGCTCTGCACTTAAGTAAGGAATGTGGCTTCTTGTGTAAGGGACACTGCCTGCTTTGGTCCTTGGATTTGTCTTGTCCTTGACCGGAGCTGAACTCTTTGTGAACTGAACCTGTGGAAGAAATGTTAGTTTTGTGGACCTCTACAGTTGTTCGACGAAGTTTACTAACAGAGTTATTGGCACATGACAGCATGAAATCAAAGCTAGGATCATTTCTAATTTTTGCTTGTTCTGACACAAAATCTACAAACACATTGAATGGAGGAAATGGTACATTGTATGTCTGTTTATACCTAGAACCATATGTAACCCATTTGTCTTGCAGGTTATATGGGAGTTTATGAACTATGGGGTTCACACCTCTAGCAGTGTTGAGATATGTCAACCCCACAAGATCTCCTTCTGCTTTTGCTACACACAACTCCATTAAGAAGTCAGTTAATTCTCTGAGCTTTGAATCATCCTTGTTCGCTATTCTAGGAATGTCCGCTATACTTTTAAACAAGGCACTTTCTGTAACCTCTACTGAGCCATAGCATTCATTAAGTCTATTCCAAATTCTTTTGAGGCCGACATCTGGATAATTTACATTAATGTCTCTGATTCTCTTTGCGTGTTCAGCAGACTCACTTCCTAGCCATTTTACCAAGAGATCCACTTCTTCACTACATGATAGACCTATGTCTCTTATGGTATTTTTGAAGGAGGCTCGCCAAGCCCTGTAGTTTTCAGCGCGATCGATGAACTTTACAAGTCCCTTAGTGACCAACTCACGTCGAGCAAGGAACTTGGCAAAGTCCATCGTGGCTTGATTGGCACTGATGCCAGCTGATGGAGTGTTGTCAGAGTACATGTGTGCTGTGCGATCAGACCTGTTAGATGTCTCTGGTTTGGTCCAACTGCTGTAGTACCTTTCTGAAGCGAAGGGATTCTCTTTAAGCCGGGACACATTCCGGATCTTCTGTTCTGGAGAAAGATTATTGTAGTCAGTATCATCCCAATGTGTATTTCCTTGCTTTTGGTAGGGAGACTGATAGTTGGCTTTCTGGGGTCCGAATTATCTGGTTGGCTTGACATGTTGACAAAATGCTCTGTCTTTGCCTGTGGGTCTGGATCGTCATTTGATTTGGAATGCTGATGGACGTACTCTGCAGTACGCTGCAATGGATCATGAGTAACTTGTTGTAGGCCTAGCACACTGCTGCGTCTGCTGTGTTCGTCGTCAGAATATACGGCAGCTTCTAAGGATTCTGCTTCTGCTATGGAAGCTGCTGTTTCTTTTTCAATAGCAAGTTTTTGTAATGTTGCTTCAAGGCGCGCTTTCTCTGCATCCATGCATGCTTGTTGTAGTTTCAATTCTATCTCTTGCTCAGCAAAGGTGCTTCTTGCTTTTGCCGCTTCAGCTTTTGCGCGGGCAATAGCAGTGGCATTGCTGACGGATGATGTCTTGGAGGAACCAACTCATGATCTCGTCGTGAAAGAGGATGCTCGTCCTTGAGACATGATTCAACAGTTAGGCGACCGCTGAGATATCCCTTTGTCGGCTCTTCGTGGATGATGGCGGGCTCTGTATGGTCCGATTATTCGGTCCGACCGTTAGGAGGTTGCTGCAATATCCGTATGCAATAACCGTATGCTTGGATAATGGCGGGCTCTGTAACGTCAGATCTTCTGAGCTTGTTCTCAGCAGGTGTTTCACTATACTGTCCTCATACACGTTAGCAGGGTGTGCAATGAGACATGTAGCTAAACCCCCTGTCTTCTTTAAGAAAAAGAGGCTGTAACATTGTAACCTTCTTTTATTGATTGAAGATGTGACAGGAAAGGGTGAAACAACTATGCTTAGAGCAGGCTGTTTAAGAAGCATGAAGAACACGAATGGTGTAGTTTCTCCTAAGACACATGGAGGAATAATGACTGCTGTTCCCCTCAGTGTCATAAACAAGACTATGATGTAACAGGAACAATCCCACAATACATTGCAAATTAAACTAGAATCTATGCATTAAACGGCCAGCAGGTGGTGCTGTTACCTTACAGTATGAAATATATGAAGGATTAATACACACAAAAATACAATGTCTGTAATAATCGAAGACATAAAAAATGACTAGACCTTCTAGACAGCAATTATATGGCTGGACAGAACAGATTTAATGTTTAATTGCGTATTATGCAGCACACACTAAGGGTCAACCCAACCTGTTATGATGAGTCACCGAAGGAGGAAAAAACAAAATACCAGCTAAGTCCAGAAAAACCAGAGAGGTTGGCAACTATCGGATTGCAGACCCCTGAACCTATCCACAACAACTAGCAGCAGCCGTGGGGGGTTCCTACGGTGCCCTAGACCCCTCATTCACAGCCGGAGAACTACATTGCCTAAAGACAGAAAGGGGAAAAACTAAACTGCCCCAGAGCAGATCCCAAAGCAATAGGCAGCCCCCAACATATAATGACGGTGAAGCAAGATGAAAACACTAACACAGATAGAAAGATAGGTTGAGCAAATGATGGGGCCCAAGCAAACTACATAGGACAGGATAGGAAAGCTGCTGTCTGCCATCCGCAAAAACCCTATCAAAATGAGTCAACCAACTGATAGGAAAAACAGGCCCTGAAGTCGCTAGACTTCAAAAGACTATATCAGCACTCAGGTATATTCTGAAGACAGAGCAAAAGATCAACAGATCAGAGACAAAAATGGAATTCAGCTCACCCCTGGCTGGGGATGGCATAACTCCCAAAAAACAAGGCAAAACAAAACTGAAGAGTACAAAGCAGAGCAGAAAAACTTAGCTTTGAGACGCAGGAATCAGACTGGTCTCCAAGAATCCAGCAGGAAAATCACCAGCCAGGATGAAGGGCGTCGGCAGCCTTATATCCAGTCCTCAATTCCAGCCACCCAGTCATCATCTAGCTGCCCAGGTGTTTGGTAATCAGTCTCACTACCTTCTGTTGTGAGTTCATTTTCCCCTTCACTACTGAGGCCCGAGAAACTCCCTCTTCTGGTGAAGAAAGGTAGTGAGCCTGATTGTCAAACACCTGGGGCTGATGATGATGACTGGCTGAGTGGAGCTAATGACTGGATATAAGGCTGCCGACGCCCTTCTGGCCTGCGGGTGATTTCTCTGTGGACTTCTAGGAAACCAGTCTGATTCCTGCTCATCTAAAGCTAAGATTTCTGCTTTGCCTTTTTGCATTAGTGTTTTGTTTTCCTTGCTTTTCTGGATTCTGCCATTCCCTGCTGGGGTGAGCTGAATCTCCTTTTGCCTGTTGCTCTGTCTTCAGAATATTCCTGAGTACTGACATAGCTTTTTTGAAGCCTTTTGTCTTCAGGGCCTTTTTTACTGTCAGTTGTTGGCTCTTATTTTCATAGGGTTTTTCACGGATTGCAGACAGCAGCCTTCCTGTCCTTTCCTATCTAAAGCTAGCGTGGGCCCCATCTTTGCTCAGTCTATCTTTCTGTCTGTGTTTTGTTCTTTCTTCTTGCTTCACCGTCATTATATGTTGGGGGCTGCCTTTTGCTTTGGGGTCTGCTCTGGGGCAGTTTAGATTTCCCTTTCTGTCTTTAGGCTATGTAGTCCTCCGGCTGTGATCGAGGGGCCTAGGGCATCGTAGGAGCCCCCCAGGGCTACTGCTAGTTGTGTTGATAGGTTCAGGGGTCTGCAATCCGATAGCTGCCAACTTCTCTGGTTTTCTGGACTTAGCTAGCATTTCTATTTTTGCCTCCTACGGTGACTCAATCATAACAACCTTCCTTCACTAGAGGAGGGAGTTCATCAGACCTCAATGGTGAAGGGAAAAATGAACTCACAACACCAACCACTTAGATGCCAGACTGGAAATACCAAGTGGGTGGAGTTTAGTCAATAGAATGCAACAACCTAGTTAGAGTAGCAGTGATGCAGCCACAGCAAGGATGTAGGAAAGCCGCGCTCTCCTTGTTCCAGTAGGCCAACACACCAGATCTGAGAAACTGTACCTCAGCATGAACTAAAGTTGTAAAGAAAAAGGAGGATTAAGGACTAAATCCCCAGCCGCTCCTCATTGTAGTGGACATCCGCCCCTGAAGGAGAATTACACTGATCTCCTAGAGCACACAGTTTGCCGTAGATGCAGGAGGAATCTCAGAAGTAAGTCGCCCATAGTAAAGACTAGGATGTTGAGGCCCACTGGGGTATCACAGCCCTGAAGAGTGGAAGAAGGGATCCAGAGTGTCAGTATAAGGCAGGAATGACATACTGCCTGGAACTGTCCACTTCTTCCCAGTATGTCTGTATCTGCTTCTGCTGTTATTATGGGAACCTACCTTAAGAAATGTGCATCTGTGATTATCAGACGTATAACCATCTAGCACAGGGTTCCCCAACTCCAGTCCTCAAGGCCCACCAACAGATCATGTTTTCAGGATTTCCTTAGTATTGCTCAGGTGATAATTGCATCACCTGTACAATACAAGGGAAATCCTGAAAACATGATCTGTTGGTGGGCCTTGAGGACTGGAGTTGGGGAACCCTGATCTAGCATACATACCTCCATCTGCTGTTATGAATCTGCTGATGTTTAAAGTAAAGTTTACGCTGTTTTCAACACCACTGCTGCCTGTCCTGTTTCTTCCCTACAATCACCATCATTGGGTTCGCCAGTAATCATTCAACCGAGAGGAAGCAATAATGCCTGCATCACCCCCACACATTCCCAACCATGTGCACACCAGTGCATCAGTGCGCCAGGCATCGGGCACAGCCACCACCCTTGACACTAAGGATACGACCCATGCCCTGCGCACTGCATGCCCATGGATTGCTGACATTGGGATTATGGTTCATTCAGGGCACGGATGTGTCCTTTATGAAAAAACAAAACACTTTATTTTGTGATATTCTGTTTTGAGGTTTATGTTATATGTGTCAATGGTTGAGAGGTGAATTACAATCTGTCAAGAGTTATGTCAGGAAAATGGAGAACTTGGAGTCATAATCAAAGTCCCAGTAAGGTTGGATGCATCTGTAAATTTTGAAGACAAGCTTAGTTGAAATGTCCATTCACCACATACTGACATAACCACTCTGTTGTACCTGAGTTGGCCAGGTGACAGCCTTTTATATGAAAGATCACCAAGTAATGCTACATTTCTTCAATTAAAAATGTGTCTCCAGTTTTATAAATTCCCTTTAGGGCAACAGAGTTCCAGTAGGCCACTCTTCACTTTCAGTTCGACTTCCTTAACTTCCATGTTTGTGTGATACAAGTTGTAGCTTTTATTACAACTATTTGGGGCCCATACTGCTTTCAGAACTTTCTGATCACATTTTATTCCAGGTTTTTTTAAGTTGGAGACAATGTTCTATTTTTTTTAATTAATCTTGGCACTCATTCCTGGGATTACAATAATTTATTAGTTCGGATAGTGACATATGTGGCGATACCAATCATATTATTTTTCTATCTTTTAGATTATATTCATGCTTTTTTTAAATTGTTTTTTACATTTACATTACATTTTTTAATTGCCCTCCCCCTAGGTGACCTGAACTTGGGATTGCATGTAACATAAACTGTAATGTTAAAATATTATAGTGTACTGTAAAATTGTCATTTTTCAATGAAGTCCAAACACTCTACAGATAAGGGAGGCTTCAGTGGGCCTCTTATTGCCATTAAAACACAATCATCAGCCCATTTCTAACCTCTTAAATGCTACTGTCAGATATGACAGCAGCATCTAAAGGGGGTTTTACACCCTGACAAAGCGTCACCGATTTTGTGACGCAGCAGCGATATTGCTAGCGATATCGCGATGTGTGATACTTACCTCCAATCGGCTCCCCTGCTGTCTGTCGCTGATCGTGCGAAATCGGCCGGGTCCATTTCTCGTCGGGGGCTTCCTGCTTGGTTTCCTGCTGGCGCCGACGAGCATCATCATCGCTGCGTGTGAAAGGTAAGTAACAACCGCTGCTGCGTCGCTACATCGCTAGTGAGATCTGCCTGTGTGGCAGCTCACTAGCGACCATTTAGCGATGCACCAGCGATCCTGACCAGGTCGTATCGTGGTCGGATCGCTGGTGCATCACTAAATGTAAAGGGGCCTTAAGAGGTTAAACTGATACGATCCGAGCTATCAGTTAGACCTTGCTGCCTGCGGCTGTCCTGTAAGGAGCAGGCTCAGCTCCTGAGTCCGTTCGATACATGCAGTGTACACAGAGCTGAGTGGGACCCAAGGACACCGTGGGTCTCTTGGTACTTGCTTGGATTTGCCATGTAGTGGCACCAGCCTTGTTCTTGGTGATCACTGTGATGGCACTGATGTTTCTGATAATAACCCATTTGTAGTAAACTAGGGAAGAGGCGATATATTTCCACCCTTTATGCACAGACAGGGCTCTAACAACACACAGATCTTATTATTCATCTTCTGTTTCTGAAGCTTCAGCCTCGGTGTGTGCCGATCGCATAAGCAAAAACTGTTACTCGCAAAGTGCATAAAGCAATTCATACAGCTCTGCACTTACCCATATTAGTTAATAAATGTGAAAGGCATTTTCTCCAGCTACAATTTACGTGATTGTCCTACAAAGTACTATAAGTACAAAAATACGGATGCATTCCTTTAATACCTTAAAACTTCTTATCATCCTAACATCCACATCCGCTGTCTCTGTTTATGCAAAAAACAAAAATAAAAAATAATCATTTGTGGTATGCCGGGCAAACGATCATGCAAGCGCTTAATGTTAATGTTTGGTTTATGATCGTCCTCTGTTTTGGAATATTAAAACTTTACTTTAATGGTAAATTAGGGTCAAGGAGCAAAGTTAGAGGATAGAAAATAACACACTCCGATCCCTACCTGACGTCGGTAAGAATCTTGCCTATCCAGCATCGTCTACGACTTTACGATATGGAAGAAATTGGTGATGTGAACCTTTATGTTATTTCTTTTTTTATACCAGCATTGGGCAATGTGCTGACCCTTCCGAGATCAGATAGTCTGAGTATACATCATTATAACATTGCATACTGCTGAATTATGCAGATGATAGGATTTACTGGCACTTCTTATTGACAGCGAATGGAGGCCGCACAGTTGCGCGGCAGAACTGATGTAGCATGTTATGTTATTATTTTCCTACTTTACTCTCACAGAATATTTTTAGCACATTTAACCCCTTTGTGACCGGGCCAATTTTTTAAATTCTGACCAATGTCATTTTATGTGGTCTTAACCAGAACGCTTCAACAAATCCCAGTGATTTTGAGACTGTTTTTTCGTGGCACATTATAATTTATGATAGTCGTAAATTTAGATTGATATATTTTGTGTTTATTTATAAAAAAATATCAGAAACTTGACAAAAATGTAAAAAAAAATTGCAATTTTCAAACTTTGAATGATTATCCCTTTAATCCAGATAGTCATACCACAGAAAAATATTAATAAATAATGTTTCCCACATGTCTGCTTTACATCAGCACCAGTTTTAAAATGCTAATTTATTTTCTAAGCATTATAGGAGGTTTAAAAATGTAGCAGTAATTTTGCATTTTTTTCAAGGAAAGTTACAAAATTTATTTTTTTGAGGGACCTATCCAAGTTTGAAGTGACTTTAGGGGTGCTATATATTGGAAAACCCCAAACATGATACCATTTTAAAAACTGCACCCCCTGACATATTGAAAACTGCTGTCAGTTAGTTTATTAACCCTTCAGGTGATTTCCAGGAATTAATGCAAAGTGGTATAGCCAGAATGAAAAAGTGTTTGTTTACCACCTAAATGTCGCTAACTTCTGATCCATCCGCTATAGCCAACAGACTCTAAGGCCATTATTTGGCCATGAATTCCTATGGCAAACATTAGGACCACACAATCATGATCTCGGTGTCACTTAGATTAAAGCAGAAGCCTCCACAATCTATTAACCATTTATTTGATGTAGTCACTTTTGACAGCAGCAACTAAGGGGTTAAACTGATATGGATAGTGCCAACACCGATCATTTGTGATACAGCAAGTTGTCAGATATAGTGGACAGCCGACAGCTGCTGGATTGTCACCTGTATGGGGATGATATTCCCTTATATCTCAGGTCAGTAAATATACATATTGGATGTCATGAAGGGGTTAATATTATATTTTTATTTAAAGACGCCCTCCCATGTATTTTTTGTAAATATGTGTATGTGCATGTAACATAGTGTGAGTATATTAATATACTTATACTCAGGTAGCGCTGCTTTCTCAGGTATCCAGCACCATTTTCCTCTGCTTCCTAGTGATGTCACTGCTCTGCAGACTTTCCAATTTTTGCTGCGCTCTACGTGACCCGGAATTGACTTTTCATTATAAGTCTATTGAGCGTTCAGTATTTGGTCAGTAGTTTACATCAGTATTTGTAAGGCTAGTTTCACACTAGCATTTGGAGGTGCAGCACATGCTCGGCGTGAAGCTCCGCCCCTGCTGTACCTCCTATGGTCAGCTCCGCCTATGGGTACATGACGCTGCATGCCACCTGCGTACCCTATATTTAGCATTGGGTATGCAGGCCGTGCGCAGGTATGCTTTTGCCAGTGCATGCGTCCCTTTGACACTGCGCCGGGTGCACCAAAATGCAACACGGTTCGTTTGGCGCTGGTCGGCACAGTGTCAAAAACCGCATGTGCCAGCAAAAGCATACCTGCGCACGGCCTGTGTACCCAATTCTAAATATAGGGTACACAGGTTGCATTCAGAAAGTGCCCATGTACAGATTTTTTTTTCTCATGACGAATCGGCATTAAAGAAAATCTGATCACTGGATGTTCTATTGCTGGTACCTTCTGTAACCTTCTTAAGTAGAGATGAGCGAACCAAAACTTGAAAGTTCGGGGTTCGTACCGGACAGTTAGTGTCCGGTGCTAAATACCGAACACGGACTTCTCCATGAAGTAGGTTGCAATGTGCGGAGTTCCAGGGGAAATCCGAGAAGAGAGAAAGAGAAAGAGAGAGAATATTATTCAGCTAAAAAGTTCTGTTCCTCATTGTTTTTAATGTGTGTTCTGGTACAATATCAGGTACTTTTCCAAACTGAATTTTGTAATAAAGTTATGTTGGGTACCAGGACCAGGAATTCCATGAGTCTGATCACCCCTATTCTTAAGAAATCTTTTTTTAGATCAAAGTTAGTCTGAAATTTAGACATTTTGTATGGGCCGGGTTTCTGAAACCCCTGATGATTGAGTGTAACAGAGAAGCTGAGGCTATACATTGCCTTTGCAGCAGGCATTCTAATAGATGTACAAGTAATCCAATGTCCAAACGAGCAAGGGTTTCTTTCTTAGCAACATTCGGGTCTCGCTAAAAGAGTGGAATCAAAGCGATGGCGATGGACCCCCCCAAAATCTATGACAACTAAATTCATTGAATTATAATCTGAAAAGGGTTCTAGTCTTGGGTCTATCCCTTAAAGTTTATGCTCATGCTAGCAATTTTTTAAGATGTGCGAACTATGTTTCTGCACTTGCTGATGGGATTCAACAACTGATGATTCTTTTTTGTGTCCGTTGTTCAAATTGTGCTTCATTGACTTACATGTATTGGAAATTTTATTTTTGGCTCTTTACACTAAAAAGGAAACATGTCTCTACCTATATTTTTCACTTTTAAGTCAATGGAGAATGGGTTGAATAGGTTCACACATCTAAAAAGCAAAAAATAGCATGAATGTGGTCTGTCTATGCATTACCATCGATAGTGGATTAATACTGTATATTTTTTGTATTAATATGGGAAGAAGGAGCATACAGTACAAGAAGAAGATATACTAGAGAGGTGGAGTAACCATTTATATAGGATTAAACGCAGTGCATTACGTAGGTATGTATACGCACCATCTTTCTATCTGAGACAGAAGCAACCTTTCAGCAGCTTTTTTGTGGAATGGGGCCAGTTGGAATAACCTTTTGCATCAAAGTGGTGAAACTTGAAGGTGTGCTTAAACACATACCTTATTATGAGATGTGACAGATACACCCCATTTAAGGAAATGCCAAAATTCCTATTACAGGGTGCCAATATCTGAGGTACTGCTAGTAATGGTAATGTTTTTGTACTATGTCCTTTAAATAGTTAATGTGCACTAAGTAAAATTTCTGGTTAATGGGTCAGCATTGGACAGAATAGTAAGCATCCTAATGCCCTTGATACTGTTCTTGAGAGCAAGAAAGGTCTGACACATGCAGACAGAGCAGTGAGGAAGAGGAGGAGTCTGTTATAGAGAGATATTCCTGCATCATTACTATCTAGAAAGTGGGGGTTAGTAAGAACTTGCAATTATGGTGCACTACCCAAAGGCTTTAGTGATGGCTACAGTGTAGCTCCAGCCTGAATATTGTAGGTGGTAATATTTGACCTCGGTGGAAAGTATCTCTCTGATAGTATCGTAATTATAGAGGCCACATATGCCAGAGCAGAAGAAAGGCAAGCATTCATGTGTTCTCTATGGGGACGGCGGAGTTAGGCTGCTGCTACACTCATCTGTCAGTGTCTTATCCAACGTCAAAACTAAAGGAGTATTAAAATAAAATCAGCTAAGATGAAATGGGCAGTTGGAAAATCCCAGTACACATTAGCTGATCGGTCGATCCAAAAGAGTTCAGACAGCCATCCTCTAATGTGTATAGGTTCCTTTAGAGAATGTGTAAATTTAGCTTCATTCTAAGTAAAGCTCATTGATTTATATTGTTTTTGTTTCTTTGTCTTGCACAGTATATATATATATATATATATATACGCAACGAAGGAAATAATTACGGTATTTGATCCCTTTCTGATTTTGTAAGTTTGCACTCTGACAAAAACATCTGTCTTACATAGTCACCTTTGTAAAAGGCTCCTGTCCACAGACTCAATTAATCAGTCAGACTCTAACCTCTACAGCATGGGTAAGACCAAAGAGCTTTCTAAGGATGTCAGGGACAAGATCATAGACCTGCACAAAGCTGGAATGGACTACAAAACCGTACAAAAGGCGCTGGGTGAGAAGGAGACAACTGTTGGTGCAACAGTTGGAAACTGGAAGAAGTATAAAATGACTGCCAATCGACATCGATCTGGAGCACGATGCAAAATTTCACCTCGTGGGGGTAAACTTTTATCAAGAGGAAGGTGAAAGATAAGCCTAAAACTACATGGGGGAGACTTGTTAATGATCTCAAGGCAGCTGGGACCACAATCACCAAGAAAACCATTGGTAACACATTACACCGTAAAGGTTTAAAATCCTGCAGTGCCCGCAAGGTCCCTGTCATGATCCCAGTGCAGGTTTTTGAGCTGCACGTCAGGGGTTAATGTCTGGAGCTCAGTGCAGGTTTTGACCTGCACACCTGGGGTTAATGATTGTGGCCTCTCTATGGTTCTGGGAGAGCTTCTTAAACCCCTGGGAAGCTCCAATCCCTGTCAGTTATACTTTTGCCTTTGGCCGAGTGTGCTGACCTCTGTGTGCCTGTGCCTGTTCGTTGTTATAGCTTGTTTATATGGTTCTGACCCGGTTCTGCTCCCCGTTGTGAGTTTGCCTGTTGATTCTGTACTTCGCTACTCTCCCTGTGTATGACTCATTGCCTGTGATCTGACTACTCTCTGCTCGCCCCTCTTGTACTTTGCAGCTATCTCTGTGTATGACTCATTGGCTACGTCCTGACTATCCTTCCTGTCTATGCCCCTTGGTAACTTTGTCTCGCAGTTACCCTGCTAGGAGTTCTCATGCAGCTCCTAGCTCTCTGGAGTTTAGGCCACGCCCCCAGCAATCACGTGCTTCAGGTCCTGCTGTTCTGAAGTACACACCTACTCGGCTGCTGCCCGCTCCACAGGTATCTTTGAGCACAGTTCGCTTTACTCAGGACATGCGCACTTGCTCAGTGAGCAAATGCAGTGCGGTGTTCTTGACATTATAACTGACCGTGAACTTTTTTTTTTTCTCTCCTCACTTCTGCAGCATGGACCCAATGCATCCCTTATCTGAGCAGGTGAAATGCTTGACTCAGTCGCTGCAGAAGCTAAGTTTGGAACACCAAGCTCTGGCCCAGTCCCAGCGGCAGGTTGCGGACTTGGTTCAGGGAATGCTTTCCGCAGGCTTTCAGCAGGTGGGGAATAGAGGTCATTTTAGTCCCACTCGAATCCCCGGTTAAATTGCCAGATACGTTTTCTGATAACAAAGATAAATTCAGAGCATTTATGGAGGGTTGTAAGCTCTTTTTCTCTTTGAGACCCTGCTCCTCTGGGGATGAGAAACAGAGGGTGGGGGTGGTTATGTCCCTGCTCAGGGGGTCCCCACAAGCCTGGGCATTTTCGCTTTCCTCTTCTGCCCCTGAGAGAATGTCTGTGGATGTGTTTTTTGAAGCCTTAGGGCTTATTTATGATGAGCTTGATAGAGTGCGTTTGGCTGAGGACAAGGTGATGAGTGTCTGTCAGGGGGAGCACTCGGCCGAGTGGTTCTGTACTGAATTCAGATGTCGGGCAGCCGAGATTACTTGGCGTGATGCCGCCCTTCAGGGGCTGTTCCGTAGAGGCCTGTGTGAATGTCTGAAGGATGCCCTGGCACTCCATCCTCCACCTGACTCCTGGAGGATGCCATGACCCAAGCGGTTCGCATGGATCGCAGACTGCGGGCTAGAGGCGTTATGCAACTGGAAACACCATTATTCTTCAGTGGAGATGAGACCCGGACTCTTCCTGTGGCTATGGAAGTGAGCACTGTCACCTGTGAGGGAAAGGAAAGAAGACGCCGCCGGGAAAAGCAGTTGTGCTTCTATTGTGGGAAATCTGGACATTGGAAGAAGGACTGCCCCTCCTGTCCGTCATCCTCCAAGATGGCGGGAAACGACTAGGTCTGGGCAGTAGTCGAGGAGGCTACCCAGACCTTCAGGTACAATATTCCTCATGTGCAAAGATGGTGCTGCAGGTGGAACTGGAGCTTGGTAATGGTCCGGTTCAAACTACTGCTTTTGTTGACTGTAGTTCTGCCGTGAACCTGATTGATACCCAACTTATGACTCTTAATAAGATAGGGACAGTCAGGCTTCAGGATCCTGTTAAACTTGTGGCAATTGACTCGTCCCCCTTACCCAGGATGGTATCTGTTGCAGGTCTGAACTTTTTTCTCTAAAAGTGGGTTCCACTCATGTGGAAAAACTAAGTTGTCTTGTGCTAGATAACTTGCCTGCAGGACTGGTACTGGGGATGCCTTGGCTTCAATGCCATAATCCTACCATTGATTGGGTTACAGGGGAGATCACTCAATGGGGATGTAAGGATAAATGTGGTAACCTGGGACATCTTCTTAACGCTGTTAAATCCGTATCTGTGTCGTCTGTCAGTCTGGAAGGTATTCCGGAGTACCTGAAGGATTTCAAAGACGTTTTTTCCGAAAGTGAGGCTGAGGCACTGCCACCACATAGACCCTATGATTATGCCATTGATTTAGTACCCGGAGGCAAGTTACCTAAGGCTCGATTGTTCAAATTGTCTGGGCCTGAGCGCCAAGCCATGAAGGAGTACATAGCTGAGAGTCTCCGCAAAGGGCATATCAGGCCTTCTGTGTAACCTGTGGCAGCAGGATTCTTCTTTGTGAAGAAGAAAGATGGTGGTTTGCGGCTGTGCCTCGACTTTCGGGAACTGAACAAGATAACGGTTAGGAACACTTACCCGCTTCCCCTCATCCCAGACTTATGTAACCAGTTAGCTGAGGCCCAGTGGTTCTCCAAGTTAGATCTCCGAGGGCCTACAATCTGATAAGGGTTCGGGAAGGGGACGAGTGGAAAACTGCATTCCTCACATCAGAAGGACTCTTTGAAAACCTGGTAATGCCGTTTGGGTTAACTAATGCACACGCTATTTTCCAGAATTCCATCAATGTTGTGTTTTCTGACCTGATAGGCCGTTTTGTTATTTATTTGGATGACATTTTGGTGTATTCCCCGGACAGCCAATCTCACTTGCAACATCTACAGACAGTTCTCCAGAGACTCAAGGAGGACCAATTGTACGCTAAATTGGAAAAATGTTCATTTTTTGCACAGGAACTGTCTTTTTGGGGTTGATTGTGTCCTGTGAGGGATTTCGTATGGATCCTAAGAAGGTGCTGGTGATCGCTGACTGGGTTCAGCCCCGAGATCTTAAGGGGCTCCAGTGCTTCTTAGGATTTGCAAACTATTATCGGAGATTCATTAAAGGTTTCTCACAAGTGGTTAAACCACTCACGGATCTTACCCAGAAGGGCGCTGATGTAAAAAATTGGTCTGTACTCGCTAAGGAGTCCTTCTCAGCTATTAAGAAATGTTTCATGTCCGCCCCGGTGTTGGTACAACCAGACCCGTCCAAACCATTCATTGTGGAGGTGGATGCTTCTGAAGTGGGGGTGGGGGCTGTGCTGTCCCAGGGTCCGGCCACCCTTACCAATCTCAAACCATGTGCCTTCTTCTCCAAGAAGTTCTCTTCTGTCGAGAGAAACTATGACGTAGGCAATAGAGAACTTCTTGTGGTCAAGCTGGCGTTTGAGGAATGGAGGCACTTTTTGGAAGGGGCCGCTCACCCTATCACGGTTGTCACGGATCACAAAAATTTGGCATACCTTGAATCTGCTAAGAGGCTTACTCCGAGACAAGTCCGTTGGTCACTTTTTTTTTCACGATTTCAATTCTCCATTACTTTTCGACCAGGGTCCAAAAATGTTATAGCGGATGCCCTGTCCTGAACATTTGACCCAGTGTCTCACCCCGAGCAGCCATCCTCCATTCTTCCCCCATGGGTGGTAGTGGCGGGGTCTCATCTGAGTTGGAACAAGAGATTTTAAGGGCTCAGGCCCTAGCTCCGGCAACCAGGCCAGGGGATTAATTGTTTGTTCCAGATTTATTGCGGCCTAGACTTCTGCAGGAGTTTCATGAGTCTAGGTTGAGTGCTCATCCAGGTATCACGGCCACTAGAGAGGCAGTAGCAAGGGGTTTTTGGTGGCCTTCACTATGGTCCGATGCCAAGAAATTTGTTTCTGCTTGTGGTGTGTGTGCCTGTTCCAAAAGCTCGCATAACCGGCCGGCTGGGGAACTCATACCTTTACCGGTTCCTGATAGGCCATGGACTCATCTTTCCAAGGATTTTATTACCGGCCTTCCACCTTCCAGGGGCAATACCGCAATCTGGGTGGTGGTCGATAGGTTTTCTAAACAGGCCCATTTCATTCCCTTGGCAGCATTACCCTCAGCAGAAACATTGTCAAGGTTTTTTGTGCAGCATGTGGTCCAATTGCATGGGGTACCCCTGAATGTTGTGTCTGACAGAGGTGTGAAGTTTGTGGCCAAATTTTGGAGGGCGTTCTGTATGAAATTGGGCATCTCACTCTCCTTCTCGTCGGCATATCACCCGGAGAGTAATGGTCAGACAGAACGCACCAATCAATCCCTGGAACAAATTCTCAGGTGTCTGACCTCCGCCAGACAGGAGGATTGGTGTGATGCGTTACCATTGGCGGAATTCGCTTTTAACAACCGGGTGAGTCAGTCCACCAACATGTCCCCATTTCTGATTAACTATGGGTTCAATCCGCATTTTGGGGAGTTTTCATGGGTGGATTCCGGTTGTCCAAGGGTAGAGGGGTCCGTTCAATGGTTAAAAAACCTCTGGGCTGAAGTCCAGCGTAATATCTCTCGGGCCCAGGGGAGGTACAAATATTTTGCTGACTAAAAGAGAGCCTCGGGAGACATGTTTCAGGTGGGAGAGAAGGTTTGGCTTTCCACACGTAACATCAACTTGAAGGTACCATCAGCTAAATTGGGACCAAAGTTCATTGGTCCGTACGAGATTATGGAGATAGTCAACCCAGTGGCGTATAGGTTGCGTCTCCCCGCCTCCTCAAAAATATCCAATGTGTTCCATAAATCTCTGTTGAAATCCGTAGGGTCTGTCAAAGAGGACTCCGAGCCTTTTGTTCCTCCACTGCTGGTGGAGGGTTAATTGGAGTATGAGGTAGGTCATATTGTGGACTCTCAGCGGGTGCGCCGCTCTTTGCAGTACCTGGTCCACTGGAAGGGATATGGACCAGAGGAGCGCTCATGGGTCCCTGCTCGCTCTGCACATGCAGATCGCCTGGTTCGGGCTTTCCATGCCAAGTACCCAGAGGCCCCCTGTTGAGAGGGGGGTACTGTCATGATCCCAGTGCAGGTTTTTGAGCTGCACGTCAGGGGTTAATGAATGTGGCCTCTCTATGGTTCTGGGAGAGCTTCTTAAACCCCTGGGAAGCTCCAATCCCTGTCAGTTATACTTTTGCCTTTGGCCGAGTGTGGTGACCTCTGTGTGCCTGTGCCTGTTCGTTGTTATAGCTTGTTTATATGGTTCTGACCCGGTTCTGTTCCAAGTTGTGAGTTTGCCTGTTGATTCTGTACTTCGCTACTCTCCCTGTGTATGACTCATTGCCTGTGATCTGACTACTCTCTGCTCGCCCCTCTTGTACCTTGCAGCTATCTCTGTGTATGACTCATTGGCTACGTCCTGACTATCCTCCCTGTCTATGCCCCTTGGTAACTTTGTCTCGCAATTACCCTGCTTGGAGTTCTCGTGCAGCTCCTAGCTCTCTGGAGTTTAGGCCATGCCCCCAGCAATCACGTGTTTCAGGTCCTGCTGTTCTGAAGTACGCACCTACTTGGCTGCTGCCCGCTCAACAGGTATCTTTGAGCACAGTTCGCTTTACTCAGGACACGCGCACTGGCTCAGTGAGCAAGTACAATGCGGTGTTCTTGAAAGTCCCCCTGCTCAAGAAGGCACATGTGCAGGCCGGTCTGAAGTTTGCCAATGAACACCTGGATGATTCTGTGAGTGATTGTGAGAAGGTGCTGTGGTCAGATGAGACAAAAATTGAGGTATTTGGCATTAACTCGCCATGTTTGGAGGAAAAGAAATGCTGCCTATGACTCAAAGAACACTGTCCCTACTGTCAAGCATGGAGGTGGAAACATTATGTATTGGGGTGTTTCTCTGCTAAGCGCACAGGACTACTTCACCCCATCAATGAGAGAATGGATGGAGCCATGTACCGTAAAATCCTGAGTGTCAACCTCCTTCATTCCGCCAGGACATTAAAAATGGGTTGTGACTGGGTCTTCCAGCAAGACACTGACCCAAAATATACAGCCAAGGCAGCAAAGGAGTGGCTCAAAAAGAAGCACATTAAGGTCATGGAGTGGACTAGCCAGTCTCCAGACCTTAATCCCATAGAAAACTTATGGCGGTAGTTAAAGCTCTGAGTTGCCAAGTGACAGCCTCAAAATCTTAATGATTTAGAGATGATCTGCAAAGAGGAGTGGACCAAAATTCCTGCTGACATGTGCGCAAACCTCATCATCAACTACAAGAAATGTCTGACAGTAGCTTGCCAACAAGGGTTTTGGCAAGTATTAAGTCTTGTTTGCAAGAGGGATCAAATACTTATTTCCCACTGCAAACTGCAAATAAATTTATATAATTCATACAATGTGAGTTTCTGGATTTTATTTTTGATATTTTAAATTTTTGTGGAAATTCAAAAACTGAAAAGTGGGGCGTGCAACATTATTAGGCCCTTTTGACTTAATACTTTGTTGCGCCACCTTTTGCTGTGATTACACCTGCAAGTCGCTTGGGGTATGTCTCTATCAGTTCTGTACATCGACAGACTGAAATTCTTGCCCATTCTTCCTTGGAAAGCAACTCAAGCTCAGTGAGGTTTGATGGAGATCGTTTGTGAACAGCAGTTTTCAGCTCTTTCCACAGATTCTCGATTGGATTCAGGTCTGGACTTTGACTTGGCCATTCTAACACCTGGATACGTTTATTTGTGAACCATTCCATTGTAGATTTTGCTTTATGTTTGGGATCATTGTCTTGTTGGAAGACAAATCTCCCAATCTCAGGTCTTTATAATAAACTATAGGAACAGAAAAGCGCAAATAGAGTCTTATCCGGGTTAATGTAAAAGATATATAAGAAATCCACTCACCTGTTGCAGGAGAGATCAGGCATGTAAGGATAGAAGTCAGCTGCTGCACGTCCAAAGGTCAACCAAGTGACCGCTAATATATCAATTCTTGTGGAACTAATTTGTGGACTTCCATGCACTGCTTGACAAAATACAGGATTCCAATTATGGTGAAAGATTAATCATTTATTCCCAGCGCGTTTTGAAGTAAGAACTACTTCTTCCACAGGGGATGAACAACATTGGATCAGTCAGAGATCCACAATGAACTTCGGGAGTAAGTTTGCTGCACTGAAAGTAAAGGGGCCGAATAATATTGCACGCCCCACTTTTCAGTTTTTGTATTTCCACAAAAATATAAAATAACCAATACATTTCGTTCAACTTCACAATTGTGTCCCACTTGTTGCTGATTCTTCACCAAAAAGGTACATTTGGTATCTTTATGTTTGAAGCATGATATGTGGGAAAAGGTTGAAAAGTTCCAGGGGGCCGAATACTTTCGCAAGGCACTGTATATATAGTGAAGCAATATATTATTATTATTATTATTATTATTATTATTATTTGCAAACCAGAGCTGTGAATCCAGAGTTTGCGTTGTATGCTAGAATTCATTGTATTCATTCAGTATGTCTAGTTTTTCTTCCTAATTTCATTCTCACATTAGCTATGTTGTGTTGAGAACCCAGAAGGTAAATATTTGTAACCACAAACAATGAATGTCAGATTAAAGAGCATTTAATTGAGATGGGATGTTATAAAAAAATTGTAAGAAAACTATTATCTATTATATACATAATCCTAATTGGGTAGACAAATTGCAGCTTCTCTATCGATGTGTATTGAAGCAAATTGGTACTTTGCCAAACACAGTATTATATTCCATTGTAGCACAAACAAAAATGATGATTTTCTTAGGTATTGCATGTAGTCTCAGTGATGTATCAACATATCAGAATTATATCTAATTGACTATATACACAAATGGATGTAATAATCAAAAGAAAGCCCCAAAAATAAGGTAACAAAAGCTCAGAACATCAGATATTGAAATAATGCCATAATTTATCACCCTTTGTATTTTATGCTTTCTTATCCAATAGCCATTTCCTGCTGGTATTTTTTTTTCCAGTGCAGTCAGTCATGTGTATGTCTCACATGGTGAGGTGGATCCTTGATTCTACTTTCAGTCTGGTAGTGCAAGAGGTACAGAACATGACCTGAAGAGTAGGTGCAGCAGGGTGCTATGGTTGGATATTTAGAGGCTGTGAAAACTAGACTACCACTGGAGTGGTAGAGCAAAAGTGAAGAAGCAGCTAAAAAATGATGAAATCGATTCCAGAGATATGGAAGAGTTGAGTAGGTCGTATGGCTCTGGATAGAAATGTAGCAGAGTCGAGACTCATAGTTAAGCAGAGAAAGTCAGGAGACATGCTATAGCAATGTAGCAAAGCTAGGAATGTCATAAAGCACACAGGGACAAAGTAGCAGAGCCCAGCAATGTAGCAGAATTGGGTGTGTCTGCAAATATACTGAGGTTGTACGACAGAGCTGAGTATGACAGATGGAAAACTGGCAGTGTAGCAAAACTGAGTATGTCTGGAGGATCCCTGACGTAGAATAGAATAGCTGAATTTGGCTTCAGCTCTCTGTGGTGGAATAATTTACATACTCATGTCGGGAGACACAGAATGGGAGCAGTAGCCGTAATTAAAGACACCAACTATTTGAATTCTCAGGTAGAGTATTTTGGCCTCAGTGACTGAATAATGCTATGGGAGAATGCTGGCAGAGTGAGCAAGTGGCTCAATACAGTGCACAGAGCACTGGGCGCTGGATCCAGAAGAGATGAGTAGAACATCTCAAGCTAAGTTCCAAAGTGAAATAAACCATTCTCCAAAAATCCAGACATTCTGGTGAGATCTAGTTTGTTAGCTTTGTCTATGTATTGGTTTGCAATCCTGGTAAGGCTAGTTTCACACTTGCTTTTTTTTGCAGCGCGTTTTTCCCGCAAAAAAATGCATTGAAAAAACGCATACAAAAGCATACAACTGCTGCGTTTTTTTCAAGCATTTTTATGAGCATGCATGAAAAAAACGCAGCGTTTTTATGCGTTTGTATGCGTTTTTAGTGCGTTTTTACCGCGTTTGCGTTTTTTTCCAACATTAGTTGGCCCCTCACACTAACCCAAACCATGACTTTACTAACCCTAACCCTGACCCTAACCCTAACCCTAACCCTAACCCTGACCCTAACCCTGACCCTAACCCTTAACCAAACCATACTTAACCCTAACCCATACCCTAAACCCTAACTAACCCTAACCCTAACCCTAACCCTAACCCTGACCCTAACCCTAACCCTGACCCTAACCCTAACCCTAACCCTGACCCTAACCCTTAACCAAACCATACTTAACCCTAACCCTGACCCTAACCCTAACCCTAACCCTGACCCTAACCCTTAACCAAACCATACTTAACCCTAACCCTGACCCTAACCCCAACCCTAACCCTGACCCTGACCCTTAACCAAACCATACTTAACCCTAACCCTGAACCTAACCCTAACCCTAACCCTAACCCTGACCCTAACCTTTAACCAAACCATACTTAACCCTAACCCTGACCCTAACCCTAACCCTAACCCTGACCCTAACCCTTAACCAAACCATACTTAACCCTAACCCTGACCCTAACCCCAACCCTAACCCTGACCCTGACCCTTAACCAAACCATACTTAACCCTAACCCTGACCCTAATCCCAACCCTAACCCTGACCCTGACCCTAACCCTAACCCTAAACCCCTAAATTCCATGGTTAAAAAAAAAACGCATGTGCAAAAAAACGCATACATGAGCATGCCAGTGCGCATGTATGCGCATCCATAGGCTATAATGGCCATTTTTAGCGCAAAATGTGCGCATATGTGCGCATGCGCTTTTTTGCAGGGCCAAAAAATGCAACATGCTGCGTCTGGAAAATCCAAACGCACACCCCAAAAAAACGCAGCGCATGAAAATCGCATACATGCACTTACCAGCGCGCAGGTATGCGCACCCATGTTAAATATAGGGGAAAAAACGCATGCGCAGGTATGCGTTTTTTTCCAGCGCTAAAAAACGCAAATGTGAAACCAGCCTAAGTGTCCTAAAAAGGCACTAAAAGCTTTGGAAGAACCAAAAAAAACCAAAATATGTGCCAAGACAAAATGAATCATGCCCATGACAAAATATACAATATTTTATTAAATATAGTTAATAAAAACAGGATGTAGAAAAATCCAGAAATACAGATAAGCCTGATGCAGCATTTGTGAAATGCGCATCAGGTGATTGGTCAGGGAGCTTAAAGGGGTTGTCCACTACTAGGATAACCCCTTTTTAAACTAAATGTTTGGTCCCAATAAAATAATAAAGCCTATACTCACTTCCTGTGTCGGCTCTCTTCCAGCGGCGTCAGCACTCATGGTCCCGGGGCTGTGATGTGGTAGAATGACACTTAATGCCCGGTGCCCAATCAGCTCTAGTGTCACTGTTTCCACATTTGGACAAACTGAACATTAAGAGGATGTCCGGGATGAGCTGCCGCCCTGGCTTCCTCCTCATGTTCAGTTCATATGAAGTCAGAGACAGTGACACTAGCATCACGTGTCAAAACACTGTGTCACAGCCCCAGGGAGAGAGAATTCTGACACCGTGGGAATGGTACTGACACAGGAGGTGAGTATAGGCTTTATTATTTTATCGGGGCCAAACATTTAGTTTAAGAATGAGTTGTCCTAGTAGTGGACAATCCCTTTAACCAATTTACTATTTGTGGCTGTTACTTTGCAATTTCCTGTGGGTAACAATAAGTTTTTCTTGATATTAAAGTTTATGACTATACCTTTGTATACTTATTATACAACTTACTATTGTCATGGCTCAGTTTGGGGATTCAATCCAGTGACCTGTTGCTTCATGATATGTTCTTCTGTCCACTAAACTATTGCTATTTTCCTTTACATATCCAAATGCTGATTGTTCCTATTGTCTTTATTCTCATTTCTTTGTTTGCTCCTCTCCAGGTTTTTCCATTTTCCCATTTTATTTTGCCCTTTCACTTTCCAGGCGGAGCTTTATATATTATCCCTTCACTGCACTTCCTTGCTGGCTATACTTCAAGGTGGATTATTGCTAAGGAGTTTCAGCCTGCTATCTAATGAATTCTCCTTGCTAGACTTACACTGCTTATATTCTTGCTGTGGGTCTGTTTCTACACCCTCCCAGCACCTTTTCTTTTTAATACTGTAATGTTCTGGGAGGTTTTTCTAGTTTCATTTATTTTTTTGGTTTTCCTTACAATTCCCTCTCTCCCCTTTTCTAAAGGTGCTTTAAGTTTCTCACCCCTGACCTTTGTATCCACCTGCACACCTTCCTCTCTCTTTGTTGGCAGTGTGTTGCCGCCTCTTCTTCGGTTACTCAGGAGGCACGAAAAACCCTCAATGGCCTTTTGCTGAGTCTGAAGCAAAAAACTAAAGAGATTAATTGGAAAGTCCGTGTGCATGCAGCATGTTACATGTAAGCATATGTTCACAATGGCTACTAAACAGACAAAACCTAAGATAAAAACATAATAAGCAAATTCCTTGCAGTAAATAAATAAACAACAATAGTACATGAATATAATATTATTAAAATATTAAATAATATTATGTTAGTCAACATAATTTTGATAAAAGAAAATGTAAAAGCCATCCCACCACATCACAGTGACCCTATTCGGGACAGTTCTAACCTCTATTATTAAAATCTCACTATTTGTCAAATGACATACATGTGAATAAGGGCTGAGAAGGACTGAGACCCGGCTAATAGACATGCAGCCATGTGGAACTAGATTTTAGTATTATTTATTATGTTCTGCTTATATAGAGCTATCACATTCCATAGCACTTTACATACATTATCATCGTTGACTCAATGGGGCTCACAATCTACATTCCCTATCAGTATGCCTTTGGAGTCTGGGAGGAAACCAGAGAATGCAGAGGAAACCCACACAAACACGGGGAGAACATACAAACGCCTTGCAGATGTTGTCCTTGGTGGGATTTGAACCCATGACCCCAGTGCTAACCATTAAGCCACTGTACTGCCTCATTACATGAATATAATTACTAGCTCAAAGAAAGGAGAGGTCATACCTTTTTTGAGCAAAGTGCAAAAAAATTGAAACAAAAAGCCTAAAGAGATTAACTGGAATACAAGTTGGTGTGCATGCAGCGTGTAAGCGCATGTTCACACTGGTCACTAAACAGACAAATCCCAAGATAAAAAAAACATAAGCAAATACCCTACAGTAACTAAATAAACAAACAAACAGCAATACTGAATAAAAATAATATAAGGTGCTTAGTTAACATAATTTTGAATGTAAAAGCCATCTCACCACACTATGGTGATCCTATTCAGGACGATCCTATCCTCTAGTCTTAAAATCTCACTATTTGTCAAGTCACGCACATGTGGATAATGACTGACAAGGACTGAGACCCGGCATGCACACCAACTTATATAACGTCCCCTTGTGTAACCTGCAGCTGACTTCAGTGTATAAGCAACGGGCAGTGCATGACAACACTGCCATGCATTGCTGGTAACTGGCGCTCCAATGTCACCTGCCAGCCTTTCATTGACCATTGGCGCATATTGCAGCTGAAATAGCTGCTGACGTTGGCAGGTGATGTACCATGCAGGCCTGTCATGGACTCATACTCTGCAACCAAGATCATTGACTGCAGTCTATCAGAGGCTATTGAATGGCAACAGTCTTTACACATCAAAGCAAATGTCTAACTTGACCGAAGGCTTCCCCACACCTTTTTCTCAATGATATCTGATGTGGCACATACCACTGTGGGCATCAGTGTGGGACCTCAATAAGAGCTTACATTCTATAGCACAGAGAAAGGACCCAGTTGACCATAAGAGGTTACACTCTACATGAGAGAGCGAGATGACCCTGCTGACCATAAGAGCTTACACTCTACATGAGGGAGAGAGACAACCCCGATGACCAGAAGAGCTTACACTGTATAGGGGAGAGGACCCCCCCACCATAATACTTTACACTCTACAGCACTCTACAGAAGAGAGACTTTCCCAGTGACTTTGGAGATGGAAAACGCCTCTGCTGTACAAACCGTGCTCTGCTGATCTGTGATGGCCCCTGTACTGACCACCACTGTGCAATGTATGATAATACGCTAGATAACATTACTACATGGCATTATAGGGAGTTCCGGGGGCAATACAAAAAAACCTTTGTCTGCTCTACGATTATTCAGCAATGTGGGAAATGGTGATGGGTAAGTTTGTTTTTGTTTTTTTAAATCTCAAAATGTTCGAATTTGTGTGAGACCACGATTTTCAGGAAATTTGACGCAAGCTCAATCTTACGCGAATTGATCAGCTCCCTTCTACTAGGGGCCAAACTGTTTGACAAATCAATAACTTGCTTTTGATATTTCCCAGAACTTTGCTTTGACTGGGATGATATATATATATATATATATATTTATTTTTTGCACCCAACCCTTCGATAGACCAGAGTCATTTTTGTTTTTATGAGACCATTTTGGACCAAGAGCTACTGTACATGTATAAGCATCTCTCATAAATCCTCCATGATGGAAAATAATTCTTCTTAACTTGTTTGTTTTGCTCTGCTGGCTTCTAAAACCAGTATTCATTATTTTTATGCCTTTTCTTCATTAGTATATTCATTTCACAAAATATGTGTGACACAGTAAATTATAACATTGTTTAATGCAAACATATCTAGAAAGCTTATTGAGTGCATCCACACCATATATTTTACTTTTCATTTAGCTAAGTGGCTGTTGTTAATAATGCGAGCCGCTGTGAACAGCAGATCCCCCCTCTAGAAGAAATTTGCTTTTAATCATTTTCTATGATTAATTTACGTTCATTATTGCGCTAATTTTTCCCTGGCTGTTGGTGTTCCTGTTGTGAATTTCCTTAATGAGATTGAAATGGAAATTGTTTTCAAAACAGAACTTTGCATTCCATAATCTTATTGGCTAAGTGTGAAGTTGGGAGAAGAGGTTAAGTATTCTCCATTTGTCCTCAAGGGCTCTGATGTTATGTATGACTTGCCTGCTTTGATTCTGTCTTTAACCACTTAAGAACTAGTCAGTTTTGGTCTTTGAGATATGTTTTTTTTTCGCCCCAGTCATAATTCTTTCTTTTTGTTTTTCTGTCTAGAAAGTTGTCGAGTTGTTTGTTTTTATGTTTTGCTTTTTTTTAGGATAAGTTATATATTAAAGCAATTTGTCGCCAGACAAATATTTAATTATTTATTATAGTGTGAATTTGTTAGAGCTGATGAGGCTGATGTACTTACTTTGAAAATTTGGGTCAGCAAGGCTGCTGTGTGTTGTAGAATATAGCACTCCGCATAAGAAGAGTAGGCAATACTAGGCAAGGAAACTTTCAGAAATTATTTCTGAAAATTTCTTTCTCTAATGTTAATATTTAAATAAGATTAAGATAAGCATGGACTTAATCATTATTCTTTTAAAATTTTGAGGAATATAAAGCTATTAAGATACGATACGATACACTTTATTGATCCCAAGGTAAATTATGGTATCACAGCAGCGATACAACAGCATTACAAACAAAAAATTACGAACAGCATTAATACATTACATTACAAACAGCATTACATAGAGTAATTACTAGACACAGATCCTGCGCATGACTAACCACAATACTTAACAAACAAAGGTACACAAGTCTCTGTTCCTTTACATTAGTGCGGCGGCCCTAGGTCATAGCCGTCTTTCACCCTCAGTGAATTGTTATACATCCCCATAGCAGTAGGCACAAACGATTTCCTGAATTTCTCCTTCTTGCACCTTAGAAGGATTAGACGGCTGCTGAATGTGCTCTTCTGATTCAAGAACAGCCCGTATAGTGAGTGTGTATTATTGCTCATTATAGCCCAGCATTTCTTCTGAATCCTATCTTCCACTACCTCCTCAAAAGAGTCAAGATGGAGGCCAACAGCCGCACTTGCCTTCTTGATAAGTTTGTTGAGCTTATTGGCGTCAGCTACTCGCACACTGCTGCACACTTCTACCATGGACTGGTAGAACATTTCCTGCATTTTACAGCACACATTGAACGACCTGAGCTTCTGCAGAAAGTACAGTCTGCTCATTCCATTCTTGTGAATCTTCCCTGTATGACACCTCCAATCAAGTTTGCTGTCAAGGTGAACCCCCAAATATTTGTAGGTCTCAACCATCTCCACCTCCTGGTCAGCAATAGTGATCGGTAAGTAGTCATCTTTTTTCCTTCTATAACTCACCACCATCTCCTTGGTTTTCTTTACATTTATTTCTAGACAGTTAGTCTGTCACCAATCCACAAAGTCAGAAACCACCCTTCTATATTCCTTCTCACCCCGTTTCCCCACAATGCCCCCTACAATCACTGAGTCATCTGAGAATTTTTGGAGGTGACAGAAATCATATTTATACTGAAAGTCAGCTGTATACAATGTGAAAAGGAAGGGCGACAGCACTATACCCTGAGGGGCTCCCACACTGCTCTGTACACTGTCAGATACCACCTCCCCCATCCTTACAAACTGTGGCCTGTCTGTCAGGTAGTCGCTTATCCAGTTCACGATCCCCTCATCCACTGGCATATCAGTCAACTTATTTCGTAATAAGAGCGGCTGTAAGGTATTGAAAGCACTAGAGAAGTCAAAGATCATGGCGTTCACTGCAGTTCCATCATTGTCCAAGAATGAATGTATGTAGCAGAGACACTACAGCACCATCCACCCCCAATCTCTGCTGGTACGCAAACCGCAGGGGGTCAGTGTAGGCCCTCACCCTCGGGCGCAAGTAGGTAAGTACTATTCTCTCCAACGACTTCATAGCATGCGATGTTAAGGCCACTGGACAATAGTCGTGTAGGGAAGTTGGAAAGGTGATCTTGGGAATCGGCACCAGGCAGGTGGTGTGCCACAGCACTGGTATTCTCTGAGATTGTGGGCTCCTGTTAAACAGGAGCTGAAAGACATTACACAATTGGATTGCATACACTTTTAGGACACGTGGACTGAGGCCATCAGGCCCAGCTGCTTTGCCAATGACTAGTTTACGAAACTGTTTCCTCACATCACTTGGGGAGACAGTGAAAGCAGACAGTTCATCACCCAAAGTCAATGCTGCCAATCGTGCCTCAGCTCTATCCCTCATTCCTGATGACACAGCACATGTGTTGGTAAATTATTATTATTATTATGCATTTATATGGCGTCATTTATTCCATGGCGCTTTACATGTGAAAAAGGGAAATATAGACAAGTACAATAAACATGTGTAAGACAAGGAAGGTTGTCGTGAAGGTTTCCGCTGATGGTGAGAGTCTGATGTGTTGCGGCAGAGAGTTCCAGAGTATGGGGGAAGCACGGGAGAAGTCTTGTAAGCGGGTGTGGGAAGAAGAGATAAGGGGGGAGTAGAGAAGGAGATCTTGAGATGATCGAAGGTTGCATGCGGGTAGGTACCTAGAGACCATGTCACAGATGTATGGAGGAGACAGGTTGTGGATGGCTTTGTATGTCATGGTTGGGGTTTTGAATTGGAGCCTCTGGGCAATAGGAAGCCAGTGAAGGGCCTGGCATAAGGGGGAGGCTGGGGAATAGCGGGGAGACAGGTGGATTAGTTGGGCAGCAGAGTGTAGGATGGACTGGAGCGGAGCCAGAGTGCTAGAGGGGAGGTCAGAGAGTAGGAGGTTGCAGTAGTCGAGGCGGGAGATGATAAGAGCATGCACTAGTGTTTTTGTGGTTTGTGTTGAAGAACTTGTTCATTTCATTAGCCATGGGCAAATCCACTTCCCAATGCTCCGGCCTAGCCTTAAACCCAGTTAACTGCTTCATGCTCGACCACACCTCCTTGGAATTGTTGTGTGACAGTTTATTTTCTAATTTAATTCGGAACGCCTCAAGGGCATTCTCAATTTTCCCCTTTAAGTCCCTTTGTATCAATTTCAGTTTCTTAGTATCCTTCATTTTAATATGGAATATGGATTTTATAAAAGTAAGTACACCCGCCTCATTTGGTCTAATACATCTATTTAAAAATATAAGGATTATGTATTGTGAAATCTGGTGACTAGTGTTGAGCATTCCGATACCGCAAGTATCGGGTATCGGCCGATACTTGCTGTATCGGAATTCCGATACCGACTTCCGATATTTTTTCAATATCGGAAGTCGGCATCGGAATCGGAAGTTCAAAGTTGATTGACAGCCTGACGTCATCATGATGCGCGGTGTGTGCGCATCATGATGCGCCGTCATTTCGGGCCTTCCGGGGGTCTCTGCCGGCCTGCCGGGGGGCTGTGTGGACTGCCCGGGGTCTGTACCGGCCTGCCGGGGGGCTGTGCCGGCCTGCCGGTGGTCTGTGCACCCTGTGGGGGTCTGTACCGGCCTGCCGGGGGGCTGTGCCAGCCTGCCGGGGGGCTGTGCTGATGTCCGGGGGTCTGCGCAAGCATCGTCCGATGGGACTATAAGTCCCCTCTGGCGATGCCTGCTACCATGACAGTGATTGACACATTAGCCAATGATGGGACAGTAGTAGTCCCATCATCCGGCTAATGTGTTAAATGTTAAAAAAAAAAAAAAATACTACATACGTACTACATACATACTACATGCATGCTACATACATACTACATGCTACATACATACTACATATATACTACATGCATGCTACATACATACTACATGCTACATACATACTACATATATACTACATGCATGCTACATACATACTGCATGCTCCATACATACTACATACATACTACATACATACCATATATATACTACATACATACTACATGCATGCTACATACATTCTACATACATACTACATACATACTACATACATACCACATATATACTACATACATACTACATACATACCACATATATACTACATACATACTACATGCATGCTACATACATACCACATACATACTACATACATACTACATGCATGCTACATACATAACACATATATACTACATGCATGCTACATACATACTACATGCTACATACATACTACATATATACTACATACATACTACATACATACTACATGCATGATACATACATACTACATGCTACATACATACTACATATATACTACATGCATGCTACATACATACTACATGCTACATACATACTACATATATACTACATACATACTACATACATACTACATGCATGCTACATACATACTACATGCTACATACATACTACATATATACTACATACATACTACATACATACTACATACATGCTACATACATACTGCATGCTACATACATACTACATACATACTACATACATACTACATACATACCACATATATACTACATACATACTACATGCATGCTACATACATACTACATACATACCACATACATACTACATACATACTACATACATACTACATGCATGCTACATACATAACACATATACTACATGCATGCTACATACATACTACATGCTACATACATACTACATATATACTACATACATACTACATACATACTACATGCATGCTACATACATACTACATGCTGCATACATACTACATATATACTACATGCATGCTACATACATACTACATGCTACATACATACTACATATATACTACATGCATGCTACATACATACTGCATGCTACATACATACTACATACATACTACATACATACCACATATATACTACATACATACTACATGCATGCTACATACATACTACATACATACTACATACATACTACATACATACCACATATATACTACATACATACTACATGCATGCTACATACATACCACATACATACTACATACATACTACATACATACTACATGCATGCTACATACATAACACATATATACTACATGCATGCTACATACATACTACATGCTACATACATACTACATATATACTACATACATGCTACATACATACTACATGCTACATACATACTACATGCTACATACATACTACATATATACTACATGCATGCTACATACATACTACATGCTACATACATACTACATATATACTACATACATACTACATGCATGCTACATACATACTACATGCTACATACATACTACATATATACTACATGCATGCTACATACATACTACATGATACATACATACTACATATATACTACATACATACTACATACATGCTACATACATACTGCATGCTACATACATACTACATACATACTACATACATACCACATATATACTACATACATACTACATGCATGCTACATGCATACCACATACATACTACATTCATACTACATACATACTACATGCATGCTACATACATAACACATATATACTACATGCATGCTACATACATACTACATGCTACATACATACCACATACATACTACATGCATACTACATACATACTACATGCATGCTACATACATACTACATGCTACATACATACTACATATATACTACATGCATGCTACATACATACTACATGCTACATACATACTACATATATACTACATACATACTACATACATACTACATGCATGCTACATACATACTAGATGCTACATACATACCACATACATACTACATACATACTACATGCTACATACAGTACATACTACATATATACTACATGCATGCTACATACATACTGCATGCTACATGCATGCTACATACATACTACATACATACTACATGCTACATACATACCACATATATACTACATACATACTACATACAATACATTCATACAATACATACATAGACATACAGTACATATAACATAGAGTAACATACTTACCAATACTTGTCACATTGTTCCCCGAAGCCATTGTCTTTTACGGAATAAATATTAACATAACAAACCACAAAAATACTCACCCACGATCCGAAGCAGTCCACGAGTGTGTCCCACGACGATCTTGGGTAGAGAACTGCAGCATCAGCTGATGCTGCCATTCTCTACGGGCTGCAGGAATCCAATGACGGAAGGTAGGTATCCTTCCGCACTGTATTCCTCCGCCACTTAAAAAAAAAAAAGTCCCTAGTCTCACTTTATGCCATTGCTGCGTGGGAAATTCCCACACAGCAATGGCATAAAGTGAGACTAGGGACTTTTTTTTTTTAAGTGGCGGAGGAATACAGTGCGGAAGGATACCTACCTTCCATCATTGGATTCCTGCAGCCCGTAGAGAACGGCAGCATCAGCTGATGCTGCAGTTCTCTACCCAAGATCGTCGTGGGACACACTCGTGGACTGCTTCGGATCGTGGGTGAGTATTTTTGTGGTTTGTTATGTTAATATTTATTCCGTAAAAGACAATGGCTTCGGGGAACAATGTGACAAGTATTGGTAAGTATGTTACTCTATGTTATATGTACTGTATGTCTATGTATGTATTGTATGAATGTATTGTATGTAGTATGTATGTAGTATATATGTGGTATGTATGTAGCATGTAGTATGTATGTAGTATGTATGTAGCATGCATGTAGCATGCAGTATGTATGTAGCATGCATGTAGTATATATGTAGTATGTATGTGGTATGTATGTAGCATGTAGTATGTATGTAGCATGCATGTGGTATGTATGTAGTATGTATGTGGTATGTATGTAGCATGTAGTATGTATGTAGCATGCATGTAGTATATATGTAGTATGTATGTAGCATGTAGTATGTATGTAGCATGCATGTAGTATGTATGTAGTATGTATGTAGCATGCATGTAGCATGCAGTATGTATGTAGCATGCATGTAGTATATATGTAGTATGTATGTGGTATGTATGTAGCATGTAGTATGTATGTAGCATGCATGTAGTATGTATGTAGTATGTATGTAGCATGTAGTATGTATGTAGCATGCATGTAGTATATATGTAGTATGTATGTAGCATGTATGTAGCATGCATGTAGTATGTATGTAGTATGTATGTAGTATGTATGTGGTATGTATGTAGCATGTAGTATGTATGTAGCATGCATGTAGTATATATGTGTTATGTATGTAGCATGTAGCATGCATGTAGCATGCATGTAGTATGTATGTAGTATATATGTGGTATGTATGTAGCATGTAGTATGTATGTAGCATGCAGTATGTATGTAGCATGCATGTAGTATATATGTAGTATGTATGTAGCATATATGTAGTATGTATGTAGCATGTAGTATGTATGTAGCATGCAGTATGTATGTAGCATGCATGTAGTATATATGTAGTATGTATGTAGCATATATGTAGTATGTATGTAGCATGTAGTATATATGTAGTATGCATGTTGCATGCATGTAGTATATATGTAGTATGTATGTTGCATGTAGTATATATGTAGTATGAATGTAGCATGTATGTAGTATGTAGTATGAATGTAGCATGTATGTAGTATGCATGTTGTATGTATGTAGCATGTATGTAGCATGTAATTTTTTTTTTTACATTCAACACATTAGCCGGATGATGGGACTACTACTGTCCCATCATTGGCTAATGTGTCAATCACTGTCATGGTAGCAGGCATCGCCCGATGGGACTTGTAGTCCCATCGGATGATGCCTGCACAGACCCCCGAAGCCTGCACAGACCACCGGCAGGCCGGCACAGCCCCCCGGCAGGCCGGCACAGCCCACCGGAGCCTGCACAGACCACCGGCAGGCCGGCACAGCCCCCCGGCAGGCCGGCACAACCCACCGGAGCCTGCACAGACCACCGGCAGGCCGGCACAGCCCCCCGGCAGGCCGGCACAGACCACCGGAGCCTGCACAGACCCCCTGGCAGGCCGGCACAGCCCCCCGAAAGGCCCGTACAGACCCCAGAGAGGCTGTACAAGGCAAAAACAGGGTTTTTCTTATTCCGATACCGGAAGTCCCATAGACTTGAATGGGACTTCCGGTATCGGAATCGGCGATACCGATACTTTTTTTTTTAAGATCGGCCGATCCATTCCGATCCGATACTTTGAAGTATCGGACGGTATCGCTCAACTCTACTGGTGACAGATCTGCTTTAAAAATCATTTTAGCGTACACCTAAGTTACTATTTACTGTATCATTATAGTAGTGATGAAAGTCATTGCTGTATTTGTGATTTGTGCGCAAACCTCATCATCAATTACAAAAAAACCTCTTACTGCTGTGCTTGCCAACAAAGGTTTTGCCACCAAGTATTAAGTTTTGTTTGCCAGAGGAATCAAATACTTATTTCTCACTGCAAAATGCAAATAAATTTATATAATTTATGCAATGTGATTTTCTGGATTTTATTTCTGATATTCTATTTCTCAATGTTAAAATTAACCTACCCTTAAAATTATAGACTGTTCATGTTCTTTGTCAGTGGGCAAACTTATAAAACTTATAAAGTCAGCAAGGGATGAAATAATTATTTCCCCCACTGTACGTGATCTGGTCATGATGTGGTTGTATTTCTCCCTTGTATGGGGTATTATTCGGTCACTATGTGGTGGTAATATGTGGTCTGGTCACAATGTGGCGGTATTTGTCTCTTGTATGTGGTATTATTGGTCTTGATATAGGGGATTGTGTTGTGTATGGAGGTCACTTGTTCTCTCTGATATCAATAAGGGGAAGATTCTTGATCTCCAATAGACATTAAATACTTAGATTTTTATCCCCTCCCTGTCCTGTGACTATAACACAGTAGCAAATATATACTTACAGGGGTTCTACAGTGAAAAATAGTAATCAACTATCCTAAGGCCACATCCACAAGTTCAGTATTTGGTCAGGATTTTACATCAGTATTTGTAAGCCAATATTAGAAATGGCTAAATAATGCAGAAGTGGTGCCCGTGTTTCTATTATACTTTTCCTCGGATTGTTCCACTCCTGGTTTTGTCTTCCAAATACTGATGTAAAATACTGACCAAATACTGTACATCTGAATGTGGCTAAAGGATAAGTGATAAGTTATAGCTTAGTGGGGGTCTGACTACTGTGACCTGCACCGATCTGCAGAATGTGCAACGTTTTTCCCCATTAGCATGGAGCGGCATGTACAACCGTTAATCCATTCATTCCCTAAGGGGCTGCACTTGGCTTTTTCCGTAAGCTGTCAAAGAGGATGAATGGAACTGCAGTCACACATTCAACCTGTGGCTCCTTTTTAAAATAGGGATAAAAGTGCCCTGTCAGGGATAAAAGTCCCCCATTCTTCCGATCGGTGCGGTTTCCAATGGTTGGATTCCATCAATCAAGAACTTATCACCTATCTAACCGGTCAAAGAACCTTTTAATGTAAACCACCATAATTGTACATCCCTTTCATGCTGGCGCACAGTAGATGTTTCAGGAGCCTCCTTTGTTTTACAATTGACGCTCCACTATAACTGGAATAATGGCTAACGGGCGCTTACATATAGCTGTAGGGTGGGCCCCTAGGGTCAATTCCCTCTGTGGGCCCCCAGACACCCCAGTCTGACCCTGGGTATTTGTATCCCAAGGTAAACCCTAAAAAAATGTACATACTGCCAGCACAGCCAATTAAATAGAATGGATGAGTCTGTTCATGCATGAAACAAGACCTCCTAGATAACCTAGATTGTAAAGAAAGCATCTACAGGGGAAGAAAAGCTATATCCCATGTGTATCGCCACTGAAAATGTGGCTTCATCGGGGCAAAGATCCATGGCCTTAGCAGGTATTGTTTCATACATGAACAGACCCACGCACAGTATGCACTTAGTTTATATTTCTGTTGTTTTCTCTTATGTACTATTCGGATATTATTGGTTTGGCTATTATGCCTATTGGGGTTAGGTTATTTTTACCATATATTCACCTCATGTGATGTGTTATTTATTTGCATACTGTACATTATGTCTGTCAGGGTTAGGTGCTTTTTACACACATTCAGCTTATGTGACGTATATTGTCAATCTGCACATTGGGCTTTTTAAGTGTTTTTAATGTTGCCTTTGGTTCCATGTACAATAAAAATTAATTACTTTAGGGGACCTTTTTGCATACTTCTCTTTATTTTCTTGCAGTTTCCCTGGTATGCTGAAGGTTGATCCCTTTGTATAGGGTGATAGGGTTGTGCCCTTTATTATCCAGTTGCCAGATAGCAAATATATAATATACGTTATAACATTACATACTTTACTTTTGTGTCATAGTTTTTGCATAAAACATTTTAAGATATAAAAAAGTACAAAGCAATACAAAAACTGATACATTGAATAACTTTATGTGTACAGTAATATGCGTGTAATATGTGAGTAATAAGCTATGTTCATGTGATAATTATAATATGTGATTAACTGATTATATTATGTGCTGATTGTGCAGTTTTGTGTCCTGGGGTGCTGGGACTTGTAGGCTTTGGTACTCGGAGGCTACACTCAAATTTGTTATCTTAGGCCGGGATCACACTACTGTGTGTCATGCGAGAAACTCGCACGAGTCTCTCGCATCAACACCCGGCACTGCCGCCGGCACTCAGGACCGGAGCTGTGCAGCCACAGCTCCGGTCCTGAGTGCCGGGTGTTGATGCGAGAAACTCGTGCGAGTTTCACGCATCACACACAGTAGTGTGATCCCGACCTTAAAGGCAATCTTCCACCGGGTTTTTGCTACCTCATCTGAGAACAGCATAGTGTAGTGGCTGAGGCCCTGATTCCAGTGATGTACCATTTACTGGGCTGTTTGCTATGATTTTGTTAAAATCAGTTTTCTCTGATGCAGACCTACCAGTTCCCAGTATGCTGAGCTCTGTATAATCCTGTCCATACTGTGAATGGAAGCTTTCTGAGTACACTATGCATAGGCAGAAAGATGAGAACTCAGTTGTCAGCTAGTAGAGTATGTCTGCCACAGTGCTGAACCAGAAAGAGCCTCAAGCTGATGTGGATTTGGGAAGTATGACACTGAAGCACTGCAGCACAATGTTGATGGAATGAACAGAGCGGAACTAATAAAACAGAGTATTACGGTTTTACGGGGCTGACTGTAAATGGCTCATGTTTAGTGATTGGCGAGTAGCATCATTGCTCGGGTCTCCTCGAGCCTACTCGAGTGGTCTCCGGGTATTTTGGCGTGCTCAGAAATTTAGTTCTCATCCTCTCAGCTGCATGATTTGCGACCTGTAGACAGCCTGTATATGTGTGGGGATTCCCTAACAAACAGGCATTCCTCACATGTATTCAAGCTGTCTAGCAGTTGCAAATCATGCAGATAAGACGACGAAAACTAAATCTCCGAGCACGGCAGACTACTTGGAGACCACCCAAGCAACGAGTATCCTCGCTCATCACTACTCGTATTTGGTATCATGTAGACCAGTGGTCCCCAACCTTTTTTGCACCAGGGACCGGTTTCAAGCAAGACCATTCTTCCATGGCCCGGCAGGGCGGGGATGGAGGTGTGGCAGGGGTGGGGCTTTGGTCATAAGGGGGCGGGGTTATGGACGCGGTTGTAGTGTAGCAGTGCATACTTATAATTAAATAACATTTATAATGTGACTCAACTCACCATAGGTTTTGAATAAGTGCTCCATCACCCCCTTCTCCCCATCATTGCCTTCACCCCATCACTCCCTTCTCCCCATCATTGCCTTCACCCCATCACTGCCATCTCTCCATCATTGCCTTCACCCCATCACTGCCATCTCTTCATCATTGCCTTCACCCCATCACTCCCCTCTCCCCATCATTGCCTTCACCCCATCACTGCTGTCTCCCCATCATTGCCTTCACCCCATCACTCCCCTCTCCCCATCATTGCCTTCACCCCATCACTCCCTTCTCCCCATCATTGCCTTCACCCCATCACTCCCTTCTCCCCATCATTGCCTTCACCCCATCACTGCCGTCTCCCCATCATTGCCTTCACCCCATCTCTCCCCATCATTGCCTTCACCCCATCACTCCCCTCTCCCCATCATTGCCTTCACCCCATCACTCCCTTCTCCCCATCATTGCCTTCACCCCATCACTGCCATCTCTCCATCATTGCCTTCACCCCATCACTGCCATCTCTTCATCATTGCCTTCACCCCATCACTCCCCTCTCCCCATCATTGCCTTCACCCCATCACAGCTGTCTCCCCATCATTGCCTTCACCCCATCACTCCCCTCTCCCCATCATTGCCTTCACCCCATCACTGCTGTCTCCCCATCATTGCCTTCACCCCATCACTCCCCTCTCCTCATCATCGCCTTCACCCCATCACTCCCTTCTCCCCATCATTGCCTTCACCCCATCACTCCCCTCTCCCCATCATTGCCTTCACCCCATCACTCCCCTCTCCCCATCATTGCCTTCACCCCATCACTCCCTTCTCCCCATCATTGCCTTCACCCCATCACTCCCCTCTCCCCATCATTGCCTTCACCCCATCACTCCCCTCTCCCCATCATTGCCTTCACCCTATCACTCCCTTCTCCCCATCATTGCCTTCACCCCATCACTGCCATCTCTCCATCATTGCCTTCAACCCATCTCTCCCCATCATTGCCTTCACCCCATCACTCCCTTCTCCCCATCATTGCCGTCTCTCCATCACTCCCCCCATGGCCTTCTCCTCATGTCCCCATCTCCTCCAGGGCCAGGCTACACAAACACAGACCAACACACACACACACACACACACACACACGTACACACCCAGACAGACAGACATACATACATACACACATTATACATACATACACACACCACCTCTCTCCTCTCACCTGCCCGCCGCCCGCGCTTCCTCGCTCTGACACAGCAGCGGCCGCGCTCCTCTCTGTGTCAGTCAGAGACAGGAAGCGCGGGCGGCGGGCAGGAAGCTGGACGGGTCCTTGCAGCTCCGCTCCTGCTATTCCCTCTTGCAGGCAGCGGAACTGCTTGGATCGCTCCCTGGCCGCCGCTAGAACTGCTGCGCGCCGCCCCAGCCCCCGCTACGCCACTGACCGCCCCTGGCTCCCCTTGTGTCCGCGGACCGGCAAGGGCACTGCAGCGGCCCGGTGCTGGGCCGCGGACCGGCGGTTGGGGACCCCTGATGTAGACCTACTTTTGGCTGTGTTAGGTTTTAGACCTGGGTCCTTTCTATGGGAAGTGTGATGATGGCGAGTGGGCTTGCTCATAATATATGGAAGATGAAAAGGCGTTTTCATGTTAGACAGTGAGCTGGAGGACAAGATATGATCACCTACTATGGAGAAATTGCATGAGATAAATTGCCTGGCATAATCTTGTAAGACCCATTAGGTGAGCATTGTAATCTAGATATCATTGAACAATGCCTAAGAGTACCGTTAAACGTAGCGACGCACCAACGATTCCGACAACGATACGATCTGGCTAAGATCGTTTGTGCATCGCTAGTAAGCAGTCATACAGGCCATTCTTCATAACGACGCATCAGCGATCAGCGATGTCACTAACGACCACGGCGATTGTTGGTACCGTGTCACACACTGTCTATAATAGCGATTCAGACTTTGAATAGGCGTCCTTCAGCGCTATCTATATGAGTTCGGAGTCGCCAACGAGGTCGCTCGTCGTTGATAAGGGGCGTCAAACACAGCGATGCATGCTGGTCAGCGTGACGCCAGCGATCAAAAAATGATCCTGAACGTTCGTGCACGATCAGCGACATCGCAGCAGGGAGCCGGTCGTTTCCGCGTGTCACACTTAGCGAGATCGCTAGCGATGTCGCTGTTGCGTCACAAAATCGTTGTCGCTTCAGCGATATCGCTAGCGATCTCGCCGTGTGTAACGGGGGCTTAAGGAATGTTCAAGAGATCAGACTGTGAGATAACTTAGCAATTTGTTGACGCTTGAGTGTAAGGGTCCCGTTTCACATAGCAACGCTCCAGCGATCCTTACAATGATACAACCTGGTAAGGATCGCTGGTGCGTCGCTACATGGTCGCTAGTAAGCTATCAAACAGGCAGATCTATTCAATCATGCAGCAACGATGCGGTGATCCGTATAACGACCTCGGCGGTCGTTGGGACCTTGTCACACAGCAGCTATTCTGATGACTCACGCCTGCATCCCTGAGTTCTGCCTCGCCAATGAGGTCGCTCGTCGGCATCAAACACAGCGATGCATGCTGGCCAGCGGGACGCCAACGATGAAAAAATGGCCTAGGACATTTGAGCACGATCAGCGATATCCAGTGGGGGCGGTCACCGCTATGTGTCACACACTTAGTGAGCTCACTGGCGAGGTTGCTGTTGCGTCACAAAACCTGTGATGTTTCAGCGATCTCGCTAACGGTCTCGTTATGTGAGACCGGGCCTTAATGGTTTGGGATAGTCCAACTGTGGAGGACAAGAGGTTACAGAACTCTGCAGGATATTTCCCAAACAATGTGGATTTGGTGTATTGTTTTGGTAAACTACTAGTTTTTGTGATAAATGTCAGCCTAGTAATAATAGTAATAATAATAATAATAATTTTTATTTATATAGCGCCAACATATTCCGCAGCACTTTACAATTAAGCAGGGACATGTACAGACAATAAATTCAATACAAGTTAAGACAATTCAAACAATGACATTAGGAGTGAGGTCCCTGCTCGCAAGCTTACAATCTACAAGGAAATGGGGGGAAACAGTAGGTGAGAAGTGCTTGTTATTTCAGGTCTGGCAATTAAAATAAATAGGGATTTTAATATAAAGCTGCATGATCCGGTCATCAGCCCGTGTGTTTAAGTGCAATAGTCAAGTATCAAGTGCAGTTATCGTGTGCATGGAGGGTGTGGAGACAGATGAATAGTAGGGTGCAGATTCAGAATAATGTTTGGAAGGAGGGAACAGGGCAAAGTTAGTTTACTGAGTAGTAGAGATGAGCGACTTTGCCATTTTTAGGGTCAAGTCGGGTTTCATGAAACCCGACTTTCTCAAAAGTCGAGTCGAACGAAATCGGGAAAAGTCATGAAACACGAAACCCAATGCAAATCAATGGGGAGAAAAGTCGGCAGTGAGTTGAGGACTGTAAACACACCTGGCATTAATTTTAACCCTAGAGGTGGCAAAATCTCTCTCTCTCTCTCTCTCTCTCTCTCTCTCCCACTCCCACTCCCACTCCCGCTACGCTACGCTTCTCTCATTGGCTGAAAAAAGTCACGTGCAAGCATTCGGCGAAACCCGACTTTGACGCTTGGGTCGCCGACCACATGGCCAAATTCACACTGTAGTCTGGTTTTGTTTCATGAAACCCGACTTTGGTGAAAGTCGGCGACTTTTGAATCTGACTGACCTGTTTCGCTCAACTCTACTGAGTAGGTGATGTGATAGGCTTGTTTGAAGAGATGTTTGAAGCGCTTGTTTGAAGCGTGCTTGAATAGGTTGGGGCTAGGTATCAGCCTGATCGTCTGGGGAAGTGCATTCCAGAGAACTGGCGTAGGGCACAAAGGCAGGTTGGGTGTTCATGGACTATATTCGAGGTGGCTGGAAGTGAGTCAATGAAAGGTTGTGTCGGACACACAGTGTATACTGAATGGTTGGCTGCCTTGAGTCTTGTAGAGTGATCTGTGTGGTTTATTCATGTTGTAAAGCTAATTAAGTACATTTTTACCCCACCTGAGTTTAGTGCACAGTGAAAAATATGGAAGGTAAAGTATCAGTGTTTGGCCTCCTTTTTCAGCCTTCACACTGCTGGAGCTTATAGTAAGTAATGCTTGGGGACACATGCTCGTGTGTTTGAAGAATTTTAACTCTACACTTCTTTAGATCAACCTGGATTTCCCAAAAAAACTTTTAGCCCTGAGCCACCAGGAATGCTGCTAGACTACCAAGGAGATTGGTATTCACCTCACTTTTGCCATACACCACCTGACATGTAGACATAATGCTTTAAGTGTCTTGGACCCCCAATGTAATCATCACTAACATTCCTACTATCTTTGACCCTCAGGAACCAAAAACTAACACCTTCTCCTAGACTACCAGAGCTATGAGAGATAGTATCATTAACACTTTTTCTTCCCTACACCACCAAGGATCTTGGAAGGTACTCCTTATATGCCCTGGATGATCAGGAATACAGGCATTAACCCCTCTCTGCCTGGAGACACTAATACCTTCTCTACCCTAAACACCAGGCATGTTACTATAAGCACAAATAACTGCACTATTTATTTATGATTAATATTAACTAATCATTTGCTGCCATACAGTAATATCTATTTTCTGATGCTATAAATTGTCTGGCTTAAAAGGAAACTATGCTCTTCATTATCTAGATATGTTTATAATGAACATTGTTTGGGGATCAGTCTAAATCATAATTCATTATGGGTAAAACTAGAAATGAATCCTTTTCTAAAATGGATTTAATCGCATTTTACCCAGATTAAATTTACCCATGTACATTTTTTTGTAAATTTTTTTATTATTATTTTGTGTATATCAATAAACTTTATAGTTTTTGGCATATTTTCACTCAGTTTTCTCCTTGTTTGGCAGGTAAGGAATATTGTTGCTGATTATTCTAATACAGTTACAGGAGACATTGGCTTCTGTGGACTGGGCGATGACATGAGTATGGTTTGATTTAGACTCATTAAAGGAGTCTGTGTCATTCTTTGAATTAAAGGACTTGATTCTGGGTGTCTGTGAGATTAGTTCATGCAGGGGACAATGTTGAGAGTTGTATTCAGCCCCCGCTGATTTCTCACAATGAACTGCGATGATCTCACTGAAGTTAGCTCCGTTTATGGGCCCGCTCTCGCTGCAGCAAATCATTTTTCCCTGCTCTTCAGCATGATCAGTCACCTCAGGCCACCTTTCATGCTGATGAGCAAATGTTGCACAAATGAACTATGATGTGGGACACTCTGGATTCTTGCAACTTCGGAGAGGTGAGGGATATTGTTGTTCTTTTATTTTTGTTTATTTACAGAAGACAATGGATTCAGGGGATTAGGTGTTAAGGTGAATATAATGTGTTTTTTTATTTTTTTCTTCATATTACACTCGATGTAGACAATGGGGGCTGAATACAACTCGCAACATTGTCCCCTGCTCATGCTGATTTCAGGGAGAGCAGGCAACAATTATGGGAGCTGTCTTCAGCACCAGGCACCTGAGAACAGTGCGAACTGTGCTGGCTTTTCTCAGGCAGCAGTTTGTGTGAACCTGATGCAGCACATAGTTGCCAATCGTATGCCAAACGTATGAAACACACAGACACGGATATCTCTGGCACAGGTTTTTCCAGTACCAGAAATATCAGGACGTATGATGGAGGCCTAAGAGAGTAAAATATATAAATAATTTGGTTTTCTTGGGGGAGACATGGCAGATGAACCAGTTATTTCTGAAAACTAAACATATTTGCCAACATTCTCTATTACAATACTAGTTGAGTCACAGGTGTGATTATGGGAAGAGAGTAATCTGCAGAAAGTTTTGGTGTTTTAATTAGGTGTAAAATTCTATATTGCACAAAACAGTTACAATATAGAACACCCATGTGAGCCATCACCAAGCTCCACCTGCATATGTAAAACTCAGAGAGATAACCAGTGACTTGCTCAAGGTTACTTGACATGAAATCCTCTATTTGAACTGTGTTCTGCAGCTACATTGCATATTGTTTTCTGTGTCAGTAGCACACATCAGCAAATAAGCTATTGTCATTAGGCTGGGATAAAAGACGGATATGTCTTCCTGCATTACTTTTTGGTTCAGTAGAATTTTAACTTTACAATGCAAGTCAAAATGACTGCCCTTCCATCCTGCATCACGCTTCTACTGGGAGTACTGCAAGGTTTCTGACAAAAATGCTGGGTTCACAATTCAACTCAAATGTTATTGTTTCTAGAGAAATAATGTTTCTTAGAATGATTTTATTAAAAACAGAATGATAAAAAGTCATTATTGATTTATAATGTGCATTTTAATATTCAGGCAGCGTTCACACATTCAATATTCCATCAATATTTTACATGAGTATTTGTAAAACAACAACCAAAGTGAGACAACCTCACTATAATAAAGCAACGTTGGATAGGATATTCACAGGAGAATACAATTGTCATACCTACTCAAAATAAGTGAATAAACCAGATCAATCAAAAAGATACATAAAATATATAATTTTATTGAATCATGGTAATAAAAAAAGAAATAAATGGTGAGGGGAAACCAAGGGACAAAATACAGAAACCACAGCACAAAATTACCTTTCTACCTATACTCTTTGAGAAAGCCACTAGGCAAAATGTACATTGGAGTCACAGGAGCCATGGGGTACTGACTACTGTTATATACTAACTTATTATATCCCTTTCTTTTCATGCTCTTTGTGCACTTTATTTCTAGATATGTATGTCTGTTTTAACTTTACATTCAATAGACTACTTAATATGGGATTTCTATTATTATAATCATGGATTGGGTCAGTACTCCCAACATTGGTGTATCGCCCTCGTCCTCACTTATGGCCTCGGGTCCATTGCTTCGGCACTGTGCCCAGCAGGGAAGCTGGTCTCCTGGGTTTCCTGTCCCTTGTCCCGTGCTGTCTGCTCCTCCTGTTGCTTCTGGGACCCTGAGCGCACCCCACAGGTCTCTGGGCATGTCTCTGAGGGTGCATGCGCATTCCTGGTCTCTCAAAGAGACAGCGAGCCATTTTCAAAATAGGTCTCAGCCAATGGCTGAGCATCTCATGTTATTTCAGGCACCCCTGCCCTTAGGGAGGTGCCTGAGCAACAAGTGCTTCCTGTTGCTAGTTCTCAGATTCCTGTACCTGCATGTCAGTGCTCTGCTACACCTTGCTAATACTGGTTTGTCTCTTCAGAGTGTTCTACGACTCTTCCCATGCCTTCCAGAACAACAACAGCATCTCCCGCATCTCCTCATGCCTGGAGCTGTCCGCTACCTGCTTCTGCAGCTCATCTCCTGCTGGTTTCTCCATTACTTGCAGTACCTGCCTCCCGCCAGACTGGTTGAGTCAGCTTCCACGTAACCGGGGTCTAACTGGAGGTAGCACCTTGTGTCTTCTGCACTTTCCATCCTGGCCCTGTTTGAGGAGTCTTACTATGGAGGTCTAGGACTCTCTTAGTCGCGCCCCCTTTGGAGCCCCCCACTCAGCGGTCCCCTGGTCCTACAAAAATTTCAATAAATGAATGCACACTTCACCATCTGTGCCTCCGTTTCCATTTGTTACAATTGGTAATTTTGTGCTGTTTTTTTCTGTATTTTGTCCCTTGGTTTTCCCTCACTTTTTTTGTATTTTTTATTTTCATGATTCAATAAAATTATATATTTTATTAATATTTTGAGTGATCTGGTTTAATCACGTATTTTTAGTAGGTATAATATCAGTATTTGTAAGACAAAACCAGGAGTGAAAAATTCAGAGGAAAAGTATAATAGAAACATGTCACCACTTCTGTATTTATCACCCACTCCTGGTTTTGGCTTACAAATACTGATGTGAAATACTGACACATCGGTATTTGTAAGTTTACAGATCTCCCTCCCAAACCTCGGAGTGAATTTGACACCTCTATCGGACACAATGTGAAGAGGAATCCCATGAAGATGGAAAATATGTTGGATGAAGTAGTTAGCAAGTACCAGAGCAGAAGGAAGACCAGGCAGAGGATAAAGTGAGCCACCTTAGAAAAACAGTCCAGAAGAGATGGGGAGGTCCGTAATAAAGTCCATAGTAATGTGCTGCCAAGGGACTGAAGGGAACGGAAACGACAAGAAATGTCCGGATGCAAGATGCTTCACAGTTTTATTTCGGACACAGGAGGGACAAGCCGAGACGTATTCAAGATGTCCTTGCGCCCTCTGTCCGATCTACCTACCAATGTCTTACCGGGAGGAATATGAGAGAGATTGTCAGAAGCTACTGTCACCATTCGGGAGAGCTCAATGATGCGTTGAGGTTTCTTCTCCAAGTCTGGAGGCAGAAAGGACCTGGAGAGAGTGTTGGCCTTGATGTTCTTGCTGGCAGGACAAAAATGAAGAACAACATTAAATTGAGCAAGAAACAGAGACCATCTGGCTTGACATGGATTCAGCCGTTGCGCTGACGGGAAATAAGCGAGATTCTTATGGTCGGTAAAAATGATGATTTGGTGAACTGTTCCCTCGAGTTTTGTTGCCCAGGAGCTGTGGTATGATCAGGTCATGTTTCTGCATGGTCAGACACAGCCATTAAACAGTACACAGCAGGGGCACATTTATAAGATTATCACAGCACAGGAACATTTTTTATAAACACATCCATTTATTGGAAATTATTATTATTCCAAGATTTGTTAATTAAAATGTACTTTGTTCATGGGAAAATGCCTTTACGTCCTTGTGGGTGTTACCAGGTGGTTTTCACTGGGGGTGTGCCCTTCTCCCTGTATGAGTTGCTATCTAATAACATCCATTTTGGACTTAACAAAAGCTAACTCATTAGGTGCCAATTATTTGATTGCTAATATCTCTGCAAAAGGCGAAATAAAAAAAAAAGTTTTATTACATTCTGCAACCAGAATTACATGTGTCTAGTTCAACATGAAAAATTTGATGAAAGGTCCTCTCTAACAAAAAAAAACTTCACTTCTTTAATCCACTCATCTATTACATTTGTATACACTTCACGCTCAAGAGAAGGTCAATCTTTGACAAAGATTATAATTCTACATCCAATAGAAATGCTGGAGAATGACTTGGTGTGAGATGTTTATCTAATAAAGCCCCTCCTTAAGAGAAGTGTTCTCATCACTATTCTTCAGGAGCGCACTGCTCCCCTGACTCCTGGCTTCTTGCTTTTGTGTTCCTGAAGACTAACAGTTAGTCACCGCTAGTCCAAACTGACTACTTTTCCATGTTGCTAGAACATGTAGCTTTACCTCTGCATCAATGGAGGAGAGTCTGACTGGATATTGCAATCTGGCCAGCATCAGATCAGCACTTGTAGGCTCCAAAGCATACATTTATTTTCGCTATCAGGTACACTGGGTTAAGTAAAGATTTTTTAAAAGATGCTCTACCCATCCAAAAAAAAAAGAAAAACTTTAAATTGATCAGGTCTTGTGAAAAAAAAATCAGTACCACCATAATTGCAATGACCAGACCTGAAGTTAGGCCCCCTTCACACGTCCGTTTTTTGTGTCTGTATAAGGACACACGCACACCCATTGTATTCATGTCAGGGTTTTCACACAAACCAAGTGTCCATGTGAAAAACCCTCAGACATGTCAGATTTTTATCAGCAGCACTGACAAAATGCATGCCGCACACGTGCACACTGAGGACACACGGATGTGTAATCAGCATGACAAATACCGGCGCCTGGGAAGAAACAGTACAGTTCGCTCTATTCTCAGGCGACGGCTGCTGAAGGCATCTCTCTTCATTGTCACTTGGTCTCCCTGAGATCAGATGACAATGATGGGAGCTGAATTCAGCACCCGCTGTGTCCCTCCTGTGTAAAATATATAAATTTAAAAAATGGATTAGGCGTAAGGTGAGTATAACTTTATTTTTTATCTAATATATAAAGCTCAAGTGTGTGTATGTCTGGGATTGGCATCCGCACCGTCGCAGCTACAGCCGCAAAATTTCGCACAGTCCCACGTCTGCACCCCGAGAGTGTCCTAGGCTATGTTGTGAGGTGAAATTTTAACCCCGCGCATTCCAATTCACCAAACAATTTTGCCCTTATCTACATAATGGGGAAAAAGTGTGTGTATCAAGCCCCGCCCCTCATTATGATGTCATAATGGTTGCCATGGTGATGCTGATGTCATCATAGGTTGCAAGCCACACCGCTCATGATGTCATAATGGTTGACTATGGGATGGAGGATGTGTGATGGTTATATGGGCACTGGACTATGGGATGGAGGATATGTATGATGGGTATATGGGCATGGGACTATGGAATGGAGGATGTGTGATGGGTATATGGGCACTGGACTATGGGATGGAGGATATGTATGACGGGTATATGGGCACGGTACTATGGGATGGCGAATATGTATGATGGGTATATGGGCACGGGACTATGGGATGGAGGATATGTATGATGGGTATATGGGCATGGGACTATGAGATGAAGGATGTGTGATGGGTATATGGGCACTCGACTATGGGATGGCGAATATGCATGATGGGTATATGGGCATGGGACTATGGGATGGAGGATGTGTGATGGGTATATGGGCACTCGACTATGGGATGTAGGATATGTATGATGGGTATATGGGCATGGGACTATGGGATGGAGGATAATTATAATTTGCTATAACTAACCACAGTTAGTTACTATGCCCGGGCAGCGCCGGGCTCTTCAGCTAGTTTTTAAATAAATGTGTAAAACAGGGTGTTTTCTATTATTTCAAATAAGAGATTTTATTCCCGCTGTGTATTTCAAAACTTACTATTGAGCTAGTAATGAGGGCGTCTCATAGAAGCCTCTCCATTACTAACACTTGGTCTTGATGTCAACTGACAATACAAGACTGACATCAACCCCACAAATATTTCCCCACTTTCCACCACATCAGGGCAAGTGGGAAGAGTGAGGCTAAGATCCAGGTTTGGCATATCTAATAGATGTGCCATTGATGGGGCAGCTTAGAGGTGATGTTAGTATCCTGGACGGTCAATAACTTTGGTCCATTCCTGGCCAACCCACAGTTGTCTATTTAGCCTTTGCTGGTTTGAATTTACAGGGGACCCTATGTCCTTTTTCTAGGGTCCCCTGTAAATTCACCAGTAAAGACTAAGAAAACAGCTGTAAGTTGTTATTAGTAGCCTGGGAACCTTTTTGGATATTGTCCCTTTTTCGAGATTATTAACATCGGCCCCTAGCCGGCTGGTTTTGAAAAGTGTGTGCTGGAGACCACACTGCTTTTTTTTATTAAATTCTTTATTTTACACAGGAGGGACACAGAGGGTGCTGAATACAACTCCCATCATGGTCACCTGGTCACAGTCATCTTAGGGAGACCAAGTGAAACTGATTAGAGCCGCCTTCAGCAGCCGGCGCCTGAGATCGGCGCAAACCGTACTGCTCTTCTCAGGTGACGGTACATATCACACAGACACATGGATGGCACACAGATGTGACACACAGATACATGGACACACAGACAGCAAATAGATACACAGATGTCTCACGGCTGTCACATATGTACATACGGATTGCACATGGACAAAAAATCTCACCGATACTGGTTTTACCTGTACCGAAATCACCAAGTCGTGTGAAGGAGGCCTTAAGCTGTATGGAGTCAAATCCTTCTAGTAAATTGGAAATTAAACCTAGAGCAAATAAAAGTGGCGCATTATCCAAATAATGTTGAGAATCTTAATGAAAATTTCCAGGTTTAAATAGAAAGCAGATCCAAGAAATGAAAACCTACATGATGCTTACAGTATGCATTGCATTTCGAAACTTGTAAGCATCAAATGGATGTATTGTTTACGGTGCTCCTGCCAGTATAATCTTGTGAATTTTCACTTTTTGGATGCAATGGATACAGTATTACATACAGTGGGGCAAAAAAGTATTTAGTCAGTCAGCAATAGTGCAAGTTCCACCACTTAAAAAGATGAGAGGCGTCTGTAATTTACATCATAGGTAGACCTCAACTATGGGAGACAAACTGAGAAAAAAAAATCCAGAAAATCACATTGTCTGTTTTTTTTTTCATTTTATTTGCATATTATGGTGGAAAATAAGTATTTGGTTAGAAACAAGCCATCAAGATTTCTGGCTCTCACAGACCTGTAACTTCTTCTTTAAGAGTCTCCTCTTTCCTCCACTCATTACCTGTAGTAATGGCACCTGTTTAAACTTGTTATCAGTATAAAAAGACACCTGTGCACACCCTCAAACAGTCTGACTCCAAACTCCACTATGGTGAAGACCAAAGAGCTGTCAAAGGACACCAGAAACAAAATTGTAGCCCTGAACCAGGCTGGGAAGACTGAATCTGCAATAGCCAACCAGCTTGGAGTGAAGAAATCAACTGTGGGAGCAATAATTAGAAAATGGAAGACATACAAGACCACTGATAATCTCCCTCGATCTGGTGCTCCACGCAAAATCCCACCCCGTGGGGTCAGAATGATCACAAGAACGGTGAGCAAAAATCCCAGAACCACGCGGGGGGACCTAGTGAATGAACTGCAGAGAGCTGGGACCAATGTAACAAGGCCTACCATAAGTAACACACTGCGCCACCATGGACTCAGATCCTGCAGTGCCAGACGTGTCCCACTGCTTAAGCCTGTACATGTCTGGGCCCGTCTGAAGTTTGCTAGAGAGCATTTGGATGATCCAGAGGAGTTTTGGGAGAATGTTCTATGGTCTGATGAAACCAAACTGGAACTGTTTGGTAGAAACACAACTTGTCGTGTTTGGAGGAAAAAGAATACTGAGTTGCATCCATCAAACACCATACCTACTGTAAAGCATGGTGGTGGAAACATCATGCTTTGGGGCTGTTTCTCTGCAAAGGGGCCAGGACGACTGATCTGGGTACATGAAAGAATGAATGGGGCCATGTATCGTGAGATTTTGAGTGCAAACCTCCTTCCATCAGCAAGGGCATTGAAGATGAAACGTGGCTGGGTCTTTCAACATGACAATGATCCAAAGCACACCGCCAGGGCAATGAAGGAGTGGCTTCGTAAGAAGCATTTCAAGGTCCTGGAGTGGCCTAGCCAGTCTCCAGATCTCAACCCTATAGAAAACCTTTGGAGGGAGTTGAAAGTCCGTGTTGCCAAGCGAAAAGCCAAAAACATCACTGTTCTAGAGGAGATCTGCATGGAGGAATGGGCCACCATACCAACAACAGTGTGTGGCAACCTTGTGAAGACTTACAGAAAACGTTTGCCCTCTGTCATTGCCAACAAAGGATATATCACAAAGTATTGAGATGAAATTTTGTTTCTGACCAAATACTTATTTTCCACCATAATATGCAAATAAAATGAAAAAAAAAACAGACAATGTGATTTTCTGGATTTTTTTTTCTCAGTTTGTCTCCCATAGTTGAGGTCTACCTATGATGTAAATTACAGACGCCTCTCATCTTTTTAAGTGGTGGAACTTGCACTATTGCTGACTGACTAAATACTTTTTTGCCCCACTGTATATATATATATATATATATATATATATATCATATATAAAGCTCAATGTGGGTGTGTATGTATGAATGTCCGGGATTGGCATCCGCACTGTTGCAGCTACAGCCAAAAAATTTGGCACAGTCACACGTCTGGACCCCGAGAGTGTCATAGGCTATGCTGTGAGGTGAAATTTTAACCCCGTGCATTCCAATTCACCAAACAATTTTGCCCCTATCTACATAATAGGGAAAAAGTGAAAGGAAAAGTGTTGGAGGCAAATTGGCAGCTGCCAGATGTGAACAAGGGGGACTTAAAGAATGAGAGCGATGGCGCCAAAGAGTATATACCCTACAGTTGCTAAGGTAGGGCCCTGACATGGGATACTCACCACACACGGGGATATGAACACACACACAGAATGCGCCACACAATACCACGTGCTTCAACACATATACCACCCTCAGCACACATTTCACCACACATACACCAACCTCGCCACATAAAAGTCAAAACACAAAAGTCGCCACTGAAAACTCACCACGCTGTACCAGAGCTGTTTAAAAGATGAAAAATGAGCTGTGATTGGTTGCTATCAGCAACAGTTTTCTTTGTAGACAGTTGTGGTAACTGAGGCCTATTATTCTTATCATTTCTATGGTGTTATCGTCCTTCTGTAAAGCTGGAAATAGCACAATTTATTACCTTGCCAACACAGACCACCCTCTGACACAGACTGCAGGGGGAGCCCAGTATCACACAGGATAGGATTAGATACTCAGCTGAGCACACAGTATCACACAGAACTGTATTAGATACACGGCTCAGCAGACAGTATCACACAGAATAGGATTAGATACACGGCTCAGCAGTCAGTATCACACAGGATAGGATTAGATGCATGGTTTTTATGTGCAATATAATCATTATAATTTGTTATAACTAACCACAGTTGGTTACTATGCCCAGGCAACGCCGGGCTCTTCAGCTAGTATATATATATATGTATATATATCTATATATATATAGATATATATATATATACATATATATATTATATACACAGTTGAAACCAGAAGTTTACTTACACTATATAAAAAGACACCTATGAATGCTTTTCTCATTATCTGACATGAGATCAGAATCAACCTTTCCCATTTTAGGTCAATTAGGATTGCAATAATTAATATTTGCCAAATGCCAGAATAATGAGAGAGAGAGAATGTTTTTAGGCATTTTTATTACTTACTGCAAAGTGAAACGTTTACATACATTTCATTAGTATTTGGTACCATTGCCCCTAAACTGAATGACTTTTGGGATATCCTTCCACAAACTTCTCAGAATAGTTGGTCGCAATTTGGGTCCTTTCCTCCTCACAAAACTGATCCAGATTTGTAGGTCGCCTTGCTCGCACCTGCCTTTTCAGCTTTGCCCGTAAATTTACAGTAGGATTGAGATCATTGTTTTGGTATGGTCACTCAAAAACATTGAACTTAAGGCACTTTGTTACCATTTTGGCAGTATGCTACATGTCATTTTCCCATTTGGAAGACCCATTTCCGCCCAAGCTTTAACTTCCTGGCTGATGTCTTGAGATGTTGCTTCAGTATTGACACATAACCTTCTTTTCTCATGATGCCATCTATTTTGTGAAGTGCACCAGTCCCTCTTGCAGCAAAGCAACCCCACAACATGATGCTGCCACCCCCGTGTTTTACACTTGGGATGGTGTTCTTAGGTTTCCAAGCCCCTTACTTTTTCCTCCAAACATAACGGTGGTCATTATCCCCAAAAACTTCAATTTTAGTTTCATCAGACCACAGGACATGTCTCCGAAAATTAAGGTCTTTGTTCCTATGTGCATTTGCAAACATTAGTCTGGCTTTTTATGTTGCTTTTAGAGTAATGACTACTTCCTGGCAGAGTGGATACTGACACAATCTTACCAGCTTCCATCGTCATCTTCACAAGGTCTTTTGCTTTTGTCCTTGGGTTGATATGTTGGACCAAAGCATGTTCATCTTTGGGATGAACCCATCTCCTTCCTGAGCAGTATGATGGCTGGACATTCCCATCTTGTTTGTACTTGCATATAATTGTTTGTACAGATAAACAAGGCACTTCAGGCATCTTGAAGTTGTACCCAAGGTTAAGCCAGACTTGTGCAAATTCACAATTCTTTTCCTGATATCTTGGCTGATTTCTTGAGACTTTCCAATGATGCTACACAAAGAATCAGTGTGTTTCAGGTGTGCATTAAAATACATCCACAGGTGTGTCCCTAATTAACTCAGATATTGCCAAAGAACAGAAGCTTCCAAACACATGACATCATCATATGGGCAGTGCAGAATTGTTTTAAGGCATAGTAATCTTAGAGTATGCAAACTTTTGACTTTGCAGTAAGTAATAAAAATACCTTAAACATTTTCTCTCACTCATTATTCTGGCATTTGGCAAATATTAATAATTAGGGTAATCCTAATTGACCTAAAATGGGAAAGGTTTATCCTGATTTCATGTCAGATATTGAGAAAAACATGCAGATGTGTCTTTTTTGTCATTGAAAAATCTTGGTCATCAGCACAGTCCCACTGAATAATATTGAGTGCTATCAGATAAAAAAAATCAGACAGCATTTGTCCGATATATACGGTGGTGTTTATGAGCCCTAATGATGTGCTTGTAGAGTGGGGGTGGCCTGTAACAATGGGGGCTTTGCTTTGCAGCATGGGGACTGTGAGGCACCAAGTCTCTCCCTCTGCTGGTGCGCCATCACATGGAATCTCATCTTTTAGGTTAGGGACCACTGAGAAGTTCACTGGGCTTCATAAAGTCTGATCAAAATGTTAAACTTCAGAGCCTCATGTTCATGTTTGCAAATTCTTGCTTAGCAGCAATAGGTTAACGTGTGATTTTTGGACGTGTGGTCCATGCCTTTTTACTACAGTTATATAATACATTATTTAAGCCAAAGTCCATTATTTGTTATGCTGCAGGTTGTGTGCAGAATGTATGATTCTCAAGATTATTTATTTCTAAAGGTGGAGTTGCCCATCTGTCAGAGAAGCTGGAATATAGTCGGTTGCTATATATAACATGTCTCCTTCTACCTTGCATTAGTTTTGATATATTTTCCTGTTCCGTAATAATTTGATTCTTTTGAACAAAATAATCCTAAATAACAATTAAAATAAGCATTCACTTCTCCTTCTCCGTACAGAACACACATACAAGGTCCTAACATGACCCAAAACACAAATTGCACAGGCAGCAAACTTTCATTTTCATAAATCTGCTTTTTGTAAAATTTACTTTGCAATGACTTTGATTTTAGCTGAACCACCACATACCCCCCCCTTCAAGAAAATCAAAAACTAAAAAGAAGTTATTTTGTGTCTCATACATTACTAAAACACATCAATAAACGCTCAAGCTGAAAGGGCAGGATTAGCACTCATATTGGAAACAGTTTTTATTTAATGTTTCTCAGAAAGAATATAACTGTTATTTGAGTCTCCCAGAGCGATGGAGCATTTCAGTCTATATTCACTTGGAACAACCGCACAGAAACTCAGAATATCACACTATGATTCCATATTCCCCATGGCTTTCAATAATTATTAGAACAAATCTCTTCACTAATGCAATCTATTTTTTTTTAACTTAGTTTCTGTCTTGGATTTGTCTGATTTAGGCTTCTATTCAAATCCACATCTCAGTTAATGTCAAGCAGCTTTTTGCTTTCAAATTACAAATATCTCTACTGCCCTCTTTTGGAGAAAAAGAGAACTGCAAAAAAAAATTGGACTTTTTTTTTTCCTTGTTAAAAAAAAAAGCTATTAACAATGGAAAAACAAAACCTTATTATGTGTATCTTTACAAATGTATAGAAAAATTATCATCATATGCCCTTTATACTATTATTATTTGTTGTACAGTGCATTAATTAAAACCATTTTATAGTAATATATATGTATTTTTATAGCACCACCATATTCCACAACACTTTACAATTTTAGAGAGGACTTGTACAGACAATAAAGACATTACAAAATAAGCATAACTCAGATACCAAATTGAGCGAGTGCCCTGCTCGCAAGCTACAGTATTTCAATCCAATCACATTATTTTTTTTTAACATAAAGGCCCGATTTAACCATTACTACAGCTTGTGATGGTGATTATGTCAATCACCTTGTTCCACAAAATTAACTGCACTGTGTCCTTTGAGCAGAACTTATAGCTTTAAAAGAAATGAAATAAACAACCATATCACCACCACTCTTCACCGTTCAAGTTGCAAATCAGATATTGAAGAGATGGATTACGTTGTGGGACAGTAATGCTAATCTTCACTTTGGCAAGTTGAGGGATAATTTTTTATTATTATTTTTTTTACAGGAGACAAGGGCTTTAACCCCTTACCAACATGCACCGTACTAGTACTGCTCTGAGGGAGGTGCGTTCCCACAAACAGCAAGTACTAGTACAGCGCACCAATCACGCGGTCTCACTCTGAGTGCCGTGGTGGTCGGGTGCAGGTGTCAGCTGTATGTGACAGCTTACACCCAGCAGCAATGCCCACTCATGGGCATGTAACCCCTCTCTATGCCACTGTCAGTAGTGACAGCGGCATAGAGAAGCATCACGCAAGGAGGGTGCTCAATGCGTGCTTATGTCAGAACAATGCGAAGAGATCGCGTTGGCCTGATGGTCTCCATGGAGACCCCTGACACCAAGATGGCCACAGGATCCTTCTGGGTCCTGCAGGGAAGGTGGCTTGTGACCGCCTGCTGAGAGCAGGTGCCAGTATGCCTCCCTCCCTACCTGTCAGATCCCTGATCTGATACTAAGCAGTGCAATGTATCAGATCAGCGATAACAATGATACCGCTAAAAACGTCATCTTGTCCCACAAAATCAAGCCGCCACACAGCTCCATCAGCAGAAAAATAAAAAAACTATAGCTCTCAGAATAAAGCGATGCAAAAAAAAATATTTTTTCTATTAAATAGTGTTTATTGTGTAAAAGCGCCAAAGCATAAAAAATTATATAAATGAAGCATCGCTGTAATCATAATGACCCGAAGAATAAAGCTGCCTTTCCAATTTTACCACACACTGAACCGTATAAAAAAAGCAATTCCTAAATTGTTGGTTTTTGTTCATTCTGACTCCCAAACCTCGGAATAGAAAGCGATCAAAAAATGTCATGTAGCCGAAAATAGTACCAATAAAAACATCAGCTCGTCTCGCAAAAAACAAGCCCTCACATGACTCTGTCGACAGAATTATGGAAAAATTATAGTTCTCAAAATAGGATGATGCAAAAACTAGTTTTCGCAATAAAAAGCATCTTTTAGTGTGTGACAGCAATCAAACATTAAAACCCGATAAAAATATGGTATCGCTGTAATCGCACCGACCCAAAGAATAAAGTCGCCTAATCACTTATACCGCACGAGGAATGGTGGAAAAAATAAATAAAACCAATTATTCACATGCTGTTGATTTTTTCATTCTGCCTCCCAAAGATCGCAGAAAGGCTTGACACACATTTATCCTGCGCTCTGCACTGAGCACTTACACCGAGGTTTCTATGTAAATCTCTGAAATACATGATTCAGACAAAACCCCCAGCGGAAGATTCCCTATATTGAGGCAGATGGAGGCACTGTGGATGCCGTCTGACCTGTGATGCGGTGGTGTAAGTCTTTTTAGGATTGCATAAAAGTACCATTGGCCACAGTTTTGTGCACTTCTAAAAAGGACACTGAACAGAGGCCAGACAGAGTCCAGAGTAAATCTGCTGCCTCATTATAGTGAATGGATCCCTCAAGGATTTCATCTATCACATCTCTAGGAGATTTAGATGAAAACCCCAAATTAAGTCCTCAGCACAGAGAGACAGATAAATGTGATCCCTAACATTATGTAAAATGTTCCTAATAAAAGCTTCAACTAAATCCACAAAAAATGAAGTCCCCACTCAGGTCCGTCATCTTTTAAAGGAAATATATTGGGCTTCCACGTTACTGGTAGCACAAATTCAGCAAATTCTGCGATCCCAAATCCAAATGTCCCCCATCCCTTCTGAGCCCCAGTGTGCCTAAAGAACATTTAGCATCCACATGTTTGGCATTTCTGTAGTGATGAGAGCCTGCCTAATTTACAGCTGCCTGTCTCTAGAAGCATGAGCTGAGCATAATATACTGTTCACTAGAATGGCAGTTTGCAATTTTCACTAAGCAACATCCACTGCTGCTTGTTTCTGGAGAACACCCATGGAGTCAAAATCTTCATTATATCTGTAGATAAATTCCCAAACGGTTATAATTTCCAAAATGGGGTCACTTGAGGGGATTCTACATTTCTAGCACTTAGAGGTTCTTTATATGGAATCCGCAAACTAGTCTAGGAAAATCTGCGCTCCAGGAGGCAAAAAGCGCTCCGCCCCTCCTGACTCACTCCGTATGGCAAAGTAGTACTGTACTGCCCTATATGGGGTGTTTCTACATTTATCAGAAATTGTGGAACAAATTCTGGTGCCATTTTTACCCATTTCCCAGGGTGGAAATGTAAAACTTGGGGCTAACACACAATCATGGTGGTAAAAATGTAAATTAATTTTTCTTCACTGCCCAATGGTATAAAAGTCTGTGACACACCTGTTGTGTCAATATAATCACTACACCCCTAGATGAATTCATTGAGAGGTTTAATTGGTAAAATGGGGTTCTGCTATTCAGGCACCTCAGGGGCTCTGCCAGTGTAACATGGCACCCTCAAACAAGTGCAGCAAAATCTGTACAGTAATATGGTGCTATTTCCCTTCTGAACTTTGCACTGTGCCTCAAAAGTAGTTTTCGACCACATATGGGGTATTGGTGAACTCAGGAGAAATTGCACAACAAACTCAAACTTTGGGGTCCATTTTCTCCTTTTGACCTTGTGAAAATACAAAATTTGTAGCTAAAAATATTTTTGTGGGAAAAATGTGATTTTTTTTATTTTCACCACTTAACGTTATAAACTTCTGTGAAGCACCTGAAAGTTCAAGGTGCTCAATACACATCTACGTAAGGTCTCAAAGGGGTCTAGTTTCCAAAATGGTGTCACTTTTGGGGGGGTTTCCACTGTTTAGGCACTTCAGGGGCTCTCCAAATGCGAGATGACATCCGCTAATTATTCCAGTATATTTTCCATTCAAAAAGTCAAATGGCGCTCCTTCTCTTCCAAGCCTTGCCGTGTACCCAAACAGTAGAATTCCCCTACATATGGGGTATCGGCATGCTCAGGGGAAATTGCACAACAAATGTATGATCCATTTTCTCGCTGATCAACTTTTAACCCTTATAACTTTCTAACAAATAAATAATATTTTTCCAAAATTGTGCTGATGTAAAGTATACATGTGGGAAATGTTATTTATTGACTATTTTATGCAATAATAATAAATAATAAATTTTATTTCTATAGCGCCGACATATTCCGCAGCACTTTACATTTCAGAGTGGATTTGTACAGACAATAGACATTACAGCATAACAATAATCACATACAGTAGATTATAACAAATACCAAGAGGAAAGAGGGCCCTGCTCGCAAGCTTACAGTCTATGAGGAAAGAGGTAGACACGAAAGGTGGGTGGTAACAGTTGCCCTGATTGTATGGACCAGCCATAATAAGTGTGTAAAGGTACTGTCACACTTAGCGATGTACCAGCGATCCCGACCAGCGATATGACGAGGTTAGGATCGCTGGTACATCGCTAAGTGGTCGCTAGTGAGCTGCCACACAGGCAGATCTCACTAGCGACATCGCTAGGGACGGGGGTCGCTACTTACCTGTCACACCAGGCGATCCTGCGTCCTCCCGCCCGGCTCCACACGTCGCTCGTCGTCACAGCAGGAAGCTGACGACGAGAAACAGTCCAGCCTGTTCTCGCGCGATCAGCGATAACCAGCGGGGAAGCCGGTCGTAGGTAAGTATCAGACAAAGTGATATCGCTAGCAATATCGCTATAACGTCACAAGTTGTAGCAATATTGCTAGCGATATCTCTTAGTGTGACAGGCCCTTAATAGTACAAACACAGAGGGCTAATGGATGCAAAAAGCATGTGGGAACATGATGCAGGGAATCTGATTATGGTAAAACTTTTGGCTGTGCCACACAGGGATCGATTAGGTTAATGTGTTGAGGCGATAGGCCAGTCTGAATAAATGCGTTATGACTCTGTTTTAAGTGCATACAAATTAAATTTTGAAAATTTAGAAATTTTCTAAATTTCCTCCAAATTTCGATTTTTTAACAAATAAACACAAGTCATATCAAAGAAATTTTACCACTATCATAAAGTACACTATGTCACGAGAAAACAATCTCAGAATCTACGGGATCCTTTGAAGCGTTCTAGAATTATTACCTCATAAAGTGACAGTGGTCAGAATTGTAAAAATTGGCCAGGTCAGGAAGATGAAAACTGGCTTCGGGGTGAAAGAGTTAATGGAATAGGCGTAAGGTGAGTATTATGGTTGGTTATTATTTTCTGTCTTTTACTGAGGACAAGGGCTTCAATAGAATAGGCGCAAGGTGAGTATAACTTTGTTTTTTATTATTAAATAAAACTGTAAACTAGGGTGTTGATTTTTATTTAAAATAGGATTTTATTCTTTTTGTGTGTTTACTTCCAAACTTACTATGGAGTTAGTAATTGGGGTTTTTTATAGACACCTCTCCATTACTATCCCCTGGGATTGATGTCAGCTGACAATATAGAGCTGACATCAACTCCAACCCTATTACCCCACTTGCCACTGCCACAGGGCAAATGGGAAAATCAAGGACAACCACCAGTGTTCCCGAACCCAGGAAGACACCCCAGTCCAAGGGTAGTCTTCTCCTGGGTCTATCTCCAGCTCGGTGATCACCCGTCTCTTTCGCCTGAACAGCAAGGTATACGGGGTGTATCTCGTTTTACTGTGCACTCGATTGTTGTACACCTACACCAGTTCAGCCATGAAATCAGACCATCATATCTTCCGATCTTCCTCCAATGTTTGGGGCATCTGGATCAACACCTGATTGAAGCGCTCACAAGCTCCATTCCCCTGAGGATGATTGGGCGTATTACTTGTCTTCTCAATCAGGTACAAATGATGTAACTCCTCCATCACTTGACCTTGGAAGCAAGCACCTTGGTCAGAATGGATCCTTTTCAGGTAACTGTACACCCAGATGAAGTCTCCGCAAAAGGCCTGCACAGCTGACTCAGTAGTCTGGTCCCGGGTCGGAGTCAGTCATCACCAGACAATGTTCATACCTGAGATGGGCCAGGCCTACAGCTAAGTAGTCAAACATCAATAGCTCTAGGGGGGCAGAAGTCATGATGGTCTGTGTTGGGGTTCTCTGCTCTGGAGGCTTAGCTAGTTCACAGCTCTGACATCTTTGACAGGCCTCCTCTACTGCAGTCCTCAATCGTGGGGTGAAACAATAGCTTCTGTAACCACAGGAACGTCTTTTCCAGACCAAAGTGAGCCCCTCTCTCATGGGTCTCTGTAGCCACCACACGGATAAACTTTTCTGGGAGAACCCCTTGCCAAGTGACCGCCAATTCCCGTACTAGCTGTGCTCTTCAGTATAGCAATCCATCTTCCAACTGGAGCCTCTCACACTGTCTCAGAATCCGCAGAGCCCCTGGAGTCAGAGGATATCTTTCTCCCCGACTGGGAAGTTGCTTCAGGGCTACCCAATGTCTCAGCTGGACAAGTTCTCTATCTGCTTGCTGGAGTTGCACCCAGTCATCCCGAGGTCATCCCAGCACCCATTCTCCAGACAACTCTCCAATCTGTTCCTGCGTCACCACCAACAACCTAGCAAGGTCCCGAAAACCAGGAATCTCTTCTGCCTCCAATTCTTCATCTCAATCATGTTCAGACCGCTCATGAGTCACTCTCTCGAGAACATCAAAGTGTGCATTCTCAGACCCGCCCGGTAAGCGATCTTGTACCGATAGTTCGCCATGTGGACCAACCATTGTTTTCCCAAGGTCCCCAATTTTGCACTCTCCAGGTGGGCTAGGGGATTATTATTGGTGCGCACCAGGACTTTGTACCCCAACAAATACTGCAAAATTTTAGGTCATTTCCCACACCAAGGTCAGCAGTTCCAACTTGAAGGAACTGTAAGGCCGGAGTCACACTGGCGAGGAATACGGGCGCGTAAGAGGCGCAAAAAACACGCACTACACATGGACAAATGATTCCCTATGGGGTCACTCGCACCAGGCGTATATTTCTCATCCGTATCCTACGCTCCATGCCAATCGCAGCATGCTGCGATTGTCAGCGTACTACGCCCGTAGTACGCCAATGCAAGTCTATGGGTGCGCAAAAAATACGGATTACACACGGACCACACATGTGACTTGCGAGAATTACGCACCAGGTGTCTTTTAGCAAAGCCGGCAATTCAGTGCGCTATACAGTAAACTCACACTGACAGTTTTAATAAAGAAACGAATGAATAGATATTTACACATAGAATACATATATATATATATATATATATATATATGCATTCTATGTGTCTATATCTATTCTTTGGTTTCTGTTATAAGCCCTGTCATAGGGCTCCATTATATGTCCATTTTGCAAGCCTGCGAGAAAATCTCGCCATACGGATGCCATACGGATTGCATACGGATGCTGACATGCGCAAAATACGCGACCACACCTTGATTACGGATGACATACGGAGCACTATTTAGGGGTCTGTCATCCGTATTACGCATGTAAAATACTGACCGTATTTTGCGTTGGTTAGTGTGACCCCAGCCTAATTGTCCAGGTTCCATTCCCAGTCATAAAGAGACTGGCTCACATAGGCTATCAGTCGTTCCTTTCCTTCCTGCATTTTTGTGATAGTACGGCCCCCAGACCATGTAGACTTCCATCAGTGTGAAGGATAAAGGGCTGTGAGAAATCTACAAATGTGAGTATTGGGCCTCTGTCTGTCATGATCCCATAGTTGTCCTGGGTGTCAGTGGTTAATTAATTCTGGCAGCCACACTTTGATTAGGGGAGGGCTTTTTATAGCCTCGGGTGGCTGGGAGCTTCGTCAGTTATACTCCTGCCCTCGGCTGAGTTTAGTGACCCCCTGTGCATGGTGTGTTGTGCCTTTGTGCCTGTTCTGTGTGTTTATCTCGTTTCTGACCTGGCCTGTCCCCGTCTAGCGATTCAGTACTGTCTGCTCTCTCTCTCTCTTGGCTTTCTGACCTCGGCTCGTCTTCTGACCATTCTCTAGTCTCATCCTTGTACTTGGTTCATTGTCCGTATGGTTTTGCTGCTCTCGCTTTGTCCCCGGCTCTGCTCTTGTATTACGTCTGTCGGTGCCCATCGCTCAGTTCCCCTGCACCCCTTCCTTCCCCAGTACCCAGTTCTGTGCCTCGGTGGGTCCAGGTTAATTCTCTGCCCCCTGCGGTAACGTGTTGCAGGTCCTGGTAGGGAGATCGCTCTGCTTCTGCCATCCATTGCATTGCGGCTCCACCCCCAGCTGTCACGTGCCCCAGGACCTGCTGGTACAGCGGACATAGCTTCTCTCATTCTCCTGCTGGTTCCCCATTTGCCCCTGCAGCTTCACCGATCCGTGCACGGATCCAGGCAAGTGGACCCTGGGTCCGTGATATTGTCAAGTCCATTTTCAAGGCTCTGAAGGCTTCTTCCTGGCTGCTTCCCCATTGAATAGCTTGATTCTTTGAACCAGATGGCACTTCCTATTAGTAGTTCCAGCAGCGGATTAGCAAGATGGGTGAAATTCTTTACGAACCTTCGGTAGTACCCAGTAAGCCCCAAGAAGTCCGGAACGTCTTTCACTGTTATCGGGGTGGGCCATTCTTGCACAGCCACTATCTTTTCACGCGCAGGCCTCACTCCTTCAGCAGATACGATGTGTCCCAGATAGTCAATTTGTTTGCGAAAAAGGTGACTTTTTTGTGGCTTCACTTTCAGACTGTGATTCTGCAGACGACTGAACACTTTCTCCAGTCGCTGAAGATGTTCTTCAAAGGTGGCTGCATAGACAATGATATCGTTGAGATAGATGAGTGTTGCTTTGAAATTCAAGTCCCCCAAGCATCTTTTCATCAACCGCTGTAACCTTCCAGGAGCGTTGGTCAAGCCAAAGGGCATCTTAAACTCAAACAATCCCATGGGCAGTATGAACGCCGTCGTGATCAGCAATAGGCACCTGCCAGTACCCGCTAGCCAGATCCAGGGACGAAAAGTACTTCGCCTTTCCGAAGGCATACAAAGATTCCCCAATTCTGGGCAATGGATAATCCACACAGAAGCACAGGGTTCCCTCCTTTTTCTGGACTAAAACAATGGGAGTCACCCATAGGCTCTGACTCTCCCATATGACTCCACTCTGCAGCATGTGAGCCAGCATCTCCTTTACTTCCTTATACATCAGAGGTGGTATCTGTCGATATCTCTCCCGAACTGGGGCAGCACTTCCTGTAAGAGTTTCGTGGGTTAAAGCTGTGATGCACCCGAAGTCATCTTCATGGCGCGCGAAGACCTCCTGGTAGCGCTCCAGTACAGCTTCCACCTTTTGCACCTGTTGCGATGAGAGTCCCGTCAATTCAGCACGCATCTGTTCCAAGATTCGATGACTCTCCTTCATGCTTCCAGGTGGATGCTCTGGTTTCATTGCAACAGCTAGGGTACATGGATCTCCTTGCATTACTGCCAACTGCATGGCCTCTGGTTGCACCAAATCTTCAGACATTCCGAGTCCCTGAACCACTTCACTCTTAGGCAGAAGATTGAGATTATCTTCTCCAAGGTTGACGCACCGCACCAACACGTTACCATCATGGACTGTGGCTAATGTCCGAGCGACGAGGAGTTCCGGGAATACTTGATCCACTGATGTCGGCTCTATCTGCACTCCCTCAAGGGGTGTACAGGCTTGTACTGGCAACGTGAGCACAGTCTGACCAGGTGGTAGAATGAGTTTAGCAGCTGCAGGAACCATCACCTTTCCCAGAAATTTCCCCTCCCTTGACATTTCCTGGACCTGGGCAGCCCGTGATAGTTGCTGAAATACCTTTCTCTGTGGGGTTTGCGGGCTCCAACGGTCCAGAAAGTCCTCCTGTAGCTCACTGATCATGAGAGATTGGATTTATTTCAGTACTTTCATCCTGAGAGTCAACACAGGCCCGCTGCTGATATCTCCAGCGACCAACATGACCCCTTTTTCGGCCCACATCCTTTACGTCCACTTTAATATCCATCCAGATCACCCCTGCGAATGGGATGGGCAACTGATTGGCCACTGTCAGTCTGATCACTGGGCCCTACTCCAGCCGCAACACTTCTGGAAAAATACGTCTAAAGTGTGCTTCCGTCATGGTGGTCCCTTGCAGTCCGATATCAATTAAGAAATGGACAGATCGCCTGTTCACTTCAGCCCAGATGGTCGGGCTCATAGAGATTAAACCTTCAGGACTTCCCTCTCTCCTCCTTGGTCTTTCAGGCCCCTGGCAGCATCCCCCAGACATGGAGCCCTTTCTCTTGACGGCTGCCGGGGCAGGGACCGTCCCCCGACCCTTTCTCTTGACGTATTTTGGGCTGAAGCGGGCACTCTTCTAAGGTTGGCCCACTCTTCTCGCACTTTCCGTATTTCCTTCTGGATTTCTCGGGCCCATTCTGGTTCAGCCATGGGCGGGTACATCATTGCTCCGGACCATTACTGCCCAGGCTGCCGTCCCCTGTTCCTGCTCTCTCATGTGCGCTTCTGCCCAAATTTCTAAGGTCATATGCGGTTTGGAACGCAGGCTCTCTCACAAAGCTTGTTTAAGCAGCGTGTCCCCGAGGCCCGTCACAAACTGATCCCTCAGTATCACATCAGGGGCCCCGCTCCTATAGCCCCCACATCATCCCGTTTAGTAATATATGCGTTCACCTCCTGCTGTGCATAAATGTACTGAGTTACAGACTCCCCCTCCCTCTGGACGTGGTGAAACAGTCAGATCTGTAATTCCCCAACATTGGTGGGATCCCCATGCATCTCATCCAGAATCTGCATCACCTTGTCCAGAGTATCCCATTCATTGGGGGTCTGAAACATCACAGAACACTGAGCTTCACCGTCCAGGGCCATCACAGCAATCTCCGCTTGCATAGCAGGAGTCATAGGGTTCGTCCTCAACATGCTTTTAACTCGCTTGGTCCAGTCCCACAACATTAGATTATCCCCCATGAATTTTGGGAGATTGCTGAGCATGGCCCCCAGAGGCAAGCTAGACCTAAGGGCACTCATGATAGATTGGTCTGCTGCCTCTGCGTTCATGGATTGCATCCTGCCGACTACACCAAATGTAAGCAGGTAAGAGGATGCAGAAATGCAGGGATGCAGAGCAAGGGTTAACAAGAGTGCGGTTTAATTTACAGCAATAAATTCCTCACAGGGAGATAACAGCGGAATAACAGGAAGATCACAGGAAAGGGACAAGCATGTGAAAACAGTGTTATTGTGATACAACGCAACAGTCTTGCTATCAAATTCAACTTATCGTGACTCCGCTGTCCTTTAGTCGCATGCGGTCCGATGGATGATGGAATTCTGGCAGAGGCTAACACTGCATCTTCAGGCTTCCTCGCCAAATACACAGTTCCACTTCTGGCGGCAATGGGCAGTCACCGGTTCTGCCCGTTGAGCCCCTAGTCCATTAATCTGCAAAGCCAAAGTGTAAAGCTCTGTACAAGTTCCTACTCGGCGCGTGCTCTGCTGCGCACACGCCGCTAGCTGGATGCACACCCCACAATTCTGCTCCTGGTGCTCTTTCCTCAGGGTACCTGCGCCATGCTGCTTCACTCTGTGCCCATCTCATTGCCTGCTCATTGGTACTTGGGAGCCCTCACTGAACTCCTACGGGTATCTGCTCAATGCTTCACCTTACTTCGCAGAGCGCAGTCGGCCCCTGCCTTCTCCTTCCTCCGGCGGGAGCTCTCTGACTTTTGTCGCACTACACTCTTTCTCATCCCTCTGCTTACTGCGCCTCTTCTCTCCAGGTCATGGGTTCTGTCCAGCTCCCATTTCCTTCCCCCTGCAACACTGGGCGCAGCCTCGGCAGTTCCAGATCCGGCATTGCACAGGTTCCCGCAGTCCGGTCTTCCTCCTTACACCATCAAAAAGAAGCAAAATTTAAAGAGTACTTACAGGGAATCTGTCACAGGATTTTGCTACCCAATCTGCCAGCATCATCATGTAGTGACAGAGCACCTGGTTCCATCAATGTATCACTGACTTTGCTGGTTGCTGTAGTTATGATAAAATCACTTATTTATCTGCAGCAGATCTAGCAGTTCTCTGACTGCTGAGCTTAGTATAATCCAGCCACAGCGCTGATTGGCTTCTTTCTATGTACACTGTGCGTAGGTAGAAAGCTGCCAATCAGTGGTGGAGGTTGAGTTATACAGATATCCTGAATATGCAGGACTATATGGGAGCAGGTTTAGTAGTCCTCTAGTGATCATATGCTGATTAAACAGGGATTTTAACAGGTGGCAAAAATCTGCTGATATATTCCATTTAAAATGGAGTTTGATGTTAATCTTGGTGCAGTTCCACTTCAAAATGAAATTAATTTTTTTTTTTTGTTGTGAGCATAAAATTATCGTGCAAAGTTCGGACAATGAAAAGGATGTAATGTTTCCTCATTTAAAAATTGGACACACTTATCCATGTATATGTATGCCATTGGCCGTTACCCTGCCTTTGATAGGGGCTCACACGCTGAGCCCACATCTTTCCCAGCTCTTCGTGGCTGATTTAATCAGCCATCAATTACCTCTAACAGCCGTGGGTGAATCTCAGCTGTTAACCAATTAAATAAAGGTAAGGAATCCTGTGAAGTTCATTTGCATATTTCCAGTGCATTCTGGGATAAGTGAAGAGTTTTTGCAAACTCAAGGAACACCAGATTTTGACCATTATAGCAGAAAGGAGGACATCGGAAAACCAAGCGAATTTCGTCACGATCTTCACCTCTTTAACATCATATAAACATTAAAAACATGGAAGAGGTCAGTAGCCATTTGGTGAGCTACATTTCATGCTACAAGTTCACAGACTTACCAGTGGAAAAGTGAAACTACACCTGTCAGAAATGTAAGCTTGTGTCCCTGTTGGAGGAAAAGTTGCAAAATCTAGAAGAAAGAATAGCTACATTGAAAAATATTAAGGAAGGTGAAGATTTCTTAGACAAAGCAGAAGTATCTCTTCAGAATAAATTTGTAGTTCACCTGAAGAAATAGAGGAATGGAGGCATGTGACCCAGAGAAGCAGGAGGATCGGGAAGCAGCCAGCAACCTTACTGCTCAGGAACCAGCACCAGGCTCTCACACAGGTGACCAATAATCAAATACATCAAGATAAGACTTTGCTCACAAAGAACAACCTTGTATGACCTCAGAGTCCTCTTGGATGAAGAAGAAAAATGTTGTGAAGAAGAAATGGAGAGTTGTTGTCATGGGGGATTCCCTGTTTAGAGGGGCAGAGGCTGCTATCTGCAGACCGGATATAGCCTCAAGAGAAATGTGCTGTCTTCCAGGTGCAAAAATAAAAGATGTGTCTGACTGGATATCAGGACTCTTCAGACCTACAGATGACTACCTATTCCTGTTAATACATGTGTGGACAAATGATACTGCAAGAAATGACATGGAAACCATATGCAGGGACTTAGAAGACTTATGTAGGAAAGTGAAAGAACTGGTAGCACATGTGGCCTTCTCATCCATCTTCCCACTGGATTGGCATGGACCAAGGAGGTGTAAAAAGATTCTAAAGGTAAACTGGCTAAGTCGATGATGGCATCAGCAAGCATTTGGATTTTTGGATCACAGAGTGAATTACCAATACAATGGACTACTTGCTAGAGATGGGCTCCGCCTTACCAAGATGGGAAATCACATATTTGGAAGTCACCTTGCTACACTCATCAGGAGAGCTTTAAACTAGAACATTGTGGGAAGGGAAGCAAAAGGCCAGGGAAAGCCATATTATGGCTATAACAGAATTACTGACTGGGTGGATCAGGGAAATGAGGTAGATATAATATATCTTAAGTTCAGCAAAGCATTTGGCAAAGTGACTCATGCCATCCTTTTTGGAAAAATGACCAAATATGGAATGGACAAGGCAACCGTTAAGTGGATTCATAGCTGGCTTAGTGATCAGGCCCACAAAGTGTTCATAAATTGCTGCACATCCAGTTGGAAAAATATCTCCATTGGGGCACCACAGGGCTCTGTCCTGGGCCTTGTGTAGTTCAACATATTTATCAGTGATTTAGATTAAGGAATTGAGGATAAACTGATTAAAATTGCTGATGACACAAAGCTATGAGGGATAGCTAATACTAGAGAAGAGAGAGAGGATTCAATAATATCTAAACAAACTGAAACTGTTGGCAGCAACTAACAGAATTTTTTTAACAAGGAGAAATGCAAAGTTCTACATTTTGGCAAGAAAAAAGGAAAGAACATACAGAATGGGAGGAATATGGCTAAGCAACAGCACATGACAAGGACTTAGGTATACTAATAGATCACAGACTGCACATGAGTCAACAATGTGATGCAGCAACAAAAAAGGCAAACACAATTCCCAGTTGCGTTAATAAAAGCATAGAGTCTAGATCATGTGAAGTAATTATCCCTATACTCCTCCTTGGCCAGGCCTCATCTGGAATACTGTGTCCAGTTCTGGGCATCACTTTTTTAAAAAGACATGAACAAACTGGAGCAAGTTCAGAGAAGAGCTACCACAGGTGACCAATGTGCAAACAATGCCCTATGAGGAACAAAGGATGATTTGGGAATGTTTAGCTTGCAAAACAGAAGACTGAGGGGAAACTTAACAGCTACCTACAAATATGTCAAGGGCTGTCACACTGTAGAGTGATCAACTTTATTCTAATTAGCACAAGGAAAGGCTAAAAGTAATGAGATGAAACTGAATGGAGGAGACACAGATTAGATATTAGAAAAAACTTTTTCACAGTGAGGTTGATCAATGAGTGGAACAGGCTGCCACAAGAGGTGGTCAGTTTTCCTTCAATGAAAGTCTTCAAACAGAGGCTGGACAGACATCTGTCTGAGATGGTTTAGTGACTTCTGCATTGAGCAGGGGGGTTGGACCAGACGACCCTGGATGTCCCCTACAACTGTACCATTCTACAATTCTATAATTTTATGCTACTGTCAATCACTGACCGCGGCATTTAGCACACGCAAAAAAAGTGGGTGCATCATTATTCCCGCCCATCAGTATGCCCAATGTGATTGCCGGGCACTTATGGGTTGTCATGACAGCCGGAGGTCAGCTGAAGACCTCCATGCCTGTGAACACGATCCTCCTTTGAACACCGGCCTATGGTGATCGTGATTTTTGCTGTAAACAGCAGTGCGGAAGTACTGCTATATATAGCAGAGGCAATTGAATGATCGCAGCTTCAAGTCTCCTAAGGGGACTATTAAATAAATAAGAAAGTAAAAAAAAGTTTTCTAAATTATTAAAAAAATAAAAAAAGCACAAAAGATTAAATCGCTCCTCTTTTGCCCCATTAGAAAAAAAACAATTCAAAAATTACACACATTTGGTATGGCCGCATTCAGAAATGTCCTATCTATCAAAATATAAAATAAAGTAATCCGAACGGCAAACGGGGCAATGAGAAAAAAATCAAAACTCCAAAATTATGTTTTTTGTTGCCGTAAATATTACCATAAAATGCAATACAATGCATACAATTTTGGGGTAGGTAAGATTTTGTATCAGTAACGTCAGCTCAGAGCACAAAAATAAGCCCTCACACAGCCCCAGATACGGAAAAATGAGAACTTTATAAGCCGCAGAAAATGGCGACATTTTTTTAAAAAAAATTTTGAATTTTTTTCACCTCTTAAATGAACAAAAATTATACATGTTTGGTACCTGTGTACTTGTACTGACCTGGGAAATCGTATTTCCAGGTCATTTTTAACATACTGCATATTAAAAAAAAACAAAAAAAACATTGTGGAATTGCATTTGGAATTGGAGTGTGAATTCACCGAACAGGGCCTTGCTGTGTCAATTGTGATTTAGTTTATAATTTGAACATAAATTGACCATATGCATACAGAATTAATGATCTCCCATATAACATACATTTGGTACAGCTAAACCTGTCGAAAAAGAAAGGATAAGCAGCTGCAGTCACCTCTTGTTTCAGTTGCAAGTATGTAAGAGGAACTTTGAACTTCCATTGTAGGTTGCAACCTCATTTTAGCTTACAGGATGGCACTGGCTGGGGGCTCCTCTCTCGATGTGGTACTGAAGCACACACAAGATAGCCTTTGAACAGTCTTCAAACAGTAAATTCATTCAATAAATGGCACAACCTTCACAAGAACGCAGTTCATGGAACAGACAACCACACAGTTTAAGCCAGATATCTGGTACCTTAGCTGTAACACACTACATTTGTCCTCTGCAACTGACTGAGTGTCAGGAAACCAGATCCTAAATAAACTAGGCAAGTGTAATAACGTGCAGGAGGAATATATGTCACCACGGAGCAGGCAGACCAACAGTAAAAAGGGAGGTTTATTTACAGGGAGTAATACTGGTAAACATATAATATAACAGAGAAAATGCTGTAAAAGGTTATATCAGAAACTAGAGAAATAACAGAGGTGCAAAACAACAGAAAGTTATTCTCTTATGGGGAAGAAACTTAACAGTTCCTGGAGGTGTTGATTGCAGAGATCACTCTTCTCCCACGTAGGCACCGAGGCACAAGTGGTGCTTGATGTCCTCTGGCTCTGGGGTCCTAGGTACAGTCCAACTGGTGTATGGGGGGTTAACGTGGGAGCCCAAGGGGTATGCGGATGGCGGTATCCTCCTGTACTCAAGGTCCTTCCTTCTGCTGCGGCAGCGGCGCTCTCTCACCAGGGTCAGGGGCTCTGCCTGAGACAGTCTCTCTTGGCAGGTCAGTGTCACGTTACGGTACGTCCCTTGATCACAGGGAAGCGTCTCAGGGTAAGGAGGATCTCATTGCAGGGGAGCGTTTTGTCAAGGCACGCGGTCTGTTGGTGTGACAAAGTCTCTACCAGGAGGGGAGCGACCAGCCCTCCAAGCGGTGCAGTGACAGGCTTCTCGTACTCAGTCTTGTGCTCAGTGCTCACCGCCTGTGTCTGCGGTCCCTCAGTGTTCAGTCACTGCACCCGTCTCCTCTCCTCTCCTGTGTCAACGTCCTCTCTGCTCCCGTCCCTGTGCTGCTCTGCTGAAAGCATGCGCAATTCTCCCGCTCTCAGTCCTGCCCTCTTCCTGTTCCTGGTTCTAGTACAGTTCCCTAAAGCATCCCCCAGGGAACCTAATGCCCTGCTCGATGGTTCCAGGCATTGAGCTAGGAAGGCAACTCCCCCTCGGCTCCTTCGGTGCTTCACCCCTACACAAGCACACTCTTCACACAGCTGTAACATGGTACCTTGGTTGGGTTAGTAGCTATGGGTGAGGTACACGTCTTCCACGACTCAGCACGCTAGATGAAAATGGAGGTCCTGGCTGTACGTGTGTGTTCTTGTTATTTTAGCGATGCAAATATACATACTGTATGGTGCTGCTGTATTAGGCAGGCCAGGACCAGATATTAGAGATCAAATTGTGTGAGACCAAAGTCCAAAAATAAACTTCTTTTTACTAAGCATAAATTTGATAAGAACTACTGTATGTGCATCAGATGATAGGCACACTTCTTCACAAATGTTTTGCTTGCGTTAAGCAGACAAGGGCGCTTCTCGTTATATTTAATGACAATTATCCTTGCACTTCATACTCTTGCATCTCATGGCCTTCCAACAAACGATTATGGGAGACTTTGTTTTCCCCTATGAGGGCCGCACAGGTCGAGGTCTAACGCTATGGCCGTTCACAGCTGCTCTCATAAGGACTGTTTGAGGTATGTCGGTAAAACTTCTCACTAGTGGGACGGATGCGTAATATTGCAAGGTCAGCTTACAGCCGACATATCGAGTGACCAGCCCCGAGTGAAGAATCGAGTGACCAGACCTGAGTGAAGATTTGAGTGACCAGAGCCAAGTGAATAATTGAGTGACCAGACTTAATTGAAGAATTGAATAACCAGAATCGGGGGGTGAGAGTTAAGTAGTCAGAACCAGAGATGAGAGGCTAGCGCTAAGAGATCTGAGCAAAGGAAGCATAGCCAGAGCCAATATATGACCAGGATAACATTTGTGCTAGCTGTGACTTCCAGTGTAAGGGTACTGTCACACTTAGCGATGTACCAGTGATCCCGACCAGCGATATGATGCTGTCAGGATCGCTGGTACATCGCTAAGTGGTCGCTAGTGAGCTGCCACATAGGCAGATCTCACTAGCGACATCGCTGGGGATGGGGGTCGCTACTTACCTGTCACACCAGGCGATCCTGCGTCCTCCCGCCCGGCTCCACGCGTCGCTCGTCGTCACAGCAGGAAGCGCCGCAGGAAGCAGACGATGAGAAACAGTCCAGCCTGTTCTCGCGCGATCAGCGATAACCAGCGGGGGAGCGGGTTGTAGGTAAGTATCAGACACAGCGATATCGCTAGCAATATCGCTATAACGTCACAAGTTATAGCGATATTGCTATCGATATCACTTAGTGTGACATGCCCTTAAGTGTACAGTACACAGGGGAACTGAGCCATGCATCAGGGGATGAAGGTGACCAACATAACAGGTGTGCAAAGTGACTCATTGATAAGGTACTCATGGCCCAACTGCGTGGTACCATAGGCCTCTGTTAGGGCCTGTATTACGACTTATATTGCCTCGAGAGTGTCAGAAAGATGACAATAACAGACCTAATAGTGTTGGCAACACACCTCAGGTTAAGGTATTAGGACCAAGACATCCCTGATGATAATATTTGTTTATTTGTAATAATAGAACAATAGTGTGTGATTAGAATTGTGTGGATATTCTGTATAGCCGAATTACTGTATTCTACAGTATATTCTATAGTCCTTTCACCGGTTGCTTTACCCTTTATATTGTGTCATAGGCAACACTTACACTTGTGTTAATCAAATAAATATTTGCTGGTTAAGTTACCACTGTCCTCATCCTCTGTGCTTTTGCATCCTCTTATATGTTTACATTTAGCATAGCCAGCTGGATTCCACATTCAAATGCAGAGATGGCTAGAGTCCGAGAACATCATCCATAGTCCAATCCTCATTGCATCTTCTTTTTATCATGTCAAGAGTTAAAATACCGGGCCTTTTCACCATTGACCCGAACTTTCAGCTCTGAAATAGGTCTGAGATGGTTCTGCGTATGTGTGCGTAAGGTCATGTGCACATTGTTACCTCATATGCGCATGTGCAGAACTCTACTAAGCCAGAAGTTCCAGCCAATTATATAGAGGCTTGGTATTTCAGCACTAGCGGCAGCCATGAGATGATGCAATGAGTACCTTTTGATGGTCCATAATGGGTCAGTAAAATTACCACAGAGTCTTGTCATTTGGGTTGGCCTAAACTTATTTTGCAACAAAAGAAATTAATATTTGTTTTTTAAGAATCCAACATGTCTACTGAAAGGTTTGGATTAATCTGTACCTTCACTTTTCCACAGACTGGCTACTGTGAAAACTTGAGAGGAAATCTAGCATTACGCGCTGGTCATGTTGCGATCAGGTTTGGAGTGAGGTTCATAATGACATCGTCTTAGCTAATAATTTCTATAAAGCTAGAAAACATTTTTGGCACCTTACAATCCAACGCCCGGCATGATTGCCAGCCAGCACCCAGCGTGTCATACCATTTCATAGATGTTGTTTACATTAATGCCAGACCTATTCCTTCAATCAAAAGTAAGCCTGGCATGCTGGGAGTAAAACTCAGCCGCAGCTGGAGAGCTATACGATCAGCATAGGTCAATCGACAGCTGTAATTTTCTGCTATATTAGAAAGAAGGTGACTTCTTAAAATAATATCCTTGCCAACGTCTTTGACGAGTGCAAAGAGAAATCTTTTCGAGTGCCGTGAAGGCCACGATCAGGTCATGATAACAAGTCAATTAGATAGGCAAAGGGTTAAAGGTAAAACTTGAATTAGAGGGTGTTAATTTTTGTCAGCTAGCAAGACTGCTGGAATAAAGAGGTGCTAATAGCCTGCAGCTGTTCGCAGATCTACAAAAACCGTGAAAGGAAAACTACCCCGAGAAGAAGAAAAGGGAAATGATATAAAGTAGTTGTCTATTTAATCCCTCCGGGTGTTATGAACACAAAGCAGATGTTGGCTTTGGGATATTGACCCATGGTAGGTGTTCTCAGATGCTGGTCTAACTTTTCTATCTCAGGACAGAGCTTACAAAATGTAGTGAGTTCAAGATTTGTAATTTATTTAGGGGGTTTGCTATGGAATTTCTTATTGTACAATATTACCATAAAGATAATGGATGTAAAAATTGACCATATAATATACATAGGAAAAGCGAAGATCTCACACATTCATGTTACTCCTTGTAATAGAAAGTAGTGGCTGTAATAAAGCTCATTATTGTAGATATGGCCCATTAAAAAGCTTTGTGAAAATACAGTCGATTTTCCACTGCTAATATGCATGCAGAAAATCCGCTGTGTATTACAGTGCCAGCGTTTTGAATGCAATTTTAAATATGTTGCTTAAAGGGAATCTGTCACCCCATTTTTGGCCTATAAGCTGCGGCCACCGCCATCAGGGGCTTATCTACAGCATTCTGTAATGCTGTAGATGAGCCCCCAATGTAACCTGAAAGATAAGAAAAACAAGTTAGATTATACTCACGGGGGGGCACGGTCAGGTGCGGTGGGTGTCGCGGTCCGGTCTGGCGCCTCCCATCTTCTAGTGATGATGTCGTCCTTCTTACTTCTGCCGCAGGGTCCTGCAAGTACTGCAGTGCGCAGGCGCCGGGAAAGGTCAGAGAGGTCCGGCGCCTGCGCTCGGCAGTACTTTACTCTGCCCTCAACAGGGCAGATATAGTACGCCTGCGCAGGAGTCGCGGCAGAAGTAAGATGGAGGACGGCATCGCTAGAAAATGGGAGGCAAGAAACCCATCGGACCGGACCAGACCCCCGGGTGAGTATAATCTAACTCATTTTTCTAATCTTTCAGGTTACATCGGTGGCTTATCTACAGCATTACGGCTCAGGATCTCTGAAGAGGCATCTCCTAAAGCGACAAATAAAGCAAAAGAAAATCGCTCTCTTTGATAACCCATGGAAGGATTGTTTTCTCGTTACTCAGAGGTACAATCTGATACTCCATGTCTGAGCTTTGGACAGTAAAAAAAGACATTTTTGAAATCTGAGGCCTTTTCCCGCCATTTTACTGCAAGGTGACACCATTTTGAACCGTGAGTGAAAAAATCCTTTCCCTGCTCCCTCCATTACCCACCGGCTGTCCTTGTCCTCAGAAAAAGTTTCTCCACGCTTGTCTACCACATTTTAAAGATTTTTATTGTCTTTTGGAGAAATTTTTTTTACATAAATCCTGTCATATACCAGCTGATTGGCGGAAGGATACAAAATTAAAAGACATTGACTTTTTTTGTGGAATCTCCTCTTGTCTGTTTTAGACCCTTTGGAAGTCCCAGGGTGTCCTAATTTAGCTATATTCCCCTGCTTTGTGCGAGGCTGCGGGAGCTATAACGGCTGCGGAGGGATCTCTTTCATCTCAACGTCCTATCTCAAGTACGCCATTTTCCTGTCATAACAGATCTGTGAGGCGGAAGGACACAAAATAGTCCGTGATTTGTGCCTATTTCTATGTTACCTCCTCTCCACACCGCTCCTGTGCGGCTCCACTGGGGTGATCTGCCTTTCTTCAGCAGTGGCGTGTATCAGCTGCCGGCTCCCCTGTTGCATATTTTATGAGCCGGGACTGACGTCACTGAGCCCTGTGTGAAGACTAGCCGCCTGTCACGGCTGCATTTAAAGTCACAGGGAGCGCGTCTACATCGGCGCGCAGTTAATAAAGGATTTTACTGTATGCATCATACAATATTAAAAGTGCCATCTGATTCTGTGGTGTATCTCATTCCTCACAGTCCCTTTTATAAAAAGGCATAGGAAGACTCAAGAATTTTCTATATTTTTAACGTTTATTCAGTATAAACATCACCAAGAATATCAATACTCTCTAATACAATCCCTGCAAGGCAGGATTCAAAAAAGGGCACAAGATGAGTCACAAGGCTACTCCAGTGTCCAAATCAACGAAAGTGTCTAATACGACTACTCAAAAAGCACAAAAATTTCAGGATTCTTACAATCCTCACTTTAAAGATCAAGTGGATATCGTTAACCCATTTAAGGCCAGATCTCCTCATAAAGAGGTCATGGATACATCTTGCTCATCAAAAAGGAAAAATCCTGGTAAAACTTCTGAAAAATTCACATCACCAGCCAACGCTTCAAGTCCTGAGTCTGGAGATAATTCACCAAACTTTTCGCCGGAAAGGTCAAAATTTAAGATGGATAACACCAATCCTTCTCCTTCCCAAAATCTGGATGTTATATCCATACACTCTTACATGGATACTCTCGCCCAGAAAATAACATCCAGTATGTCTCAATCATTTGAAAACCAAAATAAAATTTTACAGTCCACCTTGGATAAATTTAGCAGCAGGTTAGACAACCACGAAAAACAGCTAACTGTAGTGGAAGAACACACTGATGATTAATCAAAAGACACCCATGACCTTAAATCTGAATTTCACAGACTTAAAATTAAAGTTGCGGATATAGAAGACAGGAGCAGACGAAACAACTTGAAAATAAGAGGAATACAAGAATCTATCACACCGGATAAACTAGAAGACTTCGTCAAGACAATTTTCAAAAATGTACTACCGACACTTACAGACCAAGATCTCATCATAGATAGGATCCACAGACTTCCCAAACCACGGAATATCGATAAAGATCTACCTAGAGATACCATATTAAGGGTACACTTCTTCAAGATTAAGGAAAAAATTCAACAATCGGTTAAAGATCTAGGAGGTTTTCCAGAACCCTATGCTCACCTTCAGCTATTTACGGATCTTTCAAAGGAAACGATAGAAGGAAGAAAGTCTTTTAAGCCAGTCACTTCCACCTTGAGGGAAAATAATATCCTCTATAAATGGGGCTTCCCACTTAAACTTTTGATAATCTACAAAGGAAAGATGACCGTCCTATTCTCACCTAAAGAAGGAAGAGATTTCCTGTCCTACTACAGGATACCTGACCGCCATAGAATCTCCAACTCTCAAGACCCTGGGCCCTCATCAGAGAAGGTCTGATCCAACGGATAGACCTGGCCAATATATTTACTCATCTTGTTATAAGGCCTCTCTACATTTCTTGATTATTTGGTCAATGTATTGTACTGTACTGCTTATTATTCTTCTTTCCACAGGTTTTCTCACTTCTCTACTACTTTATGGACACATATATCACATGAGATTATTTTCATTCTGGGAATAATGTTGTTATGCCAAGGGATGCCTCCAATGGGATCCATACACAAACTTTCCCCACTAAGGAATTAGAGCCTTCCGGATCGGCTCTTCCTGAAGGACAATTTTGTTCTTATTGTTTTAGTGTCTCTTTTGTTTTTGGTTTCAAATAGGTATATAGTTTGAGGTTTTTGGACAACTAAGTTCTACAAAGGTAGGTGCACTCTGGTTTCTGCATTTCCTCTACCCCACTTCATACGAACCCAGCCATTCTTGTAACATGAAAATAAAATTCGTATCATACAATGTCAGGGGGCTAAATAGCCCTTGGAAGAGATTTTCCATTGGTAGGGAGATTAACGGGATGCATCCTGAGGTTGTATGCCTTCAAGAAACCAAGTTAAAAAACAACCATCCTTCTATAAATCTTAAAAATTTCACATTTGTATTTGAATATGTGGCCCACGAAAGAAAGCTGGGGTTTTAACACTGATTAGCAACTCAATTTCCTTTGAATTGCTTTCTGAAGTAAAAGACGAAAAAGGACATTATCATATTCTGCTGTGCAAATTGAACGGCCAATCCTTCACAATAGTTAATATTTATGTTCCCACCATCAGACAAATTAGATTCCTGAATAAGCTAATGAAAAAATTAGACACCTTACGATCAGGAACCCTACTTTTGTTAGGGGACTTTAATATGGTGCCAGATGGTGTACTAGACTCCACCTCTCCCAGCAGACAAAAAACGCAATCCTTGAACAGCTGGATTTATAATCACGAGCTATTCGACTCATTCCGCTGTTTGAACACCACATCTAGAGAATTTACTCATTTTTCTGATGGCCATCAGTCGGCATCTAGAATAGATCTGATAGTCACAGATGTCTTCTCCTTGCAAGGTTCTCCTCCAGCTCCATACTTAATAAATCTATTTCAGATCATTCCCCAGTAACTGCAGAACTGATAATAGGGTCCCCAATTCATCCCCAATTCATGTGGAAATTCAACTCCTCTCTGCTTCATAACCCCACGATCAAATCTGAAATCAGCTCAGCCTTACAAAATTATTTTAGTGAAAACGAATCAAACCTCCTCTATCCGTTTACCTATTGGAATGCTCACAAGGCGGTGTTGAGGGGAGTCTTGATTCAAATTTCCTCCAGACAAAAAAAAATTAATAGGGATAAAATCCTTACCCTACAACAGTCTATTAAATCTAAAGAAGAGGAACTATGTCGATCCTCTGTTTCCTCTAATAAACAAGCTGTATTATCAGAACTTACTGATCTCAGGTTGCAGTTAAGGAAAATCATATTCAATTTTTTCCACTCAGCTATTAGATCAGCAAAATGCAAGCATTACTTATCTATAAATCGCCCTTCAAAATACATGTCAAACGGAATTAAGAATAGAGGGAAACGGAATAGAATTGACAGTATAACTTCCTCTAATGGTACATCCCTGGTCCACCCTAAAGATATTGTAGGAGCTTTTGCCGATTATTACAAAAATCTGTACAATATCAACCAAGACCACCACAATATGCAGCCATCTACCTCAGAGATTGGATCATTTCTTTCCAGCATTAACCTTCCAAAGCTTAACCCTGAAGACTTATCATTTTTGTCTTTTCCCTTCAATGAACAAGAAGTCCAAGATACCATAAACAAACCTAAAACATTCAAATCACCCGGCCCAGACGGGTTTAGTAATGATTATTTCAAGTCTTTTAGTAATATATTAATCCCCCACCTTGTCAAAGTACTTAAGTCAGCTTTCCAAACAGGTCAATTTCCTAAAGAGATGATGGAAGCGACAATTATCATAATCCCAAAACCAAATTCTGACACTAGCCAAATTTTTAATTATCGACCTATATCCCTCATCAATACAGACGTAAAAATTTATGCAAAGATCCTAGCCAATAGACTAAATCAATTCCTCCCGAGTTTAATTTCCAGTGATCAGATAGACTTCATCAAAGGAAGACAATCCATAGATGGTACAAGAAGACTCATTAACACAATTAAGCTTATTTCCTCGAACAATCTCAGGGCCATTGTTATCTCTCTTGATGCTGAGAAGCGTTCGACCACCTTAATTGGTCATATCTCGAAGCAACTCTCAAAAAATTTGGAATGGCTTCTAAGGGTACCGTTACACTTAGCGATGCACCAGCGATCCAACATTATGGATCGCTGGTGCATCGCTAAGTGGTCGCTAGTGAGCTGCCACACAGGCAGATCTCACCAGCAACATAGCAGGGGTCGGGGGTCGTTACTTACCTGTCAGACGCGGCGATCCTGACGTCCTCCCGCCCACGTCCACGCATCGCTCGTCGGCGCCACAGCAAGCCCAGCAGGAAGCGCCCGACGAGAAATTATCCAGGACGTTCTCGCGCGACCAGCGATGAGCAGTGTGGGAGCCGGTCGGAGGTAAGTATCAGACATAGCGATATCACTAGCAATATCGCTGCTATGTCACAAAATCGGTGATGTTACAGCGATATTGCTAGCGATATCGCTATGTGTAACGGGGGGCTTAAGATCACGAGAGGTATTATGGCTTTGTACTCCGGCCCTGGTGCGAGGGTTTATTCCAACAATCATCTTTCCTCTATGTTTGATATAGCTAATGGGACCAGACAGGGTTGCCCATTTTCACCATTGCTTTTTGCATTAGCTATTGAGCCTCTGGCCCAACTAATCAGGAACAGCACAAAGATCTCGGGAATCAAAACTTTGCACAGAGATTTTAAAATAGCATTGTATGCAGACGATATTATTCTTACCCTCACAGATCCAAGCAACTCTATCTCTGCCTTACAAACCTTAATCCAGACTTTTGCTAAAATCTCTTATTTTAAAATAAATGACTCAAAATCCTAAATACTTGGCTTTAACCTAGGATTAGACCAAGAGGAAATTGAGGGCCTCTCACCTTGGGGGTGGGCCACTGATGGGCTGACATATCTAGGCCTAAAATTCATCAAAAACGTAAACTCTCTAATAAAAATAAACTTAGAGCTGCTTACTAAAAAGCTTTTTAATGAATTCCGTACATCTAGAGATGATGGGCTTTCTTGGTGGGGAAGAATCATGATGGTCAAGTTGTATATTTTCCCAAAAATCCTATACCTACTTCACCCACTTCCTCTCTCACAAACCTTCAAGCCTCATTAAACTCCTTTATATGGAATAACAAAAGACCCTGAATAGCAAAAAATATTCTATACAACCATAAATCTTATGGTGGAGCTGGTTCCCCAAATATTACGGCCTATTACATTGCAAATTTAGTCAGACAAAGCTCATACTGGTGGCCTCATGATACGACACCAGCTTGGCATGAACTAGAACTGTTCTTTAATAAATATAAACCTCTTCACCTACTAGTTCTGAACCAACTCCTTCATAAAAAATTAATTACAAATTCTCATTCGATTTTTCAAGCTATTTCTGAAGCTTGGAAAAAATTTTCTACTCCAAAAAGAGGCTCTAACAAAGAAGTCACAATAAAAAATCTGGCTCTATCAGTTATCTTTCAAGTGTCTAATCAGACCATTGACCCCATTTGGTCTGAACTTGGACTTCAAAAAACTAAAGATTTATACGATGGCGTTACTTGTACACCTTACAATAAACTCAAGGAAAAATTTCAATCTATTACCCCTGCTTTCTTACAATATGTTATCCTCAAAGACATAATCCATGAGTTCCTTACTATCTACCCGAGAATCTCTGAACCAGCAGTTAACCTTATTTGTAATATAGATCATAATATTTTTTGGAGCTTTGAATACACATACAAATGGTGTAACAATAGCTTTGAAGCGGTAAAGACTCAAAATATTGTCAAATGGGAAACCGAATTGCACACGACAATTGACCCTTCTGACCTTGAACAGGCATGTACCCTCTCGTATGCCTCTTCCATTTCCTTATCACTACAAGAGACCCACTTCAAGCTTTTAACGAGATGGTATTATACCCCCGTTAGACTTCATAGAATCAACCCTGACAATTCATCGCTCTGTTGGAGGGGTTGTGGAAGGCCAGGAAATATCTTGCATATATTTTGGCAATGTCCCAAAATTGTTTCCTTTTGGAGAAAGATTTCTAACCTTATCGATTTTATCCTAGGAACACGACTTATTTTGTCTCCTCGTCTGGTCCTTCTTTCTCTGGACGCTGACAAAATTGATACTTCTAACAGGCTATTGATTATACACATTTTATTAGTCTCCAAACATAGTATTGCCTTTCTTTGGAAAAACCCCAAACCCCCACAAATTAATGAAATTATAGACAAACTTAGCCTTCATCATCCTTTTGAATTGAAATTTGCGAATGTGCATGATCAATTTGCTAAATATTCTAGGAAATGGTCTAGATGGCAGGAGTTGTTCTCGTAAGTCTTCACCCAGAGTGCACCTGCCTAAGGCCCTTTGGGTTTGGGTCTTTGGAACATATATATTAATATACTAGCTGAATAGCCCGGCGCTGCCCGGGCATAGTAACTAACTGTGGTTAGTTATAACAAATTATAATTATCCTCCATCCCATAGTCCAATTCCCATATACCCATCATACATATCCTCCATCCTATAGTCGAGTGCCCATATACCCAACATACCTATCCTCCATTCCATAGTGCCATGCCAATATACCCATCATACATATCCACCATCCCATAGGCCCATGCCCATATACCCATCACACATCCTCCATCCCATAGCCCCGTGCCCATATACCCATCACACATCCTCCATCCCATAGTCCCATGCCCATATATCCATCACACATCCTCCATCCCATAGTCCCCTGCCCATATACCAATCATACATATCCTCCATCCCATAGTCCAGTGCCCATATACCCATCACACATCCACCATCCCATAGGCCCGTGCCCATATACCCGTCATACATATTCTCCATCCCATAGTCCCATGCCCATATACCCATCATACATATCCTCCATCCCATAGTCCAATGCCCATATACCCATCACACATCCTCCATCCCATAGTCCCATGCCCATATACAAATCCGCCATCCCATAGTCCCGTGCCCATATACCCGTCATACATATCCTCCATCCCATAGTCCAGTGCCCACATACCCGTCATACATATCCTCCATCCCATAGTCCAGTGCCCATATACCCATTACACATCCTCCATCCCATAGTCAACCATTATGACATCATAATGAGCGGCTGCAGGGCTTGCAACCTATGATGACATCAGCGTCGCCATGGCAACCATTGTGACATCATAATGAGGGCGGGGCTTGATACGCACACACTGCTTCCCCAGTATGCAAATAGGGGCATTGTGACATCATAATGAGGGGCGGGGCTTGACGCACACACACTTTTTCCCCCAGTATGTAGATAGGGGCAAAATTGTTTGGTGAATTGGAACGCACGGGGTTAAAATTTCACCTCACAACATAGCTTAGGACGCTCTTGGGGTCCAGACGTGTGACTGTGCCAAATTTTGTGGCTGTAGCTGCGACGGTGCGGATGCCTATCCCGGACATACAAACATACACACACATACATACACACATACGTACACACTTTGAGCTTTATATATTAATATATTATATGCTTAATTACCTACCTTTGCAATAATTCACTGCATAATATGCTTCAGCATTAACTTGTTTCATGTTATGTCTTCTTTACATTTGTACTTTATTGTCCTTCCTTTTTCCTTCTTTCCTTTTACATTTTTCCCTCCCCCCTTTTTTCCCCATATTTCTTCCCCCATCCTCCCCATTTATTGAAACTCAAATAAAACATTTGGAAAACAAAAATGAGGTGACAGACTCCCTTTAAATTGATCTACAAAGTGGATATGAAATCTACCAGCATATTAATGTATGTTGTGGGCTACAATGATGTGGATTTCCTTGCAATGCAAAGGATGAAATGTGCAGCGAATCTGTAACATTTCCTTAATATATTCTTCAGCACCTTTTGCTGCAGCAAATTTTATTACAGATTTTATGCCACTGAAATCCTGCAGAGGACATGACCTGGAGGAACATACTCTCGGGCTATATTCCCAGGACGAGCTTTTGGTGAGTTATTGATATTGCAGATTTCTTGCATCATTTCTGCACCTATTATTTAAGTTCAGCTACATGCATGAAAAATAAGTTGTGGGCATCAAAGCAGGCATGATTCAAGCCCAATTACTGGTCATGTACACAGCATACTATAGTCCTAAGAGTCGGACATAGGTGGTACTGCACCAAGCTGTACAACAACCACCAGACTCATAAAATATTATGATTTTCTCCCCTCGCAATGCATAAAGGCTGAAAATTCTAGCTTTTAGAAACATCAAGTTCAGAGAAATAAGACGTATAATAAAATAAAAAATTCCTCTCAGGCTCAGTTCCCGTGATGAGCTTTTGTTGAGTTTTTGACATTGTAGATTTTTTGCACTTAATATTTAAATTAGTCGACTTGCATTTTTTTATTACAATTTTGTGTGCGTTTTTATTACATTTTTGACGCTGCGGTTTTTGTCTCTTATTGGTGTGTCATGCTTTAAATAAAGCTGCTTTGTTTTTGAAACTTCCCGGCTTCTTCTTTGACAAAACTCTATTGATATACTTAGGTGTGAATTACATGAGTTTTTTTATGCATTTCTGCCACGAAAAAGCACTTAAAGCGCATGTGCGTTTTGCACATGCAAAATTTTCGCACCTAAGACAATTCCATGGGGAAAATGCAGTGTATCTGTAAGAGAAATTGACGTGCTGCGGATTTGAAACACGCAGTTTATGCTGAGTGAAAAAGGAGCACAACGGGTAGGAAATTTCTATAAATTCCATCCACTTTGCTGAAACTGTAAGATGCTGCGGTTTTGAAGCAGCAAAAATATGTAGTGTCAAAAATGCACCAAAAGCTCTTTTTGGGAATGTAGCCTTACTGTCAGCAGCAAAAACCTTTAAATGTGTAGGAATTTCAAGTAAAAATATATGACATAAATGTATAACTTTTCAACATTGAGTGGTCAAGTAGTCAGGTTCTACAGATATCAGTGGTGAACTTTGAGGGACGTCACACATAATCTCCCCTCATATACCTTCCTTTGCCCACTCTATTTCCAGATCTCAATTAACAGAAGTTGCATATATGAGAGCATTGATGTTCTTATTTCAGCCAGGGTTTTTTAGCATACAGATGTGCATATGGTGATGTTTTACACCCATCTTTTTGGGCTTTTCAAAAGTTGAAGAAGATCCAAAATTATGGGTAAGAAACGTTACCTGTCTGTATGCACAAAATGTTTGGATGAAGAGAGAAATTTGAATAACGCGTTTGTTGTTACTTTCGATATTATTGATGTAATGGCTGGTAGTGAATTGTCCCTCTGGGTCAGCTGTTCATCCTTTAAAAATGTGGCGTTGTCAGCAGCTCTTCATACCAAGGGCGGACATACCGCCGATGCAGCTGCATCAGGGCCCGGAGGTGGAGGTAGGCCCTTGCAAACAGTGCCAGCCCACTCGCCATTGGGGACACTCACACTACAGTGTGCTATTTTCTGAGTACTGCAGAGAGTCATAAGATGCTGAGGAGACAAGCGCAATGGAGCCTAGAGCAGTGGAGGGAAGATGGAGAGGTAAATGTTTGATTTTTTTTTGGATGGAGCATTATATGGGAACCATTATTCTGTATGGAGCATTACATGGGGCCATTATTCTGTATGAAGCATTATATGAGCTCATTATTCTATATGGAGCAATATATGGGGCTCATTATTCTGTATGTAGCATTATATGGGGCCCATTCTTTATGTAGCATTATATGAGGCCCATTATTCTGTATGGAGCATTTCATGGGGCCATTATTTTGTGTGGAGCATTATGAGGCCCATTATTCTGTATATAGCATTAAATGGGGTCTATTTTTCTCTATGGAGCATTTTATGGGGTCCATTATTCTGTATGGAGCATTATATGGGGCTTGTTATACTGTATGGAGCATTATATGAGGCCCATTATTCTGTATGGAGCATTTTATGGGGCCATTATTTTGTGTGGAGCATTATATGAGGCCCATTATTCTGTATATAGCATTATATGGTGTCTATTATTCTCTATAGAGCATTTTATGGGGTCCATTATATTGTATGGAGCACTATAAGGGGCTCATTACACTGAATGGAGTAATATATGGGGCCCATTGTACTGTATGGAAGACTATGTGGTGCCCATAATAATGTATGGAGGACTATATAGGCGGAAATTGACTTTTGTAAACGATACACTGCTGAGGACATTTTCTACTGGTTGGGTACATTTATAAATATCCTGTTTACCTCTAATACTACAGGTACCTAAACCCTGAAACCAGTGGACCCTTGATCACCTGAATCCCCTCTGCTGTATAGTGTTGTAAAATTTACAATAGATATCACTCATGTAATGTAAGAAGTAGGTGAAATCTTTGGCATTGTACCATACCTATATTTCTCTGTCGTATCTGTGTATCATGAATTTTCGCAATTCCCTTGTTAAAGCACAGGTGAAACGTGCATTGGGCACACACAAGGAGGGTGTGGTTTGTATGTAATGTCAGTTTCTGCCCTCCTGCCTTATCCTGCATGACTGTTACCTTAAAGAAAAGTAAAGGCTGCAAAGCCTTAGCCAGCTCACCGACAGCCACAGGTGCTCGGAACTTCATCATGATGAAGCGTCAATAGAAGAAATGGGAGAGGTGTTCCAGCTCCTTAAAATCATAAATTTTATTCATCCATTAAAAACATGAAAAAGGCAAAAAATCCTCTGATAGCATGGACATGTGCCAGGGGGAGTGTGTTCTGTGCCGCGTTTCGATTTATAAAAAGATGTGATAAAGATCTTTTTAAAATTGAAACGCGTCGCTGAACACACTCCCCCTTGCACATGTCCATGTCAGAGGATTTTTTGCCTTTTTCATGTTTTTAATGGATGAATAAAATTTATGATTTTAAGTAGCTGGAACACCTTTCCCATTTCTTTTAATGACTGTTACCTTGCAGTCCTTTATCATGTTTTCTTCTGTTATACTATTACACTGGACGCTTTATAAGCACATTCCCCTTGGCATCATTATAGGCCTCATTGTAGAAAGAGAATAACCCTTAAGTTTGATAGCCTGTCTTGTGACTGAAATCCACCGATATCCTTAGTAACTATGGTCACTCTTTCCATCTGCTCTAGTTCATTTATGTGCTTCTTATGAATTGGAACACAAAATTGTACAATTTTCTTTGTGTTTCTGACCAAAGATTTGTATAGAGTCAAAACTATGTTCTTTTCATAAGCATCTAGGCCTCTTTTACTGCATTCTGTGATTTTATTTGCCTTGGTAGCAGGTGCCCGGCACCGATCACTAAAAATTAAGTTTGTTGTTCATACACTTAAGTCTTTTTAAGTGACAGTTTTACCCAGTGTCTTACTATTTAGTACATAATTATACCTTTCATTTCTTCGGTTCAAGTGCATGACCATATAATTATTTACTTTAAACCTCAATTTCCCTTTCTCAGCCCAAGCCTGTGGCTGATATACAGTAAATCTCTATGTAAAATTAAATTATCCTCCTCTGTATTGATTATCTTGCAGAGTTTAGCATCATCTGCAAGTATTGAAATTCTACTCTGTATGACCCCTACAATATTAGTCATAAATATATTAAAAAAAATTAAAAATAAAGAAGGCCCAATACTGACCCCTAAGTGACATAATCTCAATGTGTTCCATTATTGCTTTCTGTTTCCTATCTGTCAGCCAGATATTAACCCAATTACACATGTTTTCCCCAATTCTATTGTTCTCATTTTATGTGCCAACCTCTTATGTGACCAGTTTGGATGATAACACAATATCAGGCTGCGCTGCTGTTATAAAAAATCCTTGGGATGATTATCCCCCAGCCATGAGGCCAGCAGCAGCTGATATCATCAGGTGTTCATAGGGGTAGTGTATGCACACAACCAGCTCAGGTGAGAATCTTCCTTTTTCTTTCCTTTGTAGCTAAAAGGGTATCACCCAATGGGCTTGTGCGCTTTTTGTTCCCCCACAGCTTTTACACTACTAACCTCTTATGTGGTACTGTATGGAACACCTTTAAAAAGTCCAGATAGACCATACTCATGGGGTTATTCTGGTACAGTCTAGAACTTACCTCCTCATAGAAGCATATCAGATTACTTTGACAGATCCTATCCCTCATAAACCCATGTTGATGCTGGGTTGTGAGGTTATTTTTATTAAGATGCTACAGGATAGCATTACTTAGAAAACCATCAAAGATTGTGCCCTCAGTAGCAGTTAAACGTACAGGTATATAGTTTCCAGTTTGACCTCTAAAATTATTGACACAACATTTGATATGATTCAGTCCTGTGGTGCAGACCCTGTTATTATGGAATTATGAAATCCTATTGGAAATACAGTAATGGTCTGTCTATCATGGTGCTTAATTCCTGCAGTACTTTGGGGTGTATGCCATCTGGGCCTGTGACGCTTCTGCACCATTGAAGCTGAGAAGCGTACACCCAAATACTAAGGCACAGTGATGCTGCCGGAATGTGCTGCATGCGTGAGTGAGATTTTCAGAATCTGGCGATAACGCAGTTCCTGTAAATTATGTTACCACACCCATAGGGAGATGCGCTGCAGTGAGGGAACGAGGAGCGGTGAGTATTGTCGTTATTTATTTTTCAAATCACAAAATACATGGTGGCCATAATACTGGATGACTATGGGGGCTGCATTATACTATTATGTGGGGGGCTGCATTATACTCCTGTGGGAAGGGGTTGCATTATACTCCTATGGGGCTGCAATATACTCCTGTGGGAGCTGCATTATACTCTATGGGGCTGCATTATACTCCTATGGGGGCTGCACATTTTTTTCAAGACATAAGTAAAAAAAACTAAAACTTTTCATGCTATGTATCTCTATGATAATAACCTTGAGAATCATATTTCTAAATCATTTTTTGCCATAAAAGCTCCAAAGATAATTTTGAAATTGCAGGTTTTGTACTCTCAATTTCGTCACATTAGTCACATTTGAAATTTGTCTGCGCTGTCCTGCGCATTATATGGCAAAATGGATAGAATCATTCAAAATTTCCATTGGTCCTGCAAAAAACAAGCCTTCATCTCTATATATAAAAATGAATGTGTGTGTGTGTGTATCACCAACCAATCACAAAGCATCTTTCATTTCAACAGAGCTGTTCAAAAGAAGCTGAGCATTGATTGGTTGCTATGAGCAACAGTTTTCCTTGCAACCAATCACTAAGCATCTCTCATTTCATCAGAGCTGGTTAAAAGAAGCTGAGCTGTGATGGTTGCTATGAGCAAGTTTTCCCACTTGACAACACCTCAGCAGACTCTGACATGGTGGGAGAAATCTAGCATCCCTGGGAACATAAGCTCCCAGCCATTGTATGTCCCCCAAAAAGGAGCACAGAGCACATGACAGAAATGAATCCCCTCCTCCTGTGCCCATATACCCATCACACATCCTCCATCATATAGGCACATCTTCCCTCTTAAAAGGATCATTGGTATGGAAGTCAGAGCAAATCCATCCAGTGCTTTGGTTTTGACCCCAGGTCTCTCCTAAAGGGATCTCCGTTATGGAAGTTAGGACCGTTCTACTCAGCTCTGTGGTTCTGACCCCAGTTTCTCTTAAAGAGATCATTGGTATGGAATTTAGGGCAAATCCACTCTGCACTTTGGTACTAACCCCAGTCCTTTCTTAAAGGGATCTCCGGTATGGAAGTCAGGGCAATTGCCTTCAAATGCTCTGGTACTGACCCCAGGCTCTCTTAAAGGGATCTCCTGTATGGAAGTTAGGGCAAATCCCTCAGCGCTCTGATTCTGACCCCAGGGTTCTATTAAAGGGATCATTGGTATGCAAGTCAGGGCAAATCCACTCAGCGCTCTGGTTCTGACACAAGGCCCCTCTTAAAGAGATCATTGGTATGGAAGTGAGGGTAAATCCACTCTGCACTTTGGTACTGACCCCAGGCCTTTCTTAAAGGGATCTCCGATATGGAAGTGAGGGCAATTGCCTTCAAATACTCTGGTACTGACCCTAGGCTCTCTTAAAGGGATCTCCTGTATGGAAGTTAGGGCAAATCCCTCAGCGCTCTGATTCTGACCCCAGGGTTCTATTAAAGGGATCATTGGTATGGAAGTCAGGGCAAATCCACTCAGCGCTCTGGTTCTGATGCCAGGCCTCTCTTAAAGGGATCCCCAGTATGGAAGTTAGGACCGTTCCACTAAGCACTCTGATTCTGACGCCAGGCCTCTCTTAAAGGATCCCCAGTATGGAAGTTAGGGCAATTCTACTCAGTGTTCTGGTTCTGACCCCAAGCTCTCTTAAAGGGATCTCCGGTATGGAAGTCAGGGTAAATGCCTTCAAGTGCTCTGGTGCTGACCCTAGGCTCTCTTAACGGGATCTCCTGTGGAAGTTAGGGCAAATCCCTCAGCTCTCTGATTCTGACCCCAGGGTTCTATTAAAGGGATCATTGGTATGCAAGTCAGGTCTGGGCAAATATACTCAGCGCTCTGGTTCTGACTGGTTCTGATCCCAGGTTCTCTTAAAGGGATCCCTGGTATTGAAGTTAGGGCAAATCCTCTCAGCGCTCTGGTTCTGACCCAAGGCCCCTCTTAAAGGGATCCCCGGTATGGAAGTGAGGGCAAATCCACTCTGCGCTTTGTTACTGACCCCAGGCCTCTCTTAAAAGGATCTCTGGTATGGAAGTTATGGTAAATCCCTCAGTGCTCTGATTCTCACCCCAGGCTTCTATTAAAGGGATCATTGGTATGGAAGTCAGGGCAAATCCACTCAGCGCTCTGGTTCTGACACCAGGCCTCTCTTAAAGGACAGTTCCACTTAGCGCTCTGGTTCTGACCCCAGGCTGAAGGGATGATGTGGGATATTAGGGGCAGTTGTCTGGTTGCTCTGGCTGACGGGATGATGTGGGATATTAGGAGTAGTAATCCGGTGGCTCTGGCTGATGGGACGATGTGGGATATTATAGTGAATGTGGCTATGTGGAGTGGGTGGGGCTCTACACTCAGTTTTTTATATATACAGTCATGGCCAAAAGTATTGACACCCCTGCAATTCTGTCAGATAATATTCAGTTTCTTCCTGAAAATGATTGCAAACACAAATTCTTTGGTATTATTATCTTCATTTAATTTGTCTTAAATGAAAAAACACAAAAGAGAATGAAGCAAAAAGCAAAACATTGATCATTTCACACAAAACTCCAAAAATGGGCCGGACAAAAGTATTGGCACCCTCAGCCTAATACTTGGTTGCACAACCTTTAGCCAAAATAACTGCGACCAACCGCTTCCGGTAACCATCAATAAGTTTCTTACAAAGCACTGCTGGAATTTTAGACCATTCTTCTTTGGCAAACTACTCCAGGTCCCTGATATTTGAAGTGTGCCTTCTCCAAACTGCCATTTTTAGATCTCTCCACAGGTGTTCTATGGGATTCAGGTCTGGACTCATTGCTGGCCACCTTAGAAGTCTCCAGTTCTTTCTCCCAAACCATTTTCTAGTGCTTTTTGAAGTGTGTTTTGGGTTATTGTCCTGCTGGAAGACCCATGACCTCTGAGGTAGACTCAGCTTTCTCACACTGGGCCCTAAATTATGCTGCAAAATTTGTTGGTAGTCTTCTGACTTCATAATGCCATGCACACGGTCAAGCAGTCCAGAGCCAGAGGCAGCAAAGCAACCCCAAAACATCAGGGAACCTCTGCCATGTTTGACTGTAGGGACCGTGTACTTTTCTTTGAATGCCGCTTTTTTCTCCTGTAAACTCTATGTTGATGCTTTTGCCCTAAAAGCTCTACTTTTGTCTCATCTGACCAGAGAACATTCTTCCAAAATGTTTTAGGCTTTTTCAGGTAAGTTTTGGCAAACTCCAGCCTGGCTTTTTTGTCTCGGGGTAAGAAGTGGAGTCTTCCTGGGTCTCCTACCATACAGTCCCTTTTCATTCAGATGCCGACGGATAGTACGGGTTGACACCGTTGTACCCTCGGACTGCAGGGCAGCTTGAACTTGTTTGGATGTTAGTGGAGGTTCTTTATCCAACATCCGCACAATCTTGCGTTGAAATCTCTTGTCAATTTTTCTTTTCCAGCCACATCTAGGGAGGTTAGCCACAGTGCCATGGGCTTTAAACTTCTTGATGACACTGCGCATGGTAGACACAGGAACATTCAGATCTTTGGAGATGGACTTTTAGCCTTGAGATTGCTCATGCTTCCTCACAATTTGGTTTCTCAAGTCCTCAGACAATTCTTTGGTCTTCTTTCTTTTCTCCGTGCTCAATGTGGTACACACAAGGACACAGGACAGAGGTTGAGTCAACTTTAATCCATGTCAACTGGCTGCAAGTGTGATTTAGTTATTGCCAACACCTGTTAGGTGCCACAGGTAAGTTACAGGTGCTGTTAATTACACAAATTAGAGAAGCATCACATGATTTTTCGAACAGTGCCAATACTTTTGTCCACCCTCTTTGTTATGTTTGGTGTGGAATTATATCCAATTTGGCTTTAGGACAATTCTTTTTGTGTTTTTTCATTTAAGACAAATTAAATGAAGATAATAATACCAAAGAATTTGTGTTTGCAATCATTTTCAGGAAGAAACTGAATATTATCTGACAGAATTGCAGGGGTGTCAATACTTTTGGCCATGACTGTATATATATATATATATATATATATATATATATATATATATATATTCATTATAGTTTGTTATAACTAACCGTAGTTAGTTACTATGCCCGGGCAGAGCCGGTCTCTTCAGCTAGTAAGACTATATAAATGGAAAAATAAAAAAGTAATAGCACTTGGCGAAGGGGAAGAAAAAATGAAGAGCAAAAATAGAAATTGTTTATATTGGGAGAGAGTTCATTTCAGCTCATTTCAAATTTATTTATTCAATGCCTACTACTTAATATGCAGTGGTGTGTTTGCATTTGGTTTACATGATAATATGTGATTATGTTTTTTATACTTAGAGTTATTTTGAATATAATAGTTTGTTTAAAACAACTGAGAAAAAGCCCAATCATCATACCGGAGTTTATTTCCATACACACAAAGACCCTGGGATCTGCACATTCAATTCCAAATAAAAACATGAAGAAAACATCAATTTTTAAAACAAAAATGAAGAAAAAGGAATAATGAACTGTTAAAAATTAGCAGTGTCTGCATTTTAATTTACAAACTTGAATATTTACAGTATAAAGTGAAATTTGTCTGCAGACCGAGCTTTTCTCTTAGTCGCTGAACTATTATTTAGTACATGCTCACACTGGCGTAGATTCTCTCATGCGAGCGAATGGGGCTAATCATGCTAATGACTCTCATCACTGTCAAAGTTTGATCCGAATGTCATCTGAGTGTGATCCGATTCTCTCGCATGAGAGTATCGCAGCACAGGTGTGGAGAAGATAGAGAATGTAATTGCTCCGTTTTCTCCATTTTCTGTGTCTGCGGAGGTCGTACTGCACTGGGATGACATCTGAATGCAGTCCGATGTTTCATGTGCACCCATAGACGTGTATGAGTGAGCGTGATTTGAATCTTGGAGCCATTCGCAGCATGCTGAGATTGATTTCTCATGCTGAACTGGCATAAGATATTCAGAGATCTCCACTGCACCAAAGAATAACATTGGGCCGAGTGCTATCTGATAAACCAATGAATAGCACTCAGCCATGTTATACGCCAGTGTGAACGTATCCTTAGTTGTGTAACCTTTATTTCTAATAGCTGCTTTACATCTCTATTGCATTAAGTCAGCTAACATCTGACACCTGCGGACCGATATTCCAGCCCAAGCTGACATGTCTACATTCCGCAGTTCTTTTGAATTCTTAGGTTTTAATCAAAAACAGCATTTTTGATGTCACCCCACAAATTCTCAATAGAGGTCTGGAGATTGGGCTGGCCATTAAATGACATCAATCTTCTTGGTCTGAAATTAGGATGCTGCCCACTTGCTAGTGTGTTTGGGATCATTGTCCTGCTGAAACGTCCATTTCTAGGGCATTTCTTCTTCAGCCTAAGGCATGACCTCTTCCAGTATTTTGTTATATTCAAACTGGTCCATGGTGCCTGGTATGCGATAAATGGGCCCAACGCCATAGTGTGAGAAACATCCCCAAACCATTATGCATGCACCTCCATGTTTTACAGCCTTCACAGTGCACTGTGGCTTGAATTCAGTGTATATGGGTCGTCTCACAAACTGCAGCCTTTAGACTAGAGTTGAGCGACTTTGGTCGGATCGGGATTCATGAAACAAAATTTGTTTCAGAGAAAACTGGTCCGACTAGGGCAAAAAAGTCAGAATTTTGTCCGAAACCCGACCCCAATGCAAGTCAATGGGGAATAAAAGTCGGCATTGAGTGGATGAATGTCATCCGCTCAATGTCGACTTTTATTCCCCATTGACTTGCATTGGGGTCGTGTTTCGGATGAAACTCCGACTTTTTTTTGCCCTAGTCGGACCACTTTCATCTGAAACAAATTTTGTTTCATGAAACCCGATCCGACCAAAGTCGCTCAACTCTACTTTAGACCCAATAAGAACCGTCTTGTTCTCATCTGTCCATAGAATGTTACGCTACTTCTCAATGTGTTCTTCGGCAAAATGTAACCTTTTCAACTAGTCTTTAGTTTCAGCAATGGTACTTTATGAGGGTTTCTTGTAAATAGTTTGGCTTCACGTAGGCATTTTCTGATGGTTGCAGAAATCACAGAAAACTGAAGGTCTTCTTTGATCTCTGTTGAGCTGATCGTTGGATGCTTCCTTGCCATTTCTTGTTTTCCTATAGTGAATGCAGATGGTAGTATTTCTTTTCCTACCACTTTTTGGAGGGTTTCGTTTGACATTTTGAAGCACTGGAAATCTTTTCACCTGAGTAGCCAATCATTCTCTGCACTTCTTCATATGATTTCCCCTCTCCAATCAACTTCTTGATCAAAGTTCTTCCTCCTTAGGTACAATGTCTGGAACAGCCCCTTTTACTCGCAGAGCAAAGGCTAAAACCAGCAGGTACAACATGTGTTGCCCTCCTCCTTTAAAAAAGGGCTATAATTGACACCTGTTTCTTCATGGAATGAATTACCTCCCTAATTCAACTCTGTACTGCTATTAATTAGAACACCCCCCTTTCATTACATGAGTCAATCACATCCAAATAGCAGCGTGTAAGTCATGACTGCCTGTTTCTATTGGTTTTCTAATACTTGCCTCATCATGATCTTTCTTTTCCCATACTGTACGATCTTTTCAACCAAAAACAGTAATTAAACACATTTGTGATGTTATACTGCTATTATTTTGCACATAACTGTACCTATATTTCCTTGCACCTTTTTAGCTTGTGATTTTATTTGGTCATTGTATTATATAAATTGGGTGATCATTGCAATACATTTATAAAATATGAATCTATTGCACCTATATGTACCTTTTTAAGTGTTTTTAAAGCATTTTTATGTATGTCTCTTGCTATATGAATAATATTTGTAGTATTTTTGGAATTCTCTTTCTCTATACACTTCTTTTTTTTCTTTATGAGTCTTCATTCCAGCGGGTACCTATAAACACAAAATCTCTCTCTGTTGATGCGTGGAGCGGCAGTTTATTGAAGCATTTATGCAGCTACCACCACGTCCTCCCGGTCTATGTCTGATCTGGGACATTGAATTTGCTGAACAATTATTTTACCAATGAATTAACAGATATCGATCGCTCTTCATTTAGACACATTAAGCTGCTCTGCATGTCAGTAATACTCTCACGTACCGGTAGGCCGAGGTTCAACAGCTCCATTGTCCTTTCCTGCTGCTTTACTGCACTTGTAGACGTTGACAATGTTTGGCAGAACATCCCATCGTTACTTATCAATGAGTCTATGGTTTTGTGCTGTTGTCAATTCCGTTTTGTTCTGCGCTCTGTAACCTTTCCCTATTTGTCCTGTGTAACTTTTCATCACTTGAATTCATATCATGAGTGCTCCACTTATATAATAAAGCCTTTTTAAGTTTAACTTTCTAATTGCCGGCTTAGATTTTTAGTTTATTGCCAAAACTTTTTTTCACTAATATGGCCGCATGAGAACATGCTTCTTTGTGGGGAAAAACTATATTTTTCTCTACACTGCTTTGATATTTTTCATGTTTTGATCAATTCTTCAGGCTACTATGGTTGTGTAGATACTGAATGACCTTGTGGATGGGACTGAAAGTCAGTCTTTGCTGATGGATTAGAACTTTGTAGGATAATAAAAACTGAGCTTGACAGTACAATGTTACAAAATAATCTGGATAAGATGTCTGAATGGGCAAACACTTGGCAGATGAGGTTTAATGGTGATAAGACCATAAGACTCACCCCCAAATTTTGGGGAGAAAAATAGTGAAAAATATTTTTGAAATAAATGGTGGTTCTTCTTATAGTCTGATTTTATGGCGGCTTAGCAGGGGGCAACTGCGGTGGAGCGGGGTTACAGGGAGGCAGTGCTGCTGTTGCAGGAAGTTGGCTGAAGGTGCAGGAATGGAACGATGCTGCAGGCCCCGGGCTGAGAGGAGGAGGTGTTCGGTGGTGTGAGGCTTTGGCGGGCCCCGGGCTTTCACAAAACAGGGTCTTTACCTGCATTATGCTGCTCTCAGATGAGGAAGAAAACACCTGCTGAGAGAATCCCTTTAACTCCTTTCTGACATGAGACGTAATAATCCATCCCTGTGCCCTGAGCCTATTTGACCAGAGACAGATTATTACGTCTGAGCGATCACCACCGCACACGGGGGGTGTGCAGACGATCGCCGCCGGGTGTCAGCTGATTCTGGCAACTGACACCCGGCACAAAGTGCCAGGAGCAGTCACAGACTGCTCCCGGCACTTTAACCCCTGAAATGCCATAATCAAACATGATCGCAGCATTCCAGAAGCCGGCAGAGGGCAGACAGCCCCTCTGACTTTAGATCGGCGACCCCGCGGGGTGACTCAGGGTCCTGATCGTTGCCCAGTGCATGATGAGCAATTTTGTCTGTCAGTGCAGAGCTGACAGTTTCTGCAGCATGAGGATGCTGCTTCATCTGCATGCTACAGAAGCGATCAGCCTGCAAAAAATGATTGTTCCCTAGTGGGACAAAGTAAAAAATTAGAAAAAAGTTAAAAAAATATTGTAAAAATATTTAAAAAAAAAATAAAAAATAATAAAAAAATCAAAAGCTATTGTATCTCTAAATAAATATTTGAAAGAAAAAAACAAAACAATAAAAGTACACATATTTAGTATCACCGCTTCCGCAAAGACCTGACCTAAAAAGCTGTCCCCCTAGTTAACCCCTTTAGTTAACACCATAAAAAAATAAAACACAAGGCAAAAAACAATGCTATATCATCATACCCCCGAACAAACAGTGGAATAAAGCGCGATCAAAAAGACGGATATAAATAAACCTGGCACCGCTGAAAATGTCATTTTGTCCCACAAAAAACAAGCTGTAATGCAGCTCCATCAGCAGAAAACTAAAAAACTTATAAAAGCGCCAAAACATAAAAAAAAGATAAAAATGATGTATCTCTGTAATCTTACTGACCTGAAGAATAAAACCGCTTTATCAATTTTACCACACACGGAACAGCATAACCCCACCCCCAAAAGAAATTCCTGAATTGCTGGTTTTTGTTTGATCTGCCCCACATAAATCAAAATAGAAAGCGATCAAAAAATGTCATGTGCCCGAAAATGGAACCAATAAAAATGTCAACTCATCCAGCAAAAATCAACCCCTCACATGACTCTGTGGGCCAAAATACGGAAAAATTATAGCTCTCAAAATGTTATGACGCAAAAACTATTTATTGCAATAAAAATGGTCTTTTAGTGTGTGACAGCTGCCAAACATAAAAAACAGATATAACTCTGGTATCGCTGTAATTGCACTAGAGAGTGTAGGTACTATCCCAATGAGGTACACCTTGATGCGGTGGGACAGCTTTATGCTTATTTTAATCAAAAACAGTGTTTACTAAATACCCTATGTTAATTATTTAATGCACTTGCTTTTACTTATTTATTTTCATTAGGGTATATGCACACATTGTCTTTTCTTTGGTTTTGTTATTTACTGTATATATCTATGTATTTTATGTGTATATACAGTATCTATTCTATTCTAACCTGTCACTGTGATTTTACTGACCGCGGGCACATGAATTGCTGGCTTTTATTCTATCTTTTACCGAATGTTACCAACTTTTGCCAATTTTAAGAAAAATGCTCGTGTTACCGATGACGAATCTGAATGTACCATATTCATGCCAAATTTAGGTTTGGCAATCGTTTTTTGAAAATATTAGCTCATCTCTAAAAAGGAAGGATTTTTTACAGTTAGATCAGTCAGAATGTGGAATGCCTGTCCACAAGAGATAGTAATGGCAGACACTATAACAGCTTTTATTGAAGGGCTGGATGCTTTTCTCACAACCAATGTCATTGTGGGTTATACAGGGTGGGTCATTTATATGGATACACCTAAATAAAATGAAAAAGGTTGGTGATATCAACTTCCTGTCTGTGGCACATTAGTATATGGGAGGGGGAAAGTTCAAGATGGGTGGTGAGTGACCATGGTGGCCATCTTGAAGTCGGCCATTTTGGATCCAGCATTATTTTTTCCATTGGGAAGAGGGTCATGTGACACATCAATCTTATTGAGAATGTCACAAGAAAAACAATGGTGTGCTTGATTTTAATATAACTTTATTATTTCTTGAGTTATTTACAAGTTTATGACTACTGTTCAAAGTGCTGCCCATTGTGTTGCATTGTCAATGCAACCCTCTTCTCCCATTCTTGACACACTGATAGCAACGCCGCAGAAGAAATGCTAGTCTAAGGGGGTCAGATTCCTTGTAGGAATGCTCGGACCTGATACCCATTATGTGATGGTGCACCATCTTGCTGGAAAAAATCAGAGAACGTGCCATCTTCAGTGCATAAAGAGGGCAGCACAACAACATGTAGCAATTTCAGATATCCAGTGGCATTGAGGTTTTCATTGGTGAAGAATGGCCCCACTATTTTTGTACGCCATATACCACACATACCATCAATTATGGGTGTCATGTCTGAGCATTCCTACATGAACAGTTTCCTGGAAAGTGGACTGGTCATCATGGGCCAGTTGAATGGCCACAAAGGTTTCCCAATCTGACCCCCTTAGACTTTTATCTTTGGGGTTATCTGAAGGCAATTTTCTATGCTGTGAAGATACGAGATGTGCAGCATCTGAAGGAATGGATACTGGAAGCCTGTGCTAGCATTTCTTCTGCAGTGTTGCTATCAGTGTGTCAAGAGTGGGAGAAGAGGATTGCATTGACATCCAACACAATGGGCAGCATTTTGAACACATTTTATAAGTGGTCATAAACTTGTAAATAACTCATGAAATAATAAAGTTACATTAAAACTAAGCTCAACATTGTTTTTCTTATGAAATTCTCAATAAGTATGATGTGCTACATGACCCTCTTCCCACTGAAAAAAATAAAGTTGGATCCAAGATGGCTGACTTCAAAATGGCCACCATGGTCACCACCCATCTTGAAAAGTTCCCCCCTCCCATATACTAAAGTGCCACAAACAGGAAGTTCATATCATCCAACCATTCCCATTTTATTTAGGGTATCCATATAAATGGCCCACCCTGTAGATTACTTAGTGATAGAGAATATATAACTGGTGGAGAAATCAGGAACTATGTAATTGTATTTTTTATTAAATATTTTTATGCTTTATTTTTTAGTGAGTTTTAATTTTTATTATTCTTTTATTACATATTGTAGTTTAATACTTTTTCAGTGTGGGGTGACAGGTGGTCAAGTGGTTAATGGAAAGTATGTGTCACAGGGATGGTAACTCGCTGTGATGTAGCCTGGAGTGTTTTTCTTAAGTGAACATAGATTTTTAAGTAGTTGCTGTTCACATTTGCATCCGGGCTACGGGTAGCTATGAGAGTTGGGAGGGTCTGGCTACCCATGTACCACACACTGTGGTGAAGGGGGCTCACTGTACCCTATTTTGTCTGAAGATATGAGTGTGGTTGTGAATCTGCAGGACCTGCAATGAGGTCATGAACCATGTGATCCATGACTCACCTGTGGGTATGGTGATGGACCATATAATGTGCCTGAGGTCTGGTCACATGAGAGAGTGCATGGATCTGATTGGGCCATGTGGAAGGTCCCGGAAGGCCTAGGTGTTGGAAGGTGTGCTGCCTTTCTGAAGAGCACGCGCTGAGGCCGAGGACTTGGTGAGGCCTGTGTATATTGGCCAGTGTGTATTGGACAATCCCCAGGAGGGAACGGAGGTCCTGAATGAGGAGTAAGTAAGAGGTAACCCCGGACAGGGTGAACTAACTGTGTTCAGGCAAGAGCCTGCGTGCTGGACATGGCATAGCCTGTGTGACCACAGGTCTAAGAGAGTGGAGCTTTGTCATGAACATTCTTCTGTTTTGATATAAGACTGTTACTTTTTCCTTCATGCTTCCATGGTTTGTGCCGTCTAACAATAAACCGCATGGACGTTTTATGTGAAAAAACCCTGTGCCGGACCCTGTTAATCTGCTGCCAAGTGAATGTCCCCAACATGAATAATAAATGCTACCTTACATTAGTAAATATTTCTGTTATCTGGAGCTCCAACCTTGTCAAGTATAGGAGAGTTAACCCCTAAGTCCACAAGCCAGTTTTCACCTTTCTGACCAGGCCACATTTTACAATTCTGACCACTGTCACTTTATATGGTAACTACCTGGAGAGCCCGGCGCTGCCCGGGCATAGTAACTAACTGTGGTTAGTTATAGCAAATTATAATTATCCTCCATCCCATAGTCTCGTGCCCATATACCCATCATACATATCCACCATCCCATAGTCGAGTGCCCATATACCCATCACACATATTCTCCATCCCATAGTCCCATGCCCATATATCCATCATACGTATTCGCCATCCCATAGTCGAGTGCCCATATACCCATCACACATCCTTCATCTCATAGTCCCTGTCACGGCCCCTGGCCCTGCCGTCTCAGCCCCCAGGCCCCCTGCCACTCTCCCCGTCAGGTCTCCCAGCGCGCGCGGCCATACTTACCGCGTCCGGCAGCCGCGCTCCTCCCAGCCCCGATGCCGGCTTCCTTCTCTGTGTTACTCGCGGCTGGTGACATCACCACGGGTCTCGCGCATGCGCCGTAGGCCGCGGTCAGCTCTCCCCATCTGACCCGGCCTCCGGCGGCGCCCTGCCTTGATGGCGCCGCCGGGCCAATGGGAGCGCAGCGGCTGCTATATCAGGTCGTCCTCCCTTAATGGAGGCGCCTGACCGCTGTTGTTCATTCAGCACTTTTGGGTCCGCACGCTCGCCTGTCTTCAGGCTCCTTGTGCTAATCTATCTTGTCCGTTCCAGTTCCAGTCCTGTGTCCGTTCCTGTGCCAGTCCTGTGTCCGTTCCTGTTCCAGTCCTGTGTCCGTTCCTGTTCCAGTCCTGTGTCCGCACCTGTTCCAGTCCTGTGTCCGTTCCTGTTCCAGTCCTGTGTCCATACCTGTTCCAGTCGTGTGTCCGCACCTGCTCCAGTCCTGTGCTCATTCCGGTTCCAGTCCTGTGTCCATTCCTGCTCCTGCCCTGTGTCCGCACCTGCTCCAGTCCTGTGGTCATACCGGTTCCAGTCCTGTGTCCGTTCCTGCTCCTGCCCTGTGATCGCACCTGTCCTAGTCCTGGGTCCGTACCAGCTCCAGTCCTGGGTCTGTACCTGTTCCGGCCCAGTCTCCGTACCTGCTCCAGCACTGCCTACCCGACTCCGTACCTGCTGTCCATCACAAGCCGCACCAACCCGGGTTCCAGCTCGTGGCCCAGCTCCAGTCCAGTCTACCGGATCTATTCCGAGCCGCCCCTCTTGGTTCCGGCTACCGTGGCATTCGAACCCCCGGACCTGCGCCTAACGGTCCTTGTATAGGGGGCGGCCACACCTGGTTGCTCGTTCGGGGTCCCTCTGTGCCACGGTCCAGAGGGTCCACTCCGGAGCACTCCGCTCTGCCTAGTGCGGTGTCCCGAGTAACAGTCCCATGCCCACATACCCATCATATCCTCCATCCCATATATCCCGTGCCCATATACCCATCATACATATCCGCCATCCCATAGTCCCGTGCCCATATACCCATCATACATATCCTCCATCCCATAGTCCAGTGCCCATACACCCATCACACATCCTCCATCCCATAGTCCCATGCCCATATACCCGTCATACATATCCTCCATCCCATAGTCCAGTGCCCATATACCCATCACACATCCTCTATCCCATAGTCAACCATTATGACATCATAATGAGCGGCGGGGCTTGCAACTATGATGACATCAGCGTCGCCTTGGCAACTATTATGGCATCATAATGAGGGCCGAGGCTTGATACACACACACTTTTTCCCCATTATGTAGATAGGGGCAAAATGATTTGGTGAATTGGACCGCGTGGGGTTAAAATTTCACCTCACAACACAGCCAAGGACACTCTCTGGGTCCAGACATGTGACTGCCAAATTTTGTGGCTGTAGCTGTGACGGTGCGGATGCCAATGCCGGACATACACACACACATACATACATGCACACATACATACATACTGTAACGGGGTCTTCCAAGCTGGGGTACCTCTTTCAGTACCACCCCGCGTTTTCGGAGGTCCACTCTGCGTTGGTTGGAGTCTGAATGAATGACGCTGGCTGGAATTCCTCTGAGTGCATGGGCGCATATAAAAGATCACTGCTTCTCCATGTATTTCCAGTCTGACAACACTTTTCTCAAAGGACACAGAATATATCACACAGATACAGAGGGCCGGCCAATAGACAAGCGTCAGGCCAGACATCCATTCCAAAAGCCGCAGGTGGCCGGAGCCTGCGGATGTTTACTGTGGGAATTACAAAGGTGGGGGGAGGGCGGACACTGCTGATACATTAGGGACATGTATCTCACATGGAACCTATTATATATACATATAACTGCACAACATATTCAGGGTGCAGAGTGGTTCTGTAACACGACTCCCCTTTTCAGCGACGCGATCAGCATACACAGTCTGATCCTCAACGGATCGGTTTGGGCATGACCGAAGTTTATGGGGTTGGTACAAGTTCCGTTTGTTGACTTAGTCCATCGGCGTTACCATTTAGTTTGCTGGGTCTGTAGTGGATGGTGAAGTCCAGAGGTTGTAGGGCTAAATTCCACTGCAGCAATCTGGCGTTGTCTCCAGAGACCCGATTAAGCCAGACTAGGGGATTATGGCCAGTTAGGAGGGAAAACTGTCGTCCATACAAATATGGTTGCAACTTCTTGAGTGCCCATACTACCGCCAGGCACTCCTTCTCGATGGCCGCATAGCTTACTTCTCGGGGCAGTAGTTTCCAACTCAGGTAAGCTACCGGGTGTTCTTGGCCGTCCGGCCCGACTTGGCTCAGTACTGCCCCCAATGAACAAGGAAACATTTAGTTGGATCGGGTGCGGCCAATACAGGGGTATTGGTGAGGGCGTTCTTTAGTTGGCGGAAGGCTTCCTCACACTCTGAGGTCCAGGTTACCTGGCGGGGTTGGTTCTTACGGGTCAAATCAGTGAGGGGCTTGGCTATGCTGCTGTAATTGGGAACGAATTTCCTGTAATACCCCGCTGTCCCTAGAAACGCCATGACCTGGGTTTTAGTGCGTGGCATGGGCCATTTGGCTATGGCCTCAATCTTGGCTGGTTCTGGTCGCTGTTTCCCACTTCCCACCCAATGCCCTAAATACTGAACCTCTGCTTTGCCCACGTGACACTTGTTTGGGTTCAGGGTGATTCCGGCCTGGTGGATCCTGTCCAATACTGTTTCTAGGTGATTTAGATGCTCTTCCCATGTCGCACTGCAGATGGCGATGTCGTCCAGGTAGGCACAAGCATAGTCCTGGGGACCATCCAGAAGCCAGTCAGCCAGCCTTTGGAAGGTCGCCGAGGCATTCTTCATCCCGAATGGCATAACTCGAAACTGGAATAAGCCGAACGGGGTGACAAATGCCGACTTGGGAATAGCGTCAGGACTAAGGGGAATCTGCCAGTAGCCTTTGCATAGATCGATGGTGGTCAAATACTTTGCCCCCGCCAGCCGCTCTAACAACTCATCCACACGCGGCATGGGGTATGCATCCGTCACTGTTTTCTCATTGAGCTTACGATAGTCTACACAAAACCGTGTAGTCCCATCCTTCTTGGGCACTAACACTACGGGGGATGCCCAGGGACTATCTGACTCTTCAATGACCCCTAAACGCAACATCTCTTGTATCTCTTGTCGCATCCCCTCTCATACAGACTCAGGGACGCGGAAGTGGTTTCGTCACAGGGGGGTCTGATCCTGGGTCTCAACCTTGTGTTGTGCCAAGCGAGTGTACCCCGGTCTCTCTGAAAACATCCTCTGTCGCAGCCTCAACAACGCCTCCGCCTGCTGTCTCTCCCGGGGGCCTAGGTCTTCACCCAAGTGTACCTGGTCCCATGTTTTAGGCTGAGTCCTTTCCCCTAAGACATCCGGCAAGGGAAGTCCGGCTAAATCCTCTGCTTCAGGTGCACAGATGGCCACTACCTCTTCAGGGCGCTCCCAGTAGGGCTTCAGCATATTCACGTGGAACATGCGGATAACCCTGGGGTCGTCACAATCAGCGACATTATTAGGTTGTGTCGGCTATTTTCCCCACTACCTGGTAGGGCCCCTGCCATGCAGCTTTAAACCAGTGTTCCAGCACTAAGTCTAGGGGTCCCCTTACCCGTCTCCCGTATACCAGCTCGAATGGGGAGAACCCCGTGGATTCTTGGGGCACCTCCCAATAGGCAAACAGGAGGTGTGGCAAGAATTTCTCCCAGTCCATGTAGGTCCTGGTAAAAGTCCCAATGAGCTGTTTTAATGTCCCGTTAAAGCGTTCACACAACCCATTGGTTTGCGGGTGGTACAGGGCGCATCTAAAAGACTTTACGCCGCACAGCTTCCACAGTTGGTTGGTCACCTCTGCTGTAAACTGGGTACCCTGGTCCGAGATAATCTCCCGGGGAAATCCAACCCGTGAGAAAACCTGGAGCAGGGCGGCCGCCACGGTCTCTGCCAGTATGTTAGGTAATGCAACCGCCTCTGGATACCGTGTGGCATAATCTACCACTGTCAATATATACTTTTTCCCGGACGGACTGGGTTTGGCTAACGGCCCTATCAAATCGACCGCTACTCGGCTAAATGGTTCCTCCACAATGGGGAGGGGGCGTAATTTGGCCTTGCATTGATCCCCCCTCTTGCCAATGCGCTGACAACTGTCACAGGTCTGGCAGTACTGACGAACCTCATAGGTTACCCCCGGCCAAAAGAAGTTTTGTGTCAGACGATGCCTGGTGCGACTGACGCCGAAGTGCCCGGCTAAGGGTATATCATGAGAGATTCGCAGTAGCTCCTGCCTATACTTCTTGGGAACTACCAGCTGTTGTTTTATAGTGCGGCTCGTCCCTGTATGGTGCTGCTCTGTGATCCGGTAGAGGAGTCCCTGCTTCCATACAAACTGTTCCCCTTCTAGTACTCCTCTCCCCTCTTGTGCCTTCCCACGATATCCCTCCAGTGAAGGATCCTCAAGTAACTCCCTCTTAAATTCATCTGGGGTGGCCCAAGAAATGTATCTAGCTATGGGAATACGTGCAGGGCTGGGATGTCTTACCTGGGCCTCCTCTGAGTGTGATTCCGCCTCCGCAGCTCGAGCTTGTGTCCGGGTGGTCACAGGATAGGTCTCAGCCAGAGGGGCCACAGAGAATGCAGACAACATCAGCCCCAAGTCATTTCCCAGCAAGACGTCTGCAGGCAAATCCTCCATCAAGCCGACCTCAACAAGGCCATCCCTGTCTTCTCTTGGTCCCGGACGAGATGAGGCTTCACAAGGGTCAAAGTTGCTCCGGAATCTCTTAGTCCCTGCATACGTTTCCCATTAACCCACACGACCTGTCGATGCTGTTGTCGATTATCTGCCCGGGCTGCCTGCACAGGGTCTACTTCATGCAGCACTTTCTCCATCTCTTCCACCCCTTGGTTAGTCGTAGCCCCCAATGCCGGGTCAGCTTCGCCTTGGTAGCAGTGTACAGCAGCCCGGCTGAAGGTAGCTGTTCCCGCCTTTGGCCACTGGGTATGCTGAGTCCGGTTGGGGCATTGTCTTTGCAGGTGGCCCAGCTGACGGCAGGTGTGGCATCGCGCCCCAGGGGGACTGTGGTAGGCCGGGTTTCTAGCTGATCCCCCTACAATCTTCGGTGGCTTGGGGCCCTCCAGGTCCATGGGCGGGCCCCTAGTGACCACCTTTGATCCGGAGAACTGCGGCCTCCTGGCTGATGACAAATGCACATATAGCAGGATGCAGCAGGCCTCCACTAATAAAGGCAAGGGGCAGCTCAGGTGCAAACTGTCATGATCCAGGATGGGCTTTGTCTTTGGCCCGTCCTGGTCAGACAGGGGTTAATTGTTTCTGCCTCTCTCTGGCAGAGGGCGGCTATTTAATGCTCACTTGACCTAGGTCCAGTGTCACTTATACTCCTGCCCTCGGCTGAGTTAGTTGACCTCGTGCGTATGTGTACATGTGCCTGATATCTTGCTTGCTTGTTTGGTTTTGACCCAGTTCTGTCCCTGTTACGAGTTCTGCCTGTCCCTCTTGTACTGTGCTACCTCTCTGTGTATGACCCTCTGCCTGTGATTTGACTATTCTTTGCTCGTCCCTCTGGTACCGCACAGCCCTCTCCGTGTACGAACCCTCACTTGTCTGACCTGCGTTTTCTCTCCTCTTCTACAGTTTCCCTGCAGTAGGTTCATTATATCATCTGCAGCAGTAAGGCGCTAAGCCCCGCCCCCTGCAGTCACATGATCTAGGTCCTGGGACTCCTTACTATTTTCAGTGCCACAGGTTCTGTCTGCTTGAACCGTCACTACTGTATTGGACCCCGCGCTCTCCCATAGTGTGGGTAAGTCACCCTGCTCGGCGTGGCAGTTTGCTGACGCCGACAGGGTCCTGACATTAGAGTCCTGACACAAACTACTGATAAAAACAACCACCCCACTGCCTAGTAGTTTTTTTTTAATTTTTGTATGTTAGCTGCACTGAAAGTAAAGGGGTCGAATAATATTGCACGCCCCACTTTTCAGTTTTTGAATTTCCCAAAAAATTTAAAATAACCAATAAATTTTGATCAACTTCACAAGGCACTGTGAAGGCACTTTCGCAAGGCACTGTAATTTGCAAGGGCCTATGTGAAAGAAAATACTCAAATGTGACAATATTTTAAAAACTGCACCCTACAAAGTGCTCTGCAACCATATTCAAGAAGTATATTAACCCATTAGGTGCTTCACAGAAATTAAAGCACTGCGGAAGGAACAAAATTTAAATTTTTATTTTTCCCACAAAAATTTAGCTCCAAATTTTTCAATTTCACAAGGCCCAGAGGAAAAAAAATAGACCTCAAAATTTGTTGCGCAATTTCTTCTGAGCATACTGATACATAAATATATTTTAATTTATATTGTGGAAAACTAACGTTTTGGTGCACAGTAGGGCTCAGAAGGGAAGGAGCACCATTTGATTTTTGGAGTAAAAAATTGGCTAGAATATATTGTAGGCGCCATGTCACGTTTGCAGAGCCCCTGATCTGCCTAAACACTGGAAATCCTCCCACACAAGTGACTCACTTTTGGAAACTACATCCCTCAATGAATATATCTAGAGGTGTGGTGAGCACTACACGCAGTTGCTTAACAGACTTATATATGAGCCCTGAATTTAAAAAAATACTTTTTTCAGCAGAAATGTTCCTTTAGAATTCGCAAGGGTATCCGAAGAAAATGGACCATACAATTTGTTGTGCAATTTCTCCTGAATACACCAATACCTCATATTAGGTGGTGGAAAACTACTGTTTGGGCGCATGGCACAGCTTGGTACAGAAGTAGTGCAATTTGAATTTTGGAATGCCAATTTTGCTGGCATAGATTGCGGACGCCATGTGATATTTGAAGAGCTCATGACATGATAAACCAGCAGAAACCCTCACAAGTGACCTCATTATAGAAAGTAATCTTCTCGAAGAATTCATCTAGGGGTGTAGAGAATATTTTTAATCCTTTGACTATTCACAGAATTATATAACATTTGGCTGATTGAACAATAAATTACCATTTTTTTCCACTAAAATGTTGCTTTGACCCCAAGATTTTAATTTCTTTGAGGAGGAAATTTTTTTTCTCTAGCAAGATGGCGCCGCTGGCACCTGCGCAATGGCAGCTATCGGTTCACTTCTATATACACCGATAGCTGCTAATGTGCAGGCACGGCGGGCGCCTTTTTCAAATGAATTTTTTTTCTTTACGATTAGGATAACCTCAACCACATTTATTATTAACACAGTACACATAAGATTATGCTGCAGCGCAGGCACCATGGCTTGTGCCTGCCTGCAGAAGTTTTTTTTTTTTAAATATGTACTGTATAGATATTCATTATGTAAAATAAGGGGCAGGTCAGTGAAGGATCAGTGACCTGTCAGCAGTCTGCATTATGAATGCCCATCAGAGCACCACATGAATGCCCCCCACAGGCCACCCCCGAGCACAAGCATATCATTGATACTGAAAATAAAGCTTACACAACTACCACAAGACGGATTTCATCAACCAAGGTAAGATTTTAATCAATATAACAGCGACAACATAACACTTTATGTAGGTTACTGTGCACAATCCTGCAGACAGGTTCCATTTAAGGGGTTAAGACAGGACCATCACAAGGCACAAGACCCCGGTGTCTCCACCATCTGGGGTAAACCGGGGGGACAGGGATAGTTTATGGTGTCCCTAGCTCAAGGGATTGGATAGTTGCCCATTTTCCCTTGACACTTTGTGGCAGTAGAATTGTTTTTTGGCACACTACTTGTACAGACATGGCTGCTGAGTGCTCAGAGGCTTTTGCAACAGTACTCCCACAAGCAGAGGATACAGAGTATATAGAGAGATTTAAAGGCACAGTAAACCCAAAGGGGGAGTGCAGAGTAAACACAGAGGCTTAAAGGAACAATATTCCCACAGGAGAGGATGCAGAGTACACACAGAGGCATAAAGGCACAGTGCTACCACAGGAGAGGATGCAGAGTACACGCAGAGGCATGAAAGCACAGTCCTCCCACAGGCGATGGTTTGTAGAGTACACAAAGCAACTTTCTGGCACAGTACTCCCACAGATATGGTTGCAGTGTACACACAGCGGCTTTTTGACACAGTACTCCCACTGAGACATGTAGGGAGTACACAAAAAGTTTTTTTTCAGAGAGCGCATTAAAATTTTGTCCCTCACTCCAGCTGCATTCTGTTCCTATACTACTCAGAGCAGAATGGCTTTGGCACTTGTGATCCAGAATTTATACAGGTGGTGGGCCTGCCAATACTTGACGTGGCTGTGATGGCTCAGGAAGTGCCCACAGCCTAAAAGCTTGTGATTGGCTGTCCTCATAAAGACTTATCCAAAGCTACTTGCAGCTGTAAAAGGAGGCTCTTCAAAGTACTGACTTTAGGGGGATTGAATATTCATGCACACTTAAGTTTTCAGTTATTTTGTCCTATTTGTTGTTTGCTTTGCAATAAAAAGGTCAAATGTTCACAGTGGTAGCCCTTTTCTTTACATGAACTGATTGCAAACCCTCAACAACATAAAAAGTGAAATTCCACCAGGTTGTGAGGACGGAAAACACGAAAAAAGCCAAGGGAGGGAGGGGTGGAGTGACTACTTTTGCAAGTCACTGTATGAGTAGAAAAGAGTCAGTAGAATTTATTTAATCATCATGTTAAAAAATAAGCTATTAATGTTTCAGTAATCAGATTGGATGTCCAGATTAGCGAAATAGGCATTCAGAATATTGTTCAGATTTTTTTTACACTAGCCTATTTTATTCGTACTATACGATATACTATGCGCACATTATTGCTCTTTACATATAGAATTATGTGCGGCATTTTTCCTAAATGTAAATATGGTTTGTCTTTGGATCTTTCCAGTTGATTAGCCTCTGATCCATAATGCGTCGTCCCCGTGGTTGGTTAGCGGTCGTGTAAAGTCTATGATGAGGAAGGTTATTGTCTCATCAGCTCATTAGGCAGACTCCATTGAAAGACACACAACTGTCAGGCTGCTCAGCTTTGATGTTCCATTAAGTGATCAATGCAGATTACTGATGTTTGGCTAAATGTTTTTCTACTGCACGAGGTCAATATTTGTTAGTTTGTAGGTGGAATAATTAATCAATCAATACAGGATGCCTCTAGAAGAATCACCGCTATTTATCCACTGCGCCTCGGAAGTTATAAATATTTCAGCTCTTCATTAAATATCTGTCAGATGTCGCTGACAGAAAGCACGTAAAGATTTTTCCTTTCTGGACTCGGTGGAAACAATGAACAGAACTGCAGCTTTTTTTAAATTCTGTATTATTTCCATCATTAATGTGGGCACTGTGGAATTATTTACTGAAATTTCAGATTATCATTTATGGTAAGAGACAGATCTCTGAGTAATGGAAGTGACCTGCAATACATTATTAACAGTAATCGGTGACCCTACAGAACCGCAGACACTTAGGATAAGAAGTCAGGTTAACCCTTAGGGTATGTAGAAAACCCTTCAAAAATCGCTGCTGTTTTCAGAAGTTTTGAAAACCTACGATTTTTTTTTTTTTAGCTTTTTTTTTTGCTTGCCAAGAGCTTTTTCCATGTCTTTTTAGCCGGATTTTTCTTTTAGCATATTTATTCATTTTTTTGGCATCTTTTGATGGACATTTTCCAGATTTTTTTTAAGCCATTATATAATTAAAGAGACTCTAGCGCTTTCTTTAATCGAAAAATGCTGGCAAAACATCAAAGCGTTTTCCCAAAAAAATTTTTTAGCCTTCCTATTTACTTTCCTAGTGGAAAACGTCAAATGAATGGACTTGTTAATTGTTTTACATGATTGGCGTCTTTTAAAAATTAATTTAAAAAACTTAGAAGCCTGAACATATGAACAGCCAGTCGTTTTTACTTTTTACTTTTTTCGCTTTAACATTTTTTCACCACTTTTTCCAGCATTTTTCTTTAAAAAAAAAAAAAAACTGCAGAAAGTTATGCAGTGTGAATATAGCCATTGCGTTTTCTAAGATTTACAAGTATCTTGGAAAAGCCAATAATAATGATGTCCCTAAAAATGCTTTGCTTCTCATTACTCTGTCTCCCAATGCCAGTCTTAGCTTTCTAAAAATGATGCTAAGAAGTCATATTACTCACAATACAAATGCAAAGGATGATAGCCCCATGGTAGCAATATCTCCGACAATCTATAACTCACTTCAAGCACTGGGAGGCCATAAATAGACATATCGCATAAATACCTCAACACAGAGCACAGCAGAGTCATATACCATATATAAAATACAGATTTTTATATACTATATATATATATATATATTTAATATATAAAGTTCAAAGTGTGTATGTATGTATGTGTGTGTGTGTGTGTGTCCGGGATAGGCATCCGCACCGTCGCAGCTACAGCCACAAAATTTGGCACATTCACACGTCTGGACCCCGAGAGCGTCCTAGGCTATGTTGTGAGGCGAAATTTTAACCCCGTGCATTCCAATTCACCAAACAATTTTGCCCCTATCTACATACTGGGGAAAAAGTGTGTGTGCGTCAAGCCCCGCCCCTCATTATGATGTCATAATGCCCCTATCTACATAATGAGAAAACAGTGTGTGCATATCAAGCCCCGCCCCTCATTATGATGTCACATTGGTTGCCATGGCGATGCTGATGTCATCATAGGTTGCAAGCCCCGCCGCTCATTATGATGTCATAATGGTTGACTATGAGATGGAGGATGTGTGATGAGTATATGGGCACCGGACTATGGGATGGAAGACTATGGGATGGAGGATGTGTGATGGGTATATGGGCATGGGACTATGGGATGGCGAATATGTATGATGGGTATATGGGCACGAGACTATGGGATGGAGGATGTGTGATGGGTATATGGGCATGGGACTATGGGATGGAGAATATGTATGATGGGTATATGGGCACTCAACTATGGGATGGAGGATATGTATGGTGGGTTTATGGGCACGGGCTTATGGGATTGTGGATATGTATGATGGGTATATGGGCACTGGACTATGGGATGGAGGATATGTATGATGGGTATATGGGCACGGGACTATGGGATGGAGGATGTGTGATGGGTATATGGGCACCGGACTATGGGATGGAGGATATGTATGACAGGTATATGGGCATGAGACTATGGGATGGAGGATGTGTGATGGGTATATGGGCATGGGACTATGGGATGGCGAATATGTATGATGTGTATATGGGCACGAGACTATGGGATGGAGGATGTGTGATGGGTATATGGGCATGGGACTATGGGATGGAGAATATGTATGATGGGTATATGGGCATGGGACTATGGGATGGAGGATGTGTGATGGGTATATGGGCACTCGACTATGGGATGGAGGATATGTATGGTGGGTTTATGGGCACGGGCCTATGGGATTGTGGATATGTATGATGGGTATATGGGCACTGGACTATGGGATGGAGGATATGTATGATGGGTATATGGGCACGGGACTATGGGATGGAGGATGTGTGATGGGTATATGGGCACAGGACTATGGGATGGAGGATATGTATGATGGGTATATGGGCACGGGACTATGGGATGAAGGATATGTATGATGGGTATATGGGCACAGGACTATGGGATGGAGGATATGTATGATGGTTATATGGGCATGGGACTATGGAATGGAGGATGTGTGATGGGTAAATGGGCACTCGACTATGGGATGGAGGATATGTATGATGGGTTTATGGGCACGGGCCTATGGGATGGAGGATATGTATGATGGGTATATGGGCACAGGACTATGGGATGGAGGATATGTATGATGGGTATATGGGCATGGGACTATGAGATGAAGGATGTGTGATGGGTATATGGGCACTCGACTATGGGATGGCGAATATGTATGATGGGTATATGGGCATGGGACTATGGGATGGAGAATATGTATGAAGGGTATATGGGCATGGGACTATGGGATGGAGGATGTGTGATGGGTAAATGGGCACTCGACTATGGGATGGAGGATATGTATGATGGGTTTATGGGCACGGGCCTATGGGATGGAGGATATGTATGATGGGTATATGGGCACTGGACTATGGGATGGAGAATATGTATGATGGGTATATGGGCACGGGACTATGGGATGGGGGATGTGTGATGGGTGTATGGGCACAGGACTATGGGATGGAGGATATGTATGACGGGTATATGGGCACGGGACTATGGGATGAAGGATATGTATGATGGGTATATGGGCACTGGACTATGGGATGGAGGATATGTATGATGGGTATATGGGCACTGGACTATGGGATGGAGGATATGTATGATGGGTATATGGGCACGGGACTATGGGATGGGGGATGTGTGATGGGTGTATGGGCACAGGACTATGGGATGGAGGATATGTATGACGGGTATATGGGCACGGGACTATGGGATGAAGGATATGTATGATGGGTATATGGGCACTGGACTATGGGATGGAGGATATGCATGATGGGTATATGGGCACGGGACTATGGGATGGAGGATGTGTGATGGGTATATGGGCACAGGACTATTGGATGGAGGATATGTATGATGGGTATATGGGCACGGGACTATGGGATGAAGGATATGTATGATGGGTATATGGGCATGGACTATGGGATGGAGAATATGTATGATGGGTATATGGGCATGGGACTATGGGATGGAGGATGTGTGCTGGGTATATGGGCACTCGACTATGGGATGGAGGATATGTATGATGGGTTTATGGGCATGGGCCTATGGGATTGTGGATATGTATGATGGGTATATGGGCACGGGACTATGGGATGGAGGATAATTATAATTTGCTATAACTAACCACAGTTAGTTACTATGCCCAGGCAGCGCCGGGCTCTTAAGCTAGTCTAATATATAAAGCTCAAAGTGTGTATGTATGTATGTATGTATGTGTGTGTGTATGTCCGGGATAGGCATCCGCACTGTCGCAGCTACAGCCACAAAATTTGGCACAGTCACACGTCTGGACCCCGAGAGCATCCTAAGCTATGTTGTGAGGCAAAATTTTAACCCTGTGCGTTCCAATTCACCAAACAATTTTGCCCCTGTCTACATAATGGGGAAAAAGTATGTGCGCGTCAAGCCCCTCCCCTCATTATGATGTCACAATGGTTGCCATGGCGACGCTGATGTCATCATAGGTTGCAAGCCTCGCCGCTCATTATGATGTCATAATGGTTGACTATGAGATGGAAGATGTGTGATGGATATATGGGCACTGGACTATGGGATGGAGGATATGTATGATGGGTATATGGGCACGGGACTATGGGATGGAGGATGTGTGATGGGTATATGGGCACGGGACTATGGGATGGAGGATATGTATGATGGGTATATGGGCACGGGACTATGGGATGGAGGATGTGTGATGGGTATATGGGCACGGGACTATGGGATGAAGGATATGTATGATGGGTATATGGGCACTGGACTATGGGATGGAGGATATTTATGACGGGTATATGGGCACGGGCCTATGGGATAGTGGATATGTATGACTGGTATATGGGCACGGGACTATGGGATGGAGGATGTGTGATGGGTATATGGGCACTGGACTATGAGATGGAGGATTTGCATGACGGAAATATGGGCACGGGACTATGGGATGGCGGATATGTATGATGGGTATATGGACACGGGACTATGGGATGGAGGATATGTATGATGGGTATATGGGCATGGGACGATGAGATGAAGGATTTGTGATGGGTAGATGGGCACTCGACTATGGGATGGAGAATATGTATGATTGGTATATGGGCATGGGACTATGGGATGGAGGATATGTATGACGGGTATATGGACACGGGCCTATGGGATGGTGGATATGTATGATGGGTATATGGGCACGGGACTATGGGATGGAGGATAATTATAATTTGCAATAACTAACCACAGTTAGTTACTATGCCCGGGCAGCGCCGGGCTCTTCAGCTAGTATATTATATATACATACAGTGGGGGAAATAATTATTTGATCCCTTGTTGATTTTGTAAGTTTGCCCACTGACAAAGATATGAACAGTCTATAATTTTAAAGGTAGGTTAATTTTAACATTGAGAGATAGATGTTATGATTGAGTCACCGTAGGAGGCAAAAACAGAAATGCTAGCTAAGTCCAGAAAACCAGAGAAGTTGGCAACTATCAGATTGCAGACCCCTGAACCTATCAACACAACTAGCAGTAGCCGTGGGGGGTTCCTACGATGACCTAGACCCCTCGATCACAGCCGGAGAGATACATAGGCCTAAAGAAGGAAAGGGGAAATCTAACTGCCCCAGAGCAGACCCCAAAGCAATAGGCAGCCCCCCACATATTATGACGGTGAAGCAAGATGAAAACACTTACACAGTCAGAAAGACAGGCTGAGCAAAGACGGGGCCCAAAAACTACCTAGATAGGAAAGGATAGGAAGGCTGCTGTCTGCAATCTGCCAAAACCCTATCAGAGACAAAAGCCAACAAGTTGATATAAAAATGGCCCTGAAGCAACTAAGCTTCAAAAACTAAATCAGCACTCAGGTACTTTCAGAAGACAGAGCTAACGGAACACTGCACACTCCAGCAGGGAGTGGCAGAATCCAAAAAGCAAGAAAAACAAAAACAAATCTTAAATGCAAAAAGGCAAAACAGAAAACTTAGCTTTAGGAGAGCAGGAATCAGACTGGTGTCCAAGAGTCCACAGAGAAATCACCCGCAGGGCAGAAAGGGTGTAGGCTGCCTTAAATCCAGTCAGTGACTCCACTCAGCCAATCGTCTTCAATAGTCCCAGGTGCCTGATAATCAGGCTCACTACCTTCCTTCACTAGAATAGGGAGTTCACCAGGCCTCAGTGACGGAGGGGAAAATGAACTCACAACAGTACCCCCCCCTTGAGGAGGGGTCACCGAACCCTCAACAACGCTGCCAGGGCGATCAGGGTGAGCCCGATGAAAGGCACGCACCAATCTTTTGGCATGAATATCAGAGGCAGAGACCCAGGAATTATCCTCCTGACCATAACCCTTCCACTTAACCAAATACTGGAGTCTCCGTCTAGCCAGACGGGAATCCAGAATTTTCTCTACCTCATATTCCAAGTTACCTTCAACCAATACAGGGTCCGGAGGTGCCACCTCAGGCACAACTGGCTCAACAAACCTCTTCAACAAGGACTTATGGAACACATTATGGATCTTAAATGTGACAGGAAGAGCCAAACGAAAAGAGACCGGATTAATAATCTCCAAAATCTTGTAAGGTCCAATAAATCTAGGCTTAAACTTAGGAGAAGCCACCTTCATAGCAATGTTTTTTGATGATAACCACACCATATCACCAATCTTAAACTGGGGACCAATGGTCCTATGTCGATTGGAAAACCGCTGGGCCTTTTCCTGGGAGAGAGATAACTTATCCACCACTTGCTCCCAGATCTGGTGCATTCTCTCCACCACAGTGTCAACACTTGGGCAGGCAGAGGGCTCCACCTGCCCTGAAGAAAATCGAGGATGAAACCCAAAGTTACAAAAAAAAGGTGACATCAAAGTGGCAGAACTAACTCTATTATTTAAAGCAAATTCGGCCAAGGGCAAAAATGAAACCCAATCATCCTGATCAGCGGAAATAAAACATCTCAAATACGACTCCAAGGTCTGGTTTGTTCTCTCTTTCTGCCCATTGGTCTGAGGGTGAAAAGCAGAGGAGAAGGACAACTGATTTCCCAACTTGGAACAGAACGTCCTCCAAAATTTAGACACAAATTGAACTCCTCTGTCAGATACAATGTTCTCAGGAATCCCGTGCAAGCGAACCACCTGTTGCAAAAACAGGGGCACCAACTCAGAGGAAGATGGCAACTTAGGGAGTGGTACAAGATGAACCATCTTAGAGAACCTATCACAAATCACCCAAATAACAGTCATTCTATGAGAGACCGGCATATCAGAGATGAAATCCATTGAAATATGGGTCCATGGCCTCCTGGGGACCGGCAAAGGCATCAACAACCCACTAGAGCGAGAACAAGATTTAGACCGGGAGCAAGTCCCACAGGACTGCACAAAATTCCTGACATCATGAGACAAGGTGGGCCACCAAAAAGAGCGACTCACCAGATCTCTAGTACCAAAAATACCTGGATGACCAGCCAATGCAGAGCAATGAACTTCAGACATCACTCTCTTCTTCCACTGGTCAGGAACATACAACTTTCCACTGGGGCAACGCTCAGGTTTGTCCTCCTGGAACTCTTGCAGAGCAAGTCTCAAATCGGGCGAGATGGCAGAAAGAACTACCCCTTCGCCTAAGATGGTAGCAGGCTTGGTCACCATAGGAGAATCAGCAAAGAAACTCCTAGAGAGGGCGTCTGCCTTGACATTCTTAGTTCCAGGAAGGAAAGAGACCACAAAATCAAAACGTGTAAAAAACAAGGCCCACCTAGCCTGTCTAGGGTTCAAGCGTTTAGCCGACTCTAGGTAAATCAAATTTTTGTGGTCAGTGAGGACCACAACTTGATGTTTAGCTCCCTCCAACCAATGTCTCCACTCCTCAAATGCCCATTTCATGGCCAACAGTTCCCGATTCCCCACATCATAGTTACGTTCAGATGAAGAGAACTTACGGGAAAAGAAAGCACAGGGATTCATTTTAGATGTTACCGGATCCTTTTGGGACAACACTGCTCCTGCACCAATCTCAGAAGCGTCCACCTCTACATGAAACAGGAGTGAGACATCAAGTTGCCGCAGAACCGGGGCGGAGGTAAATCTACGCTTCAGCTCCTGAAAGGAAGCAACCGCCTCCGGAGACCAATTCAACATATCCGCACCCTTCCTGGTCAGGTCAGTCAATGGTTTGGCAATACTAGAAAATTTTGCTATAAATTTCGGATAAAAATTAGCAAAACCCAAAAACTTCTGGAGGGCCCTCAAAGAAGTGGGCTGAACCCAATCATAAATGGCCTGTACCTTGGCCGGGTCCATTTCAATAGTTGACGGAGACAAAATAAATCCCAAAAAAGAAATCCTCTGTACTCCAAAAAGGCATTTTGATCCTTTGACATACAGAGAATTCTCTCTCAAGATCCGGAACACAGTCCAAATATGTTCCACATGAGCATCCCAATCCTTGGAGAAGATCAAAATATCGTCCAGATAGATAATCAAAAATTTATCGACAAAGTCTCGGAAAATATCGTTCATGAAGCACTGGAAGACAGAAGGGGCATTAGTGAGCCCAAAAGGCATCACCAGGTACTCAAAATGTCCCTCCGGAGTATTAAACGCCGGCTTCCATTCATCCCCCTGCTTGATGCGGATAAGATTATACGCCCCCCTGAGGTCAAGCTTGGTAAACCAGCAAGCACCTCTGACTCTAGAGAATAGATCCGAAATCAGGGGTAACGGATACTGATATTTAATAGTAATTTTATTGAGGGCACGATAATCAATACAAGGCCTTAAAGAACCATCCTTCAAGGCCTTAAAGAACCATCCTTCTTGGCCACAAAAAAAAAACCGGCACCTAAGGGTGAAGAGGATGGTCTAATATGACCCTTCTCCAATGCCTCCTTAATATAGGACCGCATAGCCCCGTGCTCGGGTACAGATAAATTGAAGAGCCGACCCTTAGGAAATTTACACCCCGGGCTTAGTTCAATTGCACAGTCATAACTCCTATGAGGAGGCAAGGACGCAGACTCATTCTCACTAAATACATCATAGAAGTCCGCCAAATAGTCAGGAACCTCATGCGACTGAGGAGAGATGGAAAAAACCGGAGCCTCACTAAAGGTACACCGGCAACCCCAACTCACCACAGACACAGACTTCCAATCCAAAACTGGATTATGAATCTGCAACCAGGGAAACCCCAGAACAATGGCATCATGCAGACCATGCAACACCAAAAATCTGCAATTTTCTTGGTGGTCTGGGGTGACCCGCATGACCAACTGGGTCCAAAACTGAGGTTTATTTTTAGCCAGAGGGGTAGCATCAATCCCCCTCAAAGGGATAGGCGTCTGCAGAGGTGTCAACGGAAATCCACAACGTTTAGCAAAATCCAAGTCCATTAGGTTTAGCGCTGCTCCCGAATCCACAAAAGCCTTGGCGGAAAATGTGGACAGGGAACAGATCAGAGTAATCGCCAAAAGAAACTTAGGCTGAACCCCACCAACAGAAAACGTGTGTGCAAAGCGTTTCTCACGTTTAGGACAAACAGAAATAATATGTGAGGCATCTCCACAGAAAAAACACAGCTTATTACGCCTTCTGAATTCCTGACGTTGCGCCTTAGACAAAACCCTATCACATTGCATAGGTTCAGACGTCTGTTCAACCGGTGGCAACACCTCTCGTGTAATCCTGCGTTCACGTAAACGCCGATCAACCTGAATGGCTAAAGACATAGAATCGTCCAGACCAGAGGGAACAGGAAATCCCACCATAGTATCTTTTACGGCTTCTGACAAACCCTTCCGAAAGAGAGCAGCCAAGGCACTATCATTCCAGGTAGTAAGGACCGCCCACTTTCGGAACTTTTGACAGTACAACTCTGCAGATTCTCGACCCTGGTTCAATGCTAACAGGGTCTTTTCAGCCTGATCAATAGCATTAGGTTCGTAGTACAGCAACCCCAAGGCTTGAAAAAATGCGTTCACATTAGTCAGAATAGGGTCATCTGGTTTCAAAGAAAACGCCCAATCCTGGGGATCGCCGCGCAGCAAAGAGATGACAATTTTAACCTGCTGCGCGGGGCTCCCTGACGAGTTAGGCTTCAAAGCAAAAAATAATTTACAATTATTTTTGAAACTCAAAAATTTAGATCGATCCCCAAAAAATACATCAGGTGTGGGGATCTTTGGTTCAACAGCATGTGAACGAGCAAGATAGGCGGAAATTCCTCGCACTTCAGCAGCGAGCTGCTCCACACGATCAGACACTTGCTTTATCTCCATTGAGAGAAAAAAAAATTCCCCCTACGGCCTCAGAGATATAGAGGAAAGAATATACACACTCCTTTTTTTTTTTTTTTTTTTAAACACAATTCTTTCCTGCTATTGAGTACTCAAGGATCTGTGGTTTGGCGGGTGATTCTGTTATGATTGAGTCACCGTAGAAGGCAAAAACAGAAATGCTAGCTAAGTCCAGAAAACCAGAGAAGTTGGCAACTATCAGATTGCAGACCCCTGAACCTATCAACACAACTAGCAGTAGCCGTGGGGGGTTCCTACGATGACCTAGACCCCTCGATCACAGCCGGAGAGATACATAGGCCTAAAGAAGGAAAGGGGAAATCTAACTGCCCCAGAGCAGACCCCAAAGCAATAGGCAGCCCCCCACATATAATGACGGTGAAGCAAGATGAAAACACTTAGGCTGGTTTCACATTAGCGCTTTTTAAGCGCACGCACGGCCGGGGGTAGCTCCGCCCCCGAGCCGGCTCTCTGCTCGGCGTGCCCGCCCCTTGCTTGTAGCGCCGCCTCCTAGCGCACAGCGGCGCCTGCGATCAGCGCACCCTATCTTTAGCATAGGGTGCGCAGATCGTGCGCAGGCCATGCGCTAGTTGCGCTTTGACCTGCGCTGCGCACTTTTGACGGTGCGCCGTGCGCGCCAAAATCCGAAAAGTTTGATTTTGGCGCGCACGGCGCACCGTCAAAAGTGCGCAGCGCAGGTCAAAGCGCAACTAGCGCACGGCCTGCGCACGATCTGCGCACCCTATACTAAAGATAGGGTGCGCCGATCGCAGGCGCCGCTGTGCGCTAGGAGGCGGCGCTACAAGCAAGGGGCGGGCACGCCGGGCAGAGAGCCGGCTCGGGGGCAGAGCTACCCCCGGCCGTGCGTGCGCTTAAAAAGCGCTAATGTGAAACCAGCCTTACACAGACAGAAAGGCTGAGCAAAGACGGGGCCCAAAAACTACCTAGATAGGAACGGATAGGAAGGCTGCTGTTTGCAATCTGCCAAAACCCTATCAGAGACAAAAGCCAACAAGCTGATATAAAAATGGCCCTGAAGCAACTAAGCTTCAAAAAATAAATCAGCACTCAGGTACTTTCAGAAGACAGAGCTAACGGAACACTGCACACTCCAGCAGGGAGTGGCAGAATCCAAAAAGCAAGAAAAACAAAAACAAATCTTAAATGCAAAAAGGCAAAACAGAAAACTTAGCTTTAGGAGAGCAGGAATCAGACTGGTGTCCAAGAGTCCACAGAGAAATCACCCGCAGGGCAAAAAGGGGCGAAGGCTGCCTTAAATCCAGTCAGTGACTCCACTCAGCCAATCGTCTTCAATAGTCCCAGGTGCCTGATAATCAGGCTCACTACCTTCCTTCACTAGAATAGGGAGTTCACCAGGCCTCAGTGACGGAGGGGAAAATGAACTCACAACAGATAGAATATCAAAAATTAAATCAAGAAAATCACATTGTATAAATTATAAAAAATTAATTGAATTTTGCAGTGAGAAATAAGTATTTGATCCCTACCAACCATTAAGAGCTCTGGCTTCTACAGACCAGTTAGACGCTCCTAATCAACTCACTACCTGCATTAAAGACAGCTGTCTTACATAGTGACCTTTGTAAAAGACTCCTGTTCACAGATACAATTAATCAGTCAGACTCTAACAACATGGGCAAGACCAAATAGCTTTTATAAAGATGTCAGTGGCAAGATCATAGACCTGCACAAAGCTGGAATGGGCTACAAAACCAAATGTAAGATGCTAGGTGAGAAGGAAACAACCGTTGATGCAATAGTAAGAAAATGGAAGAAATACAAAATGACTGTCAATCGACATGGATCTGGAGCACCATGCAAAATCTCAACACGTGGGGTATCCTTGATCATGAGAAAGGTGAGAGATCAGCCTAAAACTACACGGGGGGGAACTTGTTAATGACATCAAGGCAGGTGGGACCACAGTCACCCAGAAATCCATTGGTAACACATTACACTGTACAGATTTAAAATCCTGCAGTGCCTGCAAGGTCCCCCTGCTCAAGAAGGCACATGTGCAGGCCCATCTGAAGTTTGCCAATGAACACCTGAATGATTCTGTGAGTGATTGAGATAAGGTACTGTGGTCAGATGAGATAAAAATTGAGCTCTTTTGCATTAACTTAACTCACCCTGTTTGGAGGAACAGAAATGCTGCCTATGAACCAAAGAACACCATCCCCACTGTCAAGTATGGAGGTGGAAACATTATGTTTTGGAGGTGTTAAGGGCATAGGACTACTTCATCGCATCAATGGGAGAATGGATGGAGCCATGTACCGTAAAAATCCTGAGTGACAAGCTCCTTCCCTCCGCCAGGAGATTAAAAATGTGTCATGGCTGCATCTTCCAGGAAGACAATGACCCAAAATATACAGCCAAGGCAACAAAGGGTGGCTCAAAAAGAAGCACATTAAGGTCATGGAGTGGCCTAGCCAGTCTCCAGACCTTAATCCCATGTAAAACTTATGGAGGGAGTTGAAGCTCTGAGTTGCCAAGCGATGGCCTCAAAATCTTAATGATTTAAAGATGATCTGCAAAGAGGAGTGGACCAAAATTCCTCCTGACATGTGCGCAGACAGCATTATCAACTACAAAAAATATCTGACTGCTGTGCTTGCCAACAAGGGTTTTTCCACCAAGTATTAAGTTTCATTTGCCAGAGGGATCAAATACTTATTTCTCACTGCAAAATGCAAGTCAGTTTATATAATTTATGCAATGTAATTTTCTGGGTTTTTTTATATTCTGTCTCTTTATGTTAAAATTAACCTACCCTTAAAATTATAGACTGTTCATGTCTTTGCCAGTGGACAAACTTACACAATCATCAAGGGATCCACCACTGTAAATATACAGCTCTGGCAAAAATTAAGAGACCACAGCATAGTTTTATAAAAATCAGCTTCTCTACATGTCTGACAGCCATTCCATTCCAGTGTCAGTTGAATTCCAACCAGAGTACACCTCATTCTACTTAATGTGATTCTGATTAGGTGATCACCTGAACCAAATCTTATTTAACGAAGGAAAATATAAAAAAAAAACCTGCTGTGGTGTTCACAATCCTCTTGCAATAGGACAAGCTGGATGGCAAAACAAGTGCTAGTAATATCCCAAAAGTAATAGGAATGAAAAAATAACTTTTAACCATGCCAAAGGAGTTGAAAAGAAAAGTCTTGAGTGAGGAAAAGACGTGCTCAATTTTGGTTTTACTAGCAGAGGGATACAGTGAGCATAATGTTGCCATTACCACAAGGTCAAGCAGCAGACATTAGGAACAACAAAGCTGCAGACCGGCGAAAACGACTATCCACTGACCGGGATGACCGTCATCTTATTCGAATGTCACTCAGCACCCGCAGGATGACATCAAGTGGCCTAGAAAAGAAATGGCAAATGGCAGATGGGGTGAAGTGCACGGCAAGAACAGTTCGTAACAGTCTCCTAGAGGCAGGGCTCAAGTCATGTAAAACTAGAAAAAAGCCTTTTATCAATGAGAAACAAAGGAGAGCCAGGCTGAAGTTTGCCAATGACTAGTGTTGAGCATTCCGATACTGCAAATATTGGGTATCGGCCGATATTCGCTGTATCGGAATTCCGATACCGAGTACCGATATTTTTTCAATATCGGATACTGGAATCGGAAGTCCCCATAATGCAATGAGCCACTGTTGTGGCTGTGATTGGCTGCTGAAATGATGTCATCAAGATGCGAGGTCTGTGCGCATCATGATGCGCGGTCTGTGCCGACAGCCGGGGGTCTTTACGAGCCTGCCGGGGGCCTGTGCCGGCTGCAGGGGGTCTGTACGGGCATGCCGGGGGCTTGTGCCAGCTGCCGGGGGTCTGTACGGGCCTGCTGGGGGCCTGTGCCGGCTGACGGGGGTCTGTATGGGCCTGCTGGGGGCTTGTACTGGCTGCGGGGGGTCTATACGGGCCTGCCGGGGGCTTGTGCTGGCTGCCGGGGGTCTGCATGGGCCTGCTGGGGGCCTGCGTCGGCTGCTGGGGTCTGTACCGGCTGCCGGGGGTCTGTACGGGCCTGCCGGGGGCCTGTGCCGGCTGCCGGGGTCTGTACGGGCCTGCTGGGGGCTTGTGCCGGCTGCTGGGGGTCTGTACGGGCTTGCCGGGGGCTTGTGCCGGCTGCCGGGGGTCTGTGCGGGCCTGCTGGGGGTCTTGTGTGTGTGCAGGCATCGCCCCATGGGACTATAAGTCCCATGGGGCGATGCCTGCTACAATGACAGTGATTGACACATTAGCCAATGATGGGACAGTAGTAGTCCCATCATCCGGCTAATGTGTTGAATGTAAAAAAAAAATATATATATATATATACATAGAACATACATAGAACATACATACTACATACATACTATATACATACATACTACATATATACAACATTTATACATACTACATACATACTACATATATACAACATTCATACATACTACATACATACTACATATATACAACATTCATACATACTACATATACACAACATTCATACAACATTCATACATACTACATACATACTTCATATATGCTACATTCATACATACTACATTCATACAACATACATACTACATACTACATATATACTACATTCATACAACATACATACTACATACATACTACATATATACTACATTCATACAACATACATACATACATACTACATACATACGACATATATACTACATTCATACATACTACATACATGCTACATTCATACAACATACATACTACATACATAATACATACATACAACATTCATACAACATAAATACATACTACATACATAATACATACATACAACATTCATACAACATACATACATACATACTACATACATACTACATATATACTACATTCATACATACTACATACATACTACATATATACAACATTCAAACAACATACATACATACTACATACTACATATATACTTCATATATACTACATTCATACATACTACATACATACTACATTCATACAACATACATACTACATACTACATATATAATACATTCATACAACATACATACTACATACATACTACATTCATGTAACATACATACATACTACATACATACTACATATATACTACATTCATACAACATACATACATACTACATACACACTACATACATACAACATTCATACAACATACATACATTCATACATACTACATACATACTACATATATACATACATACTGCATACATACAACATGCTACAGACATACAACATACATACTACATACATACTACATACAATACATTCATACATTCATACAATACATACATACTACATACAATACATTCATACATTCATACAATACATACTTATAGACATACAGTACATATAACATAGAGTACATACTCACCAATACTTGTCACTTTGATCCCCGAAGCCAGTGTCATCTGTGGAAAAATATGAAAATAACAAACAAACAATATACTCCCTGATCCGCAGAAATCCACGCGTGTCCCACGCCGATCTCCCGTGGAAAACAGCAGCATCAGCTGATGTGACCACTCTCTACAGGGCTCCAGGAATCCAATGACCGGAGGTAGGTATCCTTCCGCACTGTATTCCTCCGCCACTGTAAAAAAATAGTCCCTGGTCTCACTTTATGGCAAAAGCTGCGTGGGAACTTTCTCACACAGCAATGCCAAAAGTGAGCCTAGAGACTATTTTTTTACAGTGGCGGAGGAATACAGTGCGGAAGGATACCTACCTCCCGTCATTGGATTCCTGGAGCCCCGTAGAGAGCGGTCGCATCAGCTGATGCTGCTGTTCTCCACGAGAGATCGGCGTGGGACATGAGTGGATTTCTGTGGATCAGGGAGTATATAGGTAGCCTGTTATTTTCATATTTTTCCACAGATGACACTGGCTTCGGGGATCAAAGTGACAAGTATTGGTGAGTATGTACTCTATGTTATATGTACTGTATGTCTATATGTATGTATTGTATGAATGTATGAATGTATTGTATGTAGTATGTATGTTGTATGCCTGTTGTATGTCTGTAGCATGTTGTATGTATGTTGTATGTATGTAGTAAGTATGTAGTATGTACGTATGCATGTTGAATGAATGTAGTATATATGTAGTATGTACTGTATGTATGTTGTATGAATGTAGTATATATGTAGTATGTATGTAGTATGTATGTATGTTTTATGAATGTAGTATATATGAAGTATGTATGTAGTATGTAGTATGTATGCATGTTGTATGAATTTTGCATATATGTAGTATGTATGCAATATATAGTATGTATGTATATATGCTGTATGAATGTAGTATATATGTAGTATGTATGTTGTATGAATGTAGTAAATATGTAGTATGTATGTATGTATGTTGTATGAATGTAGTATACATGTAGTATGTATGTAGTATGTATGTGTGTTGTATGAATGTAGTATATATGTAGTATGTATGTATGTTGTATGAATGTAGTATATATGAAGTATGTATGTAGTATGTAGTATGTATGTTGTATGAATTTTGTATATATGTAGTATGTATGTAGTATGTATGTACGTATGTATGCTGTATGAATGTAGTATATATGTAGTATGTATGTTGTATGAATGTAGCATATATGTAGTATGCATGTAGTATGTATGTATGTATGCTGTATGAATGTAGTATATATGTAGTATGTATGTATGTTGTATGAATGTAGTATATATGTAGTATGTATGTAGTATGTAGTATGTATGTATGCTGTATGAATGTAGTATAAATGTAGTATGTATGTTGTATGAATGTAGTATATATGAAGTATGTATGTAGTATGTATGTATGTTGTATGAGTGTAGTATATATGAAGTATGTATGTAGTATGTATGTATGTTGTATGAATGTTGTATACTGTATATGTAGTATGTATGTAGTATGTATGAATGTTGTATATATGTAGTATGTATGTATGTAGTATGTATGTAGTATGCATGTTTTTGGGTTTTTTTTACATTCAACACATTAGCCAGATGATGGGACTACTACTGTCCCATCATTGACTAATGTGTCAATCACTGTCAATGTAGCAGGCATCACCCGATGGGACTTGTAGTCCCATCGGACGATGCCTGCACACACACAAGACCACCAGCAGGCCCGCACATACCCCCTGCAGCCGGCACAAGCCCCCGGTAGGCCCGTTCAGACCCCCGGCAGCCGGCACAAGCCCCCGGCAGGCCCGTACAGACCCCTGGCAGCCGGTACAAGCCCCCGGTAGGCCCGTACAGACCTCCGGCAGCCGGCACAAGCCCCCGGCAGGCCCGTACAGACCCCCGGCAGGCCCGCACAGACACGCACAGTGTCCGCCCACGCACCGCCCACACTCTTCCCCCCTCCCGAACTGGATGTGCAAGTAAAGAAAGGGTTTTTTTAATTCCGATATTTCTGTCCCATTGACTTGAATGGGACTTCCAGTATCAGAATCGGCGATACCGATACTTTTTTGGGTATCTGGCCGACCCAATCCGATCCGATATTTCTCAATATCGGATGGTATCGCTCAACACTACCAATGACCACAAGGATTGGACCATAGAGCACTTGAGTAAGGTAATCTTCCCTGATGAGTCTAATTTTCAGCTTTGCCCAACACCTGGTCATCTAATGATTAGACTGAGACCTGGAGAGGCGTACAAGCCACAGTCTCTTGCACCCACTGTGAAATTTGGTGGAGGATCAGTGATGACCTGGGGATGCTTCAGCAAGGCTGGAATTGGGCAGATTAATCTTTGTGAAGGACGTATGAATTGCTCAGGCAATGTTCCCCAACTCCGAGGACTGTTTTTTTGAGCAGGACAATGCACCATGCCACACAACTAGGTCAATCAATGTGTGGATAAAGGACCACCACATCAAATCCCTGTCATGGCTAGCCCTATCTCCAGACCTGAACCCTATTGAAACCTCTGGAATGTAATCAAGAGGAAGATGGATAGTCACAAGCCATCAAACAAAGAAGAACTGCTTACATTTTTGTACCAGGAGTGACATAAGATCACCCAAAAGCAGTGTGAAAGACTGGTGGAAAGCATGCCAAGATGCATGAAAGCTGTGATTAAACATCATGGTTATTCAACAAAATATTGATTTCTGAACTCTTCCTGAGTTAAAACATTAGTATTCTTGTTTCTAAATGATTATGAACTTGTTTTCTTAGCATTATTTGAGGACTGCAAGCACTGCATTTTTTTATATTTTGACCATTTCTCAATTTCTGAAAATAAATACAAAATTTAGTGCTTGCAAGTTTGAAGACATGTTTCCAGTAGTTTAAAGAATAAAAGCAATTTACATTTTACTTAAAAATATACCTATAAAGAGAAAAATCAGGCAAAATAAATATATACCATATATACTTGAGTATAAGCCGACCCGAGTATAAGCCGACCCCCCTAATTTTGCCATAAAAACTGGGAAAACTTATTTACTCAAGTATAAGCCTAGGGTGGAAATTGCAGCAGCTACTGGTGAATTTAAAAAATAAAAATAGATACCAATAAAAGTAAAATTGAGACATTAGTAGGTTAGATGTTTTTGAATATCCATATTGAATCAGGAGCCCCACATAATGCTCCATACAGTTCATGATAGCCCCATAAGATGCTCCATAGATTATGCCCCCATATGCTGCCCCCATAAGATGCTCCATAGATTATACCCCCATATGCTGCCCCCATAAGATGCTCCATAGATTATGCCCCCATATGCTGCCACCATAAGATGCTCCATAGATTATGCCCCCATATGCTGCCCCCATAAGATGCTCCATAGATTATGCCCCGATATGCTGCCCCCATAAGATGGTCCATAGATTATGCTCCCATATGCTGCCCCCATAAGATGCTCCACAGATTATGCCCCCATATGCTGCCCCCATAAAATGCTCCATAGATTATGCCCTCATATGCTGCCCCCATAAGATGCTCCATAGATTATGCCCCTATATGCTGCCCCAATAAGATGCTCTATAGATTATGCCCCTATATGCTGCCCCCATAAAATGCTCCATAGATTATGCCCCGATATGCTGCCCCCATAAGATGCTCCATAGATTATGCTCCCATATTCTGCCCCCATAAGATGCTCCATAGATTATGCCCCCATATGCTGCCCCAATAAGATGCTCCATAGATTATGCCCCCATATGCTGCCCGATAAGATGCTTTATAGATTATGCCCCTATATGCTGCCCCCATAAGATGCTCCATAGATTATGCCCCTATATGCTGCCCTTTAAGATGCTCCATAGATTATGACCCCATGTGCTGCCGCTGCTGCTGCATTTAAAAATAAAAAAAGACATACTCACCTCTCCGTCACTGGGGGCCAGGTGCCGGTGTCACTGCTGGCACCTGTGATATTCACCTGTCCGGGGTCCATCGCTGCTTTCTGCTGTCTGGAACATCATCTGTCAGTGACGTTCAGACTGCAGGGGGCACGGCGTGCACTAACCACATCACCGTGCCCTCTGTTGTCTGAACGTCACTGACAAATGACCTTCCAGACAGCAGCAAGCAGCGATGGACCGGGGACAGGTGAATATCGCTATACCTACGCGTCCTGGCGTGGTCTCTGCAGCCCCTTTCTCCCACGGTCTCCCTTCCTTCCTTCAGCGGTCATGTGGTTCCATGTGACTGCTGAAGGAAGGAAGGGAGATCATGGAAAAGCTGGGGCCTGCAGAGACAGCACCAGGACGGGTAAGTATGACCTGACACCCCCACCCCCCCTCCCCCTCCGACCCCCGGTGTATATGACTCAAATATAAGCCGAGAGGGGGGACTTTCAATTTTGTGTTTACTTATTTTATGTTTGTCTAATACTTAAATTTGTTTGGTTATCTGAAACATGTACGTGTGACAAACATGCAAAAGAATAGGAAATCAGGAGAGGGGCAAACACTTTTTCACACAACTGTATTCCTTCCAATACAGAGGGAACTTACAGTAGTTAGGAAACACTTATACAATATGAAGCAGAGTAAGCACAATGAATTACAGTGGGGAAAAAAAGTATTTAGTCAGTCAGCAATAGTGCAAGTTTCACCACTTAAAAAGATGAGAGGCGTCTGTAATTTACATCATAGGTAGACCTCAACTATGGGAGACAAACTGAGAAAAAAAAATCCAGAAAATCACATTGTCTGTTTTTTTTTCATTTTATTTGCATATTATGGTGGAAAATAAGTATTTGGTCAGAAACAAGCAATCAAGAATTCTGGCTCTCACAGACCTGTAACTTCTTCTTTAAGAGTCTCCTCTTTCCTCCACTCATTACCTGTAGTAATGGCACCTGTTTAAACTTGTTATCAGTATAAAAAGACACCTGTGCACACCCTCAAACAGTCTGACTCCAAACTCCACTATGATGAAGACCAAAGAGCTGTCAAAGGACACCAGAAACAAAATTGTAGCCCTGCACCAGGCTGGGAAGACTGAATCTGCAATAGCCAACCAGCTTGGAGTGAAGAAATCAACTGTCGGAGCAATAATTAGAAAATGGAAGACATACAAGACCACTGATAATCTCCCTCGATCTGGTGCTCCACGCAAAATCCCACCCCGTGGGGTCAGAATGATCACAAGAACGGTGAGCAAAAATCCCAGAACCACGCGGGGGGACCTAGTGAATGAACTGCAGAGAGCTGGGACCAATGTAACAAGGCCTACCATAAGTAACACACTACGCCACCATGGACTCAGATCCTGCAGTGCCAGACGTGTCCCACTGCTTAAGCCTGTACATGTCCGGGCCCGTCTGAAGTTTGCTAGAGAGCATTTGGATGATCCAGAGGAGTTTGGGGAGAATGTCCTATGGTCTGATGAAACCAAACTGGAACTGTTTGGTAGAAACACAACTTGTCGTGTTTGGAGGAAAAAGAATACTGAGTTGCATCCATCAAACACCATACCTACTGTAAAGCATGGTGGTGGAAACATCATGCTTTGGGGCTGTTTCTCTGCAAAGGGGCCAGGACGACTGATCCGGGTACATGAAAGAATGAATGGGGCCATGTATCGTGAGATTTTGAGTGCAAACCTCCTTCCATCAGCAAGGGCATTGAAGATGAAACGTGGCTGGGTCTTTCAACATGACAATGATCCAAAGCACACCGCCAGGGCAACGAAGGAGTGGCTTTGTAAGAAGCATTTCAAGGTCCTGGAGTGGCCTAGCCAGTCTCCAGATCTCAACCCTATAGAAAACCTTTGGAGGGAGTTGAAAGTCCGTGTTGCCAAGCGAAAAGCCAAAAACATCACTGCTCTAGAGGAGATCTGCATGGAGGAATGGGCCAACATACCAACAACAGTGTGTGGCAACCTTGTGAAGACTTACAGAAAACGTTTGACCTCTGTCATTGCCAACAAAGGATATATCACAAAGTATTGAGATGAAGTTTTGTTTCTGACCAAATACTTATTTTCCACCATAATATGCAAATAAAATGAAAAAAAAACAGACAATGTGATTTTCTGGATTTTTTTTTCTCAGTTTGTCTCCCATAGTTGAGGTCTACCTATGATGTAAATTACAGATGCCTCTCATCTTTTTAAGTGGTGGAACTTGCACTATTGCTGACTGACTAAATACTTTTTTTCCCCACTGTATACAATATGGAACACAGCTCTGAACACATCAAAACCCTGTCATGGGCAGCCCATTCTCCAGAACTGAACCCCATTGAAAACCTCTGGAATGTAATCAAGAGGATGATGGATAGTCACAAACTATCAAAGAACTGCCTAAATTTTTGAGCCAGAAGCAGTGTGAAAAACTGATGGAAATCATGCCAAGACGCATGAAAGCTGTTTTTAAAAATCATGGTTATTCCACAAAATACTGATTTTAGAACTCTTCCTGAGTTAAAATATTAGTATTGTTGTTTCTATATGAATATAAACTTGTTTTCTTTGCATTATTTGAGGTCTGAAAGCACTGCATTTTTTATAATTTTGACCATTTTTCTTTGTCAGAAAAAAAATACAAAATTTATTGCTTGGAAATTTGGAGACATGTTGTCAGAAGTTTATAGACTAAATGAACAATTTACATTTTACTCAAAAATATACCTATAAAGAGAAAAATCAGACAAACTGAACATTTGAAAGTGGTCTCTTAATTTTTGCCAGAGCTGTATTTTCATTGATTTTAAAGCAGAAAGTTGTGCACTAATGGCCACTCCTGCATAAAAATTCTGTGCATAAAAATTTAACTTCTGTACTTCATTCATTTTGTAACCTACAGAAAAAGGAACAACAGATAGAGAGCTAGCTCTCCGGGAAAAAGTTTAGTGGAAAGAGGGTTGTCAGGAAAATATGAAGTATTTCCTATTGTCCTAAGGTACACATACAGAGCTTCGGCTGCCCCACCCACATTTTGTTTGTGCAGTGTAAGATTGAGTTTCACCATGCAGCCACACTGCTGAAAGTCTCTGCTTCTACCTTTGTGAAATTCTATCCCCTCCCCACCTCCCTTCAGCAGTATGGTCACTTTTACTACCCAGACCAGTCTAGAGCAGTTTCTCCCTCCAAGATTTATATTTCCTTTGTCTATTGCAGGTCGAATTTAATAAAACATAATAATCCAAAAGACAGGAAAAATGTATTTTCAGAATCTGTATAATTAAAGCTATGCACCATAGCGTTTTGTGGCTTCCAGGATCCTCAGAAACTGGAGAAATAGTTTCTGCGCCCCAGTAACCTGCAGACATGGCATTTTTGGCCTCAAAAGAAAGATAATTTCATAAGAGAAAATAAAATGTCCCTGTCGCTACTTTCTGAGCCCCCCAGCCAGAGATATAGCAAGTAGATGTTTTTAATAACTGAGGTCAGCAAGGGAGGAATCCCTAAGTTTATAGGTAAACTATAAAATAGGAACAGCCATGTTGTAGAGTGTTCAGACCTGGGGACGACAGCGAACATCCATGCTGTGGACTGAATCTTTTCTTTGGGATATCCCCTCATCAAAACATCACACCAGTGACTGAGATGTAGAAAGTTTCATATTTTAATCCCTTTCATTTTATAGCTGTCTGTATATACTGTATTTTGTCTCCTTTTGTAATATCTTTTGTAAACACTGCCTATATTTTTCTGGAATAAATTTATATATTTACTAGTTTCATTTTCCTTGCTCTATGATCGAACCCACACATACTCTGCGGCAAATCACGCTACCTGTGGGTTGGTTCCTGACCCAATATAAGCTTTAGTATCAATCGAGGAACTGGTGGCAGCATAGCGTCCCTGGTGGTATTGGGAAATCCTGGCAGTGAGGTTTCTGTGTGTATTTCCAGCCTAGGACTGGTGGTATACACACCTCCCTCACTGTAGAGTGCCCGATAGACAATACATGACAAGGCAGTCTTTCCGGCGACTACTTATCCTAGGTACAGTTCTCTGACTGACTAGCAGGTAAGGGGGGTGCCAGAGAGCTGCAAGCTCCTAGCCGGAACTGAAAGTGGAAACAAAAGTTTGTGGGTCATATGGACATATATATTTAAATTAACAATTTGTGATAAGGGTTGATGTGGTCTATAGGGTGGCACACCGGTGTGTTATATCAGTTTAGATTTTAATAGTCAAAATGTTCATGTAATCTCCAGCTTTTACCCGATATCATTAGGGTCTGCTCAGATGACAGGATAAAACATTCGTTCACTCTTGGACCAATGTTATTCTATAGGGATGTGCCCATGTCTGATTTATTCTTCAGACTAAGTCTGTCCGAAGAAAAAAAATCCCAGCCTGAACAATTTGCACTTGATATTCAGATCAGAAAAAGATCAGCTCACCAAATAGTTGGGCATCGTAGAAGTGGAGTTGTCAGAAGCTATGCACATATCCAAAAATGAAGGGAGAAATGATCCAGTGGAAATAGAGGCTTTCTTTTAAAAGTAAAACTTAGCATTTACTCAAGTATAAAAAACTTCAAAAATACAGGCAACATAGTACAAAATTTTGTCAACAGGACCTACTAGTTTTCAACAATCTGTCTTACTCATGGACGTTGGGTATTTAAATTAAATGACTAATTGTACAGCATGGATGAGATGAGTCCTCCAAGCAAGAATTCACTCTTAGGCCAGGGTCACATTTGCGTATGCAATGCAACGAACTCGCGCGAGTCTCTCACAGCAATACCCAGCACTGCCGCTGGCACTCGGACCGGAGTGTGTGGCTGCCTAGAAATATACGCAGCCACACACTTCCGTCCGGGTGCCGGTGGCAGTGCTGGGCATTGATGCGAGAGACTCGCGTGAGTTTCTCGCATTGCACACGCAAGTGTGGCCCCGACCTTACTCATAAAGCAGCATTCTGACTTACGGGAGGGGGGTCCTGAGTGGAAAAAAGCCTCCATGACATTCATATGCTCTGACAGGTCATATGGCCAGCGTTTAATACTCAAACCTATATTTTTCTGCTCTTTGCACTGTTTTTGGCTCCAAACTTCTTATCCGCCACTGCTTATTCCTCGCCTGACATCCCTGATTGATTCACCATTACAGTCTATTGTAGGAAAGGAATCAGTATTATAAGTACTACCTATATGGACAATTCTGTGCTGCACACAAAGACCTATGTGTGCTTCTGTGCACAAATATCTCCATAAGATTGCTGAAGAAAACTGTAATCTAAACATACTCTTAAATAGGCATTTTTCTGCAGGGCTCACGAGCGATTTATTTTTTGTTTTCTTCCAATGCGGTACAAAAGTTGCACGTTTGGCACAATGAACTATTCCAGTGTGGCGTTCTTGCTCAGCAATCAGCGTTGATTACTCCTGGCCTCCTTAGAAACCAAACAACTGACTCCTTGTCAGTCTATATTCATGCTTGTCCATTTGCCGCTGAAATAACTGCCTAACAAACAGTGATAAAGTGTATCTCAATAATACCAGGAATATTTTTTTTTCTTATAATAATTGAGCAAAGTTGGTGAAATTGTCAGCTAGTTGCTCAAGATAAATTTTCTGGAGAAAACTCCGTCTTTGCTCCGATGAATGCCGCTGGCGGGGATTGGGCTCATTGTGGAGTTACAAACAGCTAAGATTATACTTTATCTAGCTCACGTACAATACGTCTCCCATTGTATTTCGGGAGCTGCGATATGTTCAATTGCCTGGCCGCCATTTCATTGTAATTGCAATGGATTGGTACAAGAGTTTGATTGTTTTATGTGTGTGTCTTTATGTTTCTTTTTTTCTGAGTTTAGAAGAATGGCTTTTTGATAGGTAGTCACAGCTGCATTGTAACTATTTTCAAAGCGGTGAAAGTATAATAATAAAAAGATTCTATAAACAAAAGTTTCTATAAGGATCTAAGGATGGAAGAAATGAGCAAGCAATTAAAGAGGTTGTAGAAGGTTAGAATAAGGCTACATTCACACATAGACATCATACTAACAAATAGAGTTTCATTGATGCATACACTAATCCATTTTAATGGGGTTGTCCACCTTTGGGGACAGTTTGTTTTTACTTAAATACATTTATTTGGGGCTAAAGGTTATTTTTACAATGGGCTTTTATTAAAAATGTTGCACCGTTGCCTTCTCTAGCCTGTGTTGCTCTGTCTATTGCTGGCTGCAGAATGAATTAATTCAGAATCCATCAGTAAGCTCATTTTGTTTAACAGTTAAATTTGCAACCCTGTTATTTGTCTTTTGTGGTGTTTTTTGACCTCAGACCAATTTAAAGTTGAATGTGCAGGAAACAAAGCCTGCAAAAGCCAATGATGTAACATTTTGAATGAATCCTAATTACAAAAAACTGATTTTTATCCCAAAAAAATTGTTCCCAAAACTTGGACAACTTCTTTAACTCATTTCTGACCTAAGACGTATCCACACATCCTCGATGACGTCACCACCAGTCACTGAGGCCACGCTCGCAGCCACTCAGTCACCAGTGGTTCTTAGCCTGGACAGTCGCATCTTGGCACCGTCCAGGTTGAAAACTGTTTATCTCCCAGACATGGATTACAGCATGAGACAGAATGACAGACGGTATAGTATATTGTTGTTTTTTTATTTTAGTTTTATTACAGGAGATCGAGTGCTTCAGTGGAATTAGGCAAGGTCATAAGTATGGTTTAATTAAGTTTATTAAAGGAGTCTGTGTCATTCTTTCAATTAAAGGACTTTTTTTGGGGTGTCTGTGTTTTCTTACAATGTGACTATGGGGTTAGTAATGGGGGAGTCTTATTGATGCCTCCCATTACTAACCTCGGGGCTTGATGTCACCTGACAATACAAAGGTGACATCAACCTACCCAACTATTACCCCACTTGCCACCGCTACAGGACAAGTGGGAAGAGCCGGGCAAAGTGCCAGAATTGGCGCATCTAATAGATGTGCCATTTCTGGGCAGCTGCAGACTGCTATTTTTAGGATGGGGGGGCCAATATCCATGGCCCCTTACCAGCTTGAGAATACCAACCACCAGCTATCTGCTTTAGCAAGGTTGGTTGTCAAAAATGGGGGGACCCAAGGCAGTTGTTTAAATTATTTATTTAAATAATTTTAAATAAAGCATGGGAACCCCTCTATTTTTGATAACTAGCCTTGCTGAAGCTGAAAGCTGAGGGTTGCAGCCCCCAGCTATGAGTTTTGCCTGACTGGTTAGCAAAAATACAGGGGAACCCACGCCGATTTTTTTAAATAATTTATTTACAGAGCAGGAGCCGCTGATGAATACTCCCATCCACTGTTCCTGCTCTCACTGTAATTAGCGGCAGCAGTTGTCGGATGATGGGATCAGTAGTCCCATCAGCTGACACCAGTGATCGGAGGTAAACTTTATACCTCCAATCACAGCTGAGCACTCATGCTGTCTTTTGACAGCTTGGGAACTGTGGCTCTCTGACCAGCGGAGATGATTACACCGCCGATCAGAAGCGGTGTTTGTCGCGCTGTCATGCACATTACAGTGTGGCAAACACAGGATGTTCAGGCTCCCCATTCAAGTGAATTGGGACTAAATTTGGGTTTGGGTCCAGGTACAGTTCTGCTACCCCAACATTTTGTAACTGTTTGGTCGAACCCGCCAGACCCAAACATCCAGGTGTCCGCCCATCTCTAATCACGATCAGCCCGCAGATGTTAACATGCTAGGAGCCAGAAGACAGCTCATCAAATCAGCTGTCATGTGCCTGAAAAGATGCAGACACAGCATAGGTCATAAAGGGGTTAAAGGCCTGGAGGTAGAATAGAGAAGTCTTGGGATTACCATGACTTTGTTGGACAAGCTTGCAGTGATTTCCAAGACTAAAAGTGCCTGGCACTCACTCCCAAGAGGATAGGAGGCTTAAGCCCCCGTTACACATAGTGATATCGCTAGCAATATCGCTGTAACGTCACTGGTTTTTGTGACGTTATAGCGATAATGCTAGCGATATCACTATGTGTAACGGGGTCTTATGTCTGATACTTACCTCCGACCGCTCCCCCGCTGGTTATCGCTGATCGCGTGAGAAGGTCCTGGATCATTTCTCGTCATCTCCTTCCTGCTGGGCTTCCTGTGGCGCCGACAAGCGACGCGTGGACGCAGGCGGGAGGACGTCAGGATCGTCGCGTCTGACAGGTAAGTAGCGACCCCCGACCCCTGCAATGTCGCTGGTGAGATCTGCCTGTGTGGCAGCTCACTAGCGACCACTTAGCGATGCATGAGCGATCCATATCGTTGTCGGGATCGCTGGTGCATCGCTAAGTGTAACGGCACCCTTATAGAAGAATGAAGGAGCCCAGGCCAGATATATGAGGACCATTTCTTAATAATCCAGTCTGTATGACAGAAAGGATGAGAGGCCTGAAAAGGGGGATCTGTTGTGATTTAATAACCAAGGAAGAAAATGATAGTGAGGATAGATGCACTGTCAAGTGGAGGAGGAGAACTTGTAATAATTACAGTATATATAAGTAAGTGCCACAAAATCATGCCCTCAACACATTTGTCAAAATAAAGATGAAGTGGACAACCCCAATAAGCATGCTGTGACTTGTGTCTGAGCAGCTTCTTGATGTTGGAACTATTCTGCAACATCCTGGACCAATTGGGCATGACCTTGCATTCAATTAACTGTGGCTTGTAGGCAACTCATTTGGCAAGATATTCTGTCTGTCTGAGGCCGTCATCTCACAAACACTACCTTGGGCAGACATGGCTTTAGTCACTCAATCAGATCCTGGAGGAATCTGGGCCTTCACTGTCCAACTCCAATTCAGAGATTTTGACTTACTGCGAGATCTAAAATGAAGAGGCAAACTGTTGCCATGAAATTAGCTGGGGTCAGATACTTGGTGATCAGTCAAAGAATAATCATGCCAGAAGTTTAAATAGGGTGTGGTACTGCCACATAGGCAGGGAGTGAAATACACCTGCTAGGTTGCTGGACAGTTCTCATGCGCTCTTTTGACAAACTGTACAACAACACCGGTCCCTGCCACACTATTTCTGCCTGGACAGTGTCTGTGTCGCCCAGAGATAATGGCCATGATGTCCCTATCACCAGTGTCACCCAAAGATCAAATACGGTGGTCCTTGGTGAGAGTAATAGATGCCAGTAGACCAGGTTCCCAGATATAGATACGAAACACAAGATAATGAAGACAGTAGCAGCCTGAATACATACAAACTTCACATCCAGACTATATTACTGGGAGAGACATTCCAACAAGAGAACAATCTGAAGCTTGAATCTGGCTGCAAACTGCATATTAGGTGGTCTGTAAATAAATGTAGAAATATAGGCTGCAGAATGATACTTAGTGCAATTATAGTAGTTAAAGGTAACTGTAACGAATGGAAGTGAAGGTACAGGTGATTAAGTTCACATTCGCTTTTTATTTTTTTTAGTGGAACCTCGGGACCTCGGTCCAGGAGGCTCTGAAGGGGGCATAAATAGTGAACCCCAGGTATCCGTAGTAAGATTCCTCGAACAGGACCAGAGTGGAATACCTTGGGGACACAGGTGCTATCAACAGTTAGACCCCGGACACATGGCAGCTGTCCAAGCGGGATAAACGGGTAAACAGATATTACAGATATTGTGGAGCTGATCGGCGTACACCTAGAATGAGAGATGAAGCTGGCTCTGGTGAGGGCAGTCAGGTTCCAGGTAGATGGGAGGAAGCTGGCTCCAGCAACTTTAGCATTGTCCAGGGTCCGGATAGCGAGTGACGGAGCGGGATGACACTTGAGTATATAGGTACAGGTGTCATCTTAGGATAGCCAAACAACTGGTCACTGATATTCTGCAGAAATAAACAGTATAAGCAGAGTGAAAAACGGAATGCTATAACAGCGCAGACAGAACAGGAACAGAACCGGATATAGCAAGAGTAGATACTCGTTGCACAGGCACCCTCCCTATGACAGAGGGGCCAGAAGTAGTAATTAGTGAGCTGCCATTGATTAATCGAAATTTTCAAAAAATGCGCGCTGTCCCTATAAGAGACCAGATGTAAACAATTGTGTGTCCTAAGCATTCTCCCTGGAGGCCTACTGGCAGCGTGCCAGGAAGTGGGGGAGAGAGAAGCAGTAGCAGGACGACGAGGGACAGACAGAGAGCAAGGATCCTGACAGGGACAGCCTCGGGAGCAGAAGCGGATGAGGGACCAGAACTGGGGACAGCGCCAGAACCAGGTGCAGTGCCAGAACCGAGTGTAACAGTAACAAGGCATCGGGTAGGAATGGATAAGTGCCAACTTTTACTCACCCTTAATATGAGGAACTGTTTGTCTATCATGTGACTTTGCTGCCTTAGGCTGGTTTCACACTTGCGTTTTTTTTCGCGGTATTTTAGCGCTAAATAGCGCATGCGGTTTTTTTTCCTATACTTTGCATGGGATGCGCTTATGTGCGCATACACATGCGTTTGTACGCGTTTTTCCGCGCATGCGTTTTTTTGCAGTATGCGCTCGGGCGCACAAAATGCATCCTGTTGCATTTTTTGGGCGTCCGACTTGCCTCAAAAAACGCATGCGTGCGCAATGCGTTTTTTTACAGCAAGACACCCATTATAAGTCTATGGGTGCGCATATGTGCGCATTGGCATGCTTATGTATGCGTTTTTTTGCACATGCGTTTTTTTTGTTAACCATGGAATTTAGGGGTTTGGGTTAGAGTTAGGGTTAGTTAAGGGGGTTTAGGGTTAGGGTTAGGGTTAGGGTCAGGGTCAGGGTTAGGGTTAGGGTTAGGGTCAGGGTCAGGGTTAGTTAGGGTTTAGGGTTTGGGTTAGGGTTAAGTATGGTTTGGTTAAGGGTTAGGGTCAGGGTTAGGGTTAGGGTCAGGGTCAGGGTTAGGGTTAGGGTCAGGGTTAGGGTTAGGGTCAGGGTTAGGGTTAGGGTTAGGGTCAGGGTTAGGGTTAGTTAGGGTTTAGGGTTTGGGTTAGGGTTAAGTATGGTTTGGTTAAGGGTTAGGGTCAGGGTTAGGGTTAGGGTTAGGGTTAGGGTCAGGGTTAGGGTTAGGGTCAGGGTTAGGGTTAGGGTCAGGGTTAGGGTTAGGGTTAGTTAGGGTTTAGGGTATGGGTTAGGGTTAAGTATGGTTTGGTTAAGGGTTAGGGTCAGGGTTAGGGTCAGGGTTAGGGTTAGGGTTAGGGTTAGGGTCAGGGTTAGGGTTAGTAAAGTCATGGTTTGGGTTAGTGTGAGGGGCCAACTAATGTTGGAAAAAAACGCAAACGCGGTAAAAACGCACTAAAAACGCATACAAACGCATAAAAACGCTGCGTTTTTTTCATGCATGCTCATAAAAATGCTTGAAAAAAACGCAGCAGTTGTATGCTTTTGTATGCGTTTTTTCAATGCGTTTTTTTGCGGGAAAAACGCGCTGCAAAAAAAAGCAAGTGTGAAATTAGCCTTACTGCCTTGTATTCCCTCACTATTTTGCTGACAATTTAAGTTTATCTGTGAACATTGTTAATTCGTGTCACAATTTTGCAGGGATTTTTTAGGGACATCTAGGGCGGACTGTTGTGAATTCCCTTTCTGAGCCGAAGCTTCCTCTGCTCCCTCTGGTGGTTACTGAGAGTAGTGGAGCTGGCCAGGTTGATGGAAGTTCCCCAACTGACGACGATAATTGGGAACCTGGGATTACTGGCTGGGAGCATATAATTGAGCTGGCTGCTCTTGAAGGTTACTGGTGATTTTCCTCCTTGTGCATTTGGAGTTCTTTTGCCCCTGCTTGATCTGCATGGTTCAGTTAAGTGATTCTTTTGCTAATCCTTTGCATCTAATTTGGTTGTGCCTTTTTTTTTTCTTTCGGCTTTGTTGCTAGGGTTCAGTGTTCTCCTGCTGGGGGCAGCGCTGGGCCCTGCTCTATATGTTACAGCTTGTGTCAGTTTGTTCAGTCCCCTGTTATGTTAATGTCTTTTGCTTTCCTTCTAGTTTATACCTAAGTGCTGATCTAGTGGGGGTGAGGTCGTGTAGCCTCAGGTTTTTTGGAGACAGTGTCTTTTCTGTCCTGTCCTGTCTAGACAGCTTGGGCCCCACCGTTTGCTCAGTCTGTTTTCTGTGTTTGTGTCTCATCTTGTCTCACCGACAATATATGTTTGGAGGCTGTCTATTCCTTTGGGGATCTGCTCCGGGGCAGTTTAGATTTCACCTTTCTGACTTCAGGCTTAGTTAGCAGTGACGAAGCATCTAGGGCACCGTAGGAATGCTTCACGGCTACTGCTAGTTGTGTTGATAGGATCAGGGGTCTGCAATCCGCTTAGTTACCAACCTCTCTGGTTTTCTGGTGGCTTAGCCTGTCCCTGCCATACTCCTCGGTGACCAATTCATAAGAGTGGACCTTTGGGATGGATATTATTTAGAGTGCCAACCTCACGGCTACGTGGTACAAATTATAGGGTATATTTATAAGGTATTAATAGCACCCATTTTTGCCTGGTATCAAAGCTGTATTATCTAGGTTCCCTTTATGCCATTACAGGAATATTAATGTCTCTGTCCTTTATTTTTGTTTTTGGTGTATCAGTTGTATGTGTGGGTTCCGGTATCAGTATTATGTGTGGGTTCTAGTATCAGTTGTATGTGTGGGTTCCGGTATCAGTTGTATGTGTGGGTTCAGGTATCAGTTTTTGTGTGGGTTCCGGTATCAGTTGTAAGGGTGAGTTCCAGTATCTGTTATATGTGTGGGTTCCGGTATCAGCTGTATGTATGGGTTCCGGTATCAGTTGTATGTGTGGGTTCCGGTATCAGTTGTATGTGTGAGTTCCGGTATCAGTTGTATGTGTGGGTTCCGGTATCAGCTGTATGTATGGGTTCCGGTATCAGTTGTATGTGTGAGTTTTGGTATCAGCTGTATGTGTGGGTCTCAGAAGGCGTTGTATGTGTGATGTTTACAGGTTTCAATATAGTATATCTAATATAAATCCTATTAAAAACAATTTTAATAGGTTTGGGAGAAGGAGAATTGGGAGAAGGGGTATCGTATTCACCACTATGGGGATGAAGGCACATTTGACCAGAACCTGCTAACTGGTGAGACCGTTCCTTTAGATGCCAGAGAGTTCTGTCCTATGTCATGCTATAGAACCTTATATCAGAAGGATGGGGTTTTAAAAAGGGAATGCATGACAATGATATTTTTGTTTAGGACAATAGAACTGTGTTTTGTATGCTTTTGTGCATTGATGAAAATCCCTAGGGACTCGCAGTAAATGACTGCAGTCAATTTAGGGTTGAAGCTGGTTGTGCTTTTTGTAGGCAGTACACCATGTGCATATTATTTAAGGTTATGCTGGATGATGGTTTAGACCCATGTATTGCTGGTGAATACTGCATTTAGAAGGACTTAGGCGTCTTGTGCAATACCAGCTTATTGGGCAAAAGGCTGGCAAACCAGTATGTCACTAAGTTTTGATTTGTGTGGCAATGTGCAATGGAATATCATGGTGTTACTGTAATACTGGCTAGTTTGCAGCCCCAGGACCAATAGGCCAATGTGGATAGTTTCAATAACACCCATTTGTATAAACATTCTTGTACCACAAAATAGTGTATTTGGATGCAGAATCTGATGGGCATCTTTCTGTTGCAGCAAGAATTTTGGCTGGCAAGATGCAATAATTGGTGTTGGGGTGTTAATAGAAGTGTGCCAACCAATCAGTAGATGTCTATAGAGAAGCAGAGAGTTTGTCTGTAGTAACATTTTATTAACCAGATACCTTGGTTGGTTAGGAGTGCATTATAGCACACCAGCTTCATTTGTGTGTTGTTTGTTTTGAGCACCTTGCACTTTGTTTTTGGAATTTTATGTTGAGAAATAAAAGTTAGATTTTAATCCTTATCCAGTCGCTACAACACATACTGTGCATAGGGATAATAAATTTGCCAAAAACCTGCTTGTTGGGCTGTAAGTCACCCCGCAGTCATCTGTGAGCAGAAGTCCGAGCTGTTACACGTGAACCTTTCTTTTATGCTGTGATGTGTCTTATATCGGGCAGGTCCAGATGCTCAGTGCAATGTGGTGCTGGTTGCATCTACCCAGCTCTCCATTATCTAAAATTTCACTGCAAATGGAGAAAAATCCCAGCTGGGATATTTTGAAACCTTTCACCTTAGCAGAGCTGGAGGCAGCAAATATAATGGTATGATATACAATAGAACAAAGTTAAGAGCCCCTACAACATAGCCTTTGTTGTGCGACTACAAGGGTTTTATATCATGTAGCTACATTTCTTACTCTCAATGGACATCAGAAGTATCTCTGCTAATGGAAGCAGACATGGGACAAAGTGCACTGAACAGATACAAAACCGGAGAACAGCAAATGGATCGTAAATATAAGGCGGCAAAACGGAAAGTCTATTTTAAGAGGAAAAACAAGTCAGATGTGTCTTTTTATTTTCTAGATGTTGTGTTTGTGACAGTAAATAAATCCACTATTTTATCTTCCAGCTGTATTCATAGATTGGAATTTGGTTCTCTAATGGAAAATACAATTATAAGTAGAGTTGAGCGACTTTTGGTTTTTTAGGGTCGCGTTTCGTTTCGTGAAACCCGACTTTTCCAAAAGTCGGGTCGAGCAAGATCGTCCGATTATAGGGAAAAGTCGGGGTCGTCCCGAAACACGAAACCCAATGTAAGTCAATGGGGAATAAAAGTCGGCAGTGAGAGGAGGACAGGAAACACACCTACAGTGCCCATTTGAATGCCAAAAGCATCAATTCTTCTTACTTAAGCTTGTCAACCTTAATTAACTTCATAATACAAGTTACGCACTGAAAAATGGGGGTTATTTGGCTAAAGTTGTGGGGGGGGAGGGCTGGCTGCAGGTTTTCATGTGCCCTGGGCGAAAGAGCGCCCCTTTAACACATACCACAACTCATCATGCTCCGATACGGCAGAGAAATAGCGGTATAGTACAATGAAAAATACTTCACTTTTTACATCTCATGACGAGGCCCATCTATTTCTCCATACAGAATCATTGGTCCCATATAATGTTTGAAACAGTATATGATGAGCTCCACATAATGCTACAGTATATGTTGGTCCCCATGGATGAAGCTCCACTGTCTTATGGGCCCAAATAATGCTCCAAACATAATGGGCCCCATTTCTAATGCTCTAGTGTATAATGGGCCCTGTAAATGCTGCTCCAGTGTCTGATGTCCACCTTTGGAATGTTCCAGTGTATGGTGGGCCCCATCTATCATTCTCCAGAGTATAGTGCTCCCCAAAAATTGTTGTCCCAACATTGAAAACAATCAAATAAGTCTCCTCACTAGGGAATCCCTGTACTAGTCTAGACTCCTCGTCGTCCCCATCTTCCATCTCACTGCACAGTATTTCAACTTTGCAAGTGCTGTGATCCTGGGCAAGCAGGGGGGGCCCACTCGTTGGCGACGGCACTGGCACAGGGCCCCTGTAGTACGGTGGTGTGTCTGATGGCGGGTGGGCCGAACCTGCACTTTCATCTGCAGCTTCCTCTTTGTCACCGTGTAAGATGGAACTGTATATGGGAAGGGTAACCTGAGTTTCATCAGGGTCAGATTCAGGCCGGGTAGCGTGCGAGGGGAATGTAGTCGTCTGGGTCAATGTACCAGCAGATTCATCGAGCAGTGGCTGGGCATCAGTGCACTTGTGTCGCCCCCAGGAGTACGGTCGCCACAGTGGCATTACCTTCTTCCTAGGGAGTGTGATGTCATGCTTGGGAGCAACGAAGGATCTCTCTAGCAGGTTAACTGATTGGGCGGTGTTATTCCCACGAGTCATGACCCTCCAAACAGCGTTCATGAAGGCAAAGTGTTTGTTTTACGTGGGCAGTATGGTTGCAAAGCTGAACCTTAAAGGAATGTCCAGAAGGGCACCACCAGGAGTGGAGCCTAAGGTTAAATTCGACTCCACCTGGGAAACCTCAACCATGCCAGCTACAGAACAGATGCACACATTGCAAGCTTAATTCCGTTAACGAACGAGACTCCGTCATGCCCCGCGGTCCGAGTCCGGCTTACTAGAGGGACACGTGAGGCTCTAGCACATGAGATTGGCCAATAACTGGTGTGTCATGCCCTTACATGTCCGTGGCTGCATGTGCGCTACACTGAAAAGGCCAGCGTTTGTCTCTTACAGGTGCAGATAACCCGCTGAACAACGTTAGTGATGGGGATCACTGATTACAATTATTACCCGCGAACAATGATTTCCCAGTAAGTGCAGGTCAACCGCAGTTCCGGAATTAGGCCTAACCGTCATTCCTGAAAAAATGAAAAACTTACGTGTGCAAACCACAGGTGCTGTAGCTTGCTTAACAGCTCGCCAGCCGTTCTCACGCTCAGTATGGATTACACGTGATTGCACAAAGGTGAGAGAGGGTACCGTATCCCCGGATAACATGTATGGATAGCGTACACATTCAAAATATATGTCTCAGGAGGCAGGCTCAGACGGTGTTAGGCCCAGTATGGATTGCACGTGATTGCACAAAGGTTAGAAAGGGTACCGTATCCCCGGATAACATGTATGGATAGCGTACACATTCAAAATATATGTCTCAGGAGGCAGGCTCAGACGGTGTTAGGCCCAGTATGGATTGCACGTGATTGCACAAAGGTTAGAAAGGGTACCGTATCCCCGGATAACATGTATGGATAGCGTACACATTCAAAATATATGTCTCAGGAGGCAGGCTCAGAGGGTGTTAGGCCCAGTATGGATTGCACGTGATTGCACAAAGGTTAGAAAGGGTACCGTATCCCCGGATAACATGTATGGATAGCGTACACATTCAAAATATATGTCTATACATCAGGAGGCAGGCTCAGACGGTATTAGGCCCAGTATGGATTGCACGTGATTGCACAAAGGTTAGAAAGGGTACCGTATCCCCGGATAACATGTATGGATAGCGTACACATTCAAAATATATGTCTCAGGAGGCAGGCTCAGACGGTGTTAGGCCCAGTATGGATTGCACGTGATTGCACAAAGGTTAGAAAGGGTACTGTATCCCCAGATAACATGTATGGATAGCGTACACATTCAAAATATATGTCTCAGGAGGCAGGCTCAGACGGTGTTAGGCCCAGTATGGATTGCACGTGATTGCACAAAGGTTAGAAAGGGTACCGTATCCCCAGATAACATGTATGGATAGCGTACACATTCAAAATATATGTCTATACATCAGGAGGCAGGCTCAGACGGTGTTAGTCCCAGTATGGATTGCACGTGATTGCACAAAGGTTAGAAAGGGTACCGTATCCCCGGATAACATGTATGGATAGCGTACACATTCAAAATATATGTCTCAGGAGGCAGGCTCAGACGGTGTTAGGCCCAGTATGGATTGCACGTGATTGCACAAAGGTTAGAAAGGGTACCGTATCCCCAGATAACATGTATGGATAGCGTACACATTCAAAATATATGTCTCAGAAGGCAGGCTCAGACGGTGTTAGGCCCAGTATGGATTGCACGTGATTGCACAAAGGTTAGAAAGGGTACCGTATCCCCGGATAACATGTATGGATAGCGTACACATTCAAAATATATGTCTATACATCAGGAGGCAGGCTCAGACGGTGTTAGGCCCAGTATGGATTGCACGTGATTGCACAAAGGTTAGAAAGGGTACCGTATCCCCGGATAACATGTATGGATAGCGTACACATTCAAAATATATGTCTCAGGAGGCAGACTCAGACGGTGTTAGGCCCAGTATGGATTGCACGTGATTGCACAAAGGTTAGAAAGGGTACCGTATCCCCAGATAACATGTATGGATAGCGTACACATTCAAAATATATGTCTCAGAAGGCAGGCTCAGACGGTGTTAGGCCCAGTATGGATTGCACGTGATTGCACAAAGGTTAGAAAGGGTACCGTATCCCCGGATAACATGTATGGATAGCGTACACATTCAAAATATATGTCTATACATCAGGAGGCAGGCTCAGACGGTGTTAGGCCCAGTATGGATTGCACGTGATTGCACAAAGGTTAGAAAGGGTACCGTATCCCCGGATAACATGTATGGATAGCGTACACATTCAAAATATATGTCTCAGGAGGCAGGCTCAGACGGTGTTAGGCCCAGTATGGATTGCACGTGATTGCACAAAGTTTAGAAAGGGTACCATATCCCCGGATAACATGTATGGATAGCGTACACATTCAAAATATAAGTCTCAGGAGGCAGGCTCAGACGGTGTTAGGCCCAGTATGGATTGCACGTGATTGCACAAAGGTTAGAAAGGGTACCGTATACCCAGATAACATGTATGGATAGCGTACACATTCAAAATATATGTCTATACATCAGGAGGCAGGCTCAGACGGTGTTAGGCCCAGTATGGATTGCACGTGATTGCACAAAGGTTAGAAAGGGTACCGTATCCCCGGATAACATGTATGGATAGCGTACACATTCAAAATATATGTCTCAGGAGGCAGGCTCAGACGGTGTTAGGCCCAGTATGGATTGCACGTGATTGCACAAAGGTTAGAAAGGGTACCGTATCCCCGGATAACATGTATGGATAGCGTACACATTCAAAATATATGTCTCAGGAGGCAGGCTCAGACGGTGTTAGGCCCAGTATGGATTGCACGTGATTGCACAAAGGTTAGAAAGGGTACCGTATCCCCAGATAACATGTATGGATAGCGTACACATTCAAAATATATGTCTATACATCAGGAGGCAGGCTCAGACGGTGTCAGGCACAGTATGGATTTGACGGCCCAGATTACACAGTGGAGGAGCAGGGAGAGGTAAAGATTGCAAATGCTGGGGCCCTGCCCAAGCAAGGGGGGCCCACTCGTGGGCGTCGGTACTGGCACTGGGCACCTCATAGTACAGTGGTGTGTCTGACGGCGGGTGTGCACCACCACCGTCAGAGACACTTGATTGCACTATGAGGGACCCTGTGCCAGTGCCCGCGCCCAAGAGTCGGCCTACCCACCTGTCCAGGGCAACGGCACTCGCACGGTGTCGTGCGCTAGGTGGTGACCCCGGCCATGGGGGGGAGGCAGCACAGTTAGGGAGTTTTAGAAAGTGGCATATGTTGATGTTGGACATTCAGCTGATGCAAAAGGTGAAATAGGTGAAGTCCCAGGAAGAGGTGGACCAAAGCAAGCCATTTTTCTGTCACCCTATGTGTCATCAGGGGAAGGTGGGACAAAATCCTTGGAAACCCATGCATGGTTCATTTTAATGAAGGTTAGATCATCCACATTTTGGGTTGACAGACGGGTCCTTTTTTCTGTCAGGATTGATCCAGCTGCACTGAAGACTCTTTCCGATAGCACACTTGCAGCTGGGCAAGCGAGCTCCTGTAAGGCATATTGGGCCAATTCAGGCCAGGTGTCCAGTTTAGCGGCCCAATAGTCAAAGGGGAATGACCTGTGTGGGAGAACATCGATATGGGAGGAAAAGTAGTTTGTAACCATAGTTGACAACTGCTGTCTCCTGTCACTTTCCATCGATGCAGTATTACCAGTTGTGTGAGCGGTATTTGAAAAATCAGTCCACAACATTGTCATGAAACCCCTGTCTCCAACGCCACTTCTGCTGTGTGCACCACGAACACCTCTGCCAAACTGCCCCCGGCCCGTACGGCTCGTGTGAGAACAATCACCGCTGCTGTGTGCTGGGAATGCCTCAAGCAACCGATTTACCAGAGTTGCTTCTTTATTAGCCAATATTAGGTCAAGGTTCTCCTGTGGCATGATGTTTTGTAATTTGCCTTTATAGCGTGGATCCAGGATTCTGGCCAACCAGTAGTCGTCATCGTTCATCATTTTGGCAATGCGGGGGTCCCTTTTTAGGATCTGCAAGGCATAATCTGACATGTGGGCCAATGTTCCCGGTGTCAATGATGCACTGCGAGTGCTGGGTGGAGGAGCACTTTCTGGCAAATCCACATCCCTCCAGTCACGCACAAACCCTGTACCAGACCTTGCCACGCCAACATTTTCACTTGCCCCACGAGATGCATCCTCCTCCCCTAAGTAATCATCCCCATCATCATCCTCCTCCTCCTCTTCTTCCTCCACCTTCTCCAGGAGAGGTCCCTGAGCAGACAATGGCTGAATGTCATCAAGGATTCCCTCCTCCTCTTCCTCCTCATCAACATTGGCTGCAGACGCCTGCTCCTTAAGGTGCGTCAAAGTTTGCATGAGCAGACGCATAAGTGGGATGCTCATGCTTAGGATGGCGTCGTCTGCGCTTACCAGCCGTGTGCATTCCTCAAAACACTGAAGGACTTTACAGAGGTCTTTCAGCTTCGACCACTGCACACCTGTCAACTCCATGTCTGCTCTCAAAGTGCCTGGCCGTGTATCCTCCCACAAATGCATTATGGCCTGCCTCTGCTCGCACAGCCGCTCCACCATGTGCAGGGTGGAGTTCCACCTTGTTGCAATGTCGATAATGAGGCGGTGGTTGGGAAGGTGGAGCAATCGCTGCAGCTTCTGCATACGAACGGAGTGTACAGGCGACCGGCGGATGTGCGCGCACAGTCTTCGCACCTTCTGGAGCAGGGCTGTTAACTCCGGATAATTTTTGAGGAAGCACTGCACCACCAGGTTCAAGGTGTGAGCCAAGCAAGGTATGTGGCTGAGTTTTGAAAGGGCTATGGCTGCCACAAAATTACGGCCGTTATCACTAACTACCTTGCCTGCCTCAAGATGTACACTGCCCAGCCATGACTCAGTTTGTCGCTTCAAGTACTCGGCCAGCACCTCGGCGGTGTGTCTGTTGCCCAAACACATCATCTGCAACACAGCCTGCTGACGCTTTCCACTAGCTGCTCGATAGGGGGACACATCGTGTGCAACAGTGGCAGCTGCAGATGGAGTGCTCGTACGACTGCGCTCTGTGGACGAGCTTTCGCTTCTGGAGGAGGAGGAGGAGGAGGAGGGTCGAACGCCTACAGCCAACTGTTTCCTATACCGTGGGCTAGGCAGCACTGTCCCACCACCGCTGTCCCCTGTGGACCCTGCATCCACCACATTAACCCAGTGCACAGTGATGGACACGTAACGGCCCTGGCCATGCCGACTGGACCATGCATCAGTTGTGAGGTGCACCTTTCCGCTCACTGACTGCTTGAGTGCATGGACAATGCAGTCTTTCACATGATGGTGGAGGGCTGGGATGGCTTTGCGAGAGAAGAAGTGGCGACTGGGTAGGTCATAGCGTGGTACTGCATAGGCCATGAGTTCGCGGAAAGCTGTGCTTTCCACCAACCGAAAGGGCATCATCTCAAACGAGATTAGTTTGGCAATGTGGGCGTTCAAACCCAGTGTACGCGGATGAGAGACTGAGTACTTTCTTGACCTACTCATAGTGTCTGGGAGGGTGAGCTGGACTTGAGAGCTGCATATGGTGGAAGTAGCGGTGGACAGGGCGGACTGAGAGAGGGTTGATGATGGTGATGGAGTTGGTGTTCTTTCTGATGGCCTAGAATCAGTCTTTCGTTGATATAACAGTGGGATTCCCTGACTGCTGTGGCCTTGCAACGACACCTCAACATTTGCTGCTGTGCTAACCGGTGGGCTTACAGTGGGGGAAACAATGTAGCGTTGCTGACTACCTTCGTTGTGATCAGTTGCACATGTGGCACTTGAGGTTTGGTGTTGTGTCCACGCTTGCAAGTGCATGCTGGTTAAATGTCTAAGCATGCAACTGGTATTCAAATTTTTCAGATTTTTCCCTCGGCTAAAGGTCTTTGCGCACTTCTTACAGATAACCTTGGCCTGATCATGAGGATTTTGTTCAAAAAAGTGCCACACTGCACTCTTCCTACTTTGGCAGACATTTTGCGGCCTAGCACGCTGTGATCTTTTGACCCTCTGGACAAGCTGTCCAGCAACTCTTTTGATGTTTGGAACTTGTCTTTGGAGTGCTACGGGCCTGCCAGATAACAGCTGTTGCGATGTCGATGTCTGCTGTGGATGCTCCTCATCTGAGCTATTGGAAGCAGCACCCTCTTACCACAATGGATGCCAATCTGGGTCAACAACTGGGTCATCCATCACCTCCTCTTCTATGTCATGTGCACCTTCCTCTGTGTCACCGTGTATGGTGGTATAGTGTGCGGGAAGGGGCACCTGAGTCTCATCAGGGTCAGAATCTGGCTCTGTACACTGCGAGGACAATGTAGTGCTCTGAGTGAATGTACCAGCAGAATCATCCATCAGCGGCTGTGCATCAGTGCACTCCATGTCAGATTCATCTTGGCCTGGGTAATTCACCATTTCACTTGATAATCCAGGCATGGTATGTGAAAACAGCTCCATGGAGTAATCAGTAGTATGGCCTGCGTCATCTTTAAATCTTGGTTGGGGTGAAGGACACAAGGAAAGGTGTGGTTCATGAACATGAGCCTCCAATGACGACTCATTGCTTTTACTTTTTACAACTGAAGAAGAGGAGGCGATAGAGCTGGAGGCTGAGTCAGCAATGTAAGACAAAACTTTTTCCTGATGCTCTGGCTTTAAAAGCGGTTTGCCAACTCCTAGAAAACTAAGCGTTCGAGGCCTTATGTAGCCAGACGATGACGCAGGCTCAACACCTCCTGCATTCGGTCCTATTTTGCTCTTGCCACTACCATCAGATCCACCACCAACACCATCATTAACAGCTGCCAACCCCCGCCCAATTCCACGGCCTCTTCCACCAGCCTTCCTCATTTTTGGTAGAAATGTAGACAAAATCCAACAAACTATATAGTAATGTAAAACAAGGTACAAGGTGTCTATAGGACAGGGGAGATTTTGAATTTCTGCAGACACTTGTGGACACTGGACACTTTTGGATTGTGTGAGGCCCACTGATATCTGAGCGCTATGTGACAGGCTCGATGGCACAGCTGTGACCAAAGTGACTAGAGGATAAGGGAGATTTTGAATCTCTGCACACACTTTTGGACACTGGACACTTTTGGATTGTGTGAGGCCCACTGATATCTGAGCGCTATGTGACAGGCTCGATGGCACAGCTGTGACCAAAGTGACTAGAGGATAAGGGAGATTTTGAATCTCTGCACACACTTTTGGACACTGGACACTTTCGGATTGTGTGAGGCCCACTGATATCTGAGCGCTATGTGACAGGCTCGATGGCACAGCTGTGACCAAAGTGACTAGAGGATAAGGGAGATTTTGAATCTCTGCACACACTTTTGGACACTGGACACTTTTGGATTGTGTGAGGCCCACTGATATCTGAGCGCTATGTCACAGGCTCGATGGCACAGCTGTGACCAAAGTGACTAGAGGATAAGGGAGATTTTGAATCTCTGCACACACTTTTGGACACTGGACACTTTTGGATTGTGTGAGGCCCAATGAATATCTGAGCGCTATGTGACAGGCTCGATGGCACAGCTGTGACCAAAGTGACTAGAGGATAAGGGAGATTTTGAATCTCTGCACACACTTTTGGACACTGGACACTTTTGGATTGTGTGAGGCCCAATGAATATCTGAGCGCTATGTGACAGGCTCGATGGCACAGCTGTGACCAAAGTGACTAGAGGATAAGGGAGATTTTGAATCTCTGCACACACTTTTGGACACTGGACACTTTTGGATTGTGTGAGGCCCACTGATATCTGAGCGCTATGTCACAGGCTCGATGGCACAGCTGTGACAAAAGTGACTAGAGGATAAGGGAGATTTTGAATCTCTGCACACACTTTTGGACACTGGACACTTTTGGATTGTGTGAGGCCCAATGAATATCTGAGCGCTATGTGACAGGCTCGATGGCACAGCTGTGACCAAAGTGACTAGAGGATAAGGGAGATTTTGAATCTCTGCACACACTTTTGGACACTGGACACTTTTGGATTGTGTGAGGCCCAATGAATATCTGAGCGCTATGTGACAGGCTCGATGGCACAGCTGTGACCAAAGTGACTAGAGGATAAGGGAGATTTTGAATCTCTGCACACACTTTTGGACACTGGACACTTTTGGATTGTGTGAGGCCCACTGATATCTGAGCGCTATGTCACAGGCTCGATGGCACAGCTGTGACAAAAGTGACTAGAGGATAAGGGAGATTGGATTGCTTTTAAAAAAGCAGTTTGCGGAGCAGTGGGTAAACAGCAATGCCAGCCTGTCAGGAAGCCTTAAAAGGCTGCCCAACAACCAACACCACTGATACACCACTATATAGCCTCCCCTTGCACTGCACACACAGTGACTGGTGTGTTGTGCAGGCCAAATTGCTAGCAGCAGAAGCAGTTTTTTTTTCTTCTCAGCAGGACAAAAAAAAAAAATTGGGATTGCTTTTAAAAAAGCAGTTTGCGGAGCAGTGGGTAAACAGCAATGCAGGAATGTCAGGAAGCCTTAGAAGGCAGCCCAACAACCAACACCACTGATACACCACTATATAGCCTCCCCTTGCACTGCACACACAGTGACTGGTGTGTTGTGCAGGCCAAATTGCTAGCAGCAGAAGCAGTTTTTTTGTCTTCTTCCCTACCTAACGCTCTCCCTACAGAATCAGCCGCAACCTCTCCCTATACTGAGATCGGCAGAAGTAAGATGGCGGTCGGCGTGCACGCCCTTTTATACCCCCTGTGACACCCACCAAAGCAAGCCAATCACTTGCATGCCCTTCTGAAAGATGGTGGTGACCCCTGCCTATGTCATCACGTTGCCCACAGTGTCCGTGGATCCTGATTGGTTGAAAAAGAGCGCAAAACAAACTTTTGAAACGCGACTTTGGCGCGTAAGTCGCCGACCTCGTGGCCGACCTCATCCTAGGGTCGGGTTTCGTTTCATGAAACCCGACTTTGACAAAAGTCGGCGACTTTTGAAATTTTTCGACCCGTTTCGCTCAACTCTAATTATAAGTTTCCCAAACCAAAATTGACTTCTTTGGACCACCAGTAGCACCTTATAATCCAATATGGCACATCTAAGAAACGGAAAAAAGAAGAGGGCGGAAGATAACAATAGTGCAGAGACAGCAGTCACAACAAAGCTCTGCCGCTTAAAGGGGCCCAAGGGTCTCTTTGTTATACAGAACGACACTAGAGTTATAAATCATACATGTGTGGTCAGTACAAGGGACTGGCACATGACTTATTCCTTCCAAAGTCCATGATAAGGACCAGGGGGCAATCAGGTGTGTAGAAAAGGCGATTCCATCAGCTAACTAGGAAAGTGTTCTTTACTGTTAGAGCAGTCAGATTGTGGAAATGCTCGACTACAATGCATAGTAATGGAAGACACTGTATCAGCGTATAAAAAATGGCTGGGTGATTTTCTCACAACAAATGACATTGTGTTATACAGTAAATAATCTACAGATAAAGAATGTATAACCGGTGGAGAAATTTTGAGCATGATGGACCTGGGTCTTTTTTCAACCTTTGTAATTATGTAACTATGATACAAAGGGGTGTTTTTATAGATTTTGCATTAGGGTCCTGGAATTTCAGGTTATTCAAAGCCAAATGGGTGGCATATCCATTCTCTGACCCACTGCATGACTAGGACTGAAAAGATTTTTGAGAGATCTAATATAACTACCACCCAATCCACCTGTACAATGATCTGAAATGTCTGTTGAGAGACAGAAATGCTCGGGAATAGGAAGTCCACAGTTCCACGTAATCAAATATACAGTTGGTACGGAAAGTATTCAGATCCCTTTAAATTTTTCACTCTGTTTCAATGCAGCCATTTGGTAAATTCAAAAAAAATCATTTTTTTCTCATTAACCCCTTCACTACCAAGGGTGGTTTGCACGTTAACTCCCGGGCCAATTTTTACAATTCTGACCACTGTCCCTTTATGAGGTAATAACTCTGAAATGCTTCCATGGATCCCGGTGATTCTGACATTGTTTTCTCGTGACATATTGTACTTCATGTTAGTGGTAAAATTTCATTCAAATAACTTGCGTTTATTTATGAAAAAATGGAAATTTGGCGAAAATTTTTAAAATTTCGCAATATTCCAAATTTGATTTTTTTATGCCCTTAAATCACAGAGATACGGCACACAAAAAACTTAATAAATAACATTTCCCACATGTTTACTTTACATCAGCACAATTTTGGAACCAAAATTTTTTTTGTTAGGAAGTTATAAGGGTTAAAAATTGACCAGCGATTTCTCATTTTTGCAGCACCATTTTATTTTTACGGCCACATCACATTTGAAGCCACTTTGCGGGGTGTATATGATAGAAAATACCCAAAAGTGACACCATTCTAAAAACTGCACCCTTTAAGGTGCTCAAAACCACATACAAGAAGTTTATTAACCCTTTAGGTGCGTCACAGAAATTTTTTGAATATTTAAAAAAAAATTAACATTTAACTTTTTTTCACAAAAAAAATATTTCAGGTTCAATTTTTTTTATTTTACCAAGGGTAACAGGAGAAATTGGACTGCAAAAGTTATTGTGCAATTTGTCTTGAGTACGCTGATACCCAATATGTGGGGGACAATCACTGTTTCGGCGCATGGCAGAGCTCAGAAGGGAAGGAGCGCCGTTTAACTTTTTCAATGCAAAAGTGGCTGGAATTCAGATCGGACGCCATGTCACGTTTGGAGAGCCCCTGATGTGCCAAAACAGTGGAAACCCCCCACAAGTGACCCCATTTTGGAAACTAGACCCCCCAAGGAACTTATCTAGATATGTGGTGAGAACTTTGAACCCACAAGGGCTTCACACAAGTTTATAACGTACAGCGGTACAATTAAAAAATCATATTTTTTCCACAAAAATGATCTTTTCACCCTCAATTCTTATTTTTCCAAGGGTAACAGGACCCTAAAAGTTATTGTGAAATTTGTCCTGAGTACGCTGATACCCCACATGTGGGGGTAAACCACTATTTGGGCGCATGGCAGAGCTCGGAAGGGAAGCAGCGCCATTTGACGTTTTTGGCTGGAATTGAGATCGGACACCATGTCGCGTTTGGAAAGCCCCTGATGTACCAAAACAGTGGAAACCCCCCACAAATGACACCATTTTGGAAACTAGACCCCCCACGGAACTTATCTAGATGTGTGGTGAGAACTTTGAACCCCTCAGTGCTTCACAGAAGTTTATAATCCCTGGGCGTGAAAATAAAAAAATCGTATTTTTTCCACAAACATGATCTTTTAGTCACCAATTTTTTTATTTTCTCAAGGGTACCAGGAGAAATTGGACCCCAAAAGTTGTTGTCCAATTTGTCCTGAGTACGCTGACACCCCATATGTGGGAGAAAACTACTGTATGGGCACATGTCGGGGCTTGGAAGGGAAGTAGTGATGTTTTGGAATGCAGACTTTGATGGAATGGTCTGCGGGTGTCATGTTGCTTTTGGAGAGCCCCTGATGTACCTAAACAGTGGAAACGTCCCACAAGTGACCCCATTTTGGAAACTAGACCCCCTAAGGCACTTATCAAATGTGTGGTGAGCACTTTGAACCCCCAAGGGCTTCACAGAAGTTTATAATGCCCGGGCATGAAAATAAAAAAATCATATTTTTTCCACAAACATGATCAATTAGTCCCCAATTTTTTTATTTTCCCAAGGGTACCAGGAGAAATTGGACCCCAAAAGCTGTTGTCCAATTTGTCCTGAGTACGCTGATACCTCATATGTGGGAGAAAACTACTGTATGGGCATACGTCGGGGCTCGGAAGGGAAGTAGTGACGTCTTGGAATGCAGACTTTGATGGAATGGTCTGCGGGTGTCGTGTGCGTTTGGAGAGACCCTGATGTACCCAAACTATTGAAACTCCCCACAAGTGACCCCATTTTGGAAACTAGACCCCCCATGGAACTTATCTAGATGTGTGGCGAGCACTTTGAACCCCCAAGTGCTTCACAGAAGTTTATAATGCCCGGGCGTGAAAATAAAAAAATCATTTTTTTCCACAAAAATGATATTTTTGCCCCCAATTTTTTATTTTCCTAAGGGTAACAGGAGAAATTGGACCCCAAAAGTTGTTTTGCAATTTGTCCTGAGTAGGCTGATACCCCATATGTGGGGGTAAAACACTGTTTGGGCGCATGGCAGAGTTTGGAAGGAGCACCATTTGACTTTTTCAACGCAGAATTGGCCGTAATTGAGATCAGACGCCATGTTGCATTTGGAGAGCACCTGATGTGCCCAAACAGTGGAAACCCCTAATTCTAACTCCAACCCTAACCCCAACACACCCCTAACCCTAATCCTAGCCCTAATCCTAACCCTAGCCCTAACCCTAGCCCTAACCCTAATGGGAAAATGGAAATAAATACATTTTCTTTTAATTTTATTATTTTTCCCTAACTAAGGGGGTGATAACGGGGGGTTTGATTTACTATTTACGGTGGTTTTTATGTTTGGCAGCTGTCACACGCTAAAAGACACTTTTTATTATAAAAATAGTTTTTGCATCACCACATATTGAGAGCTATAATTTTTCCATATTTTGACCCACCGAGTCATGTGAGGTCTTATTTTTTGCGGGACGAGTTGACGTTTTTATTGGTACCATTTTCAGGCACGTGACATTTTTTGATCGCTTTTTATTTTGTTTTTTGGGACGCAGAATTTACAAAAACCAGCGTTTCATGAATTTCTTTTGGGTGGTGCGTTTACGCCGTTCCGGGTGCGGTAAAATTTATAAGGCAGTTTTGTTCTTCGGGTCAGTATGGTTACAGCGATACCTCATTTAGGTCTTTTTGTATGTTTTGGCGCTTTTATGTTATGAAAACAATTTTATATAAAAAATAATTATTTTTGCATCACTTTATTCTGCGAGCTATAACTTTTTTATTTTTTTGCTGATGATGCTGTATGGTGGCTCGTTTTTTGCAGGATAAGATGACGTTTTCAGCGGTACCATGGATATTTATATGCGTCTTTTTGATCGCGCGTTATTGCACTTTTTGTTCGGCGGTATGATAATAAATAATTATTTTTTGCTTCGTTTTTTATTTTTATTTTTTAAGGGGTTCACTTAAGGGGTTAACTATTGGGACAGTTTTACAGGGCGGGTCGTTAAGGACGCGGCGATACCAAATATGTGTACTTTTATTGTTTTGTTTTGGTTTTTTTAAAAAAAATGAATTTATTGGGGAATATTTTTTTTTTTTTTTTAATTTATTTAGCGATTTTTTTAAAATTATTTTTACACTTTTTTTTTCTTTTTTTTAACTTTATTACAATGTCCCAGGGGGGACATAACAGTCCTGTGACAGATCGCTGATCTGTCACATCACAGATCACTGTGACAGATCAGCGATCTGTCACAGGCAGTCCAGAAGGCTTCCTCATGCCTGCGCTTTGCAGGCACTGAGGAAGCCAGCTTCCTGCAGGCCCCCGGAGGTCCCCGCCGCCATATTGGATCCGGGGACCTGCAGGAAAGGAGCCCCCCGCAGCAGCGCTGCACATTGCGCTGCTGTGGGGGGCTCAGGGAAGCACGGAGGGAGCCCCCTCCCTGCCGATGCTCCCCTTTATCCCCCGGTACACCGCGATCGTGTTTGATCGCGGTGTGCAAGGGGTTAACGTGTCGGGGCGGTCCGTGACCGCCCCTGACACATTGTGCCGGGTGTCAGCTGTGGTAATCAGCTGACACCTGGCCGCGATCAGCGGCGCTCACCACGTGGGCGCCACTGATCGCTGTGACGTAATATTCCGTCCATGGTAATTAGGTCCAGGGTCACATGGATGGAATATTACGTCCATTGTAGGTAAGGGGTTAATGTACCCTCTGCACCTCATCTTGACTGAAGAAAAAACAGAAATGTAGAAATTTTGACAAACATAAAATAAGAAAAACTGAAATATCGCATGGTCATAAGTATTCAGACCCTTTGCTCAGTATTGAGTAGAAGAACCCTTTTGAGCTAGTACAGCCATGAGTCTTCTTGGGAATGATGTAACAAGTTTTTCAAACCTGGATTTGAGGATCCTCTGCCATTCTTCCTTGCAGATCCTCTTCAGTTCCATCAGATTGGATGGTGAACCTTGGTGGACAGCCATTTTCAGGTCTCTCCAGAGATGCTCAATTGGGTTTACGTCAGGGTTCTGGCTGGGCCAGTCAAGAGTGGTCACAGAGTTGTTCTAAAGTCGCTCCTTTGTTAATTTAGCTGTGTGCTTAGGGTCATAGTCTTGTTGGAAGGTGGACCTTCAGCCAAGTCTGAGGTCCAGAGCATTCTGGAAGAGGTTTTCATCCAGGATATCTCTGTACTTGGCCGCATTCATGTTTAATTCAATTGCAACCAGTAGTCCTGTCCCTGCAGCTGAAAAACACCCCCATAGCATGATGCCGCCACCACCTTTTTTGCAATGATAGTTGACCCATCTCCCTACTGCATCTGTGGAGCTCAGCCACAGTGATCTTGGGGTTCTTCTCAGCTCAGTTTGGCTGGACAGCCAGGTCTAGCAAGACTTTTGGTGGTCCCAAACTTCTTCCCTTTAAGGATTAAGGAGGCCACTGTGCTCTTAGGAAACTTGAGTACTGCAGAAATTCTTTTGTAACCTTGGCCAGATCTGTGACTTGCCACAATTCTGTCTCCAAGCTCCTTGGTCATGCACTGTGAGCTGTGAGATCTTATATAGAAAGGTGTGCGCCTTTACAAATCACGTCCTATCAGTTAATTAAACACAGCTGGACTCCAGTGAAGGGATAGAACCATCTCAAGGAGGATCACAAGAAAATGGACAGCATGTGACTTAAATATGTGTGTCTGAGCAAAACGTCTGAATACTTATGACCATATGATGTTTGAGTTTTTCTTATTTTATAAATTTGCAAAAAATTCTACATTTCTGTTTTTTTCAGTCAAGATAGAGTGCAGAGTTTACATTAATGTGAAAAATAATGAACTTTTTTGAATTGACCAAATGGCTGCAATGAAACAAAGTGAAAAATTTAAAGGGGTCTGAATATTTTCCATACCCACTGCATATTTGATTAAGTGGACCTGTGAACTTCCTATTCCCAAGCATTTTTTCTCTCAACAGAGATTTTAGATCATCGTACAGGTGGACGACGTGGTAGTCGTATTAGAGCTCTCAAGAAACTTTTGTTTTTTGGATCCTCTTGCTCATACAGGACTCAATAGCGAACATGATTTATTAATCTGATTTTGTACTGTGTCGTTTGTTCAATTTTACTTTTATATTTTCTTCTTTCTCTAGAATCGCTGACGACCTTGTCAATTTCCAGATAGTATAACTATCACCAGGTCCTCTGGCTTTTCTTGCATTGATTCTTCTCCTAGACTGATCTTTTGTTCAGTTTTTTTTTCCTCCTGTCCTTTCCATTATTCCCATCCAATTCATTTTTCATTCAGACTCTATTGTTGGTTTCTTTTTTAATCATATTTCACTGTTTTGTAATATGTACCGATAATCATCCCTTATAATAATATTTATACCCATTTTTATCTCTTGTAGGGCCTGTCTTTTACTCTTTACTTATCCTCCTTCAGATATGTCCCACTAGGCTACAGCTGACATGATGTGTGCTACCTTTTAACACTTTGTCTTGTTGCAGCGGAGCATCCTAGCAACCTCGCCATGTTGACTCTCTGCATGATACACCCAGTGAAAACAAAGCAAAAAACACAAATATCCTGAACTAAAAGTAAAAAATATACTGCAAATACTGCATAAAGGTAATAATAATAATAAGGGTATTTAGTAAACATAATTTTGATCAAAATAATGTACAAGCCATCCCGCCACGTCACGGCAACCCTTGTGGGACAGTCCCTACTCTAGTATTTAAAACCTTTTCACTTGCCAAGTGGCGTGAATGTGAATAAGGATCGAGCGGCTGAACCACTTGTAACAGCTTAGGCCAGACTGGATGGCTTTCCCAGCTCAGAAAGAGGGCGGTCACACCCCTATATGCACTGAATGCACAATGAAATGAATAGAAAACAAATCTGAACTGAGAAAAGTAAGTTAATGTGTATGCACAATGTAAGTGCATATTAACACATGACCATTAACCAGAGAAAACAAAGCAAAAAACACAAATATCCTGAACTAAAAGTAAAAAATATATACTGCAAATAATGCATAAAGGTAATAATAATAATAAGGGTATTTAGTAAAATATTTTTTACTTTTAGTTCAGGATATTTTCTCAGTTCAGATTTGTTTTTTATTCATTTCATTGTGCATTCAGTGCATATAGGGGTGTGACCGCCCTCTTTCTGAGCTGGGAAAGCCATCCAGTCTGGCCTAAGCTGTTACAAGTGGTTCAGCCGCTCGACCCTTATTCACATTCACGCCACTTGGCAAGTGAAAAGGTTTTAAATACTAGAGTAGGGACTGTCCCACAAGGGTTGCCGTGACGTGGCGGGATGGCTTGTACATTATTTTGATCAAAATTATGTTTACTAAATACCCTTATTATTATTACCTTTATGCATTATTTGCAGTATACTTTTTAGTTCAGGATATTTGTGTTTTTTGCTTTGTTTTCTCTGGTTAATGGTCATGTGTTAATATGCACTTACATTGTGCATAAACATTAACTTACTTTTCTCAGTTCAGATTTGTTTTTTATTCATTTCATTGTGCATTCAGTGCATATATGGGTGTGACCGCCCTCTTTCTGAGCTGGGAAAGCCATCCAGTCTGGCCTAAGCTGTTACAAGTGGTTCAGCCGCTCGACCCTTATTCACATTCACGCCACTTGGCAAGTGAAAAGGTTTTAAATACTAGAGTAGGGACTGTCCCACAAGGGTTGCCGTGTCGTGGCGGGATGGCTTGTACATTATTTTGATCAAAATTATGTTTACTAAATACCCTTATTATTATTACCTTTATGCATTATTTGCAGTATATATTTTTTACTTTTAGTTCAGGATATTTGTGTTTTTTGCTTTGTTTTCTCTGGTTAATGGTCTTGTGTTAATATGCACTTACATTGTTTTTTATGATACACCCAGTGCTGACCCGATCCGCGTCATACCATCTAATGCCCCCATCTCCAACCTTTCTCACCTTGAGAGCCACATTCAGCTTAAACAGAGGGTCGCGAGCCACATTCCCATCTCCTTCAAAGTAGTGTCAACCAAAGCCCCTAATACAGGTATAATCATAACCAAAGCTTTTCCACAGAAATTATTCTGTGGCACCCCTGAGGGTTCAGTCGCCACAGAGATAATGCACCTCCTCCTGAGGTGTAGTATCCCACTTCCCAGGTAAGATGGTAACACCTGACCAGACTCCAGCACCTACATCCAGCACAGACACCTTAGAACAGCAGAGCACCCTTTATGGCTGCTGCTTTTGGTTCATGAAGGGTGCTGGGTGGTGGGTGGAGCTTAGAAACATTAGAGGGGAAAGCTGACAGGAAGATAGTCAGAGAATCCCCAGAGGGGGATGGAGAGAGGATGTGTTTGCAGCAGCTCCCTGTGAGCTGGAGCTGTTAGCAAGGAAAGAGGAAGAAGGAAGGTTCAGTTGTTCAGAAGGAGGATAGATAAGAACTGAACGTGAGGAGGAGAGAGACTGGGGATTAGGGCTAGTGCAGAGCCCTTACCTAAGTTTAATGTGCCAAGGCCAGGCACCAGTATTCCAGGCTGTGTGTGATACTAATGATCCTACAGCAGAAACTGGAGTAATAGAAGTTGTGACGACTTTATTCCCACCTAAGACTCTAAGACGCAGCAGCACCGTGTGTGAGCTGGGACATGATTGTATGGAGTCCCGAAGTAGGCTACAGCTGCCCATCATATGAGTGAAGTCATAAGTAACATCAAGAAGGAGGAACTTGAGTGTAATTCAGAACTACAAGTACCTCAGATTAGCACTAGAAAGGAGACGTTCAGAACAGGCACAAGAAAGGGAGTGCTGGAAGGGTTAATTCCATCTGCCTGGGAGTTGGCTAAGTCCCTGACCTGGAGACTGCGGCACTGAAGCGGGCACCTGTCTGTGCCAGAACCGTGAGTAAATTAATTGGAACTGCACTCAGCTGTGTTATTGCCTTCTTCCTGCACCAACCTACGCAGCACTGCTACATCTCTGTGCCTAACACTACACCATCTACCTCAACACCTACAACTACTGCCCTGGGACTACAGCTCTACTTGTGGAGAGCTATTCCATCTTTGCTGCCTTATACCATCTGTCCCAGAGGATCTGCACCGCAGCGTCGGCTTAACACCTTCATAGCTGAGTACCACAGGTGGCGTCACAAATTATCTACCTATAAACTTTATTCAGCTTCATTCCACCTATTTTACATGGACACCCAGGTCCACGGACCTGGTCACCGCCACCGTGACACTTCCCCTTTAAGACGCCGCCCGGTACCGAGTGATCCCCCTCACCCTGCCCTGGGGGCGATCAAATTCCAAAGCAGTACACAGATCCAGGGGTCCCCACAATACCCCCATTCAGTATTCTCCCATCAAGGACTTCCAACACACTGTCACATCGAGCTTTGAGCACCTCCTCTAACAGATAGTACCATCCTCCAGCGTACCATAGCTAAAACAGCTCTAAACCCCTAAGACCAGTATAGGTGCATCCAGATCTGCTCTTCTGTGCAGGGCTACTCACAATATTCACAGTTTTGAGATGTTCTCTTCATACCTGTTTGCTAGACCTGGACCTAATGCACCAAGCTGGCAGACAGTCGCGAGCCACAATTCATAGGACCGCGAGCCACATGTGGCTCCCGAGCTACAGATTGGGGACCCCTGATCTAATGTCAGACACGCCTTACTATGATGCAAATCGTATCATTTGACATTCTCTTCCCGGGTCACATGACCACACTGACGAGTCTCCTAATGACACGCTCAGCGTCATGATAATCATATTTGTTAGGCCACACCCTCTGGTGACTAGCAGGTGTGGCTATTTATGATAATTATTATTTTTCCCTTTAGGTTCCACAATTCATGAATAAATCTTATATAGTATAGCGATCCTTACCCTACCCCCTTGCTGCATCTACATACAACAGGATTAATACACGGTTTTTGATATAGTATGTATCTGTAATAACGTGCAGGAGGAATATATGTCACCACGGAGCAGGCAGACCAACAGTAAAAGGGGAGGTTTATTTACAGGGAGAATATCTGGTGAACATATAATATAACAGAGAAAATGCTGTAACAGGTGATATCAGAGACTGAAGAAATAACAGAAGTGCAAAACAACAGACAGTTATTCTCTTATGGGGATGAAACTTATCAGTTCCTGGAGATCTTGCTTGTAGAGATCACTCTTATCCCACGTAGGCACCCAGGCACCAGGGGTGCTTGATGTCGTCTGTCTCTGGAGTCCTAGGTATAGTCCAACTGGCGTATGGGAGGTTAACGTGAGAGCTCAAGGGGTATGCGGATGGCGGTATCCCCCTGTATGCAAGGTTCTTCCCTCTGCTGCGGCAGCGGCGTTCCCTCACCTGGGTCAGGGCGCCTGCCTGGGACAGTCTCTCTTGGCAGGTCAGTGTCATGTTACAGTATGTTCCTCGGTCACAGGGAAGCGTCTCAGGATAAAGCAGGGTCTCACTGCAGGGGAGCGTCTTAAGGCGTGCAGTCTGTCGGTGTGACAAAGTCTCTAACAGGAGGGGAGCGACCACCCCTCCAGGCGGTGCAGTGACAGGCTTCTCATGCTCAGTGCTCACAGCCTGTGTCTGCGGTCCCTCAGTATTCAGTCGCTGCGCCTGTCTCCTGTCCTCTCCTCTGTCAGCATCCTCTCTGCTCCCATCCCTGCGCTGCTCTGCTGAAATCGTGCCCAATTCTCCCGCTCTCCGTCCTGCCCTCTTCCTGTTCCTGGTGCTCGCGCAGTCCACTAAAGCATCCCCCGGGGAACCTAATGCCCTGCTCGATGGTTCCGGGCACGGAGCTAGGAAGGCAACACCCCCTCGGCTCCTTCGGTGCTTCACCCCCTTACATTCTCCCTCTCTGTGAGCTCGCCATTCCATGGACGAGAGTTTCTGGAGTTTTTGCTGACAATCGTCCAGACCTCGTACAATTTGCTGCCAGATGAATTTGTCCTGATTGTAGCGTTTGTGAGGCACACCTGCTGTTGATCGCTCAGAACTTCTCAGATCAGTGGAGGTTGTGGAAACAGCGACCGGAAAAGTGGAAGTTGGAGCCTCCTCAGTTACTTCCGTGGTTTCAGGCACCAGCCCAGTTTCCGGGTCTCCCTGAAGGAGTAGAGTCAGTCTTCTTCGTCCTCAGGAACGAACATGGGTTCAGCCACCGGGGGCGTCGGGACAGATGGCACCACTGGAGGATCTTGAGACAAACAGGGACGCAGCATATTCCATTGTAATATACGAGTGGGGAGTTCTTCACCTGCTTCAGGCTGAACTTCATAGACGCGTCCTCGCCTACCGAGCCGTTGCTTCACCCTATACAGGCTCTTTTCCCACGGACACTCCAATTTGCTGTTAGGGCGCTTCTCCCTGACTAAGACTCGATCCACTGGTCGTAGGGCTGTCCCCTTCTGGGGAGGGACCTGCGGGTGTTCCAACCCTCAGAGCCGGTTCTGCACCAACCGTTGAATGGTCCGTAGCAGGCTACGATGTTCTCGAACCCAGGAGTACACCCCCATCCGCGGGTAGTCCTCCTTGGGCTCTAACGCCAATTCAGTCAGTCCCTTCCCAGGTCTGCCGAAGAACAGTGAATAGGGTGTGAACCCTGTGGTACGGTGTGGACGGTTATTGTATGCCCACACCAATTCGGGGACGGACTCAGTCCAGCGTGCTTTCTGATCTTCTTCAAGTGTACTCAGCATTTGGATCAGGGTGCGGTTGAATCTCTCACAAGCTCCGTTCCCCTGTGGATAGTAAGGGGTGGTCCGAGACTTATCGATTTTGTACAAGTGATGCAACTCTTCCATCACCTTCCCCAGAAAGCAGGCCCCTTGATCCGAATGGATTCGCTTGGGACACCCGTATACTTGAATGAAGTGTTTACAGATAGCATGGGCCGCAGATTTGGCAGTCTGGTCCTGAGTGGGTGTGACCACAGCAAATTTGGAATGGTGATCGATCATCACCAGGCAATGTTCATAGCCCTGGTGTGCTGGGCCAATCATCAAGTAGTCTATGGCCAGTAGCTCCATGGGTGCAGAGGACCTCAACGTTTCTGTAGGGGCTCGCTGTTCCGGCGGCTTAACTAGTTCACAATTTCAGCACTACTGACATACTTTCTCCACGACGGTCCTCATGTGGGGGTGATAGAACAACCGTTGCAGCCACTGAAATGTTTTTTCTGCCCTGAAGTGTGCCCCCTTCTCATGTGCTTCCTTAGCCACCTGTTCAACCAGGGACGAGGGGATGATCGTTTGCCAAACGAAGCCCAGTTCAGATTGTAGGTACACTTTCCTGTACAAGATTCCATCCCGTAACTGTAGCCGTTCCCACTGGCGCACCATTTTCAACATCTCAGGAGGCACGGCTGCTCGCTCACTCTGGCCGGGCATCTGTTCGGCTACGAGCCACCGCCTCAGCTGGGCTATCTCTTGATCTTCTTGCTGGATCTGGACCCACTCATCATGGGGTTGTTCCAACAAATTCTCGGGTGCACTCCCCTGAGCTGTCTCCTGTGTCGCTGCCACCGTCCTGGTAGCCCCTCCAAATTCTGGAACCTCTATAGCCTCCAACTCTTCATCCCGGCTGGGCGCTGGCGGGCGCTAGTTTACTCGCGAAAGGGCATCCGCATAAGTATTTTCCACTCCTCTTCTGTAGGAGATCCTGTACCGGAATTTTGCCATTCGTGCCACCGAACGGTGTTCTAAGGCCCCAAGCTTGGCTGTTTCGAGGTGGGCCAACGGATTATTATCCGTACGCACGTGTACTTCCGAGCTGGCCAGATACTCTGCAAACTTTTCAGTCATCGCCCACACCAGCTCCAACAGCTCCAGCTTGAACGAGCTGTAATTTTCTGGATTTTTTTCGGAATTATGTAAGGAGCGACTGGCGTATGCGATGACACACTCCTTCCCGTCCTGCATCTGTGAGAGTACTGCCCCGAGTCCTAGTAGACTTCCATCAGTGTGCAAGGCGAACAGCTGGGTGAAATCAGCATAAGCCAACACTGGGGCCTCAGTCAGGGCCTTCTTCAGGGCCTGGAATGCCTTCTCCTGTTGTTCTCCCCAATGCACATTCCTGTTCTTCGCACATGAGGGTACTCCTTTCAGCAATTCGTGGAGGGGGTTTGTGATGCGGGCGAAATCCTTTGCAAAGCGCCGAAAGTATCCTGCGAGTCCTAGGAACGCTCGTACATCCTTCACGGTTTTTGGGGTCGGCCACTCTTGCACCTCAGTGATCTCCTGCGAGGGCTTCACTCCCTCGGCGGAGACCACATGCCCCAGATAGTCAATTTGTGTGCGGAAGAGGTGGCATTTATGGGGTTTCACCTTCAAACCAAATTTTTGTAGCTGACTCAGAACTTGCTCCAGTCTCCGGAGATGTTCTTCAACTGTCGGAGCAAAGATGATTATATCATCCAGGTAAATCAGGGTAGCTTCGAAGTTCAGGTCCCCCAGACACCGTTCCATGAGACGCTGAAATGTACCCGGGGCGTTGGCCAGCCCAAAGGGCATGCGGTCGAACTCAAATAGTCCCATCGGGAGAATGAAGGCCGTCTTGGCTCGGTCTAGTGTGGAAAAGTATCGGGCCTTTCCCAGTGCTGACAGGGACTCCTCTATCCGTGGCAGTGGATATGAATCTGGCACTGTGCAAGCGTTGAGCCGGCGGTAATCCACACGGAAACATTGAGTTCCATCTTTTTTCTGCACCAAGACGATGGGGCAGCCCATGGGCTCTGGCTCTCATGGATTACTCCCTTCTTCAGCATCTGTGACAGCATTTCCTTAACCTCCTGATACATTTGTGGGGGTATCTGGCTATATCTCTCTCGTATCGGTGCCGCGTCCCCAGTGGGTATCTCATGGGTAATGGCCGTCGTGTGTCCAAAATCATCGTCATCCTTTGTGAACACCTTCTGGTACTTCCCCAGCAAGGCCTCCACCTGGGGAATTTGGTGAGAGGGCATTTCTGAGAGTTCTGCCTGCATCTGCTCTAGTATCCGGCGGCCTTCTTGTAACACCCTGGGATCTGTGGCAACCTCCGCTTTCACCGTCACCAACCATGGGTCATCCGCTTTGGTGGTCAACTGCACTGTTTCGGAGGGCACCAGCTCATCTGGTATGCCTAGAATGTGGGCCAATTCTGATCTGGGAGTCAGGGTCACATCAGTCTCCCCCAAGTTCACACAGCGCACGAGGACGGTGCCGTTTCGCACAGTGGCGAGGGTCTGTGCGACTAGTACCCCTGATGGCAATTTGGCAGCTGGGCTAGGCTCCACCTGCACCTCCGCTCCTTCTCGTGGGACTCCTGCTCGCACTGGCAGGGGAAGCACGGTCTGTCCAGGGGGGAAGCACTCGATTCACAGAAGCAGGGATGAAGACTTTGCCTAGTTCCTTTCCACCGCAGCAGATTTCCCGGACCCGTGCTGCCCGGATCAGTTGTTGAAAGACTTTCTTCTGTGGGGTCTGATCACTCCACTGTCGTAAGAATTGATCTGGGGTCTCGTTGAGTAGTAAGCTTCCGAGGTCTTTAAGCACGTTCATGCCCAGGGTCACAGTATTGTTCCGAGCGGCTTCTCCATCTACCAATACTACTCCTTTTCTTCCCACATCTTTTCCACAGACTTCTATGTTCAGCCACACCACCCCTGCGAACAGGATGGGTAGGTGATTGGCCGCCGTAAGTCTAATGACTGGGCCCCACTCAGGTCGCAGCACCTCTGTGAAGTGTCTACGAAAATTTTTTTCGGGCATGGTTGTCACTTGTGACCCGGTATCTACCAGGCATCGCACAGCTCTCCCGTTGATTTCAGCCCAGACCAAGGGGCACATGGAAACAAGGTTAGTGGGACTGTTTACACCCTCCTCTGTTCTTCTCACTCTGGGTGGTGTTCCTCTCGCTCAGAGCCCCCTAGTTTAACGGGAGCCGCGGGGATGGTCGGCTCTGCTGGGGACACCACTGGGCAATATGACCAGGCTCTCCACAAGTATAGCATGTGAGAGGGCGTCTTCTCGGGGTAGCTGTAGCTTCTATTCGGGGAACAGCTCCTCTTCCCCGCATCCATGATTCGGACCCCTCTGCCTGGGCCCTCCTGGAAGTCGCCATTTCCTCTCAGAACTGACTGATATCCATACTCAGGTCTTCCACCAATCGGGGGACTTTGTCTTCAGTGCTAGCTGCCTCCCTGCTGCGCACCTTTCCCACCGAGCCTGTCACGTCCTGCTTTTGCTCATGCATGCGGGCCTCGCTACCTACTTCAGAAAAGGTCATGCCTGGATTCACCCGCAGGCGCTCTCGCATAGCCTGCTTCACCATTCCATCACGTAACCCTGTCACCATCTGGTCTCTGAGCACCACGTCTACTGCCCCTACACCTACCCCGTCCTTTCTTTTGATAGCAGTGTGAAGCTCTTCTAGGGCGTTCATAAACTGGGTCATGGTCTCCCCCTCTCTTTGCACCCGATGGAACAGTCGCATCCGTAGTTCCCCTACGTCAGTGGGGTCCCCATGTGTCTCCTCTAAGATACGTAACACTTTCTGCAGAGTATTTCTTTCTAGGGGGGGTCTATGCATGACACAGTCCCGTGCCTCCCCCTCTAGCGCCATCAAGGCTATTTCTGCCTCTAGGGCTGGTGCCAAGGGGTGCATCCGCAGTAACCCCTGAATTCTCTCTGTCCAGTTCCATAACATCCCTGACTGCTTGGTCCGCTCTGTCCGTGTCTTCGTGTGACATCCTGCTGACTACACCAAATGTAATAACGTGCAGGAGGAATATATGTCACCACGGAGCAGGCAGACCAACAGTAAAAGGGAAGGTTTATTTACAGGGAGAATATCTGGAGAACATATAGTATAACAGAGAAAATGCTGTAACAGGTGATATCAGAGACTGAAGAAATAACAGAAGTGCAAAACAACATACAGTTATTCTCTTATGGGGATGAAACTTATCAGTTCCTGGAGATCCTGTTCAGTCACTGCGCCTGTCTCCTGTCCTCTCCTCTGTCAGCGTCTGCTCTGCTCCCGTCCCTGCGCTGCTCTGCTGAAAGCGCGCCCAATTCTCCCGCTCTCCGTCCTGCCTTCTTCCTGTTCCTGGTGCTCGCGCAGTCCACTAAAGCATCCCCCCGGGAACCTAATGCAGTGCTCGATGGTTCTGGGCACGGAGCTAGGAAGGCAACTCCCCCTTGGCTCCTTTGGTGCTTCACCCCCTTACGTATCAACACAATCCAGTGCATACCATTGGATCCAGTGCAAACTTTTCTTTTTTTCTTTCCTCCTTTCACTCCTTGACCGCACACCGCATATACATGCACGTGTATAATTAATCTCACCAAACATGGCTGCCACTATGACCTAAGCAGATTCTTCTCTGGTGTTCGCTGTTGCCTGCAGCTATGTGGCATTTTGCTGGTTGTTTTTCTACCTTTTCAACACCTGAGAGTACGTCAAGAATACATGACCAGGTTTTTACTTACCTTTATATAACCTGTTCCCTATTATCAGTTTTTCCCGATTGCATTGTTTATATTTTATTTATTATCTCGCTCTCCTATTTTTTTCCTTATCAAACTCTGGATGTATTCCACGTGCTTTGTTGTCCAGCTAGATTTACTTTGTAGGTCATTTTGACTTGGCAGCTATAAGTGCATGTATTCTGAACCCTCTTTTCTTGAATAACTTTATATCCTACATGCTGCTAATGTTTGTATCTCTCTTTAGCGACTATTTGTGAACAAGGATTAAGGGGAGCAGTCAAAGCTTGTTTGAAAAGTCACCATATTTTTTGTTCAATTAGACAAGTTGTTCACTGTATAATTCTTGGATTTAAATAAATTATCTCCAACTGAACACTTTCAAGAGTGCTGTTTTTCATTTTTTAGTCGCACAGTGAAGGTGTGAGATGATGAGGCCTGTGCCTTAGTTAGCTAGCAGTAGGGGTGAGTAGGTGCTTCTTTTTGAGTGTTCGCTCACACTGGAAAGTAATATTCAATGATTCTCATGATTCTCTCTTGCAAAAGAATCAGATACTATATGCAAATGACCGTTGGCTCAAACTCTACTGCGAGCGTGAGCGAGTGTCATTTAAGTGTGATAATATTCTTTCGCTTGCAAAGATCACTGGTGCGGAGAAGATGTAGAACTTAATTTTTCCACTTTTTCTGTTCTGTTGGCGTATATCAGACTACACTCAGATGATATTTGAGTGCAGTCTGATGCTTTGCATGCACCCTCAGACTTGTATGGTTGCGCGCCAACCAATATAAGGTGACAATTTCAGCATGCAGCGATGGCTATTCGCCAGTTTGAGCAAGCCCTAAAGGGAATCTGTCAGTTGGATCATCCCTGATAAGCCATCCATACTGGCCTGTTCATTACAGTAAATTGGATAAATTGACGCCTTGATATTTGCGATCTAATGTCTTATTCCTGGAAAATGCATGTTTTTCTTAATTTGTAAATGAACTGCTTATATCTATGGGCAAGACTCTGGATATTATTTTGTATGAAAAGGGGCATTACCAGTGTGAGACATGTAATGTCTGACAGTCTGCTATCCTGATCTATATGTCACTACAACTTAATATTTAAAGTTGCAAACCAAACAAAGTGGAGAGTCATGATACAAAACACAGTAAAACGTGGACTACCATCATGATCTAAGTGCCCATTATTCAAGAGTAAAATATTCTCATAATATTCTCAGGAAGATTGAAAACAAAGTCGTTCTGGAGCAAAGGAACCTTGCAGCCATCTAAACTAATTAATGAAAAAAATTCTGCTTGCTAAAGTTTAAGAGGCTAATTAAGTTCTTACAAAAGATGTCACATAAAGATCAAAACTTAATGAATGATAATTCTGTTATAATTAAAGGGCATCTTTCAGCAGGATCAAACCACCTAACTAGCGATGGGGGAACCCAAACGGTAAAGTTCGGCATCCGTACCGAACACCTACTGTTCATGTTGCACAGCTTGTTGTATAGCTTCTTGAATATCCACAGTTCAGTAGAAAACCTTCACAGAGCAGATTACATGGGATAACAAGCTTTTACTTGTCAGAACATGAGGTAATGGAAAAATGCACAGTCATACAATGCTGCATCAGGAAGGAAGTAGGAAAGCAAAACTGAAACTAACAAAAGAGACCTTTTCTCTTATAACACATTAAGCAAGGAAACTTTATACAACTTTGTCATCTATTGTCAGATCAGCATAAAGTCCTCCTTTACACAAACAATAAGTCCACAGCTGTTGCATATGCCAACAGTTCGGGCACAGATACCGAACATGGACTTTATCAGGATGTCCGTGTTTCTGTTCGGGTTCGGCTGCCCGAACATCCAGTGTTTGCTGCGCTATGATGTATATGACAGCACGGCGTACACTGCTTCTGATCGGCGGGGAAATCATCCCCGCCGGTCAGAGAGCCGCAGTTTCCACACTGTCAAAAGACAGCGGGAGTGCTTAGCTGTGATTGTCGGTATAAACTTTACCTTTGGTCACTGGTGTTAGCTGATGGGACTACAGCTCCCATCATCTGTCACCTGCTACTGCTAATTACAGTGAGAGCAGGAGCGGCGGATGGGAGCTTTCATTAGCCGCTCTTGCACTGTAAATAAATATTTTTTTTTTTTTAAAAAAAGGCTTGGGTTCCCCTGTATTTTTGATAACCAGCCAGACAAAACTCACAGTTGGGGGCTGCAACCCCCAGATGTCAGCTTCAGCAAGGCTAGTTATCAAGAATAGAGGTGTCCCCATGCCATTTTTTTAATTATTTAAATAATTTAAAAAAACTGCACTGGGTCCCCCCCCATTTTTGACAACCAACCTTGCTAAAGCAGACAGCTGGGGGCTGGTATGCTCAGGCTGGTAAGGGGCCATGGTTTCCCCCCCCCCCAGCCTAACAATAGCAGCCCAAAACTGCCCAGAAGAGGCACATCTATTATTTGCCTGGCTCTTCCCACTTGCCCCGTAGTGGTGGCAAGTGGGGTAATATTTATGGGGTTGATGTCACCTTTGTATTGTCCGCTGATATGAAGCCCATGGCTTAGTAAAGGAGAGGAGTCTATAAGACACACATCCATTACAAATAGTAATAGTAAAACTATATTACCTATAGTTGTATTGTAAATAAAGACACAGACAGAATAAAGTCCTTTATTTCAAATAAGACTAAACACAGTTTTCCATTTTTATTTAAACACCTAATTCCAGCGAAGCCCTTGATCTCCTGTAATAAAAGTAAAATTAAAAACAACAATATCCCATACCTGTCCATTGTTCTGTACTATGCCATAATCCTTGTCTGGGGATAAGCAGTTTTCAACCTGGAAGCTGCCAAGCTGTGACCGTCCAGGCTGAAAACCACTGGTGAATGAATTGCTGCGAACGCAGCCTCAGAGACCAGTGGTGACATCATTGAGGTTACGTCCAGCCACTGAGGCTCCGTTCCCAGCCGGGCTGAACTGCGATGACCTCATTGACATTCCCGCTAGCACTGTTTGGAAAACTTTGGATTCGGGTCCGGGTACTGTTCTGGTACCCGAACCCAAACTTTTTGTAACTGTTCGGCTGAACCTGCCAGACCTGAACATCCAGGTGTCTGTCCATCTCTACACCTAACCCATCTATATGGTTATGCTGGTCATAGAAAGCTGAATAAAATGATAGCTTGATAGCTTGAAAGCTGACGTTTCAGACCAGAGAAATCAATATTTTTCCCTTCACCCATTAAAAGGACACAAAAGAGAGAGATCTGACTTCCAAGGACAGGAAACCTACTGAAATAAATGGGTGGTACATTTCCCCCTCAGCAGTTCATTTCCTGTCCTTGATGGGACCCTACTGTTGAAGCAAAGGAGTCTTACTCAGGCCTGTCCTGGTGTCTGGAAGGGCAGGCTGGGTGCCTTCAGGTCCTGGAAGCACTGTCCACTGGTCCACTGGAGAGTCATGCATATGTGAGGGCACGGACAGCGGTGACAAGATGACAGGCATGTCTCTAGACACCGCGATACCCTTATTTGGGAGAGACACACCGAAAGTTTGTGCGACAGGTAATGTCAGCAAGAGCAAGCAAGAAGTTGGTTGTGCATTCCACCGACTTCACGGGTGCAAGGCATGCTGGTAATGGGCATGGGAAGTGACGTCAGAGGGGGCGTGCTAGAAAAGATGGCGGCGTGCTCCGTTGGTGTCGCTGACCAGGGCACACTGGGAAATGGCGCACTCTGGGTGTGCTTGTAAAGGGGCAGGTGACCGAAAGTCAGGATCAGGGAGGTGGCCAGGGGTGAGACGCTTTGGTAATCCTTTATTTCCTTCCTGGTATACCATGGAAGCAGCAACAATAGGTTCCTGATAAACTATGGAAGCAGCAACAGCAGCAGAGTTGGACACAGCGGGGTCAGCTGTTTAAGTGGCAGGAGCGGTAGCCATTCCAGTCAGAGGTCAGAGTAGCAGAGAGACTCTGGACTCCTCGGTGTCCAAAGAGGATATGTTGAGTATGTTGTGTACTCTGAGTCTGGTACCCTTGAAGTGACAGTAGGTGGTGAGTGATCTTTGTGAATGTCACCATTTTAATAGGCCAACTATCCTTATTTTATCACTAGGGAAAACCTAAAAAAAGTCAGCGTCAAAAGGAACAACAGGGAATGTGTGCTGTGCAATATCCCACTGGCAGGTGACAGGCAGAAAAGACTGTGTTCAGCCTGCCTTCAGAAAACTATTAGTGAAGAAACCCCTGATTTTGCCTCAAACTTTAATTCCGTTATCAGAGTGGAGATAGAGGGCCCCCTGAAGTCGCTCTTTTGAAAAGGGAGAGAGAGTCAAGGGAAGTCTCTTCAGAGTCTGATAGGTCTCTGATGTCAGACGGAGAATATTGATATCATTCCTCTTCACCTTCTTCCTCGGACAGTGACATAGGTGGTAGGCCATGTTTTCCGGTACAGGATATGAACAAATTAGTCAAAGTTGTTAGGAGAAGATTGCGAAATCCCTAGAAGATGTAATGTTTTGCTGGTTGGATCAAAGAAAAAATGTACTTTTCCAGTTAACAATAAAATGCATGCACTTATTAACAGAGAGTGGCTTTCCTTCTTCATCCAGGCTTGGGAAAACATCTCTTCCAGTGACTGGATTCTGGATTTAAGAGTGGGATTGAAAATAGATTTTTTTCAGGTTCCTCAAGGAAATTTCATATTGACACCCGCCAGAAGGTCATCAGAAGACCAATTAACCTTAGAAATGGAGGTCTTGTTGGGTCTGGTAAAGAAACAGGTCTTGTGCGAGCTACCAGAAGTAAAAAAGGAAGGGGATTTTATCCCCCCCCCTTTTTTTTTATTAAAAAACAGAAGGTATGTACAAAGCCATCATCAACTTCAATAACTTGAACAGATTCATAAAATGCCATCCCTCCAAGATGGAGTCAATAAGCATGGCCATAAAGCTTTTGTTTCAGATTTGCTACATAGTGGTCATAGACTTAAAGGATGCATATAATCAGTTGCTTTATTTATGCGAGGAGAAATAAGGCATTATTAATTCAGAGCCCTTCCATTCGGCTTGTCAGTGGCTCCAAGAGTCTTCACCAAAGTGATAGCAGTGACAATGGCCTATATTCCAGTCTGGAAATTTATCATTATTCCATACCTAGATGACTTCTTGTTTGTAGGAAAATCAGAAGAGCATTGTGCAGCACAACTGACAGATGTAAGAGTCATCTTAAAAGAGCTTGGCTGGATTATAAACTCACACAAGTCGAAACTAAATCCAGTGAAAATACAGTCCTTTCTAAGTCTCATCCTAAACTCCGAATTAGAAACTTTCCTTTTGCTCGAAGGGATGAAGGACAAGATAGTAACCCTAACATCAGCAGCAATGGAATTTCCAAAGATGACTTTGAGGAAAGCAATATCCTTGTTGGGAACTCTGATGTCCTGCATCCCAGTGGTAATGTGGGTCCAACTGCATATGAGGCAGCTTCAGTGGGATATATTATATGCATAAAAGCTGCTAAAAGGGTATTTAGAAGGAAAAATATAACTGCCCTCAGTAACCAGAAATTCCCTCCTTTTGGTGGATAAACAAGACAAATCTAGAGTCAGGGGTTCCATGGATGTGCTAATACATGACAGTATTACAACGGATGAGAGCAAATCAGGTTGGGGGCACACCCGAGACATCAGACAATCCAGGCTTCTTGGTCACTCTATGAGAGAGGTCAACCTTCGAACCTAATAGAGTTGTCGGCACTATAGAAAGCACTAAAGGGCTTCCTTACTTCCCTCCAGGGTCGCCATGTTTGCATCTTGTCAGACAACAAAGCTATGTTGGCGTATATCAACCACCAGGGGGGGAACAAGGTCACTCTCCCTAATGGAAACAGTACACAACCTTTTCCATCTCACAGAGCAACACCTTCTATCCCTTACAGGACTACATCTAAAGGGGTTAGAAAGCACCAAATCAGGCTTCCTGAGCTGCAACAGGCTTAAGCAAGGAGAATGGATACTAAACTCCCAGATTTTTCAGCAGATAGTACACTTATGGGGATTGCCAGAGATAGACCTGTTTGCCAACAAAAAGAACAGGAGAGTGAAGAGGTTCTGTTCACTATATCCAAAATAATACCCTTATGTGGTAGATGCCCTTCAGATCCCTTGGAACTTCAGGATAGTATATGGATTTCCTCCCATAGTCATGATCCCATCAGTCTTGAGGAAGATCAGGGAAGACTGGGCAAGGGTGCTTCTGAGTGCTTCATTCTGGCCAAAAAGTCCATAGTTTTCATTATTGAGGTTAATGTCGGTGTCTAATCCATGGATCCCTCCAGAAATCCCGGACCTTCTCACTCAGGGTCAGGCGTGCCACTCTCAAGTGAAAGACTTCCATCTAACAGCATGGAATTTGAGAGGGCACTGTTGAGTCAGGAAGGATTTTCTCCAGGGTTAGTCTCCACCTTATTGAAGAGTACAAAACCAATAACAAAAATTTATGACAGAATGTGAATAAAGTTTATAGAATTCTCAGGAGAAACTTTACAGAGTAAGTGTAAGGTTTGGCCAGGGTGGTAGTCGTGGCTGAGGACTTCTGCTCCATCACACCCTGGCCTCCCCTCACATAAGCATAGTGTCCCTTAGTAAGCATACCTGTGTCTCCAGGTCCAGCATCGTCAGGTTCTCTTCTGTGCCACTGAAGGCAGTTTTCAGACGATTTTGCAAGAATTGAAACACAGTCCATTTCAACTTGAAACTGAACATCTTTACTGTTTCCTTTTCTCAGCGCATCCAAGTATTTCACAACATTAACCATAGGTTGCACATCACATGTATCTTCATATTTCCCTGCACTACCTGCCACATCCTCCAGTACATTACAGGGTAGTAGCACCTTTGGCAGTACCGCAGCATCCTCCTTGTCCAGACTCACTGTATTTGGAGATCACCTCTTCCATTTCACCCCAGATTAAATTGCATCAGCCCACGCAATGACCTGACATATATTGGACAATCAGCGCCCTCTTCCCGGACGGCTTTCTTTCTTCCCTTCCAAACTGCTGCAACTCTGATACTTAATACTGTGCTTCTGCCCTAAGAACCACCGGATGGCTGGGCTTCACTAATTTGTAAATGTTACGGGTCTGCTGTGGCGTCCTGGGCCTATAACCCATGTGGACAATTCGGGCGCCTGAGCCCTTCTGACTAAACCTAACACTGTGTACTTACTACACAGAGGCCCCTCCTATAGTTTAACTATTTCCTATGCTACATCCTAACAGTAACTGCATTACTATTATGCCCCCATCTACTGGCCAATAATATAACTGCACTTACCCGATACATAGCAGCACAAAGGAACATGTCATCAAATATACATTCTAGCAAGAAACGGTAATACACATACTAGTGTAGCAGTACCATTGTATAGTAACGATAATACACATAATCGTGTGGCATTACCATTATATAGTAACAAATATACAGTCATGGCCAAAAGTATTGACACCCCTGCAATTCTGTCAGATAATACTCAGTTTCTTCCTGAAAATGATTGCAAACACAAATTCTTTGGTATTATTATCTTCATTTAATTTGTCTTAAATGAAAAAACACAAAAAGAATTGTCCTAAAGCCAAATTGGATATAATTCCACACCAAACATAAAAAAGAGGGTGGACAAAAGTATTGGCACTGTTCGAAAAATCATGTGATGCTTCTCTAATTTGTGTAATTAACAGCACCTATAACTTACCTGTGGCACCTAACAGGTGTTGGCAATAACTAAATCACACTTGCAACCAGTTGACATGGATTAAAGTTGACTCAACCTCTGTCCTGTGTCCTTGTGTGTACCACATTGAGCATGGAGAAAAGAAAGAAGACCAAAGAACTGTCTGAGGACTTGAGAAACCAAATTGTGAGGAAGCATGAGCAATCGCAAGGCTACAAGTCCATCTCCAAAGACTTGAATGTTCCTGTGTCTACCGTGCGCAGTGTCATCAAGAAGTGTAAAGCCCATGGCACTGTGGCTAACCTCCCTAGATGTGGACGGAAAAGAAAAATTCACAAGAGATTTCAACGCAAGATTGTGCGGATGTTGGATAAAGAACCTCGACTAACATCCAAACAAGTTCAATCTGCCCTGCAGTCCGAGGGTGCAACAGTGTCAACCCGTACTATCCGTCGGCGTCTGAATGAAAAGGGACTGTATGGTAGGAGACCCAGGAAGACCCCACTTCTTACCCCGAGACATAAAAAAGCCAGGCTGGAGTTTGCCAAAACTTACCTGAAAAAGCCTAAAACATTTTGGAAGAATGTTCTCTGGTCAGATGAGACAAAAGTAGAGCTTTTAGGGCAAAAGCATCAACATAGAGTTTACAGGAGAAAAAAGAGGCATTCAAAGAAAAGTACACGGTCCGTACAGTCAAACATGGCAGAGGTTCCCTGATGTTTTGGGGTTGCTTTGCTGCCTCTGGCACTGGACTGCTTGACCGTGTGCATGGCATTATGAAGTCAGAAGACTACCAACAAATTTTGCAGCATAATTTAGGGCCCAGTGTGAGAAAGCTGGGTCTACCTCAGATGTCATGGGTCTTCCAGCAGGACAATAACACAAAACACACTTCAAAAAGCACTAGAAAATGGTTTGAGAGAAAGCACTGGAGACTTCTAATGTGGCCAGCAGTGAGTCCAGACCTGAATCCCATAGAACACCTGTGGAGAGATCTAAAAATGGCAGTTTGGAGAAGGCACCCTTCAAATATCAGGGACCTGGAGTAGTTTACCAAAGAAGAATGGTCTAAAATTCCAGCAGAGCATTGTAAGAAACTCATTGATGGTTACCGGAAGCGGTTGGTCACAGTTATTTTGGCTAAAGGTTGTGCAACCAAGTATTAGGCTGAGGGTGCCAATACTTTTGTCCGGCCCATTTTTGGAGTTTTGTGTGAAATGATCAATGTTTTGCTTTTTGCTTCATTCTCTTTTGTGTTTTTTCATTTAAGACAAATTAAATGAAGATAATAATACCAAAGAATTTGTGTTTGCAATCATTTTCAGGAAGAAACTGAGTATTATCTGACAGAATTGCAGGGGTGTCAATACTTTTGGCCATGACTGTATATACACTGATACACTCTGACATACGGTACCGGGGCGAACAAGAAAGGCAGAGGTATAACAATACTGTAATATACCCCTTACATAAGGTTCCAATTAATTCCATCTTAGAATTTATCTAGAAGGGATTAGAGCTAGGATTAGTTACTAATAACCTTAAGTTTCACATTTCAGACCTGGGAGTGTGATATGATTACAATCTGGCAGCTAATAGATGGATATCGAGGTTTATAAAATCTTGTGACAGATCTAGACCAGTCCCAATTTCAAGGGTTCCTCCATGAGATAAAAACCTAGTACTGTAGGCATTAAACAAACATAATTTTAAACCTTTACAAGGCTTATTGATGAAGTAGCTTACATTAAAGACCATAATTTTGGTAGCATCACCTTCGGCCCGTAGAGTTAATGATATCCAAGCTCTTTTAATAAATCCTCTCTATACTCAGCTGTGCAATGACAGAATTTTGTTAAGACCTGATCCAGCCTACCTCCCCAAAGTAGCATTGAAATTCTATAGAAGTCAGGAGATTATCCTATCTTTCTTCTGTAATAATCCTAGAAATTCAGGGCAGAGGAAATTCCATAATTTGGATGTTAGAAGAGCTTTGATAGAATACATGTCTGTGACTACTCAGTGGAGAAAAAGCCAGTCTTTCTTTGTAGCTTTTCAGGCTGGGCGGATCCCTTTCTCAGGTGTGCTTTCATGGGTTCTGGAAAAAAACGGCTACCAGTAAGTAACCTTGGTGGTTTTCCTCTATGTAAATGAACTGTTAAGATCTATGAGCCAGACATAGATCTCCCCAAGAATCTGCCTCCAGAGCTTATTATAAGTAGAAGGGGGCATTACCAGTGTGAGACTTGCAATGACTGACAGTCTGGAGGAAGATTGTCGGGGAGATCTATGTCCAGCCCATAGATCTTAACAGCTCATTTTCATATTTAGAAAAATGTGGCTTTCTCTGGAATAAGAAATCGGATCCCAGATATCAAGGTATCATTTATTCTACTTTCTATGATCTACATGCCTTTATAGACGGTTGAGAAGGACTGATCCTACTGACATAATCTATTTAATGTTATTATTATTTATTCTAAGATTCCACTTCTAGGATTAACACTCCCATCTAGTGGCAGACAGCAAATATGACCATCTACACTACAGCATACAGTATGAATTTTAGTGGTGAAGTTTAGAAAAATACAAAAAAAGGAAAAAGAAATTACAAATGACAAGTAAAATGTATGCACTGCTCTTCATATTCTATTCTGTTTTACAGGAGAATGACTGCAAGGTTTCTTAATTAATGCAAAAATTATCCTTTTTTTAAAAAAAACACACACAGAAAATCTTTCACTAAAAGACTGTGCTTTCCTTTATTATTTTACAAAAATGTATACAACCTATACCTGCAGAAGCCATAAGGAAACTTTTTATTAGCATATTTCCAATTTCTTGGGGACTGTATACGTTATCTCCAGTAGGCGCACACTGACTGTGGTGTGAACACAGTTTTGTTAATAATGTCATGCATGATCGGATAAAATTAAAGTCAAATTAAAATTCAATTATTAGCGCAAGTTGGCCCCCTTGCAGATGGCATTATCGTTTTGCTTATTTTTTTCCTTTTTCCTGTGGTCAAAGGGCAGTTGAAATATTATTATAATTTGCTGCTGTATTAAACACATCCCTGCACTCTTACCCTCTTTCAGGCATACACATTTTTAGTGACTACATGGTTTGAAACACCTTCACCTTTCTCTTGATGTTGTGGATGCCTGAAGAAATGCTACCTCTGACACTAATTAATCATTGTCATTTTAACATACATTATGTTGCATAAATCAATAGTACGAGCAAATGCTGTAATATTTCTTATCAGATAAATTAGTTTCTTTTTCCACTGATGAGACATCCCCCATCCCACTTCCCCTGAACTAATCATTCAGCCTGGAAAAAAAAACATCAAACCTTTTCTGATATAAAAAGACGGATTGCCAGAAACGTGGAAATATTAGATTGCACCTCTTGTCATACTTTATGGAGAAGAGAGGATCGAGAAGGAGCGTGGAGCAGGCAGGTGGTGCTGAGACTTCAACAAACTGTGTTACCTCACCCCAGAGCTGGATTCACAACCACACAGCTCAGTATTGCTGTGCAATCTTTTCCACGCTGCTGTTGTTGCTGCTGCTCCTGAATAGTGATGAGCAAATTTGTTTGAAAAATGATTGCCAAACATAAAATCGGTACGAGTATGGCACATTTGGATTCGTGATCAGAAGCATGAGCAAAATGTTATAAAATCGGAAACATTTGGCAAAAAGTGCAGGAAAATATATGCGCTGCCATTAAAGTATTCTGAGCACTTTGGCTACAATTAAGGTGTTGTATGATAAGCATAGGACATGTGTTTGATGAAGGTAGGGGATTGGCAGAGCTCAGAGGAGCGGCGTGCTTGGTAACTTTTTTTTCTAACTTTAAGTTTGCACATTGCGGCTAGCAAATCAGGGCACAGGAAACATCCACAATGTACTGACACAATGGCTTGTGTCATTGGCTGCTGAAATCACATGTCCTTCTCCGTATAAAGAGCAAAAATCTTGTTTTAGTGCCATTTTGACAATATAACAGCAAAATGAGGCTGCTCCTGATGCTGGGACTGGTTGCTGATAGACTTTAGCTAGTTAGCTAAGCGGATGTTTGTTGGTTTCTGTTACAAACATGAAACAGCAGGCTAGATCTGAGTTTGAAATTGTTTTGAGCATATATTCGATTGTATACAGGCCTCATCCACAGTTAAAAAAATATTTTCTTCTCTTAGTAACGTTACACAGCAGGCTAGATGTCATTTTTAAATTTTTGGGTGCTGATATTTTTCTCCATACAGAGGTACAGTTGATAAAGTCAGAATTCATTTTCTTCCTATCATGCTACCAAAAGCATAACATTTAATATAATTTTTTTCTTTTACTACCATGCTACAAAAATTTGGCCACATCTAAGGTTGTAATTCTTTTGTTCTCAAATTCTGCTATATCCATGGCTCGTCCACAGTAACAAATCCAATTTTTTCTGTTGCTACTGTGCTACATAAAAAGGCCACATTTTATATTTTAAGCTGGAATTAGTTTATTAAGCTTTGCTTATATAGCACAATCTTATTCCACAGTGCTTTAGATACATTATCATCACCGTGCCGAATGGGCCTCCCAATCATTTCCCTATCAGTATGTCTTTGGAGCGTGGGAGGAAGCCGGATTACCCAGAGGAAACCCACGCAAACACGGGGAGAACATACATAGATGTTGTCCTTGGTGGGATTTAAAATCAGGACCCCAGTGTTGCAAAGCAGAAGTGCTAATCACTGAGCCACCGTGCTGCCCTATTGTGGTACTGTGCTGGTATTGCTCTCCAACCAGGAGTCCACATTTCACAACAAAAATTGTTAATGCTAATAGTGTGGTTGTTAAATAAACCATGCCACATTTATGCATCAGACAGGGCTTGGAGCAGTATTTCTTGCTTAAAGTTTGATCTGTAATGAGTGGCAAGTGTAAGCCTGGTGTTCTGAGAGCTGTTCAAAATTCAGGCAACAAAATGAAGGAGACCCGACTAGGAGAGCAAATATTTCCACAATTTTGGAGCAGATACCACAAAAAAGTGGCATCAATTTCTATTTATTTTTTTATAACTTATCGTATATACAAGTCGAGTTTTTCAGCACATTTTTTGTGCTAAAAAAGCCTTCCTTTCCATACAAACTCTTTGCAGATGCTGTCCTTGTTGGGGTTGGAACCCAGGACTACAGCGCTGCAAGGCTGCTAATGTTTTGCGCTGACAACTCAACATTCCCAGGGTTGGAAGCATATCACTGCGATGCACACTGTGTGCCTCACTGCTGTCTTGGGAGGGGGAGGAGTCGAAAGATGTTCATTGAAGAAGGAGGAAGAACGCTCTTGGAAGCCATGATTACACATGTGCTCTATCCAGGAGTACAGCTAAAGAAGCAGCAGGGAACCAGCCCCTAGACCGTCCATGCTTTCAGAGCAGGGTGGTAAGCTGACAGACTGTGTGAGATTATACAACCAACAGTAAAGTGTTTTCCCTCGGAAATACTGGAACAACCTAGGATCAGTGAAGGACAGTGCAAGTGGGAACTTGAGCTGCCTCACAAAGGATTCAAGTTGCAATTGCCAGAGGTGAAATACACAGTGAGTAGAGGCAATATTGGAAGTTCTAAACTCCTGGAAGCCTTGGTCTCAGAAGGGATTAGAATAGCAGGAAGCTTACACTGAGTCATAGCAGAGAGAGAGATAACTCCCATTCTCCAGAGCAGACTGTAACCCGATGAGAGTTGTAATATCTCCTCTGAACTGCACCTGAACTACAGTAAATGATAAAGTGACTTTCCTTGTCTCCTGCCTTATTACTCCGTGCCTTCTACTTCCATCACAATCTCTGGGGGTTTGCCCTAGTTGGAGAGGGTTAAACATCTGCACTGCCATCACCATCTATTCCCCCAGGGATCATCTGCAGTGCCAGCTATACTACAGTCGAACACTCCAACTATCTTCATGAATCACTACATAAACCTTATTCCCATTCAATTCTACCCCTTTTAAATGACCGCCTGGGGCCACGGACCGGGTCACCGCCACTGTGACATCTCCCATTGAAGCTAACGGGCTCGGTACCGAGTATCCCACGGCCCCTGGGGAACATCACGTCCCTTTCCAGGGGGGAAGCAACTGGCAAAATTTACTTTTGTATCGTGGATAGAACAGACTGGCAACTCAGTAGTCAGCATTATTTTGAATCCTAACAATACGAGCAACAATCATGTTGCAGCTAGTGCTGCAAGAAGGCGCTCATGGGTCTGTGGCGCCCCTGAGGCTCAGTCACCACAGAGGTACTGCACCTTCTCCTAAGGTGTAGTGCCCCACCACCTAGGTAAGTTGGGAACTCCTTTCCACACTCCAACACCTGCACCCACACACAGGATAGTTCAGCAATGGACCAGATTGCGGCTCCATGCTTAGAGGATAGCAGAGCACCTTTCATGGGTCCTTGCTTTGTAACACGAGATGTGCTGGGAGGTGGGTGGAGTTAGATATAAAAGAGTGGGAAAGTTTAGAATTACAGGTCAGTCAGTCAGGAGGGACTGAGGACGGATCCCTGGAAGGAGGGATGGAGGAAGGAGTGCTGCAGCTGCCTCAGTGACCTGAGCCAGCTGGCACGGGAAAGGAACAGAAGGAGAAAGACGTAGAACTGCAACCTAAGCTTCCATAAGAGAGAGAAGGAACAGCGCGGAATGAAGGAGTAGGAGAACAGAGAGGAGTTGTGGGTTGGAAGAGGAACCCTGCCTATAGGTTCTCAGCGCAAGGCCGGGGCCCGGTCCCCGAGGTTGTATGGACACTTATGGTTCTGCAGCAGACACCGGTGGAGTAGTTGGCTGTAAATGCACTACTCCCATCCAAGTCTTGGGGCACAACAGCAACTGAATAGAGAGCCAGGACTCTGGAGAAAGGATTCCCCGATAGAAGCTACAGCTGTCTGTCATACAAGTAGAGATGTTAGGAACATCCAACAGGAGGAACTTCAGAGTACCACGGTACTGGAGCTCTTCACACTAAAAGGCGCAATAGAGGAGTCGTTCAGGAAAGGTACATGTTGGCGGAGTGTTGGAGATGAGAATCCTGACTTGCCCGGGAGGTTGTTTGAGTCTCTGCCCCAGAGGACATGGCACGGAGGCAGGCACCAGTGTGTACCATGAACTGTGAGTAAAGCTTTGGAACTGCAAGCCCTGGTGTCCACCATTCACTTGTGCGCCAATGCCGTCAGCACTGCTACATCTGGGTACCAACATTCCTCACACCGCCTGCTCCTATACACTGCCCTGGGGTTACAGCTTCACCTGTGGGGAGCTATACCATCTATGCTGTAACACACCATCAGCCCCAGAGGATCTGCATGCAGCGTTGGCTTAACATCTTGCTTGCCAAACACCACAGGTGGCGTCACGAACTACTTCATTCCCCCATTGCTTTGGCGCCCAGGGCCATGGACCGGGTCACCGTTGCTGTGACACATCCCACTGGCACCGGGCCGGTACCGAGTACCCCACAGCCCTGGGACGAGGGGCGACCCAGGTCGATCTCTTTCATGAGCTTAAGGTGTTGTGCATGCATTTGTTTTTGCCTCCTATTGACTCTTATGGCATTTGGTTTTGTTCGGCAAATATTCAACGAATATTCACTCATCTACACTCCTGAACAATGTGAGCAGGTAGGAAGATGCAGTAACAGGTCGGAGGCAGAACAAGCGTTAACGTGGGGTTTAATTTAACAGGTATACTCCTCACAGGGAGAAAACAGATAAAACAGTATAAAGGAACACAGAGGATGTAACTCAGGGGAAGCGGATGTGAAGCATAGGGTAGGAAGTTCAAGGATAGCAAACTTATCAGTCTGACGACTTCAGAATGCAGTTAGTTCAGGATGTGGACGTTGGCGCCAAAGCAGTGGCACATAAGGGGTTCGGTATGGTCCTGGAAAAGATGGCGACCTGGATCCTGGCGGCGGCAGTGATTCCTCGTGGTCCAGTGTAGTCCTGGAAAAGATGACGTCTTGGCTCCTGGCGGCGATGGTGATTCCTTGTGATCCGGTCGGTGATCGGTGTGTCAGGAAACGATGAGCTGAATAGAGCACAGTCTTTCCCCCTGTCAGCATAAAGAGACAATGAACGACTCAACTCCAGTACAAAGGGAAACCCCTCATAGTGGGTGTCCCACTTCTCCTGTCGGTGCATGCACAGGCTTATGTCCTGACTGAGATTCCTGTCACTCACGGTCAGCGATGTCAGCGGGGACCAGGTATGTAGTTGTCGGCAGTCTCTGTTAACAGCTTTTAGCCTCTGCTGATTTTTGCCCACTCTGGCAGTTGTCCCCCCCGCAGAAACCCTGATACTGCCCTCCTGCGCGATTTACGTTCCCACGGCAACTAACTGATTTGCCGCACACTTTGGCCCCTTTATCTTAGCTACGCCCCCTACTCCTAGGTGCAGAGGTCGGTCCGGGGCTTTAAGCTTTTCCCTGTGAAACCTGGGTGACAGCCCCGACAGTTCCGGATTCGTCACGGAGTAGGTAGGCCTAGTCCGGGTCTTCTCCTTACACAAATGCCACCCAGAAAAAGAATAACCTAGGAGCTCTAATGTAAGAGCGCAAGTAACATCATAAGCCAGAGGGTGGGAGTGGAAGCGTTAAAGGTTTGAAGGGGACATAGATAAATACATTGTATAGTGGTGAACATGCTAGTAATTTGATTGGTAAGAGGGGTTGGGTTGCAGAGGAGAAATAAAAGGTGAGGGGATAGCAGTTTACCTCCTCTTGGATCCAGCACGAACGGACAACTGCAGCAGAATCCCAAGAACCATGGCTGACATCATAACCTGCTGGAGATGGGTGAGGGCGGCATCTGCAGTCCACAATCCAGGCTTCATCCAGGAGCACCTGCGTGCAAACCTGCACAGCCATTCAAGCTGCAGTGTCTGCAACTCTCACCTTTACATCACACGCTTCAGGTGTCACACGGTGAGGTCTGTGGCGGGGAATAGGTCTGCGTCAGAGGCTCATTAAGTGTTATGTCCTTTTGTATGATGGGCGCTATTGAGGGGATTGTAACTCTGGTCACATCATTATATTTGGCAAGCATAGGTCCTGCATGGTTAGGGGTATTAACTAGAGATGGGTGAACCGGAACAGTTAAATTCAGTATTTGTACTGAACATCTAATGTGTGTGCACGGACACCGAACACAGACTTCAACAGGAAGTCCATGTTACTGTCCGTGTCCCCGAACAGTGGGTGTTTGTTGCGCTGTCATTAAAAAATTATTACCGCCGGTCAGAGAGCCGCGGTTCCTATGCTCAAATGACAACGTGAGAGCGCAGCTGTGATCAGAGGTAAGAAGTTTATCTCTGGTCACTGATGTTGGCTGATAGGACTACTCCTATCATCAGTCTACTCCTGATGCTGCTAATAATAGCAAGAGCAGGCCGCGACTGATGGGACCTGAACTTCAAATAATTTAAAGGGGAAAAAAAACCGGAGTGGGTTTCCCTGTATTTTTGAGATCCATCCAGGCAAATCTCATAACTGCAGGCTGCAATCCTCAGCTGTCAGCATTAGCACGGTTGGTCATCAAGAATAGAGGGGTCCCCAAGCTGTTTTTTAATTTAAATAAATAATTTTAAAAAACTGCATTGGGACTCCCCATTTTTGACAACCAGCCTTCCTAAAGCAGACAGCTGGGGGCTCGTATTCTCAGGCTGGTAAAGGGCCATGGACGTTGCTCTGGCACCCAAACCCGAACTTTTTTTAACTGTTCGTCCCATCGCTAGTATTAACCGTGTGGTGTAAATACCTTACTCCCTAGATTAGTGTGGTGCGGCCACAGAAAGATCCCTAAGATGGGGAGTTTGTCTCTGGCCTGGGCCTATTAGCCGTCATGTAGTGATTTAACCCCTTCATGACCTTTGACGCCACGTAGGCGTCATGAAAAGTCGTGCCAGAATGATCCATGACGCCTATGTGGCGTCATGACTTTAAAGCCCCCCTGTGGGTCGGGTGACCTAGGTCACTGAAAGGTCACCGACCCACAGATACAGGGGGCTTTGTTCTTCACCACAGGGGGCGTGGCTTCACCCCACGTGGCTACGATCGCTCTGATTGGCTGTTAAAAGTGAAACAGCCAATCAGAGCGATAGTAATATTTCATCAATGAAAATTGATGAAATATTGCAATCCAGCCATGGCCGATGCTGCAGTAACATCGAACATGGCTGGAGACCGTGATCCGACCCCCCCCCACCGGCTCAAGGGGCCGATCGGCCCCCGATACCGACTGATGGCGGCACTGTGGCGCCGCCGTCATCATCGGCTCCCCTCCCCCTTCTCTGTGCTCCCCCCACCTTCCGACCCCCCCGATACCTCCGATGTCCCTCTCTGCCTCCCGGTGTCCCGCGGTCCCGGACCATGGGCGCCGCCATCTTGAAAATGGCAGGCGCAGTCCGCCCGCCGGCTGCAATTTCCCTTCATTCTATTATGATCACTGTGATAAACTCTCACATTGATCAAAATAGAATGAAAAGTAAATAAACCCCCCGTTTATCACCCCCATAGGCAGGATCAACTAATAAAATAAAGAAATTATTTTTATTTTTCCACTAGGGTTAGGGTTGGAAAGAGGGTTAGGGTTGGAAAGAGGGTTAGGGTGGGAAGGAGGGTTAGGGTGGGAAGGAGGGTTAGTGTTAGGGTTGGAAAGAGGGTTAGTGTTAGGGTTGGAAAGAGGGTTAGGGTTGGAATTAGGGTTAGGGTTGGAATTAGGGTTAGGGTTGGAATTAGGGTTAGGGTTGGAATTAGGGTTAGGGTTGGAATTAGGGTTAGGGTTGGAATTAGGGTTAGGGTTGGAATTAGGGTTAGGGTTGGAATTAGGGTTAGGGTTGGAATTAGGGTTAGGGTTGGAATTAGGGTTAGGGTTGGAATTAGGGTTAGGGTTGGAATTAGGGTTAGGGTTGGAATTAGGGTTAGGGTTGGAATTAGGGTTAGGGTTGGAATTAGGGTTAGGGTTGGAATTAGGGTTAGGGTTGGAATTAGGGTTAGGGTTGGAATTAGGGTTAGGGTTGGAATTAGGGTTAGGGTTAGAACTAGGGTTAGGGTTGGAATTAGGGTTAGGGTTGGAATTAGGGTTACGGATAGGGTTAGGGGTGTGTTGGGGTTAAGGTTATGGTTACGGTTGGGATTAGGGTTAGGGATGTGTTGGGGTTAGGGTTGGGGTTAGGGGTGTGTTGAGGTTAGGGTTGGAGTTAGAATTGTGGGGTTTCCACTGTTTAAGCACATCAGGGGGTCTCTAAACGCGACATGGTGCAACCATTGATACCAGCCAATTTTGCGTTCAAAAAGTCAAACGGTGCTCCCTCTGTTCCAAGCCCCGACGTGTGCTCAAACAGTGGTTTACCCCAACATTATGGGGTATCAGCGTACTCAGGAAAAATTGCACAACAACTTTGGTGGTCTAATTTCTCCTGTTACCCTTGGGAAAATAAAAAATTGGTCGCTAAAAAATTATTTTTTTGGAAAAGAAATGATTTTTTTATTTTCACGTCTCTGTGTTATAAGCGTCTGTGAAGCACTTGGGGGTTCCAAGTGCTCACCAGACATCTAGATAAGTTCCTTGGAAGGTCTAGTTTTCAAAATGCGGTCACTTGTGGGGGTTTCTACTGTTTAGGCACATCAGGGGCTCTGCAATCGTAACGACGACCGCAGACCTTTCCATCAAAGTCTGCATTTCAAAATGTCACTACTTCCATTCTCAGCCCTTACGTGCGCCCAAACAATGGTTCCTCCCCACATATGGGGTATCAGCGTACTCAGGACAAACTGGACAACAACTTTTGGGGTCCAATTTCTCCTGTTACCCTTGGGAAAATAAAAATTTGCGAGCTAAAAACTCATTTTTGAGGAAAAAAAATGATTTTTTATTTTCACAGCTTTGCGTTATAAATAGTGTTGAGCATTCCGATACCGCAAGTATCGGGTATCGGCCGATATTAGCTGTATCGGAATTCCGATGCTTAGTTCCGATACTTTTTTCATATCGAATACCGGAATCGGAAGTTCCCATAATGCTAGGAGCCCGCTCGATTTGATTCAGCCAATGGGGATCCTCAGAAGTGTGGGCACATCCTGTTAGGCATGTAGGCATGTTAACTACTGGCATGGCTGTGATTGGCTGCTGAAATGATGTCATGATGCACTATAAAAACCGCAGCAGCCGCCATTTCTGGTCACTCTGCTGTGAATTCAGTTAGGGACAGGCTGCTGTTGAAGACTGTGAGGGACAGTTAGAAATAGCGATTCCACAAAACATATAGTGCTTAACCCAGGCTACATAAACCACCACTGTAGCTTGCTTTTCCCTAGCAGTGCTGTTTTCACAGCTGTCTGCAAGGGCTGTGTGAGTGCAGACCCACGCTGTGTAGTGTGTCCTGCAGGCACGTCTGCTTGTAGGCCGCCCAGCGTGTGTCTCTGCCTCATACACATTTTTCTTTTATTGCTGCTTTTTTTTTCTCCTGTATAGTGTGCTTCCATACGTATCCATATACGTTGGTTGCAAACACTAAAGGAGTGGACAGCGGAGCCTTTCAGCAGCCTTTCAGTGCTATAGCCCATTTCTCTGCACTGTTTTTGGCTGTCTGATAGGTCTCTCTGTGTGTGAGTGCAGCTCACGTTGCAGTGTGTTCTACAGCCACCACTAGCTGTAGTCCACTCAGCGTGCGTCACTGCCTCATACATAGTCCTTTTTTTGCAGCTAATTTAGCCAGATTTTTGCTCCTATATTAGTGTGCTTCCAACCGCATCCATTGTCATTGGTTGGTTGCAAACACTATATAGGATTAGATAGAGGAGCCTTTTTGCTGGCTTGTGCCCTTCAGGGCCAGCCAGGCTAGTATCACCCTATTTTTTGGAGCCTCATCAATTGCATTGTAGGTTAGCTTCCTGCATTGTAATCGCTCCAAAAAGTTTGTGATACTATAGCTTTCAAACTTTGGTCACATCCTTTCCTTTCCCCCCCCAAAAAAAAAAAGAAATAAAGTTCACCAAACACTCCACTTTACAGTTGTCTAGGCCACATTAGATCATATTAAAGTGTAGTACACACACTCTTAGCCAAATTAGTGTTTCTTATCCTGGTTAGCAGGTGTTCAGGAATAAGAACACTAAGCCACCCCTTTTTTACTTTTCTGCCTATCTTTATCAGTCTACCAAGATGAAGAAGGCAGGGAGTAAGGCACGTGGTCGTGGCCGTGGAGTTTCAGCAGGGAGAGGACGGGGGGATTCAGCAGGGAGAGGACGTGGGGATTCAGTGTCTGCTGCGGCCACCAGTGACCCGGCATCCCCCACTTTTACCAGGCAACAGTCCTTCATGCGCAGCTTTGTAGGACCTCGCCGTACCCCACTGCTGCGTGACGAAAAAATTGAAGCCGTTGTCGGATGGATGGCAGCTAACGCATCCACTTCAATGACTTCCGCATCCTCCCAAGGCCAGAGCACTGAAGAGCAACCATCTGTCTCTTCACCTCCTGCCAAATTGCCCAGGCAGTCTGAGAGCCCTGGACAGGAGCCATCTCAATCTTTACTTCTGTTCTCAGAATCTGTTGGCTTGGAAAGAGGTGGCCAGCCAAGCAGCATTCTAGAGCGTGAAGAAGAGGGAGTATGCAGTGATGCGCAACTGCTTTGTCCCTCTGAATCTGAAGAGGCGGGTGGGCCAGTGCCTATTGTCAGCACACCTCAGTGCTCATCTGATGATGATGAGACTCAGTTGCCAATTTCTGGTGCGTACAGTGCTGGCGAGACAACCCAGGACCAGCCGGTGCTTGAAGAGGGGAGTGGAGATGATAAGGGCCTTGACCCATCATGGCGTCAGCCACAGGAAGGTGGTGGGAGCAGCTCTGAGGAAGAGATTCCCCGAACGGCCAAAAGAGGAGGGAGAGGGCGGGGGCAGACTTGGTTGCCTGTAGCCTCCACTTTGGCACCCATGAGGAGCAATCCTCTTCCAAAACACAAAACGGGCGCTCCCAGGACTTGCAGTTCGTGGTCTTTTTTTGACACAGTTGCAGATGACATTTGCTTTGTCAAATGCAAGCTGTGTCATCAGAAAGTGAAACGAGGGAAAAATGTGAGCAACCTCAATACCACAAATATGTGGAAACATGTGCGTACCAAGCACGAGGTGGAGTTACACAGACACACTGAAGATGTAGGCCAACCTTCAGCAGCACCTACCACCTTTTCAGCTCGTGTTGGGGCCTCTTCCTCCAGCTCACACACAGCTGGTTCGGCTTCCTCACTGGAACGCCATGGAAGAACCACTGCCACTGTTGTCCAGAGACCCAGTGAAATTCCACCCACTGAACCACGTTCGCAGTCATCAACTCACTCCCAGGCCACTCACCAGCAATCGGTAGCACAGGCATGGGAGAAAAAGCGGCCATACTCGGCAAACCATCCCCGAGCACTGGCTCTGAATGCCGGCATTGCCAAACTACTGGCCCTTGAGATGCTGTCATTCAGGCTGGTGGAGACTGACACCTTCCGGAACTTTATGTCATTGGCAGTTCCACAATACAATGTGCCCAGCCGCTTTTATTTCAGCAGGCAAGCTGTCCCTGCCCTGCAAAAGCATGTGGAGGGAAAAATTAAAAATGCGCTACTAAATGCCGTCAGTAGCAAGGTCCACCTGACCACCGATGCGTGGACCAGTAGCCATGGACAGGGACGATACCTTTCCCTCACTGCCCATTGGGTCAATGTTGTGGAGCCGGGTACAGATCTGGAGAGTGGCTCTGTACGTATTCTGCCAACTCCAAGGATTGCAGGAATGCAGTCTGTACATATTGAGTCCTCCTCCTACTCTAGTTCCTTGGAATCAGCACTGCGTGAGCCTGTTAGGCCAGATATGAGCACAGGTGTGGCCAAACGTCAACAGGCCATCCTTAAATTAATTTCTTTGGGGAATCGGAGCCACACAGCACAGGAGCTCTGGAATGCCATCAAGCAGGAGAGCGATGTGTGGTTTGTGCCAGCGAATCTCCAGCCAGGTTTGGTAGTGAGTGACAATGGCCGAAATCTAGTGGCAGCTCTGGGCCTAGGCAACCTCACTCACATACCATGTCTGGCACACGTGCTCAATTTGGTCGTGCAGAGCTTTCTGAGGGACTATCCGGATCTTGATGCACTGCTGCACAAGGTTCGCCTAGAGTGTGCTCACTTGCGGCGTTCCAGCATGGCAAGATCGCGCATTGCATCTCTGCAACGCCGATTCCGCCTGCCAGAACATCGCATCATATGTAACCTCCCCACCAGGTGGAATTCAACGTTACATATGTTGGAGCGGTTGTGTGAGCAGCAGGCAGCAGTAATGGAGTACCAGCTGCATCAGGCGCAAACAAGTCGCACTGTGCGCCGGACACACGCCGGACACCACCACTGAGTGGGCCACTATGAGGGACATCTGCCAAGTTTTGCGTACCTTCGATGACTCCACGCGGATGGCCAGTGCAGATGATGCACTAATCAGCATGACTGTCCCCCTCATCTGTCTGCTTCAAAAAACCTTACAAGCACTAAGTGAGGAGGTTTTTGAAGAGGTCGAGGATGAGCAGTCAGAAATGCCATCTGCTTCTGGCAAGTCTGCGCAACGTGCTTCCACACAAAGGCCCAGGCAGGGGACACTTAGTGAGGAGGATGACGAGGAGTCAATGGAGGAGGAGGAACACATCTCTCCAGAGGAGGGAGGTACACAAGGCTCTAGTAGTCAGTGTGTACAGCGAGGGTGGGGTGATGCTGAGCAGGCAGAGATGCTGCCTCAAGCTGGGGACAGCGTTTCCGGTCCAGTTGGCAGTCTACAGCACATGGTTGATTTCATGCTGCAGTGCTTGTTAAATGACCGCCGCATCGCCAACATTCTCCACACGGCTGATTATTGGGTGTACACCCTCCTAGATCCTCGCTACCGGGACAACTTACAAAGCCTCATACCACAGTTGAACCGGGAGCGAAAAATGCGGGAGTACCAAGAAACACTTGTGCAGGCCATCATGTTCTCCATTCCCCCCACAAGTGTTGCTGATAGTGCTTTTCAAAGCAGCCATGTGGGTAGAGGCAGTGGAGGAAGCTCTGCACAAAGAGGTAGCAGAGGCAGTGCCGCAGGACAAGGCAAGGCCAGTATGGCCCAAATGTGGAAAAGTTTTGTGGGACCGCCACAAACGGCTACACCATCACAGACGGCTCCAGTCAGCAGGAGGCAACGTTTCCGTCAGATGGTGACAGACTACTTGTCGTGCCCTGTTAGTGTTCTCCCAGACGGCTCTTCCCCGTTCAAGTATTGGGTCTCTAAGCTGGATACATGGCCAGAGCTTAGCCAGTATGCATTGGAGGTGCTGGCTTGCCCTGCTGCCAGTGTATTATCGGAACGTGTCTTTAGTGCTGCAGGTGGTGTGGTAACAGACCGTCGCATGCAACTATCCGCCGATAATGTTGACCGGCTTACTTTTGTGAAAATGAACAAGGCCTGGATCTCACCTGAATTTGCCAGTCCTCTTCCAGAATAAATATTTGGCTGGCAACAGGATCCAGGTCTCCTGTTGTGTTCATGTTTCTATGACCTGAACTTTATTTCCTGGGCTACAGCAACGCCCGTTGTTGCTCAGAAGTGCTGTCCACACAGACAAAACACTCGCTCATGTGTAAGTGGGGTTCGGTAACGTCAGCTGATCCCCTGCTGTGTGTATGGCAAAGTGTCCTGCTCCCTCCACAGTCAAACAACCTCAGATTTACACCTGGCTCCAAGTAGGCCTCGGCCTACTACCTGATTTTCCCTGGGCTCCGACACCGCCAGTTGGTGCTCAGAAGTGCTGTGCGCACAGACAAAACACTCGCTCATGTGTAAGTGGGGTTCGGTAACGTCAGCTGATCCCCTGCTGTGTGTACGGCAAACTCTCCTGCTGCCTACAACTTCTGACTACCTCTGATTTAATATGTTCTCTGATTTGCCCTCTGTCTCCACTCTGTTTTGAGTATTTCCTCCGGCCTAGAACACGCCTGTTTCTGCTCTCAAGTGCCGTCTGCACAATCCACACTTGTTCCTGTGTTACCTGGGTCCTGTAACATCTGCTCATCTCCAGAGGTGAGCACGGCAATGTCTCCTGCTTTGTCTACATTCCCACTACTTGTAGTGGAAATGTGGACAGAGCAGGAGACATTGCCTGACTCACCTCTAGGGAGAAGCTGGTGTTACAGAACCCCAGTAACACATGAACAAGTGTGGGTTGTGCAGACGGCATTTCAGAGCAGCAACTGGCGTGGTTGGAAGCCAGAGGAAATACTCCTAATTGGAGTATGTTGACAGTTAGTAGTAGTCTAGAAACAAACGCAAACTGCCACCAAGTAGGCCTCGGCCTACTACCTGATTTTCCCTGGGCTACAGCAACGCCCGTTGTTGCTCAGAAGTGCTGTCCGCACAGACAAAACACTCGCTCATGTGTAAGTGGGGTTCGGTAACGTCAGCTGATCCCCTGCTGTGTGTATGGCAAAGTGTCCTGCTCCCTCCACAGTCAAACAACCTCAGATTTACACCTTGCTCCAAGTAGGCCTCGGCATACTACCTGATTGTCCCTGGGCTCCAACAACGCCAGTTGGTGCTTGGAAGTGCTGTCCACACAGAAAAACACACTCGTTCATGTGAAAGTGGGGTTCGGTAACGTCAGCTGATCCCCTGCTGTGTGGAGGGCAAACTGCTGCTGCCTCCAAATTGTGACTACTTCAGATTTAAACATTCTCTGATTTGGCCTCTGTCTCCACTCTGTCTCTAGTATTTCCCCTGACCTCCAGCACCGCCAGTTCCTGCTCACAGTTGCCGTCCACGCATTCCACACGTGTTCCTGTGTTACTGGGGTTCCGTAACGTCAGCAGATCCCCCAATATGTGTCCGCCACTGTCTCCTGCGCTGCCCACCTTCCCACTGCAAGTGGTGGGAATGTGGACAGAGCAGGAGACATTGGCAGACAAACATCAGGGGATCTGCTGACATTACAGAACCCCAGTAACCCAGGAACACGTGTGGATTGGGCAGACGGCTGCTGTACGCATAAACTGGCGGTGTTGGTGGTCACGTGAAATCCTGGAAACAGAGTGAAGACAGATGCCTAATTGGAGCACGTTGACAGTCTGTTGTAGCCTACAAACAATCAAAAACTGCCACCAAGTAGGCCTCGGCCTACACCATGATTGTCCCTGGGCTCCAACAACGCCAGTTGGTGCTCGGCAGTGTCTTTGGCACGGGTACTCCCTGTTGCCCAGCCTGTTTTCAGCACGCCTGCTGTTTCCGGGTAGTGTCAAGGTCACTATGCCACCCATCCGTTGTCCTGTCGTCTTGCGGCCGGGTTAGCCAACTCTACAGTGCCTGCAGTTTAGGTGACTCCTATGTGGGCTGCGGGAACTGGCACTGAAGGCTGGATCCGTAGTGCCAATGGGACATGGACCCCCTGTAGGACTGTGGGTTTCGGTAACTGCGGCCGGCTTGCGGCCTGGCTACTTTGCTTTGAATGGGTACCTTCTGCTACCCACCCGGGTTCCAGCACTGTCTGCTGGTTCTCCCCAGAGCCTTTGGCCTAGGTGCCTCCATGTCGGTATCCGAAGTCCAGCACCGTCAGCTGGTCCTTGGTAGTGCTTTTTAGCGCAGGTACCTTCTGCCTAGTAACCGTGGTCCAGCACCGTCAGCTGTTCCTCGGTAGTGCCATTGGCTCTTGTAGCTTTTGCTACCCATCTGGGTTCCAGCACCGTCAGCTGGTTCTCGGCAGTGTCTTTGGCACGGGTACTCCCTGTTGCCCAGCCTGTTTTCAGCACGCCTGCTGTTTCCGGGTAGTGTCAAGGTCACTATGCCACCCATCCGTTGTCCTGTCGTCTTGCGGCCGGGTTAGCCGACTCTACGGTGCCTGCAGTTTAGGTGACTCCTATGTGGGCTGCGGGAACTGGCACTGAAGGCTGGATCGGTAGTGCCAATGGGACATGGACCCCCTGTAGGACTGTGGGTTTCGGTAACTGCGGCCGGCTTGCGGCCTGGCTACTTTGCTTTGAATGGGTACCTTCTGCTCCCCACCCGGGTTCCAGCACTGTCTGCTGGTTCTCGCCACAGCCTTTGGCCTAGGTGCCTCCATCTCGGTATCCGATGTCCAGCACCATCAGCTGGTCCTTGGTAGTGCTTTTTAGCACAGGTACCTTCTGCTTAGTAACCGTGGTCCAGCACCGTCAGTTGGTCCTCGGTAGTGCCATTGGCTCTTGTTCCTTCTGCTACCCATCCGGGTGCCAGCACTGTCTGCTGGTTCTCGCCACAGCCTTTGGCCTAGGTGCCTCCATCTCGGTATCCGAGGTCCAGCATCATCAGCTGGTCCTTGGTAGTGCTTTCTAGCACAGGTACCTTCTGCTTAGTAACCGTGGTCCAGCACCGTCAGTTGGTCCTCGGTAGTGCCATTGGCTCTTGTTCCTTCTGCTACCCATCCGGGTGCCAGCACTGTCTGCTGGTTCTCGCCACAGGCTTTGGCCTAGGTGCCTCCATCTCGGTATCTGAGGTCCAGCACCGTCAGCTGGTCCTTGGTAGTGCTTTTTAGCACAGGTACCTTCTGCTTAGTAACCGTGGTCCAGCACCATCAGTTGGTCCTCGGTAGTGCCATTGGCTCTTATTCCTTCTGCTACCCATCCGGGTGCCAGCACTGTCTGCTGGTTCTCGCCACAGCCTTTGGCCTAGGTGCCTCCATCTCGGTATCCGAGGTCCAGCACCGTCAGCTGGTCCTTGGTAGTGCTTTTTAGCACAGGTACCTTCTGCTTAGTAACCGTGGTCCAGCACCATCAGTTGGTCCTCGGTGGTGCCATTGGCTCTTGTTCCTTCTGCTACCCATCCGGGTGCCAGCACTGTCTGCTGGTTCTCGCCAGTTTCTCAGCCTTCTTGTACCTTCTGCTACATTTCCAAGATCAAGCTTTTTGAAATTGTCTTTGGTAATCCTTATTGATCTCCATGACGACGACCCTGATGACGACGACCCTGAAGACCACACCAAAGAAGACCAGAAATATGACCCTAAATAATAAGACCAAGAGGACAAAGAACATGAAGACAACCACCAAGATACAGAACAAAAGACAGAAGAACAAGAAGCAGAAGAAGCAAAAGCAGAAGAACAGAAAGCAGAAGAACATTAAGCATAAGACTAAAAATCAGCATAGAAGAAATCAAAATTATAAGCAGAAGAAGACTAAGCAGTAAATGGGGGTGAGTCCGTTCCTCCTCGTGGTGCCCCTGGAAAATGCCTGCTGCTGCAGGCCAAACTGAACGCGGACAAATCCTGTTGTAAATCTTTAGTGACAGGCAGAACGTAAGGTGTAATCTTATAACTTTTATAGATAAGTACTACAGGAATGCCTGTCACCATAAGAAAATGAAGACAAAGAAGAATAGGAAGAAGATGAAGAAATAGCATATTAAAATTGATAATAGCTGAATAAGAAGAATATGAAGAATGGAAAAAAAAAATAATGGGAAGAAGATGAAGAAGAAGAAGAAGATGAATAAGGTGAAGAAAAAGTTGATGAAAAAAATGCTACTGCTGCGGATCATGAAGGAGAAAGTGTGGGAGAAGTACAAAAGAACGTGAAGAGCATGGAAGTTGTGAAACATACATATGTGACAAAATATAAAAAAGGTTAACATAGTCAATATCTTTTTAACTCCGAACGTACTGAAAAAAAAAATTGGAATTAATGCTATGCCATGTGATTTGAATAAACCACTATGCTTTTAATGTCTCCACCACCTCCCACAATACATTCTACATGATTCTTATTTGTTTTCAATTATGTAGAATTAGCCAACAAGGAAATAAAGGGCTTTTTTTTAATTCCGATACCGGAAGTCCCATTGACTTGAATGGGACTTCCGGTATCGGAATCGGCGATACCATCCGATACGATATTTTTGGGTATCGAACGGTATCGCTCAACATTAGTTATAAACTTCTGTGAAGCACTTGGGGGTTCAAAGTGCTCACCACACATCTAGATAAGTTCCTTGGGGGGTCTAATTTCCAAAATGGGGTCACTTGTGGGGGGGTTCCACAGTTTAGGCACACCAGGGGCTCTGCAAATGTAACATGACGCCCGCAGACCATTCCATCAAAGTCAGCATTTCATAATGCCACTACTTCCCTTCCGAGCCACGATGTGTGCCCAAACAGTGGTCCCCACCCACATATGGGGTATCAGCATACTCAGGACAAACTGGACAACAACTTTTGGGGTCCAATTTATCCTGTTACCCTTGTGGAAAAAAAATTGCTGGCTAAAAATCATTTTTTTTAGCAAAAAAAATGATTTTTTGTTTTCACGGCTCTGTATTATAAACTTCTGTGAAGCACTTGGGGGTTCAAAGTGCTCACCACATATCTAGATAAGTTCCTTGGGGGGTCTAGTTTCCAAAATGGGGTCACTTGTGGGGCGTTTCCACAGTTTAGGTACATCAGGGGCTCTGCAAATGTAACATGATGCCTGCAGACCATTCCATCAAAGTCTGCATTCCAAAACATCACTACTTCCCTTCCGAGCCCCGACGTTTGCCCAAACAGAGCAGTGGCCTCCACCCACATATGGGGTACCAGCATACTCAGGACAAACTGGGCAACAACTTTTGGGGTCCAGTTTCTCCTGGTACCCTTGTGAAAATAAAAAATTGTGCACTAAAAAATAATTTTTTGAGTTAAAAAAAATATTTTTTATTTTCACGGCACTGCGTTATAAACTTTTGTGAAGCACTTGGGGGTTCTAAGTGCTTACTATGCATCTAGAAAAGTTCCTTAGGTGGTCTAGTTTCCAAAATGGGGTTATTTGTGGGGGAGCTCCAATGTTTAGGCACACTGGGGCTCTCCAAACACGACAAGGTGTCCGCTAACGATTAGAGGTAATTTTAATTTCAAAAAGTCAAATGGCGCTCCTTCCCTTCTGAGCCCTGCCGTGCGCCCAAACAGTGGTTCCCCCCCACATATGGGGTATCGGTGTACTCAGAACACATTGCACAACAACTTTTGTTGTCCAATTTCTCCTGTTACCCTTGCGAAAATAAAAAATAGCGTTCTAAAAAATCATTTTTGAGGAAAAAAAATGATATTTTATTTTCACTGCTCTGCGTTATAAACTTCTGTGAAGCACCTGGAGGTTCAAAGTGCTCACTACACATCTAGGTAAGATCCATAAGGGGTCTAGTTTCCAAAATGGGGTTACTTGTGGGGGTTTTCACTGTTTAGGCACACAGGGGCTCTCCAAACGCGACATGGTGTCCGATAACGATTGGAGCTAATTTTCCATTCAAAAAGTCAAATAGCGTTCCTTCACTTACGGACCCTGTCGTGCACACAAGCAGTGGTTTGTGACAACATATGAGGTATTGATGTATTCAGGAGAAATTGCCCAACAAATTTTATGATCCATTTTATCCTGTTGCCCATGTGAAAATGAAAAAACTGAGGCTAAAAGAAAATTTTTGTGAAAAAAAAGTACTTTTTTTTTTTACCGATCAATTTGTGAAGCACCTGGGGGTTCAAAGTGATCACTATGCATGTAGATAAGTTCCTTGGGGGGTCTAGTTTCCAAAATGGGGTCACTTGTGGGGGAGCTCCAATGTTTAGGCACACAGGGGCTCTCCAAACGCGACATGGTGTCCGCTAAATATTCCAGCATGTTTTCCATTCAAAAGTCAAATGGCGCTCCTTCCCTTCTGAGCCCTGCCGTGCGCACAAACAGTGGTTTATGACCACATATGAGGTATTGGAGTACTCAGGAGAAATTGCCCAACAAATTTTAGGATCCATTTTATCCTGTTATCCCATGTGAAAATGAAAAAAATTAATGATAAAAGAAAATTTTTGTTGTAAAAATTAAAATGTCCATTTTTTCTTTCCACGTTGCTTTAGTTCCTGCGAAACACTTGAAGGGTTAATAATCTTCTAGAATGTAGTTTTGAGTAGCTTGAGGGGTGCAGTTTTTAGAATGGTGTCACTTTTGGGTATATTCTGCCATATAGACCCCTCAAAGTGACTTCAAATGTGAGGTGGTCCCTAAAAAAAAATGGTTTTGTAAATTTTGTTGTAAAAATGAGAAATCGCTGGTCAACTTTTAACCTTTATAACTTACTAACAAAAAAAAATTTGTTTCCAAAATTGTGCTGATGTAAAGTAGACATGGGGGAAATGTTATTTAGTAACTATTTTGTGTCACATAACTCTCTGGTATAACAGAATAAAAATTCAAAATGTGAAAATTGCAAAATTTTCTAAATTTTTACCAAATTTCTGATTTTTTCACAAATAAACGCAAAAATTATCGACCTAAATTTACGACTAACATGAAGCCCAATATGTCACGAAAAAACATTCTCAGAATCGCTAGGATCCGATGAAGTGTTCCTGAGTTATTACCTCATAAAGGGACACTGGTCAGAATTGCAAAAAATGGCCTGGTCATTAAGGTCAAAATAGGCTGGGTCATGAAGGGGTTAAGTATTTACTTTGTCTATAAGTTGTGGGGTCGCCATTGTTATGGGCGCTCTGGGTTTTGTCATTTTATAATTTAATAAAAGGCTGCTGTTGTCATTTTTCCCAAGTCGCAAGCAGTCGTGTGTCTTATTTGCATGCTTTAGGTATTAAAAGGGGAGTGTTATTGGTTAGTGAATAATTAAATGACAAAATCACTCTTAGCTTGTCATAGGTAGTGTTGAGCATTCCGATACCGCAAGTATCGGGTATCGGCCGATACTTGCTGTATCGGAATTCCGATACCGACTTCCGATATTTTTTCAATATCGGAATTCGGCATCGGAATCGGAAGTTCAGTTGATTGACAGCCTGACGTCATCATGATGCGCGGTGTGTGCGCATCATGATGCGCCGTCATTTCGGGCCTTCCGGGGGTCTCTGCCGGCCTGCCGGGGGGCTGTGCCGGCCTGCCGGGGGGCTGTGTGGACTGCCCGGGGTCTGTACCGGCCTGCCGGGGGGCTGTGCCGGCCTGCCGGGGGGCTGTGCACCCTGTGGGGGTCTGTACCGGCCTGCCGGGGGGCTGTGCCGGCCTGCCGGTGGTCTGTGCACCCTGTGGGGGTCTGTACCGGCCTGCCGGGGGGCTGTGCCGGCCTGCCGGTGGTCTGTGCACCCTGTGGGGGTCTGTACCGGCCTGCCGGGGGGCTGTGCTGATGTCCGGGGGTCTGTGCAAGCATCGTCCGATGGGACTACAAGTCCCATCTGACGATGCCTGCTACCATGACAGTGATTGACACATTAGCCAATGATGGGACAGTAGTAGTCCCATCATCCGGCTAATGTGTTAAATGTTAAAAAAAAAAAAATACTACATACATACTACATGCATGCTACATACATTCTACATGCTACATACATGCTACATACATGCTGCATGCTACATACATACATGCTGCATGCTACATACATACTACATGCATGCTACATACATACTACATGCATGCTACATACATACTACATGCATGCTACATACATACTACATGCATGCTACATACATACTACATGCTACATACATACTACATGCTACATACATACTACATGCTACATACATACTACATGCTACATGCTACATACATACCACATACATACTACATACATACTACATATATACTACATGCATACTACATGCATGCTACATACATACTACATGCTACATACATACCACATACATGCTACATACATACTACATATATACTACATACATACTACATGCATACTACATGCATGCTACATACATACTACATGCATGCTACATACATACTACATGCATGCTACATACATACTACATGCTACATACATACCACATACATACTACATACATACTACATACTACATATATACTACATGCATGCTACATACATGCTACATACATACCACATACATACCACATACATGCTACATACATACTACATACATACTACATACTACATACATACCACATACATACTACATACATACTACATATATACTACATGCATGCTACATACATACTGCATGCTACATGCATGCTACATACATACTACATATATACTACATGCATGCTACATACATACTACATGCTACATACATACCACATACATACTACATACATACTACATGCTACATACATACCACATATATACTACATACATACAATACATTCATACAATACATACATAGACATACAGTACATATAACATAGAGTAACATACTTACCAATACTTGTCACATTGTTCCCCGAAGCCATTGTCTTTTCCGGAATAAATATTAACATAACAAACCACAAAAATACTCACCCACGATCCGAAGCAGTCCACGAGTGTGTCCCACGACGATCTTGGGTAGAGAACTGCAGCATCAGATGATGCTGCCGTTCTCTACGGGCTGCAGGAATCCAATGACGGAAGGTAGGTATCCTTCCGCACTGTATTCCTCCGCCACTTAAAAAAAAAAAAGTCCCTAGTCTCACTTTATGCCATTGCTGCGTGGGAATTTCCCTGTGAAACACGTTGTGTATCTTGTACACCGCGGGAAGTTCCAAGCGATAAGCTACTGGGTTAATGATGGCAGAAATCCTAAAAGGCCCAATAAACCTTGGACCCAGTTTTAAAGAAGGGATTTTGAGTTTTATGTTCTTCGTAGCTAACCACACCCATTCACCCACACACAGGTCCGGACCTGGCACGCGTCTACTGTCAGCCACCCGTTTGTACCTGGCACTCATGCTCAACAAACGCTGTTTCACCCGCCTCCAGACTGATGACAATTGGGCTCCTAGCTGATCCTCCTCCGGGACACCCCCGGAGTCACCCTGACGTAAGGTACAAAACTGAGGATGTTGACCGTACACACAAAAGAATGGAGACTCTCCTGATGACTCTTGGCGGTGATTATTTAATGCGAATTCGGCCAGAGGAAGGAAAGTAGACCACTCCTCCTGGTTGTCGGACACAAAGCATCGTAAATACTGTTCTAGATTTTGGTTCATGCGCTCAGTTTGTCCATTAGACTGTGGATGAAACGCCGATGAATGTGACAACTTGATCCCCAACCTTGAGCAAAAAGCTTTCCAAAACCTCGCCACAAATTGCGTACCCCTATCAGATACTATGTCAGACGGTACTCCGTGGAGTCTGACCACCTCCTTCACAAATACCTGAGCCAACGTCTTAGCATTGGGCAAAGAGGACAACGCCACAAAATGCGCCATCTTTGAAAAACGGTCAACCACCACCAGGATGACCGTGTTCCCTGCTGAGGCTGGCAAGTCAGTGATAAAATCCATGGAGATTTCTGTCCATGGCCTATTGGGTACCCCCAGAGGCTGTAGCGTGCCAGCAGGACGGGTTCGGGGTGACTTAGCCCTAGCGCACGTGATGCAAGCTGCCACGTACGAGACCACGTCCTGCCGGACTTTGGGCCACCAGAAACGACGCGATACCAGCTCTAAGGTGCCCTTCACCCCTGGGTGACCAGCCAGTACCGAATCGTGGTGTTCCTTCAACACCTTAGGCCGAAGATGCAGGGGTACAAATGATTTGTTGGCGGGAAGTCCTGGTGGTACCTCCTCTTGGGCCTCGGCAATCTCCGCCTCTACCTCAGTCGTGAGAGCCGAGACCACTACCCCTTTCTGGAGGATGGGTACCGGCTCTTCCCGAGGTTCTCCCCCCGGAAAACACCTAGACAAAGCATCCGCCTTGGTGTTTTTAGCCCCGGGACGGTACGTCACAAGAAAATTGAAACGAGTAAAAAACAATGCCCAGCGAGCCTGCCTAGGAGACAGACGCTTGGCCGACTCCAGGTAGAGCAGATTCTTATGGTCGGTGATAACTGTGACCTGGTGAGCCGCCCCCTCCAAGAAGTGTCGCCATTCCTCAAAAGCCAGCTTGATGGCCAACAACTCCCTGTTGCCGATATCATAATTCCGTTCGGCCGGCGACAACTTCTTGGAGAAGTAGGCGCAAGGATGCATCTCGCTCAAGGACGAGCCTTGAGACAGTACTGCCCCCACTCCCACCTCCGACGCATCAACCTCTACCACAAAAGGTTTAGACACGTCTGGTTGCACCAGAATGGGGGCTGAAGCAAAACTATTCTTCAGACGCTCAAATGCACGTATAGCCACCTCAGGCCAGTTCGCCAGATCGGCACCCTTTTTTGTCATGTCCGTGAGCGGTTTGGCGACAGTCGAAAAGTGTTTTATAAATTTCCTATAATAATTCGCAAACCCAAGGAACCGCTGGAGTGCTTTCAGACTCTCCGGCCTCTCCCATTGCAACACCGCTTGCACCTTAGCGGTGTCCATTTTAAAACCAGCTGCGGACACAATATATCCCAAAAAGGGCAACTCCTGGACAAAAAATAAACATTTTTCCAGCTTAGCATAGAGCTGGTTCTCCCGGAGCAACTGTAACACCTGCCTAACATGCTGCAAATGAGTGTCCCGATCGCTAGAATAAATGAGGATATCATCCAGGTATACAATCACAAATCTCCCCAGGACATGAGCAAAGACATCATTAATAAAATGTTGGAAAACGGCAGGCGCGGTGGTCAACCCAAACGGCATAACCAGACTCTCAAAATGACCCTCAGGAGTGTTAAACGCCGTCTTCCACTCATCCCCCTGACGGACCCTTATGAGGTTATACGCCCCCCTGAGGTCCAGCTTGGAAAACCATTTTGCCCCCGCTACCTGGTTGAACAAATCCGGGATCAACGGCATTGGGTAGGGATCACGGATAGTAATCTGGTTTAACTCTCGGAAATCCAGACACGGGCGTAACCCCCCATCTTTCTTCTTAATGAAGAAAAACCCCGCGGCTACAGGCGAGGACAAAGGCCGGATGTGACCTTTGCTCAGACTCTCCGCGATGTAGTCTTTCAGAGCTTGTCTCTCAGGACCAGAAATATTAAACATCCTGGCCTTAGGTAATTTGGCCTCGGGTTTTAACCTAATAGCACAGTCATAGGCTCTATGTGGAGGCAGTTCTGAGCAACCCTTCTCAGAGAAAACATCCGCGAAATCCTGCAAAGCCTCCGGCAGGCTGGGCGTCACGGCGGACACACATGTGGCCAAGCAATTGTCTTGGCAGAAACCACTCCATTGTACTATGTCCTGAGTTTTCCAATCAATTACCGGGTTGTGCCTGGACAGCCATGGAAAACCCAGGACCATTTGAGCTGGGAGATTACGGAGGACCCTACATGTAACCGACTCAGAATGTAGGACCCCAATGTGGAGTTTCACCTCTGCCACAAACTCAGTAATCTCCCCTTGAGGGAGGGGAACAGCATTAATGGTCACCACCTGTATGGGGTGAGGAAGTTTTTCAATCTTAAACCCGGCGGTGTGTGCAAACTCCTCGTCTATGAGATTAGTGGCGGAACCGCTATCCACAAACACTGATATAGGTAGCTCTCTGCCGGCGACAATAACCTTGGCAGGGAGCATACATTGAGATACCATCATGGAGGATATGCATACGCTCAGTTGGGTCTCCTCCATACCCTCTGAGCTTAACAGTTTTCCGCCGGTTTGACCCTCTTAGGTAGTACCGGGCAAACGTTAACATAATGACCTCCTTTACCACAGTAGAAACATGCTCCGGACTTCCGGACTCCCGGAGCGCGAGGCTGAACCTGTGCCACGCCAGCAATCTGCATAGGTTCAGGGGACTCATCTACTTCAACCACACCTGCACCTCTGTTTTCCCCCAGAGGTAGCGTCTCCTGTGCCCCCTGACGAAAACGGCGATCAATACGTATCACCAAACTCATGGCAGACTCCAATGATGCCGGAGTCTCATACATCAGGAGGGCTTGTTTCACCCTCCCTGATACCCCATGAATAAACTGGCTCCGCAGTGCTGGGTCATTCCACTGTGTGTCTACAGCCCAGCGGCGAAATTCCGAACAATAGTCTTCTGCCAAGCGCTCCCCCTGGCGGAGGGCGCGGATTTTAGATTCCGCTAGAGCCAGTCGGTCAGGGTCATCGTAAATGAGCCCGAGGGCAGAAAAAACATTATCGACCGAATGAAATGTAGCAGAGTCAGGTGGTAAGGAAAATGCCCATGCTTGGGGGTCACCACTCAGTAATGACAACACCAGCCCTACTCGCTGGGCCTCATTACCTGAGGATATTGGCCGCATGCGGAAGTATAATTTGCAGGCCTCCCGAAATACGACAAATTTGCTGCGATCGCCTGAAAATCGTTCTGGCAGCGGAAACTTCGGCTCTGCACCGATACCTGCAGATGCCGTTTGCACCTTTGCTACTACCAGGCCCTGCTGCTGAACTGCCCCATTCAACTCGGAGACCTGTATGGACAGCGCCGCCAACTGGCGGGTTATGGAATCTAATGGATCCATGGACTCCTGAAAAAATGTGGGCCGATTATAATGTCACGGGGGCTTAGTTCAACTAAGGCTGAAATACCCGGGGCCCCTGTGGTGTCCCTTTACTAGGGGAAACCCTGTCTGACCCTCAACCCAGGGTTTTTGCTGAAGGTGCAAATGCCTGAGCCTCCGACCTTTCCTTATCTCCTGCTCAGCCCTGCACTTAACCCTCCACCCTCCACCCAGTGAGAAGTCACCACCAAAGCTCCCACACAAATAATGACAGACAGGGAGAACTTAAACTGCACTGCGCCGCACACACACAGGAATAAACAGTAATGTGAACAGGGCACAACTAAACACAAATATGGGAAGGAGAAAGGATAACGACGGATCATACGACACCAGATATGAATCTCTCTCTCTTGAACACCTCCACTCCAGACCGGAACCACTTGGTATGAAACACAAGCTATAATCGGCGACGCCCATAGGCCAGCATGACTATTTAAAGACCGTGGGCGTGACTAACCATCCAACCTGGTCTCCAGCAGGATTAACCCCCAAGAGCCTGAAGATCAGGCCGGCGCCACTGAGGCTATAGTGGCTGGAGGTGGAACTACCTCTGCCTGCCGGATGCTGTGGTGTGAACAGCGTCCGACATGACAAGCATGTATGTAGTATGTATGTGGTATGTATGTAGCATGTAGTATGTATGTAGCATGCATGTAGTATATATGTAGTATGTATGTAGCATGTAGTATGTATGTAGCGTGCATGTAGTATATATGTAGTATGTATGTAGCATGTAGTATGTATGTAGCATGCATGTAGTATATATGTAGTATGTATGTAGCATGTAGTATGTATGTAGCATGCATGTAGTATATATGTAGTATGTAGCATGTAGTATGTATGTAGCATGCATGTAGTATATATGTAGTATGTAGCATGTAGTATGTATGTAGCATGCATGTAGCATGTACTATGTATGTAGCATGCATGTAGTATATATGTGTTATGTATGTAGCATGTAGCATGCATGTAGTATGTATGTAGTATGTATGTAGTATATATGTGGTATGTATGTAGCATGCAGTATGTATGTAGCATGCATGTAGTATATATGTAGTATGTATGTTGCATGTAGTATTTATGTAGTATGAATGTAGCATGTATGTAGCATGTAATTTTTTTTTTTTTTTACATTCAACACATTAGCCGGATGATAGGACTATTACTGTCCCATCATTGGCTAATGTGTCAATCACTGTCATGGTAGCAGGCATCGCCCGATGGGACTTGTAGTCCCATCGGACGATGCCTGCACACACACAGGCCCCCGGCAGCTGGCACAGACCACCGACAGCCGGCACAGGCTCCCGAGAGGCCCGCACAGACCACTGACAGCCGGCACAGGCCTCCGGCAGACCCCCGAAGCCTGCACAGACCACCGGCAGGCCGGCACAGCCCCCTGGCAGGCCGGCACAGCCCCCCGGAGCCTGCACAGACCACCGGCAGGCCGGCACAGCCCCCCGGCAGGCCGGCACAGACCACCGGAGCCTGCACAGACCACCGGCAGGCCGGCACAGCCCCCCGGCAGGCCGGCACAGACCACCGGAGCCTGCACAGACCCCCTGGCAGGCCGGCACAGCCCCCCGAAAGGCCCGTACAGACCCCAGAGAGGCTGTACAAGGGCAGGAAAGGGTTTTTCTTATTCCGATACCGGAAGTCCCATAGACTTGAATGGGACTTCCGGTATCGGAATCGGCGATACCGATACTTTTTTTAAAGATCGGCCGATACCATCCGATACGATACTTTGAAGTATCGGACGGTATCGCTCAATTCTAGTCATAGGCTATGTGCACACGCTGCGGTTTTTGCTGCGGATCCGCTGCGGTTTTGGCCACAGCGGATCTGCAGCAGTTCTGCAGACAGTGTACAGTAGCATGTTATCCTATGGGATTTATATTCTGCTGTGCACATGCTGCGGATTTTTAACTGCGGAAAAGCTGCGGTTTTGAATCCGCAGAAAGAAATGACATGTGACTTCTTTTCTGCGGATTCTGCTGCGGTTTACCACCTATTCCATTGTAGAGGTGATAAACCTCAGGGAAAACCACAGGCCAATCCGCAGGTAAAACCGCAGGCCAATCCGCAGGTCATTTTACCTGCGGTTCCGCAGATACAAATCCGCAGCGGAATCCGCACAAAGAATTGAGATGCTGCGGATTTGAAACCCGCAGAAAAACCGCACGGAAAATTCCGCACTGTCTGCACTGCGGTTTTCACTTTACATTGATTTTAATGGTACTATACACAGCAGCAAAAGCTGCTGCAGATCCGCAGGACCAAAACCACTGCGGATCCGCAGCATGTGCACACACCCTTAGAGAGCAGGAAAAAAGAACAAAGTTCATTTTCTCCTAGTAGCTGTACTGTCAGTCCGGTGGCCAGGAAGCTTTGTACGGCGATTAACCACTACATCTGTAGGTATATAGAGTTTTCCGAAGTGACAGATTTATTTAAACACAAATTGGCAACAAAGTTGATGTATTGAGGGTAATTTACTGCTATACCCAACCAGCTCCCACAATCCCTCTCTCCTGACCCTGTAGTGTGGCCTATATATGTAGTAGTTCCTAATGGGAATTATGCAAATTGTCTCTTCAGAGAGGAAGAGGACTAGAACTCTAGTGCCACCTATTGGAGGTAGCAATCCTAAAAGTCAATGTTGACCCTTTAACGAGCCTAGTAACATGACTTAGGATAAAAGCCAAGCCAGAATCTCCATTTGCAGACACTGTGTTTCAGGGTACTGCCCCTCATCAGTGCAAAGTGGGAGAAGATCTGGTTTGGCTGTGAGAGAGGCGTCTGACCGATATCCAAGAAGTATAAGCACGCAGTGTGGGGTGCAGCACGCAAGTATCACAGAAGCTAAGCATCACAGAAGCTAAGCATCCAGCAAAATGGCAGTTATACATGGCATGGAATTAACATTCATCTACTCTCTTCACACAGGTAATTAACTGAGCCACCCTGCATGTATTTACTCCATTCACTGCTAGTAAGCAGCCTGAATGATACAACTTCCCACCTCTGCTGCCTCTATTCTCTGCTGCAATATATCCAAATGGTACAACTCCATACTTCTGCTGCTTTACTATTTTGCTGCATATTTTAATGTGCTAGCTAAAGCTTTGGTATAATTCATGTGTTGCACTGTATGTAATACTTACTGTTTTAGATCCGTGACTGGGGCCTTTCTAGATCTTATCAGGTGGAAGGTGCTACAGCATATTTACACATCTTGGTCTAGTGCCTTTGATCATCTAACCATCCCCTGGTCTGCTGGCCCCAGCTGCCAAATTATACCCAACCAGCTCCCACAATCCCTCTCTCCTGACCCTGTAGTTTGGCCTATATATGTAGTAGTTCCTAAGGGGAAGAACACAGTGTGGGGTGCAGCACGCAAGCATCCCATAATCAAAGCATCACAGAAGCTAAGCTTCCAGCAAAATGGCAGTTATACATGGCAGTTAGTCAGAGCAGGAGTCAGGTAACCCACACTTTGCTCTCCCCTTTAACCATGTGCTTTATTTTTATCCTCCTGTGTTCCCTTGCCATCCACATTCACCACCCTATCCCCCCTCCATCACGACTCATACACATCAGCCCCTCTATACTTCCCTTTCCCATGTACAGCTCCCATGCACTCATCACCTTCCTGAGAAACCTCAGCCCATCTTGCCTAAACACATCGGAGTAAAAAACTACTTACAATTCCAACAACTATTTGCTCTTTATCTTCCTACTCCTACTGATTTCAGGGGACATCTCCCCCCATCCTGGTCCACCATCCCCCAACCTCAACCCCTACCCTACCTCATGTCGAAACCATAATAATCTTATTAACATTACTTGCACTCCCTCATCTCCATCTTTTAAGGCTAGTTTCACATTAGCGTTTTTTTGCGCAGCGCATCGGGCGCATAAAAAACGCAAAGAAAAACGCAAAACAAACGCACGTTTTTTTAACGTCATGCGCACGCTGATGTGTAAAAAAAACGCAGCGTTGTTTGCGTTTTACATGCGTTTTTTGCATGCGTTGGCGTTTTTTATGCGCATGCGTTTTTAAGTGTGACGTTTTTTCCATTGTCTAGAGAACATTCTAGACTTGTTTAACTCAAAAACGCATGCGCAAAAAAACGCAAGCGTGCGCAAGACCATGCGCACGCATGCGTTCCCATAGGCTCCAATGTGGTGTTTTTGCGCATTCCGTGCGCAAGCGTGCGCATGCGTTTTTTTGACGAGACAGGGCGGAACCAAAAATGCAACATGTTGCGTCTGGCGCGCCTGGCGCAAAAGACAAAAAAACGCATGCGCACGAAAACGCAAGTATGCGCAAGACCATGCGCACGTCATGTTAAGTATAGGTGCGCAGTGCGCATGCGCACGGGTGCGCACGATGCGCTGCGCACAAAAGCGCTAATGTGAAACCAGCCTAATTGTGCCCTCTGGAATCCACGGTCTGCATGTAACAAGCTTCCTTTCCTACACAACTACTTTCTGAACAATTCTCTTAATCTGTTGGCCCTCACTGAAACCTGGATTCAGGATTCTGACACTGTCTCTCCTGCTGCCTTTTCCTATGGTGGCTTACAATTCTCTCACTCCCCGAGACCCACAAACAGACTTGGTGGTGGAGTCGGCATACTCCTGTCCCCACAATGCACTTTCCAGGTCATCCCCCCAGTTCCATCACTCTTATTCCCTTCTTTTGAGGTCCACACCATCAGGCTCTTCCGTCCCCTCTCCCTCAGGGTAGCGGTCATATACCGGCCCCCAGGCTCACCCACCCACTTCCTTGACCACTTTTCAGCCTGGCTACCACACTTCATGTCCTCAGAACTTCCAACCCTCATTCTAGGAGACTTCAACATCCCCATTAACAGCCATACCTCCACATCTGCATCCCAGCTTCTATAACTAACCACCTCTCTAGGCCTCTCACAGCTTTGAACCTCTGAGACACACAAGGACGGTAACACCCTTGATCTGGTCTTCGGCCGGCTCTGTTCAATCTCCCACCTAAATAACTCACCACTTCCACTCTCTGACCACAACATTTTCTCCTTCATGCTCACAAATCCTCGCCCACCCCAGCTCACTCCTACCTACCACACAGTCAGAAATCTACAAGCTATTAACCCTCAGACACTTTCAGATTCCCTACACTCATCACTGTCCCCAATCTCCTCTTTTTCCTGTCCTAATCTGGCTGTTCATCACTACAATGACACTCTTAGAAGCACCCTTGACCATGTAGCTCCCCTCACCCTCAGAACCTCCAAACACAGAGTAAAACAGCCCTGGCTCACATTGCAAACTCAACTTCTCCAGCGATGCTCTAGGAGTGCTGAACGCCTATGGAGAAAAACCTCTCTATAGAATCATAGAATCGTAGAGTTGGAAGGGACCTCCTGGGCCATCTGGTCCAACCCCCTGCTCAAAGCAGGATTCGCTAAATCATCCCAGTCAGATGTCTGTCCAGCCTCTGTTTGAAGACTTCCATTGAAGGAGAACTCACCACTTCTCGTGGCAGCCTGTTCCACTCATTGATCACTCTAACTGTCAAAAAGTTTTTTCTAATATCTAATCTGTGTCTCCTCCCATTCAGTTTCATCCCATTGCTTCTAGTCTTTCCTTGTGCAAATGAGAATAAAGTTGATCCTTCTACAATGTGACAGCCCTTTAGATATTTGTAGACAGCTATTAAGTCTCCTCTCAGTCTTCTTTTTTGCAAACTAAACATTCCCAAATCCTGCAACCTTTCCTCATAAGACAGGGTTTGCAGACCGGTCAACATTCTGGTCGCTCTTTTCTGAACTTGCTCCAGTTTGTTGATGTCTTTTTTAAAATGTGGTGCCCAAAACTGGACACAATATTCCAGATGAGGTCTGACCAGAGAGGAGTAGAGGGAAATAATGACTTCACGTGATCTAGACTGTATGCTTCTGTTAATACATCCTAGAATTGCATTTGCTTTTTTTGCTGCTGCATCACACTGTTGACTCATATTCAGTCTGTGATCTATTAGTATACCCAAGTCTTTTTCACATGTGCTGTCACTTAGCCCTATTCCTCCCATTCTATATATGCTTTTTTCATTTTTATTGCCCAGATGTAGTACTTTGCATTTCTCCCTGTTAAAAACCATTCTGTTAGTTGCTGCCCACTTCTCCAGTTTATTTAAATCTTTTTGAATCCAAAAATTCTCATTCAGATTTTTCAAATAATTGTTGTTTCTTTTTTTATTGTTAAAAGAGCGGTGGCTTCTTTTCCGCTCCCCTCTGTTGACGGGATGGAACTTCCAATGTCAATGTGATTGACAGCCGCATCCCTGGGGGAGCCAATTGTCCATCTGCACACACCAGAAGACTTCATCCACTTCAAATTTATGTTAAGAACCTATAACACTGCCCTTCACCTCGCCAAACAGACCTACTTCACCACCCCGATCTCCTCACTAGCCAAGAACCCCAAGAAACGTTTTGACACTTTTCACTCCCTCCTCAGGCCAAAAGCACAAGCCCCTATCACAGACATTTGTGCTTATGACCTGGCCTGCCACTTTACAGAAAAAATAGATAATATCCGTCAAGATATCTGTTCCCAACCACCAAGTGCTGTGACTCCCATCCCTTCCTGCATCTCCCCTCGCTCACTTTCCACATTTCATCCCATCACAGAAGAAGTCTCCAGACTCCTCTCTTCTTCTCGTCTGACTACATGCACTACCGACCCCATGCCCACACATCTCCTCCAGTCTCTCTCTCCAGTCGTCACAACCCACCTAACTACAATCTTTAATCTCTCCCTCTCCTCAGGCATTTTCCCATCCTCCTTCAAACATGCCATTGTTACTCCATTACTAAAGAAACCCGCTCTCGACCCATCCTGCACAAACAACTACAGACCAGTCTCCAATCTCCCCTTCATCTCTAAATTTTTGGAATGCCTAGTTTACTCCCACCTTACCCGTTACCTCTCCACCCACTCCCTTCTAGACCCTTCACAGTCCGGCTTCCGCCCCCTACATTCGACTGAAACTGCACTCATCAAAGTGACCAATGACCTTCTGACAGCAAAACGTAACGGTAACTCTCTGCTCATTCTTCTTGACCTATCTGCAGCTTTCGATACTGTTGACCACCATCTCCTACTCTCTAGGCTCCAGTCACTAGGCATTAAGGACACTGCACTTCCTGGTTCTCTTCCTATCTCTCTGACCGCTCCTTCAGTGTTTTGTTCTCTGGCTCCACGTCATCTCCTCTTCCTCTTGCTGTCGGGATACCTCAGGGCTCAGTCCTTGGCCCCCTTCTTTTCTCTCTCTACACGGCCCCAATTGGACAGACCATCAGCAGATGTGGATTTCAGTACCATCTTTATGCTGATGACACACAACTATACACGTCTTCCCCCGACCTTACCCCCGCTGTACTACAGAACGCCAGTGACTGTCTGTCCGCAGTCTCCAATATCATGTCCACTCTCTATCTGAAACTCAACCTCTCTAAAAATGAACTTCTTCTGCTCCCGCCGTCTACTAACCTCCCTAAATCTGACATTTCCCTCTCCGTGGGTGGCACCACAATAACACCCCGACAGCAGGCGCGCTCTCTGGGTGTTATGTTTGACACCAAGCTCTCCTTCACATCCCATATACAATCTCTTGCACGCTCTTGCCGCTTACACCTAAAGAACATCTCTAGAATCTGCCCTTTTCACACTATGGAAACAACAAAAACTCTCACTATTGCATTGATCCACTCCCGCCTGGATTACTGCAATGCTCTATTAATTGGCCTCCCCGTCACTCGACTATCCCCTCTCCAGTCCATACTTAATGAAGCGGCCAGGATCGTCCATCTGGCTAATCGGTACTCAGACGCGTCCGCTCTTTGCCAGTCCTTATGTTGGCTGCCCATTCATTATAGGATCCAATTCAAAGTACTTGTTGTCACCCACAAAGCTCTCCACACTGCGGCACCCCCTTACATCTCTTCCCTCATTTCTGTCTATTGGCCTAGACGATCGCTGCGCTCTGCAAACGACTTTCGACTAACCTCTGCACTAATCCGTACCTCCCACTCCCGACTCCAAGACTTCTCCCATGCTGCTCCTATCCTCTGGAATGCTCTACCCCAAGAAATCAGGACTATCCACAATTTGCATAGTTTTAGGCGCTCCCTCAAAACACATTTGTTCAGAGCGGCCTATCACGTTCACTAATCAAAGTCATTCTATGTGTAAGTGTTCGTGTGTAGCCCATTCACTATCTCCATCCATCCTTCACTCCCTCAAGATGGCTGGACCTTCATTGTAAATACACAATTGTAAATACACACCTGTACTTTGTATCTCCCTCACCTCACGGTAGATTGTAAGCTCTCACGAGCAGGGTCGTCTTATTTCGTCTTATTTTGCTTTAATTATTGTATTGTTAACGTTGTTACTTATAACTTGTGTTTTGAAACTGTTAAACTGTAAAGCGCTGCGGAATATGTTGACGCTATATAAATAAAGATTATTATAAAGCGCGTAAAATATAAAAACGCAAAAAAAACAATGGTAGATTTTTTTTTTTCTTTTTCTACCCATAGGTTTAAAGGGACTCTATCAGCACAGAATGACCAACCAAACCAAGCACAGGCGCTCGGTGCTCAACGGTGGGGCCAAACATTTACATACACCTTCCAACCTGCTTGTTTTTCATCTACTGTACCTCCACCCTTCGCTGGGTCATGAAACCAGAGCTGTCAATCAAATAAAGGGGTGGTGGAGATAGAGGGAAATATGGAGATGGAAGATGTATGTAAATGTTCGGTAGCCATGAAGCCCCGAGCGGCGGGCCTTGGGGTGAACAGTCATTTTGTGCTGACAGATTCCCTTTAATAAGTTATATGAACCATTAAAATGTGTAAATTATAACACATCCCACTAAAATGAAAAAAAAAAAAATAAATGAAAAGGAATTGCTCCTTAATTGCAACAATGTTGAAAAAAAAAATCTGGAAAAAAAAAAAGTTTGGCCCTAAGGCCAAAATTGGCCAGGACCTTAATGCAGGTGCACACCTGTCTGCAGTATGTATGAGAAGGTGGAGCTGAACAGTTAGTTGCATCAGCAATTACTCAATTATTGCAACAGTCGTCTGACCCAGGGAATTAAGGAATATTTAGCTGTAGATCGAGCACCATGTTTTCCTGGGAACGGTGTGATCTTATCAGCAGCATGTGGTTCCATCTTACTAGGATGCCTGTTCACATTACCTTCTGCTATAAAGTTGCAAACTGCAATATAAACATTGTCCACTAGGTGGTGATCACGCTCTCTAGTGCTGCACATCATTATTTTTTTACTCTGTTTTTGGCTTACTGGTAGTCGGAGCATCTCAGAGATGTTTGGGGTAAATTAATAATGAGGCTTCAAAAGACATAAAACGCAACGTTTGTAATTAATTACTTATCAATATTGCTCAAAACGTTACCATGAAAACTACAGCTCCGCACACAAAAAACAATTCCTCAAAAAGCTCCGACAGAGAAACCAAAAAAGGTGTAGGCGGTGGAATATGGCTAGAGAAACCATTTTTTATTATTTCTTAAATCCACATTTTTGAAAGTTGCAAAAATCTGATATATAAAAATAAAATGTTCTAACTTGGTATCACTGTAATTGTACGGATCTGTAGAATCATGTGTGCCTTTTTACTACACAAATACTGTAAAAACAAACCCAAAAAACAGCCTGAAGTGTGAATTTTCACAATCTTACCTCACTGCAAAAAAGATCTCATGCGGGTATGACGATGGAAAAATAAAAAAGTTTTTTTTTTTTTCAGACGTGTAATGGACCTGCCCATTTAAGGACCTGCCTAGCACAGCGACGTCAACTGTATGGTGGCCACAGCTGGGTACTGCACTATTCGACTCTGGCCGGGGTCACACTTGCGAGAAACTCGCACGAGCCTCGCATCTCAATATTCGGCACTGCCGCCGGCACTCGGGAGCGGAGCGCTCAATTGCATAGAAATACGTGCAGCTGCACACTCCGGTCCCGATTGAGATGCAAGGTTAGTTGGAAAGGCGGGTCCCTGACAGCTTCTCCCGCCCACTCCCCTGGAGTGACAGGTCTCTCCCTACTTGTGATGTGTATTGGCCCATGTGAACAGGTCTGTACAAGTGCACTGATAAACGAGTCTACAGTCCACGGGGCTCGCTTATGAGCAGAAGTTGTCCAAATGGACTTTTGTACAGGATTTAGTGTGCAGTTCCCTGAACACAGAGCACCAAGGATACAGGGCAAAATAATAATGGGACCTTTCATTCAGAGAGTTAGTGGTGTTGGCAGTCAGCCTCCCAGCAATGAAGAAATTGTGGTATAACTAAAAGAGACAAGTCAAGAATACCACAGAAATTCCAATGTAAAGGGCTTTTCTGCTTGGACAATCTCCTATTTGTTGATTGGGTAACCTGACTATAAGCAAATCATTGGGTATCTCACTACTACGGCCCAGAAGTTAGGGGAATTTGTCACCAGGTTTTTATTACCCCATCTGAGAGAAGCATGATGTAAGGGCGGAGACCCTGATTCCAGTGATGTGTCACTTACTGGGCTGGATGCTGTGGTTTTGATAAAATGACTGTTGTCTCTACTGGAGATCTAGCAGTTCTCTGAATGTAGAACCTTGCATAACCCCGCCCACACCACTGACTGGCAGTTTTCCATGTACTCTGTGCATAGGCAGAAAGCTGCCAGTTAATGGTGTGGGCGGGGTTATAGAGAGGTCATGAATATGAAGGACTACACGTCAGCAGGTTTACTAGTCCCCTAACAAGGTGGAAAAGGGTCTCTGTCTCTTTATTATTCTGTTATCAGGCTTGGTGGGAAAAAGCTGGTGACAGATTCTCTTTAGCTGTGAGTGGGACCGAGTAGGGATGAGAGGACCTGTAGAAGTTCGGATTCAGGTACCTGACCCGAACTTTATTCCTGCACCAGAACTATACAAGAACTTTAACAAGAACCCCATTTAAAACAATGGAGACCCGAACTTTGGATTTGGGGGAAAGAAAACTCGCTCTATTACGATTTTTATGTTTTTTTTTATACATCATTTTATTTTATCCATCATCAATCTAATTTTGTAAAAACGCTACAAAAGCGCTAAAAGAATTGACATGCTGTGTTTTGAAAAAAAAAAACAATGCATGACAAAAAAATGCTAAGAAAAAAATGCAATAGTTGTGTCAGATAAAATAATAAATCATGGATAAATTAATAAATATTATTACTACTGTTGCTGGATTTTTATATACGAAAGAAACTGAAAAAAAACAACAACAAAGCCTTAATGGGCTGCCCATGTCACACACAGACGAGCCGCGTCCTGCTGATTGGGTGACGCTCCTCTCTGGTTAATAGATGACACTTCTCTCCTGGACTCTTCCATTCTTAGAACTCAGAAGAATCTATGGAAATTTTAGAACAGGATGAACTGAGACAAAAAAAAAATAAAGTGAACTGATTTCTGATTGACCTCCTACTGAATCAATCATACAGGTGCTTCTCACAGAATTAGAATATCATCAAAAAGTTAATTTATTTCAGTTCTTCAATACAAAAAGGAAACTCATAAGTAAAAGTATTCAGACCCCCTTAAATGTTTTACTCTTTGTTTCATTGCAGCCATTTGGTAAATTCAAAAAAGTTCATTTTTTCTCATTAATGTACACTCTGCACCCCATCTTGACTGAAAAAAAATAACAAATGTAGAAATTTTTGAAAATTTATTAAAAAAGAAAAGCTGAAATATCACATAGTCCTAAGTATTCAGACCCTTTGCTCAGTATTGAGTAGAAGCACCCTTTTGAGCTGTTACAGCCATGAGTCTTCTTGGGAATGATGCAACAAGTTTTTCACACCTGGATTTGGGGATCCTCTGCCATTCTTCCTTGCAGATCCTCTCCAGTTCCATCAGGTTGGATGGTGAACGTTGGTGGACAGCCATTTTCAGGTCTCTCCAGAGATGCTCAATTGGGTTTACGTCAGGGCTCTGGCTGAGCCAGTCAAGAATGGTCACAGAGTTGTTCTGAAGCCAATCCCTTGTTATTTTAGCTGTGTGCTTAGGGTTATTGTCCTGTTGGAATGTGAACCTTCGGCCAAGTCTGAGATCCAGAGCACTCAGGAAGAGGTTTTCATCCAGGATATCTCTGTACTTGGCCGCATTCATGTTTCCTTCAATTGCAACCAGTCGTCTTGTACCTGCAGCTGAAAAACACCCCCATAGCATGATGCTGCCACCACCATGTTTTACTGTTGGGATTGTATTGGACAAGTGATGAGCAGTGCCTGGTTTTCCCCACACATACCGCTTAGAATTATCACCAAAAAGTTCTATCTTCGTCTCATCAGACCAGAGAATCTTATTTCAGCTCGTCTGCATTGTTGTGTCTGGTGTCTCTCATCTGCCTCTTTACAATACCCCATAGATTCTCTATGGGGTTAAGGTCAGGCGAGTTTGCTGACCAATCAAGCACAGTGATACTGTTGTTTTTAAACCAGGTATTGGTCCTTTTGGCAGTGTGGACAGGTGCCAAGTCCAGATGGAGAATGAAATTTCCATCCTCAAACAGCTTGTCGGCAGAAGGAAGCATGAAATGATCTAAAATTTTCTGGTAGACGGCTGCGCTGACCTTGGTCTTGATAAAACACAGTGGACCTACACCAGTAGATTACATGGCTACCCAAACCATCACTGATTGTGGAAACTTCACACTAGACCTCAAGCAGCTTGGATTGTGTATCTCTTCACTCTTCCTCCAGACTCTGGGACCTTGATTTCCAAATGAAATGCAAAATTTACTTTCATCTGAAAACAACACCTTGTACCACTGAGCAACAGTCAAGTTCTTTTCCTCCTTGGCCCAGGTAAGACGCTTCTGGCGTTGTCTATTGGTCATGAGTGGCTTGACACAAGGAATGCGACACTTTTAGCCCATGTCCTGGATACATCTGTGTGTGGTGGCTCTTGAAGCAATGACTCCAGCAGCAGTCCACTCCTTGTGAATCTCCCCCAAATGTTTGAATGACCTTTTCTTAACAATCCTTTCAAGGGTGTGGTTATCTCGGTTGCTTGTGCCCCTTTTTCTACCACATTTTTTCCTTCCACTCAATTTCCCATTAATATGCTTGGATACAGCACTCTGTGAACAGCCAGCTTCTTTAGCAATGACCTTTTGTGGCTTACCCTCCTTGTGGAGTGTGTCAATGACTGTTTTCTGGACACCTGTCAAGTCAGCAGTCTTCCCCATGATTGTGGAGCCTTCTGACACAGACTAAGGGACCTTTTTAACTGCTTAGGAAGCCTGTGCAGGTGTTTTTTTGTTAATTATTGTAATTTCCTGAGATAATGACTTTTGGGTTTTCATTGGCTGTAAGCCATAATCATCAACATTAACAGAAATAAACACGTGAAAAATATCACTCTGTAATGGCTCTATATAATATATGAGATTCACTTTTTGCATTGAAGAATTGAAATAAATTAAGTTTTTGATGATATTCTAATTTTATGAGAAGCACCTGTAGATCAAAAAAGAATAAGAAACATTCTATACTCTACTCTTTATATTTACTTTTATATTCTTCCATTTGAAGCTGCATCAGGGAATTCACATAGAAACAGCAATGGAGCACAAGAAAAATCACAGGTCTTCTCCAAGAACAATAAACATGAGCTAGTCATACAGACCAGAACATAAAGTAAGAATATGCCAAACAATAAAAAAAAAAAACATATCCATACACTTCCTCCTATTTGTATCCTATTTGATCTCAGTTCAAACTGAAAAACATATAAAGAAATATTATTGGTGTATCAGGATGAGCCATATTAGCCATTTACAGTACAGTACAGGTCAGGACACTAAAGCATCTGTGTCCTGATCTTCCCTCACATAAAACTGTAATCCACTGCTCAGCGTACCTGTGTCTCCAGGTTCAGGTCCCCCTGGGTACTTCCCAGGCATCGACGGCCCTTCTTCCAGGCGACCCCCAGTAAAGGACACACAGTCCAGAATAACTTGAACGTTTTCTTTACTTAGAACTTCACACATTATATCCACAGTTGGCACATCATGGAATTCACATTCAACTTTACTGTCTTCCTCAGCTTTCCCTACTTTGCTGACGCTTCTGTGCGGTATACGTCCGCCCTGGCGGATAGAATAGAGTGCCGGCTTGGTCTTGACATCCAGCCACGATTCCTCCTGGGCAGCTCTCAGTTCCTGTTTCTGCTTAACGAACAGCAAGGGCGCCGTATCACCTGATCCTTGGGTCCAACGCTGCACTGCTGGTTCCGCACACAAAGACATCACACATCACACATCAGCTCCGTTGGCTGATGACTCCACGGCCGAGGCAACTCTGCAGGCGGACAGGTGGGGACCTCCGCCTATTCCTCACTGCTTGGGCTAGGTTGGGCTCTCACTCTCTCCTGCCGCCACCTCCATTCGGTGCAGCCCACACCCTGGCAGCTATGGGTGCAAAAGTGCTGCATCATGGCCGGTTCAAGTTCACAAAATGGCGTCACACCGCTTCTTCCTGGTTTTTCTTCAGGGTTCCACCTGTTCCCAGGGGGGGTCCACCTCCAGCAGCTCCACCCATGTGTTGTTAGTCAGTGGAAGGGGGCGAGACTTTCTCCTTTTCATCTGCACCCACCAGGGCCAGACCAGGGCATGCTGACAGGCCGGTTTTGGCACCCACAAAGGACGCGGTTCTCGTCGTTGTTTACTCCTCCTCCGCCATCTCCAGCCAATTCTACAGCCGCCATCTTGGTCACAGTAATGGTGTCAGACTTTTTCATCAAATAAGCCAAGTCCAACTCAGTAGACCGGTGTTGTCACAAAATCTGTAGTAGGCATATCCAGTGTTTTATCCACAAAATCTTCTTCAGAGACAGCAACCAATTGCTCTTTTTCCCATTCATCTTCCAGGGACACAGCAGTCGCGCACACACCATCAACTCTTCTTTCTGCTGGTTCTCCGCACGGGGAGGTAGTCGCATCCTGCCGACTATGCCTAATGTAAGGGGAGGCCAGGACTATATTCATGGCAAGAGACACTAAAGCACCTTACCTCTCAGCCCCTCCTGCACTTCACCCTATACTATGTACTAACTGTTTTGTACTAGAGTGCCCCCCTCTAGAGTCCAGCTGAGAGCACTATGCTTTCCCTGTACTGTACACCAATCATAGTGAACCTTATCCCACTATATACTATGAAGAACATGGAGACAAAGCAATGCAAGCTACCAAGAAGGGGTAGCAGTACCATATCATACATAGAATCATAGAATCGTAGAGTTGGAAGGGACCTCCTGGGCCATCTGGTCCAACCCCCTGCTCAAAGCAGGATTCGCTAAATCATCCCAGTCAGATGTCTGTCCAGCCTCAACGTAGTACATGTAACATGTAGCAATACCAGTAAACAAATAGGCATAAATACCACAGTGAACATTATTAACTTAACCCCTTTACAGCTTCAGTCTGCCACAAAGCGAAGATGGAACTGGTTAGCAGGTTAATCCCTTTTCTATCCCTTTTTAATTTCAGCAGAGCAGGATTTTGTATTTCATAATGAATTCAAAACCTTCTGTACTTAAAGTATAATTGTCATTTCAAGTGAACTTTTCTGTGACTGCCTTCTCGCTCCTCCCCCTCCTATCACCATAGAACTGTATGAGCACCAACTGTCATCTCCTATCTCTGTAATGGAAATATCTGTGTTCACTGTAGACAGATTTTACCCTGAAAATGAGAATTTTGAAAACGAAAGATCAGTCTAGGACGAGAAAGAATCAGATATTTTACAATGTTGCTTATTTTCATGTGTACGGTTGACTTATGAAAAAAAAAAATGAGGGTTACTCTTTAAACAGAACCTGTCTCTAGAAATAACTCCCAAAAAATAAAGGTGAAATTGCATTTTTTTTTTCTTACCCTTTCACCAGACTTGGACATTTTTTTTTTCCAATTTTTCAGTAACTGTATAGTAAAAAAAACTCCAGCTCCTGCCGCCAAAAAAAAAACAACAAAAACGTTCATACATGAATAAATGAAAAAAAGTTATGTCAAAAAATGGATGTGAAGGATTGCTAACGTGGACTAAGCTTCATTATCTATCACTGTACAAGCTGAGAACTATGACACGAGTCTACATTTTTGCGGACCACTGGAGAACACGTCCGCACTTAATTATTATCAACAGACCATAAAGCAGAAGTGCCGTAACATAGAAACACATATTTATAATCATCCAAACTGACGGCGAGCTCTGTAGCGTGCCAGCGGCTGCGATCCTCCCAGCGGTAAGCGTGCATGTTCGCTATAGCCGTATCATTTATAATATAAAGTGCAGATGTCCCGCGGAGTTTATCCAATGCACAGACTTATTGTAAACTGCGCCGTCTGCGGGATCTGACTATATTTGTACATCTTAGTCTGAGGTTACGTGATGTGACCCCTTGTTAATTCATAAGAGTTAATAAACTTTGTAGTATTTTTTTTTTTGTGCTCGCCAGATCAGGGGCCGACACCAAGAACACGAACTACTCCCCCAATTGCAAACAGGAAACGTCTTGTGGGTTGAGCAGCGAGGACCATGGATTGTCTCATCTGCTCTGACAGTCTGCACTTGTAGGTTCTGTCTTGTGTACCAGAAGAACGTTTCCTCTACAAGTTTTTTTTTTAATTTTTTTTGTAAGACCAGGAAATAGCATACGAAGAGAAATTTTAAAAAAAATTGTCATTTTGCTGTTTCTCTGGAAGCGCGACAGATTTTATTTTTTTCCCACTGAGCTGAAACGTTGGTGCCTGGTGTGAGAGGCAAAGTTTTGGGAACTTCTGCAGCTGCCTCTGTATGATCCATGTTGCTGCCCTATAGGGAAACACTGATCTATTGCTTTTAGGAAGTTTCTCAGGACCGACTCCTGTATCCACATTCTCGTCAGCTGCGGGACACGAGAGCCTCACAATGTTCTGCGCTCCGGCTGTGCGCTTCTGTCTTCTGACAGGTAGGAGATGATCACTTTCTTAGTTGAAGGACATGTCACACTTCGCGTAGTGCACATAATTGTGACGTTGCAGATATTGCGGAGCTGAATTTGTCATTTACCTCTTTAGCGTTAAGAATAATTGTAAGTTTATCTATAAAAATGCCTGGGTTAGGGGGAGTTCTATTCTTCCTTTTGCACCTTACTCAAAGATCCAACTCTGGATTAAGGTAATCCCCTCTCATTTTCAACTTAATATGGTGCTAGTTTAGATTACTACATACTATAGTAATGTATATATGTATATTTATCACTGTGATACACTGGGACAGTCATAATTTGTTATGGTGTTGTATTCCTTTTTTTGTTTTATTTTTCTCTGTATATGTCTGATATATTTCTTTTGTATTTACAGCGATAAAGTGATAAAGGCTCTGGCTGAGCCAAAACGTCTTGTTTATATCGCTTCTGCAATATGCTATATATTCTTGTTTGGCCCCCACATATCTTGTTTATAATAGAATGGACATTTTTTCGCATGAAACCTTTTGGAGTGTGCGGTGAATTAGATTATTTTAAGATTAGGACCTGTTGGTCCATTACACCTGCACCTCGCTATTGGACAAGAGTGCACACTAAACTATTCTGGGTTATGTTTTATGCACACTCCTATTTAAAGGGGTCGTCCAGTTAAAAAATGCTATAGCTGATACCTTTCTGATCAGTGGTTTCACTTTTATCCCCATTATAAAATGGCGCAGCAGGTCGGGTGCCTGACCGTCGCTCCGTTCATTCCCTTTGGGGTTTCTACAGTGGTCAGCAGCCTCATAGGGAATAAATGGAACGCAGGTCGAGCATGTGCACTGCTGCTCCATTCTTATAGATATTGCAGAAAACCATAGTTTTGGCTCAAGCGTGATGCTTCAGAGAATCGGATAGCATTTGGACCGTTCAAGGAGGCAGTGCACATGTCCGATTTTTCCCTCAAAGGAAAAAAATCACAGCATGCACAATTTGCCTCTGATAATCGGATGTCAGTCACCTATTCATGTCTACGGGACCGTGGAGAACATTGGACTTCACTTGGATGACATCTGAGTGCAGTCCGATTTTTACGGACAGGCTGAATTGAGAAGATGGAGAAAATTTTTTTTTCCTAATTCTCCACATCCAAGAACAACGGATCCCACTTTGCTTAGAGTCTGACTAGCACAATCAGAATGTTTTTCTAAGAGGGAGAACATCTACATCTGCCCTTAATGGAACAAAAATTACCCATTCTGCCGATTGCTGCTAGACCCATCGGCTAGACCCCACCAATCAACACATTTTCACCTATCCCATTGATAACTTGTTTTCACCGGACAACCCCTTCATGTGTATGTTCGATTCTTATGTCTAGAATATCCAAAAGCTTATGTGGATTTTGGTATTTTCTTGAGAAAAAAGTATAACATATGGTGTAATGGAGTGAATGGGTGATGAATACATCTGTATGATATATAGGTGCGTGAGTCCAGCTCATGAGATCACTGTTTTCTCTGAATATGGACTGCAAGCACAGTGTATTACATTAAAGGCGACTTTAGGTTAGATAAGAACGATGGGTCTGATATTTATAATGAATACATGGGATTGTCCAGGTTTGGCATGAAATTCTAGGTGACTGCAAATCTGAGAACCTTCACAACGTGTAGTCAGGATTCTGCAGTGGCGAGACGGGGCTCACTTGAATTGAACGAGTTTGCTCACATCTAGTCAGAATGTCACCAGAAGTATGCAAATGTCATACTTGAAGTCATATGATCACCCGGTGTAGCTGCTGCTGCCACCGCAGAACCCTAACAGCACGCTGTGAGTATTCACAAGTCTGCAGTCACAAAGAGTGACTAGAGACTTTCATGGCAAACCTGAACAAACACTTTAAGGATCTATTCATACTTCACTTTTTTTAGATGAATTCCCTTATGTGTACCTCCAAAGAAACCCATCGATGTATGCCATTATATAGACATACAGTGGCAAATACAGTATCTTCCTATGAATTCCATTACAAAAAAAAAGTGTATACCGTGTGTTTACATTTTTCATTGTACCCCTTTGTAATAGACGCACGCAGGACTGTGCTCTCTTAGGCCGGTTTCACACGTCAGTGGCTCCGGTACGTGTAGTGACAGTTTCCTCAAGTACCGGAGACACTGACACACATAGACAAATTAAAATGAATGTGTCTCTGCACATGTCAGCGTGTTTTCACGGACGCACGGTCTGTGAGAAAAACACAGAGACATGTCAGTGTTCATGGGAGCGCACGGTCCGCAAAAATGCTGAACACGTGCACACGGAGAACAGTTCACACTGTCCTCCGTGCTCACAGACGGCGGCTGGGGAAGAAGCGCTACTGTAAGCGCTGTTCCCGGTGGCTGGTGCTGACCGCGGCTGTCATTCTGCTCTCCTGCTCTGCTGGCAATAGTGAGCAGGAGAGAAGAATGAATGAAAACCTGACGTGGGGTCCCCCTCAGTTTATGAACCAACCAGACTTACAGCTGGGGGCTGCAGGCCTCAGCTGTCAGCTTCATCAAGGTCTCCACGTTGTTTTTTTAATTATTTAAATAAATAATTAAAAAAACAGTGTGGGGACCCTCTACTCTTGAGAACCAACCTTGATGAAGCTGACAGCTGAGGGCTGCAGCCCCCAGCTGTAAGTTTCGTTTCGTTGGTTCTTAAACTGAGGGGGACCCCACGTCGGGGTTTCATTCATTCTTTCTCTCCTACTCGCTATTCCCGGGAGAGCAGGAGCGCAGAATGACAGCCGCGGTCAGCACCAGCCGCCGGGAACAGCGCTTTTACTGTAGCGCTTCTTCCCGGCGCCGTCCATGTGGTCCTGATGCGGCACACGGTTGCCACACGTGTGCCACACGGAGGTACCACGTGTCCTCATGGACACACGGACATGGATAGCTTCGGTACCGGTTTTTCCGGTACCAGAATTATCTGGACTTGTGAGACCGGCCTAATGGAGAAAAAAAGTTATGCTAACATGCCTAGTGCATGCCACACACTTGCACGTGATGATTGTATGGGGCCCATCGATACTTTAGATGTATGCCGTGGGCTTTCCTCTTGCATACTGCAAGCATAGCAAAAATTAAATGACCCCAAGTCTCAGCTCTTCTACATTTATGTGAGTCTAGGTCCTAAAGGTTTCAGTTACTTAATTCAGGATGATTTGTAAGATTTCTGATAAGCACAATGAGTTAATGAATCTTTTTTTTTTAAAACATATTTGCTAACACTGTTGGGATTCATATTTGATAACTACATTCGACACACACACACTGCATGTTAGGGCTCATTCCCACTTGTGATGAAGGGCAAGTGGGTAGAGCGAGGCTAAGTGCCAGAATTGGCACATCTTATAGATGCGCCTTTTCTGGAGCAGCTGAGAGCTCATTTTTTGTAGCCTGGGGGGCCAGTATCCATGGCCCCTTCCTAGGCTATTAATATTTTCCCACAGCTGTCTGCATATCCTTTGCTGGTTATTAATTACAGGGGGACCCCACGTCATTTTTTGGGGGGTCCCCCATTTTAATAGCCAGAAAAATCTAAGTATACAGCTGTGAGCTGATATTAATAGCCTGGGAAGCTCCATGGGTGTTACCCCTTTCCCAGGCTATAAACATCTGCCCCCAGCCATCGGCTTTCCCTCTGCTGGTTAAGAAAATTACGCGGGAGCCCACGCCATTTTTTTCAGAAAAATAAACTTTTAATAATTAAATACATGTACAGTAAGCTGCACACATTGAACTAATTGTATCTGTCACTGACATATATACATCTATCTATTCTATGTGTATTTAATGTATGTAATCCATTTAATTTATCCTGCCGGGTCCTACTGGTTTTTACTGTACACGGCTACTGAATTGACGGCTTTTATTCTATCTATCTATCTATCTATCTATCTATCTATCTATCTATCTATCTATCTATCTATCTACAGTATCTATCTATCTATCTATCTATCTATATGTGTGTGTGTTTTGAAGACTATTTCCTGTGAAAATGATGTATAAATCACATAGAGAGTTGCTGTATGTAAAAGTTCATGTTGAAATCGCATTGCAGTCAGATAGCAATCACACGGCTGTAGGATGTAAATCGGAAACTAGGTGTAAAAAATCGGATTGTACTCGCATGAAAAACGCATGACACTTGCATTACACTTGTCCGACTTTGCAGGAACAAAATCGGACCAATTTTAAAATCGGTAGTGTGACTCCAGCCTTACGAACGAAGTCAGTGTAGGGGACATACCATCTTGGTGGTAGCTACATGTGTAAGTGGGAAATGAAACTTTGCAGGGAGTGAGACAGATGAATGTATAGCAAAAGCCTTCAATCTACCAAACAGGCCTGGAAGTGGTCTGCCTAATCTCTGAATGATAGCGATACATCTGTTTTTGTCACCAGCTGCCTGCATTGACTGTGCAATAACTCCATCTGTGCAGAAAAATGGAAGAAACAATTATCACCATTAGGGCGTTTGCACACAATATCTTTATCAGGCGCTTCCCTCCATAACCCATCTGAAAAAGCGCTAAACAAATCATAAAAATAATGAACATATCATGCAGTGCGATGTATGTGACTTACTGTTTATTTATTCTGCCTTTTGTTTGAGCTTCTTTTATTTGCCTCAAGTCTCTTAAGATACAAAGTGGTTAAAACAAGAGACCAGTCCCTTCTTCAGGCTGGAATCCGCTCAATAGCTTATTCAATACAGCTAAAAAAAATAAACAATGGGCAAAAAAATAGAAAAAAGATGCTTCAGGACAAATGATATAGGTGTGTCCTATTTATTATTAATTATTATGTTTTGCTCATATAGCGCCATTAATTCCACTTTACATCATCGCTGTCCCCATTGGGGCTCACAATCTAAATTCCCTATCAGTATGTCTTTGCAGTATGGGAGGAAACATGAGAACCCAGAGGAAACCCACACATACAGTACATGGGGAGTATATACACTCACGTGTCTTCTTTCTGAAAAACTTGCTGGCTTCGCACACATCTAATAGACATTGTGTACATATACCCTAAGAAATCTTTGCAAAAATTCTGGTTTTCTCCAGAGTTTCCCTTTAACCCCTTCCCGACCTTTGACGCCACATAGGCGTCATGAAAACCTGTGCCAATGCGAACCATGACGCCTATGTGGCGTCATGAATTGATTGCCCCCCCGCGGGTCGGGTGACCGGGGTCACAGAAAGGTCACAGAAAAGACCCGTACACAGAGGACCCTTCATAGTTAATGCATGGGGGCATGGCTTAGCTCCCACGTGCCTACTAGCACTCTGATTGGCTGTTAAAAGTGAAACTGCCAATCAGAGCGATGTGTAATATTTCACCAATGAAATTTTGTGAAATATAACAATCCAGCCATGGCTGATGCTGCAATAGCATCGGGCATGGCTGGAGACCGAGAAGTCAAACAGTGCTCCCTCCATTTCGACCCCCGACGTGTGCCCAAACAGTGGTTTACCCCCACATATGGGGTATCAGCGTACTCAGGAAAAATTGCACAACAATTTTGAGGGTCTAATTTCTCCTGTTACTCTTGGGAAAATAAAAAATTGGGGGCTAAAAAAAATATTTTTTTGGAAAAAGAATGATTTTTTATTTTCACGACTCTGCGTTATAAACTTTTGTGAAGCAATTGGGGGTTCAAAGTGCTCAACACACATTTAGGCTAGTTTCACACTAGCGTTTATAAGCGCAGCGACGGCCTGCGCACGGCCGCTGCTAAGCCCCGCCCCCTGCCGCGCCTCTGCCGGTAGCTCCGCCCACCGGCGCATGACGCTGCATGTGCCCTGCGCCCCCTATCTTTATCACTGGGGGCGCAGCCCGTGCGCAGTATGCGTTTGGCGGCGCATGCGTCCTTTTGACGGTGCGCCGACCTGCGCCAAACGCAACCTGCTGCAGTTTGGTTGCGTCGGCGCACCGTCAAAAAGGCGCATGCACCGCCAAACGCATACTGCACATGGCCTGCGCCCCCTGTGATAAAGATAGGGGACGCAGGGCGCATGCAGCGTCATGCGCCGGTGGGCGGAGCTACCGGCGGGGCGCGGCAGGGGGCGGGGCTTAGCGGCGGCTGTGCGCAGGCCGTCACTGCGCTCATAAACGCTAGTGTGAAACTAGCCTTAGATAAGTTCCTTGGGTGGCCTAGTTTCCAAAATGGGGTCACTTGTGGGGGGTTTCCACTGTTTAGGTACATCAGAGGCTCTGCAAATGTAACATGACGGCAACAGACCAGTCCATCAAGTCGGTATTTCAAAACGTCACTACTTCCAATCCGAGCCTCGACGTGTGCCCAAACAGTGGTCCCTCCCCACATATTGTGCACCAGCGTACTCAGCACAAACTGTACAACAACTTTTGGAGTCCAATTTCTCCTGTTACCCTTGTGAAAATAAAAAATTGCGGGTTAAAAAAATCATTTTTTGAGGAAAAAAAAATATTTTTATTTTCACGGCTCTGCGTTATACACTTCTGTGAAGCACCTGGGGGTTCAAAGTGCTCACTATGCATCTAGATAAGTACCTTAAGCGGTCTAGTTTCCAAAATGGGGTCATTTGTGGGGAAGCTCCAAAGTTTAGGCACACGGGCTCTCCACACTCGACATGGTGTCTGCTAACGATGGGAGCTAATTTTCCATTCAAAAAGTCAAATGGTGCTCCTTCCCTTCTGAGCCCTGCCGTGCACCTAAACAGTGGTTTCCCCCCACATATGGGGTACCAGCGTACTCAGGACAAACTCGACAACAACTTTAGGGGTCCAGTTTATCTTGTTACCCTTGGGGAAAAAAAAGCTGGCCAAAAAATAATTTTTGAGGAAAAAAAAATATTTTTTATTTTCATGGCTCTGCATTTATAAACTTCTGTGAAGCACTTGGGGGTTCAAAGTGCTCACTACAAATCTAGATAAGCTTTTTGGGGGGGTCTAGTTTCCAAAATGGGGTCACTTGTGGGGACTTTCTACTGTTTAGGCACACCAGGGACTTTGCAAACGCAACATGACGCCCGCAGAACATTCCATCAAAGTCTGCATTCCAAAATGGCTCTATTTTCCTTCGGAGCTCTCCCATGCACCCAAACAGTGGTTCCCACCCACATATGGGGTATCGGTGTACTCAGGACAAATTGCACAACAACTTTTGTGGTCCAATTTCTCCTGTTAGCCTTGTGAAAATAAAAATAGCGGGCTAAAAAATCATTTTTGAGGAAAAAAATTATTTTTTATTTTCACTGCTCTGCGTTATAAACTTCTGTGAAGCACTTGGGGGTTCAAAGTGCTCACCACACATCTAGATAGTTCCTTGAGGGGTCTAGTTTCCAAAATGGGGTCACTTGTGGGGGAGCTCCAATGTTTAGGTACACAGGGGCTCTCCAAACGCGACCTGGTGTCCTCTAACAATTGGAGCTAATTTTCCATTCAAAAAATCAAATGGTGCTCCTTCCCTTCCGGGCCCTGCCGTGTGCCCAAACAGTGGTTTATGACCACATATGAGGTATCGTTGTACTCAGGAGAAACTGCCCAACAAATTTTAGGATCTATTTTATCCTGTTGCCCATGTGAAAATGAAAAAACTGAGGCTAAAGAAAATTTTTGTGAAAAAAAAGTCCTTTTTTTTATGGATCAATTTGTGAAGCACCTGGGGGTTCAAAGTGCTCACTATGCATCTATATAAGTTCCTTGGAGGGTCTAGTTTCCAAAATGGGGTCACTTGTGGGGGAGCTCCAATGTTTAGGCACACAAGGACTCTCCAAACGCGACATGGCAACTGCTAAATATTCCAGCATATTTTCCATTTAAAAAGTCAAATGGCGCTCCTTCCCTTCTGAGCCCTGCCGTGCACCCAAACAGTGGTTTATGACCACATATGAGGTATCGGTGTACTCAGGAGAAATTGCCCAATACATTATAGGATCCATTTTATCCTGTTACCCATGTGAAAAGGAAAAAATTGATGCTAAAAGAAATTTTTTGTTGGAAAAATTAAAATGTGCAATTTTAACTTCCACGTTGCTTTAGTTCCTGTGAAGCACCTGATGGGTTAATAATCTTCTTGAATGTAGTTTTGAGCACCTTGAGGGGTGCAGTTTTTAGAATGGCGTCACGTTTGGTTATTTTCTGCCATATAGACCCCTCAAAGTGACTTCAAATTTGAGGTGGTCATTAAAAAAATGGGTTTGTAAATTTTGCTGGAAAAATGAGAAATCGCTGGTCAACTTTTAACCCTTATAACTTCCTAACAAAAGAAAAATGTTGTTTCCAAAATTGTACTGATGTAAAGTAGATATGTGGGAAATGTTATTTATTAACTATTTTGTGTCATATAACTCTCTGGTTTAACAGAATAAAAATTCAAAATTTGAAAATTGTGAAATTTTCAAAATTTTCACCAAATTTCCATTTTTTTTTCACAAATAAACGCAAAAATTATCGACCTAAATTTACCACTAACATGAAACCCAATATGTCACCAAAAAACATTCTCAGAATCGCTAGGATGTGTTGAAGCATTCCTGAGTTATTACCTCATAAAGGGACACTGGTCAGAATTGCAAAAATGGCAAGGTCATTAAGGTCAAAATAGGCTGGGTCATGAAGGGGTTAAACCCATCTTCGTGTGTACAAGGGGCAATTTTTCACAGAAATAAATAATATCTATAACTATATTTTCTTTTTCTGTCTTGGGTCAAATCTTTTAAGACTATTTCAGAGACAACTTCAGCCAATCACATTGGCTGTTACTTAGCAAGAGATTTTTCATGGTAGGGCAATCAGCTGTCGATATGGAAGCGGTCCCTGTATTGCAAATGGATTGTCACAAATAGTGGAGCATTGTACTTGATTTTCTTTTGCAGTTCCATAGACTATGAATGGAGCAGAGTCAAGCATGCAAACCTCCACTGTAATTAATAAGCCCTGTTTATGGTTTCCAGAGCCAATTCTAGGTATTGGTAAATTTTCCTTGGAAGAATATTGGAGATATAACTTCATGTCAATCATTTGTATCCTATTTGGCATGGGATAATAAAACCCCCTTCCTTTGTGCAGGAATAAAGCCTCAAAAGATTGTGAGTGACAGATCTCACACCTTGAGCCAGCTAAGCTCTGGACAAAAGGCTTGCTTGCAGAATGGAATCCATAACATAGTAACATAGTTAGTAAGGCCAAAAAAACACATTTGTCCATCCAGTTCAGCCTATATTTTGTCAGAATAAATCCCCAGATCTACGTCCTTCTAAAGAACCTAATCATTGTAAGGTACAATATTGTTACGCTCCAGGAAGACATCTAGGCCTCTCTTGAACCCCTCGACTGAGTACTCCATCACCACCTCCTCCAGGCAAGGAATTCCAGATTCTCACAGCCCTAACAATAAAGAATCCTTTACTATGTTGGTGGAAAAACCTTTTCTTCTCCAGACGCAGAGAATGCCCCCTTGTGACTGTCACCTTCCTTGGTATAAACAGATCCTCGGTGAGATATTTGTATTGTCCCCTTATATACTTATACATGGTTATTAGATAACCAACCATCCTCTGCCTTCTATCACTAAGCCAGTTACTTGCCCTTTTACACACATTTTCCCCCAGACTCAGCATTCTCATTTTGTGTACCAACCTCTTGTGTGGCACGGTATCAAATGCTTTGAAAAAATCTAGATATACCACGCCCAATGACTCACCTTGGTCCAGTCTATAGCTTATTTCTGACCAAACTGATTAGATTGGTTTGACAGGCGCGATTCCTCATACACCCATGCTGATATGGTGTTAAACAGTTATTCTCATTGAGATAATCCAGAATAACATCCCTCAGAAACCCTTCAAATATTTTACAAACAATAGAGGTTAGACTTACTGGCCTATAATTTCCAGATTCACTTTTAGGGCCTTTTTGAATATTGGTACCACATTTACGCCAGTCCTGTGGAACAGACCCCATCGCTATAGAGTCCCTAAATATAAGAAATAATGGCCTGTCTATTACATTACTTAGTTCTCTTAGTACTCGTGGGTGTATGCCATCCGGACCCGGAGATATATCTATTTAAATCTTATTTAGCCGGTTTTGCACCTCTTCTTGGGTTAGATTGGTGACCCTTAATATAGGGTTTTCTTTGTCTCTCGGCATTTCACCTAGCATTTTGTTTTCCACCGTGAATACCGTGGAGAAGAAGGTGTTTAATATATTATCTTTATCCTCGCAATCTACCAACATTCCTTTCCTCACAATTTTTTAAGGGGCCTACATTTTCACTTTTGATTCATCTACTATTGATATAGTTGAAGAACAGTTAGTTTTACTCTCCTTAGGCTAGTTTCACACTTGCTTTTTTTTGCAGCGCGTTTTTCCCGCAAAAAAACGCATTGAAAAAACGCATATAAAAGCATACAACTGCTGAGTTTTTTTCAAGCATTTTTATGAGCATGCATGAAATAAATGCAGCGTTTTTATGCATTTGTATGCGTTTTTAGTGCGTTTTTACCGCGTTTGCGTTTTTTCCAAACATTAGGTGGCCCCTCACACTAACCCAAACCATGACTTTACTAACCCTAACCCTAACCCTGACCCTAACCCTAACCCTAACCCTGACCCTAACCCTAACCCTGACCCTAACCCTAACCCTGACCCTAACCCTAACCCTAACCCTGACCCTAACCCTTAACCAAACCATACCCTGATCCTAACTCTAACCCTGACCCTGACCCTAACCCTAACCCTGACCCTAACCCTAACCCTAACCCTGACCCTAACCCTAACCCTAACCCTGACCCTAACCCTAACCCTGACCCTAACCCTAACCCTTAACCAAACCATACCCTGATCCTAACCCTAACCCTGACCCTGACCCTAACCCTAACCCTTAACCAAACCATACCCTGATCCTAACCCTAACCCTGACCCTGACCCTAACCCTAACCCTAGCCCTAAACCCCCTTAACTAACCCTAACTCTAACCCAAACCCCTAAATTCCATTGTCTAAACTAATGGTTAAAAAAAAACGCATGTGCAAAAAAACGCATACATAAGCATGCCAATGCGCACATATGCTCACCATAGACTTATAATGGGTGTCTTGCTGTAAAAAAACGCATTGCGCGCGCATGCGTTTTTTTGAGGCAAGTAGGACGCCCAAAAAATGCAACAGGTTGCATTTTGTGCGCCCGAGCGCATACCGCAAAAAAACGCATGCGCGGAAGAATGCGTACAAACGCATGTGTATGCGCACATAAGCGCATCCCATGCAAAGTATAGGAAAAAAAACGCATGCGCTATTTAGCGCTAAAATACCGCTAAAAAAAACGCAAGTGTGAAACCAGCCTTAGCAATGTGCTTCTCTGTTTCCTTTTTGGCAGCTTTAATTTGTTTTTCAGATAAACTATTTTTCGCCCTATAGTTTGTTAGAGCTTCAATGGTGCCATCCTGCTTTAGTAGTTTTAAAGCTTCCTTTTTGCTGTTAATTGCACCTCTTAGGCTGGTTTCACATTAGCGCTTTTTAAGCGCATGCACGGCCGGGGGTAGCTCCGCCCCCGAGCCGGCTCTCTGCCCGGCGTGCCCGCCCCTTGCTTGTAGTGCCGCCTCCTAGCGCACAGCGGCGCCTGTGATCGGCGCACCCTATCTTTAGCATAGGGTGCGCAGATCGTGCGCAGGCCGTGCGCTAGTTGCGCTTTGACCTGCGCTGCGCACTTGTGACGGTGCGCCGTGCGCGCCATAATCAAACTTTTCGGATTTTGGCGCGCACGGCGCACCATCAAAAGTGCGCAGCGCAGGTCAAAGCGCAACTAGCGCACGGCCTGCGCACGATCTGCGCACCCTATGCTAAAGATAGGGTGCGCCGATCACAGGAGCCGCTGTGCGCTAGGAGGCGGCGCTACAAGCAAGGGGCGGGCACGCCGGGCAGAGAGCCGGCTTGGGGGCGGAGCTACCCCCGGCCGTGCGTGCGCTTAAAAAGCGCTAATGTGAAACCAGCCTTACTTTAGCCACATTGGGTTTTTCCTATTTCTTGTCCTTTTATTCCCACAAGATGTAAGCTGCTTACAGTGTCAATTTAGGATGTTCTTAAACATTTCCTATTTATTATCTGTATTCTTTTTTATGAGGACATTGTCCCAATCAACCAGATTTAGGGCATCTCTAAGCTGATCAAACTTTGCCTTCCTTAAGTTCAGTATTTTTGTGACTCCCTGACAAGTCACCCTAGAGAAAGACAAGCAAAGCTGTGCAATATTGTGGTCACTATTTCCTAGATGCCCGACGACCTGCAGATCTGTTATTCTGGTGTAACTGCTTTGTTCAGCCCGCTAGGATTTTATAAGGAGAATATGGATTTATCATATGTCCTAGCCACACTGGTTACATTTTTGAGATCTCTGGATTAGGCGGAACGCCTTCCATGGTCTCGATCCACTCTAGCACTCCAGGGTGGGGCAACACATAGAATGGCTAGTAGGAGCCATATAGCAAAGCTATGTTTGATCTCAACACATAGCAGGGGCCTGGCCAGCTTTCGATGGAGTCAAAACCACCTTCCTAGGACCATCCATTAAGGAATTATGATCTTAGTGTTTCAAGTTTGTAGCTGCTAGAGGCAAGAGAGGGGATTTAGGTCCAACCTAGGGGACAGGAGGGGAATGACCCCAAGGGGTTACATGCTCCTTTAAAGCATGGCCTACTTTTCTCTGGGGAGGTTGCAATGACACATCGCATAGGGAGAAGTCCAAGTACAGAAGGCACCACCAGCCTCTCATATGGCGGCCTCTCCCTCGCAAGCCAGGCCTTTCATCTCACTGGTAACTGACTCATATTCTGCATACTTTGTCCTACCAGTATTGCATTTTCATTGCCGACCATTGGATATATAGTGTTTGTCTAATGTGCCCTTAAGGCGATTAAGTATATAATTTAACATTAGGCTGCCCTTTTATCTTGATCTACAAATCCACACGTCCGTGATCTACAGTAGGCTTAACTTTCCATGCTACCGGAGCTGGTTTCTGGCCGAATATAATCCTGTTAACGGACCGGGCTTATATCTAGCGAAGAACTGGTGGCAGTCCCACCGGGCTTACTAGTTGGTGTTTCACTGGTGCTAATGAAAAGGGCCTCTCAGCCTTTCAGGGTTGTGAGTGAGTCTGTTGCCACGTTAGTGACTGCGAGGGCCACATTCTCTCATACCCCATGCCTTCCTGGACCTGTGTGGATAGGGGGTGTCTGGGTAAAACTGTGCCAAGCTGACCATGCATGTCCCTAGGGTGTGTAGAACGTTACACTGATTCAAGTGAGGAGAGCATACCACTTGATCCCTTGGACGTAATAGTGACATCAGGCGGGGTGGCGAGATGCAGATTCTTCACATGTGATGGCAAAGGTAGGATCCTGCGTGATGTCTCTTGTGCCATTCTTCTCAATCCTCTTTCCCCAATAACTTTGTATTTTGAGAATTCACAACTTGAAACATTGTTTTCGGAGTCTAAGGCTATGTTCTCACAATGAGTTTTTGTAGCTGCATATTTTAGCTGCATCAAAAATACAGCACCTTAAAGTTCCAGCAAAGTGGATGGATTCATAGAAATCTCCTGCCCACTGTCCGTCTTTTGACTAAGTGTAAAATGACCTGTGGTGCGTGTTTCAAATCCACAACATGTCAAGTTGTCTTGCTGGTACTCTGAGTCTTACGTGCATATTTTTCCAATAGACTTGCATTAGATGCAGAAAATCCACAGGTCGGAAGCACATGTAATCCAAACATAAGTATGTCAATAAAATTTTGTCAAAGACAAATACCAGGAGGTATCAAAAACAGACTAGCTTGAACATGATCAAAATGCATGTAAAAAAAAGCACATAAAAACTCAATGAAAAAATGCAAGTACCCTAATTTATTTAATGGGTGCAGAAAAGTAAAAATACTGTAGTCAAAAAACTTTAATCATTTAATAAAGGAACATCATATTAATAAATATCTAAAATTCCTGTACTTAAATACACATGACAAATGCTCTGGAATACACATAGTCTAACAGTTGAATGGCCACATACGGTTATTATAAAGTCTTTTATTTCTCAAGGCCAAGAAGCATTAAGGTCCAAAAGTAAAAATGTTTCTAGTTGTTATATTTTTTGATGCTGAGCACCCTGATCTTACAGTCCTTTTTGAGAAATAGTGTAATAGTCTGGACTGGTCTGCATTGGTAAATGTAGTTTATTTTGGGAATAAGCTTTATCTAAACCAAACATGATGTGAGAAAATGTTTAATTCTCAAGTAATTTACGCATTAACAGAGATCTAAGGGGTAGGTTTTCTCCTTATGGAGAGTGACATGCCAGGTCTGGCACGCCAGTATGAGACTTAAATGCTTTGCATGCTCCTCTGGGAAATTAAACATGCAAATTGACTATTCAGAGAGGAAGACCTGAACTCTAGTGCCACCTATATGTATTAGATGCCATTGATGTCTGGCTTTGGATAAATGAAGTGCAACTGTCTGTGGAGACACAGGGGGGTAGGCGGGTGCCCAGGTCCGTTAGCCAAAACCGCATGGACCAGGGATCGTCTTGCCGAACGCCCGCTCTCCTTTTAGGGTAAAAATGGTAAAACGGTGTGGCAATGCTTTATTGAGCCGCAAAACAGGCAGATAACACGTTGAACAGTCCCAGCAAAATTTTCCAAGATGGTGCACATTACAGAGTCTCACCCCTCCTCTGACTCGCCGGCATAATGGCAGTTGTTACTTCAGAGTTCCCAGAGTTAGCTACCCCACTTGTGGCACGCACAGAGAGGAGGTAACAAGAAGCTTAGGAAGATGACAGTCCATGGAGGTACAAAGCCAGTTGACTCAAGGGTCACAACCTGGCTTTTCCGAACATCTTCATGGAGTCAGACAACCAGCGGGTCATAATCCTGGTTTCTCCAAACATATCCATGGTTCAGCGATAGTCAATGGAGCAGAACTGTATTCTTCCAAACAGGGCAGAAAACTCCTAGGTTGTTTCCTGTAGAATGAAATATCTGTGTCCCTCATGATGGAGCCATGATGAATTGGCAGCAGTCCTGTAGGATCCCCTGGATGTTTGGATGTCTTGGCAGAATCTCTGGCTGTCTCTCTCTCTCTGTCTCTGTCAGTCTATGCAGAGGCATGTAACCTATTTTATACTTAACAAATGTCCTTCATTCAGTATTGACATAAAGGGTAAGAATAGAGATTAGAGCAAGTAGCATTATTTGATTATTTAATCTATTTTCATAGTTTTTCCTATTGACATGGGGACTTAAAACTCGCACCACAGGTCAGTTTCGCAATGTAAAAAAAAAAACACAGTAGGCAGGAGATTGAAATAAATCCCATCCAGTTTACTGGAAATGTAAGACGCTATGTCAAAAGCTTATTGTGGGAACTTAACCTAATGGTCCTGCAATGATGACATCCCACCAATCAGAAAACTATTTCTGTCCTCGGCATCCTCCTGCCATTTGAGCAAACGTTAATTGGTGACTATTGGATGGAGATTCATGATTGCGGGAAATTTGAGGTGTCCCCAGCGTGGCATTGGTGGAGCGACGTGGGATGGTTATTTCCTGATTTATTTATTTATTTTTTTTACATACGCTACTCTATGGACCTTTCTGTAAAAATCCCAGAAAACTCTTTTGATTATAACAAAAAATGTAAGGAATGTTAATAATTTAAGAGATACATCTGGTGCTGTTCCTCTGGACAAGTGTGCGCATAGCCTGCCAAATGGAAACATCCGTATCATCAGTCTGTGTACTGCAGTGTTAGATAATAAGTGTAACACATCGGACAGACCGAGGCGTCTTACTATACTTGCTATATACTCACAGATATACTGGTGGGGTTATTAAAAAAAAAAAGTTCTTAAAGGGGTTGTCCATTTAAAAATATTTATTTTTTTGCTTGTTTGTTTTTTTTGCTGGGTTGAAGCAGAGCTCTCCCAGCAATATTTGGTTCTGTACAGAACTTAGTTTTGTGATTTAGCTTTTTAAAAAAAACAAAATAAAAAGATAAATAGTAAAATACAAAGAACTCTTGGAGTTAAATTTGGGGCATGCACTTGTCTCTGTTCTCTTTTGTATACGTATCAAAACACTACATGGAGATTTCTTTTCTGAAGGAAATGTACGGTAGGTATTGTTGAATAAAAATCATCTATGTATGTTGGCATCATTAAAAATTTTGAACTGCTTGCCATCTATAGTTTCTATCAGTAAAATAGCTACCGGGAGTGGGGGCAGAGGGTGCAGTTGTCCGTGCTCTGCGCTATGAGGGGCCAACCTGGAGCTAGGCTACTTCTAACTTTATCGGCGCACTACACATAAACTCTCCAACATATTCGACAAATACCACCAATTAGAAATCTAGTATAGTTCTTCTGATTTGCTATGTCGCTTACCCCATATGCAGGGCATTGCAGTAGCTTAGGTATCCATGGTTACGACCACTAACAACTAACAGTCACTCTATGTGTGGACGTAACCATGGATACCTGAGTTACTGCAATGTTCTGTACATGGGGTAATCAACATAGCAAATAAAAAGAACTAGGTATATTACATTTCCAGTTGAAGGTATTTGCTTATATTGTTATAATTACATCTACTACATATTGAGATAGGATCTTGGAGATGGGAATACCCCTGCCAATGAACTGACAAATTCACTGATAACTCATTCTGCAGCCTGCGATCTATGTGGATACATAGAGGCTGCGGAAGCCAAATGGTGTGAATAGAACTTGGTGCTTGATCAGACAAGTGTATTATTCGGACGTGTGCTGCCCAAGTCAAGAAAAATATTTAGAATTGAGAGTCCTCAGTGGTTAATACCTTTTAATGGCTAACTGAAAAGATGGTAACACATTGCAAGCTTTCGCGACTACTCGGGTCACTTCATCAGGCAAGGCACTGACTAATAGAAAATCTGAAGAATCACATATTTATACACAACACAGCACAGAAGTAGTAATGCAATAGATAAGACAAGTGACATGAAGCAGAACTATCATTGTTGGAGAGGGATAGTTTTGGCCATAAATATTGGAACAGTTCCTAGATAAGGAGTGTGAATGTTTTATTGTTTTATTGCTGCCTGAAGCAAAATCGGAAAACACATTGATCCATGTTGTGAAGTAGGGCTGTTCAGATGAGTTTTTTCACACGAACTGAGTGTCCATATGGCAATAATCTAGGCATGCACTATTCTCTTTTGCATTTCGAATGAGACATGACTATTCAAGTCTACTGGTGAAAAAAAACATTAGATCAAATATGGACGATTCGTATTGAATCTATTTTTTATGGGTCCATTGCAATTATTAATAGGTCGCCCTCGCTTCACCCAGGGCTGTGGGGTACCCGGTACCGGGCCGGTGTCAGGGGGATGTGTCACAGCAGCGGTGACCTGGTCCGTGGCCCTGGGTGCCCAATATCAATGGCGGTTGATGTTTGTAATGTAGTTTATATGGAAAGTTCGTGACGCCACCTGTGGTGTTTGGCAAGTAAGATGTTAAGCCAATGCTGCTTGCAGATCCACTGGGACTGATGGTGTGATGCAGCAAAGATGGTGCAGCTCCCCACAGATGGAGCTGTAGTCCCAGGGCAGTGTAGGTGCAATGGATGAGGAGAGGCGCAGAAGGGTATAGATGCTGGTACCCAGATGTAGCGGTGCTGAAGGTGTTAGCGACGAATCAATGGAGGACACCAGAGCTTGCAGTTTCAAAGCTTTACTCACAGTTCGTAGTGCACACTGGTGCCTGCCTCCGTGCCGTGTCCTCCGGGGTAGAGACTCAATCAACCTCCCGGGCAAGTCAGGGCTCTCCTCTCCAACACTCTGCCAACATGTGCCTTTCCTGAACGACTCCTCTATTGCACCTTTTAGTGTGAAGAGCTCCAGCACCGTGATTCTCTGAAGTTCCTCCTGTCAGATGTCCCTAACAACTCTACTTGTATGACAGACAGCTGTAGCCTGATCAGGGACCTCCTGGATCCCGGCTCTCTATCTGTGTTGCTGTTGTGTCCCAAGTCTTAGATGGGAGTAGTGCATTTACAGCCAACTACTCCACCGGTGTCTGCTGCAGAACCATAAGTGTCCATACAACCTCGGGGACCGGGCCCCGCCCTTGCGCTGAGAACCTATAGGCAGGATTCCTATCCAACCCACTCCTCCTCTCTGTTCTACTCCTTCATTCCACGCTGTTCCTTCTCTCTCTTATGGAAGCTTAGGTTGCAGTCCTTCGTTCTCCTTCTTTTCTCTTTCCCGTGCCAGCTGGCTCAGGTCACTGAGGCAGCTGCAGCACTCCTTCCTCCATCCCTTCTTCCAGAGATCCCCCACTCCTCACTGAGTGGCTTACTCCAACGCGAACTAAACTCAAACTAAACTGAACTGAACTGAACTCCAATTCTAAACTTTCCCACTCTTTTATATGACTCTCAACTCCACCCACCTCCCAGCACATCTTGTGTTACGAAGCAAGGAATCACCAGAGGTGCTCTGCTACCCTCTAAGCATGAGCCGCAATGTGATCAGTGCTGAACTATCCTGTGTGTGGGATGCAGGTGTTGGAGTGCGGAAAGGAGTTCCCAACTTACCAGGATGGTGGGGCACCACACCTTAGGAGAAGGTGCAGTACCTCTTTGGTGACTGAGTCTCAGGGGCACCACATTAACATAAGTATTTGATCATGAAAATATACAGATGTCACAATAATATAATATACAGATATAAAATAAAGGGGTATACAGATGTCAAAAGGATATGAAATAAAGGGGCACACAGATATAAATACCAAAGATACCGATGACACACGGATATAAAAAATGGACACATGGATGTTTCATAAATGTAAAAAATAGACAATGATGGCACACTGAAAAAATGCAGATTACCACATAGGTTAAAATTGTCCACATTTTCTGGATGAAAATTGGATGATTTTCCATAGGCTTGCATGAACCCCTCTTCTGGAACTGAGCCAGCACCAGACAGAACAAGTGCTAGCTGTATTGTACAGCCCGAACCTGTCTCTAACTAGCCCCGATTGCTGCTTAACCATTTAAATGCCACTCTTAATCTCTAGACAGCGGGATTGAAGTATCGTAATCCCGCAATGCAGCATTGCAGTTTATAGTAGAAAGGTTCAAATCTCCTAGGGGAAATTAATAAAGTTAAAATGAATATAAATTTAAAAAAATGTTAACGTTTAAACCACCCCCAGTTCCAAATTGAAGGAATTAAAAATAAAACAAATGGTGTGAACATTTATTTCACTGCGTCTGTAAAAGTCCTAACTATGAAATAAGAGTAAAGCCATACAGTAAACACCAAATTTCAGAAATGCAATTATTTTGGTCAATGTTGCTCTCCCAGCAATAAAAGCAGTTGAAACATCATATGTACTCCAAAAGAGTAGAAATAAAAATGAAAGATAGCCACGCGACCCCACCCCTCCTATGCCTATGTCGATGGAAAAGTAACAGAAAAGGTCTGAAAGAGATGAAAAAGTGAAAAAAAGAAAATAATCGCCCATTGATGAAGAGATTGATGTTACTATCATTTTGGAAAACTTCTCACAAAGCTGAAGGAAGAGCTATGGACTCTTATTCTCACTCATTAGTGGGAGTCTCAAGTTCCTCCAGACGTTCAGCTTCTGACATGTTACTTTGTTGGTAAAGAAGAATATGGACAGTTTATTAGAAAAATACAGGTCCACTCTTGCCTCAGTAAAGCCCCTGTCTCACATACTGATATCGCTAGCGAGATGGCTGAAGCGTCACCGATTTTGTGACGCAACAGCGACCTCGCCAGCGATCTCGCTACATGTGACACCCAGCGGCGATCGGCCCCCCGCTGGATATCGCTGATCGTGCTCGAATGTCCTGGGCCACTTTTTCATCGTCGGTGTCCCGCTGTGCTTGACCCGACGAGCGACCTCATTGGCGACACAGAACTCAGGGACACAGGCGGGAGTCGTCAGAAAAGCTGCTGTGTGACAAGGTCCCAACGACCGCCGAGGATCGCTGGATGCGATCCTTAACAGGTCGTATCTTTGTCGGGATTGCTGGTGCATCGCTAAGTGAAACGGGACCCTTACATATCACCTAAGGAACATGTTCTATCAGATATATTTCCAGCATTCAATCTTTTCCCTATAAAGAAGTTCACTGCTTACTGTCAGTGTCTAATAGGGTAACATTTCTGGTGATTATCAGTGTGTATGACCGCAGGGAATACAGGAATGGACTCAGTGACATAAATGACCATTTAAAGGCAAGCAAAAAACTGCAAGACCGTCATGAAACGACAGTATCTCTGTAATAACAATCCAAAATCCTCCTTGAGATCTGGCCGAGCTGTTCGCACCACACCATATCCTGCCATTGAGCAGCTGAACTGTTGAAGGGTTCAGCGTTTTATCTGAAATTCTCCAGGAATGAAACTGAACATCCTGCTTTGCTCCACCACTAGATTAGCACGAGACTTGTTTATTCTGGAAATATTTGGATAAAAAAAAATATTTTATTTTCGATTTTTTTGAGTATTTTATTAATTGTGGTCTCTGCTGATACCAGTATCCATGTATATAACAGGTAAGTAAAAAGCTTGGAATAAAGCGACACCTTTGATCTAAAGAAAAGGCATATTTGCTTGGCATCATTTTAAAGAGGACCTACAGTATTACTTACCCGAAACGTTTATTTTTTTATCAGGTGTAAATGTAAAGTTTCGGAGGGCGGTAGCCACGGACGAGCTACTGCTCCATGACGGTTTACAGAAAAATCGTGTCCCAGTCCCAATGTGCTGTCGTGTGGGGTGCGTCACACTCACTTGTAGGCCACCGGCCTCCACTGTCTCGAGGACTCGATCTTCAGGAGCCGCTGCACATAAATCAGGAGACACCCAGTTTGTTTCAACACACAAAACTTTACTGGACAATTCGCTTATCAGACTATAACACGCAGTATCGGTCACAACACTTCTCATATTTTGTTTCCTTGATACAGATCATTTTCAGGATGGCTATTCATTATTCCTAGACTATCCTAATGTTTACTGATTCTGTCAGGCCCAGGGATTTCATAGAATCATAGAATGTTAGAGTTGGAAGGGACCTCAAGGGTCATCGTGTCCAACCCCCTGCTCAATACAGGAGTCACTAAACCATCTCAGAAAGATGTCTTTCCAGCCTCTGTTTTAAGGCTTCAATTGAAGGAGAACTCACCACCTCTCGTGGCAGCCTGTTCCACTCATTGATCACCCTCACTGTCAAAAAGTTTTTTTTGTATTATATAATCTGTATCTTCTTCCTTTCAGTTTCATTCTATTTCCCATCCACTTCTGCAGTACACATGGGATTCGCTAACTTCCCTACACATGGTTCCACGTCCATCTTCCTCTGTATTGCAGAGGATGAGACACTCTTCGTAGCACCTGCATTGAGCCTTGAGCTCTGGATGTTGCAGGAATGTCCCCAGGGATTTGATAAGCTGTCATGTGCCCCTAACAGCCACGGGTGAAATCGCAATCCAACCACGGTTGTTAACATGTAAAATGCCACTGTCAATCTCTGACAGCAGCATTTAACCTGTGCTTAAAGGAAGCGTGTTACAAATCCTGCCCATTGGTACCCCTGTCACAGGATCACGGAGTGCCGATGGGTTCACATGACAACTGGGAGTCTGCAGAAGACACCAGCGCATGTCATTGCAGATCTCCTATGAACGCCGGCTTGTGGCTGGTGTTCACAGGAGGCATGATTTTTGCTACATATAGAAGGGCTGAATCACAGCTATGTGTAGCACAAGCGATCAGAAGATCGCAGCTTCAAATCTTCTATCTATAATAATAAATGCCCTAACCAGCTTCCGGTTGTAACAACTTCCGTCCAGTTGTAACCGGTAACGTCACCACACACACGCACGTTAACCCTCAACACACCACACCGCCTCAACACACACTCCTCTCACCTTTCACCTCCACTCATGTCCACTCACTCTTTCACTCCACATACGTTCCTTTCTCTCACTCCGTTTCTCATACTCACACCGTCATCGTCGCTGCCCCGACATCTTCCTCCGCCGCCGCGATCCAGGATCCAGACGTTCTCCAGGCCGCCGACATCGGGATCCAAAAAGATGGCGTCAGCGAAATCTCGCGAGATTACGCCGACGCCATTTTGGATCCCGATGTCGCCCATGCCAGCGACATGTTGTTGCGGCGACGCCATCTTGAATATCGCGGGACTTCACGAAATCCAAGATGGCGTCCCGCAAGAACATGTCGGCGGCCTGGAGAACGTCTGGATCCTGGATCGCGGCGGAGGAAGATGTCGGGGCAGCGACGATGACGGTGTGAGTATGAGAAACGGAGTGAGAGAAAGGAACGTATGTGGAGTGAAAGAGTGAGTGGACATGAGTGGAGGTGAAAGGTGAGAGGAGTGTGTGTTGAGGCGGTGTGGTGTGTTGAGGGTTAACATGGCAAGAGGTGTGAGGCTGTGTGCACACGCTGCGGATTTTGCTGCGGTTCCGCAGCGGTTTTGGCCGCTGCGGACCCGCAGCAGTTTTTGCTGCGGTGTACAGTACCATGATTCCCTATGGGAATCAAAAACCGCAGTGCAGACAGTGCGGAATTTTCCGTGCGGATTATCTGCGGTTTTCAATCCGCAGAAAGAATTGACATGTCAATTCTTTCTGCGGATTCTCCTGCGGTTTGCCATCTCCTCTATTGAGGAGATGAAAAACCGCAGGGCAAAACCGCAGAGCAATCCGCAGGTAAAACCGCAGGTCTTTTGACCTGCGGTTTCACCTGCGGATTTTACAAAATCCGCGTTGATGAATCCGCACCTAATCCGCAGCGTGTGCACACAGCCTTAACGACGTCGGCGAAATCTCGCGAGATTTCACCAATGCCATCTTGCATTCGTGAAATTGCGTCATTTACCTCACGCCGACTTGCTGTGCGGACGCTTGGCATAGCCTGTACCACCATAACTACTGCTGCCTTGGTCCTATGCCTGTTTACTGCCGGTGTCTAATTACAGGGACAATTTGCCTATACTGCCATAACTATTGCTACCTTGCTACTCTGCCGGTGTCTAATTACAGGGCTAATTTGCCTCTACCGCCATAACTACTGCTGCCTTGCTCCTCTGCCGGTGTCTAATTACAGGGCTAATTTGCCTCTACCGCCATAACTACTGCTGCCTTGCTCCTCTGCCGGTGTCTAATTACAGGGCTAATTTGCCTCTACCGCCATAACTACTGCTGCCTTGCTCCTCTGCCGGTGTCTAATTACAGGGCTAATTTGCCTATACCGCCATAACTACTGCTGCCTTGCTCCTCTGCCGGTGTCTAATTACAGGGCCAATTTGCCTATACCGCCATAACTACTGCTGCATTGCTCCTCTGCCGGTGTCTAATTACAGGGCTAATTTGCCTATACCACCATAACTACTGCTGCCTTGCTCCTCTGCCGGTGTCTAATTACAGGGCTAATTTGCTTCTACCGCCATAACTACTGCTGCCTTGCTCCTCTGCCGGTGTCTAATTACAGGGCCAATTTGCCTATACCGCCATAACTACTGCTGCATTGCTCCTCTGCCGATGTCTAATTACAGGGCCAATTTGCCTATACGGCCATAACTACTGCTGCCTTGCTCCTCTGCCGGTGTCTAATTACAGGGCTAATTTGCCTCTACCGCCATAACTACTGCTGCATTGCTCCTCTGCCGGTGTCTAATTACAGGATCAATTTGCCTCTACCGCCATAACTACTGCTGCCTTGCTCCTCTGCCGGTGTCTAATTACAGGGCTAATTTGCCTCTACCACCATAACTACTGCTGCCTTGCTCCTCTGCCGGTGTCTAATTACAGGATCAATTTGCCACTACCGCCATAACTACTGCTGCCTTGCTCCTCTGCCGGTGTCTAATTACAGGGCTAATTTGCCTCTACCGCCATAACTACTGCTGCCTTGCTCCTCTGCCGGTGTCTAATTACAGGATCAATTTGCCTCTACCGCCATAACTACTGCTGCATTGCTCCTCTGCTGGTGTCTAATTACAGGGCCAATTTGCCAATACCGCCATAACTACTGCTGTCTTGCTCCTCTGCTGGTGTCTAATTACAGGATCAATTTGCCTCTACCGCCATAACTACTGCTGCCTTGCTCCTCTGCCGGTGTCTAATTACAGGATCAATTTGCCTCTACCGCCATAACTACTGCTGCATTGCTCCTCTGCTGGTGTCTAATTACAGGGCCAATTTGCCTATACCGCCATAACTACTGCTGCCTTGCTCCTCTGCCGGTGTCTAATTACGGGGCCAATTTGCCTCTACCGCCATAAGTACTGCTGCCTTGCTCCTCTGACTGTTCACTGCCTGTGTCTAATTACAGGGCCAATTTGCCTCTACCGCCATAACTACTGCTGCCTTGCTCCTCTGCCGGTGTCTAATTACAGGGCCAATTTGCCTCTACCGCCATAACTACTGCTGCCTTGCTCCTCTGCCGGTGTCTAACTACAGGGCCAATTTGCCACTACCACTTCATAACTACTGCTGGGCAATTACAGGGTCAATTAGTATCTGTTTACTCTACAATACTCCAGGACGCCTTCTTCACTGCCAGATAACTGCCAAATAGACTCCTTTACCTGTGCCAACATGAGTCATAACAAAAAGTATGCCAATGCCAGTGAAAGGAAAGCAGCTTTAGCACTACAACAAAAACAACGCCGTGCTAATGAGACTCCTGAGGAAAAACACCATCGCCTTGAGAAGATTAAGGCTTATAAACGCCGTCGCCTCACACACGAATCCCCTAACACTAAATCCATAAGATTGGCTGAAGAAGCCTCTGCACGCCGTCACCGCCGACAACAAACGGCCTCTTCCTCATCATTATTATTAGACTCACAACAGGATGCTTCCACATCAGCATGTGGAACAATTTACTGCTACACTTCATCCCATATGCCGTTCACTGACATAACTAATCAGCAATCTGTTTCTGCCCTATCAATACCACCATTCAATACCGATGCACAGTATGCCAATGCCAGTGAAAGGAAAGCAGCTTTAGCACTACGACAAAAACAACGCCGTGCTAATGAGACTCCTGAGGAAAAACAGCATCGACTTGACAAGATTAAGGCTTATAAACGCCGTCGTCTCACACACGAATCCCCTAACTCTAAATCTATTACATTGGCTGAAGAAGCCTCTACACGCCATCACCGCCAACAACAGACGGCTTCTTCCTCATCATCTATAATAATAAATGCCCTAAGCAGCTTCCGGTTGTAACAACTTCCGTCCAGTTGTAACCGGTGACGTCACCACACACACACGCACATGTTAACCCTCAACACACCACACCGCCTCAACACACACTCCTCTCACCTTTCACCTCCACTCACGTCCACTCACTCTTTCACTCCACATACGTTCCTTTCTCTCACTCCGTTTCTCATACTCACACCGTCATCGTCGCTGCCCCGACATCTTCCTCCGCCGCTGCGATCCTGGATCCAGACGTTCTCCAGGCCGCCGACATGTTCTTGCGGTGACGCCATCTTGGATTTCGTGAAATCCCGCGAGATTCAAGATGGCGTCGCCGCAAGAACATGTCGCTGGCGTGGACGACTCGGGATCCAAAAAGATGGCGTCGGCGAAATCTCGCGAGATTACGCCGACGCCATTTTGGATCCCGATGTCGTCCACGCCAGCGACATGTTCTTGCGGCGACGCCATTTTGGATCAGCGAAATCCCGCGATAGTCAAGATGGCGTCGCCGCAAGAATATGTCGCCGGCGAGGACGACGTCGGGATCCAAAATGGCGTCGGCGAAAACTCGCGAGATTTCGCGACGCCATTTTGGATCCCGACGTCGTCCATGCTGGCGACATGTTCTTCCGGCGACGCTATCTTGACTATCGCGGGATTTCACGATACTCAAGATGGCGTCGCCGCAAGAACATGTCGCCGGCGTGGACAACGTTTGGATCCAGGATGGCGCCGGCGGAAGAAGATGTCGGGGATCGTGGAGCAGCGGCGATGACGGCGTGAGTATGAGAGACGGAGTGAGAGAAGGGGTCGTATGTGGAGTGAAAGAGTGAGTGGAGATGGTGAAAGGTGAGAGGAGTGTGTGTTGAGGAGTGTGTGTGTTGAGGGTTAACATGGCAAGAGGTGTGATGCTATCGCATCCTCCCGATGCGATAGCATCGGGCCATAATCTAGTGGAGAATATTGAAGCAACTAAATAGTAGAAACAATGTTTTAAAAATATTTAAAAAATTTTAAAAAATATAATCAAATCACCCCTTTTTCCTCACTCAAAATAAAACAATTAAAAAAATCAAAAATACATATTTGGTATCGCTACATTCAGAAACGCCCAATCTATAAAAATATAAAAACAATCCCATTGGAAAACTGCGTGACGAGAAAATAAATCAAAACACCAGAATTACGGGTTTTTTTGGTCTCCACAACATTGCAGTAGAATTCAATAACTGGTGATTAAAACATTGTATATACCCAAAAATTGCATCAATAAAAACATCAATTTGGCACGCAAAAAATAAGCTCTGACCAAGCTCCAGGTTCCAAAAAATGGAGACACTACAAGCCTCGGAAAATCATAGAATCATAGAATCGTAGAGTTGGAAGGGACCTCCTGGGCCATCTGGTCCAACCCCCTGCTCAAAGCAGGATTCGCTAAATCATCCCAGTCAGATGTCTGTCCAGCCTCTGTTTGAAGACTTCCATTGAAGGAGAGCTCACCACTTCTCGTGGCAGCTTGTTCCACTCATTGATCACTCTAACTGTCAAAAAGTTTTTTCTAATATCTAATCTGTGTCTCCTCCCATTCAGTTTCATCCCATTGCTTCTAGTCTTTCCTTGTGCAAATGAGAATAAAGTTGATCCTTCTACAATGTGACAGCCCTTTAGATATTTGTAGACAGCTATTAAGTCTCCTTAATGATGTCTCTGAGGAAGAACCTGGTGTAAGGTTCGAAACGCGTCAGGCGTGGGGGTCCTTTTTTCCCCTTTATGGTTTTATCATGAATTTATGTGAATAAAACTTATTGTGGATTTTATCAAGTCTCCAGTGTCGGATCTTCCTTCTCTCTTCATGTTTGCAACACATGGTGGTCAGCCATTTGATCCCTAGGCACGACCGGCTTACAGGACTATTTTGGTGAGCACAAATTTCCCTTTCCCCTTCCTATTTTTCTATTAAGTCTCCTCTCAGTCCTCTCTTTTGCAAACTACACAATCCCAAATCCTGCAACCTTTCCTCATAAGACAGGGTTTGCAGACCGGTCACCATTCTGGTCGCTCTTTTCTGAACTTGCTCCAGTTTGTTGATGTCTTTTTTAAAATGTGGTGCCCAAAACTGGACACAATATTCCAGATGAGGTCTGACCAAAGAGGAGTAGAGGGAAATAATGACTTCACGTGATCTAGACTGTATGCTTCTGTTAATACATCCTAGAATTGCATTTGCCTTTTTTGCTGCTGCATCACACTGTTGACTCATATTCAGTCTGTGATCTATTAGTATATCCAAGTCTTTTTCACATGTGCTGTGGCTTATGCCTATTCCTCCCATTCTGTATATGCTTTTTTCATTTTTATTGCCCAGATGTAGTACTTTGCATTTTTCCCTGTTAAAAACCATTCTGTTAGTTGCTGCCCACTTCTCCAGTTTATTTATATCTTTTTGAATCCTCTCTCTCTCTTCTCTAGTATTAGCTATCCCTCCTAGCTTTGTGTCATCAGCAAATTTAATCAGTTTACCCTCAATTCCTTCATCTAAATCGTTGATAAAGATGTTGAACAATACAGGGCCCAGGACAGCCCTGTGGTACCCCACCTGAGACATTCTTCCAACTGGATGTGCAGCCATTTACGACCACTCTTTGGGTCCGATCACTAAAAAATGGTGCCTTTTGTTTTTTGCTTTTGTGTTTTTTACAAATTTTGGATTTTTTTTCCTGCTTAAATAAAAAGAACCTAGACATGTTTGGTATCTGTGAACTTGTAATGACCTGGAGAATTATAATGGCAGGTCAATTTTAGCATTAAGTGAACGTGGTAAAAAAATCCAAACAACAATTGTGGAATTGCACTCTCCAGTTCACTAACTGGCAAAATCAATGGTTTCATTCAAAATTACAATTAGTCCTGCAAAAAACAAGCCCTCACATGGCCATATTGACGGAAAAACAAAAGTTAAGGAACTGGGAAGAAGGCGAGCAAAAAAACGGAAAATCTCAAAGGGTTAACTATGACTGTCGCTTACGAACACTATGCATTATTTCTACTATTTCTATACTAAGCACAATATGCTTACGTTACTTATTAAAGTCTATCTTACTCTATACTTACACCGTACTGCACACTACTTTACAAAACAATTCACATTATATTGTATGAGTACCTTATAAATTTCAAAAACTTTAGGACATAGTTTACACTTTACACAACATTATACTGTATATATATAAAAATGCATGACATTAGTCACATGACGTGTTGGGTGTCCTTAGAGGTATTAATTGTACAGCATAGTCCACTACTATTATATTAATGCTGCTGTCCTCCTAAATCTGTTTTTGATTTTCCTTTGATCCTGCACCTCTGTTCATTGGGTTCCCAATAGAGTTGAGCGATACCGTCCGATACTTCAAAGTATCGTATCGGATGGTATCGGCCGATCTTTAAAAAAAGTATCGGTATCGCCGATTCCGATACCGGAAGTCCCATTCAAGTCTATGGGACTTCCGGTATCGGAATAAGAAAAACCCTTTCCTGCCCTTGTACAGCCTCTCTGGGGTCTGTACGGGCCTTTCGGGGGGCTGTGCCGGCCTGCCAGGGGGTCTGTGCAGGCTCCGGTGGTCTGTGCCGGCCTGCCGGTGGTCTGTGCAGGCTCCGGGGGGCTGTGCCGGCCTGCCGGGGGGCTGTGCCGGCCTGCCGGGGGGCTGTGCCGGCCTGCCGGGGGGCTGTGCAGGCTCCGGGGGGCTGTGCCGGCCTGCCGGGGGGCTGTGCCGGCCTGCCGGGGGGCTGTGCCGGCCTGCCGGTGGTCTGTGCAGGCTCCGGGGGTCTGTGCAGGCATCGTCCGATGGGACTACAAGTCCCATCGGGCGATGCCTGCTACCATGACAGTGATTGACACATTAGCCAATGATGGGACAGTAGTAGTCCCATCATCCGGCTAATGTGTTAAATGTAAAAAAAAAAAAAAAATTACATGCTACATACATACAACATGCATACTACATACATGCTACATTCATACTACATACTACATACATGCTACATTCATACTACATAAATACTACATGCAACATACATACTACATATATACTACATGCATGCTACATACATACTGCATGCTACATACATACCACATATATACTACATACATACTACATGCATGCTACATGCATGCTACATGCTACATACATAACACATATATACTACATGCATGCTACATACATACTACATGCTACATACTACATATATACTACATGCATGCTACATACTACATGCTACATACATACTACATATATACTACATGCATGCTACATACATACTGCATGCTACATGCATGCTACATACATACTACATACATACTACATGCTACATACATACTACATATATACTACATACATACTACATACATACTACATGCATGCTACATGCATGCTACATACATAACACATATATACTACATGCATGCTACATACATACTACATGCTACATACATACCATATACATACTACATGCATGCTACATACATACTACATGCATGCTACATACATACTACATGCTACATACATACTACATATATACTACATGCATGCTACATACATACTACATGCTACATACATACTACATATATACTACATGCATGCTACATACTACATGCTACATACATACTACATATATACTACATGCATGCTACATACATACTACATGCTACATACATACCACATACATACTACATATATACTACATGCATGCTACATACATACTGCATGCTACATGCATGCTACATACATACTACATACATACTACATGCTACATACATACCACATATATACTACATACATACAATACATTCATACAATACATACATAGACATACAGTACATATAACATAGAGTAACATACTTACCAATACTTGTCACATTGTTCCCCAAAGCCATTGTCTTTTCCGGAATAAATATTAACATAACAAACCACAAAAATACTCACCCACGATCCGAAGCAGTCCACGAGTGTGTCCCACGACGATCTTGGGTAGAGAACTGCAGCATCAGCTGTTGCTGCCGTTCTCTACGGGCTGCAGGAATCCAATGACGGAAGGTAGGTATCCTTCCGCACTGTATTCCTCCGCCACTTAAAAAAAAAAAAGTCCCTAGTCTCACTTTATGCCATTGCTGTGTGGGAAATTCCCACGCAGCAATGGCATAAAGTGAGACTAGGGACTTTTTTTTTTTAAGTGGCGGAGGAATACAGTGCGGAAGGATACCTACCTTCCGTCATTGGATTCCTGCAGCCCGTAGAGAACGGCAGCATCATCTGATGCTGCAGTTCTCTACCCAAGATCGTCGTGGGACACACTCGTGGACTGCTTCAGATCGTGGGTGAGTATTTTTGTGGTTTGTTATGTTAATATTTATTCCGGAAAAGACAATGGCTTCGGGGAACAATGTGACAAGTATTGGTAAGTATGTTACTCTATGTTATATGTACTGTATGTCTATGTATGTATTGTATGAATGTATTGTATGTATGTAGTATATATGTGGTATGTATGTAGCATGTAGTATGTATGTAGTATGTATGTAGCATGCATGTAGCATGTAGTATGTATGTAGCATGCATGTAGTATATATGTAGTATGTATGTAGCATGCATGTAGTATATATGTAGCATGTATGTAGTATGTATGTGGTATGTATGTAGCATGTAGTATGTATGTAGCATGCATGTAGTATATATGTAGTATGTATGTAGCATGTAGTATGTATGTAGCATGCATGTAGTATGTATGTAGCATGCATGTAGTATGTATGTAGTATGTATGTAGTATATATGTAGTATGTATGTAGCATGTAGTATGTATGTAGCATGCATGTAGTATATATGTAGTATGTATGTAGCATGCATGTAGTATGTATGTAGCATGCATGCAGTATGTATGTAGCATGTATGTAGTATGTATGTAGTATATATGTAGTATGTATGTAGCATGTAGTATGTATGTAGCATGCATGTAGTATATATGTAGTATGTATGTAGCATGCATGTAGTATGTATGTAGTATGTATGTAGTATGTATGTAGCATGCAGTATGTATGTAGCATGTATGTAGTATGTATGTAGTATATATGTAGTATGTATGTAGCATGCATGTAGTATGTATGTAGTATATATGTAGTATGTATGTAGCATGTAGTATGTATGTAGCATGCATGTAGTATGTATGTAGTATATATGTAGTATGTATGTAGCATGTAGTATGTATGTAGCATGCATGTAGTATATATGTAGTATGTATGTAGCATGCATGTAGTATGTATGTAGTATGTATGTAGCATGCAGTATGTATGTAGCATGTATGTAGTATGTATGTAGTATATATGTAGTATGTATGTAGCATGCATGTAGTATGTATGTAGCATGTAGTATGTATGTAGCATGCATGTAGTATGTATGTAGCATGTATGTAGTATGTATGTAGCATGTAGTATGTATGTAGCATGCATGTAGTATGTATGTAGTATTTTTTTTTTTTTTTTTAACATTTAACACATTAGCCGGATGATGGGACTACTACTGTCCCATCATTGGCTAATGTGTCAATCACTGTCATGGTAGCAGGCATCGCCCGATGGGACTTGTAGTCCCATCGGACGATGCTTGCACAGACCCCCGGACATCAGCACAGCCCCCCGGCAGGCCGGCACAGCCCCCCGGCAGGCCGGTACAGACCCCCACAGGGTGTACAGACCACCGGCAGGCCGGCACAGCCCCCCGGCAGGCCGGTACAGACCCCGGGCAGTCCACACAGCCCCCCGGCAGGCCGGCACAGCCCCCCGGCAGGCCGGCAGAGACCCCCGGAAGGCCCGAAATGACGGCGCATCATGATGCGCACACACCGCGCATCATGATGACGTCAGGCCGTCAATCAACTGAACTTCCGATTCCGATGCCGAATTCCGATATTGAAAAAATATCGGAAGTCGGTATCGGAATTCCGATACAGCAAGTATCGGCCGATACCCGATACTTGCGGTATCGGAATGCTCAACACTACTCAACACTAGTTCCCAATGACCATACATCTATCTGGCAGACAGGTGATAAATCTTAGATCTACATTCCCAATTTTTGACACAAACTAGGAATGGGAAACCTACTAACTTCTTTCTGCCAGGATCTTTTGGAGTGCATGGTGTCATGGGAGTGATATTGTAGCTCCGCTTGCTTTCTTAGCATTAAGCATGTTTTACAGTAGTTTGGTTTTGCCCCATCACTTTCACTTGTGAGTATAAGTTACTTGAGGACATTTTCAGTCTTTTCGCCGTCACTGATTATACTGTATGTCTGTTGTTTTCTGGCTCCGTTCCGCTCTGTTGTTTTGGGTGAGAGTTTACTAATATGGGAAAAGTTGGAAGCAAAGGAACTTTTACAGGCAGTGGAAGGAACATGAACTTCCTGAGCCGAGAAAAAAGGGTTTGATAAAGACGTAGCAACCAGATAACAGTCAGGACAAACTCTATTGGGAGAATTTGTAGTTAAGGACAATATATATTTCATTTGCTATAATGAGTACAGTAGAAGTTAAGCAAGTTTGTTACTTGGCCAAGAGTCAGGAAGACAAACTCATCTCTATGACGTCATTATCTTGCATCTGAATGGTTTCTATTAGCTGTATTATTTTTTAGTTCTGTGATGTCATCATTTGCACCCATTAAATTTATGATCAATAGGCTACAGATGTACCGTAATAACCCCATAAAGTAGTGATAAACCTACTGCTATTGGTTAGTCACTGTATATACTGCAAAGTGAATTTCCTATTTGTGATATTAATAATAAATTGGCAGCCTATAGCAGCGATGTCTGATTGGTGGGAGGTTCGACTACTATAACTCCCATGATCATGAATGCTTTGTAACATGTATAGAAGATGCAGTTCTTCCAGCTTTGTATGTAGACAAAAATACTGTTCAATGGTTTGTTGACCGCAGTCACGATAGACTTAGTCAGAAAGTGTGTCTATGTGATCCAAAGCAGTAATACAAGCGCCAATCATGGCAGAAATTGGAAACATAGATTATTGTGTACATAGAAGAGATCAGTAGGGGGAGCTATGGAGAGGGGTGCACAGACTTCTTGTTCCATTCCCAGAGAAGAGTCAAGCAGAAAAAATGGGGCACACTCCTTGGTTGAGAGCTTCTGCCTTTTTTTGTTCCTTCCTAATGTAGTAAAGAATATAATCCACGTTATCCACCGCACACTAAGGCTGGTTTCACATTTGCGTTTTTTAGCGCTGGAAAAAAACGCATACCTGCGCATGCGTTTTTTCCCCTATATTTAACATGGGTGCGCATACCTGCGCGCTGGTAAGCGCATGTATGCGATTTTCATGCGCTGCGTTTTTTTGGGGTGTGCGTTGGTATTTTCCAGACGCAGCATGTTGCATTTTTTGGCCCTGCAAAAAAGCGCATGCGCACATATGCGCACGTTTTGCGCTAAAAATGGCCATTATAGCCTATGGATGCGCATATGTGCGCACTGGCATGCTCATGTATGCGTTTTTTTGCATATGCGTTTTTTTTTTTAACCATGGAATTTAGGGGTTTGGGTTAGAGTTAGGGTTAGTTAAGGGGGTTTAGGGTTAGGGTTATGGTCAGGGTCAGGGTTAGGGTTGGGGTTTGGGTCAGGGTTAGGGTTAAGTATGGTTTGGTTAAGGGTTAGGGTCAGGGTTAGGGTCAGGATTAGGGTTAAGTATGGTTTTGTTAAGGGTTAGGGTCAGGGTTAGGGTTAGGGTTAGGGTCAGGGTTAGGGTTAGGGTTGGGGTCAGGGTTAGGGTTAGGGTCAGGGTTAGGGTTAAGTATGGTTTTGTTAAGGGTTAGGGTCAGGGTTAGGGTCAGGATTAGGGTTAAGTATGGTTTTGTTAAGGGTTAGGGTCAGGGTTAGGGTTAGGGTTAGGGTCAGGGTTAGGGTTAGGGTTAGGGTCAGGGTTAGGGTCAGGATTAGGGTTAAGTATGGTTTGGTTAAGGGTTAGGGTCAGGGTTAGGGGTTAGGGTTAGGGTTAGGGTTAGGGTCAGGGTTAGGGTTAAGTATGGTTTTGTTAAGGGTTAGGGTCAGGGTTAGGGTTAAGTATGGTTTTGTTAAGGGTTAGGGTCAGGGTTAGGGTCAGGATTAGGGTTAAGTATGGTTTTGTTAAGGGTTAGGGTCAGGGTTAGGGTTAGGGTCAGGGTTAGGGTTAGGGTTAGGGTCAGGGTTAGGGTTAGGGTCAGGGTTAGGGTTAAGTATGGTTTTGTTAAGGATTAGGGTCAGGGTTAGGGTCAGGATTAGGGTTAAGTATGGTTTTGTTAAGGGTTAGGGTCAGGGTTAGGGTTAGGGTTAGGGTTAGGGTCAGGGTTAGGGTCAGGATTAGGGTTAAGTATGGTTTGGTTAAGGGTCAGGGTCAGGGTTAGGGTTAGGGTTAGGGTCAGGGTTAGGGTTAAGTATGGTTTTGTTAAGGGTTAGGGTCAGGGTTAGGGTTAGGGTTAGGGTCAGGGTTAGGGTTAGGGTTAGGGTTAGGGTCAGGGTTAGGGTTAGGGTTAGGGTTAGGGTCAGGGTTAGGGTTAGGGTTAGGGTTAGTTAGGGTTTAGGGTTTGGGTTAGGGTTAAGTATGATTTGGTTAAGGGTTAGGGTCAGGGTTAGGGTTAGGGTCAGGGTTAGGGTTAGGGTTAGGGTCAGGGTTAGGGTTAGTAAAGTCATGGTTTGGGTAGTGTGAGGGGCCACCTAAAAATGTTGGAAAAAAACGCAAACGCGGTAAAAACGCACTAAAAACGCATACAAACGCATAAAAACGCTGCGTTTTTTTCATGCATGCTCATAAAAATGCTTGAAAAAAACGCAGCAGTTGTATGCTTATGTATGCGTTTTTTCAATGCGTTTTTTTGCGGGAAAAACGCGCTGCAAAAAAAAGCAAGTGTGAAACTAGCCTAAGACTTGATACTTTGCAAAAAATATTGAGTTTTTATTTATAAACATCCAGTCCAAAAAAGTGCCAATCTGAAGAGCAGTATATACAATTTATCCAATTAGCTACCCAACGTTTCGATCCTCCCGGATCTTACTCATGGGGTACTTAAGGCACTTGAAAGAAAAATAGGTCCCCTTAAGGTAGTCCCAGGTACTTTTACATATGTATGGAGCTGCAAAGGAGCTGTATCGGTTGTCACCTAATGCTCCCGCGCCGCCCTTATTCCATGGTCCTGCATATCCCCTGGTAACCTCCCAGGTCTCAATCAGCTGGAGACGGTCAGCGCAGCCATTATCCAGTGCCTATTAAATATAGAAGGTCTGAAACTACCTATGATTGCTAATACAGCCTCTACCCAGTCCTGGATAAACATCCAAAGTACACTAGAAGCTCTCTGCTGGGCACAAACCTTCTATACATTAGGTCTAGAGCATTAGGTAACAACCGATACAGCTCCTTTGAAGCTCCATACATACGTAACAGTACCTTAGGGTTAGGGTTAGGGTTAGGGTTAGGGTTAGGGTTAGGGTTAGGGTACCTTAGGGTTAGGGTTAGGGTTAGGGTTAGGGTTAGGGTTAGGGTTAGGGTTAGGGTCAGGGTTAGGGTTAAGTATGGTTTTGTTAAGGGTTAGGGTCAGGGTTAGGGTTAGGGTTAGGGTCAGGGTTAGGGTTAGGGTTAGGGTTAGGGTCAGGGTTAGGGTTAGGGTTAGGGTTAGGGTCAGGGTTAGGGTTAGGGTTAGGGTTAGTTAGGGTTTAGGGTTTGGGTTAGGGTTAAGTATGATTTGGTTAAGGGTTAGGGTCAGGGTTAGGGTTAGGGTTAGGGTCAGGGTTAGGGTTAGGGTTAGGGTCAGGGTTAGGGTTAGTAAAGTCATGGTTTGGGTAGTGTGAGGGGCCACCTAAAAATGTTGGAAAAAAACGCAAACGCGGTAAAAACGCACTAAAAACGCATACAAACGCATAAAAACGCTGCGTTTTTTTCATGCATGCTCATAAAAATGCTTGAAAAAAACGCAGCAGTTGTATGCTTATGTATGCGTTTTTTCAATGCGTTTTTTTGCGGGAAAAACGCGCTGCAAAAAAAAGCAAGTGTGAAACTAGCCTAAGACTTGATACTTTGCAAAAAATATTGAGTTTTTATTTATAAACATCCAGTCCAAAAAAGTGCCAATCTGAAGAGCAGTATATACAATTTATCCAATTAGCTACCCAACGTTTCGATCCTCCCGGATCTTACTCATGGGGTACTTAAGGCACTTGAAAGAAAAATAGGTCCCCTTAAGGTAGTCCCAGGTACTTTTACATATGTATGGAGCTGCAAAGGAGCTGTATCGGTTGTCACCTAATGCTCCCGCGCCGCCCTTATTCCATGGTCCTGCATATCCCCTGGTAACCTCCCAGGTCTCAATCAGCTGGAGACGGTCAGCGCAGCCATTATCCAGTCCCTATTAAATATAGAAGGTCTGAAACTACCTATGATTGCTAATACAGCCTCTACCCAGTCCTGGATAAACATCCAAAGTACACTAGAAGCTCTCTGCTGGGCACAAACCTTCTATACATTAGGTCTAGAGCATTAGGTAACAACCGATACAGCTCCTTTGAAGCTCCATACATACGTAACAGTACCTGGGACTACCTTAAGGGGACCTATTTTTCTTTCAAGTGCCTTATTCCAACATTTCTGCTACTAAGTACCCCATGAGTAAGATCCGGGAGGATCGAAATGTTGGGTAGCTAATTGGATAAACTGTATATACTGCTCTTCAGATTTTGGCACTTTTTTGGACTGGATGTTTATATATGAAAACTCACTATTTTTTGCAAAGTATCAAGTCTTAGTGTGCGGTGGATTATATTCTTTACTTGTATCCAGGGCCTCCATGGTCCAATTCACCAGCATCTTACCTCACATGACCTGAGTGCACGCCATCTTTCTGTTATTATCCTTCCTAATGTAGGATGTACTGTACACATTGGGTGTAGGTGCATGGAGTTCCTGAGCCCCATCCATGCATACTGGGTTTCGGCTGTGCTACACCACTAGCACCTGCCTCTAACAGCATTGACCGGAGCAATCCATGATCAATGCAACTTACCCATTTGGATCCCACTGTGCAGCTCAGATAGCGGCATTTAAATATTTCTTTTGCATCTGGTCGCAACGACCCTCAGAGACAGGATTGCATGCTCAAGTCCTGTTGGAAGACTAAAAGAAATAAGTTACGGTAAATTAATTAAAAGTTTTTGCTAATATTAGAACATAAATTGTTGAATCACACACACCCTTTTCCCAGGGTAAAAATAAGGAACGCAAGAGCAAAAAATAATCAAAGCCTTGATTCATCAAGAAGGGCTTGGTCACGCCTCGCTGTTATTAGGGGACATAAAAGCAATCATAAAGAATTAGGCACCCAGCCTTGCCAAAATCTTAGTCCAGTCCAGTCATGGACTGAAGTAACATTTGTGGCATCAGGTACTCCATCATGAATTAGGCAAGCGGTTGTCTCCACTCCTAGTCCTACCCAGCTCTGTTCACTTTGGAGGAGATGGCCAAAACTGGGGTAAAAATGCAAAAAGTTGCAGAAAGTTTTGCGTGGTTCCGCATTGCACAAAATCTTTCAGATTTTTTTTTTTAAACATTTTACACCAGAACGTAATCTCTTTGATGAATCAGGACTAGTGGTTATTGCCACATCAATAAAAGTCCAATTTATGCAGACATAAAATTTTAAATCACCCATGTGGTAAATTCCGTAATGAAAAAACTTGAACCAACTCCTTTGGATTTTTTCAATCAATTGTAAACAATAGAATTTGTATTAAAACCTTTCAGAATAAGCTGTTACTGGTAATAGGGTATATTTTAGAGTACTTGACATTATGTCTTCCATAACACGCCTACAGAGGAGAATATCTCAATCTCATATGTCTCTATGCTGCTTCTGATCATTTGCTACAGAGTTCACTAAAGAGAAGTACTGAAAAGTGTAGATGTGAATCCAGCACTTGGGTGAAATAAAACAGTAGCATGGATGACATTATATAGCAGTACTGAACAGTGTATCTGTGAATACAGCTGTGACAAGAGCAATGTGTTTGTTGGATGTCTCTGTCTACGTCTTCATACAACGGTTCATTGCTCCTCCTTCCCTTTGTCTAGACTTCTATGAGCAGCTGCAGACCTAATCTTTCAGTGCACTGAAAGTTTATAATTTTGCATCTCAGGATGCATTTTTCAAGTGAATGATAAGTTCAGGAGGGAGAGAAGAAGAAATGGCTGAAAGAATTAGACTGCTGTAGATAAGTCCTGAAAGGCAGTGGTTGTATCTTATATCGGCCAAAACTGCTGACAGGTTCCCTTTAAGTGTTATTTTCACCATATGTCAGTTCTTTTTTTGTTAATAAATCTAAAGCAGGTAAAAATGAAGGCAAAATAAGGCAAATCAGACTATAACTGCTATAAAGTCGACTTGCAGTATGTGGAACAGGATACATGACTGCATGTTGTAAATTTCCAGGGGCTTAAGAAAAGTTGAATTGTTTGTGACGAGGATAAACTGACATTTATGGCCAAGACGCATTCCTAAAACTGTAACATAAGTCAGATAACAGCCCGGACAGCAGTTTGGTTTTATTTTTAGTATTAATGATAGAGCAGGTCAAGTTCAGATTAAACACATGCAGATTGCATATTTTTTTTATTACATGAATACTTTACTAGTTGAAAACAATAGTACAGATATTAAAAAGATTTTAGTCCAATAGAGCTGTACAATGAACAATATAAAGAGATGAGCCTGGCTGGGCTGCTGTGGGGAGATAGACAGTAGGGATCCAAAGTCCTGCTGCATAATGGGAGATCAGTGCAACACCTCCCAACGATCCTTGGTCCAGTTGGAGTTACAAATTTCAGAAATTGTCCAGCAGTCTCGGGAAGTCGGGGTAATGTCACAACTTCAACTTCATCTGTTTTCAGACACAGTTGAAAATAAGGGTGGAGCTGAAAGATCCCTGCCTCACTATTCCTTCTAGACAGAGCTTGAAAGTCCTACATGGAGCATATTATGTGACCGTAAGATCCTTGCAGGACCTTCAGCCACGGCCTAAACCGGCAGTAGAGTTCATTCACACAGGATCAGTGAGCAGGGATGTGAAACACAAGTGTGCTGGAATCATACTGTGTGGGAAGGAGTGTAGGGGCCATCATACTGTGTAACGGAACTGAGAGGGGCATCATACTGTGTGTGGGAGAAGGGACTGTGAGGGTATCATTCTGTGTAGGGGGTTGGACCAGATGATCCAAGAAGTCCCATCCAACTCTACCACTCTACGATTCGACCATAATATGTGGGGGGCCATAATCACAGCACTGTACTGAGTGTGGAACATAATAGTCTTCACTAATGGCAATTTAGCTATCTAATTTCAGTGTGGCCACATATAATGGACTGACCGAGGTTAGGGAAGTGTCTCACCGTAAAATAGATATTTGTCGGGCCAATTATTATCTTTAGCACAACTATTTTAAGTTAATTAAAAAAAAAAGTTCAAATGGGAAACCCTTTTAAAAGGGCTGTCTCATTGCAAAATACCTACTTTTAAAAGGGTACATAAAAAAAAGTCTTTTACAGTAATCAAATATTCAAATTTTTGAATTGACTGTGCAAATCACTTTGCCTGTGTAAATCGTTCTTTGTATCCACTTCCACTCTAATAATGGAGGATCTGATTCAAAGTTCGTTAGTAGAGTATATTAAGATCTCTTTTTTTATAAACTAGACAATCTTTAATGTTATTACAAAATCTAAAAACACAAACTAGTGGTGTTCTATGGGAGCCCTCAAAACATATCTGAAGACAACTGATATTTGGAACGCCCCTCACCTCAACAAATAAGGAGCTATTTCCCACTTACATTTGTGTACTGTGTATTTTACAACAATACATTATCTGTAGAATTGGATAATGCAACAAATATTTTCAGAATTCTTGCAATTATTTCAGCATTGATTCCTTGGACGTATGACCAGACCTCCAGCCATCCCTAAATACTACTCAATTAGCTGTTCTTCTGGAGCATAACATGACTTTTGTTATGGGACTCTTTTTTTGAGACTTTCTGACATTTTTACCCTTTTGGTAACAAAGACTTGGTTGGGGAGATACATTCCAGCAGACGGGACTGATGGCTTTATTACATGAATAGTACACGGGGAGATTTCTGACATCAATTATTTTCTGTGTGGCTGCTCTTGGAATTGAGTTGTATTTTCCATGACCTGTGGCAGAACTTTGCATTGCTGGGCAAGTATGGTAACAAGATCTTGTTGGTGTACTAATCCAAGTTGGACCTAGTTGTTAACTTTTTATCTAGAAAGTCCAGTTGTAGATAACCTGACTGCAATATCTAGGGACTGCTCAAGTATAGGGAAACAGAGTGTAAATGTCACAAGTATGGATACTACGATTCATCATTGCTAGGGAATGGGGGAAGACCCGAGGATGCTCGGTTCCATCAGGTTCAGCCGAACTTTATAGAAAAGTTTGGTTTGAGTACTAAAATAGTACTCAAACTTGATCCCAAATCCCATTCAAGTGAATGGGGGCCTGAACATCTGGCGGTTCCCACACAGTCCTCTGTATGACAGCGTGAGAAACAGCGGCTTTGACAGACAGTAACCCTACTGACATCACCGCCGGTGACATCCTTTGGGTATCACAGTTCCCAAGCTGTCTCACAGAGGACTGCGTGTGAGCCAGCAGCTGAGACCAGTGGTGAAAAAGTTAACGCCAGTAAGGCAGTGGCTGATTTCTACTATCAGCTGCAGCAGGCTGATGGCAGCGAGAGCAGGCGACACTGATGAGAGCATTCACCACTCGGCGCCCGTACTGCTATCCACAGGGGCCAGAGACAAAGAAGATGAACATGGACTACTTTGTGGGATCGTTTTATGAATAAATGGGTTAAAGAGGTAAAACAGAGTTCAGTCCAGTGAAGCGCAGCTTGCAGAGCTGCAGACCTCTCTTTGGCAAAGTCAGATCTTGGAACAAGAAATGCGTGATAAATTGGAAGACATGGAGAACAGAGACCGCCGCAGAAAACAGTGTTTTAAATGGGTCCCAGAATCGGTAGGCGGTGAACATCTCATTCAATATCTCACTAAAGATCTCCTTGCTGTCATTCAGCTGGATCTAGGTAAAGACTCAATGATGATCAAAAGGGCACACAGAATAGGCTCCCCCAAGGTCGACCCAGAATGGTGGAAATATCAAACCTCGCCCGGTTATAGCAAAATACCTCAATTGGGCCGTAAAAGAGAGGGTCTTAAGGGCATATCGTCGACAATGAGAACTGTTCGTCTATAATTCAAAGATCTTCATTTTCCAGGACTTCTCGGCGACTGTGGCTCAGAAACAAAAAGGCACCTATCTGCCATCTATTGATAGAAGAAAATATTAGGTTTGAACTGCTTTACCCGGCTAAACTGAAAGTCCAAGACGGGGACCATGTAACCATTTATGAAGATCCAGGGGTGGCGATCAGAAGATTCCGTCGTGATGGAGATGTGGCAGTGGGATGATTCACTGATTATATTCAAGTTACCTTTTGCTGTAGGGATACTGTTGTTCTAGTTACAAAACATTCTTTTCGGCGATGGCATGGCTCTCCTGGTATACTACTGGCGAGCTTCTATCACTGGTTGGTAAAGTTAATTATGTTGTTTTGTTTGATGTTCCCTGTTGCCTTTACCCTCTTGTGTTTCCCCCTCCTTGTATCAGGTACCAACATATATGAGACCCACTTTTGATGGCACCTTTAACACCTGTTCATGCCTGCGGCTCGCTTTGACCGTAAGGGATGGACGCACTTTACCGTTGCACACTGCGTTGACCTCGCCCTGGGACCCAGGATGAGTATATCCCAGACACCAGATTCTTACACCATCTACAACTCACCACACTTGCGATTCTTGTAATGGAACGTGGAGGGCCTTAACACCCCTTTTAAACATAAAAAGGTTCTAATACACATGAAACACACTGGAGGGCTAATAAGCTTGGTAAATTGTCAGCACCCTGGATAGGGGATTGTTATACTGCCTCACATAACTCATCATCACGTGGAGTGGCTATTCTTATTAAAAAGGACCTGCCATGCTCCATCCAGGATTCTATCAGTGACAGCCAGGGTAGATACCTGATTTTGAAAGTGGACATAGCCGGTAAACTATATTTTTTGGTCAATCTTTATGCTCCTAACCATGATCAGCATCATTTTTACACATCACTTCTTCAGACTCTATTAGGACTTGGACCCAATCATCTGATAGTGGGAGGAAACTTTAACTTAGTACAATGCTCTTATTTGGACCGTTCTCCATCATCCCTGCAGGCCTCAGTGACCAACGCCTCACTCCAAACTTTATGGATCTGCTTTCACTTTGAGACCCGTGGAGGGTGACGGACTCTACAGCTAGAGAGTACATATGCCATTCCCTTACGCACCAATCCTTCTCTCCTATGGACTATTTCCTCATCTCCACACAATTATTTCCCCAGCACCATGATTCCGGTATCCACCCAATACTAATCTCAGATCTCGATCCTATTTCATTATCCATGACTTCAACAGATCCAAGCCCCCAGACACGGCATTGGAGTTTTCCATCCTACCTGGCAGAATCAGAAGATTTTAAAATTTTCCTTAAATTACATTGGAATGACTTTCTAGACGACAACGCCATTCATATGGATGATATCCCTCTGCTCTGGGCCACTTCTAATGCTGTCATGAGAGGCCATATCATCAATTATCTGTCATGTAGAAGGAAAATGCGCAGAAAAAAGTTTGACGCCATACACGCCTCACTCCTTCAGGCTCAGACAGCGCTTGCCCTATCCCCTTCCCCTTATGCACAATGAACCTATTCTATGGCCAAACATCTCTTGGACTCTTTTACACATTCTCAATCACATTGGCAAATTCATCTAACTTGAAATAAATTCTACTGCTGGAGAAACAAGATGGGCAAATTATTAGCTACCCTGACTAAAAAGAAAAAAATCCCACAAACAAATTATAAAACTACAGAACCCTAAAACAGGCTTGAAGACGACAGACCGTAAAGAGATCACACAAATTTTTAGTGACTACTACGAGGATCTCTATAGAGACTCCCCTACCAGTCTCCACGGAATCAACTCCTTTTTGAACCTTATTAACCTACCATCACGGACTGCTGAACAACAAATGACACTAGACTCAGAGATAACCGAGGATGAAGTGAGACAAGCTATATAAGGCGCATCTAACGGTAAGACCCCAGGCCCCGACAGTTTTTATGCGGAATACTATGATTCTCTCCCCTGATTTTGTACCCATCTTGACCAGTCTCTTTAACGAAGCTTTTCTTCAAGAAGCATCTATCGACCAATTTACATACTCATGTACAAAAGTTAACCCCAATTCTAATAGAGACCCATTACTGCAACAATCTCACTCCTCAACCACGACTATTAGCGAAGATCTTGGCGAACTGTCTGCAGATGTTTCTGCGTGATCTTCTATGTGAGGCTCAGACATGATTTACTTAAGGTTGCAGTAGCGTGGCAAATATATGCATGGCGGTGGTGGCTACGGTCCTGGCTAGAGACGCATCGGGACCACCTGCGATGCTGATGAGCCTCGATGCAGAAAAGGCCTTTGACAAAGTGACATGGCCTTTCCTGTACGAGGTCTTGGGTAGGGAGAATTTTAGTCCAAAATTTGTGCAATATGTCCAATACATCCACACAAACGCAAATACTTGGGTGTCGGTTAACAGATACGATGCGCCACCAATTGACCTTTTTGGGGAGTTAAACAAGGATACCATCTGTCACAACTCTTATTTAACTTCTCTATAGACCCTTTACTGCATCATCTTTTGCAAACCCATATTTTTGGGTGGCTTACGGCAGGTTCTAGAGAGCTGATGGTCGCGGTGTTTGCAGATGATATTCTGCTGGTAGTAACCGATCCCAAAAGGGTCTTACACTCTCTTATGCAGGAGTTGGGAGATGTTGGAGGTTTTTTAGGATATGATATCAACTGAGATAAAGTAGAGGTGATGATGTTACGCTGCCCCTTCAAACCTTTATGGGCATCAGGGTTAACGTGTCAATTTACTAATGGCTCATTGAAATACTTGGGAGTACTTGTAACAAAATACACAAAACATTACACACAAAACCAATATTATATTATACCTCACAAACTTAGAATCTACTTTAGGGAAATGGAAAGATTTTAACTTGTCATATGTGGCAGAGCCAACTTAAATACAATGGCAGAGTTTCCACGTCTCCTCTACTTCTTCCACACTCTCCCAATTTACTTAGCTCCTAAAGAGGAGAAGCAGATCAATTATTTATATCGCTCATTTATCTGGGAGGGTAAAAAACATTGCATAGCTTTTAAACTACTCCAATAACTGAGGGGGAATGGGGGGATAAACCTTCCTGATATTAGACATTATAACCTAGCATCCTTGTTTCGGGTGGTGGTGGATTGGCTGGGGGGACGTCTCATTATACCCAACATAATTTGGAGTGCTGTCTTTACCCGGTGCTGGCTCTCCCTGTCCTCCTACATCTCCCTCATACTGAATTGCCGGTTGAGGTAAGAGCTAACCCACTGTCTACATGGAGGGCATGACAAAAGTTACACCGACTGTTCCGGCTCTCTCCTCAGGTGTCTCTCCTCCTTCTACTAATTGGTAACCCCCCACTTCCAGGATGGACACTTTTACCCTGTCTTCTACCAATGGCACTCTCAGGGTATAACATTTATTAAATATTTAGTCCATTTTGAGGAGCGGCGGATGTACTCTATGGAGGAGCTGCAATGTAGATATCCCAAAGCCATATTCCCTCCCTTTCAATACTTACAAGGTAAAAGTTATGTAACAAAAGTTATAGCACGTCTCTCTGAATATGAATGGAGACTATCTCTGTTCAGATGGTTTACTAAACCCAATTCTAATCTGGCCAAATAGCCATTAACTATAAATTCATTCACATAGATCTAGATTATAAACAATCCAAATTTCCATTAGCAAAATAGCAGATTGAAGACTCCAACCGATCCTGCAACACCATCTTAAAAGCTCTGGACCAAGCTTATAAATTTCTTCCTTCAGCTCATTTCTTAGAAATGAAATTGAAAATCTGTCATCAGCCAGGGAGATGCCATCAAGATTCCCATGCATCAGCGCCAATGCCACAAATAAACCACTGCAAAAATGGTTTATCGGTTGGCAGGGAGAGACTTTAATCCCCACAAGCTGTTCCTCACTCCCTGAAAACAAGGGCGAAGCCTGAAATACAATTTACAGGCTTCCTTAAATGCAATAAATTTATCTCTCCCTCCAGAGAACATGTCAGGGAGAGATATTTTGGGTTCTGGTTGGGCCTGGGTAGGAGCCGAGACAAAGAACCCCGAGACCTGCTGAAGCTGCTGTACCACCTTACACTGCAGCTCAATTAACCCATCCGTGAGGGTCTGGAACAGATGAGCAAAAGCCTGAGCTTGAGCCATGGGTTCACCGGGAAAAAGTACATGGTCGGTGAAATGAGGGATGGACACATCCTAAGCTCTAACCTGAGCTTGTCCCTACACTCCCCTAACGCCCTAAGCAGGTCCTTTCCCCTGCTGCCATCAGGAACCTCGTCCCTCTCTGTCACCGCACACTGCCCTGGCCACCAGTACACTGGCCGGCATGAGTGCTAGCATCACCACTGCAGATTGTACAACACAGGGGACAGTGACAAGCATGAGACAGATGAGGTAAAAACACAAAATATAGCTTAAAGGGGTTGTCCAGGCTTTTCACATAATCTCAGTACATATCTGGGCTGCAGAATTATGACAATAAATAATTTACTTTCTGTCACTAGTTTGCACGGTTTTCTAGATATTCTGAACAGAACGTCCAAGGGGGGGTGTGTGTTATGGCATTGAAATGAGAACTAGTCATAACCTCCTACTCTACTCCAAACATGCCCTCTATAGCAACAACCCCACCCTCCATAGCTACAGGCCCTCCCCGTCCACATGAAGAAGCCTATTCCTCCTCACACAGTAACGAATTCTTCCCCTCCAGCAGCCTCAGTGCAGACAGCAGAGAGCTGCTCCTCCCCGAGACACACACTGAACAGTTATCTATGCAAAGTGAAACTAGTGAGGAGGGAAAATCGACCTGTATTCTGGGCCACTCCACGATTACAATACATAACTCATTATCAGTAATTCCTTCCCTCACTGTCCCAGGCTGCTGGCAGCAGTGAGAACAGACTGTGTGATGGCCAGTGATGGGGGTCTGCAGCTCCTAATCTGCACAGGGGATGGCAGTCACTGATGTAATATGTTGTGTGACAAAGCCTCTGCTGTGTGAATGAGACAGCTCTGTGTCACTGATGTCTTCACACAGCAGCAGATTTGGTGCAGTGTATGTGTGAGCACCCTGTCCAATCAGCAGCTGTAACAGTGTGAAGCGTTGGGGGGTGTATGTATGTATTGTGCTGCTTTCACAAATACAGGATCACTGCTGTGTTCTTTCCAATGCTGGAATAATGATAAAGATGAGTGCTGGTGCAGTTTACTGCCAGCCAATGAGTGGGCAGTGGGTGGTGCTGGTCACTGGAGCTTGCTGGGACTTTGGTGGAGCTTCACACATACACTGCACCAAATCTGCTGCAGTGTGAAGACATCAGTGACACAGCTGTCTCATTCACACAGCAGAGGCTTTGTCACAGAACAGATTACATCAGTGACTGCCATCCCCTGTGCAGATTAGAATACAGGACGATTTTCCCTCCTCCTCTCTGGTTTCACTTTCCATAGATATAGATAACTGTGTGTGTCTGGGAGAGGAGCAGCTGCTCTCTGCAGTGAGGCTGCTAGAGGGGGAGGATTTGTTACTGTGTGATGAGGGCTGCTTCATGTGGACGGGGAGGGCCTGTAGCTATGGAGGGTGGGGTTGTTGCTATAGAGGGCATGTTTGGAGTAGAGTAGGAGGTTACGACCAGTTCTCATTTCAATGCCATAACCACCCCCTTGGACGTTCTGTTCAGAATATCTAGAAAACCGTGCAAACTAGTGACAGAAAGTAAATTACTTATTGTCATAATTCTGCAGCCCAGATATGTACTGAGATTATGTGAAAAGCCCGGACAACCCCTTTAACAACTTTCTCTGCTGCAAAGCACCGCATAGCAGGAAAAAGGCATCAGGACCACAAACTCCACGAAACTAGTAGATTCACCAGTGCAACCAGAGAGCTCCTTATTCCAGGCTTGGTCAACATAGATTGCTCTATCACTGACAGCTGATGTATCAAGTGACTAAAGGATGGTGGGAGTGGTCACTACCCACATCAGCTGACCTAGCAACTCTGCAGCTCCTGCAAGCTGCCAGCAAGGAAACTGACATTTACCCCCCCACTGGCCTGAAAGGAAAAAAGCTACATTTAAATCATAGAGGAACCAGAGTTGCCACGCATCCAAAGATGGACCGTGACAATATGAGTATCATTGGGTTGGCGCATTGAAGACATCAGATTATCGGTAGGATTTGCTATCATGTATCTAATATTTTTGGGAAACTGTATTTTAGCTATGTTCTTATTCTTGTTCTTTAGTTGTATTGTTGCACCGCTACATTTTCAGAAAACATTGCGTTTCTATGAAGTCCCCTCGTTAAAGAGGTCTTGAGAAGCATCATCAGGAATCCAGCGGTGGGGGAGTGACGATCCCAGCAGGGCAATCCTGTGAAGATAAAAGAAGTTAGGATTGAGTCTTATGTTAGTCCCATGTTGTCTCATTTTCAGTCTCAGATGTGGTCGCTGTGAAGTCTGTTTTAAAGACATTAACAGGAAAAATAATCTTATTGACTTTGTCTATATTGGGAGCAGAAGAAATACAGACAGGAAGTGATGGAACTGTCTGATTTGTCCAGATCCACATACATCCCCGTATTGTAATAATATCTTTGTTTAGTTTCCTGGGATCCTTTGTAAATGTTGCACAGTCAATTATGCAATAGGTCCAAAACCAGAAACCAGTATTAGGCTATAAAACTAGCAGGCCAACAGACGAAAAAAAAACCGGTAAAGAAACCCCACTAAAAGTTAAAGGGGATGTCCACTCTATGGAAAGTGGACTTAAAACTCTGTAAAATAACTACAGATTCCAGGTTAATTTTCCTGAAATTTGATAAAATTTGTAACTATTAAAATGAAATGACTTAAGGGGGGGTGACTCATACATTAATTACTTATCCTAAGGATAGGTCATCAATTCCAGATCGGTGGGTATGTGACTCTCGGCACTCCCATTTATTCGAACAGGGGCGGGTGTGCAATTCCTGGCCATAGTCAATACCCGGGGCCTAATTGATCAGCTGGTTTCGATCACAGTGACAACTAGTTGTGATCAGATGCACAGTAGTTAGTAGGTTCTTTAGAAGGACGTAGATCCGGGGATTTATTCTGATGGAATATAGGCTTAACTGGATGGACTAATGTCTTTTTTCGGCCTTGCTAACTATGTTACTATGTTAGCTCCAATAATAACATAGTGGCTGCAGCCAGGTGCTGCATATCTGCCCCTGTTTAAATTCATGTGAATAGATCTGCAGTAACCAGCTGTGGACACTATGCAAGTAACTGAACTGTGCTGTTCTGCTCTGCAACTAAGAACATCCGGCTGCCGGCACCGGGAACAGTTGTACGGAAGGGGTAACGAGTGTCACATCGTTACCGGTCTGGTATTAATGATCTATACTAAGGAGAAGCCATTAGTATAAAAGTACCAGACAACCACGCTTTCACCACTCAAAAGTTCTGCCATTATACAATTATACACTAAAATACATACAGAAATGATGAAAAGGTGTAGAGGACTATATATATATATTTATATATATATATACGCGTATATATAGTAAGGTAGCGCTGTCATTCAAGATTGGGGACACTCGCTTGGCAGTCAAATAATCACGTCCGGCATGGGTTTTCCATAAAACAATAACAATCCATGCGGTTTATTCAGGCATCATAAGCCCACAGCAGCAACATAAAGTTCAAATAATCAGCATAGCGTTCATGACAGAGTTTCACTCTGTTTATCCTGTAGTCATACAGGTTGTGCAATGTCCAGCACACAGGCTCTCGAGCCTCACAGTTATATCCTTTCTCAGGGTTACCTCATGGCTGCTTCATACTCCACACTTCAGACCTCCATTCCCTCCAGGGAACTATCAGGCACTTGCAGCCATTAAACACAGCCACTCCACGTGCTGTCAGGCAGGAAGCCCCTTCTCCCAGCGGGACCTTCCACAACAGACCATCTGGGTCCAAGCATTCACTCATGTGACCTACCCTGGCCACCTTATATGGTCCGTAGCCACGCCCCCGGATCACATGGCTACGACCTCATCACAGGTCCTTCACTCATTCACACTCACATAGTCTCCACTATAGACATTTCTAAACACACCCCTAGGTGGATTTGTAGATAGCTCTCCCTAACACATTGGCACGAAAGATCAGCTCTGCTGATCAGCACACAATCAAGCCCTCATCCCAAGGCCACCCACCCTGAGACACACTATGATAATTCAGTATCCCACTCCTATCAAGACACTGGAAATGCTTATACGCCTGTCCTGGGACACCCAATACAGTGCCCCTAGCGGACACAGTGGTCACTACACAACAATATGTATGTACATATGATCAAATGTCTGTGGTAAATACACTCTTACCAATATCCAAAAGTATAGAGAAAATAAATATCACTGATTCCCTATAGTCAACAATCAATTCAATTAGTGTTAAATTAATGTATCAAAATGGGTTATTAAACAAGAAAAACAGACAAAAACAAAGACGGAAATATGGGGTTGGAGTTGGCAAATGTCCATCTTTCCCTACTGTAACATGATTATCTCCCTTTTTGGCTACTGGAGTTGGCACCCTATACAGCTGAGCTCAAAAGTTTACATACCCCGGCAGAATTTTTGCTTCCTTGGCCTTTTTTCAGAGAATATGAAAACCTTTTCTCCACTCGCGCCTAGTGGTTGGGTGAAGCCATTTGTTGTCAAACTACTGTGCTTCCTCTTTTTAAATCATAATGACAACCCAAATCATCCAAATGACATTGATCAAAAGTTTATGTGCCCTGGTGATTTTGGCCTGATAACATGCACAGAAGTTGACACAAATGGGTTTGAATGGCTACTAAAGGTAACTGTTACTGCCACTGCCCGGTCCTCCTCTGTTACCGCCGCTGCCCAGTCCTCCGCTGATTCTCCGGCATCCCGGCACGCTGCTGGTGGCTGGTCTTGCCGCGCTTCACCTGCACTTCCATTCTCGGGGGCAGCAGCGATATTTCTGCACCCGCGCGCATTCCCTGGACAGCATAGGACACGGGCACGTGCGTCACTTGTTTCTTGTAGGTCTGACATGCCCTGACCCAGAAGCCCCATCCAGCCTATGGGGGTGAAGGATTGGGTATATCAGGCTGCTTTCTCTTGGAGGAAGCGCCTGATTATTGCATGGCTTCCCTGCTATTAACTTAGGTCCCATTTTGCTCCCAGTGCGCTGCGCTGCCTATGCGCTATTGTTACCCTGTTTGTTTTTGTTCTGCCCACAGAGCTTGACTCCATTGCCTGTCTCTGTTACCCCTTGCTGTGTGACTCCCTGGTGGCCCTCATACTCTGCTCCTCTCCTGCTGGTCCACGTCCCTAGCCCTTAAGTCCTCTTTTCCTTCATCTCCAGTACCTCTAGTCCACCTACATTTCCCTGTCTCCTCTAGGATCCCCATTCTGCTATCCCGTCATACCCTTTACCTCCTGCGAGCTGCCCCTCTCGGTATCGGCTGCCATGGTGCTAGAGTCCCTGTGGCTTGCCCATGACAGTCCCTGTACAGGGGTCAGTCCCACTAGGTTCCAGCTCTCCCAGGGGACGGTCCATTCCATGGTCCAGAGGGGCCACTCTAGGTAGCTTGCCTCCCTGAGGCGTCACAGTAACATCCTCACCTGTGACCTGTTTACTTGCAATCAGTGTATGTGCATAAAAGCTGAGTGAGTTTCTGGGATCCAGACAGACTCTTGCGTCTTTCATCCAGCCACTCACTTTTCTGGATTGTGAATCATGGGGAAACCAAAAGAATTGTCAGTGAATTTACAGGAAAAGGTAGTTGAACTGTATAAAACAGGAAAGGGATACAAAAAGATATCCAAGGAAATGATAATAGCAGTCTGCAGCATTCAAACTGTGATTAACAAATGGAAAATTAGGGGCTCAGTAAAAACAAAAAAACGGTCAGGTAGATCAACTAAAAGTTCGTCCACAACTGCCAGGAAAATTGTTCGAGATGCAAAGAAAATCCCACAATTAACATCAGCTGGACTCTCTGAAAACTAGTGGTGTGGCTGTTTCAAGATGCACAATAAGGTGGCACTTGAAGAGAAATGGGCTGCATTGTTGAGCCACCAGAAGAAAGCCATTACTGTACAAATGCTACAAAGTATCTCGCCTACAATACCCAAAACAGCACAGAGACAAGCCTCAAAACTTCTGGAACAAGGTAATTTGGAGTGATGAGACCAAAATTCAACTTTTTGGCGACATCCAAACGTTACATTTGCAGAGAGGTTAACAAGACCTATGATGAAAGGAACACAATTCCTACTGTAAAGCACAAAGGTGGATCGCTGAGGTTTTGGAGATGTGTGAGCTACAAAGGCACAGGAAACTTGGTCAAAGTTGATGGAAAGATGAATGCTGCACATTATCAGCAAATTCTGGAGCGAAATTTGCAATTATCAGCCCGGAATCTGCACATGGGACGTACTTGGATGTTCCAACATGACAACGATCCAAAACACAAGGACAAGTCAACCTGTCATTGGCTACAGCAGAGGCTGTCTCAGTCTCCTGACCTCAATATCATTGAGACACTTGGGGGAGATCTCAAGCGCGCAGTTCATGCTAGACAGCCCAGAAATTTACAGGAACTGGAGACTTTTTGCCAAGAAGAGTGGGCAGCTTTACCGTCTGAGAAAATAAAGAACCTCATGCACAACTACCACAAAAGACTTCAAGCTGTCATTGATGTTAGAGGGGGCAATACATAGTACTAAGAAATGGGGTACGTAACCTTTTGATCAGGGTCATTTGGGTGTTTTGAGCTTTCATTATGATTTAAAAAGAGATAACACAGTAGTTTGACAATAAATGGCTTCACCCAACCACTAACCATGAGTGGAGAAAAGGATTGGGTGTTATCACTGATATTCTCTGAAAAAAGGCCAAGAAAGCATACTGTAAATACACCATAGGAAAGAATTTAAGAGAATGTATAACCAATATTTAATTTTACGGAAAAATACTACAGTATACCTGTTAAAAAATAATAATAATTTTAAATAAGGGAAATAATAACAGATTTATTTTAATTTTGTTCATATTTATTCTAATAATTCACTAAAAAAATTACATACTTGTACATTCATGTCTTAAGTAGTGATAAGCAAACCCGTGCATGTTCAGGTCCTGGTGGATTTGGACCAACATCAAAAAAAGTTTGTCAAACACTGTCTCTGATCAGCGGTAAGACCATTACTGCCTGTCAGAAAGCTGCGGTTCCCACGCTGTCAGATGACAGCATGAGCCAGCAGCTGTGACCGGCGGTAAAAAGGTTTCCAATGGTTCCTGACGTCGGTTGATGAAAGAGTATTATTCCCATCAGCCTACACTTGCTGTCGGTGATAACAGCTAGAGCAGGTGCTGATGATGGGTGTATTCATCAGTCGACACCTGTGCTATGAGTAAAAAATTAAAAAAATATAAATGACACGGACTCTTCTATTTCTGATAGAAAGCACAGGCAAAACTGACAGGTGTTCGGAACAGACCCCAAACTTTACTGTTTGGGTTCGCCCATCTCTAGTCCTAAGGCTAATTTCACACTTGCTTTTTTTTGCAGCGCGTTTTTCCCGCAAAAAAACGCATTGAAAAAACGCATACAAACGCATACAAATGCTGCGTTTTTTTTCAAGCATTTTTATGAGCATGCATGAAAAAAACGCAGCGTTTTTATGCGTTTGTATGCGTTTTTAGTGCGTTTTTACCGCGTTTGTGGTTTTTTCCAACATTAGGTGGCCCCTCACACTAACCCAAACCATGACTTTACTAACCCTAACCCTAACCCTAACCCTGACCCTAACCCTAACCCTGACCCTAACCCTAACCCTGACCCTAACCCTGACCCTAACCCTAACCCTAACCCTGACCCTAACCCTAACCCTTAACCAAACCATACTAACCCTAACCCTAACCCTGACCCTAACCCTAACCCTTAACCAAACCATACTAACCCTAACCCTGACCCTAACCCTAACCCTAACCCTAACCCTGACCCTAACCCTGACCCTAACCCTAACCCTGACCCTAACCCTAACCCTGACCCTAACCCTAACCCTTAACCAAACCATACTAACCCTAACCCTAACCCTGACCCTAACCCTAACCCTTAACCAAACCATACTAACCCTGACCCTAACCCTAACCCTTAACCAAACCATACTAACCCTAACCCTAACCCTAAACCCTAGCTAACCCTAACCCTAGCCCTAAACCCCCTTAACTAACCCTAACTCTAACCCAAACCCCTAAATTCCATTGTCCAACTAATGGTAAAAAAAAAACGCATGCGCAAAAAAACGCATACATAAGGCTAGTTTCACACTTGCTTTTTTTTGCAGCGCGTTTTTCCCGCAAAAAAACGCATTGAAAAAACGCATACATAAGCATACAACTGCTGCGTTTTTTTCAAGCATTTTTATGAGCATGCATGAAAAAAACGCAGCGTTTTTATGCATTTGTATGCGTTTTTAGTGCGTTTTTACCGCATTTGCGTTTTTTTCCAACATTTTTAGGTGGCCCCTCACACTACCCAAACCATGACTTTACTAACCCTAACCCTGACCCTAACCCTAACCCTAACCCTGACCCTAACCCTAACCCTAACCCTGACCCTAACCCTTAACCAAATCATACTTAACCCTAACCCAAACCCTAAACCCTAACTAACCCTAACCCTAACCCTGACCCTAACCCTAACCCTAACCCTGACCCTAACCCTAACCCTAACCCTGACCCTAACCCTAACCCTAACCCTGACCCTAACCCTAACCCTGACCCTAACCCTTAACCAAATCATACTTAACCCTAACCCAAACCCTAAACCCTAACTAACCCTAACCCTGACCCTAACCCTAACCCTAACCCTGACCCTAACCCTTAACAAAACCATACTTAACCCTAATCCTGACCCTAACCCTGACCCTAATCCTTAACAAAACCATACTTAACCCTAACCCTGACCCTAACCCTAACCCTGACCCTAACCCTAACCCTAACCCTGACCCTAACCCTAACCCTAACCCTGACCCTAACCCTTAACAAAACCATACTTAACCCTAATCCTGACCCTAACCCTGACCCTAATCCTTAACAAAACCATACTTAACCCTAACCCTGACCCTAACCCTAACCCTGACCCTAACCCTAACCCTAACCCTGACCCTAACCCTAACCCTAACCCTGACCCTAACCCTTAACAAAACCATACTTAACCCTAATCCTGACCCTAACCCTGACCCTAACCCTTAACAAAACCATACTTAACCCTAACCCTGACCCTAACCCTAACCCTGACCCCAACCCTAACCCTAACCCTGACCCTAACCCTAACCCTAACCCTGACCCTAACCCTTAACAAAACCATACTTAACCCTAATCCTGACCCTAACCCTGACCCTAACCCTTAACCAAACCATACTTAACCCTAACCCTGACCCAAACCCCAACCCTAACCCTGACCCTGACCATAACCCTAACCCTAAACCCCCTTAACTAACCCTAACTCTAACCCAAACCCCTAAATTCCATGGTTAAAAAAAAAACGCATATGCAAAAAAACGCATACATGAGCATGCCAGTGCGCACATATGCGCATCCATAGGCTATAATGGCCATTTTTAGCGCAAAACGTGCGCATATGTGCGCATGCGCTTTTTTGCAGGGCCAAAAAATGCAACATGCTGCGTCTGGAAAATACCAATGCACACCCCAAAAAAACGCAGCGCATGAAAATCGCATACATGCGCTTACCAGCGCGCAGGTATGCGCACCCATGTTAAATATAGGGGAAAAAACGCATGCGCAGGTATGCGTTTTTTTCCAGCGCTAAGGCTGGTTTCACATTTGCGTTTTTTAGCGCTGGAAAAAAACGCATACCTGCGCATGCGTTTTTTCCCCTATATTTAACATGGGTGCGCATACCTGCGCGCTGGTAAGCGCATGTATGCGATTTTCATGCGCTGCGTTTTTTTGGGGTGTGCGTTGGTATTTTCCAGACGCAGCATGTTGCATTTTTTGGCCCTGCAAAAAAGCGCATGCGCACATATGCGCACGTTTTGCGCTAAAAATGGCCATTATAGCCTATGGATGCGCATATGTGCGCACTGGCATGCTCATGTATGCGTTTTTTTGCATATGCGTTTTTTTTTTTTAACCATGGAATTTAGGGGTTTGGGTTAGAGTTAGGGTTAGTTAAGGGGGTTTAGGGTTAGGGTTATGGTCAGGGTCAGGGTTAGGGTTGGGGTTTGGGTCAGGGTTAGGGTTAAGTATGGTTTGGTTAAGGGCTAGGGTCAGGGTTAGGGTCAGGATTAGGGTTAAGTATGGTTTTGTTAAGGGTTAGGGTCAGGGTTAGGGTTAGGGTTAGGGTTAGGGTCAGGGTTAGGGTTAGGGTTGGGGTCAGGGTTAGGGTTAGGGTCAGGGTTAGGGTTAAGTATGGTTTTGTTAAGGGTTAGGGTCAGGGTTAGGGTCAGGATTAGGGTTAAGTATGGTTTTGTTAAGGGTTAGGGTCAGGGTTAGGGTTAGGGTTAGGGTTAGGGTCAGGGTTAGAGTTAGGGTTAGGGTCAGGGTTAGGGTTAGGGTCAGGGTTAGGGTTAAGTATGGTTATGTTAAGGATTAGGGTCAGGGTTAGGGTCAGGATTAGGGTTAAGTATGGTTTTGTTAAGGGTTAGGGTCAGGGTTAGGGTTAGGGTTAGGGTCAGGGTTAGGGTTAGGGTCAGGGTTAGGGTTAAGTATGGTTTTGTTAAGGATTAGGGTCAGGGTTAGGGTCAGGATTAGGGTTAAGTATGGTTTTGTTAAGGGTTAGGGTCAGGGTTAGGGTTAGGGTCAGGGTTAGGGTTAGGGTTAGGGTCAGGGTTAGGGTTAGGGTTAGGGTTAGGGTTAGGGTTAGTTAGGGTTTAGGGTTTGGGTTAGGGTTAAGTATGATTTGGTTAAGGGTTAGGGTCAGGGTTAGGGTTAGGGTCAGGGTTAGGGTTAGGGTTAGGGTCAGGGTTAGGGTTAGTAAAGTCATGGTTTGGGTAGTGTGAGGGGCCACCTAAAAATGTTGGAAAAAAACGCAAACGCGGTAAAAACGCTCTAAAAACGCGTACAAACGCTTAAAAACGCTGCGTTTTTTTCATGCATGCTCATAAAAATGCTTGAAAAAAACGCAGCAGTTGTATGCTTATGTATGCGTTTTTTCAATGCGTTTTTTTGCGGGAAAAACGCGCTGCAAAAAAAAGCAAGTGTGAAACTAGCCTAAGGCTGGTTTCACATTTGCGTTTTTTAGCGCTGGAAAAAAACGCATACCTGCGCATGCGTTTTTTCCCCTATATTTAACATGGGTGCGCATACCTGCGCGCTGGTAAGCGCATGTATGCGATTTTCATGCGCTGCGTTTTTTTGGGGTGTGCGTTGGTATTTTCCAGACGCAGCATGTTGCATTTTTTGGCCCTGCAAAAAAGCGCATGCGCACATATGCGCACGTTTTGCGCTAAAAATGGCCATTATAGCCTATAGATGCGCATATGTGCGCACTGGCATGCTCATGTATGCGTTTTTTTGCATATGCGTTTTTTTTTTTAACCATGGAATTTAGGGGTTTGGGTTAGAGTTAGGGTTAGTTAAGGGGGTTTAGGGTTAGGGTTAGGGTCAGGCTCAGGGTTAGGGTTGGGGTTTGGGTCAGGGTTAGGGTTAAGTATGGTTTTGTTAAGGATTAGGGTCAGGGTTAGGGTCAGGATTAGGGTTAATTATGGTTTTGTTAAGGGTTAGGGTCAGGGTTAGGGTTAGGGTTAGGGTTAGGGTCAGGGTTAGGGTTAGGGTTAGGGTTAGGGTCAGGGTTAGGGTCAGGATTAGGGTTAAGTATGGTTTTGTTAAGGATTAGGGTCACGGTTAGGGTCAGGATTAGGGTTAAGTATGGTTTTGTTAAGGGTTAGGGTCAGGGTTAGGGTTAGGGTCAGGGTTAGGGTTAGGGTTAGGGTCAGGGTTAGGGTTAGGGTCAGGGTTAGGGTTAAGTATGGTTTTGTTAAGGATTAGGGTCAGGGTTAGGGTCAGGATTAGGGTTAAGTATGGTTTTGTTAAGGGTTAGGGTCAGGGTTAGGGTTAGGGTTAGGGTCAGGGTTAGGGTCAGGATTAGGGTTAAGTATGGTTTGGTTAAGGGTTAGGGTCAGGGTTAGGGTTAGGGTTAGGGTTAGGGTCAGGGTTAGGGTTAAGTATGGTTTTGTTAAGGGTTAGGGTCAGGGTTAGGGTTAGGGTTAGGGTCAGGGTTAGGGTTAGGGTTAGGGTTAGGGTCAGGGTTAGGGTTAGGGTTAGGGTCAGGGTTAGGGTTAGGGTTAGTTAGGGTTTAGGGTTTGGGTTAGGGTTAAGTATGATTTGGTTAAGGGTTAGGGTCAGGGTTAGGGTTAGGGTTAGGGTCAGGGTTAGGGTTAGGGTTAGGGTCAGGGTTAGGGTTAGTAAAGCCATGGTTTGGGTAGTGTGAGGGGCCACCTAAAAATGTTGGAAAAAAACGCAAACGCGGTCAAAACGCACTAAAAACGCATACAAACGCATAAAAACGCTGCGTTTTTTTCATGCATGCTCATAAAAATGCTTGAAAAAAACGCAGCAGTTGTATGCTTATGTATGCGTTTTTTCAATGTGTTTTTTTGCGGGAAAAACGCGCTGCAAAAAAAAGCAAGTGTGAAACTAGCCTAAAAAACGCAAATGTGAAACCAGCCTAAGCATGCCAATGCGCACATATGCGCACCCATAGACTTATAATGGGTGTCTTGCTGTAAAAAAACGCATTGCGCGCGCATGTGTTTTTTTGAGGCAAGTCGGACGCCCAAAAAATGCAACAGGATGCATTTTGTGCGCCCGAGCGCATACCGCAAAAAAACGCATGCGCGGAAAAACGCGTACAAACGCATGTGTATGCGCACATAAGCGCATCCCATGCAAAGTATAGGAAAAAAACGCATGCGCTATTTAGCGCTAAAATACCGCGAAAAAAAACGCAAGTGTGAAACCAGCCTAAGTCTTGTCCTTTCCAAAAAATAAGGACAAATATTTCTTTCTGAAATGCATGGGTGAGGTGCTGGCTGTGACAAGTACACTAGTGCCTGTTCATCCTTGGATATAGGCAGCCATAATAAAGATGTATGATAACTCCAGAATCCCACACTAAATACACTTGAACATGTGTTTTCACTTGGGTCAGTTTTTGGGGTCATGGTAAAATTCTCTATTAAATAGCAATGAGAATATTGAAAGAATGGAATTCATAAATTGCAAATTGGAGCTAAATATAAGTAGGGTTAGGGTTAGGGTTAGGGTTAGGGTTAGGGTCAGGGTTAGGGTTAGGGTTAGGGTCAGGGTTAGGGTTAGGGTTAGGGTTAGTTAGGGTTTAGGGTTTGGGTTAGGGTTAAGTATGATTTGGTTAAGGGTTAGGGTCAGGGTTAGGGTTAGGGTTACGGTCAGGGTTAGGGTTAGGGTTAGGGTCAGGGTTAGGGTTAGTAAAGTCATGGTTTGGGTAGTGTGAGGGGCCACCTAAAAGTGTTGGAAAAAAACGCAAACGTGGTAAAAACGCACTAAAAACGCATACAAACGCATAAAAACGCTGCGCTTTTTTCATGCATGCTCATAAAAATGCTTGAAAAAAACGCAGCAGTTGTATGCTTATGTATGCGTTTTTTCAATGCGTTTTTTTGCGGGAAAAACGCGCTGCAAAAAAAAGCAAGTGTGAAACTAGCCTAAAAAACGCAAATGTGAAACCAGCCTAAGCATGCCAATGCGCACATATGCGCACCCATAGACTTATAATGGGTGTCTTGCTGTAAAAAAACGCATTGCGCGCGCATGCGTTTTTTTGAGGCAAGTCGGACGCCCAAAAAATGCAACAGGATGCATACCGCAAAAAAAAGCATGCGCGGAAAAACGCGTACAAACGCATGTGTATGCGCACATAAGCGCATCCCATGCAAAGTATAGGGAAAAAAAACGCATGCGCTATTTAGCGCTAAAATACCGCGAAAAAAAACGCAAGTGTGAAACCAGCCTAAGTCTTGTCCTTTCCAAAAAATAAGGACAAATATTTCTTTCTGAAATGCATGGGTGAGGTGCTGGCTGTGACAAGTACACTAGTGCCTGTTCATCCTTGGATATAGGCAGCCATAATAAAGATGTATGATAACTCCAGAATCCCACACTAAATACACTTGAACATGTGTTTTCACTTGGGTCAGTTTTTGGGGTCATGGTAAAATTCTCTATTAAATAGCAATGAGAATATTGAAAGAATGGAATTCATAAATTGCAAATTGGAGCTAAATATAAGTAGGGCTGTCTGGGAGAAAGAAAGCTGCAAGTGCAGGAGGAAAATATGTCAATATGCTTCCTTGGAACTAAAAGCAGTACAATTTTTTTTAGTTAATTCTGATTAAAAAAAATAGAAAAATGCTATGGTGACTCATCGATTATTAGAAAAATGTCAGACAAAAAATGGCTGGGATAATACAATGCATCGGGTGAAAACTGCATGCCTGTTATCTCTAAATCTCCTTTAGTCTACTATCTCAAATATCGTATACAAGTATTTGCCCTCCGCTGCAGTCAGCAATGGGAGTTTGTACAATGCCTGTGACATGCATGCTGCCACTGCATCGTTTTCAGTCGTTGCCTCTCGTGAGCTTTTTCATCTGCGGTTTTCCAGCACTTTGCCTACATTTTGGGATTATCTACAGTATATAGCTTCAGATACATGTGAATTGCTATACTTGCCTTCATCATGTCTGGAAACTGTAGATGTTAGAGCTGTTTCCTGCAGACAGTGATTTTTTTTTTTTTACAATCAAGATAGTGGAAAATGCAGTTAAAACTTACTTGGGAGAAAATAGACAAAAAAAAGTTGCACTCTGTGGTGCTAAAGCATGTCAATTTGAATAGCAATACTGCTTCTGGATGCTAGGAAAAAATTAGATGCTTAACACATAATTTGGCCAATTCATGAATGCCAAGCAACCAACGACAAGGTGGTCTCAAAAATTGCTGGGTCCTAACGTGTCTAACGTGAATCCTTCTCCAAGACTGAAGTCTGAATTCCTGGGCAGATGTGAATACCTCTCTTCAAAGTCTGATTTTATGGGTAGGTAGGACCCTGTTGTAATTAAAATCCATCACCTGTTGAAGACCCAGCAGTTTTGAGACCACCTTGTTGTTGGTTGCTGGGCATGCATGAATTGTCCAATTTACTGTATGTGCTAAGTGTCTCATCCTTTCCTAGTATCCAGAATTAGTGTTGCTATTCTTATTTCATATTGAAATGCTTTAGCACGATAGAGTGCAACTTTTTTTTTATTATTGTATATGTAGGTAGCTGCTCCTAGTTTGCACCTGTTCACATTAGCTTGGAAGTGCCAATCAGAATTTTTGTCATCATAGGAGAAAATAGAGGAATGTTGTTTTATGTGGGACAGAATAGGGTTTGTAGGTATTTGTATGAGATGGAGTTTATCATAAAAATATTTCTGCGCTATTATACTTAATATAATATTTGCACATAGATATACTGTATATTTGTTTGCAAAACCATATTCCAAAATAACCATATATACGAAGATGCACAAATGGGTTTCGTTGACACCCTCAAATTATTTTATTTTATGGTTCATTTGCTTCCTGGATACAAAATTAAAGCGGCACTGTCAGCACAAAATGAGAGTTCATGCAAAGTACAGGCACTCGGGGCTTCACAGCAGAGACAATAATTTAAATACACCTTCTCCTCTGCGTGATTTCCTTCTGTTTCTGCCCTTCTCTGGCTCTACTGTATGAAGCAAAGAATCATCATAGAGAAAGCATAAAAAACAGGCTGCAGAAAAAGGAGGAAAGTGCATGAAGAGTACATGAGTACAGGATAGAAGCTGTGCTGATATATGAGCTGATGAAGACAGTAGCACCCTGGATAAGCTCACATCCAGCATGTATTCCTGGGAGAGACGCTCGCAGTTGACAAAATATGAAACGTAGGTCAAGTGGCAAACTGCATGTCAGGGGATGTGAAAATGAATAAAGCAATTAAGATTTCTGCAATTTTACTAACTAATGGTAACCACGAACATATATAAAAATAATTTTTTTCATGTCCAAGGTCTTCAATGCCTTTCATGAGTAAGAGTCCGCACCGAAGCTTTGCAAAACAACTGAATATTAATGGTGTAACCTGTTATCGTACTCTAACCCAAAAATTACAAAATCCAAGAGTATATGATCAGTGCATGTTCAGATGGAGCAGTTCTTATTGTATTCTACTAGACTATATAAGATTCCTAAATCTGTGCCCGCCTCCCTGGCACTCTGCACGCTTTCTCCACTTTTATTTCTAATATAGTGTATATATCTGTGTATATATTATATATATATATATATATATATATATATATATATATATATATCACTCTATCTGTATTTAGTCTATCAGCTAATAAGCAATTAGGCACAAGCTAAATGTTAACAACCACAGGTCACCTCATCATATTATCTACGGTTGCCTCTGCAGCAGGAAACGCTTTCTGGTCATGTTTCTTTATTACTGGGCTATTTTCAATTGTGGTTTTCCTATTTAGTTATACAAAGGAGTAAAAGGTGAGACAATGCAGCCAGCAATGATAACTACCACTTCAAAGTGAAAATTTGTAGAATTTTACTGATCCTAAAAGGTCGTTTTCATAGCTGTCGTTTTACAGAAACTGTAGGTTGCACGTAAACCATGATGGGCAACCAACTGCAAAATTCTGTACAGACTTTAACCTCTTCCCGACCGCCCACAGTAGATAAACGTTCGCACTTGCTGGGCTTTGTGCAGCGCCGACGTTTATCTACTGTCGGCGGTTTTGTGCCCCCCGGGACCCCCACATACCTTACAACGCGGGGATCCCCGACGTCATCGAGACCTGATTGGTTCAGGTCCTGATGACGTCAGCGTCACAGCAGCCAATGGGAGCGATCACTGGGAAAGCTGCTTGTTTCCCGGCGATCTCACTCATTGTAACGCGGCTTCTCCTCTGATCTAACACTGACAGATGATCAGAGGTGAAGCAGCGTTACTGTGTGACTAGATCGCTGCCTGGCACAGCTGATTGCTGCCTGGCACAGCTGTGCCAGGCAGCGATCTTGTCACACAGTAACGCTGCTTCTCCTCTGATCATCTGTCATTGTGAGATCAGAGGAGAAGTCGCGTTATTATGTGCCAGGCAGCGATCTTGTCACATAGTAACGCTGCTTCACCTCTGATCATCTGTCAGTGTGAGATCAGAGGAGAAGTGGCGTTACTATGAGTCAGATCGCAGGGCAGCAATCTTGTCACAAAAATAAAAAAAGTAAAGAAAAAAAAAGCAGGTACACAGGTTAGGGCTAGGGTTAGGGTTAGGGTTAGGGCTAGGGTTAGGGCTAGGGCTAGGGTTAGGGCTAGGGCTGGGATTAAGGTTATGGGCGTGTTGGTGTTAGGTTTTTGGTTAGGGTTATGGTTAGGGCTGAGATTAGGGTTAGGGGTGTGTTGGGGTTAGGGTTGGAATTAGAATTGGGGGTTTCCACTGTTTAGGTACATCAGGGGCTCTGTAAATGCAATATGACGCCCGCAGACCATTCCATCAAAGTCTGCATTCCAGAACGTCACTACTTCCCTTCCGAGCCCCACCGTGTGCCCAAACAGTAGTTTTCTCCCACATATGGGGTACCAGCGTACTCAGGACAAATTGGACAACAACTCTTAGGGTCCAATTTCTCCTGTTACCCTTGTGAAAATAAAAATTGGGGGCTAAAAGATCATTTTTGTGGAAAAAAAATGATTTTTTTTATTTTCACGGCTCTACATTATAAACTTTAGTGAAACACTTTGGGGTTCAAAGTGCTCACCACACATCTAGATAAGTCCCTTGGGGGGGTCTAATTTCCAAAATGGGGTCACTTGTGGGGGGTTTCCACTGTTTAGGTACATCAGGGGCTCTCCAAATGCGACATGGCATCCGATCTCAATTCCAGCCAATTCTGCATTGAAAAAGTCAAACGGCACTCCTTCCGTTCTGAACTCTGCCGTGTGCTCAAACAGTGGTTTAGCCCCACATACGGGGTATTGGCGTATTCGGGAGAAATTGCACAAAAAAGTTTGTGGTTCATTTTCTCTTTTTACACTTGTGAAAGTAAAAAAAATGGTTTTGAAGTAAAATGTTTGTGAAAAAAAGTTAAATGTTTATTTTTTCCTTCCATATTCCATTCATTCATGTGAAGCACCTGAAGGGTTAATAAACTTCTTGAATGTGGTTTTGAGTACATGGAGAGGTGCAGTTTTTAGAATGGTGTCACTTTTGGGTATTTTCTGTCATATTGACCCCCCAAACTCACTTCAAATGTGAGGTGGTCCCTAAAAAAAATGGTGTTGCAAATTTTGTTGTAAAAATGAGAAATCGCTGGTCAACTTTTAACCCTTATAACTTCCTAAAAAAAAAATTATGTTTCCAAAATTGTGCAGATGTAAAGTAGACATGTGGGAAATGTTATTTATTAACTATTTTGTGTGATATCACTCTCTGATTTAAGGGCATAAAAATTAAAAGTTTGAAAATTGCAAAATTTTCTAAATTTTCACCAAATTTTTATTTTTTTAACAAATAAGCACAGATCATATCTAAAAATTTTTACCACCATCATGAAGTACAATATGTCATGAGAAAACATTGTCAGTATTAGTAAGATCCGTTGAAGCGTTCTAGAGTTATGACCTCATAAAGTGACACTGGTCAGAATTGAAAAAATTGGCCCGTCACGAAGGCAAAAACAGGCTCGGGTGCGAAGGGGTTAAAAACAGGAAGAGTTTTTTTATATTGTCTATATAAAAATATTTGTATCTGATTTTCTTAACAGGGTGATTTTGTTTCGGCCATTGTGATTTTAGCTTTCTTAATATTTTCAGGACACTACATTGTTGCCTTTTGTGCATATCAGTGTCTTCTTGAGTAATAGTCATTTGCTATTTTTGTATTTGTCTATTTGGCTTTCCTAATTTGTTCCTAGAAGAAGCTTAGTCAAGGCCTTTCACATCACTTCATCAATCTAACTTTTCACAGTTTCTACCTAACCACAGTTTCAATAAGAATCTAGTCCTTTCTTGGTACAGTTCCCCACACACTCATCAGCACTTTATGTCTGGCCATGCACAAATACCAGCTGCTCATGGCTCATGTAGATACACATATATAACCTTATATATTTTGAAAGGTGACTGAATCATAAACTTACATTTTGCCACACTGACTCAAATTGATAGTGTCGCTGACAGAGGTAACATCATTCTGCTGTGTCTGATGTTACTGATGTGCTTTATATTTCATAGACTCTCCACTTTCTACTCACTAATGCGCTTGTCAGAGGCAAAGGAGGCCAATGTTGACCTGTGCTTCACTGTACTACTCTCTGGACTGCTGGTACCAGTGGTACCGGTTGTATTTACCCTGCTGCTAACGTCTCACATATCCTTAGCTGTGATATGTTTTTTTTTCCTTAAACTACACCCGCCAATGCCATTGCCACATTTCTTTTACCAGAGTTTGCTGTGGTGATGGTGCTATAATTAACTTTTGGCACTCTTTTCAAACCTAACTAACCAACCTTGGCCAAAAATGTGTAACAAGAAATGCTAGGTAGATACAAATACAGAATGTAAAATGTGGCAGCAGGCCACAATATAGGTGTCACATGTTCAATTGCAAAAATGAAGCGCAAAACGTGCAAAAATGGACATGGACAGATAAATCTCTGTAATTTTTTTTATTAATTTTTCAACAAAATTCAACCCCCTTCCCGTAAATGACATAATAAGGAATGCTTGTTAAATACATGACCAAAATGCCAGCACCTGCAATCCTGTAATCCTGTAATTGGCTGCAGCAGAAGCCTCTCCCCCTCGGATCTGTCAACAGAAAGACAAACAATTCACATCTTTTTGGTTAAGGGGGTGGGGCTTAAATCCGCACGCAAAGAACGAAACTGATCAGCAGTAGACTTATGGCCCCATCTCACAAAGCGAGATCGTTAGCGAGATCACTGAAACGTCACCGATTTTGTGATGCAACAGTGACCTTGACAGTGATCTTGCTACATGTGACACATAGTGGCGACCGACCCCCTGCTGCGATACCGCTGATGGTGCTCGAATGTCCTGGGCCATTTTTTGATTGTTGGCGTCCCGCTGGCCAGCATGCATCGCTGTGTTTGACACCATAACAACGATGAGAGACCTCGTTGGCGACTCAGAACTCACGCTATTGAGGTCTGAGTCGTCAGAATCGCTGCTGTGTGAAAAGGTCCCAACGACCGCCGAGGTCTTTATACGGATCGCCGCATCATTCCTGCGTTGTTGAGTAGATCTGCCTGTTTGACAGCTTACTAGCAAACATGTAGCGATGCACCAGCGATCCTTACCAGGACGTATCGTTGTCGGGATTGCTAGTACCCTAAGGCTGGCCTTACACATTAGATGGCTGTTGGTTGACAGCATTCTCAGCCGACCCTGCAGTACAAAACAGTGCTTGTTCGGCCAAATGCTCCATTGTTCTTCAAGAGAGAACTGCCAACAGATAGGTCGGACAGCGGCTTTTCTCATGAAGAACAATGTGATGTTGGACGTGACTAATCAACATCACTCCCGAGTCCCAACCATCATTTGCACAGCTGACCCATGCACATCAGACTGTTGGCTGAATCCGTCAATATTGGCAGGATCAGGCAACATAAATCTAATATTTATGGCTAGGTTTAATCTTGTGTTCTCTGCAGGATTTCTACAAGACTGACCTTTTCAGGATCATGCAGAAAACGCTGCCAACTAACAAACACTGGAGACAACAACATTTCTTGTGTAATCTTAAACATTCATTTCTAAGTTTGCTGTCCCTAAAAATAAATATCAATCTTTGGTGCTTAGGAAAGCTTAGAATAAAAAAAAATATTAAACTATATAAATCACTGGCATAAGGCAGATAGAGAGGCAGATACCGTATATGGCCTGTGCGTGCTTATAAAACCCTATGCCAGACAAGCTGTATTATTCAGTGATTGCATTCACAAGGATGATGGCCCTGAACTTTGTCATCCGAAACAAGTGATGCAATAAATATTTAGCGCAACAGATTTATATGTTTCGAAGGCATAACTTAGTGATGATTCTTATTTAGTAATCAGAATCAGTATAGACTACGTTATGCTTCAATGGGTTTCTGATGCAAAGGTTTGATCTGTGTCTAATGCTGCAGCTCAGCTCCATTTACCGATATGGCATGAAGCTGTGATACCACACAAAACATAAAGTATAATTTAAATACACATGCAAGTAGTATAGAAATGTAGACAAAATTGCACTAATATGAGGAAGAGTTCCCGACTACCAACACATGTGTAATGAGGACCAATCAGAGACTCATCGGTATACATGTGAGACACAAAAAGAAGAAAAAAACCTGGCAGTAAGGGTATTTGCATATGATCAGTAAACACTGCGGGTTGGACGCTGTGTACTTACTTGCACAGCGCCCAACGTGTAGTGGCTAGGTGTTACAGCATAGTGGATGGGATTTCAAGAAATCCCATGCCCACTATGTGTCCAGAGACGCCCGCGGCTCACCTGCAGAGACAGACATTCCAGGCATCTTTCCAGACCACAGCATGTCAATTTCTCTTGGGGAGACATGAGCATCCGCAAGAGAAATGTCACCCATACAATGTATTGGACACGTTGACTCCACATGGTTCAGCAAACTCATGCGGATTCATCTGCGTTCAATAGACAGCAGCGCTTTGGACACAGTAAACATGGTGCCTCCAAAGCGCTGCTACTTCCAGATCGTGTGCACCTACCCTAAGGTGAGTGTGAAATAAAAATATATAACTTTATTAAGTAAGGTTAACAATATAATGGGGTGGGAAAAATAACCAAGAGCACTTCATGCTTCCCTCTGCCGTCAAGCTTTTTGGAGATGGAAATTTCATTCTCCAGCAGGACTTGGCACCTGTCCACACTGCCAAAAGTACCAATACCTGGTGTACAAACAACAGTATCACTGTGCTTGATTGGCCAGCAAACTCACCAGACCTTAACGGGTATTGTCAAGAGGAAGATGAGAGACACCAGACCCAGCAATGCAGTCGACCTGGAGGCTGCTATCAAAGCAACCTGAGCTCTTATATCTCATTAGATTAATTATGACCAGCTGCTTGGTCTTTTTTACACTTATTTTTGCTTATTCATTTTAGTCCTTTTGTTACAATGTGTTACATTAATTTCATTTCTATTTTATGTTTATTCTGTATTGATATTTACTTTGTTGTACATATTCTCTGTAGTAACTGACGAAGGTCAGGTTTCACCGAAACGTTTTGCTGTACTACTCCCCACAGACTGAATAAAAGTTCCCTTCTATTTGCATTTAAGTTGAGTGCCAGGTTCTTTTGATTCCTCACATTACGGTTTGGGAACCTACCTAGGCATCTTCCACAGTAGCGCTCATGGTATTTGTCTTCATTATCATTTAGTGAACCTAGCAAAAAAGCCAAACAAAAACAAGTGTGGGATTGCACTTTTTTTGCAATTTCACCGCACTTGGAATTTTTTTCCTGTTTTCTAGTTCATGACATGGTAAAACCAATGGTGTCGTTCAAAAGTAAAACTCGTCCAGCAAAAAAATAAGTCCTCACAAGGCCATATTTATGGAAAAATAAAAAAGTAATGGCTCTGGGAAGGAGGGGAGCGAAAAATGAAACCGCAAAACCAAAAAAAGCTCCAGGGGTTAAGGGGTTAAATATCTACTGTACATGGGGAACAGTTCAACATGGTTCTTGAGTTTTTCTTTTTTAAATAGGGACCATTACTTTATACTTAGCCAAATATGCATTTTTACTTAGTTTTTTTTTATATTTCCAAATAAATAATATATTTATATAGAATCAGAGAAAGTTAAGAGTTGGAAGGGACCTCCTGGGTCATCTGGTCCAACCCCCTGCTCAATGCAGGATTCACTATATCATCCCAGACAGATGTCTGTCCAGCCTCTGTTTGAAAACTTCCATTGAAGTAGGACTAGCCACCTCTCGTGGCAGCCTGTTCCACTCATTGATCACCCTCACTGTCAAAAAGTTTTTTCTCATATCTAATCTGCATTTTCTCCCTTTCAGTTTCATCTCATTGCTTCTCATGCTTCCTTGTGCAAATGAGAATGATGATCCCTCTACACTGTGACAGTCCTTCAGATATTTGTAGGTAGCTCTTAAGTCTCCTCTCAGTCTTATCTTTTGTAAGCTAAACATTCCCAAATCCTGTAACCGTTCCTCATAGGACATTGTTTGCAGACCGGTCACCATTCTGGTCGCTCTTCTCTGAACTTGCTCCAGTTTCTTGATGTCTCTTTTAAAATGTGGTGCCCAAAACTGGACACAGTATTCCAGATGAGGTCTGACCAAAGAGGAGTAGAGGGATAAGTAGTTCACGACTCATGTTCAGTCTGTGATCTATTAGTATACCCAAGTCTTTTTTCACAAGTGCTGTTGCTTAGCCATATTCCTCCCATTCTGTCTATGCATTTTTCATTTTGCTTGCCCAAATGTTGTACTTAACATTTCTCCATGTTAAAATAACATTCTGTTAGTTGCTGCCCACTGCTCCAGTTTATTTATATCTTTTTGAATTCTCTCTCTTCTCTAGTATTAGCTATCCCTCCCAGCTTTAAGTTATCAGCAAATTTAATTAGTTTGCCCTCAATTCCTTCATCTAAATCGTTGATAAGTATATTGAACAACATAGGGCACAGGACAGAACCCTTTGGTACCCCACTTGATACATTCTTCCAACTGGATGTGCAGCCATTTGTGATCACTTTTTGGACCCAGTCACTAAGCCAGTTATGAATCCACCTAACCGTGGGCTTTTCCTTTAAATACTTGACATTTTTTTCAAAAAGGATGGTGTGAGCTACTTTGTTAAATGCTTTGCTGAAGTCAAGATAGACTATATCTACTGTGCTTCCCTAACCCACTCAGTCAGTGATTCTGTCATAGAAGGAAATTAAGTTAGTCTGACATGACTTATTAGTTACAAACCCATGCTGACTCTAGTTAATCACTTCATTCTTATCCAGGTACTTGCATACATGTTTGTTTAGTAATTTGTTCAAAGATCTTAGCTGGTATAGAAGTCAGACTCACCGGCCTATAGTTCCCTGGGTCCACCTTCTTCCCCTTTTTGAAGATAGAAACATTTGCTCTTCTCCAGTCTTCTAGGACTTCTCCTGTTCTCCCAGAATTTTTCAAAGATTATGGAAACTGGTTCAATAATTTCCTCAGCTATCTCCTTCAGTACCCTAGACCCTGGGATGTAATTCATCTGGACCTGAAGACTTGCATTCATTTATGTTAGCTAAGTGATCACTCATTATCACTCTGTTTATAGATATTGTGGATTCTTCTATTCCTTCAATATTAGAGTAAAGATTAACTGATGTTAGATTTACTTTCTGAGATAAAACAGATGCAAAATAGGAATGTAAAAGTTTGGCCTTCTCAACATCGTTTCTTACCATTTCATCATTTTCATCCTGTAAAAATCCTATAACTTCTTGACTTTTCTTTTACTTTTGACAGACTCCAAAAATCCTTTTTTATTGCTTTTGACATCTCTTGCAAGCCTTAGTTCATTGTCAGCTTTAGATAATCTGCCCTGCTGGTGCCCTGCAGGTTCTCTGCAGACAGCATTAGATTCTTCTTTAGATATGCCTCCCTCTTTTCATTTGATAAACATTTCATTTGTCCTTTTTAGCACATGTTTAACTTCTGTGTTCATCCATCCTGGTTTCCTTAAATGCTTTGTATTCTTCCCTCTTTTAGGGATTGTTAACAGTTGTGCTTTTAGAATCTAATTTTTCAAAATTTCCCATCCTTCCTGATACAGGAAAGATATATATCTTTGTACCATGTTAGCCAGTAGATAGAAAAATATTTAGAATTGAGAGTCCTCTGTGGTTGATACCTTTTAATAGCTAACTGAAAAGATGGTGACACATTGCAAGCTTTCGAGACTACTCAGGTCTTTTCATCAGGCTAGACTAATACAAAATCTGAAGAATCACATATTTATACATAACATAGCACAGAAATAATGCAATAGATAAGACAAGTGGCGTGAAGCAGAACTATCATTATGGGAGAGGGATAAACAGTTGTGGCCAAGATCCCAGGTACTTTCAGCTGCATCACATCTAATGTGGTGTACTTAATCATTTGTACTAAATTTCCAACTGGGGGTCTGTATGTGGAGGAGACCAGGCAAAACTTAGAGGAAGGATGAATTCTCATTGCAACACAATAAGAGAAAAAAGAATAGATCTACCTGTGGCTAAACATTTTTGTCTCCCTGATCACAGCACCATGGACATGAAATTACTTGTATTAAAAGGTAACTTCAAATCTCAGAGAGACAGGAGAGTCTGGGAGTATAAACTCATGACAACTTTTGACACACTCAGTGCAGGAATGAATGTGTTGCATGGATTTATGTCTTTTTACATCAATTAAGGAATTTGTTCCTCAGACCTTATCGATGCATCACAAAACACAACAGAATTGTCTCTGAAGAGACAATTTGCATAATTAGCATATTTCCCAGAGGAGCATTGCAGCTTTAAGTCTCCTCACCTCGACATGCTTAGCATGTCATTCTCCGCAAGGAGAAATGATACTTCTTGGATATCGGTCAGACGCCTCTCTCACAGCCAAACCATATCTCCCACTTTGCACTGATGAGGGGCAGTACCCCGAAACACAGTGTCTGCAAATGGAGATTCTGGCTTGGCTTTTATCCTAAGTCATGTAACTAGGCTGGTTAAAGGGTCAACATTGATTGCTACCTCCAATAGGTGGCACTAGAGTTCTAATCCTCTTCCTCTCTGAAGAGACAATTTGCATAAAACACAACAGAGGACAATAAAACTTTCACACTCCTTAACTATGAACTGTTCCAATATTTATGGCCACAACTTTTCATTCCTCTCCCATAATGATAGTTCTGCTTCACGTTACTTGTCTTATCTATTGCATTATTTCTGTGCTGTGTTTAAATATATGATTCTTCAAATTTTGTATTAGTCTATGCCTGATGAAGTGACCTGAGTAGTCTTGAAAGCTTGAAATTTGTTACCATCTTTTCAGTTAGCCATTAAAAGGTATCAACCACTGAGGACTCTCAGTTCTAAATATTTTTCCATCCTTCCTGGACATTTCTGTCCTTAACAATATTATCCACCCATTGGATCCTTCCTATCCTTTTTCTGAGTCCCTGAAAATCTACCATCCTGAAATCCACCCTTGAAGTCTGAGTCTTCACAGGTTTTCCTACTATAGTTATCCAAAATGCTATGATAGCATGATCACTGCCTCCTAGGGTCCTAGCCACCTTTACTTCCTCACCAATTTCCTCCCTGTTTATATGTATTAGATCCAAGGTAGCTTGTCAGCAAGAGAGAATAAAAATTTGCTGGACCTGTTACTTTTGCCTGAGAGAGATTCCCAACAAATGTCTGGATAGTTGAAATCTCCCATGATCACTACTTCATGTTTTTTTCATCTGATGTATAAAGAGTTCATCCATATGTTCAGCTTGCCCAGGCGGCCTGTAGTGAATGCCTACAATGGTGTCCTTTCCGTTGTTCTTCTCTCCTTGTATTCTTACCGAAACAGCTTCGACAGAACTCCCAGTCTCTGAAGCTTCAATCTCTGTAGATTGAAGATTGCAGATATACTGTACGCTTTTCTAACATACAATGTGACACCTCCTCCCCTTTTATTAAGTCTGTTTCTTACAAATAAGTTGTATACTTCTAGCCTTGTATACTTGTAATTTAACTTTTCTAAATTTGCAAGCTGTAAAAATGCCAAAATGAAGTTGTCAGACTTGCTTTCAATAGAATTATACCTATCTAGATTTGTCATTAAAGTACCTAAATTATGCTAAAAGAAATAACTTAGATCCATAGTAATTACATTGTCTTTGTTGCTTGACCTTGTAGCACTTCTGAAGATCTCAGAACCTTTCAATGTGGATGTGAAGAATGGCCAGTCCTTCAGTGGATCAGTGGAGGACATGTTTGGATATACAGTTCAGCAATTTGAAAATGAAGAAGGGAAATGGTAAATGATCAAAAATATAAGCATTTTACATAATGAATACATTTTTAACTCTATCTTAAACTATGCTGGGAGTGCTTCTTTTGTTTCAAATGATCTTTATTGGTGTTTTAAAATTTTAATAGGGTGTGGGTAAAATATAAGGGACAAGGTAGGAAAATACGATAATAGGGAGGTAAAAAAAAAGGAAAGAAGGGATAGGGAAAGAAATAAAAGAATACCCCTATAAAGATAGGGGAAAGACAGGCATACATACATGTACATAACCATGAGTTATAATAGAATACATGTGTAGCTTTGTACAGGTTCTATTAAAAGTAGCCTATTACTAACGCCAGCATCTGCAAAAGAAAGATTACATTACACATGATACGTCGCTAATCTTCATTCTGAGAAAGCAGTAAGTTATAATAAAAAACAAAGTTACTTATTACTGGCGTCATTATGTCAAGTAACAGCAGGTATAAAACAGTAATCAGTTTATGCATAAGTTACTCATTTTCCACACCTAAAAGGGAAAAAAGAATTAGTACACGAGTAAAATCACAAAACAACACAAAATAGCTAACGCTTAACAAATATATGTAGACCTGTCGTGTCCGGGTGCACTACAGTGTGACCCTAAGACCTTGTGGAGGCAGAGTCCGGTTCATTAAAAGCCATAAAGTAGAGTATAATTGTTTAAACACAATGGTTCCAAAATAAGAATTAAGAAGAAAAAAGGAAAAAGAAGCCAAGAACAAGATTGTCGTAAAGTCCAAACCGCTCAGTTTGGATGGAGATCTGATTTAGGCATCGAATGTTGTCCAGGAGTGGTCCCAGGAGAAGTTATTTCGACAGAGTTCAATAAATCAAGTCCTTTTTCCGTAGAGGAAACAGATATTATTTTAGATGCGTACTTCGCTTGCAGAGTGGAAAATTGAGTCCAGTTGTAGGAAATTCCCCTGTGCAGAGTTCACTGGTCACAGAATAAAACTATTTGCGCTTTAGTAAGGTGGTTTTAGACAGGTCCTTGAAGAACATCAGGTGGCTATTGGCTATATGGGGACTGTAGGAGAAGAGGATCCCCTGACAACCCCAAAAGAGTATTCCTTACCCAATTGGGGTAAAATGAGACTATAGCATCTCTGCTCACATTTTGTGGTAAAGAGGGTGGCCTGCGTATCCTGAAGGCCTTTTCAATCAAGTTGGGTTCCCTAAGATTTGGGGTCATATGGGAAGCCATCGAAGAGATATATTCTTTTAATTTTGAAGGCTGCACTGACTCGGGGATTCCCCTTATCTTTAGGTTGTTTTTCCGCTTATAGTCCTCAAAATTAGCCAGGGAATCTTTAAAGGTGATAATGTCGTTTTGTAATTTAACCAGGGAATCAGAGAGTGTGGGAAGTTTCTGAGGATGCACCGAATACAGATTCTCATGATTTTTGAAAGGGTCAGGTGTTTTAACGTTATTCATAACGTTATCAGATCCCTTAATAGAGTTAGGGTACGAGTCATCTGTTACTCGCAGCAAAGTGTCTTTAAAAAGATTTTTTACAAAAATTTCAGTTGCCTTAGAGTCAGTTTGTTGTTTGAAGGATTTTCCCTGTATTATAAGATTATCAGTAGGAATATCCAATGGTTCCAAAAAAGCTCCATACAACCTGGCTAAATAACTTTCTGTTGGATAGTTGTCTGAGGCGGGTATAGCGTCTAACAATGAGGTAGTTGTCTCCCGTCTGTTGTCTCCCTCATAAGATGGGTGTGAGGATGAGGTCACCTCCGAGACTTTATCTTCAAAGAAACCACTCCGGTATTCTTTATACGAGTCCACCTCCCCAAACGACTCCCCTGAATGAAGACTCTTTAAGTCCTTCAACGAATGACCCAATAGGTCATTCGCGTCCCAGCCATCATCCTGTGATGAATGGGTTGACTCAGAACGGCTGAAACTATTTATACACGTTGTCACCATTCAGCTGCAACCCTCCTTCTGTAATTTGGTGCACTTTCCCTTTCACTACAGGGACATTAGACTCGCGTACAAAATCTGTAAGGCAATTTGCTGAAAGACGCCTATTCTCCTCCAAAAAAGCCTCCAACCAAGCCTTTTGATCGTCAAGTATTTGCTTAAAGGGATCCCCCTTTTGGTTGGTACAATTTAGATTGCCCCCTCCAGTAATTAATTTGCGTTTGTCTAACAGAGGATTATCTTTAGGGTTTAAGCATTTTTCATGATTCTGTTGCAATTCCTCATTGATTAAAACTTCCCGATCAATACTTTCCACAATAGGTCTGTTGCTGTATATCTGACTATTATGTACAGAATTGCTGTCATCAAGCTCCACTAAATCAGCGGCATTATAAGAGGGGTTAAAGTTAGCTTGTTGCATTAGTAAATGGGGCAGGGAGGCAAGATATGGGGTTCTGCTCACCACTGCAGGTGTCTGCTCTTCTGATTTACTCCTTTGTTCATTCTTATGACCTTCACCAATTATTAATAGATCACTAGTTTTATTAAGCAGGACCTGGCTTTCAGAATGCGCTCCAAGGGATTCCTCCCCCTTCCAGTGAGTGTGGCAGTCCCCAGGTTGAGAGTGCTTCAGAGTCACGCTTCCGCTCCCTGGATTTCCCACCGCTGGTGACAGCTGAGCAGCGCTACTTCTCTGCTCTTTCCTCCCTCGTGCATCAAGTGGAGAGGATCTCCCTCACAAGGTTCCATTACCCTGCATGTGTCCGGAGGGAGTCCCTTTCATCTGCACACAAGGTCCTTCCGACATGCTCCCCTCCTCCCCTCTCTCAGCTGTGCAGACGCTCTCACTATCAATGACAGCCGCCGGCACAAACACAGCCGCTTCATACCGCAGCTCACTCCTTCTGTGCCTCCCGTCCCATCAGCGCCGTCAGATCCGGGAGCTGCAGATGCAGGAGAGCTGTCACCCTCTCCCCTCCACCGCGCCCCCGCTCCATTCAGCACAGCCATCTCCTGCTGCTTATGTAAATCTGTGTAGGCTGGTCTCGGGGCCGCGGCAGGAGCTGAAGCCTTCTTCACTGGGGAAGCCCCGCCGAGCTGGCCTGCTCTGTCAATCACGGCTCCTCTCTTTGGTCTCCCGGTGCCCACGCTCACCTCTGCCTCCCGGCACCTATCCCCATCGCGGACAGCTGACGCCGGGGTTGCAGTGAGAGGAGGTCTCACCCCAGCAAAAGTCCCTTTGGTCCGATGTGTGTTAGGGAGCGCCGGCTTCTCTGTAGTTCGGCGGGGAGCAGGCACCTGAGTGACGTGCCTGCTCTGCCTGGCTCCTCGTGCAGGGAGCCCTCTGCCATGTTCCTTGCTGCTGCTTTGTCCTTTAAGGGGATTTCTCTTCACAGGATTGGGTCCAATCTTCTTTTGGCTGGGTCCTGGCATATTCCCAATGTTTTTAAGATTAATAATCCATTTTTTAGTAAGCTTAAGTAGCTTAAAATAGGGAAATTTTCAGGAGCTCTTAAGACACAGGACTGCTCCCTTCCCCTGCAAACCACGCCTCTCCGGAGTGCTTCTTTTAACCCCTTCCTGACATATAATGTACTATTCTGTCCATGTGCTCTGGCCCTTAATGCCCATGGATGGTATAGTACGTCATACGCGATCAGCCGCGCTCACGGGGGTAGCACAGCTGACAGTGGCTGGGTGTTAGCTGATTATCACAGGACCGCTCCCGGCATATTAAGCCCTGGCACACTGCGATCAAATATGATCATAGTGTACCGGCGGGCATAGGGAAGCATTGCACAGGGAGGGGGCCCCCTGCGTGCTTCCCTGAGACCCTCAGAACAATGTGATGTGCTCGCGTTGATCTGAGGGCCTCCTCCCTGTAGGCCACCGGATCCAAGTTGGCCACGGGGGCTTTGCGGGTCCTACAGGGAGGTGGCTTCTCAGTGCCTGCTGAGAGCAGGCGCTGAGAAACCTCTTACACTGCCTGTCAGATCGCTGATCTAACACAGTGCAGTGCAAAGTGTCAGATCAGCGATCTGATACTATATAGTGATGTCCCCCCCCCGGGACAATGTAATAAAGTTAAAAAAAAAAAGACATGTGTAAAAATAATTTTTAAAAAATCCTAAATAGAGAAAAAAAAATATTCCCCGATAAATACTTTTTTTTTGTAAATTAAAAAAAAAAATAAAAGTACACATATTTAGTATCGCTGTGTTTCATAACGACCCGCCCTATAAAACTGTCCCACTAGTTAACCCCTTTAGTGAACCACTTAAAAAAAGGCAAAAAACAATTCTTTATCATCATACCGCCGAACAAAAGGTGCAATAACGCGATCAAAAAGACGGATATAAATAAACATGGTACCTCTGAAAACGTCATCTTGTCCCGCAAGAAACGAGCCGCCACACAGCGTCATCAGCAAAAAAATAAGAAAGTTATAGCTCGCAGAATAAAGTGATGCAATAATAATTTGCTTTATCAATTTTACCACACGCGGAACAGTGTAAACGCCCCCCCCCCCAGATTTTATATTGGTCAATGCCTGATGAAGAGACCTGAGTAGTCTCGAAAGCTTGCAATGTGTTACCATCTTTTCAGTTAGCCATTAAAAATTATCAACTACTGAGGACTCTCAATTCTGAATATTCTCCCCCCCCAAAAGAAATTCATGAATTGCTGGTTTTTGTTCATTTTGGGTCCCAAAAATCGGAATATAAAGCGAGAAAAAAATGTCATGTGCCCAAAAATTGTACCAATAAAAACGTCAACTCGTCCCACAAAAGATAAGACCTCACAAGACTGTGGGTCAAAATATGGAAAAATTATAGCTCTCAAAATAGGGTAATGCAAAAAACTATTTTTTGCAATAAAAAGCGTCTTTTAGCGTGTGATAGCTGCCAAACATAAAAACCCGCTATAAATAGTAAATCAAACCCCCCCTTTTTCACCCCCTCAGTTAGGGAAAAATAATAAAATAAAAAAAAAAAATTTATTTCCATTTTCCGGTTAGGGCTAGGGTTAGAGTTAGGGTTGGGATTAGGGTTAGGGGTTTGTTGGGGTTAGGGTTGGAGTTAGAATTGGGGGGTTTCCACTGTTCAGGCACATCAGGGGCTCTCCAAACACAACATGGCATCTGATCTCAATTCCAGCCAATTCTGCGTTGAAAAAGTCAAACGGTGCTCATATACCTTCCAAGCTCTTCCATGTGCCCAAACAGTGGTTTACCCCCACATATGGGGTATCAGCCTACTCAAGACAAATTGCAAAATAACTTTCGTGGTCCTGTTTCCCTTGGGAAAATAAAAATTGGGGGTGAAAAGATTATTTCTGTGGAAAAAATATGATTTTTTAATTTTATGGCTGTACGTTATAAACTTCTGTGAATCCCTTGGGGGTTCAAAGTTCTCACCACACATCTAGATAAGTTCCTTGGGTGGTCTAATTTCCAAAATGGTGTCATTTGTGCAGAATTTCCACTGTTTAGTGACATCAGGGGCTCTCCAAACGCGACATGGCGACCATCCAATTCTGCGTTGAAAAAGTCAAACCGCTCTCATTCCCTTCCAAGCTCTGCCATGCTCCCAAACAGTGGTTTACCCCCACATACGGGGTATCAGCGTACTCAAAACAAATTGCACAATATCTTTTGGGGTCCTGTTCCCTTGGGAAAATAAAAATTGGGGGTGAAAAGATTTTTGTGCAAAAAAATATGATTTTTTAAATGTACGGCCCTTGTGGGTTCAAAGTTCTCACCACACATCTAGATAAGTTCCTTGGGGGGTCTAGTTTCCAAAATGGTGTCATTTTTGGGGGGTTTCCACTGTTTAAGTACATCAGGGGATCAAACGCGACATGGCGCCGATCTTAATTCCAGACAATTTTGCGTTGAAAAAGTCAAACAGTGATCCTTCCCTTTCGAGCTCTGCCATGCGCCGAAACAATGGTTCCCCTCCACATATCAGGTATCAGCGTACTCTGGACAAATTGCTGGTCAACTTTTAACACTTATAACTTTCTTAAAAAAAAATTTTTTGGTTCCAAAATTGTACTGATGTAAAGTAAACATGTGGGAAATGTAACTTATTAAGTATTTTTTGTGCCATACCTCTGTGATTTAAGGGCATGAAAATTAAAAGTTGAAAAATTGCGAAATTATTCAAAATTTTCTCCAAATTTCCATTTTTTTTCACAAATAAACGCAAGTTATATCAATGAAATTTTACCACTATCATGAAGTACAATATGTCATGAGAAATCAATGTCAGAATCACCAAGATCCATGGAAGCGTTCCAGAGTTATTACCTCATAAAGGGACAGTGGTCAGAATTGTAAAAATTGGCCTGGTCATTAACATGCAAACCAGCCCAAAGGGGTTAATGTCCCAGTCCCTTTTGGAATAGAGGTTGTATGATGCATGATTATCTGAACATATGACACAACCAACTTGCATGGCCATTTTTCATAAAGTATTGCAGCCTTGAAACTAGTTGAATCCAATGACTAGAACATTTGTGGATCTCCTGAACTTAACTCAATAGTCTCATATACTGTACATATGAGGCTGATGGGTCTATACAAATTAGACTAATGTTGGCTGAACTCAATGTCATCGACAGATTTGGTCAACGATCTAAGGTGCATAGGGATGTCGGCCAATTTATTATCGATAGTGGTGTTGATCGAGCATTTCCGACAGCCGATCACATTGTTCTCTGACAGAGGTCAAAATACCCATTTTCAACGGAATCTGGAGAGACTTGATGGAACCCACTTGACCATGCTGAGAACTCCTCATTCCTGTTGCTTCCAGTCATTTTAGTGTCAGGAGAGAGCTGCAGGGTAGGAGCAGTAAAAATCATTGCATATGCAGCATCTGTCACTTACAATGCTCCAGAGCTACTGCAGGCATTGGAGAATAAGGAGATTGATGGTATGTCCTGATCTCTGTGTTGCAAATGACAAATGTTGCTCCCAAGATGATCTTCACTGCTCCCACACTGCAGCTCTCCTCCTCTAATCTGCACTGTAATGACAGAAAGTGACTGGAGTGAAAAGTTTTCAGCGTGATCAATTGAGTCACATCAAGTCTCACTGATTCTCGCTAAAAATGTCTGTTTTTGCATACGCTATGGGGTTTTGCTCCATTTTTTCCTTTGACAATGCTCTTTTATAATGTTTGGGCAGCAACGTAGAGGAAAAAAAGTAAAGATGATGGACCTAATATTTCTTTAAGGGTCACAATACTCTAACTGGAAACATAAATAGAAATCCAGTTTATATCAACTTATTCTGTATATTTGTAAAAACAAATGGCATAGAATAACATAAATTAGCATGGCAGAAAATGATGAAGCTTAGTATTACACAGCAAAGGCCACCTGATCCTTCACTAGTAGAATAAGATTCTATGATATGTAGTAGCGTAACTAAAGTCTGATGGGCCCCGGTGCAAAATGGGGACCTGGGCCCCCACCTGCATGTTCGTCAGATGTATGGGCCCTTGTATCATTCCATGAAATTCAGAATAACCGTGGCACAACCATGCAGGTGCACAAGTAGGGTCCCAAATCAGTGAATATAATATAATAAAACTTGGCACTCAGCTTAGGTATTTAGATGAGAAGGTTTAATGTAATCGAGGTGTAGTACATCTATTAAACGTTTCAGTCATATAGCGACCTTCCTCAGTGTACTAAACATATATACATATACAATTAAATGACATTGTATCAATAGGAATTAAAATAAAAAATATAGTATTATCATAAAAAATTAATGAAGCAAAACTCAATACGAGCCATAAAGCCATGGAGGTTATACTTTATCAATAGCTGTGTTGATATTCATATTTTAGGATTTCGGTAGGAGATATAGGATGAAGGAATATAGGGATATAAGATGGGAACCTACGCGACTGCTAAGAAATGAACGGAGTTGATGGTTAATGTAAGAACAGGCTTGTGATGATCCTATTATGGGTGTAATTAACCTGTTAGAAAGTTGAGATGTGAGAAGTGACCGGTAATGAGAGGGTTATATAAATAACCATACCCACCTAATTTAGTATGATAATAAGGATATAAGCACCCGGAGTAGTGATCCAGAGACCTATAATGAACCCAATAGTTAGTTTGTAGTGATTAGTATTATGATGGTCAAAACAGTAGTTGGTAAAAGAAGGTGACCCACCTATAGCCTGGGGCTGCTGCAATAAGATTTTTTGAAAGATCCGGTATCCACTGGGTATCTTGGATGTGAAATCTATTGAAGAGATAACAATGCCCATAACTGAATAGGGAAAATAAGGGGGAGGTTATTTGTAGAGATCATGCTTACCAGTGTTGACAGTGGTATAGTATCCACAAAAGCCCGGGGTGCCCGCTGTAGGTAAGAGTGCCTGCATGTTTGCCCCCGTATGCAAACAGTTACATGGCTGCATTCGAGGATGAGATAATCTACACCAATTTCCTCTTCTAAACCCATGCAATCATTTGGAAGCGCTACATAGACAACGCTTTCTGTATTTGGTCTGGCTTATCCGAGATTTTGAATGACTTTTTTTCATGTTTTGAAAACTGCCTGTGTAGGGGGTGGACTGACCTATGGACCTGTCTGATAAAGAGGGGAATGTGAAAGGGATGATGTATACAATGCTTTATTTTGACTTGTATGAAGATGTGTGGGATAACAGCTAGAATTAGTGAAAGATGGTGTAGTACCGGGTTTTGGCCGCAAGAAGGGGACATAGAGTTGTGAGAGAAGGACTTAACAGCAAGCCTTAGGCTAGGGAATGTGGGCGGAGTTACAGGACTGAGAAGGGGATTTCCAGAAAGAGGCGATATAAGGAAGGAGAGTCCCAGGGGGAAGGGCAGACACCCAGGAGGAAGAGAGAAGCGGGAAGAGCTCAGGAGAGGACAGAGGAAGGAGAAGCTCAGGAAAGACAGAAGAGAAAGAGACGGTGACTAAGAAGGGGGTGGCCCTGAGAGGAGAGCTGCAGGATGGGACGGCAGTGACTAACGGAGTCTGGGGTACAGCACGGCTGGAAAACGAACAGTGAGTAGGTGTTGCAGCAAACAGACTCAGATGGGGGAAGCGCTGTGGCCGTGGGCCTAACGGCAGCCACAGTGAAGGGACCCAGAGGTCTTCTGGAACAGAAGCTGAAGGTGACAGGTACCCAGGCCAGGGAGCAGAAGCTGTTGTGTCTACTGTGGATGTCAAGAGGACACCCAATAAAGTTTGGACCTGATTGAATGGATTTCTGTGTCTGTCTCCCATCTGTTCCGCAGCCGAAAGGGACCACCCCCCAGTCGGCACACGTACTACAATTGGCGTAGTCGGCAAGATCTTTACTGCCTAATACCCCAACGCCAACGGTGAGACCGCACCGAAGATTCAAAGGGACCTGAGCTGAACAGGTTGAACATTTACCTGAGTGGAATACATTTTAAGACCTGAGCTGAACAGGTTGAATATTGTGCCTGAGTGGATTACAATTTGGACTGTGACTGGGATTGCCGGATTTGACCCAGAGTAATACTGCTGGAAAAGCTGGGTGCCATTGCAGAAAAGCTGGGTACTCTTCTACATTAACAGACTAGAGACTGGATTTGAAAAAAAAAGAAAGAAGAAAAAAAAGGAAGAATCCTGAAAGAGACTTTGTGCACCTCCAGAAATGACAACTGTCGGAAAGGAGGAGGTTGGCTCTAAATTGGACTACCAGGGGCAACTAAGCCGAGCCAGCCACTGCACATCGAGTGACAGTCGTCCCGTTGGGAAAGCTGGGTGCCCCCACAGGAAAGCTGGGCACCCTCCCACGTTAAAGGACTACAGCGAGAGCTGGGAGACGTTACAAAAGCAGTAAACTCTCACCCGTCCTGAAGACCTGCTGCAGGTGGGGTCCCCGACATCTGAGCCTGCAGCTTCGGAGCTGGACCACCTAGCAGAGGTGCATCCGCACTCTCCGCCGTCCACGCCGGAGTCGGAGACAGCGCGGAACCGTGACCCGCTCGCTAGCCATTGGAGCAGCCATCGCTGACGTCTCCTGCGGATCCATCGGGACGGGAGGCGGGTCCTGCCGGGCGGCGGGAAAAAGAACAGCAGTGGACACCAGGGGACGGGACCGGAAGCAGCAGAGGACTGGCGGGGCCCTTCCCGTGGGTGACAGCTGGCGACATCGAGCCCGTCCAGTGGAAGGAGGCCACAGCGCCGGGGAAGGTGAGCGACTCCCCGCCCTGGCTGGTGACACCGCAGGCAGCCCCCGCTTCCCCACCCCGTTTCAACGCTAAGCCCAAATTCCCGATAGTGATACATTACTGGCTCAAGGGGGGGCGAGGCCTATGGTCCATGCTCCTGAGCCTCAGCCCCCTCGCCTGGCCTCCCCTGACTCACCGACATTGGCGCCTGACGAATCCACGGCCTATGGTGGACCGGCTGACGTCCGCGCTGTCAGTCCCCCTAGCCTCCTCACCCTGGCTTCTCCCTATCCCGCGTCACCAGCATGGAGTGGGTCTGCGACCTACGCGGGGCCGTCCGTCTGGATTGCTGACATCATTGCCCAGAAAAAGAGCAAGGAGCAGAACTGCGACATCAGAGGGGGTGAGTGCATCCTTACCCCAGCTGATGGTGGGCCGCGTAGCCTCAACGCTGTCCCACTGCAGGGACACGAGGCCTAAGGTCTGCATCACCGGGCCCCTGCGCTCCCACTCGGCGTCCCCTGGTACCACCGTGCCCTCCGGAGAAGATGTTGGTCCCCGTGCGGTGGCAGCTGAGGACGCCTCTGCCACCGGTTCCTTCCCCCCGGTTTTGGGGCTCTGCGGTTGTAGAGTCATTTTTGGCCTGAGCCAGGGCCCGGGTCTCCCGCAGGGATGCGACCCGTGACGTATGCCGCGGAACCCTCCATGGCCCCTTCTTCCCCTTCTAGTGCATGTTTATACCTTCTAGGACTGCCCCGCATTCCCCCAGGGTAAGGAACCCTGCAGCGCTCATCTGGAGAGTCCATGGCAGTCCACGGGACCCAAGGAGACTTGTTTGGGGGGCGCCTGTTGCTCTCCTGTAGCAGAACTACTACGGGGGAAGTGGACACTCTTGGCTCAGGGACTGCCAGGCATCCCGGGGGCCCCACGTCTGGGGGGCCCCTCTGCAGGCGAAGAACATCAGCTGTCAGGAGATGGCCCGGAGCACCATTGATGTTCACGGACTAACGGGACTGCTGTGCACCGTTGCGCAGCTTAGGGGACTGTTCCGCGTCCCCTCGGGGTAAGAAGCCCTGTTCCTGATGCAGAAGGGATGTGTTGGGGGGTACTGCTCATAAAGGAAGGGGGCGCTCTTGCATTTACAAATGTCTTCGTAATAGTTAATAATGGCTATATAAAGATTTTGGGGGGTTATTATGTCGAGGGATATTAGTAGATATGTTGAATAGTTAAGAGGGAAAGCGTTAATTAATAATAATGGTTGAAACAGATATTTAAATGTAGACATAATGAGCGTATGTGAATGTTGTCAGAAAAGTTGGTTAAATTGTTATACTAGAAAATATGTTCAAGAAGGAGGTCCAAAATGTAAAGAAGTGGAAAAATGCTTGCTATGACTGAATTATAAAAGAACGGGTAAGAGTGTTGGTGATTTGGAACAGACAGCGGTCCATCGGTCAGGACGAAATGAAAGGAAAAGGGAAGGCGGTGACCTGGTAGGCCAGAGCCTCGGTCATCCCGCCCTAGAGTGCAACGCAATCCTGAAAGTGAGAAAATTGGGTGAGAGCACCCGTTGAGGAGTCCGGGTGGTCCTACCCCAATGAAAGGGAATTGTCATAGAGGCGCAAGCGCCTGCGGGTAGCCAAAAGCTACTCAGAGAATGACTGCTCCCGGCTCTGTCCAGCATCCCGTGTAGAGCTAGAGGGCTCCGGGCTCTGCTCGGCAAGCAGTCACACAGACAAAAGAAAGTGGGGGAGTAGTGAAAGAAAAACAAAGGGTACGAGATTGTCGGGGACGACAATGGTCAAAGGAAGGGAGTATGTAGGGGGTGGACTGACCTATGGACCTGTCTAATAAGGAGAGGAATGTGAAAGGGATGATGTATCCAATGCTTTATTTTGACTTGTATGAAGATGTGTGGGATAACAGCTAGAATTAGTAAAAGATGGTGTAATACCGGGTTTTGGCCACAAGATGGGGACAAGGACTTAACAGCAAGCCTTAGGCTAGGGAAACCACATAGTCATGGTGGGCAGAGTTATGGGACTGAGAAGGGGATTTCCAGAAAGAGGAGATATAAGGAAGGAGAGTCCCAGGGGGAAGGGCAGACACCCAGGAGGAAGGGCGAAGCGGAAAGAGCTCAGTAGAGGACAGAGGAAGGAGAAGCTCAGGAAAGACAGAAGAGAAAGAGACAGTGACTAAGAGAAGGGGGTGGCCCTGAGAGGAGAGCTGCAGGACGGGACAGCAGTGACTAACGGAGGTCTGGGGTACAGGACGGCTGGACACCGCAGAGTGAGTAGGTGTTGCAACAGACAGACTCGGACAGGGGAAGTGCTGTGGCCGTGGGCCTAACGGCAGCCACAGTGATGGAACCCAGGGGTCTTCTCAAACAGAAGCTGAAGGAAGGTGACAGGTACCCAGGCCAGGGAACAGAAGCTCTTGTGTCTGCTGTGGATGTGAAGAGTTAAGATATTTTTCGGACTTACTGTGCGCTGCTTGACAAAGTTCAGTGATACACCATGAAGGGGTTAAAACGTTTATTTCCCAACGCGTTTCGAAGTTTCTAGTACTTCTTCCTCAGGGAAGGAAGCCTGTCATCCCCAGAGGAAGAAGTACTAGAAACTTCGAAACTCGTTGGGAAATAAACGCTTTAACCCCTTCATGGTGTATCACTGAACTTTGTCAAGCAGCGCACAGTAAGTCCGAAAAATATCTTATCCATAAGGATTCACATTGGCGGTCACGAAGTGGACCTTCGGGCGTGCAGCAGCTGACAGTCGACTTATGTGCTCTTATCTCTCCTGGAATAGGTGATTAAATCTCTTATCATTTATTCCTAACATCACCCGGATAAGACCCTATTGCGCTTTCTTATTTCCTCAGCCTCTTATATAGTGGATGTGAAGAGGACATCCAATAAAGTTTGGACCTGATTGAATGGATTTCTGCGTCTGTCTCCCGTCTATTCCGCAGCCGTAAGGGACCACCCCCCATTCGGCAAACGTACTACACCTGGAAAGGCCTCAACTTCACAATGACAAAAGGTGAATGGGATGTAAACTTTTTAGACTCTCTTGTATTCAAAGACGCCAGAGGAAAGTTAACCACTGACTTTTACACAAAGCCCACAGATCGAAATAGTTTGCAACAATTCCAGAGTTCCCATCTTATATCTGTAAAAAAATATATCCCTTAGGCTATGTGCCCACGGTGCGTGTTAAAACGCACACCAAAAACCGGACTCCTTCCCAGAAATCGCGCGTTTTTTTCCGCGCGATTTCACAGCGATTTTACCGCGATTATTATCATGATTTTGCCGCGATTTTCACGTGCGATATTCAAGCACTTTCCAAGCGATTTGAAGCATCGCTTGGAAAGTGATTGACAGGTTGGTCACACTCGTCAAACATAGTGTTTGACAAGTGTGACCAGGTTTTTACTATTCAGGCCGCCTATGCGGCATCAATAGTAAAAGATAGAATGTTAAAATGCTAAAAAAAATAAAAAAATCGGTGTATATTTACCTTCCGGCGTCCCGCGCTGCCATCCCGGGCCACAGCGTTCCCAGTAATGCCTTGCGAGACCTGTGATGACATAGTCTCGCGTTACTATATCGATCTCGCGAGACCGCTAGAGTCACGCGAGACTACGTCATCACTGGACCGTGCCGCAAGGCATTACTGGGAACGCTGAGGCCCGGGAATGCAGCGCAGGACGCCGGAACGTAAATATACCCCGATTTTTTATTTTTTATTCTTTTTTTTACAGGGGTATGGTACCCAGGGCCTGGAGGACAGTCTCCTCTCCTCCACACCGTGGGTACCAACCGGACATGAGACGCTTAACTTCCCGCATGGTGGGCATAGCCACATGTGGGAAGTAAGCGATTCTCATGCATTCCTATGGGTGCGGAATCGCGGCAATTGTTTGCGATTCCGCACAAAAGAATGAGCATGCTGCGATTTTTTCCGCGATGCGATTCCGCCGCGGAAAAAAACACAGCATTAGCACAGCATGTGCGGAATGCCATAGGAATGCATGGGGGGCGTTCTGTACACGATTTTTAAACGTTTTCGCGCCGAAAATCGCAGCAAAAACGCTTAAAAATCGCTACATGGGCACACAGCCTTAGTCTCAATTTTAAAGGGTTCATAGAATCCCCCTTATTTGGACTATGGCAGACAGGTGAGCATATGTTGGTTTATTATTTTACATTATTTCTAGAAAACGAGGGCGTCAGGGATTTGGTGTTTGGTGAGTATATTTTTTTTATTTGAATACTAGCTGAAGAGCCCGGCGTTGCCAGGGCATGGTAACTAACTGTGGTTAGTTATAATAAATCATAATGATTATCCTCCATCCCATAGCTCAGTGCCCATATACCCATCACACATCCTCCATCCCATAGTCCTGTGCCCATATACCCATCATACATAACCTCCATCCCATAGTCCCGTGCCCACATACCCATTACACATATCCTCCATCCCATAGTCCCATGCCCATATACCCATCATACATATCCACCATACTATAGTCCCATTTCCATATACCCATCATACATTTCCTCCATCCCATAGTCCCTTGTCCATATACCCCTCACACATCCCACAGTCCTGTGCCCATATAACCATCACACATTCTCCATCCCATAGTCCCTTGCCCATATACCCATCACCCATCCTCCATCCCATAGTCCCGAGCTGTATGGAACTGAGCAGGGAGTTCCTGGAGATGTGCTGTTATGTAACCTGTCAGTGCAGCTCTGTGTGTGGCCACCGATGATGAGATTTTCTACCCCGGTAGAAATAGAGCGCAGCAGTAATAGAGGAGGGGTTGATTCATTTCTGTCATGTGCGCTCTGCTCCTTTCTGGGGGGCAGACAATGGCTGGAAACTTATGTTGGGGATGCTAGATTTCTCTCACCCGGTCAGTGTCTGCTGAGGTGGGAAAACTGTTGCTCATAGCAACCAATCACAGCTCAGCTTCTTTTAAACAGCTCTGGTGAAATGAAAGATGCTTAGTGATTGGGTGCGGCTATGTGGAGAGGGCATGACTGATACCACCCACATACATACACTAATTTTTATATATATAGATGTATGTAATTTTAATTGTTTTATTTAAATTGTGTGCACAGGCAGATGATACTATTCCCCCATCAGCGGCACCTGCTGTCTCCCATCAGTGACACCAGATGTAGCACGATGGGAGCAGTAGTCTCATCGTCCCATGCCTGCTTTTTTACCGCAGGTCACGGCTGCGGGTCACAGTCAGCTGCAAGATCACACTGTCTTACCGGCAGCTCCTGTCATTGCATGCACTGAGCAGTGTGTGCAATGACAGGGGAAAATAAAGCCCACAGCATAAGCTGCGGGCTACAATTAAATGGCCACAATCTCCTACCACAGCTGTGACCTTAACAGCCCAGGTGGGAGTACCCAGGTCACAGCTAAGAGGCAGGAGGAGTGGCCTCAATGCAAGAGATGCGGTAAGAATATGACCGTTGGCTTCTTTGCCCATGGCAGCCGTAACTGAGGTGTACAAGTGTCGTGCTCAGACACCTGCACCCACACTAATGAAAATGGCAGCCCCCCAGTGGCAAACATAAAAGTCAATAAATAAATATCTACTAAAGTAGTTAATTTAACTTTGCATTAAAAGTAATTGATTCTATCAATAATTATTAATACAAAAATTAAAATCATGGCACCTTCTCTTTAAGAGCCAAGGATCACCAGAGGAGAGCTACAAAAAGACAAGGAATAAGCAGGTACAATTGTTTCAAAGAAAAGTAATGCACTCAACCTCCATGTCCTGTATGCATACTCACCTTGCATTGCTGAACAAAAATGCATGTTCTAGCGCATTGAAAGTTTGCTCAACAGCATTGAGAAAATACTGAAATACTAGGATAATATGGTCCAGCCAGATGAGACCAAAATTGAACTCTAAGGATGCCATAATACTCACCATGTTTGGAGGCCAAAAGGCACTGCATGTCACCCCAAAAACACCACATGAACAGTGAAGTATGGAGGTGGGAATATCGTGGTGACAGGCTCTTTTTCTGCATACGTCACTGGCAAACTTCATATAATTGAAGAAAAGATGAATGTACAAATATACTGAGACATTATTGATAAAAAATCTGCTATCATCTGCCAGGATGCTGAAGATGAAATGATGGTGGACATTTCACCAAGACAATGATCCCAAACACACAGACAAGGAAACTTTCAATTGGTTTCAGATAAAGAAAGTAAAGCTGCTAGAATGGCCCAGCCAATCACCAGATCTGAATCCTGTAGAAAATTTATGGAAGAAAGTAAAGTTCAGAGTTCATAGAAGGAGGCCACTGAACCTTCAGGATTTGAAGAGTGCTTGCTTGGGAGAATGGGTCAAAATCACACATGAGTAATACATCCAACTAGTTTCTCCATACTGGAGGCTTCTTGAATCTGTCATCACCAACAAAGGCTTGTGTATGAAGTATCAAATACAATTTAGTAAGCATGCTCAATACTTTTTCCTTGTGTCATTTCTCATTATTACCCAAAATTTAATTTATGGACATCTATGCTTTTTTCGTTGCCTGCGATGATTGTATTTTTTGTCACTGACATCTGGTGAGAATTTCCTGTCAATTGCACATGTTGAAATATTTTAACTTAGAAAATTAGTGATGTGTTCAGCACTTATTTCACTTGCTGTACATGTTGCCCCCCCATATTATAATGTCCCCTATCATGTAATAATGTCCCCAATCCTGGCCCCTTCCTCTAATATGTCCTCCATCCTGGCCCCTACTTGTAATAATGCCCCCCATCCTGAGCCTTTTCCTGTATTCATGCCCCCCATCCTGGGCCCCTTCTTGTAATGATGTCTTCAATCCTGGCCCCTTCTGGTAATACTGTCCTTCATCCTGTTCCCTTCCTGTACTTATGCCCCCATCCTGGCCCCCTTTTAGTAATATATATATCTGGTATAATGTTATCCTTACTGGGCCTTTCCAGGTTAAATGTCCCCCATCCTGAACCCCTTCCTTGCTGAATGTCCCACATCTTTGGTCCCTTACTGGTATAATATCCCACATCCTGGGCGCTTTCTTGGTATAATGTCTCCATCCTGGACACCATCCAGTTATAATTTCTCCTATTCTTGTATAATGTCCTCCTTCCTAGGCCCCTTCTTGGATTCACATTCAGCTAAAATAGTCGCTGGCCTTGGTGGGCCCCTTTCAGCACGTGGGTCCCCCTTCAGCACTCTCTACCACTGCGATCATTACACCCCTGATTATAGGCATACAGCTAGTGGCTGGTTCATTACTCAGACAGTTATCTTCTATGCACTAATGTTTAGAGCTGATGTATCTTGTGAAAAAAAGATTTTTCATGTGAACCTTCTATTCTGCTGAGACTAATTGGCGCTTTGGAGACTTTTCTTGTTGAAATCTCTACTTAAAAGGTTAATAAAATTAGAATGTAAGGATTATTTTCACCAATACATCTCCCTGTGTAATCATAATACCTAGAAAAACACTGAAAGAGATTGAAATTCAATACCAGGCACAATCATGTGTGCAAATTCACCACTTAATCTAAAAAAATAGTCCCTAAGGCACTTCAAAAAGTTTTCTTTAGCATTCGAGTGGAGGTTCTGGAGGTTGGACCCTCAGAAATCAAACATTGGTGTCTTGTCCTAAAGATTTGGAAAGTTCAGTTCGGATAGTTAGAAACCAACAAAATTGTCTTAAAAAATTGGAAGTTCCATCCGTCAGGTAAAACGTGGAACTATGATGACCAAAACCAGGCTTCAACTATATTGATATTATTGTATAGATTTGCTATATAAAATATATCATTATGTTTTCTCCACATTAAGGGTACTTATTGGGTCACCCCTGGAGGGCCAGCCAACACGAAGAACAGGAGATGTTTATAAATGCAAAGTGAATGGGAAATCAAACTGCACAAAGATTAATTTGCCAAGTAAGTGGACATTTTTAAGGAATATTTTCGCATTCTACAAAACTCATCACATTAGAGAACATTTCCACCTAGAGCAAAAATCACAAGTTAATATGCATTTTTGAGCTGTCCACTTCTGTAATGATATTTTCTAGAGATAAGAGAATTGAATTGATTTAATTTCAATCAAATTTTTGTTGAACCTTTGGGAATTTGCTGAATCCAAAGAATTCTAACAATTTATGATACATTTAGTGTTCATCACAAAAAAAAAAGATTTTTTAAAAAAGGAGAAGATTGAATCACAACACGATAATAGAGAGAAAGCCATAACACATTGGACAAATATTCCACACACAGTGTCTTGTAGTGCTGCAGAAGTGAAAAGGAGTGTAGAAGTCTACAAATAATACCGAGATTCAATTGAAATGGGGAGAGAGGAATAGAAGAAGGCCTAGCAGTAGTGGATGCTAGTGTACAGTAAATGGCTTACTGTAGCTGGCAGCTGTCCTACTCCATTTGAATTACACATTTTTGTTTTTCTTCATGCACAAGAGAGCAGAGAGCCATCACAATAATTATTGATGAAAAAAAATTATCTAAACTCCGTGTCTGTCAGAGAAAGTGTGCTTTTCACAACGGACTGTACTCTTTAGATTTTTATTTCTTATCCAATTCATTATGGGATCTGTGAAATAGCCGTACTTAAAAATGTAAAAAAATAAATAAATAAAAATCCAGACATTTACCTGCAACTGTATCCACAAATTGCACATCACAAAATAAGGGGTTTTTTTGCACATCTGTTTTAGTAGTAAAATTTGACACAAGTACACACCACTCGAATACTTTTGGATTTTTTTTACATCTACTGTACCAGACATCTCTGTTTCAGTCCATTTTTGGGGGAATGGGGGGAAAAATTGTTTTCATAAAATAGAGAAAAAAAATGAAACAAATGCACACATTTACCTGTGACTGTTTTGCACACCTCTTTTAGAGGTCGATTTGACACCATTACATGCCACACCAGTACTGCGGCCTGTTGCCATTGTTGGCTTTTTGGACATGTACCTACATAGCATTTCTCTTTCAGTAATTTATGGGAATGAATAAGTAACTGGGATTGAAAACATGACACAGGTTAAGTTTAGTGACGTAAAAGAAAAAGTGAAAATAGATGGGTAAAGTAAAAGAAAAAAATAACTGTGCCCCGTCTAATAATGTCAGAGCCACAAGCAGCATCAACAACATCAATGGCACCAGGCATGTGGACAGTAGCACTACTGACCACTACTACCTCTGACAAGAATATTAGTGAGGAGGAGAGGAAGACATTATGGGACATATGGCACATCACTCGAATCAGTCACAGCAAGATGATGTTACATTTCACAGTGACACCATCAGATTGAGTGTGCGTTCTGCGTAGTCCTCCTCCTCCTCCTTGGTAAGTTATTATATATTGCAGACTTTCAGTTCCATGAAGGACACACCTATCCGTTCTGCCCCGTAGTGGCCTAAACCACAGCACTTTGGGAGCTAAGGAAGATATTTCACAACAACTTATTTCTGTTAATTTATTGGATCAGATGAATAGCCTGGATTTGTACTCACGTAGCAAATTCAAATGCCTAGCTGTGCTGGTGGCTCTGTCAGCTGTGATAATTGGGGCACTGGCAGAAGAATTCTAAGTGAAGGCAAATATAGAGATGGGAATCAGGATGGGGCAAAGACATCAAGACATTTCCCACACTGAGACAACTCTCAGGCCGGGGTCACACTGGCGAGGAATACGGCCGAGTGAGAGGCGCTAAAAGCACGCATTACACACGGACCAATGATTCTCTATGGGGTCACTCGCACCAGGCGTATATTTCTCAACCGTATTCTAGGCTCCGTGCCAATTGCAGCATGCTGCGATTGTCAGCGTACTACACCCGTAGTACGCCAATGCAAGTCTATGGGTGCGCAAAAAATACAGATTACACACGGACCACACATGTGACTTGCGAGAAATACGCACCCGGTGTCTTTTAGCAAAGCCGGCAATTCAGTGCGCTATACAGTAAACTCACACTGACAGGTTTAATAAAGAAACAAAAGAATAGATATAGACACATAGAATACATATACAGTGGGGCAAAAAAGTATTTAGTCAGTCAGCAATAGTGCAAGTTCCACCACTTAAAAAGATGAGAGGCGTCTGTAATTTACATCATAGGTAGACCTCAACTATGGGAGACAAACTGAGAAAAAAAAATCCAGAAAATCACATTGTATGTTTTTTTTTCCTTTTATTTGCATATTATGGTGTAAAATAAGTATTTGGTCAGAAACAAGCAATCAAGATTTCTGGCTCTCACAGACCTGTAACTTCTTTTTTAAGAGTCTCCTCTTTCCTCCACTCATTACCTGTAGTAATGGCACCTGTTTAAACTTGTTATCAGTATAAAAAGACACCTGTGCACACCCTCAAACAGTCTGACTCCAAACTCCACTATGGTGAAGACCAAAGAGCTGTCAAAGGACACCAGAAACAAAATTGTAGCCCTGCACCAGGCTGGGAAGACTGAATCTGCAATAGCCAACCAGCTTGGAGTGAAGAAATCAACTGTGGGAGCAATAATTAGAAAATGGAAGACATACAAGACCACTGATAATCTCCCTCGATCTGGTGCTCCACGCAAAATCCCACCCCGTGGGGTCAGAATGATCACAAGAACGGTGAGCAAAAATCCCAGAACCACGTGGGGGGAACTAGTGAATGAACTGCAGAGAGCTGGGACCAATGTAACAAGGCCTACCATAAGTAACACACTACGCCACCATGGACTCAGATCCTGCAGTGCCAGACGTGTCCCACTGCTTAAGCCTGTACATGTCCGGGCCCGTCTGAAGTTTGCTAGAGAGCATTTGGATGATCCAGAGGAGTTTTGGGAGAATGTCCTATGGTCTGATGAAACCAAACTGGAACTGTTTGGTAGAAACACAACTTGTCGTGTTTGGAGGAAAAAGAATACTGAGTTGCATCCATCAAACACCATACCTACTGTAAAGCATGGTGGTGGAAGCATCATGCTTTGGGGCTGTTTCTCTGCAAAGGGGCCAGGACAACTGATCCGGGTACATGAAAGAATGAATGGGGCCATGTATCGTGAGATTTTGAGTGCAAACCTCCTTCCATCAGCAAGGGCATTGAATATGAAACGTGGCTGGGTCTTTCAACATGACAATGATCCAAAGCACACCACCAGGGCAACGAAGGAGTGGCTTCGTAAGAAGCATTTCAAGGTCCTGGAGTGGCCTAGCCAGTCTCCAGATCTCAACCCTATAGAAAACCTTTGGAGGGAGTTGAAAGTCGGTGTTGCCAAGCGAAAAGCCAAAAACATCACTGCTCTAGAGGAGATCTGCATGGAGGAATGGGCCAACATACCAACAACAGTGTGTGGCAACCTTGTGAAGACTTACAGAAAACGTTTGACCTCTGTCATTGCCAACAAAGGATATATCACAAAGTATTGAGATGAAATTTTGTTTCTGACCAAATACTTATTTTCCACCATAATATGCAAATAAAATGAAAAAAAAACAGACAATGTGATTTTCTGGATTTTTTTTTCTCAGTTTGTCTCCCATAGTTGAGGTCTACCTATGATGTAAATTACAGACGCCTCTCATCTTTTTAAGTGGTGGAACTTGCACTATTGCTGAGTGACTAAATACTTTTTTGCCCCACTGTATATATATATATATATATACACGCATTCTATGTGTCTACATCTATTCTTTCGTTTCTGTTAGAAACCCTGTCATTGGGCTCCATTATATGTCCATCTTGCAAGCCTGCGAGAAAATCTCGCCATACGGATGCCATACGGATTACATACGGATGCTTACATGCGCAAAATACGCGACCACACCGTGATTACGGATGACATACGGAGCACTATTTAGGGGTCATTCATTCGTATTGCGCATGTAAAATACTGACCGTATTTTGCGTCGGTTAATGTGACCCCGGCCTCAGCCCTAGTCAGGGATGATGATTGTGCGGTGGCAAAGACCGTGAAACCAGTTTGGGATGATGGGTAGGGAATGACATTAGAGCACGAGAGTGTTGGCATTGGTGATTATGAGTGAAGCCAATGTCTGGCTAAAGGATCGCCTGGGGTCAGATCTGCTTCTTCTGTGGTCATGAGTTGATGTTGCAACAGCATTTTTGAACACGATAACGTGAAACGCGCGTCGGGGTATTTTGTGCTGCACACAGACTGCTTACCCAGATCTGCCTTATCCGTATGAATTTACTTCTTTTAATCAAGTTATGTATTATCTCTGCATTCACTATCAGTCTCTTACTATGATATGAGTATTTATTATTATTTGCACTGCACTTTATCCTTTGCATATAGTTTTTTTGGCTATATCTGTGAAACATTACTCATCACTTGATGATAAAAAAAAACACTAAATGTATAACTACTAAAATCTACAACCATTGCAAATGCACTGAATTGCCGGCTTTGCATATAAACTCTCATGGTATTCCACATTTTTGAAGTGGCACTATAACAATACTCTCATATTTAACATTACTCATACCTAGGATTTACAGCATTTATATAACATTTGTGAATGATTTATCTGAGTCACTCTGGTACAAACAGTGTCTCTTTACACATTCTCCACATTTTAAATGTTTAAATGTCTGATTTTAAATGTAATACCAATAAAAGTAATTTAATTTTACATTTTAGGATCATTACTTTTTATTTTTTTTTGTAGGTTTTCATATATATTTTGCATTGCATGCTATTAATAGGAAAATGTTACATACGGTATAATTAAAATGTCTAAAATATCTCAAATGGAAAGCTCAAACTAATTTTAGATTAAACAATTCTTTATTCAATTTTCAAATTTTTTCACCTGCAAGAAATTATAATTGGTAAAAAAAAATAATTACTGTAAATATAAACTGAAATATTGATTACGCGGTTTGTCTGAATGCAGAAGTCTGCCTGATATTGAAAAAAAAATTGAATATGGTTTTTATCAAAATGTAACTTTTTATGAATTTGTCCTAGAATCTACAACCATTGCAAATGTTTCTGAGGTGAAGGAAAACATGACCATGGGGTCCACTTTGGTCACTAATCCTAATGGTGGCTTTGTGGTAAGGATATCCTAAAAGATAATTGACTACTGCTATGTTATTGCATACTGCTTGGATAATCCTTACAGTATTTGTCTATTTTGCAATTTCAAAATTAATCAAAACAGCATAAAAATATTAAAAAAAACTAAATGATATTCACTGAATGACACCACTGCCACTTGTGTTTCACTACTGTTCTATAGTCCTTCTATAGTCAAAATGACCCTATACTGGGACATGTGACCAATAACCAGTAATCTCTGGCTGAAATGGATCATCCTGGTCAAGAGAGAGAAGGAATATGAGATCAGAAAGTCTCTTGGAAAGTATCAAAACAATTAAATCACTGTGATGCATCTAAATTGAACAAACCCTAAAGGTGTTGATTGCAGGGATCTGACCTTTGGGATCTCTACCGATCCTTTGATTGAAGGAAGTACGGTAAAATTAGCTCCGTTATTATGTCTTGGGTTGGGAATAGTGCATAAAAAATGTTGTATTTCTGAATGTATTTCTTCCATTCTTTCCCAGGCTTGTGGCCCTCTCTACGCGTACCGATGTGGAAGTTTGCATTACACAACTGGAATTTGTTCAAATGTCAGTTCTTCATTCCAAGTTTTGAACCCAATTGCGCCAGGAGTGCAAGGTATGGTACATGGGATCATAAAATATTATCCGTAACGTCGTGGTCTGTCTTCTCAACTGTGAATAATATCTTCTCCAGAATGTGTCACACAACTGGATCTGGTGATCGTTCTTGATGGATCTAACAGTGTCTACCCTTGGGTCAGTGTGACTGAATTTTTACAGAAATTATTTAAAAAAATGACAGTCCACCCGTCTCAAACACAGGTAAATACAACGTACTGTCTTCACCCAAAACACCTCTTGTGTTTCAGTCCTCCATCTCCTGATAGCAACCACATAGGTTGTTCTGAATTTTACTATTTTATTTTCAGGAATTAGACAAAATTCAGAAATGTTTCAAACATGTTTTCTCCTTTTCCACCATGCTTTGACCCAAGACCCATTATGGTTCTCACATGGCTCAAGATAGTTAAGCCTTTTAAGAATCAGTTGTTACAGTTTAACTTTATGCTCAAATCCCTTAAAAAGTCACTATAATTTAACATTTAAATTTTAAATAAGTTATATAATATATATATATGTAATATATTTTATCAGAGAAATCTGCTTATTTCTCCATCTCTGAGCCACATCTCCCCATGCTTCCTGAACTCAACATTTACTCTGAAGACAGTTGAAATCTGTTTTGCTAGATCACTGAGGTATCAGATTACAGCTGCTTATTGATGTCTATTGAGAGACATCAATAAGCAGCTGTAATCTGATACCTCAGTGATCTAGCAAAACAGATTTCAACTGTCTTCAGAGTAAATGTTGAGTTCAGGAAGCATGGGGAGATGTGGCTCAGAGATGGAGAAATAAGCAGATTTCTCTGATAGCCGAAAGGAGCTTTGTGAGAGAACAGACTTACTAGAGAGTTGCAGTTTTCTTGTAAGTCTTTTAGCTCACTCCAGAGCTGGATTCACAGCTACGCTGCTTAGATGTTTAGGCCTCTTTCACACATCAGGTTTTCGGCGTCAGGCGCGATCCGGCGCTTTTGACTAAAACCGGATCCGGCGAAATGCAATGCCGGATCCGGTTTCCCCCCCATTGACTTGCATTAGAGCCGGATCGAGCCGGATGGCCATGCGTTTCATCCGATTTTCGCGGGATCCGGCAATGTGACGCGATCCGGCGTCTGGAAAAAACGGCTACTGTAACGTTTTTTGTCTCCGGCGAAAAAGCCGGACACGCCGAATCCGGCGTGTCCGGCTTTTTCATACAATGAAAGCCTATGAGCGCCGCAATGCGCCTGATCCGGCGACAGCCGGATCCGGCGGCCGGATCCGGTTTCTTTGGTCTGAGCATGCTCAGTAGCTCTGCCCACAGGACATATATAAAAGCAAGACAATGGGACCCTCAGCCACACCCAACATGCCACCCAAGCCAAGAACCAGGAGCAGGAGAAGGCAGCAGACATCTGCAGCAGCAGCACCATCAGCACCACCCCAAATGGAGCAGCATGCTGAACAACGGGAGGGGAGTCCAGCAGCAGATGAGAGACGGTAATTATCAAATCCCCCATTCCTCCAAACTAGGGCTATGGAATATCAAGATATTCATTGGCCCTTTGTTTCTCTTTATTCAACAGCCGCCCAATAGATGCAGCAGCAGCAGCAATGGCAGCAGCAGAAACACCACCCACAGCCATGGAGTCTGGCCATGAGGAAGACAGCACATCTTCTGGGAGCCCTCCCTCGCATCGTCAGCGTTTGACGGTAAGTTTTTATTTCCAAAATCCATCATCTCTGTAATATATGTGTATTCATTGCCTTTTATTTCAAAACAGGAATCACAAGATGAAGAGGAGCTCCCAGAAGAAGAAGGAAGGGGTGGACAGACACTTGGAGTGGGCTCACAATTGGTAAGTTTTTTGCATCAAACGTAGAAACACAACATCACACTACACACAACACATAGAAAACAATGTTCTGCAGACCACACACAGCAAACAAATGCCTACATCCAAAGACATAACATTTTTTGTTTTCTTCTCTAGTCTTCCCAATCTGGTGCTCGGCCAAGAGGTCCTCGCAGTGCCTCCCAGGGTCGTCGGCGACAGCAACGCGGCGGTCACCAGCGTGTAAGTATAAATATTTTTGCTTTGTTTTTTTTGCACTTTTTATTTCATTTCTTTTGTGGAGGCTAATTATGTTATTTTTGTCTTTTTCTTTAACAGCCTTCACAGCGTGCTCCCAACTCTGACGGTGAGGATGGAGGGATTGATGTGGACCGCCTCATCGATCTCGTCAGAGAAAGGGAGCCGCTCTGGAATATGGCTGACCGCCGCCACGCTGACCTGATCGTTACCCGACGACTCTGGGAGGAAATCTGTTCGCTCCTTGTGGACCGCTGGGAGGAGCTCGAAGCTCGGGCCCAGATTAAAGAGCGTAAGTATATACAGTACCAGTTGCTTGATTTAAACCAGTGTTTCCCGAACTCCAGTCCTCGTGGTTCCCACGGATCATGTGTTCAGGATTTCTATTTACTTTGGAAATCCTGAAAACATGACCCCTGGGGACCATGAGGACTGGAGTTTGGGAAACACTGATGTTGTATACTAACCACTTTGTCCTTTCTCGTTTCAGGGGAGAGAATTGTGAAGCGGTGGCGGTCTGTGAGGGATCGTTTCAAGAAGGAGTTCAATAAAGAGATGCGGGCCCCGAGTGGATCTGGAGGACGCAGGAGCAAGTACAAGTACGCGCGAGCCCTGTCGTTCCTCCGGGAGACAATGCTCACCAGAAGGTAAATATTACACACCACATGTGACAAAAAAATGTTTAGATGTAACTTTTTTTTTTCAGCCAGGGCCATACCATGTCACTATTTTAATTGGTTTTTTTTCTCTTTATTCCACAGCACGGTGAGCAGCACTCGGGAGCCTGCACGATTGGACCCTTCTGAGGCGATCCCTGAGGAGACCGGCACCGAGGGACACTTCGACCGCCCCGGTACATCTGCACCTTCCCAGCCTTCCCACACATTCGACCCATCTGTCCCATCCACCAGCACAGGAGCATCGTGGCCGCCTACATTACATGAAGCTGCTGGTGAGGAGATCGCTTTCCCTTTACCCCACCCTTCTGCCCCTGCCACCTCTAGTACACCTGCGGGTACTGGGCGGCAGCGGCAGAGGGGTCAGGAAAAGACTTATGCGCCAGAGTTCTTGCATCTGAATGCATCTTTCCAGAACTGTCTAAAAGTCTTGTCAGAGCAAATCTCCGCAGGCTTTCAGCAGATCAACTCCAGCATTCTGGAGGTGAAGACACTTCTGCAAACCATGCATTCAGAAGCAAGATCTTCGCCAAACCACACCTTTTTCAGGTCTGTTGTGGAGTGCATGGAAACGCTCTCTCCTGCCAGCAGATGCATGTAATGCATTCATGCCACGCTGCTCTCCAGCAAGTTACCTCCCAACCTCCTCCTCCCACCACAGTAGTTCCTCCACCTGCACCCCCTCCAGCCACTTTCCATCCTCCCCCTCCTATTACATCTACACCCCCTCCAGCCACTTTCCATCCTCCCCCTCCTATTACATCTACACCCCCTCCAGCCACTTTCCATCCTCCCCCTCCTATTACATACCATCCACCTCCCCAGCACCAGCAACCTCCCCAGCACCAGCAACCTCCCCAGTACCAGCAACCTCCCCAGCACCAGCAACCTCCCCAGTACCAGCAACCTCCCCAGTACCAGCAACCTCCCCAGTACCAGCAACCACCTCAGTACATGCAAACTCCCCAGTACCAGCAACCTCCCCAGTACCAGACATCTCCCCACTTCCAGCAACCTCCCCAGTACCAGACATCTCCCCACTTCCAGCAACCTGCCCCGTACCAGACATCTCCCCACTTCCAGCAACCTGCCCCGTACCAGACATCTCCCCACTTCCAGCAACCTGCCCCGTACCAAACTCCTTCCCCATACAACTTGCCATCAACATCATCTGCTTCTACAGTCCCTGCCCAACCCTCCACTCCACCACCCACCACCTCTTCTGCTTCCCACATGTCCACCCATTCTGTAGTTTTTTCCACACCTTCACCTCTAACTGTTCCTTCCCCACCACGATCCCAGTCCTCTCTCCACACTCCCAGTGTCGAAGTGTCCCGCAGCCCCTCCAGCAGTATTTCCACCACACACTACACAGATTTATAATGTGTGTATTTAAATAAAAATGACCAGTTTTATGGTTTCAAAGCTTTATTAAACAAGTTTATTAAAATTTTAAAAAAGTTTACTAAAAAAAACATTTTTCAATAAAAGTTAAATTATTTTATACTGGTTGTCTGCCATTTCTTTCTGCGGCGAAAAAGGTTAAATACAGGGTATTTAAAAGGTGAAATGGTATTCAAAACTAGGTATATAACTGTGGGTAAATTTTAGCTTTTTGCCACAGTTGTGTTCCTGGTTGTGTTTGAAGCAAAGTATTTCACCTAAAAAGTTGTGTTTATTGTTGGTGATTTCCTAACAATGTACACAACTTTTGTTAAAAGGTGAAATACTTTGCATAAAACACAACCAGGTACACACCTGTGGCCTAAAGCTAAAAATAGAGACCATGACAAGATAGCCAACTTTGGTTGGCAAAGGTATATACTGTTGGTACAGAAGGTACACAAGTTTGGTTAGGGCACAAATCTTTCACACTCTGTCATCCTGCCAGTGTACTCTGCCTTGAGGTGACATAAAGTATAGTGCAAAATTGTCCCTCATTACTGAAACCGTCACAGAACTTCTAGTGGTAATGTCATGGTAATCTTGCAAGGTGGTTTCTTCAGAGGTGTCCTCAATGGAAATGGGTTCCTTGCAGATAACAAAATTGTGGAGTACCACGCACGCTTTGATCACCTCGTCCACAGTTTCTGTCTTGAGGTTGATCGCAGTCAATAGGACCCGCCATTTGGCTGTCAGAATACCAAAGGTACATTCAACCATTCTTCTTGCTCTTGTGAGGCGGTAATTAAAAATGCGTTTTGGTCTTGTCAATCCTCTGCTAGAGTACGGTTTCAAAAGGTGTTCTGACAGCTGGAAGGCTTCATCCCCTACACAGACAAATGGCATAGGTGGACCAGATGTTTGCGGCAGCGGTCTAGGTGGTGGGAACTGGAAGGTGTTTCCATACAGTTTACGCCCCATGGCAGACAGTTTGAAAACTTGAGAGTCATTGGAGCGGCCATAGGCCCCAATATCAACCGCAATAAATTTGTATTCCGCGTCAGCGATGGCCATGAGGACAATTGAAAAATATTTCTTGTAATTGAAATATTCCGATCCCGATCCAGCTGGCTTTACAATGCGGATATGTTTCCCGTCCACAGCGCCCAAGCAGTTGGGAAACTGACATATCTGTTGAAACTTGTCAGCAATTTCAATCCACCTCTCTGTTGTGGGCTCTGGTAAAAACTCTTCAGCTAAGGAGTCCCACAGTGCACGGCATGTGTACTTCACAATTCCAGATATGGTGGAAATCCCGAGTCTGTACTGGAAATGCAGTGACGAAAGGGATTCTCCAGTTGCAAGAAATCTGTGGGGAATTAAAAAACAATAAATTAGTTTTAAATCACAGCATTACATACCAAAACTGACCTATAACACTTGGAGATACAAACTACCACCAACAAGATTGCAGTGAAAGTGTGCTCTGATGCGATCACATCCAATAAATGTGGCTTACCTTAAAGTCACCATCAGACGCTCTGCGGGTGAAACAGAGAAGCGGCAATAGGTGTCTGCTTTTCTTATGAGGTGTGCAATGCGCTCCACCAAGTAATCAAAATTCTCCATTTTCATCCTAACATATCCAAAAAATTTATCCGGGTTTCGTCGAAGGTCCATGCAGAGTGTAGAATAGACCCCACGCGTCATTCTCTTGGCTGTGATGGGGTGGATCCACAAACGTCGTCTACGATGCCTGATGCGCGGCTGTCTCGCTCTCTCCTTCTCCAGAACAATCACCCTCAAACGATTCGCCTCCGCTATAAAATCCGCCAAATTCTTCAAAATATTTCCAATGACAACATCCATCTTCGCCAGTAACTTGCTCTTCTCTCCAACCTGCACTTTCTCCTCGACAACCTGTCAAAGAAGGGCTGTAGGAACACTCTATATATAGTTTTCCAGTAGCCAATCCCGTTCGGAAGGCCACAAGGGTCAATTTTAAAAACCGGATCCGGCGTAATCCGTCGAAAAACGGATAGAAAAACGGATGAACCGGATGAGACGGATCCGGTTTTGTCTGTCAAGAAAAAGACGGATCCGGCAGAAAACCGGATCCGTCACATCCGGTTTTACTAAACATTTGCCGGATCCGGCGTTCCGGCACGACGCCGGATCGCGCCTGACACCGAAAACCTGATGTGTGAAAGTAGCCTTAGATTTGTGCTGTTTACAGTGCCATGGACCAACATAAAGATGTTGGCCATCCATCACTGTCTTGGTAACTTCCTACTTGCATTCATGTCTGTTATTAATGTAGGTTTCAATAGTTCAATATGGTGAAAACGTCACTCATGAGTTTAACTTGAATACCCATTCCTCTACGGAAAGTGTGCTGCAAGCAGCAAGCATGATAAACCAGAGAGGAGGCTCTTCAACATTGACAGCTCTTGGCATTGATACTGCAAGGTATGTGGAAAAGGATGTGCAGTTTTTTCTTATAATAATTTGCAAAGACTTTTTTTCAGGTGGGGGGGGGTTTCTTGAATCCATAATGGAAACTCTGCTAACCTGTGCATTAATACAAGAAATTATGATTCAGCTCAGCATAACTGCAAATTTGCAGTTCATCAATATGAAAATGTTGCTCAACAATGCTTCGAAGGACTATAGTATAATGACAGTCACAATAGCTGGGACCCAGAGTATTTCAGGAACTGGCATGTAGTGCATAAAAAAGGACTTATTCTTAATGTCAATTTTGAGGGGTGATGGGGGAGAATACTGTCACAAGTTAGAGTGATCAATGAGTGGAACAGGCTGCCACGAGAAGTGGTGAGTTCTCCTTCAATGGAAGTCTTCAAACAGAGGCTGGACAGACATCTGTCTGCGATGATTTAGCGAATCCTGCTTTGAGCAGGGGGTTGGACCAGATGGCCTAGGAGGTCCCTTCCAACTCTGCGATTCTATGATTCTATGAACCAATATCTAAAACTTAGTCATATCTAATGCAAAAGGTGTGCAATAAGAGGAAACATTGACATGTATTCCTTCCCCTCAGGAGACTTCACCAAAAACTCTAAACTCTTGTGAGCATATTTCCCCATTAACCGTTGTATGTTGTGCGTTAAGTAGTGGAAAGTAAATATATACAGTGGGGCAAAAAAGTATTTAGTCAGTCAGCAATAGTGCAAGTTCCACCACTTAAAAAGATGAGAGGTGTCTGTAATTTACATCATAGGTAGACCTCAACTATGGGAGACAAACTGAGAAAAAAAAAATCCAGAAAATCACATTATCTGTTTTTTTTTTCATTTTATTTGCATATTATGGTGGAAAATAAGTATTTGGTCAGAAACAAGCAATCAAGATTTCTGGCTCTCACAGACCTGTAACTTCTTCTTTAAGAGTCTCCTCTTTCCTCCACTCATTACCTGTAGTAATGGCACCTGTTTAAACTTGTTATCAGTATAAAAAGACACCTGTGCACACCCTCAAACAGTCTGACTCCAAACTCCACTATGGTGAAGACCAAAGAGCTGTCAAAGGACACCAGAAACAAAATTGTAGCCCTGCACCAGGCTGGGAAGACTGAATCTGCAATAGCCAACCAGCTTGGAGTGAAGAAATCAACTGTGGGAGCAATAATTAGAAAATGGAAGACATACAAGACCACTGATAATCTCCCTCGATCTGGTGCTCCACGCAAAATCCCTCCCCGTGGGGTCAGAATGATCACAAGAACGGTGAGCAAAAATCCCAGAACCACGCGGGGGGACCTAGTGAATGAACTGCAGAGAGCTGGGACCAATGTAACAAGGCCTACCATAAGTAACACACTACGCCACCATGGACTCAGATCCTGCAGTACCAGACGTGTCCCACTGCTTAAGCCTGTACATGTCCGGGCCCGTCTGAAGTTTGCTAGAGAGCATTTGGATGATCCAGAGGAGTTTTGGGAGAATGTCCTATGGTCTGATGAAACCAAACTGGAACTGTTTGGTAAAAAACACAACTTGTCGTGTTTGGAGGAAAAAGAATACTGAGTTGCATCCATCAAACACCATACCTACTGTAAAGCATGGTGGTGGAAACATCATGCTTTGGGGCTGTTTCTCTGCAAAGGGGCCAGGATGACTGATCCGGGTACATGAAAGAATGAATGGGGCCATGTATCGTGAGATTTTGAGTGCAAACCTCCTTCCATCAGCAAGGGCATTGAAGATGAAACGTGGCTGGGTCTTTCAACATGACAATGATCCAAAGCACACCGCCAGGGCAACGAAGGAGTGGCTTCGTAAGAAGCATTTCAAGGTCCTGGAGTGGCCTAGCCAGTCTCCAGATCTCAACCCTATAGAAAACCTTTGGAGGGAGTTGAAAGTCCGTGTTGCCAAGCGAAAAGCCAAAAACATCACTGCTCTAGAGGAGATCTGCATGGAGGAATGGGCCAACATACCAACAACAGTGTGTGGCAACCTTGTGAAGACTTACAGAAAACGTTTGACCTCTGTCATTGCCAACAAAGGATATATCACAAAGTATTGAGATGAAATTTTGTTTCTGACCAAATACTTATTTTCCACCATAATATGCAAATAAAATGAAAAAAAAAACAGACAATGTGATTTTCTGGATTTTTTTTCTCAGTTTGTCTCCCATAGTTGAGGTCTACCTATGATGTAAATTACAGACGCCTCTCATCTTTTTAAGTGGTGGAACTTGCACTATTGCTGACTGACTAAATACTTTTTTGCCCCACTGTAATGGATCCTTCTTCTGTCCCTAACATATCCGAATATGGAAACGTAACATGTCTACGAGCCCCCGCTGAATTATGACGCTCGGTGTATATCCTGTCCGCAAGGAATGCAAAGACTCTGAAATAGAATTATCTTTAGATTTTAGGGATGAGCTTTACCAGGCTAAAGCATGACATATTTAGATTCTCAACCAATATATAGTATTGAGTATTTCTTCTTTACTACTGGAAAATTCTGAGCCCCTGAAACAAACTGGAGGAGGAAATGACATCTGTGAAATATAATGTTCTGGCCACTTCGTGGTATTGTAAGACTACGATCACTTCCCCCTAAACAAAAAAAGAAAATCTCTCCGTCCTTGGGTCTTCCTCTTCTCAATGTTGCGAAAGCCAAAAGTTGTGTGCGAGTTTAGTTACCGTCAATATTTCCCTAGGAAAAAAAAAAAACAACTTTGTGAATGACCTTGCAATCATTTCCAATTTGGTGGACTATCGCAAAGTAACTTGTAACTGCACAATACAGATGTAGTAATGCGAAAATCACAGTGCTGCACCCTTTCATATGGTGCACTACACAAATAGATCAGATGCCCCAGCGGGATTTTTATGCAGTGTAGTGCACCATCTGTTAAAAGGAATCTGTCACCAAGTTTTTACTATTTAATCTGAGAGCAGCATGTAGAGGCTCAGACCCTGAATCCAGTGATGTATCACTTACTGGGCTGTGTCTTGTTGCTGCAATAAAATCAATGTTTTATCAGGAGCAGATTATCATTACAGGACTAGTTGTCTCGTGCCATGTAGTCCTCCTGCTCTGTATAACCCCGCCCCCAACCACTGATTGGCAGTGTACACCGAAAGCTGCTAATCAGTGGTGTGGGTGGGTAATCCTGAGCTCAGCATTCAGTGAACCGCTAAATCTGCCTCAGAGAGAGAATAATTTTATCAAAATTACAGCAGGCAGCCCAGTAAGTGATACATATGTAGAATCAGAGTCTCAAACCCTACATTATGTTGCTCTCAGATTAGATAGCAAATACTTGCGGACATATTGCCTTTAAGATGGCAATTGCTACATCTGTAATGTCTGACTTTCATTTGAGCTCAATCAGTTGGGTTTTCATATTGGCATGCAAAGGTGTACCAGCCACTAACTTGACCACAGGGGTGAAATTTTGATGATAGTGGCGCTCACCTACACTCTTTGCCAAGAAACCCGTCAAGTTGACAACTGGTACCTCTGTAGCCCTGGCATAACTTGGAGAGTTGGGCAGACGCAGTCCAGCAAAAGCAAAGCTTATCCTCTAATATCCTCTAATGAGCCCAGTCTCTGTGGTGGTAACCGGCCCCTATATGTACAAGGTGTATGCGACCTTGGAGATAAAATTTGCAGCTCGGGTCCATTTTACCATATGAGATCTTCACTAAGATTACAAGGCAATTAATGTATGGATGAGAGTGGTCCAGTGGAATTATTTTGCCCACCATATCCACTGGTGATTTCCAGTATTTGTATAAAAGAAAAGACAGACGCGATGCCATATCTTCAACTGCACCATATTGCTCAAAAAGTTTATCCATGACATTTCAGAAAATGTCAATAAGGTCGCGTGTCTTCCAGGATGTGGTTTTCACTTCAAGAAAAAAATTTAAGAAACCTCAAAGACATAGGAAGTTAATTTCAGCTTATTGAGCAGAAATTCTCCAAATTTTAAAAAATGAAGTTTATGTAGCGAGGAACTCTTCGTCGACTAAATTAAGAAGTTGGGATTTGGCCTTACCATAATCCGAACACATTCGACAACTACCATGCAACTTTATTACTTCAAGTGATCAAGCACTCCATATTAACCCCTTCCCGACATGTGATACTTCATATTTCAGGCCCCTGTCTTTGATGCAAGCTCATCATTGCTGTGATACACCGCCATCATCTGCCTCTAACAGGAGCAGCTGGAGCTGAGCTCTGTTCACTGCTGTTATCCACTTAAATGCCACTGTCTATCTCAGACAGCGGCATTTACAGTGCACAGACCGGGGCAGTATACCATTTGCCTTCCCCTGCGATGTGATCACGAGGCACTGATGAAGACCCCCATGTCAGTCACAATGGTACACCTTTAAAAACCAGCATGTGGCCAGTCTGGTCAGGCGATTTCCTAAGGGACCTAACATTAATTAAGAAAAAACATTTTCTTCCATTAATTATAAAGAAGTATGAAAAAAACAAACAGTACACATATGCATTTTTGGCACCAAAGGAGTACGGTTGCCACAGTGGCCTTACCTCCCTCCAAGGGGGAATGATGTCATGCTTGGAAGCAAGGAAGGGATCTCTTTATCAGGTAGTTCCAGCATACAACACAGTTCCTGCTCCAGGCCAGCAGAGGGAGCTCTACACCCGACTTCAGGGGAGCTGCTCTCTTTGGTCAGGAGGAGGAAGTTAGGGAGTTAGTTGATGCCTGAGCAGGGTGAAGAGAGAAGGTGCGGAGAGGAGCAGGGGACAGGAGCATAGCAGAGCTCATCCCCAAGCTTGAGCGCCAGAGACAGGACGCTGGAGTCCGAGGCTGTGTGGGAACTAAAGGTCCCACCGCAGATTCCGGAGGAAAGGAGGCCCAGATCCTCTGTCCCCAAGTGAGACTTGATGACACAGCAGCACCTGTGAGCCGGAGACGCCATAAAGGAGCGATCACTGAAGTAGGCTACAGCTGCCTGTCATGCGAGTGGAGTTCTACCTAAGTAGCAGACATGGAGAGGAGCTTGAATAGAGTCCACAGCAGCAAGTACCTCAGAGAATAGAGCTAGAGAGGAGACCAGACAACCCATCTGAATAAGGAGATTCCCAAATGTTTGCAGGTTGACCATCTCCAGAGCCATCTGTAACCTGAGCCCAGGACTGTACCTACACAGCTCAGTAAAAGGTAAAGGAAACTTCATTCTGTTGTGTCCTCTAGTTATTCCTGCGTCACCTATCCAACTCTGCTACACCTATCATTCTCAAACATATCATTTTCACTACCACCACTGCCCTTGGGACAAAGCTCTGCCTGTGGAGAGCTATACCAACTCTGCTCCATCATACCATCTGTCCCAGAGGATCTGCCCTGCAGCGCTGGTCACCTCTGATCAGACCCCACATGTGGCGTCACAAATAGAGTTGAGCGAAATGGGTCGAAAAATTTCAAAAGTCGCCTACTTTTGGCAAAGTCGGGTTTCATGAAACGAAACCCGACCCTAGGATGAGGTCGGCCACGAGGTCGGCGACTTACGCGCCAAAGTCGCGTTTCAAAAGTTTGTTTTGCGCTCTTTTTCAGCCAATCAGGATCCATGGACACTGTGGGCAACGTGATGACATAGGCACGGGTCACCACCATCTTTCAGAAGGGCATGCAAGTGATTGGCTTGCTTTGGGGGGCATCACAGGGGGTATAAAAGGGCGTGCACGCCGACAGCCATGTTACTCATGCTGATCTCAGAATAGGGAGAGCTGCTGCTGCTGCTGATTTTGTAGGGAGAGCGTTAGGCAGGGAAGAAGACACCAAAAACTGCTTCTGCTGCTAGCGATTTTGCCTGTACAACACACCAGTCACTGTGTGTGCAGTGCAAGGGGAGGCTATATAGTGGTGTATCAGTGGTGTTGGTTGTTGGGCTGCCTTCTAAGGCTTCCTGACATTCCTGCATTGCTGTTTACCCACTGCTCCGCAAACTGCTTTTTTAAAAGCAATCCCAATTTTTTTTTTTGTCCTGCTGAGAAGAAAAAAAAACTGCTTCTGCTGCTAGCGATTTTGCCTGTACAACACATCAGTCACTGTGTGTGCAGTGCAAGGGGAGGCTATATAGTGGTGTATCAGTGGTGTTGGTTGTTGGGCTGCCTTCTAAGGCTTCCTGACATTCCTGCATTGCTGTTTACCCACTGCTCCGCAAACTGCTTTTTTAAAAGCAATCCCAATTTTTTTTTTTGTCCTGCTGAGGTACTGAGCGTGCATTTTTTCACACCATACAGCGGTGTACGCTCCTCACACAGTACCGTGTAACGGCTGTTATCACAGCCACAGTGAAGCTATCAGTGTGTCACTCTGTGAGAATAAAACGAGGACATGTTCCGTTCTTACAGACCTGCACTCTAGGGAGATTCCTATTCTGCCCAATTCTACATACACCTTGTAGTTTGTGATACACTAGCCAATTTCTGCCTGTGACATAGCGCTGTGATATTCAGTGGGCCTCACACAATCCATAAGTGTCCAGTGTCCACAAGTGTGTGCAGAAATTCAAAATCTCCCTTATCCTCTAGTCACTTTGGTCACAGCTGTGCCATCGAGCCTGTGACAGAGCGCTCAGATATTCATTGGGCCTCACTCAATCCAAAAGTGTCCAGTGTCCACAAGTGTCTGCTGAAATTCAAAATCTCCTTTATCCTCTAGTCACTTTTGTCACAGCTGTGCCATCGAGCCTGTGACATAGCGCTCAGATATTCAGTGGGCCTCACACAATCCAAAAGTGTCCAGTGTCCACAAGTGTCTGCAGAAATTCAAAATCTCCCTTATCCTCTCGTCACTTTTGTCACAGCTGTGCCATCAAGCCTGTCACATAGCGCTCAGATATTCATTGGGCCTCACACAATCCAAAAGTGTCCAGTGTCCACAAGTGTCTGCTGAAATTCAAAATCTCACTTATCCTCTAGTCACTTTGGTCACAGCTGTGCCATCGAGCCTGTCACATAGCGCTCAGATATTCATTGGGCCTCACACAATCCAAAAGTGTCCAGTGTCCACAAGTGTCTGCTGAAATTCAAAATCTCCCTTATCCTCTAGTCACTTTGGTCACAGCTGTGCCATCGAGCCTGTCACATAGCGCTCAGATATTCATTGGGCCTCACACAATCCAAAAGTGTCCAGTGTCCACAAGTGTCTGCTGAAATTCAAAATCTCCCTTATCCTCTAGTCACTTTTGTCACAGCTGTGCCATCGAGCCTGTGACATAGCGCTCAGATATCAGTGGGCCTCACACAATCCAAAAGTGTCCAGTGTCCACAAGTGTCTGCTGAAATTCAAAATCTCTCTTATCCTCTAGTCACTTTGGTCACAGCTGTGCCATCGAGCCTGTCACATAGCGCTCAGATATCAGTGGGCCTCACACAATCCAAAAGTGTCCAGTGTCCACAAGTGTCTGCAGAAATTCAAAATCTCCCTTATCCTCTCGTCACTTTTGTCACAGCTGTGCCATCGAGCCTGTCACATAGCGCTCAGATATTCATTGGGCCTCACACAATCCAAAAGTGTCCAGTGTCCACAAGTGTCTGCTGAAATTCAAAATCTCCCTTATCCTCTAGTCACTTTTGTCACAGCTGTGCCATCGAGCCTGTGACATAGCGCTCAGATATCAGTGGGCCTCACACAATCCAAAAGTGTCCAGTGTCCACAAGTGTCTGCAGAAATTCAAAATCTCCCTTATCCTCTCGTCACTTTTGTCACAGCTGTGCCATCGAGCCTGTCACATAGCGCTCTGATATTCATTGGGCCTCACACAATCCAAAAGTGTCCAGTGTCCACAAGTGTCTGCTGAAATTCAAAATCTCCCTTATCCTCTAGTCACTTTTGTCACAGCTGTGCCATCGAGCCTGTGACATAGCGCTCAGATATCAGTGGGCCTCACACAATCCAAAAGTGTCCAGTGTCCACAAGTGTCTGCTGAAATTCAAAATCTCCCTTATCCTCTAGTCACTTTTGTCACAGCTGTGCCATCGAGCCTGTGACATAGCGCTCAGATATCAGTGGGCCTCACACAATCCAAAAGTGTCCAGTGTCCACAAGTGTCTGCTGAAATTCAAAATCTCCCTTATCCTCTAGTCACTTTGGTCACAGCTGTGCCATCGAGCCTGTCACATAGCGTTCAGATATCAGTGGGCCTCACACAATCCAAAAGTGTCCAGTGTCCACAAGTGTCTGCAGAAATTCAAAATCTCCCTTATCCTCTCGTCACTTTTGTCACAGCTGTGCCATCGAGCCTGTCACATAGCGCTCAGATATTCATTGGGCCTCACACAATCCAAAAGTGTCCAGTGTCCACAAGTGTCTGCTGAAATTCAAAATCTCCCTTATCCTCTAGTCACTTTTGTCACAGCTGTGCCATCGAGCCTGTGACATAGCGCTCAGATATCAGTGGGCCTCACACAATCCAAAAGTGTCCAGTGTCCACAAGTGTCTGCAGAAATTCAAAATCTCCCTTATCCTCTCGTCACTTTTGTCACAGCTGTGCCATCGAGCCTGTCACATAGCGCTCAGATATTCATTGGGCCTCACACAATCCAAAAGTGTCCAGTGTCCACAAGTGTCTGCTGAAATTCAAAATCTCACTTATCCTCTAGTCACTTTTGTCACAGCTGTGCCATCGAGCCTGTGACATAGCGCTCAGATATCAGTGGGCCTCACACAATCCAAAAGTGTCCAGTGTCCACAAGTGTGTGCAGAAATTCAAAATCTCCCTTATCCTCTAGTCACTTTGGTCACAGCTGTGCCATCGAGCCTGTGACAGAGCGCTCAGATATTCAGTGGGCCTCACACAATCCAAAAATGTCCAGTGTCCACAAGTGTGTGCAGAAATTCAAAATCTCCCTTATCCTCTAGTCACTTTGGTCACAGCTGTGCCATCGAGCCTGTGACAGAGCGCTCAGATATTCAGTGGGCCTCACACAATCCAAAAGTGTCCAGTGTCCACAAGTGTCTGCAGAAATTCACATTATAGTAATTTACATTACTATATAGTTTGTTGGATTTTGTCTACATTTCTACCAAAAATGAGGAAGGCTGGTGGAAGAGGCCGTGGAATTGGGCGGGGGTTGGCAGCTGGTAATGATGGTGTTGGTGGTGGATCTGATGGTAGTGGCAAGAGCAAAATAGGACCGAATGCAGGAGGTGTTGAGCCTGCGTCATCATCTGGCTACATAAGGCCTTGAACGCTTAGTTTTCTAGGAGTTGGCAAACCGCTTTTAAAGCCAGAGCATCAGGAAAAAGTTTTGTCTTACATTGCTGACTCAGCCACCAGCTCTATCGCCTCCTCTTCTTCAGTTGTAAAAAGTAAAAGCACTGAGTCGTCATTGGAGGCTCATGTTCATGAACCACACCTTTCCTTGTGTCCTTCACCCCAACCAAGATTGAAGGATGATGCAGGCCATACTACTGATTACTCCATGGAGCTGTTTTCACATACCATGCCTGGATTATCAAGTGAAATGGTGAATTACCCAGGCCAAGATGAATCTGACATGGAGTGCACTGATGCACAGCCGCTGATGGATGATTCTGCTGGTACATTCACTCAGAGCACTACATTGTCCTCGCAGTGTACAGAGCCAGATTCTGACCCTGATGAGACTCAGGTGCCCCTTCGAGCACAATATACCACCATACACGGTGACACAGAGGAAGGTGCACATGACATAGAAGAGGAGGTGATGGATGACCCAGTTGTTGACCCAGATTGGCATCCATTGGGGGAAGAGGGTGCTGCTTCCAATAGCTCAGATGAGGAGCATCCACAGCAGACATCGACATCGCAACAGCTGTTATCTGGCAGGCGCGGAGCACTCCAAAGACAGGTTCCAAACATCAAAAGAGTTGCTGGACAGCTTGTCCAGAGGGTCAAAAGATCACAGTGTGCTAGGCCGCAAAATGTCTGCCAAAGTAGGAAGAGTGCAGTGTGGCACTTTTTTGAACAAAGTCCTCATGATCAGGCCAAGGTTATCTGTAAGAAGTGCGCAAAGACCTTTAGCCGAGGGAAAAATCTGAAAAATTTGAATACCAGTTGCATGCTTAGACATTTAACCAGCATGCCCTTGCAAACGTGGACACAACACCAAACCTCAAGTTCCACATGTGCAACTGATCACAACGAAGGTAGTCAGCAACGCTACATTGTTTCCCCCACTGTAAGCCCACCGGTTAGCACAGCAGCAAATGTTGAGGTGTCGTTGCAAGGCCACAGCAGTCAGGGAATCCCACTGTTATATCAACGAAAGACTGATTCTAGGCCATCAGAAAGAACACCAACTCCATCACCATCATCAACCCTCTCTCAGTCCGCCCTGTCCACCGCTACTTCCACCATATGCAGCTCTCAAATCCAGCTCACCCTCCCAGACACTATGAGTAGGTCAAGAAAGTACTCAGTCTCTCATCCGCGTACACTGGGTTTGAACGACCACATTGCCAAACTAATCTCGTTTGAGATGATGCCCTTTCGGTTGGTGGAAAGCGCAGCTTTCAGCGAACTCATGGCCTATGCAGTACCACGCTATGACTTACCCAGTCTCCACTTCTTCTCTCACAAAGCCATCCCAGCCCTCCACCATCATGTGAAAGACCGCATTGTCCATGCACTCAAGCAGTCAGTGAGTGGAAAGGTGCACCTCACAACTGATGCATGGTCCAGTCGGCATGGCCAGGGCCGTTACGTGTCCATCACTGCGCACTGGGTTAATGTGGTGGATGCAGGGTCCACAGGGGACAGCGGTGGTGGGACAGTGCTGCCTAGCCCACGGTATAGGAAACAGTTGGCTGTAGGCGTTCGACCCTCCTCCTCCTCCAGAAGCGGAAGCTCGTCCACAGAGCGCAGTCGTACGAGCACTCCATCTGCAGCTGCCACTGTTGCACACGAGGTGTCCCCCTATCGAGCAGCTAGTGGAAAGCGTCAGCAGGCAGTGTTGCAGATGATGTGTTTGGGCGACAGACACACCGCCGAGGTGCTGGCCGAGTACTTTCAGCGACAAACTGAGTCATGGCTGTACAGTGTACATCTTGAGGCAGGCAAGGTAGTTAGTGATAACGGGCGTAATTTTGTGGCAGCCATAGCCCTTTCAAAACTCAGCCACATACCTTGCTTGGCTCACACCTTGAACCTGGTGGTGCAGTGCTTCCTCAAAAATTATCCGGAGTTAACAGCCCTGCTCCAGAAGGTGCGAAGACTGTGCGCGCACATCCGCCAGTCGCCTGTACACTCCGTTCGTATGCAGAAGCTGCAGCGATTGCTCCACCTTCCCAACCACCGCCTCATTATCGACATTGCAACAAGGTGGAACTCCACCCTGCACATGGTGGAGCGACTGTGCGAGCAGAGGCAGGCCATAATGCATTTGTGGGAGGATACACGGCCAGGCACTTTGAGAGCAGACATGGAATTGACCGGTGTGCAGTGGTCGAAGCTGAAAGACCTCTGTAAAGTCCTTCAGTGTTTTGAGGAATGCACACGGCTGGTAAGTGCAGACGACGCCATCCTAAGCATGAGCATCCCACTTATGCGTCTGCTCATGCAAACTTTGACGCACCTTAAGGAGCAGGCTTCTGCAGCCAATGTTGATGAGGAGGAAGAGGAGGAGGGAATCCTTGATGACATTCAGCCATTGTCTGCTCAGGGACCTCTCCTGGACGAGGTGGAGGAAGAAGAGGAGGAGGAGGAGGATGATGGGGATGATTACTTAGGGGAGGAGGATGCATCTCGTGGGGCAAGTGAAAATGTTGGCGTGGCAAGGTCTGGTACAGGGTTTGTGCGTGACTGGAGGGATGTGGATTTGCCAGAAAGTGCTCCTCCAACCAGCACTCGCAGTGCATCATTGACACCGGGAACATTGGCCCACATGTCAGATTATGCCTTGCAGATCCTAAAAAGGGACCCCCGCATTGCCAAAATGATGAACGATGACGACTACTGGTTGGCCAGCATCCTGGATCCACGCTATAAAGGCAAATTACAAAACATCATGCCACAGGAGAACCTTGACTTAATATTGGCTAATAAACAAGCAACTCTGGTAAATCGGTTGCTTGAGGCATTCCCAGCACACAGCAGCGGTGATGGTTCTCACACGAGCCGTACGGGCCGGGGGCAGCTTGGCCGAGGTGTTCGTGGTGCACACAGCAGAAGTGGAGTTGGAGACAGGGGTTTCATGACAATGTTGTGGACTGATTTTTCAAGTACCGCTCACACAACTGGTAATACTGCATCGATGGAAAGTGACAGGAGACAGCAGTTGTCAACTATGGTTACAAACTAGTTTTCCTCCCATATCGATGTTCTCCCACACAGGTCATTCCCCTTTGACTATTGGGCCGCTAAACTGGACACCTGGCCTGAATTGGCACAATATGCCTTACAGGAGCTCGCTTGCCCAGCTGCAAGTGTGCTATCGGAAAGAGTCTTCAGTGCAGCTGGATCAATCCTGACAGAAAAAAGGACTCGTCTGTCAACCCAAAATGTGGATGATCTAACCTTCATTAAAATGAACCACGCATGGGTTTCCAAGGATTTTGTCCCACCTTCCCCTGATGACACATAGGGTGACAGAAAAATGGCTTGCTTTGGTCCACCTCTTCCTGGGACTTGACCTATTTCACCTTTTGCATCAGCTGAATGTCCAACATCAACATATGCCACTTTCTAAAACTCCCTAACTGTGCTGCCTCCCCCCCCCATGGCCGGGGTCACCACCTAGCGCACGACACCGTGCGAGTGCCGTTGCCCTGGACAGGTGGGTAGGCCGACTCTTGGGCGCGGGCACTGGCACAGGGTCCTTCATAGTGCAATCAAGTGTCTCTGACGGTGGTGGTGCACACCCGCCGTCAGACACACCGCCGTACTATGAGGGGCCCAGTGCCAGTACCGACTCCCACGAGTGGGCCCCCCTTGCTTGGGCAGGGCCCCAGCATTTGCAATCTTTACCTCTCCCTGCTCCTCCGCTGTGTAGTCTGGGCCGTCAAATCCATACTGTGCCTGACACCGTCTGAGCCTGCCTCCTGATGTATAGACATATATTTTGAATGTGTACGCTATCCATACATGTTATCCGGGAAATGGTACCCTTTCTAACCTTTGTGCAATCATGTGCAATCCATACTGGGCCTAACACCGTCTGAGCCTGCCTCCTGATGTATAGACATATATTTTGAATGTGTACGCTATCCATACATGTTATCTGGGGATACGGTACCCTTTCTAACCTTTGTGCAATCACGTGCAATCCATACTGGGCCTAACACCGTCTGAGCCTGCCTCCTGATGTATAGACATATATTTTGAATGTGTACGCTATCCATACATGTTATCCGGGGAAACGGTACCCTTTCTAACCTTTGTGCAATCACGTGCAATCCATACTGGGCCTAACACCGTCTGAGCCTGCCTCCTGATGTATAGACATATATTTTGAATGTGTACGCTATCCATACATGTTATCCGGGGATACGGTACCTTTTCTAACCTTTGTGCAATCACGTGCAATCCATACTGGGCCTAACACCATCTGAGCCTGCCTCCTGATGTATAGACATATATTTTGAATGTGTACGCTATCCATACATGTTATCTGGGGATACGGTACCCTTTCTAACCTTTGTGCAATCACGTGCAATCCATGCTGGGTCTAACACCGTCTGAGCCTGCCTCCTGATGTATAGACATATATTTTGAATGTGTACGCTATCCATACATGTTATCCGGGGATACGGTACCCTTTCTAACCTTTGTGCAATCACGTGCAATCCATACTGGGCCTAACACCGTCTGAGCCTGCCTCCTGATGTATAGACATATATTTTGAATGTGTACGCTATCCATACATGTTATCTGGGGATACGGTACCCTTTCTAACCTTTGTGCAATCACGTGCAATCCATACTGGGCCTAACACCGTCTGAGCCTGCCTCCTGATGTATAGACATATATTTTGAATGTGTACGCTATCCATACATGTTATCCGGGGAAACGGTACCCTTTCTAACCTTTGTGCAATCACGTGCAATCCATACTGGGCCTAACACCGTCTGAGCCTGCCTCCTGATGTATAGACATATATTTTGAATGTGTACGCTATCCATACATGTTATCCGGGGATACGGTACCTTTTCTAACCTTTGTGCAATCACGTGCAATCCATACTGGGCCTAACACCGTCTGAGCCTGCCTCCTGATGTATAGACATATATTTTGAATGTGTACGCTATCCATACATGTTATCTGGGGATACGGTACCCTTTATAACCTTTGTGCAATCACGTGCAATCCATACTGGGCCTAACACCGTCTGAGCCTGCCTCCTGATGTATAGACATATATTTTGAATGTGTACGCTATCCATACATGTTATCCGGGGAAACGGTACCCTTTCTAACCTTTGTGCAATCACGTGCAATCCATACTGGGCCTAACACCGTCTGAGCCTGCCTCCTGATGTATAGACATATATTTTGAATGTGTACGCTATCCATACATGTTATCCGGGGATACGGTACCTTTTCTAACCTTTGTGCAATCACGTGCAATCCATACTGGGCCTAACACCGTCTGAGCCTGCCTCCTGATGTATAGACATATATTTTGAATGTGTACGCTATCCATACATGTTATCCGGGGATACGGTACCCTTTCTAACCTTTGTGCAATCACGTGCAATCCATACTGGGCCTAACACCGTCTGAGCCTGCCTCCTGATGTATAGACATATATTTTGAATGTGTACGCTATCCATACATGTTATCTGGGGATACGGTACCCTTTCTCACCTTTGTGCAATCATGTGTAATCCATACTGGGCGTGAGAACGGCTGGCGAGCTGTTAAGCAAGCTACAGCACCTGTGGTTTGCACACGTAAGTTTTTCATTTTTTCAGGAATGACGGTTAGGCCTAATTCCGGAACTGCGGTTGACCTGCACTTACTGGGAAATCATTGTTCGCGGGTAATAATTGTAATCAGTGATCCCCATCACTAACGTTGTTCAGCGGGTTATCTGCACCTGTAAGCGACAAACGCTGGCCTTTTCAGTGTAGCGCACATGCAGCCACGGACATGTAAGGGCATGACACACCAGTTATTTGCCAATCTCTTGTGCCAGAGCCTCACGTGTCCCTCTAGTAAGCCGGACTCGGACCGCGGGGCATGACGGAGTCTCGTTCGTTAACGGAATTAAGCTTGCAATGTGTGCATCTGTTCTGTAGCTGGCATGGTTGAGGTATCCCAGGTGGAGTCGAATTTAACCGTAGGCTCCACTCCTGGTGGTGCCCTTCTGGACATTCCTTTAAGGTTCAGCTTTGCAACCATACTGCCCACGTAAAACAAACACTTTGCCTTCATGAACGCTGTTTGGAGGGTCATGACTCGTGGGAATAACGCCGCCCAATCAGTTAACCTGCTAGAGAGATCCTTCGTTGCTCCCAAGCATGACATCACACTCCCTAGGAAGAAGGTAATGCCACTGTGACGACCGTACTCCTGGGGGCGACACAAGTGCACTGATGCCCAGCCACTGCTCGATGAATCTGCTGGTACATTGACCCAGACCACTACATTCCCCTCGCACGCTACACGACCTGAATCTGACCCTGATGAAACTCAGGTTACCCTTCCCATATACAGTTCCATCTTACACGGTGACAAAGAGGAAGCTGCAGATGAAAGTGCAGGTTCGGCCCACCTGCCATCAGACACACCACCGTACTATCAGGGGCCCTGTGCCAGTGCCGTCGCCAACGAGTGGGCCCCCCCTGCTTGCTCAGGATCACAGCACTTGCAAAGTTGAAATACTGTGCAGTGAGATGGAAGATGGGGACGGCGAGGAGTCCAGACAAGTACAGGGATTCCCTAGCGAGGAGACTTATTTGATTGTTTTCAATGTTGGGACAGCAATTTTTGGGGAGCACTATACTCTGGAGAATGATAGATGGGGCCCACCATACACTGGAACATTCCAAAGGTGGACATCAGACACTGGAGCAGCATTTACAGGGCCCATTATACACTAGAGCATTAGAAATGGGGCCCAGTATGTTTGGAGCATTATTTGGGCCCATAAGACAGTGGAGCTTCATCCATGGGGACCAACATATACTGTAGCATTATGTGGAGCTCATCATATACTGTTTCAAACATTATATGGGACCAATGATTCTGTATGGAGAAATAGATGGGCCTCGTCATGAGATGTAAAAAGTGAAGTATTTTTCATTGTACTATACCGCTATTTCTCTGCCGTATCGGAGCATGATGAGTTGTGGTATGTGTTAAAGGGGCGCTCTTTCGCCCAGGGCACATGAAAACCTGCAGCCAGCCCTCCCCCCCACAACTTTAGCCAAATAACCCCCATTTTTCAGTGCGTAACTTGTATTATGAAGTTAATTAAGGTTGACAAGCTTAAGTAAGAAGAATTGATGCTTTTGGCATTCAAATGGGCACTGTTGGTGTGTTTCCTGTCCTCCTCTCACTGCCGACTTTTATTCCCCATTGACTTACATTGGGTTTCGTGTTTCGGGACGACCCCGACTTTTCCCTATAATCGGACGATCTTGCTCGACCCGACTTTTGGAAAAGTCGGGTTTCACGAAACGAAACTCGACCCTAAAAAAATAAAAGTCGCTCAACTCTAGTCACAAACAATTTACAAACTCTTTATTTTCCTCTTGTAAATATCCCCTCTTTATTCAATGCCCAGGGCCACGGACCAGGTCACCGCCTCTGTGACACTGCCCCTTTAAGAAGCGGCCCGGTACCGAGTACCCCACGGCCCTGGCGGGTGCTCTACATTCATGCGGAAAAAAATCAAAATGCCAATATTGCATTTTTGGTTGCCACAGCTCTGTGAAAAAGTACAGTGAAAAGCTGTCAAACTGCCAAATCAACCCCAAAATGGTATCACTAAAAATGCCACTTCGGCAAACAAAAAACAAGCTTCTACAGCCACAAAAAGAAAACATTATGGGTCTCGGAAACTAGCGATGCAAGCAAAAATTTTTCTTTTTACTAATAAAGAAAAAGTACTGTATACAAGTTTGACATCGCTGTAATAACACATTCCTGGAGAATCACGCTGACAAGTCCTTTTTACCAAACAATAAATGACATGAAAGCAAACAAAACCAAAGAATTACTACACATGAATTTTATTTCCCGTTTTCATTGTATAGTAAAATTAATAAAGCCAATTATAACTACAACTCATCCTGCACCAAACCAAGCTCTCAGACATCTATATGGACAGAAAAATAAAAAAGTAATGGCTCTTGGAAGAAGGGGAGGAAAAAATGAAAGCGCAAAAATGGAAAATCGTCGTGTCAGGCAGAAGTTAAATGTGCTTTTACATTCTGTACCTGTATTGTTCTCCTCCTGCTTCTACCTCGGTCTCTCCATACCCAGAACACTTGCGAGTCCTGAACTTACTGACATGATCACACACTAATACCCGACATTTGTTGGATATTTCAGAAAAGAAGCATTTTCTGAAGAAAGAGGCGCTCGGAGAGGAGTAAAGAAAGTCATGGTGGTTGTGACAGATGGAGAATCTCATGATGGTTTTCTCTTGAAAAATGTGACTGATGAATGCGAACGTGATGGAATTGAAACTTACGCCATTGCTGTAAGTATTTTATAATGGCCTACTAAACTATATGGCTATGCACACTAAAAGCGTCCATGTTTTTCTACCAAAATATTGGTCTAAAATGGTATTGACAGCTAGATAATCTATAAACTAATTATATGGCTGCATCTGTCTTTTTAGGCTGATTGCAGTCGACCCCATTGTGTGGGGAGAGTTTACAAGATTTAGTGATACTCACCTTTTTCAAACTTCATTTGCCACATAGCCAAAGGCATGCCTTGCCGGAGGACCAGTCTTGCCCCGTCTGCCAATAGCACACCCATTGAGGCGTGGCTGAGATCCCCGATCCGGCCTCACTCTTTCCACCCTGAAGTTTGCACTCCGCAGCTACCTGTGAACGGCGTGACTTTCAGCTGTCATATGGCGCCGCTATATACCACCTTAGTGATAAATATCATTGAAGGAGCAGTACAGACACCTCAGGGCGCTGAGTAAGTTTTACCGCTCCTTACAGCTCTGAGCCATGATACATCCCAACCCATAATTAAGATAAACATTAGTGAGTGTATTTCAGATTTAACATCAGTCCACATGTCCATAGTTTATCTGTGTCTGACTATGTAATTGAGAGATAATATGGCGTTAAATATGGTCGTCTCAATGCCTATACCATCTAAGGTCCATATTTGGTGCAGAGTCTCCACTCCATCGCAATTTTCTGGCTCCAGTTCACATAGGATGACCGGTCAATGGCATTCGACAGCACTGTATAATATTTTCTTTTTTTAGGTTCTGTATGACATTCACATATTCAGTGCTGAATATGTTATGTATTATGTAATAAGTGATGGATTAGTGAATAGGATGTAGAATAAAAACATATAAGCAGGGGTATAACGATCACAGCTGCAGAGGTTGCAACCTCCGATGCCAGCTGCTGGGCATCTGTGAAATGTATTGGGTTGCAGAGACCCACCAGCTCCTTGGACCACAAAAGGTTTAGTGACTGCCAGCCTATCAAAAGCTGACAGCTGACATCGGCGTGCCCATCACGGACGGCACATGATGTCACTGCCCACTATCAACCACCATTTAGAGGAGGAAGAAGGCGCTACTCGCCATGGGAGTGAGGAAAGGCAAGAAGAATCAATTTTTTTGTGGTTAAATGTGTGTGAGGAGAATGCCAGAGCAGGGAACATTATTACAAGAAAGGGCCCAGAACAGGGACCAATAATAAGGGATAGAGCACTGGATGGGTGACATAATTACAGAAAAGGTCCACAGCAGGGGGCATTATTATAGGAAGGGACCCATGATGGGGGCTATTATTAAAGGATGAGGTACAGTAAAGAGGACATTTTTACAAAATGGGGCCAGGATAAGGACTATTATTACTGGATGGGGGCCATTATTAAAGGATGGGGGTTAGGATCGGAGACATTTTTTAGTAAAGGGTCCAGGGCGAGGGACATTATCACAGGACAGGAGACATTATTACCGGATGGGGGACATTATTCCCGAATGGGGGCTAGGACAAGGGACATTATTACAGGGCAAGAGATATTATTACAGGACAAGGGACATTATAACAGGAAAAGAGATATTATTACAATATGGGGGACATTATTACAGGATGGGGGCCAGGACGAAGGACATTATTACAGGACAGGAGATATTATTACAGGATGGGGGCCAGGACGAAGGACATTATTACAGGACAGGAGATATTATTACTGCATGGGGGACATTATTAAAGGATGGGGGCCATGACAAGGGACATTATTACAGGACAGAGGACATTAATTTACAGGGGTTCACATATCTAACCAACCTGCTGGTGGGGGCCACGGTTGAAATTTTGCACTAGGGCCCATAGGACTATAGTTACACCACTACATATAGGGATATGTATGCTTAACTTATATAATGAGATTTTTAATTTACATTTATTTATCATTTTAGATTCTTGGAAGCTACAACAGAGGTAACATAAGCACATTGAATCTTGTCAATGAGATACTTTCTATTGCAAGCGAGCCAAAAGAAAAACACTTCTTTAACGTCTCGGAAGAATTGGCTTTGTCAACCATTGTGGAATCATTGGGAGAAAGGATATTTGCCCTAGAAGGTAATATTAGGTGGTACATACTCCTATAACTATAATCCTGACCTATTAACCACTGACATTTACTGACATTTAGGCCTGATTCATTATTGCCTTTGCTCCTGTTTTGTGCCTAGTTTTGTGTGCATCGCTACTTTTTTGGTTTGTACCCAATTCATTATTCTGTTTGTGCATTTTTAAGTCTTTTTTTTTGTTTTCTGCTTTGTGATTAGAATTTAGCTAGTCTAGGTGTTTTCGCCTGATCCATCAATTGCAACTTTTAAAAAATTTGCACAATTTCTCGCAACTCTATCACAGTCCCCCCTGTTATATTTCTATCCATGGTCTTCAAACTTCGCGTCTTTTGCAACATTTTAAAAAGATGAAACTTTTGTGCTCAAAAAGTCGGAAAAATGGTTAATGGTAAGAAAAAAACTTTCTTAACTGTGCGCCAAATTCATGAGTCGTATGCACCATTTTGATAAATTTGGTATAATAAACGTCAGCGAATACCTCATGACAAAAAAGAAAAGTGATGGTAAGAAAAATTGCAAAACATGAATTAAGGAAAAAACAAGATAGTGCCCAATCTTTTTTTACTTCAATGTGACTTTTTCCGATGGTTTATACAAATTCAAGAAACGTGATTTTTAAAAAAAAAAAAAAAAGTCACAGAATTTAGTGCAACTTGACTCCAGTCACCCCACCTCATTTATTTGGCACTTTTTTGTGACATTTGCAAAGCGTGCAACTTTTCCCATTTACACATTGCAAAACCAGTTAATGACACAAAAATAACAATTTTGGGCTGTGCGCAAAATGCAAGAATCACATGAACCATTTTGAGAAATTTGACGCAAAAAACCCACAAGTCAAAAAAGAAAAGTGATTTTAAAAAAAATGCAAATGATGAATCGGGCCCATAATGTATTTCCTAATATTTCATAATATCTAGAGTGCCGTTAGAAGAAAGATTTGCCTATGGCTTTATTCTATGCAGCTCTCCCGGGGCTTGTGTAGTAATTGGGAAGATTTCTCTGCAGGAAGGAGAGGGGTGAAGGTCCTGGGAAGTTCATACTCAGATGAGAAATAAAGGAATTTTTTACAAATAGTGAATTTCATAATAAGAAATGTGCACTGTTACTATACACCTGGTCTGGACCTAATTTCTCCGCCCCGTCCAAATAGGTTGTTATTCTTATAATAATACAGTATAATACTCTGGAACCAGCAGTGTGATCCATACAGTCATCATTATAAATAATGTTTTCAGCAACCTATAATCTATTTATCTGTAATATGCCCGAGCGATGTATTCGTGTGCGACTGTTCACATTACACATATGCATATGGCGGTGTTAAAAAAGTAAAAGTGTGTTTTACTTTATTTCAAATAAAGGACTTTAATCTGGCTGTGTGTTTATTTACAATATAACTATGGGATTAGTAATGAATAAGCATCTTATAGACGCCTCTCCATTACTAAACCGTGGTCTTGATGTCACCGGACAATACAAAGGTGACGTCAACCTCACAAATATGAACCCCACTTGCCACAGCTACAGGGCAAAGCGCCAGAATTGGCGCATTTAATAGATGCGCCTTTCCTGGGCACCTGAGGGCTGCTTTTTTAGGCTGTGAGGGGCCAATATCCATGACCCCTACCAGTCTGGGAATATCAGAGTGCGGACCCCTGTATTGTTGATAACCATCCGTGCTGAATCTGAAAACTGAAGGTTGCAGCCCCCAGTTGTGAGTTTTGCCTGACTGCTTATCGATAATACATGGGAACCCACGCCATTTTTTTTTTAATTATTTATTTATAGCGCAGGGGCGGCTGATGAATACTTCCATCAGTCGCCACCTGCTCTTGCTGTTATTAGCTGCAGGAGGTATCGGTTGATGGAAGCAGTAGTCCCATCAGCTGACACCAGTGACCAGAGGTAAATTTCATACCTCCGATCACAGATGCGTGCTCACGCTGTCTTTTGACAGCGTGTGAACCGCAGAAGTTTGCCGGTGGTGATGATTTTACAGCCAGTCAAAAACAGTGTTTGCCTCACTATGATGCGCATGACAGCGTGGCAAACACTGGATGTTCGAGCCCCTCATTCAAGTGAATGGGGTCCAGGTACTGTTCTGGTACCCAACCCGAACATTTTGTAACTGTTTGTCCAAACCCGCTGGACCTGAACATACAGGTGTCTGCCCATCTGTATTCATAAGTCCATGAGCACAGTTCATATGGTCCATTGAGGGATAAGGCCCATATAGTCCTGACCTGGCGAATCATCAGGTCATCCATTTTCTCCTCTTTTGCTTCCAACAGTACCTTTAAGTAGCACAGTACATAGGGACAAAAAAGGTCTCATACCCTTTGAGAGTTCAGAGTCCCTTAATCTAGCAGAAGAATGCACAAATGTGTGAAAAAACAAACTGGGAGGGTGAAAGTACAAAACTCCCCTGGCAGTCCTGGTCAGCACTGAGATCCTCATCACTCTTTAGGGCCTCCTGCCCTCAGGAAAGCGGAACAGTTCCTCGGTGGTTCCTTTTCAGTGCAACAAGCAGAACTGAAGCTCTTTTTTTTCTTTCTTGAGCAACATCTCCACTTTCGACCGTGTTCATACCCAGGCCTCTCATGCCTCGTATTGCCAACTTAGGTGGCTACTCCCTGGCCCTGACAGATAATTATAGTTGTGCCTGTAGAATCGCTGGATGAGGAACCTCCACTGGCCCTCCGGGCTCTTTCTCCAGGAGGTATAGGGCTGGGGAGTTTTAATGGAGCCTCAAACTACTTCAGACACTGTGGCCTAATGGAGTCCTCATTGATAGGGAGGGCGGCTGCCACGTGCAACTTTCTGGGCCTCCGCTTCTTGATGGAACAGGCGGTGATACTGGACTGATCCCGTGTTGAAGTAGACCTTGTCCCCGATGCCGGCCTCCTTTATAAATGGGTTACCCCGGGTTGGGTTGAAGTGATGGACTAGGCCGGCCATAGACCTCTTCCCAAAAAAGCAAAACTCAGCCAAGATTTTCCTCTCCCTCTGCGTTTTCCTTTCTGGGGCCTGAAGTCTTCTCCACATACATCTTGGGTAGTGGGGTGGACATAGGGGCTTTATGCAGACTCACTGCTTTTGGTCCATCAACTAGGTGAGACCATCCGGCTTGGCCAAGCGTCTTTGATAGCACAGCTGCTAGTGCTCCTCGGCCACCCACCACCTCCGGACCTTTCAGGAAATATTGTAGCTGGTCAGGGAGAATCATGTCCTTGGGGTCTTACGCCAAAGAACCTATTCCCCAGTGGCCACCTGGCCGCTGTTCTGCAAGGGCCTCCCGCTTTTTACATTCCATACCGCCAATGCTGCCACGAAAAGACACGCTGGAGTGCTGCATGTTCTCTGTTGTCATCTCTTTCAGTAATAGCACTGATCTGTTCGGCATGAGGAGCTCCTCTTCTGTACATTGACCATACCTGGGTAGGGTAACTTCCTGCAGCTCCACTCATTATCATTTGACTGACTGCGACAGGCGTGGTTTGGTTTCTTCTTTCTTCATACCCGTTGTGGGTGGATACTGCTCACCATGGACTGGTCTCACTGGACAAGTCCCTCCTTGGGCTGGATGGACTTTTGTGCACTTCTCATATGATGGGCAAGTCCTTCTTGCAATTTCACGCCTCTTACCGCCATCTTGCCATTGGAGCTCAGCACCATCTTTTGGCTGCATCTTTCCCCATATCTTTTAAGCTTGGTTGATGAATGGATCCATCCAAATGTAAAGTACAAGCAAGCGCGCTATGTAGTTGTGGGTGAGCTGTAGCTCCTGCACGCTCTGGCACCCTACAAGAAAATTATGTCCCATTGCCAGTGTGCCATTAGGTGTGTGGTGCATCACGCTCACTTGTGGCCCATAGGCCTCCGCTGACTCCAGGTTCTCATTTTTAGGAACAGCCACACACCATCCAGGGGACACCAAGTGATTTTCAACTGTCAAACTTTTGCTGAACAGTTCACAATCATGAGGCTATGTGCCCACGTTGCAAAAATGCGGAAATGTCTGCAGCATTTCCGCAAGTCCCTTCCTGCAGGTAAAAACGCATGCGGAATTCGCATGCGTTTTCCCACAAAACACAAGCATTTTGCAAGCGTTTTTAGTGTAAAGTGAGTGCTCAATTCAATCCTATGGAAGCGGAATCACCACAATTCCGCAGAAATAATGAACATGCTGAGGATTTTACTGCTATGCGATTCCGCAGCGGTAAAATCCGCAGCATGGGCACAACTGCGCAATCCCATAGGATTGCATGGGATGCGTTTTGATAGCGTTTTTTAAGCATTTCCGCTGCGGGAAAAAAAGCGGGAAAAACGCTTAAAAAGCACAATGTGGGCACACAGCCTGACAGTGGAGCATGTAGGATAGGGCAGAATAGGTTATAGTCTTTCCCTCAAGTAACAGACATATGTTGGTGCTACAGAAATAAAATTATTATAATTATTATTATTAACACTATTCTCCTCCCATTTGTGAGCCTGTGCATAACATTAACTATTCCTTATCGCCTACCGTATATTACTAATAATCATTGCTTCCTTTTATCTACAAACACTTATCCTTACACATTATCATGGGATTTCAGCAACTGCCCCACTATTATACACATTACCAAAACATATTGAATAGGGATTATGGTAAGACAGTCCACATCCTTACATATCATCTATCTATAGATCAATCTATCTATCTATCTATCGTATCCATCTACTGTATCTAAAAGTGCTTCTCACAAAATTAGAATATCATCAAAAAGTTCATTTATTTCCGTACTTCAATACAAAAAGTGAAACTCATATAATATATAGAGTCATTACAGACAGAGTGATCTATTTCAAGTGTTTATTTCTGTTAATGTTGGTGATTATGGCTTACAGCCAATGAAAACCCAAAAGTTATAATCTCAGTAAATTAGAATAATTAACAAAAAACACCTGCAAAGGCTTCCTAACTTTTTAAAAAGTTCCCTTAGTTTGTTTCATTAGGCTCCACAATCATGGGGAAGACTGCTGACTTCACATATGTCCAGAAGGCAGTCATTGACTCACTCCACAAGAAGGGTAAGCAACAAAAGGTCATTGCTAAAGAAGCTGGCTGTTCAGAGTGCTGTATCCAAGTGTATTAACCCCTTTACCCCCAAGGGTGGTTTGCATGTTAATGACCAGGCCAATTTTTACAATTCTGACCACTGTCCCTTTATGAGGTAATGACTCTGGAATGCTTCCATGGATCCCGGTGATTCTGACTTTGTTTTTTCGTGACATATTGTACTTCATGTTAGTCATAATTTTTTATTTGATATGACTTGCGTTTATTTGTGAAAAAAAAACAGAATTTGGTGAAAATTTTGAAAATTTCACAATTTTCCAGCTTTGAATTTTCATGCCTCTAAAACAGAGAAATATGTGACACAAAATAGTTAATAAATCACATTTCCCACATGTTTACTTTACATCAGCAAAATTTTGGAACACAAATTTTTTATAAGGGTTAAAAGTTGACCAACAATTTCTCATTTTTACAACACCATTTTTTTTTTAGGGACCACATCGCATTCAAAGTCACTTTGAGAGGTCTGTATGATAGAAAATGACCAAAAGTGACACCATTCTAAAAACTCCACCCCTGAAGGTGCTCAAAAACACATTCAAGAAGTTTATTAACCCTTCAGGTGCTTCACAGGAATTTTTGGAATGATTAAAAAAAAGAACATTTAACTTTTTTCACAAAAATGTTAAATTCAGGTCCAATTTGTTTATTTTACCAAGGGTAACAGGAGAAATTGGACCCCAAAAGTTGTTGCACAATTTGTCCTGCATACGCTCATACTCCATATATGCACGTAAACTACTGTTTCGGCGCATGGCAGAGCTCAGAATTGACTTTTCAATGCAAAATTGGCTGGAATTGAGATGATCGGATGCCATGTCATGTTTGGAGAGCCCCTGAGAGACTTCCTGGTAATCACTGAGCATGATAGGAAGTCTCTCAGCAGTGGCGACCCGGATGTCATTGTGACAACACCGGGTCTCCATGGCAGCGATCGGGACACCATGTCATGCCGTGGGGTCTCCGATCCAATGGCAGAGTGGCTGTCACAGCTGACAGCCCCTTTGCCTGCATGATCGCAGCATTCCAGGAGTTAAAGTGGTGGGAGCGGTCCGTGATAATAAGCTGACACCTGGCCGCGATCAGCGGCGCTCTCCCCGTTAGCGTGGCTGATCGCATATGACGCATTATTCTTTCCATAGTAATTAAGTCCCAGGTCACATGGATGGAATAGTACATCTAATGGCAGAAAGGGATTAATGGAAAGTTGAGTGGAAAGAAATAGTATTGTAGAAAAAGGTGCACAAGCAACCAGGATAACTGCAGCCTTGAAAGGATTGTTAAGAAAAGGCCATTCAAAAATTTGGGGGAGTGGACTGCAGCTGGAGTCATTGCTTCAGGATCCACCACACACAGATGTATCCATACAAGTGTCGCATTCCTTGTGTCAAGCCACTCATGACCAAGAGACAACGCCAGAAGCATCTTACCTGGGCCAAGGAGAAAAAGAACTGGGCAGTTGATCAGTGGTCCAAGGTGTTGTTTTCAGATGAAAGAAATGTTTCATTTCATTTGGAAATCAAGGTCCCAGAGTCTGGAGGAAGAGTGGAGAGGCCACAATCCAAGCTGCTAGTGGTCTAGTGTGAAGTTTCCACAATCAGTGTTGGTTTGGGGAGCCATGTCATCTGCTGGTGTAGATCCACTGTGTTTTATCAAGACCAAAGTCAGTGCAGCCATCTACCAGGAAATTTTAGAGCACTTCATGCTTCCTTCTGCCGACATGCTTTTTAGAGATGGAAATTTCATTCTTCAGCAGGACTTGGCACCTGTCCACACTGCCAAAGTACCAATACCTGGTTTAAAAACAAGAGTATGACTGTGCTTGATTGGCCAGCAAACTCGACTGACCTTAACCCCATAGAGAATCTATGGAATATTGTCAAGAGGAAGATGAGAGACACCAGACCCAACAATGCAGACGAGCTGAAGGCAGCTATGAAAGCAACCTGGGCTTCCATAACACCTCAGTAGTGCCACAGGCTGATCGCCTCCATGCCACGCCGCATTGATGCAGTAATTGATGCCAAAGGAGCCCCGACCAAGTATTGAGTGCATTTACTGAGTAAACATTTCAGTAGGCCAACATTTCAGATTTTAACCCCTTTACCCCCAAGGATGGTTTGCACATTCATGACCGGGCCAATTTTTAAAATTCTGACCACTGTCCCTTTATGAGGTAATAACTCTGAAATGCTTCCATGGATCCCACTGATTCTGACAATGTTTTCTCGTGACATATTGTACTTCATGGTATTGGTAAAATGTCATTCAAATAACTTGGGTTTATTTGTGATAAAAATGGAAATTTGGTGAAAATGTTGAAAATTTCGCAATTTTCCAACTTTGAATTTTTATGCGCTTAAATCACAGACATATGGCACACAAAAAATGTAATAAGTAACATTTCCCACATGCTTACTTTACATCAGCACAATTTTGGAACCAAAATGTTTTTTTGTTAGGAAGTTATAAGGGTTAAAAGTTGACCAGCGATTTCTCATTTTTGCAACACCATTTTATTTTTACAGACCACATCACTTTTTAAATCACTTTGAGGGGTCTATATGATGGAAAATACCAAAAAGTGACACCATTCTAAAAACTACACCCCTCAAGGTGCTCAAAACCATATTCAAGAAGTTTATTAACCCTTCAGGTGTTTCACAGTATTTTTTTTAATGTTTAAAAAAAATGAACATTTAACTTTTTTTCACAAAAAAATTACTTCAGGTCCAATTTTTTTTATTTTACCAAGGGTAATAGGAGAAATTGAACTGCAAAAGTTATTGTGCAATTTCTTCTGAGTACGCTGATACCTGATATGTGGGGGGCAACCACTTTTTCGGCTCATGGCAGAGCTCAGAAGGGAAGGAGTGCCGTTTGACTTTTTCAATGCAAAATTTCCTGGAATTCAGATCGGACGCCATGTCATGTTTGGAGAGCCCCTGATGTACCTAAACAGTGTAAACCCCCCACAAGTGACCCCATTTTGGAAACTAGACCCCCCAAGGAACTTATCTAGATATGTGGTGAGAACTTTGAACCCACAAGGGCTTCACAGAAGTTTATAATGTAGAGCCGTAAAAATAAAAAAATCATTTTTTTTCCAAAAAAATGATCTTTTCACCCCCAATTTTTATTTTCCCAAGGGTAACAGGACCCTAAAAGTTATTGTGCAATTTGTTCTGAGTATGCTGATACCCCACAAGTGGGGGTAAACCACTATTTGGGCGCATGGCAGAGCTCGGAAGGGAGGCATCGCCATTTGACTTTTTTGGCTGGAATTGGGATTGGACGCCATGCCGCGTTTGGAAAGCCGCTAATGTGCCTAAACAGTGGAAACCCCCCACAAATGACACCATTTTGCAAACTAGACCCCCCAAGGAACTTACCTAGATGTGTGGTGAGCACTTTGAACCCCCTAGTGCTTCACAGAAGTTTATAACACCGGGCATGAAAATAAAAAAATCATATTTTTTCCACAAACATGATCTTTTAGTCCCCAATTTTTTTATTTTCCCAAGGGTAACAGGAGAAATTGGACCCGAAAAGTTGTTGTCCAATTTGTCCTGAGTACACTGATACCCCATATGTGGGAGAAAACTACTGTATGGGCACACGTCGGGGCTCGGAAGTGAAGTAGTGACGCTTTGGAATGGAGACTTTGATGGAATGGTCTGCGGGTGTCATGTTGCCTTTGGAGAGCCCCTGATGTACCTAAACAGTGGAAACCCCCCACAAGTGACCCCATTTTGGAAACTAGACCCCCTAAGGAACTTATCTAGATGTGTAGTGAGCACTTTGACCCCCCAGTGCTTCATAGAAATTTATAACGCCCGGGCGTGAAAATAAAAAAAAATCATATTTTTTCCACAAGCATGATGTTTTAGTCCCCAATTTTTTTATTTCCCAAGGGTAACAGGAGAAATTGGACCCTAAACGTTGTTGTCCAATTTGTCCTGAGTATACGGATACCCCATATGTGGGAGAAAACTACTGTATGGGCACACGTCGGGGCTCGAAAGAATTGGCTGGAATTGAGATCAGATGCCATGTTGCATTTGGAGAGCACCTGATGTGCCCAAACAGTGGAAACCCCCCAATTCTAACTCCAACCCTAACCCCAACACACCCCTAACCCTAATCTCAGCCCTAACCCTAACCCTAATGGGAAAATAGAAATAAATACATTTTTTTAATTTATTATTTTTCCCTAACTAAGGGGGTGATAAAGGGGGGCTTGATTTACTATTTATAGTGGGTTTTTATGTTTGGCAGCTGTCAAACGCTAAAAGACGCTTTTTATTTTATTCATCCATTCAATGCCTACTTTTATTTCCCATTGACTTGCATCGGGGTCGGGTTTCGGACGAAACTCCGACTTTTTTTGCCCTAGTTGGACCAGTTTCATCTGAAACAAATTTTGTTTCATGAAACCCGATCCGACCAAAGTCGCTCAACTCTAGTCACAGGCGCTTCACAAGGCTTCCTCATGCCTGCGCTTTGCAGACAGTGAGGAAGCCGGCTCGCTGCAGGCCCCTGAATGTCCCTTCCACCATATTGGATCCTGGGACCTGCACATTGCGCTGCTGTGGGGGTCTCAGGGTAGCACGGAGGGAGCCCCCTCCCTGCCGATGCTTCGCTAAACCCCCGGTACACTGCGATCGTGTTTGATTGCAGTGTGCCAGGGGTTAACGTGCTGGGGGCGGTCCATGACTGCCCCTGACACATAGTGCCGGGTGTCAGCTGTGATAATCAGCTGACACCCGGCCGCGATCAGCGGCGCTCCCCACGGGAGGGCCCTCTGATCGCTATGACGTACTATCCCTTCCCCTGTCATAGGGGCCCGGGTACCGTGGACTGGATAGTATGTCAAATGTCGGGAAAGGGTTAAAATCATTTTTTCAAGATGGTGTTATAAAGTATTCTAATTTACTGAGATAATGACTTTTGGTTTTTCATTGGCTGTAAGCCATAATCATCAACATTAACAGAAATAAACACCTGAAATAGATCACTCTGTAATGACTCTACAGTATATAATATATGAGTTTCACTTTTTGTATTGAAGAACTGAAATAAATGAACTTTTTGATGACATTCCAATTTAATGAGAAGCACTTGTATCTGTCTAAGGCTGGTTTCACATTAGCGCTTTTTAAGCGCACGCACGGCCGGGGGTGGCTCCGCCCCCGAGCCGGCTCTCTGCCAGGCGTGCCCGCCCCTTGCTTGTAGCGCCGCCTCCTAGCGCACAGCGGCGCCTGCGATCGGCGCACCCTATCTTTAGCATAGGGTGCGCAGATCGTGCGCAGGCCGTGCGCTAGTTGCGCTTTGACCTGCGCTGCGCACTTTTGACGGTGCGCCGTGCGCGCCAAAATCCGAAAAGTTCGATTTTGGCGCGCACGGCGCACCGTCAAAAGTGCGCAGCGCAGGTCAAAGCGCAACTAGCGCACGGCCTGCGCACGATCTGCGCACCCTATGCTAAAGATAGGGTGCGCCGATCGCAGGCGCCGCTGTGCGCTAGGAGGCGGCGCTACAAGCAAGGGGCGGGCACGCCTGGCAGAGAGCCGGCTCGGGGGCGGAGCCACCCCCGGCCGTGCGTGCGCTTAAAAAGCGCTAATGTGAAACCAGCCTAAGTCCACAGGGTTTGTAAGGAATATTTGCTATTCTGTATACACACTTCTCCAGAGACTTGTGTAAGATTTGCCAAGATTTCTTAGCAGGAAGTAGACATGGGAAGGTCCTGGGAAATTATTTATGAGCTGACCAATAAATGCATATAGCGCAATTTCTTTTTTTGCAGTGAATATATAGGAATAAGACAACTAACTACTAGTACAAAAAAGTATAATGTTATTTAGTGATGAATCCAGTCTGTTGGTTGTTATGCTCTATACACTTATTTTTTGAAAGAAAACATTTTGAGATAAGAGCATTAACCTGCATGCTCTATTATTATTATTACTGTTATTCTATTATTATTGGTTTACCAGCATTACATTATTATTAGTAGTATTCTATTATTATATAACACAGTTCGAGGAACAATGGGACTTTGTTGTCACTGTTGCTCTTCACTTTTAGCTTTTTCTAGCTCTCTATCAACATTTATCACAATTTTTTTTGCATTGAGGTCCAGTAGCTGGGACAGTATATGCCTTATATACACACGTTTTACCTCCAGACTTCAGATTACATAGCGTGATATCCAGATTTGAGTCAGTACATTAGAACTTCTCTTTCCTGGGAAGCTGGTTTGCACTTTGTGGTGATCACCATTCTCTGGAGCATTTTCCCACATGTAAATGGGAGAAGGTCTGAGAAGCGTGGGGTTTCATTCTTCTCATGGGCGCCGGCAGATTTTGTTTGTTTTTATTGAAAATGCTGAACCTCGAAGATCCTGTCTGTCAGGGGAAGTGTCATGTTCCTACCCGCGATGTGTAGACTTTTCTTAACCCCCAGAGCTTTACAGCTGCACCCACATCTGGTTGGATGTTCTGCTTCTCCTCTGTAGGATACTGAAGTGACACAGATGACAGATGAGTTTGTCATTTGTTGCAGCTCTGTAGTTTCCATAGGACTGCTGGTAAACCCTTTGCATTTTCTTACTTCCTCTGTAGAAAAACTGCTAAATGGCAAATACAATATGACTACATTTTAGAAGTTCACATTGTCCACCTATGTCATAATATGAGCTCTGACTTTGGGCCGTAGCATTTCCAACCAAGGAGCTATAAAGCCACCCTATAGATTTCTGCTCCTGAGATCCTCTCATTGAACATCTGGTCCTACTGACACATCCCTATAACATACCATACCAATTACTAATATAGTACCATCATTTTCCACAGTGCTTTGCAAACATACATCAATATTATTAATATCATTAATGTCGTGAAAGTAACAGAAGTCATCACCAAATCTTTTTCTTAATGACTTCTGTTAGAAGCCCCAAATGAAGCCTCTGTATCATAAAAGTCCATAAAATTTCAATGACAGCCACCATGATGGAACCCAGAAACAAAGCCACCAGGCATCCTCCTTTAGGTTACTTTATTGGTACACAAAAAATTCATATGCAACGTTTTGGTCATGCAGGACCTTCATAAAGTCATTAAAAATAAAAAGTATACCTACCTCTTATCTTTATGGCTTGATAAATGCCCAGCATTGCCGAATCTTTACAAGTGAATTTTTTGTTAGCTAACAAGGAGGACATCTGGTGCCTTGGTTCCTGGATTTTTCTGTACTGCTACAACCTTGTAGAGAGTTGCACCAAGTTTGCTTAGACTACAGAGTAGTGCACGGGATTCATCTACTGCAAAAACCATGATAGAACCCAAGAGAGCCCATTATAAATCAATGGGATCCATCTGGCATTGTCATGAATATGTTACACCTGTGGTGCGTCTGGAATTAGAAGACCACAATGGTTAGCTGTATCAGTGTGGCCATTTTTGAGTTAAACAGATTTATGATTTAATGTGATATGGAATGGCCTAATGATTCAGTGTTTAACCTCTGCTGAGCTTTCCATTGGCGCCTGTGTCAGATGCGTTTTATTGTGACTACTCCCCTTTCATTATTTAAACACTCTCCTAACTTCCTCCCATGTCAGCTATAAAGTTTCTATCCTGTGCCTTACGTCTGTGGAGAAGCTGTTGTGTTCATTTTGATACATGTGGAGTCCCATTTGTTTGTGTGTTTTGCCCTGTTTGTCTCATTCTCTGTGTTGTCTTATTGGAGTAGTAAGCCTGGTGTCTTGCTTTCCTTCACACTATCCAGGGCTAGGTAAAGGGTCAGCCAGGGCTTAGGCACATGACGGCGCATGAGGGGAAGGATCCATCTAGGGTTCAGCATTAAGTAAATGGGTCGCCCGCCAGGGCCATGGGGTACTCGGTACCGGGCCGGTATCTCAGAGGGAAGTGTCACAGTAGCTGTGACCCGGTCCGTGGCCCTGGGCGTCCATGTAAAAGGGGTTGAGTAAGGGGGATAAAGTAATTGAGATGATTCGTGACGCCACCTGTGGTTTCTGGTCAGTTTGACCAGCGCTGCAGGGTTGCTTCTCTGGGACAGATGGTGTGGTGCAGCAATGATGTTGTAGCCCTCCACAGCTAGGGCTGTAGTCCCAGGGCAGAGTAGATGAGGTTGGCAAAATGAGGAGATAGTGAGGAGAAGCAGATGGTGCAGTGTTAGGCACAGAGATATAGCAGTGCTGAGTGGGTTGGCGCAGGAAGAAGGCAATGAGACACCGTTCCAGTTCTTTTACTCACGTTCTTGGCACAGACAGGTGCCCGCTTCAATGCTGCGGTCTCCAGATCAGGGGCTCAGCCAACTCCCTGGCAGATGGAATTAACCTTTCCAGCTCTCCCTTTCGTGTGCCTGTTCTGAACGTCTCTTCACTGGCGCTTGTACTGGAGTACTTGTAGTTGTGTGTTAAACCCAAGTTCCTCCTTTCAGATGTTCCTTTGAACTCTACTTGTACGGCAGACAGCTGTAGCCTGCTTCGGGGACTCCTTGCTATCAAGTCCCGGCTCACTCACGTTGTGGTTGTGCCCTTAAGTCTTAGGTGGGAATAAAGTGGTGACAGCTTCTATTCCTCTGGTGTCTGCTGCAGGACCATCAGTATCCATACAACCTCGGGGACGGGACCTCGGCCATGCGCTTAGAACTTGAGGAAGGGCTCCACTCCTACCCTAGTCCTTAGTTCTCTTCTTCTCCTTACGTTCCGCACTAATCTTTCTTCATTCTGGAGAATCAGGCTTTCTATTTCTCTTTCCCGTGCCAGCAGCTCCAGGTCACAAGAGTCTGCTGCAGCACCTCCTTCACTCCATCTCTCTGAGGGGAGCTTCTCTCACAGACTGACACAGAAAATGAGGGCACAACGGTGCCCATACCCTCCTGGGTAACAGTTTAAACGATTATTGTAGCATGTTCTTTTACTGGTGGTCTCCTCCTGGGGTAGTGGAAGCTGGTTTCCTTTGCTTCCAGGGAAGACTGTCTACTTTTCCACCTCCTGGTGGGTTAACAAATTGCAGGCTTTGGGAATGGCTGCCTGTGTAGATGGGGTGGCAGCTGGTTTTTGAGCAGAAGCTGCCTGTGGGGGTAGCGGAACAGCTTCAGGTGGTATCTCTGCTGCTCTGGTTTTTGTTCTGACAGCTGGTGGAACTGCTGCCTGTGGTACAGCAGGGGTGGCAACCTGTACCAGGGGATGTTGCACTTTGGTGGATGCGGCCTGTTGGGCCTTGTTGGGTACAAACACCACTGTGGGGACTGCCTCTGGTGGTGGAACATAGGCCTTGTCCCTTTTGTAGGCTGCTATAAAATCCTCCGGGATGCGGTGTACATTCAGGGCATACCAGCCGCGTAGCCCCTCATGCCGGGTGAAGGTGACATACTCTCCCGGGTACAAATCACGAGCGGGGTTTCCCCTCCGGAGGTGGTACTCTACATCCCTCTGGCTGACAAAGAGGTCAGAGGTCCTCTGGGGTTCTGAGATGAAGCCAAACCCCCTTTCCAGATTAAAATTTAGGACCTGACCCCATCCTGCTGAGTCCTGGGGACCATAGTAACCGGCACGGGCCCTTTCTTTCCGGTCCATGTCAGGGCCCAGCACTGCCAGTCTCCGTTGCTCCCGCTCCCGCTGCTCTGCTGCCAGCTGGCGGATGGTCTGCTGGCATCGGGCCTCTCTTTCCTCCTCTTCTCGAGACCGGCCTCTGCCCACAGTGGACAAGGGCACCACTGACAGGGGTTCAGGTGTTCCCCCCCCCAGGGACTAGTATCCCGGTCCCAGACTAGGTCCAGCACGATCTGCCCAGACGTTGCAGCAGCCGGGCACCCCGAGGCCTTCCCAGATGCAGGGGCGGCGGTCATACCTGGTGCCTCCGGGCGGTGTTCCATCTCCGGTACAGACACTGGATGGCAGCCGGTGACAGCGGTGGTTACTGGAGCTGCCTGGTCCGCGGGCGGCGTCGGTGGTGGAGCGGATGCTGACTCCGGGTTTGTAGGGGCCTCCGGTGGGACCTGCGTGGCCGCGCTAGGTCCAGGCAGGAGCGCAGTCGCCATCTCCTCTTCAGCTCCCAGGCCCTGGGGTAACTCCTCCTGGCAGGCAGCGGTCAGCGGCGGTTGCAGCATGGAGGTGGCGACAGGCGCTGCCGATGGCATCGCAGCGGCCGTGGGTTCCACAGATGCTGCCTGGGAGAGAACTGGTGCAGCGGCGGCGGGTACCTCCTGGGCATGCTGCAGATTCATGGTCCACAGAGCCTCTTGTTTCAGCCGCAGACAGTGGGTCAGCTGGGCAATTTCTTCCTTCAGCTGCTGGCGGTCCATCATGGAAGCAGGATCGGAACCTTCGACTGGTGCGCCGGGGAAGACAAGCTCAGCATCCTCGCGCTCTTCAGGCCTCCGTGCTTCCTCCAAGATGGTATCCAGGCGTTCTCTCTCCCTTCTGGGCTCCTTTCCCGCCAAAGGGCTTTGCTACTCCTTCCTAGGGCGGCACCTTCTTCCTCTGCCTCCATACCAAGCCAGTATACGAACCCCTCTGGGGGTGGGCCATGTTGCTGTTGCATAGAAGTTCAGGCAGGGGAGGCCCAGGACAGTTCGCGCTCTTTTCGTAGGGCCACCCATGTTGTCACGCCCTTCTTCACCGCGCCGGCGGCCATTTTGAGAGTCCATTTTACAGTCTATTATTTTGGTTCTTTTGCACATTCTCAGCAATTTTTAAGTCCAATAAATCTTCAGCACACAGGACCCGGTGTGAGGAGAAGCAGATGGTGCAGTGTTAGGTACAGTGATGTAGCAGTGCTGAGTGGGTTGGCACAGGAAGAAAGCAATGAGACAGATAAATGCAGTTCCAGTTCTTTTACTCACATTCTTGGCACAGACAGGTGCCCGCTTCAATGCTGCTGTCTCCAGATCAGAGGCTCAGCCAACTCCCAGGCAGATGGAATTAACCTTTCCAGCTCTCCCTTTCGTGGAACTGTTCTGAGCGTCTCCTCACTAGCACTTGTACTGAAGTACTTGTAGTTGTGTGTTAAATCCAAGTTCCTCCTTTTAGATGTTCCTTTGAACTCTACTTGTACGGCAGACAGCTGTAGTCTGCTTCAGGGACTCCTTGCTATCAAGTCCCGGCTCACTCACGTTGCTGTTGTGCCCCCAAGTCTTAGGTGGGAATAAAGTGGTGACAACTTCTATTCCTCCGGTGTTTGCTGCAGGACCATCAGTATCCATACAACCTAGGGGATGGGACCCCGGCCAAGCGCTTAGAACTTGAGGAAGGGCTCCACTCCGACCCTAATCCTTAGTTCTCTTCTTCTCCTTACGTTCCGCACTAATCTTTCTTCCTTCTGGAGAATCAGGCTTTCTATTTTTCTTTCCCATGCCAGCAACTCCAGGTCACAGGAGTCTGCTGCAGCACCTCCTTCACTCCATCCCTCTCAGGGAAGCTTCTCTTGCAGACTGACCTCATCCTAATCTTCTCCCACTCTCTTGTGCAGTCTAAGCTCCACCCACCTCCCAGCACTCTTCGTGTTCCAAGCAGGGTGCCACCAAAGGTGCTTTGCTACACTACTATGTTGTGTGGGATGCAGGTGTTGGAGGCTGGCAAGGTGTTACCATCTTACCTAGGGAGTGGGATACTACACCTCAGGAGGAGGTGCAGTACCTCTGTGGCGACTGAACCCTCAGGGGCGCCACATAAACGTATAGGGGTCACCATCTTCTCCATCTCCCTATCGTCAGGGCTCCCCTTTACCTGTTTCCCCACCTCTCTCTTTGTGTTGCACACCGGGCATCTCTGCCCTGATGTGACAGTCGTCAATGGTAATTCATCACAGAACTGAATTTTGCATTTCAGGATATTGGACTAAATAGGAAGCTTAAAATTCTTAGTGGTGCACTCCAATGATATTTTTGTTATTTCCAATTAGCAAATAGTAATGTATATGCCGAGAGTGCATTTCAATACTCACCAGTTGCCATCCTCTTTCATTTGCTGTGGTGCACGGCTCCGCTCAGACATCACATGTATCTGTATTTGTAACCTGCCAGATCACACAACGCAGTTACTTTCTCAATGCAAGTCTATGAGACTCAGAACAAGTCTCTCCAGCTTTGTCTTGCTTATTTTAGACTCAAATTGATATAATTCTAAAATCAACCACCGCTCAACACAGCAGACACTGTGATATTCAGCAGGGTGCAGATGCAGCCACATAACGCCTGAGTGGACCGCTGAAAACAGCAGAAGTCGGCGGCTGGTGACTAACGCAATACACCCTCTGCATACACACTTTTTGCTAATAGGTGTGAAAAATAAAAAAATATATATAAAGTGGATATAAACTTGGCATTGAGACACAAAGCTAGAAAATACTGTTATTGTGCATATAATTTTTCATTTTTATTCTTCATATTATCTTGGCGTTTCCATTTTTAGCTACAAGTGAGCAGCAAGCGGTGTCCTTTGGAATGGAGATGTCCCAGACTGGATTCAGTGCTCATTACTCCAAGGTAAATCTAGATCTGTATGTGCATGGACCGTAAACAGTGGCATCTATAGTCCCTACACTGTAGAATGTGTATAGCAGATATTGTCATCTTACGACCATGTTCACACGTTCAGTATTTGGTCGGTATTTTGCATCAGTATTTGTAAGCCAAAACCAGGAGTGGAACAATGAGAGGAAAAGTATAATAGAAACCCGTCACCACTTCTGGATTTTTCACTCATTCCTGATTTTGGCTTACAATTACTGAGGTAAAATACTGAACGTGTGAACATGGCCTTAGACTGGTGCTAGTCGGCAACACAATTCGCAAGGTCAATGATCATTCTCTGCCGCTGCTCATGGTGCCGGCGACCGAAACAAGCAAGTCACAAAAAAGTCTGAACTGGTTGGGTTTTTTGCGACTTGCTTGTCGCAGTCACGGACAGTACTATGCACAATGGACAGTACTATGCACAATGCAAACCCCATTCACCTGCATTACAGCTTTGTATATTGTATTTCCAAGCTGCAATACCTAGAAAATCTGCTAATGTACACTGTACATTGTGGCACACTCCATCAGACACTACTATATGGTAACAAATTGTGCCGCCATACAAGCTCAGTACACACAGCCCTCAGGGCCGGCCCGAACGTATAGGCGAACTAGGCGGCCGCCTAGGGCGCCGACCCAGAGGGGGCGCCAGAGAAAAATAGAAAAAATTATAAAAAATCTTTTCAAAAGGCAAAAAGTTTTAGGGATGGAAAGAAAAGTGTACATATTTAAGGGCAAATATGACGCAAGAGAGGTTTGTTGGGTTGGCAACAATTTCGATAGAATCTGAAGTTGCTAAACAAATTAATCTCGGTGACTTAGTGTCATCCTTTTAAAAAAAAAGGCAAGGAAACAAAAATTTTAATTACCTATGGTCGTTTTTGTTTTGTGTTATTGATTACTTTGCATATATTTGTCCTATACAACTTCTCAGAAGATTAAAGAGTTAGGAGAGAGTTAATTAATCATTGTTGTTGTGGTTTATTTTGCTCCTAAATTTATATCCCAAGTTTTCATCTACTGCCAAGAATAGTAGGGGCGCAACAAAATAGTTTCGCCTAGGCCGCCGTAATCTCTCGGGCCGGCCCTGACAGCCCTGCCATGAGCAAAAACCTAAAAACTCCGGCCTATGTAATCAGCTATTTCAGGTACTTAAGTACATCTTAAAAAAATGAGACAACCCCTTTAAAGGGAACATGTCACATTGTACGTGTTGTTTTTATCTTTAGGCAGGAGGAGCTGAGCATATCGATATATACCGTAATTTTATGTGTAAAGTTTCCTTATAATGTGAATTTTATTCATTAAAATTCCTGCTTATTATCCCCTTAGGTGTCCAGTGGGTGGTCCTATTCAATGATTGACATCTATCTCTGAATCCACACTTATCCAGGGAAAGCTTAAAGGGGTTTTCCCATGAATAAAAGTTCATTTTAAATCAATACATCTTAGAATAATAATAACTTTTACAATTAGATGTGTTTAAATAAAATGTTCCTGTGCTGAGATAATCTTATGAGGCTATGTGCACACATGCAGATTTTTTGCAGTATTTTCCATGGCAATTCCGCAACTCCCTGCTGCAGGAAATACGGGAGAAATCTGCATTCGAAATTACAGCGTAATTCCCACGGAAAAACTAGCAATTTCCAAGCGATCTGTAGCATCACTTGGAAAACTGACAGGTTGGTCACACTTGTCAAACATAGTGTTTAACAAGTGTGACCAACTTTTTACTATTGAGGCCGCCTATGCGGCATCAATAGTAAAAGGATAATGTTAAAAATAATAAAATAAAAAATCGTGATAGTCTCACCTTCCGGCGGCCTCTGCAGCATTCCCGATCCTCGCGATGCTCCTGCCAACTCCAGTTCCCAGCGATGCCATGCGATAATGACCCCAGATGACATAGCATCAGGCGAGACTGCTACGTTATTTCAGGTCATTGTTGCAAGGCATCGCTGGGAATGGGAGTTGGCGGGAGCATTGCTGAGGCCTGGGGACGCTGCGGAAGTTGAGAATATCACAATTTTTTTACTTTAATTCTTTTTTTACAGGGATATTGGTACCCAGGGCCTGGAGGACAGTCTCCTCTCCTCCAGACCCTGGGTACCATCCGCACCTTTTCCGCTTACTTTGAGCATGGTGGGCACAGCCACATGCGGAAAGTAAGCGGAACAATGGATTCCTATGTGTGCGGAATCCCCGCGATTCTGCACAAAGAATGAGCCTGCTGCGTATTTTTCCGCGGTGCGATTCCGCTGCGGAAAAATACGCAGCATTAGCACAGCAAGTGCAGAATGCCATTGAACTCATTGGGTTGCTTGTTTGCGTTTTCGCAACAAAAAAAGTGGCAAAAACGCATAAAATCCGCTGGAATTCCGGACGTGTGCACATGAATGTGCCGCTGCTGTGTACTGTGTAATGGCTGTGTCTGACAGTGGAGGAACATGGTCAGCTAATACCACAGCTTCTGGGCAGGGTAGGAAGCTAAAGAGTATACAGTACAGACATTAGAGCACGGGATCACAGCTGATTCTTTCTTTGAAGTAAAGCCTTGTTTAAAAACAGGCAGGGAAAAGTTTTATCTCACAGAAAGAATCAGCAGTGATCCCAGTCTGTCCTGTCTGTATACTCTGTCTGTATATGATCAAACCATGTTCGTGCACGGTCAGACACAGCCATTACACAGTACACAGCAGGGGCACATTTATAAGATTATTTCAGCACAGGAACATTTTATTTCAATACATCCAATTGTAGAACTTATTATTTTTCCAAGATCTGTTAAGTAAAATTAACTTTTGCTTGTGGGAAAATACCTTTAACCCCTTACCTACAATTGACGTAATATTCCGTCCATGTGACCATGGACCTAATTACCATGGACGGAATATTACGTCATCGCGATCAGCGGCGCCCACGTGGTGAGCGCCGCTGATCGCGGCCGAGTGTCAGCTAATTATCATAGCTGACACCCGGCACAATGTGTCAGGGGCGGTCACGGACCGCCCCCGACACGTTAACCCCTTGCACACCGCGATCAAACGCGATCGCGGTGTACCGGGGGTTAAAGGGAAGCATCGGCAGGGAGGGGGCTCCCTCCGTGCTTCCCTGAGCCCCCCACGGCAGCGCAATGTGCAGCGCTGCTGCGGGGGGCTCTTTCCCTACAGGCCCCCGGATCCAAGATGGCGATGGGGGCCTGCAGGGAGCTGACTTCCTCACTGCCTGCAAAGTGCAGGCATGAGGAAGGCTGCAGTAGTGCCTGTGACAGATCGCTGATCTGTCACAGTGATCTGTGATGTGACATATCAGCGATCTGTCACAGGACAGTGATGTCCCACCTGGGACAAGGTAATAAAGTAAAAAAAAAATAAAAAAAAAGTGTTAAAAATAATTAAAAAAAATCGCTAAATAAATTAGTAAAAAAAAAAAAAAATATTCCCCAATAAATCCATTTTTTCAAAATAAAAAAAACTAAAACAATAAAAGTACACATATTTGGTATCGCCGCGTCCGTAATTACCTGCCCTATAAAACTGTCCCATTAGTTAACCCCTTTAGCGAACCCCTTAAAAAATAAAAATAAAAAACGAAGCAAAAAATAATGATTTATTATCATACCACCGAACAAAAAGTGCAATAACGCGCGATCAAAAAGACGCATATAAATATGCATGGTACCGCTGAAAATGTCATCTTGTCCCGCAAAAAACGAGCCGCCAAACAGCATCATCCGCAAAAAAATAAAAAAGTTATAGCTCGCAGAATAAAGCGATACAAAAATAATTATTTTTTATATAAAATTGTTTTCATTGCAAAAAACCGACAAAACATAAAAAAACGACCTAAATGAGGTATCGCTGTAACCGTACTGACCCGAAGAATAAAAACGCGTTATCAATTTTACCGCGCGCGGAACGGTGTAAACGCACCCCCCAAAAGAAATTCATGAAACGCTGGTTTTTGTTCATTCTGCGTCCCAAAAATCGGAATAAAAAGCGATCAAAAAATGTCACATGCCCGAAAATGGTACCAATAAAAACGTCAACTCGTCTCGCAAAAAATAAGACCTCACATGACTCGGTGGGTCAAAATACGGAAAAATTATAGCTCACAATATGTGGTGATGCAAAAACTATTTTTACAATAAAAAGCGTCTTTTAGCGTGCGACAGCCGCCAAACATAAAAACCGCCATAAATCGTAAATCAAAACCCCCGTTATCACCCCCTTAGTTAGGGAAAAATAATAAAACTAAAAGAAAATGTATTTATTTCCATTTTCCCGCTAGGGTTAGGGTTAGGGCTAGGGTTAGGGCTAGGGTTAGGGTTAGGGCTAGGGTTAGGGCTAGGGTTAGGGCTAGGGTTAGGGCTAGGGTTAGGGCTAGGGCTCAGATTAGGGTTAGAGGTGTGTTGAGGTTAGGGTTGGAGTTATAATTGGGGGTTTCCACTGTTTGGGCACATCAGGTGCTCTCCAAAGGCAACATGGCGTCTGATCTCAATTCCAGCCAATTCTGCGTTGAAAAAGTCAAATGGTGCTCCTTCCCTTCCAAGCTCTGCCATGTGCCCAAACAGTGTTTTACCCCCACATGTAGGGTATCAGCCTACTCAGGACAAATTACAAAACAACTTTTGGGGTCCAATTTCTCCTGTTACCCTTAGGAAAATAAAAAATTGGGGGCAAAAATATAATTTTGCAGAAAAAAATGTTTTTTTTATTTTCACGCCCAGGCGTTATAAACTTCTGTGAAGCACTTGGGGGTTCAAAGTGCTCTCCACACATCTAGATAAGCTCCGTGGGGGGTCTAGTTTCCAAAATGGGGTCACTTGTGGGGAGTTTCAATAGTTTAGGTACATCAGAGGCTCTCCAAACGCACATGACACCCGCAGACCATTCCATCAAAGTCTGCATTCCAAAACGTCACTACTTCCCTTCCGAGCCCCGACGTGTGCCCATACAGTAGTTTTCTCTCACATATGAGGTATCAGCGTACTCAGGACAAATTGGACAACAACTTTTGGGGTCCAATTTCTCCTGTTACCCTTGGGAAAATAAAAAAAATGGGGACTAAAAGATGATGTTTGTTGAAAAAATACGATATTTTTATTTTCACGCCCGGTCGTTATAAACTTCTGTGAAGCACTGGGGGGTTCAAAGTGCTCACCACACATCTAGATAAGTTCATTAGGGGGTCTAGTTTCCAAAATGGGGTCACTTGTGTGGGGTTTCCACTGTTTAGGTACATCAGGGGCTCTCCAAACGCAACATGACACCCGCAGACCATTCCATCAAAGTCTGCATTCCAAAACGTCACTACTTCCCTTCCGAGCCCCGACGTGTGCCCATACAGTAGTTTTCTCCCACATATGAGGTATCAGCGTACTCAGGACAAATTGGACAACAACTTTTGGGGTCCAATTTCTCCTGTTACCCTTGGGAAAATAAAAAAATGGGGACTAAAAGATCATGTTTGTGGAAAAAATATGATTTTTTTATTTTCACGCCCGGATGTTATAAACTTCAGTGAAGCACTGGGGGGTTCAAAGTGCTCACCACACATGTAGATAAGTTCCTTGGGGGGTCTAGTTTCCAAAATGGTGTCATTTGTGGGGGGTTTCTACTGTTTTGGTACATCAGGGGCTTTCCTAACGCGACATGGTGTCCGATCTCAATTCCAGCCAAAAACGTCAAATGGCGCTGCTTCCCTTCCGAGCTCTGCTATGCGCCCAAATAGTCATTTACACCCACATATGGGGTATCAGCGTTCTCAGGACAAATTGCACAATAACTTTTAGGGTCCTGTTACCCTTGGAAAAATAAAAATTGGGGGTGAAAAGATCATTTTTGTGGAAAAAATATGATTTTTTAATTGTACCGCTGTATGTTATAAACTTCTGTGAAGCCCTTGTGGGTTCAAAGTTCTCACCACATATCTAGATAAGTTCCTTGGGGGGTCTAGTTTCCAAAATGGGGTCACTTGGGGGGGTTTCCACTGTTTAGGTACATCAGGGGCTCGCCAAACGTGACATGGCGTCCGATCTGAATTCCAGCCAATTTTGCATTGAAAAAGTCAAACGGCGCTCCTTCCATTCTGAGCTCTGCCATGCGCCGAAACAGTGGTTCCCCCCACATATCAGGTATCAGCGTACTCAGGACAAATTGCACAATAACTTTTGCAGTCCAATTTCTCCTGTTACCCTTGGTAAAATAAAGAAAATTGAACCTGAAGTATTTTTTTTGTGAAAAAAAGTTAAATGTTCATTTTTTTTTTAATATTCAAAAAATTCCTGTGACGCACCTAAAGGGTTAATAAACTTCTTGAATGTGGTTTTAAGCACCTTAAGGGGTGCAGTTTTTAGAATGGTGTCACTTTTGGGTATTTTCTATCATATAGACCCCTCAAAGTGGCTTCAAATGTGAAGTGGTCCCTAAAAATAAAATGGTGATGCAAAAATGAGAAATCGCTGGTCAATTTTTAACCCTTATAACTTCCTAACAAAAAAAAATTTTGGTTCCAAAATTGTGCTGATGTAAAGTAAACATGTGGGAAATGTTATGTATTAAGTTTTTTGTGTGCCGTATCGCTGTGATTTAAGGGCATAAAAATTCAAAGTTGGAAAATTGCGAAATTTTCAAAATTTTCGCCAAATTTCCGTTTTTTTCACAAATAAACGCAAGTTATTTGAATGCAATTTTACCACTAACATGAAGTACAATATGTCACGAGAAAACAATGTCAGAATCACTGGGATCCATGAAAGCGTTCCAGAGTTATGACCTCATAAAGGTACAGTGGTCAGAATTGTAAAAATTGGCCCGGTAGTTAACGTGCAAACCACCCTTGGTAGTGAAGGGGTTAATCAATAATTAACTCCTCCCACTGGACTCATAGACATATGTGAAACTATATATCAGTCTGCTCAGCACCACCTTCTCTATAACATCTTGTCCACACATTGAATCACATGATCAATGTATCAAGTTCCCTTTAAAGGGATTATCTATGATTTGGAACATGCTGTATTTCCCTATTTAAAATATAAAAAAACAGATCTCACTCACAACCCGCACTGCCGTTATAGTGATGTTGGAGCAATGTCTGTCAACAACCCGTTTAAAGCACCACTCCAGCATTTTTTTTTTATTTCAGCACAGCAGTGGTGTCACTACTATAAGTCCCTTGCTCCTAGTAATAGGAGGCTGGCAAGTATAAGACTAGGGGCAGGGAACTTACATTAGTAAGACCACTCCAGTGCGGAAATTAAAAAAAAAAATAAAAAAATATTGGAATGGTGCTTTAAAAGTATTGTCAGCAGACATCCTTCCAACAACACTAGAATGGCGGTAAAATAAGGATAAAACCGCAGGAGTGCTGCTTTAAGTACTTAATATTGAATGAATTAGTTGCTGACAACATGGCACGCGTTGTACCTACTATAGGCATAATGATTGAGTGCGGACTATTTTTGCCCCTGCTGTATGTAGGACTGGGTGATGCTCGGTGCGGTTGGAGCCTATGACTGGAATGGAACAGTTGTCATGATTAAATCTGATGCTATCGTCACACCAGGAAATAATTCATTTCAGACAAAGGCAGAAGAAAGGAACGAGCCTCTGGCTGCTTATCTTGGTCAGTAAAGTTCTCATATTATTAATAACTAGTAGAATACCTACGGCTTCACTCGCGGAAAATATGTTAAATTGTTGATTATAGCAGCTAAAGTAAAATTTTCAGTGTCACCCTGAAATTGACATTGCTACAGTGAAAAAAAATTTCCACTAGGTGGAGGCCCGATGCTATCTCTTTGGGAGGGTGGTAATGTCACGATGGGGGCAGGCTTTGCAGTGTTGAGAATCTCTCCTCCACCATGTGCTCATCCCCTTATCCACTCTCTCTTTCACCATGTGCTGACTTCTCCCATCTGTGCTCTCTTCTTTGACCTGTCTACCCCATGTGCTATTCCCCTTGTCTGCTGTCTCTCTCCTTCCTGTGCCGTGTTCTCCCCTCATGTGCTGTCCCGTTTGAGCTGTCTCCCCCCTATGCTGTCTGTCTCTCCCCTGTGCGCTTTCTCTCTCTCTCTCATCTGCTGTCATCTCCTCTCATGTTTTACCTGTGTACCCCATCACTAAACAGTCAGTGCACAACAAGTCAGGAGGAATTTCTTTTTAAAGGGGTTTTCCCATGAACGAAAGTTAATTTTAACAATTGTCTGTGTCTAACCGTGTGCAAAACATACCACAGCTCCTGGGCAGGGGAGGAAGCAAAAGACAATACTGACATTACAGCAGGAGATCGCAGAGGATATATTTTGAGAGGTAAAATATTGTTTAAAAACAGTCAGTGAAATATTTTACCTCACAAAATGAATCCTCTATGTTCCCCTGCTGTAATGTCACTATTGTCTTTTGCTTCCTCCCCTGCCCAGGACATGTGGTATGCTCCGTACACGGTCAGACACAATTTTTAAAATGAACTTTCGTTCGTGGGAAAACCCCTTTAATGTGACCGGCTTCCTCTGTCTGTAAACACTTTGCGCATCTGCCGCTGGGTTCAGCCGAATGATTCACTGCGCCCGCGTGGAATTCGCACAGGCACAGTGTGACGGTGTTCTGCTGGTGGTACCACGCAAGAGACTGCATGAGTGTGTGAGTGGTGCATACGGCATATAGAGTGTGTGTGGTGCGACGGTGTTCCGCTGGTGGTACCGCGCAATAGGTTGGTACCAGCAGCAGTTTCCATATTGAGACACCTATCACTTGGGTGTCCCAATATTGCGGTCGGTGAACTTCCTCTGCTTGGAATTCTGAGATACGGTGACATCTGGACGGAACAGGAAATGAAAACATTACAAGGCAATTATATAAATAGATTTTTGTTTCCTACAGTTATTCTATCTAATCCTCCTGTAATTTGCCCTTTGCCAATTTTTAGAGAACACCTGCCTTAATAACAAAAACTTTAAAAATATACTTTCCTTCTAAAGTAATGGGTCTCCTTAGCCCAGAGCTCTTGGTGACTGCCAACGCATTTATTTGCCTGTCCTCTCCATTCACTAAACTCTTGTGATATATCATGTGCAAGACTGTAAGGGTACTGGGTCGCCCTCCCAGGGCTGTGGGGTACTCGGTACCGGGCCGGTCTTTCAGAGGGGAATTTCACAGCAGCGGTGACCCGGTCGGTGGCCCTGGGTGCTCATGTAAAAGGGGTTGAGTGGTGGAATAAAGTTTATGAGTAGATGATTCGTGACGCCACCTGTGGTGTTCGGCAAGGGAGGTGTTAAGCCGACGCTGCAGACAGATCCTCTGAGACAGATGGTGTAGTGCAGCAATGATGTTGTAACCCTCCACAGGCAGGGCTGTAGTCCCAGGGCAGTGTAGATAGGTGTTGGGGTAGAGGGTGCAGTGTTTGGCACAGAGATGTAGCAGTGCCGGAGAGTTTGTAGGAAGAAGGCAAGGACACAACAGGTTGCAATTTCTTTACCTTTACTTTGGCTTGGCAAATGCAGTCCAGGGTCCCGATTACAGATGGCACAGGAGCTGATTAGCCTGGAAGCAACTCAGGAATCTCTCTATGCAGATATGTCATGTAGTCTCCTTCCTAGCGCTTACTTGAGGTACATGCAGTACTGTGTTACACTGAAGTTCCTCCTTCTTGTTCCCTCTCAGATCTACCTCGTATGGCAGACAGCTGTAGCCTTCTATCTCTTCTCTTGGCTCACCCGTTGCTGTTGTTCCTCCGAGTCTTAGGTGGGAATAGAGCATTTACAGCTTCCTATTCCTCAGGTTTCTGTTGCAGGACCTTCAGTATCCATACAACCTTGGAGACCATGCTCCAGATCATGCTCTCCAGCTGGGAACGAGCTCTCAACTCCGCTCAGTCCCCAGCTTCTCTCCCCACGTCTACACACTTCAGCCTCCTCTCACCAACTGACTAATTTCCCCTCCTGGTCCTCAGAGCGCAGTCCTCCCCTCATTCTGGTTCAGAGCTCCCTCTGCTGGCCTGGAGTGGGAACTGTGTTGCATGTTATGGTTAACTGTCAGAGAGACCCTTCATTGCTTCCAGGCATGACATCACACTCCCTAGGAGGAAGGTAATGCCATTGTGGCGACCATACTCCTGGGGGCGCCACATTCCCCCCTAGTGCAATTCAGTACTCCAGGACTGAAGGAGAACAGGTAAACATATAAACAATGGAAACATTATAAATGTAAAAAAAATAGAAAAAATGAAAGATACAAAAACCAAAAGCTCCAAAAATAGTCCTGTGACGATTAGTCCATGAGTCAATGTCCATGGTCCATTCCTGAGCAAATGGATAAACTATATACAAGGGGTTCATAGAGTCTCTGTAGGCACAAAACTTAAAATGTTGCATATTTACATGTACAAGTTAACATTTACATTATATGCATAACTTATTTCGATGCAAAACCTGAGGGGTGGTATGCCTTGGGTACTACAGACAGACCTGCGTAACTCTGGTGTGGGTAAACTGGGTAAACTAGGTAGTAGCCGTCTGCAAACTCTTAGACTCACCATGGGCATGACAGATTCACCACTGGCAGGGCGAGGATTCTCTGGCTCCACTGCTGGTGTGGCATCTGAACTTCCTGATTTTCAGAGTTCTCTTGAGTCACTTCTTGTACTACCAGTTGGGGAAAGGTCAAAACTTGCACCACTATGGCATTATTTGCTCTAGTCCAATTTACAGGGAATTCTCCAAGTACAGTGCTGACCTTTTCTTCTTCTTCTATGGGTTGGATGTTGTTTTGCTCTTGCATTCTTTCTTTTAACTGGTCAGGGCACAATTTCAAATGATCCCTTGATACTGCTGCTGAGGTTTCTCCCCCATCCTTACTGATAAGGCACACCTTGGTGTTATCGAAGTTTGATGGTAAGATGGTGTAGGGCTTCCCATTGGTCATCTAATTTATGCATCCTCCTATTCCTTTTTAGGACTTGTTCTCCTGGTGACAAGGGAACTGCAGGTGCATGGTGATTGTAGTGCCTTTCTTGTTTTTGTCTTGCCTGAGCTAGACTCTTTTCTACACACTCTTGTACTCTTCGATACTGTTGCTGCCTCTCTGTGTCCCAGTCAGCATCTGTTGCCGTCACCTCAGGTGTAAGGACTCCCATATCCAAATCAATAGGCAGCTTACCAGGCCTCGCTCTCATTAGGTAGGCTGGAGTGCAGTTGGTGGAATTCACAGGAATGTGGTTGTAGAGGTCTATCAGATCTGGCAACTTTTCTGGCCACAGATTCCTCTCTTCCAAAGGCAAGGTCTTCAGTAGGTCGATCACCACCTGGTTCATCTTTTCACACATGCCATTGGTCTGTGGATGGTACGGTGTTGTCCTGATCCTCTTGCAACCGTACAAGTTACAGAATTCCTGGAACACTTCTGCCTCAAAGGCTGGACCTTGATCTGTAAGCACTCGCTCGGGGTATCCGTGTGGTCGACAAAAGTGCTGTTGGAAGGCTCTGGCTGCTGTCCTGGCTGTTTGATCCTTGACAGGCACAACTACCAAGAATCTTGAGTAGTGGTCAACGATGGTAAGAGCATAAATGTAGCCTGAACGGCTTGGGACCAGCTTCACATGGTCCAGGGCGACCAACTCAAGTGGCTGTTTGGTTATTATTGGCTGCAAAGGATCTCGCTGGCTGTTACGGTCCTTTCAGCACAGGTTGCATTGTCCACACTCCCGGCACCAATTTTCAATGGCTTTCCTCATACCAGCTCAGTAAAATCTCTCCCGGAGCAATGTTTCCAAATTCTTCCATACGAAGTGTCCAGCTCCATTATGGTATGCTTCCAAGACCATTGATGCTTCTCTCTTTGGGACTACCACCTGCCAGACCAGCTCATGAGTGTGGGCATTGATACTCCTCCGGCACAGCTTTCCTTCATAGATGAACAGCCGACCTCTTTCCTTCCACAACTGTTGGGTTTCTTCAGGAGCATCCGACTCTGGGCGTGAGTCAGCTTGTGACAGTAGCTCCTTCACCAGGCGCACGGCGGGGTCGCTATCCTGCGTTTCTGCCCAGTCATGATGAGGCAATAGATTTAGGGTGGCCTCTTTCAAGCCAGACCGTCTGTTTCTCACTCCTTGGGCACGTTGGGCCGTAACACGCCGGTGGAAGGCAGGAAACTCGATTTCTTCAAGTGCCTCAGGGTCTTGTCCTGCATCTGGCAGATTAGGCATTCTGGACAGTGCATCAGCATTGGCGTTCTTGTGCACCGCTCGGTACTTGATGGTAAACTCATAGTTAGACAGCCGAGCCATCCATCGCTGCTCCAGTGCACCTAGTTTTGCAGTTTCCAAGTGAGTCAACGGGTTGTTGTCCGTGAAGATGGTAAACTTGGCTGAAGCTAGGTAATGCTTGAATCGTTCAGTCACAGCCCAGACTATGGCAAGGAACTCCAGCTTGAAGGAACTGTAGTTGTCAGGGTTCATTTCAGCGGGACGAAGCTTCCTGCTGGCGTAGGAGATCACTCTTTCTTTGCCATTCTGTACCTGTGACAGTACTGCTCCCAGTCCCACATTGCTGGCATCAGTATACAACACAAAGGGTTGGTCATAATCTGGGTAGGCCAGAACATCTCCTGTGAGAGCCATCTTCACTCGAGTGAAGGACCTCTCCAGCTCCTCATTCCATTCGAATGTAGGACTCTGCTTTCTGGCCTTCTTGGGCTGACCCACCAGAAGATTTTGCATAGGAGTGGCTATCTCAGTGAAGCCTTTGATGAACCTTCGGTAGTAGCCTACCAGCCCGAGGAATTGACGTACTTCATGGAGGTTGCTGGGCTTCTGCCAGTCCCGGATGACTGTGACTTTGTCAGGATCCGGTGCCACACCTTCTGCACTCACTACATGACCGAGGTACTGAACCTTGGGCTTCAGGAGGTGGCATTTGGAAGGCTTCACCTTCAGGCCAAAGTTGGACAAGGCTTCAAACATCTCAGCCAGGTGCTTCAGATGGTCTTCATAAGTCTTGGAGAAAACAATGGCATCATCAAGGTACAACAGGACTGTCTCGAAGGTCTTGTGTCCAATTCAGCACTCCATCAGTCATTGGAATGTCCCAGGAGCGGTGCAGATCCCGAATGGCATGTAGTTGAACTCACAGAGACCCATTGGGTTGATAAACGCTGTTTTCTCCTTGTCTGCCTCTGCCACGGGAACCTGCCAATAACCACTAGTGAGATCCAAGGTGGAAAAGTAGTTAGCAGTTTTAAGTGCAGCTAATGACTCCTCAGTTCTGGGTAATGGGTAGGCATTCTTATGTGTAATGCTGTTAATTTTTCTGTAATCAACACACATTCTCATGGTACCATCTTTCTTTTTCACAAAGACTATTGGGGCTGCCCAAGGGCTACAACTGTCTCTGATCACCCCAGCCTCCTTCATTTCCCGCAACATACCTTTGGCACACTGGTATTGTGTTGGGGGTTTAGGCCGGTATCTTTCTTTTATGGGTGGATAATCTCCAGTGGGGATATGGTGTTGAACCCCTTTTGCCTTCCCAAAATCTAGAGGGTGTTTACTGAATACCCGCTCATACTCCTGAGTCACTCTGTAAACCCCATTCTTTTGAAGGGGTGGAGTCAGTTCCCACCTGCAGTTGCTGACACCACTCCTCCAGCTGCTTTACAGAGCCATTGTCCTCCACCTGGTCGGATGAGACCAAGGGCTCTGCTGCCCGTACTGCATTGTTACTGACAGTAAGCAGCTTAGCAACTGTGGCATACCGAGGTACTATGGCCTCCTCCTCCCCACAATTCAAGAGGCGTACAGGTACTCTCCCTTTGCGGACATCAATTACCCCTCTGGCTGTCAGGACAGTGGGCCAGCTGTCAGAGTACACTGGTTCTACCAATGCCTGGCAATCTTTTCCTCTTAGGCCTATGGCTGCCCGACACCAAATCAACATTTCGAATCGGGGAGGTATCGCAATGAGGAAAGAATCACTCACTCTGACGTTGCCAATTTCTCTGCCAGAGAGTTTTACCTGCTGTCTTTGCATCAGGGCCTTGATCTCCTTCTGCAGGACTCGTTGTTCACTGGAACCAGCAGTCTCAGCCACCTGTTGCAACAAGACAATAACCTCGGAAAGACCATTTTCAATCACATTGGTACCAAGAGTCATCATTGGGTTACATTCTCGTCGATCAATATCTACAACTATCAGACCTTGAGATTTTAACTCTACTCTACCCACTTTAACAGTAAATTCTTTACATCCCACCTGCGGTAAAGACTGACCATTACTGGCAACTACTGTGAGTTCATCACTTGGGCCGCGAGTAAGTTCAGAATCAGCCCAATACCGCTTGTAAAGGATATAGGGCATAGTTGTCGCCAGGGAGCCAGTGTCCAGCAAAGCGTTCATGGGGATACCGTCAATCACCACTGGGAGGACTGGTCTCCCTCCAACATACTTGATTCGCCAGTTCTTTGGGCTTTGTGGTCCTACTCCTGGGGGTTGGCCCTCTGCCCCAGGGGTTGCTCGTTTAAATAACAGAATCTTGCAAGGTGGCCTGCCTTGTGGCAGTGATGACAGATGGGACGTCCGTCCTGGTCATAGCAATCGTTGTTCCTTCCTCGGAGTGGCGGGATCCTCTTCTTCTTTAGCCACGGGACATCCTCTGGACTGGAGGCGAGCTGGATCTTTTCCTTGGAGGATACCTGCAGGGACTGCACGGTTTTAGCAAGTGCAGCCATACCCTTGGTCAACTCCTAGACCTGAAGACGCAGTTCTGCAGATGGATCTTTGTCCAGAGTCTTAGTTGTGTACCCGATGTGTACCTTAGAAACCTGTGTGCTCGCACCGGGAGCTGTGAGCACGCAGGTTTCTAAGGTACACATCGGGTAACTAAGTGACGCGCGCCGCTTAGTATCCCGATATTTACCTTAGATACCAGCTCCCAGCACCTGCTTAGAGCGCTGGGAGCCTCGCTGATCGTTGGCTCCCGCTGCCACACGCAGCGATGCATGCTGGCCAGCGGGAGAGCAACAATCAAAAAATGGCCCAGGACGATCCTGAACGATCAGCGATACCCAGCAGGGGGCCCGGTCGCTGATGTGTGTCACACACAGCAATATCCCTGGCGAGATCGCTGTGGCGTCACAAAATCAGCAATCTTGCTAGTGATCTCCCTGTGTGTGACAGGGCCTTAAGTCTCCAGCTTCCCCCATGTCCATTGCAGGGACATTGTCAGTTAAACATAATGGCTGAATACAGTATATTTCCTTAGAGTCAGACCCAAAAAGTTTTGCAAAAGTGACCCCTGAATTAGAGAGTAGTCAAGAAAGCCAAAAATAGGTCCCAGAATGCTTGCCACATAAACACAATTTCAGCTGACTTGCAGCTTTGTCCATATTCACTTGTATGTTGTAGTATCAGAAATTCTTGCAGAGCAGGACACACAAGGGATGTTTTCTCTCAGAAGATCCCTGTTGTTTTGTCTGCTCATTGGAATCAATGGACGAGCCGCGCTCTACATTTCCAGGTAAACACAACAAATACAATATCAGACAGAGACAGGATGCACTCTACATTGCCGGCCAATGCGAGGTGTTTCCTAAAGACCTTTGAGAAAACCAAAGCTATTTAGAAAATTAGATTATGTTATCATTGTCTTCAGGACTCTGTACTCCACCCATTACTAGATGCTTCCTAGTCACAAGTAAACATTGACCAACCAGTGTCACAGAAGTGTAATGTGACTGAGATGTCTATTAAGCCCCCATTACACACTGCGATATCGCTAGCAATATCGCTATAAAGTCACCGATTTTGTGACATTGCAGCGATATTGCTAGCGATATCGCTACATGTGATACTTACCTCCGACCGGCTCCCTCGCTGGTTATCGCTGATCGCGCGAGAAGCTGCTGGACCATTCCTCGTCGGTCACTTCCTGCGGCGCTTCCTGTGGCGCCGACGAGCGACGCGTGGAGCCGGGCGGGAGGACGCAGGATCGCCGCGTCTGACAGGTAAGTAGCGACCCCTGTCCCCAGCGATGTCGCTGGTGTGATCTGCCTGAGTGGCAGCTCACTAGCGACCACCTAGCGATGCACCAGCGATCCTGACCGCATCATATCGCTGGTTGGGATCGCTGGTGCATCGCTAGGTGTAACGGTACCCTTAGACACACACTTATGTAGAGAGATGGACAAGAGAGACTTAGTAACTGTAAGCGAACACCACCATGTGCTGGACAAAACCGAAAATGAAAATAAAAAAGAAAGAAATGTGTTAGCAGGAACCAAGAAGAAAATATATGGTCCCCAGTGGAAGCTTTTAAAGGACGAGGCAATGTCAGGTGACACTTGTGTCGCAGTGACTACATGTAAAAGGCCTGGCCAGGCCCAGAAGAGGCAATTGGCACCAAGAGAAGTGACAGTTGGTCCTTCTGCAGCTCCAGGAGCCATTACAGTTTTGCCATAGCCATGTGGACCAGCTAAGCCAAGACTCAGACAACAGTCAAGGCTACCAACACAAACGACGCAGGACAACAGCCGAGGACCAGCCCCCCATCGATACGGACCAAGGAGACACTTCTTGGAGGTCAAGTACCAAAGAAGCCCTGAGGATACCCAGCCAGAGACCCAAGCTAGGTCCGGACAACAAGGAAGAGACGTGTGTGATGGGCCGTTAGTTTTAGCAGAGACTTACAGTACCGGGTGTGGGCAAGGGAGAGACTGCAAATGAAATGGAGTCCGGCTGATGCTAAAGTCACCCAAAACACGTTATTAGACTTTGTCAGAGCCCGGAGAGTGGCAAGGGTGCCCTAGAGACTGTTCCTGTTAAATATGGCGTTTGTCCTCTTCCTAATTAGACCAAGGTTGAATTGTAGACCCCAAACTGATCTCGAGGACATGTCTTTTGTAATGTACTAACCAATATATCTCTATGCATGTAATTGCCTGTAAATGATACTGTGACTATTGTTCTTCTGCGATTTATCTGTGATAATAATCTTTCCCGTATTTAACCCTGTTAATTGAATAAAATAGATGTAGATTGTTGTTACCCTTGTTGTCTCCGCTGTTGCATTCAGATCGCCTGCTTTACATTTACTTGTCTATTTCGGCATATTTATATGCAAATTCTAGTGGCTGGATCCATGTTAGATTTTTATCCCCAAAGACACAAAGCCACTTGACACATCGGAACTGAGCTGTCCCGAACATCTCCCACTACACCAGTCATCAGCCCCTCCTAGATTGATATACCACATAATTCCTACTGAGCTAAACGTACTCAGCCTAGGATTGCTTCCTCCCACAACCCAAACTACATTGTCTCTCTTAGGAGCTGAGAGGTCTCTCACAGCCTCACCAGACTACAGCCTCTATCCCGCCAACTGCAAATGTCATGGGTCTGTATGATAGTCTTGATTGTTTGGGGACTAGGTCCTGACTCTGAGATCATTTCTAACTGACAATTAACGCCATAAAAACTAAATGAAAAAAAAAAAAAACAATGATGGAATTACAAGGTTTTTTACCTCTTCGACTCATTTGAAATTTTTTACTTACGGTATATTTCTGTCCATTATATGGTAATGGTAAAGTGTCATTCAAAATGTAAATTCTGGCACAAAAAACAAGCCCTCACATGTCTATGTCAGAGAAGAAAATAAAAAGGTTATGGCCCTTGGAAAGTATGCAAAAGCTTAGAAAAGAAAATTGTCTGCGTGAACAAGGCTGGGGCTACACGGCGACATGTCGTGCGACAGCAATTCTCTGAAAAGTTGTGGCTCTTGTCTGCGGCTTACTGTCATGTGACTATTTAAGGGTGTGTGCACGAGCTGCGGATTCTGCTGCGGATTGATTCCCACAGATTTTGCAAAATCCGCAGGTAAATCCGTAGGTCAAAAGACCTGTGGATTATCTGCGGATTGGCCTGCAGTTTTGCCCTGCGGTTTATCATCTCTACAATGGTGGAGATGGTAAACCGCTGCGGAATCCGCAGAAAGAATTGACATGTCAATTCTTTCTGCGGTTTAGAAACCGCAGCAAATCTGCGCGGAAAAATCCGCACCGTCTGCACAGCGGTTTTTGATTTCCATAGGTTATAATGGTACTGTACATGGCAGCAGAAACTGCTGCAGATCCGCAGGGCCAAAACCACTGTGTATCCACAGCAGAATCCGCAGGGTGTGCACACACCCTAAGAGTTCTGATGTTGTAGATAATGTGACACCATAGGAGATCATTACATCTGTGAATTGTATCGCTCGACACGTCTCTAAATGTGTAGCCATAGGTTTAGGCTACGTTCCCACAATGAGATTTGGTATGTTTTTCATGCTGCGAAATTTCAGGAAAAAAATGCAAGTAACCTATTTTACTTACTGCAAATGCACAGACAATGCAAAAAATCTGCAACATCAAAAACTCACTGAAAAGTGAGATCTCAAGATCTCCTTCTCTACTCCCCCCTTCTTCCCACAACCGCATATAAGACTTCTCCCGTGCTTCCCCCATACTCTGGAACTCTCTGCCGCAACACATCAGACTCTCACCATCAACGGAAACCTTCAAGAAGAACCTGAAGACCCACCTGTTCCGACAAGCCTACAGCCTGCAATGATCCTCGGTCTTCTGATCCACCGCACGACCTGCTCTACCCTCTCCTACTGTATCCTCACCCATCCCTGTAGACTGTGAGCCCTCGCGGGCAGGGTCCCCTCTCCTTATGTACTTGTGTGTCCCTTGTCTTACACATGTTTATTATACTTGTCTATATTTACCCTTTTCACAAGTAAAGCGCCATGGAATAAATGGCGCTATATAAATGCATAATAATAATAATAATAAAATGTTGTGGGAACCAGTTGCATATCGTGAAACTCATGGGCCCCAATGCAAAAGCTCAAACAGGGCCCACAATTATTGCAAGACTTTTATAGCATTGGTCTTTTCATATAGGTCAAAGGAACGTTTTGAGTTTCTTAGGCTCCAGTGACTGGCGGATGTGATTACAACCCATGTACCTATTGTAGTTACACCCCTGATGGGAACGTAGCCTAAGCATTTCTCCTTAAAGGGAATCTGTCACCTATTTTTAGCCCTATAAGCTGCGGCCACCGCTATCAGGGGCTTATCTACAGCATTCTGTAATGCTGTAGATAAGCCCCCGATGTAACCTGAATTATAAGAAAAACTAGTTAGATTATACTTACCGGGGTGCATGGTCGGTTGTGGTGGGTGTTGCAGTCCGGTCTGGTGGCTCCCATCTTCTAGCGATGACGTCCTCATTGCTTCTTCCACGGCTCCTGTGCAGGCGTACTTTATCTGCCCTGTTGAGGGAAGATAAAGTACACCTGCGCAGGAGCCTCGGCAGAAGTAGGAAGGAGGATGTCATCGCTAGAAGATGGGAGGCGCCAGACCGGACTGCGACACCCATAGGACCAGACTAGATGCCCGGGTGAGTATAATCTAACTCGTTTTTCTTACCTTTCAGGTTACATCGGGGGCTTATCTACAGCATTACAGAATGCTGTAGATAAGCCCCTGATGGTGGTGGCTGCAGCTCATAGGGCTAAAAATAGGTGACATATTCCCTTTAAGGCCACATTCACACGTTCAGTATTTGGTCAGTATTTTACATCAGTATTTGTAAGCCAAAACCAGGAGAGGAACGATCAGAAGGAAAGTATAATAGAAATATGTATTTCTCACACACTCCTGATTTTGGCTTAAAAATACTGATGTAAAATACTGACCAAATACTGAATGTGGTCTTAGGATGGAAATTGAACCTTTCCCACACACCATTCTTCTTACAAGCCTATTATTGTGATACAATCTGGACTCACAGGAGTATCCTCTGGTATTCTGGTTGGTAAGTCTGTCCCTACTGAAATGCCCCAGATGACGTCCCTCGAAATATTGTATATTAAGTCACATGTATTTCCATTTTATCTGATTACAATGTTTAATTCTTAGGATATACTGTAACTTCTGCCTCTGTACATGGAGAACAGATCTATATTGCAGGACAACCACGTCACAACCATACCGGCCAAGTTATCATCTACCAAATGAACGGACACAATATTAATATACTCCAGACGCTAAAAGGAGAGCAGGTAAACTGAGCAGACTTATTTACTTTATAGTAACCATTCACATCAGAGATCAAGGCCAGTACGGGTACACATGTATGTAACAGGACAGGCGGTGATCAGAAAACGGAAGTCAATATTCAAATGCAAATGTGGCAATTATCATTAAGGCTGTGTTCACATGTTGTAATGTTTTGTTTTTTGATGCAATTGCCTTAAACCTGCAACATTTTAGCCACGATTTTTGAAAATTGCCTCAAAAATGATCCATTTGCTGCAAGTTTTGAAAATCATGGGAAATGCATGAACGCCTTATCATAACCTCGTTACTCAATTCTTTGGGAAACCCTGACAGTAAGTGAGTAATTACCCTACAGCAGCTACATCATAGGTTTAATTTCAGGATTACACAGGAATGAAGAAGAAATGTTCTTTGTAGTGTTTTGGTTTTTATTTGTTTTTTATTGTTTTTTTTACTCTTGCCAAAGAAACGAAAGTCTTGCAAGCATTGCACATGACTGCTGCAGAAAAGGGTGACCAACACATCAACATGATGGCTACTGATTGGCTTCACTGGTCACGTGCTGAACCCCCTAAAGAGCAAGCAAAGAGACTGTTAGATGACATCTGGTGGTGGAAAACCCCATTGAGCAATTTTTAAGAATGTCTGATGTTTTGGATCTTAATCTTGTTGAAAATTCTGATATGAAGTCCTGAATCACATATTGAACTCTTCACATTTGAAAGATATCAGATTTTGGGGAATGGTTGGTTGCACTGCCATCTATTAAGGTTGAGAGGGGCGGTGATGTAGTTGTAGGATAACTTTAGTTTGCAAGTTTATTGCATTTTGTTTCAAAATCTATGAGCCTCCATTATGACAACAATGTAATTATAGGGGGTCTCGAGAAGGGAGGAAACAGTTTTATGAAGCACTGAAAAGCATTTATGAACACAACGATTTGAAAACCAGTCTAAAAATTTATCTCAGGGGTCTAACAAGATCCAGAGGTAGCAATTGTTCCACGGCCTAGGGTCCTGAAGGGCCTGAGAACAGAAGAAGAGACTAATATTATCAATAGCGCCTTATAAAGTAGATGGTGGTGGACCAAGCTTTGTTCACAGTTTGGACACTGGAGCTTCACTCTACACCTTTGCCTTAGGATAGGGTCACACCAGCGTATTTTCTTTCATGTGAGAGAATCTGACTGATTATGCAAATCACACTCTCATCAAACTCTGATCAGACACTATCATGGCCGAGTGTCAGCATAGTGTTATCCAATTTTCTCAGACGAGAAGAAGATGGAGAAAAAAATGTCTCCACCTTCCCAATTCTGTCAGTCCATGAAAATAGGACTGCACTCAAACCTCATTGACTATCATGGCCGAGTGCGATCTGATGATCGGATTCAACTCTGTGCACTGCCCCATAGAAAAACATGGGTTCAGGATCGATTCAATGTTTTGTCGGATCACACTTAGAACGAAAATACGGCCATGTGCACAAGCCCTTGTCCTTATTTATCTTATTTCACTGGCTTTTTTTTGTTTCAGATTGGGTCTTACTTTGGGAGCGTCCTCACCACAGTGGATGTCAATGATGATTCACTCACTGATATCCTGCTCGTTGGTGCACCAATGTATATGGGAAGTGAAAAGCAAGAGCAAGGAAAAGTCTATGTATATAGAATTGATAAGGTAATACATGAGCATCTAGAGGTTGTTGGGGAGAAGATATCTACTATTCATACATGTATTTAAGTATGTACATAGCTATATGTATAGGCATACGTTTATATACACTGCACAAAAGCCATAGTTGTTGCCTTTATACACTGTACAGGGTGGGCCATTTATATGGATACACCTAAATAAAATGGGAATGGTTGGTGATATCAACTTCCTGTTTGTGGCACATTAGAATATGGGAAGGGGGAAACTTTTGAAGATGGGTGGTGACCATGGCGGCCATTTTGAAGTCGGTCATTTTGGATCCAACTTTATTTTTTTTCAATGGGAAGAGGGTCATGTGACACATCAAACTTATTGAGACTTTCACAAGAAAAACAATGGTGTGCTTGGTTTTAACGCAACTTTATTCTTTCATGAGTTATTTACAAGTTTATGATCACTTATAAAATGTGTTCAAAGTGCTGCCCATTGGGGGGGCATGGCCTGAGCTGGCGATGGTGTAACACGCACAGCCAAGGATCTCTGAGGAGGCATCTCCTAAAGCAACAAATTAAGCAAAAGAAAATCGCTCTCTTCGATAACCCACGGAAGGATTGTTTTCTCGTTACTCAGAGGTACATTCTGATACCCCTTGTCTGAGCTTTGGACATTAAAAAAGACATTTTTGAAATCTGAGGCCTTTTCCCACCATTTTACTGCAAGGTGACACCATTTTGAACCGTGAGTGAAAAAATCCTTTCCCTGCTCCCTTCAATACCCACCGGCTTTCCTTGTCCTCAGAAAAAGTATCTCCACGCTTGTCTACCACATTTTAAAGATTTTTATTGTCTTTTGGAGATATTTTTTTACAAAAATCCTGTCATATACCAGCTGATTGGCGGAAGGATGCAAAATAGTCCCCACCCTGTGCCTAATCTGACAGGATTTCTCTCGTTGCATAATTAAAAGACATTGACTTTTTTTTTGGAATCTCCTCTTGTCTGTTTTAGACCCTTTGGAAGTCCCAGGGTGTCCTAATTTAGCTATATTCCCCTGCTTTGCGCGAGGCTGCGGGAGCTATAACGGCTGCGGAGGGATCTCTTTCATCTCAACATCCTGTCTCAAGTACGCCATTTTCCTGTCATAACAGATCTGTGAGGCGGAAGGACACAAAATAGACCGTGATTTGTGCCTATTTCTATGTTACCTCCGCTCCCCACCGCTCCTGTGCGGCTCCACTGGGGTGATCTGCCTTTCTTCAGCGGTGCCGTGTATCAGCTGCCGGCTCCCCTGTTGCATATTTTATAAGCGGGGACTGACGTCACTGAGCTCTGTGTGAAGACTAGCCGCCTGTCACGGCTGCATTTAAAGTCACAGGGAGCGCGTCTATATCGGTGCGCAGTTAACCCCTTCATGACCAAGCCTATTTTGACCTTAAAGACCAGGCAATTTTTTGCAATTCTGACCAGTGTCCCTTTATGAGGTAATAACTCAGGAACGCTTCAACGGATCCTAGCGATTCTGAGAATGTTTTTTCCTGACATATTGGGCTTCATGTTAGTGGTAAATTTAGGTCGATTATTTTTGCTTTCATTTGTGAAAAAATCAGAAATTTGGCGAAAATTCCGCAATTTTCAAATTTTGAATTTTTTTTCTGTTAAACCAGAAAGTTATGTGACACAAAATAGTTACTAAATAACATTTCCCACATATCTACTTTACATCAGCACAATTTTGGAAGCAAAATATTTTTTTGTTAGGAAGTTATAAGGGTTAAAAGTTGACCAGCGATTTCTCATTTTTACAATAAAATTTACAAAACCATTTTTTTTAGGGACCACCTCACATTTGAAGTCACTTTGAGGGGTCTATGTGGCAGAAAATACCCAAAAGTGACACCATTCTAAAAACTGCACCCCTCAAGCTACTCAAAACTACATTCAAGAAGATAATTAACCCTTCAGGTGGTTCACAGGAACTAAAGCAACGTGGAAAGAAAAAAAGGACATTTTAATTTTTCCAACAAAAATTTTCATTTAGCAACTATTTTTTCATTTTCACATGGTCAACAGGATAAAATGGATCCTAAAATTTGTTGGGTAATTTCTCCTGAGTACACCGATACCTCATATGTGGTCATAAACCACTGTTTGGGCGCACGGCAGGGCTCAGAAGGGAAGGAGCACCATTTGACTTTTTGAATGGAAAATATGCTGGAATATTTAGCGGTTGCCATGTCACGTTTGGAGAGCCCCTGTGTGCATAAACATTGGAGCTCCTCCACAAGTGACCAAATTTTGGAAACTAGACCCCCCAAGGAACTTATCTAGATGCATAGTGATCACTTTGAACCCCCAGGTACTTCACAAATTGATCTGAAAAAAAAAAAAAGTACTTTTTTTCACATAAATTTTATTTTAGCCTCAGTTTTTTCATTTTCACATGGGCAACAGGATAAAATAGATCCTAAAATTTGTTAAAAAATTTCTCCTGAGTACATCGATACCTCATATGTGGTCATAAACCACTGTTTGAGCGCACGGCAGGGTCCGGAAGGGAAGGAGCACCATTTGACTTTTTGAATGGAAAATTAGCTCCAATCGTTATCGGACACCATGTCGTGTTTGGAGAGCCTCTGTGTACCTAAACATTGGAGCTCCCCCACAAGTGACCCCATTTTGGAAACTAGACCTCCTAAGGAACTTAACTAGATGTGTATTAAGCACTTTGAACCCCCAAGTGCTTCACAAAAGTTTATAACACAGAGCAGTGAAAATAAAAAAAAAAATTTTTTCCTCAAAAATGATTTTTAGCACACTATTTTTAATTTTCACAAGGGTAACAGGAGAAATTGGACCACAAAAGTTGTTGTCCAGTTTGTCCTGAGTATGCTGGTACCCCATTTGTGGGGGGGAACCACTGTTTGGGCACACGGCAGGGCTCAGAAGGGAAGGAGCGCCATTTGACTTTTTGAAACGGCAAATTACTTCTAATCGTTAGCGGACACCATATCGTGTTTGGAGAGCCCCTGTGTGCCTAAACATTGGAGCTCCCCCACAAATGACCCCATTTTGGAAACTAGACCCCCTAAGGAGCTTATCTAGATGCATAGTGAGCACTTTGAACCCCCAAGTGCTTCACAAAAGTTTATAGCGCAGAGCCATGAAAATAAAAAAATATTTTTTTTTCCTCAAAAAATTATTTTTTAGTGCACAATTTTTTATTTTCACAAGGGTACGAGGATAAATTAGACCCCAAAAGTTGTTGTCCAGTTTGGCCTGAGCACACTGGTACCCCATATGTGGGTGGGGACCACTGTTTGGGCACACAACAGGGCTCGGAAGGGAAGTAGTGACATTATGAAATGCTGACTTTGATGGAATAGTCTGCGGGCACCATGTAACATTTGCAGAGCCCCTGATGTACCTAAACTGTGGAACCCCCCCAAAAGTGACCCCATTTTGGAAACTAGACCCCCCAAGGAACTTATCTAGATGTGTGGTGAGCACCTTGAACCCCCAAGCGCGTCACAGAAGTTTATAATGCAGAGCCGTGAAAATAAAAAATATTTTTTTTTCCTCAAAAAAAGATTTTCAGCCAGCAATTTTTTATTTTCACAGGGGTAGCAGGATAAATTGGACCCCAAAAGTTGTTGTACAGTTTGTCCTGAGTACACTGGTGCCCCATATATGGGGGGAACCATTGTTTGGGCACACATAAGGGCTCGGAATGGAAGTAGTGACGTTTTGAAATGCAGACTTTGATGGAATGGTCTGCGGTCATCGTTACGTTTGCAGAGCCCCTGATGTGCCTAAACAATAGAAACCCCCCACAAGTGACCCCATTTTGGAAACTAGACCTCCCAAGGAACTTATCTAGATGCCTGGTGAGCATTTTGAACCCCCTAGTGCTTCACAGAAGTTTATAACACAGAGACGTGAAAATAAAAAAAAAAGGGTACCAAGAGAAATGAGACCCCCAAAGTTGTTGTACAATTTTTCCTGAGTATGCTGATACCCCATATGTTGGGGTAAACCATTGTTTGGGCACACGTCGGGGCTTGGAAGGGAGGGAGCACCGTTTGACTTTTTGAACGCAAAATTGGCTGGAATCAATGGTTGCACCATGTCGCGTTTGGAGACCCCCTGATGTGCCTAAACAGTGGAAACCCCTCAATTCTAACTTCAACCCTAACCCTAATCCCAACTCTAACCACAAGCCTAACCCTAATTCCAACCCTAACCCTAATTCCAACCCTAACCCTAATTCTAACCCTAATTCCAACCCTAACCCTAATTCCAACCCTAACCCTCTTTCCAACCCTAACCCTCTTTCCAACCCTAACCCTCTTTCTAACCCTAACCCTAACCCTCTTTCCAACCCTAACCCTCTTTCCAACCCTAACCCTCTTTCCAACACTAACCCTCTTTCCAACCCTAACCCTAACCCTCTTTCCAACCCTAACCCTAACCCTAATGGAAAAATAAAAATAAAAATAATTTCTTTATATTATTAGTTGATCCTGCCTATGGGGGTGATAAACGGGGGGTTTATTTACATTTCATTCTATTTTGATCACTGTGAAAGTGATCAAAATGAATGAATGGAAATTGGAGCCGGCGGGCGCACTGCGCATGCGCCCGCCATTTTCCAATATGGCGGCGCCCATGGTCCGGGACCGCGGGACACCGGGAGCCATAACGGCACTCGGTGAGTACCAGGAGGTGGGAGGGGGGGCGATCGGAAGCCGGGGGAGCGGAGGGAAGGCGGGGGGGAGATGATGACAGCGGCGGCACATCGCCGCTGTCATTCAGTGGTGGGGGGCAGATCGCCCCCGTTAATGGGTGGGGGGGTCAGATCGCTGTCACCAGTCATGTCCGATGCTACAGCAGCGTCGGACATGGCTGGATTGTAATATTTCATCAATTTTCATTGATGAAATATTACTATCGCTCTGATTGGCTGTTTCACTTTTAACAGCCAATCAGAGCGATCGTAGTCACGTGGGGGCGAAGCCACGCCCCCTATTCTGAAGAACAAAGCCCCCTGTATCTACGGGTCGGGTGACCTTTCAGTGACCTAGGTCACCCGACCCGCAGGGGGGCTTTAAAGTCATGAAGCCACATAGGCGTCACTGGTCAGATTTGCACCAGTTTTCATGACGCCTATGTGGCGTCATTGGTCGTGAAGGGGTTAATAAAGGATTTTACTGTATGCATCATACAATATTAAAAGTGCCATCTGATTCTGTGGTGTATCTCATTCCTCACGGTCCCTTTTATAAAAAGGCATAGGAAGACACAAGAATTTTCTATATTTTTAACGTTTATTCAGTATAAACATCACCAATTATATAAATTCTCTCTAATGTAATCCCTACAAGGCAGGATTCAAAAAAGGGCACAGGATGAGTCACAAGGCTACTCCAGTGTCCAAATCAATGAAAGTGTCTAATACGACTCTTCAAAAAGTACAAAAAATTTCAGGATTCTTACAATCCTCACTATAAAGATCAAGTGGATATCGTTAACCCATTTAAGGCCAGATCTCCTCATAAAGAGGTCATGGATACATCTCTCTCATCAAAAAGGAAAAATCCTGGTAAAACTTCTGAAAAATTCACATCGCCAGCCGACGCTTCAAGTCCTGAGTCTGGAGATAATTCACCAAACTTTTCGCCGGAAAGGTCAAAATTTAAGATGGATAACACCAATCCTTCTCCTTCCCAAAATCTGGATGTTATATCCATACACTCTTACATGGATTCTCTCGCCCAGAAAATCACGTCCAGTATGTCTCAATCATTTGAAAAACAAAATAAAATTTTACAGTCCACCTTGGATAAATTTAGCAGCAGGTTAGACAACCAGGAAAAATGGCTAACTGTAGTGGAAGAACACACTGATGATTTATCAAAAGACACCCATGACCTCAAATCTGAATTTCACAGACTTAAAATTAAAGTTGCGGATATAGAAGACAGGAACAGACGAAACAACTTAAAAATAAGAGGAATACAAGAATCTATCTCACCGGATAAACTAGAAGACTTCGTCAAGACAATTTTCAAAAAATTACTACTGACACTTACAGACCAAGATCTCATCATAGATAGGATCCACAGACTTCCCAAACCACGGAATATCGATAAAGATCTACTTAGAGATACCATCTTAAGGGTACACTTCTTCAAGATTAAGGAAAAAATTCAACAAAAGGTTAAAGATCTAGGAGGTTTTACAGAACCCTATGCTCACCTTCAGCTATTTACGGATCTTTCAAAGGAAACGATTGAAGGAAGAAAGTCTTTTAAGCCAATCACTTCCACCTTGAGGGAAAATAATATCCCCTATAAATGGGGCTTCCCACTTAAACTTTTGATAATCTACAAAGGAAAGACGACTGTCCTATTCTCACCTAAAGAAGGAAGAGATTTCCTGTCCTACTACAGGATACCTGACCGCCATAGAATCTCCAACTCTCAAGACCCTGGGCCCTCGTCAGAGAAGGGATGATCCAACGGCGAGACCTGGCCAATATATTTACTCATCTTGTTATAAGGCCTCTCTACACTTCTTAATTATTTGGTCAAAGTATTGTACTATACTGCTTATTATTCTTCTTTCCACAGGTTTTCTCACTTCTCTACTACTTTATGGACTCATATATCACATGAGATTATTTTCCTTCTGGGAATAGTGTTGTTATGCCAAGGGATGCCTCAATGGGATCCATACACAATCTTACCCCACTAAGGAATTAGAGCCTTCCGGATCGGCTCTTCCTGAAGGACAATTTTGTTCTTATTGTTTTTGTGTCTCTTTTGTTTTTGATTTCAAATAGGTATATAGTTAGAGGTTTTTGGACAACTAAGTACTACAAAGGTAGGTGCACTCTGGTTTCTGCATTTCCTCTACCCCACTTCATACGAACCCAGCCATTCTTGTAACATGAAAATAAAATTCGTATCATACAATGTCAGGGGGCTAAATAGCCCTTGGAAGAGATTTTCCATTGGTAGGGAGATTAACGGGATGCATCCTGAGGTTGTATGCCTTCAAGAAACCAAGTTCAAAAAAGACAACCACCCTTCTATAAATCTCAAAAATTTCCCTTTTGTATTTGAATCTTGTGGCCCACGAAAGAAAGCTGGGGTTTTAACCCTGATTAGTAACTCAATTTACTTTGAATTGCTTTCTGAAGTAAAAGACGAAAAAGGACATTATCATATTCTCCTGTGCAAATTGAACGGCCAAACCTTCACAATAGTTAATACTTAAGTTCCCACCATCAGACAAATTAGCTTCCTGAATAAGCTAATGAAAAAATTAGACACCTTACGATCAGGAACCCTACTTTTGTTAGGGGACTTTAATATGGTGCCAGATGGTGTACTAGACTCCACCTCTCCCAGCAGACAAAAAAACGCAACGCAATCCTTGAACAGCTGAATTTATAATCATGAGCTATTCGACTCATTCCGCTGTTTGAACACCACATCTAAAGAATTTACTCATTTTTCTGATGGCCATCAGTTAACATCTAGAATAGATCTGATACTCACAGATGTCTTCTCCTTGCCAAGGTTCTCCTCCAGCTCCATACTTAATAAATCTATTTCAGATCATTCCCGGTAACTGCAGAACTGATAATAGGGTCCCCAATTCATCCCCAATTCATGCAGAAATTCAACTCCTCTCTGCTTCATAACCCCACCATCAAATCTGAAATCAGCTCAGCCTTACAAAATTATTTTAGTGAAAACGAATCAAACCTCCTCAATCCGTTTACCTATTGGAATGCTCACAAGGCGGTGTTGAGGGGAGTCTTGATTCAAATTTCCTCCAGACAAAAAAAAATTAATAGGGATAAAATCCTTACCCTACAACAGTCTATTAAATCTAAAGAAGAGGAACTATGTTGATCCTCTGTTTCCTCTAACAAACAAGCTGTATTATTAGAACTTACTGATCTCAGGTTGCAGTTAAGGAAAATCATATTCAATTTTTACGACTCAGCTATTAGATCAGCAAAATGCAAACATTACTTATCTATAAATCGCCCTTCAAAATACATGTCAAACAGAATTAAGAATGTACGGAAATGGAATAGAATTGACAGTATAACTTGCTCTAATGGTACATCCCTGGTCCACCCTAAAGATATTGTAGGAGCTTTTGCCGATTATTACAAAAATCTGTACAATATCAACCAAGACCACCACAATATGCAGCCATCTACCTCAGAGATTGGATCATTTCTTTCCAGCATTAACCTTCCAAAGCTTAACCCTGAAGACTTATCATTTTTGTCTTCTCCCTTCAATGAACAAGAAGTCCTAGATACCATAAACAAACTTAAAATATTCAAATCACCCGGCCCAGACGGGTTTAGTAATGATTATTTCAAGTCTTTTAGTAATATATTAACCCCCCACCTTGTCAAAGTATTTAACTCAGCTTTCCAAACAGGTCAATTTCCTAAAGAGATGCTGGAAGCGACAATTATCGTAATCCCAAAACCAAATTCTGACACTAGCCAAATTTTTAATTATAGACCTATATCCCTCATCAATACAGACGTAAAAATTTATGCAAAGATCCTGGCCAGTAGACTAAAGCCCCCGTTACACACTGCGATATCGCTAGCAATATCGCTGTAAAGTCACCGATTTTGTGACGTTACAGCGATATTGCTAGCAATATCGCTGCATGTGATACTTACCTCTGACAGGCTCCCCCGCTGGTTATCGCTGATCGCGCGAGAAGCTGCTGGACCATTTCTCGTCGGCCACTTCCTGCGGCGCTTCCTGCTGTGACGACGAGCGACGTGTGGAGCCGGGCGGGAGGACGCAGGATCGCCGCGTCTGACAGGTAAGTAGCGATCCCCGTCCCCAGCGATGTCGCTGGTGAGATCTGCCTGTGTGGCAGCTCACTAGCGACCACCTAGCGATGTACCAGCGATCCTGACGGCGCCATATCGCTAGTCGGGATCGCTGGTACATCGCTAGGTGTAACGGTACCCTAAATCAATTCCTCCCGAGTTTAATTTCCAATGATCAGTTAGGCTTCATCAAAGGAAGACAATCCATAGATGGTATGAGAAGACTCATTAACATAATTAAGCTTATTTCCTCGAACAAACTCAGGGCCATTGTTATCTCTCTTGATGCTGAGAAAGCGTTCGACCGCCTTAATTGGTCATATCTCGAAGCAACTCTCAAAAAATTTAGAATGGCTTCTCAGATCACGAGAGGTATTATGGCTTTGTACTCCAGCCCTGGTGCGAGGGTTTATTCCAACAATCATCTTTCCTCTACGTTTAATAAAGCTAATGGGACCAGACAGGGTTGCCCATTGTCACCATTGTTTTTTGCATTAGCTATTGAACCTCTGGCCCAACTAATCAGGAACAGCACAAAGATCTCGGGAATCAAAACTTTGCACAGATATTTTAAAATTGCGTTGTATGCAGACGATATTATTCTTACCCTCACAGATCCAAGCAACTCTATCTCTGCCTTACAAACCTTAATCCAGACTTTTGCTAAAATCTCTTATTTTAAAATAAACGACTCAAAATCCAAAATACTTGGCTTTAACCTAGGATCAGACCAAGAGGAAATTGAGGGCCTCTCACCTTGGGGGTGGGCCACTGATGGGCTGACATATCTAGGCCTAAAATTCGTCAAAAACATAAACTCTCTAATAAAAATAAACAGAGCTGCTTACTAAAAAGCTTTTTAATGAATTCCGTACATCTAGAGATGATGGGCTTTCTTGCTGGGGAAGAATCATGATGGTCAAGTCGTATATTTTCCCAAAAATCCTATACCTACTTCGCTCACTGCCTTTAAAAATACCCACTTCCTCTCTCACAAACCTTCAAGCCTCATTAAACTCTTTTATATGGAATAACAAAAGACCCAGAATAGCAAAAAATATTCTATACAACTATAAATCTTATGGTGGAGCTGGTTCTCCAAATATTACGGCCTATTACATTGCAAATTTAGTCAAACAAAGTTCATACTGGTGGCCTCATGATACCACACCAGCTTGGAATGAACTAGAACTGTTCGTTAATAATTGTAAACCTCTTCACCTACTAATTCTGAACCAACTCCTTCATAAAAAATTAATTACAAATTCTCATCCGATTTTTCAAGCTATTTCTGAAGCTTGGAAAAAATTTTCTGCTCCAAAAAGAGGCTCTAACAAAGAAGTCACAGTAAAAAATCTGGCTTTATTAGTTAACTTTCAAGCATCTAATCAGACCATTGACCCCATTTGGTCTGAACCTGGACTTAAAAAAATTAAAGATTTATACTATGGCGTTACTTGTACACCTTACAATAAACTCAGGGAAAGATTTCAATCTACTGCCCCTGTTTTCTTACAATATGTTATCCTCAAAGACATAATCCATGTGTTCCTTACTATCTACCCAAGAATCTCTGAACCGGCAATTAACCTTATTTGTAATATAGATCATAATATTTTTTGGAGTTTTGAATACACGTACAAATGGTGTAACAATAGCTTTGAAGCGGTAAAGACTCAAAATATTGTCAAATGGGAAACCGAATTGCACATGACAATTGACCCTTCTGACCTTGAACAGGCATGTACCCTCTCGTATGCCTCTTCCATTTCCTTATCACTACAAGAGACCCACTTCAAGCTTTTAACGAGATAGTATTATACCCCTGTTAGACTTCATAGAATCAACCCTGACAATTCTCCGCTCTGTTGGAGGGGTTGTGGAAGGCCAGGAAATTTCTTGCATATATTTTGGCAATGTCCCAAAATTGTTCCCTTTTGGAGAAAGATTTCTAACCTTATCGATTTTATCCTAGGAACACGACTTATTTTGTCTCCTCGTCTGGCCCTTCTTTCTCTGGACGCAGACAAAGTTGATACTTCTAACAGGCTATTGATTATACACATTTTACTAGTCTCCAAACATAGTATTGCCTTTCTTTGGAAAAACCCAAAACCCCCACAAATTAATGAAATTATAGACAAACTTAGCCTTCATCATTCTTTTGAATTGAAATTTGCGAATGTGCATGATCAATTTGCTAAATATTCTAGATAATGGTCTAGATGGCTGGAGTTGTTCTCTTAAGTCTTCACCCAGAGTGCACCTGCCTAAGGCCCCTTGTGTTTGGGTCTTTGGAACAGATGTATTAATATATTATATGCTTAAATACCTACCTTTGTAATAATTCACTGCATAATATGCTTCTGCATTAACTTGTTTCATTTTATGTCTTCTTTATATTTGGACTTTATTGTCCTTCCTTTTTCCTTCTTTCCTTTTACATTTCCCCCCCCCCTTTTTTTCCCCATCTTTCCTCCCCCATCCTCCCCATTTATTGAAACTCAAATAAAACATTTGGAAAGCAAAGTGTTGCCCATTGTGTTGGATTGTCAATGTTTGTGGCCTACAAACAGCCCCTCAAACAGTATGATATTCACCATGGCCCCTATCCAGTAGGGTCACCAAAGCCCCCCGTATAATGACCTCCACAGCCCCTTATACAGTATTATTTCATGGCCCAAACACACAGCCCCGCATTTCATGGCTCCCGCACAGCATCTCATTTCATGAACCCCCCGGCACAACCTCTCATTTTATTCCCCCCATCTGCACAGCATATCATTTAACTGCCCTCCATAGGCACAGCATCTCATCTTATTCTCCCAATCTGCACAGCCCCTCAGTTTATTCCCCCCATCTGCACAGCCCCTTAGTTTATTCCCCCTATCTGCTGAGCCCTTCATTTTATTGCCCCTCATCAACACAGGCCCTCCATTTTTTCTATTAACCCCGTCTGCACAGCCCCTCATTGTATGCCCCCTCTGCACAGTAATGTAAGTACAGCCGTTGGTGCTAGACGGCACAATGACGTGACTCTATCGCACCATTCGGATTCAACTGTGAGCACCATCTCCAAAAAGGCGCAGGCCAAACGTGGCCTGCGTATTGCTGGAGCTCCCAGCGGAGAAAGGGAGATTATAGCTCCTTTACTCCTGTTCTGGGTGGCGCACACAGCAATTGTATTCGCATCTGACAGATGTGAATACAATTGAGGGCAGTGAGGGAGCCTGTGCCCCAGCCGTCACTGCACTGAATGTCTGCGGCTGCAGGAAGGAGCCAGGCGGTGCAGCCATTCACCAATTCTTTTTAACATACTTCCCCCCTCAGGAAGGCAAGAGGTGGTGCCCTAGGCAGGTGACTGCCCTGCCTACCACTTGTCACGGCCCTGGTTATGACCGATTGCATAACTGATGCAAATGAAAGCAGATGGAACCTATTGATAACTATGGGATCCATCTGGTGTCCATCTTTTGGACAGTATAAAAAAAACATAATGCAGAACTATTTCTTGCATTCTAAAAATTGAGACATGACGGAACCTGGACAGACACCATTATAATCAATAGGTTCCTTCTGCAACCGTTAACATCAGTTATGCAAGAAATCTGCTTTTGACATTAATTCCATTTTCCTATTCCTAGAAAAGGAATGATAAAAGTGTGATTGTAGTCTGGTTGTGTATGTACTGACTGTGGAGTAGATGAATTCAGATATTTTGTGTTCGCAGAAAACATTCAAATTTGAAATGACTTTGGAACCTCGGAACCAAACTTGTAAAGACGACGCTAAGAACGAGCCGTGCGGCGCACGCTTCGGGACAGCAATAGCTTCAATCAAGGACCTCAACCTTGATGGATTTAATGATGTGGCCGTAGGAGCTCCATTAGAAGGAGATCACAGAGGAGCTGTATATATTTATCACGGAAGTAGGAAATCTATAAAGAGAGACTATGCGCAGGTATGTGTAAAATCTAATCACCTCACTGGGACAGGTCTAACAAGAAAAGACATAAGTTTATTGCTAATTTTATAAAATAAACCTATCATGAATGCACATTCCTTTAGGGTTCATTCACTTTTACAAGTAGTGATGTGACTCAAGCATATAATAACTATGGTGACCTGTAAGGTTCTTATGACCACAATTGGGCAAAGGATAGCGATCACTCTCAGGCTGCTTTCACATATCAGTTGTTTTACATCAGTCGCAATCCGGCTATTTTTGAAAAAACGGATCCGGCAAAGGATGCCGCCGGATCCGTTTTTTTCTCATAGACTTGTATTAGCGATGGATTGCGACGGATGGCCGCACGTTTCATCCATCGTTCGCCGGATCTGTCTGGTGGCCGGAGACAACGGACAAAGTAACTTTTCTGTCTCCATCGACAAACCACGGATCCGGCGCCGTCCGTCGTTTGCTAGAATGGAAGCCTATGGGCTACGGATCCGTCGCTGTCCATCAAATGACGGAATCCAGCGTCGGATTCCGTTTTTTTAAAATGAGCATGCTCCAATTATTACCAGGTAGGGCAGTCGAATCCGGTGAAAAAACAAATCCGTCACATCAGTTTTTCAGCTGACGGATTGTGGCTGTTGCCAAAAAACAGATATGTGAAAGCAGCCTCAGTCCACCCTTGATCATTAACATACAGATCTGGTCCCAAATCTTGGCTCATTTGAATAACATCGTAAAAAAAGAGACCCCAGTCTAGACTGCTCTTGGCTTGTCAAGTGAAAAGCATATTTACCAAAATCAATACTGGTCAAAAGCTTATTTTTATGGTACGGATGGTCACCTTGAGTGTACAGTCATGGCCAAAAGTTTTGAAACAGAAAAAAATGTTGTCCACAGGCAAACAGAACAACTCACCTCACCTGTATCATTAACATCTTAAATGCTGTCTTTGTATGCATATGATTTTTTAATAAAGAACATGAGTTCATCCTGGTGGAGGGAATGCCAACCTTTTCTTCAGTGACATAAATTTTGGTTTTCACAAAGTTTGCTAATTCAATATGTTTAGATCTTTTAGTTGAATGTTATTATGATTACTTATATACAACTATAAGGCTGTGTGCACACGCTGCGGATTTTGCTGCGGTGTACAGTAGCATGACTCCCTATGGGAATCAAAAACCGCAATGCAGACGGTGCGGAATTTTCCGCGCGGATTATCTGCGGTTTTCAATCCGCAGAAAAAATTGACATGTCAATTCTTTCTGCGGATTCTCCTGCGGTTTGCCATCTCCTCCATTGAGGAGATGAAAAACCGCAGGGCAAAACCGCAGAGCAATCCGCAGGTAAAACCGCAGGTATTTTGACCTGCGGTTTCACCTACGGATTTTACAAAATCTGCGCGGATGGATCCGCACCTAATCCGCAGCGTGTGCACACAGCCTAATCATGTCAAAGGTTTTTACAGTTTTATTCACAAATACAAAGTTTATGTAAAGACTCGATATTTATAGTGCTCACTGTTATTTTTCAAGACAGCTTCAATTTGCCCTTACCTGCTGGGTATCACCTTCTAGGCCAAATACTAACTGATGGCAGCTCATTCTTGCTTGGAGTTTAAAAAACCTAAAGAAATGAACTGGGATACAAACTGGTGTGCATGCAGCATTTAGACACACGTTCACACTGGCCACTGAACTGAAAAAAACAGACAGAATCATAAGTAAATACCCTGCAGTAAATAAATAAACAGCAATAGTGCATGAAAATAATATATGGTACTTAGTTAACATAATTTTTATTACAAAAATGCAAAAGCCATCCCACCACTTCGTGGTGACCCCAATTGGGACAGTCCTAAGTCTAATATTAAAAACCTTACTGTTTGCCAAGAGACCAGCTAGTAGACGCTCAGCCATGGAGAACCACATGAATATAAAGTCTAGCCAAAGAAAAGACAGGCATTGCACATGGTGCAAACAGACTGTGCTTGGAATTTAACAACATTTCTATGCTTTTGTTTGTCCATCTACTTTTTGAGGATTGCCCACAGGTTCTCATTGGGAGATTCCTAGCCATGAGCTCGAAAAGTCAGTGTTTTCTTCTGAACCACTAGTTACCACTTTTGCCTTATGTGCTCTGTCATGCTCAAAAAAATGCATTGTTCTTTGTCAAATTGCGCCTTGATGGTTGGGAGAAGTTGCTCTTAGGGTCCCGTCACACTAAGCGATCTCGCTAGCTAGATCGCTGATTTTGTGACACATCAGCGATCTCGCCAGTGAGATCGCTGTGTGTGATGGAGGATCAGCGACCGGCCCCCCTGCCCGTTATCGCTGATCATGCTCGAGCGGCCTGGGCCGTTTTTCCATCTCTGGTCTCCCGCTGCTCAGAGTCCAAAGCTACAATGTAACAATATAGTTTATTGAAAAAGCATGGTGGAAACAAGACAAACAGGCTTAAAATAAATAGAATGAGATAGCATAATCATCGTCACCTGATACAAAAAGCACCCTGCACAAAAGTAGGTGTCAAGCCAAACGAGGGTGTGTATAAATTAACACAACAAGGGCAGGCAGAAAGACACTGAGGACAAATGAACACCCTCCAGAATCCACATTTCAAATGTGACATTCCATGTGGATGCGATCAACATGAATAATAAAGTGAAGTGAGGGGCACAAAATCCATTGGTTAAGGTACTAAGCCCTGGATGTTCACAGTGTGTAAAACATACCCATCATTGCAGCTTTAAACCCACCGCTGTGCAGGAGAGCCCCGACACACGTTTCGCGGTATAACCGTTTCCTCGGGTCGTTTTAATTAAAATTGTGAGAGAGCCCCCTCTATGGATGAAAGGTAACTGCACACATGAATGTTGTCAGGAGGTTTTCTGATGGCATGACATAGGACTCATGGTAGCGCTCAACTCATCTTCTCTGGACAATCATTCTTCCAGATGTCCTAAATAGTCTGAAGGTGGCTTCATCAGAGAATTTAACCTTATCTCATTTGTCTGTAGTCCAAACCTTGTGCTTTCTACAGAATATGAGTCTGTGGGAAGTACAGGATTGGATTGCAGCAGACAAGTAGAATGATTGATTCATGTGTGGGGGCTTTTCATCCATGGAGGGGGCTCCCTCACAATTTTTCCTAAGAACACTGCCATGAATAAAGAATAGGATCTAAACCTCCTCCGAGAGCAACTTCTTCCAATGATCGAGGAGTAATTTGGTTATGAACAATGATTTTTCCGGTATGATGGAGACCTTGTCACTAGACAAAAGTGATAACTATGTGGATTGGTGAAAAATACATTGAAATTTTGGGTCTATGACCAGGAAACTCTCTCAATCCGATTGTGAACCTTTAGTCAATCCTTAGAGAAAAAAACATAGAAATTGGTTTAAATTCCAAGAACTTAATTGTAGAACTCAAGAAAAATAAGGGTCTGCGCTGTAAATATTGAGTCTCTTTCAAAAACTTGAAGTATTGGTCAATAAAAGTTTAAAAACATATGAAATGATAAGTGTAAGTCAATAACCATAGAAACATCTTACAAAATATCTAAAACACTGAAGTAGCAAATCCTGTGAAAAACAAAATTTGTGTCGGTCTCAAAATGTTTAGCCGTGACTGTAGAGTTGAAATTGGTCAATTAGAAGCTGCATTAATAATTGAGAATCATCTAGCAACTAGGGGACTTAAAATGGTTACAGGAGATGGGAGTGGTTAGCTCAGCCCTAGTGGATTCTGGGAAAGTTGTTGTTGTGTTCGGGGCCTCCAAGAGAAAGCTGTGTCAGGGAAAGTCTTCTGTCAGACTGGACTGAGATAAGCTATACAGACTAGCTTGTTCAGAGTAGTCAGGGCAGGCAGGAGCAATCTTTGTTTCCTCAAGATAAGAAAGTGAGAGAGCCAAAGTACAGGACTCATCCCCCTCCTGTGCTACTCTGTTAAGACACTGTATGTGGAGCAAAATAGTCTGTGAAAAGACTACCATGTATGTTGCTGGAAGCATTGTATGATGAAAAGTGATTTAGTGTGTTGGAAAGTTACTTGAATAAAACTGTATGATCAACTTCTGCTGGAGCAGTGTAATCTAACTGCATGTCTGATGACTGTGACGTCACATCCACTGCATAAGACTTTGTTTAATTGTCGCCCTGAGTAAAATCCCTTCAGGATTCCAAAGAACTCATGTTCCTTTGTACTAACTATATTGAGTGATGTGCATGCAACAGAAAGCATAACCTATTTTAGTTTTTTCATTATATTTCCCTATTCATACCCTTAATAGCACATTCCATCAGGTGGTGATGGAAAGAAGGTTAAGTTTTTCGGTCAGTCCATACATGGTGAGATGGACTTGGATGGAGATGGCCTAATAGATGTAACGATTGGAGGAGCTGGAGGTGCTACACTTTTTTGGTAAGTACGAATGGCTTTTTTTAACATGCACAGTCCAACTATACCCAGTAGTAAATTTATGAGCTCCACCGGGGACTACAACCAGAAGACAAAATGGAATAATGCCTAGGGGTCTTCACCACCCACGTTATAAAGCTTACTTCCACAAATGTGCTCTGTTTAACAGGTGATATCAATATTTATTAGCAAAGCCCAGAGCTTGAATTCTCTGCCTGCACTATAAGAAATGTAGTGGCCAGTCATGTTTATTGCCGTAGATGACATTATATTCAGTTTTCAGAATCTTTTGACAGTGCTTACAGGATCAGACATGACGAGGTCCAAGATGTCGGAAATTGTGATGTATAGACAGAAAGAGGAGCTGCTGCTGTAGCTGCCTTTTATGTACCTGTGTTGGGCCACAGAGGGTGTCAGATTGTTGGTCAGGATGGCGTAGGAAGGAGATTCTGCAGAGAAAGGCAGTGACCGGAGAAAGCTGTTCCTGTGCAGACGTTTGTGGCCTACAGCTGAATGGCTCAATCCAGTGCCTGTATAAGTGTAAGGGGAATTACCGGAGCTCCGAGACAAGCAGAGCATGGCCTCATGGGTTAGTTCAGAACATCAAGTAGAATTCACTGCAATCAGTAGAACTACACTCTGAAGACATGAGTATTGGGACACCTACAAATTGTACCTACAGGAGCTTTGATGATATCCATTCTAAAGTCATAGACTTTAATATGAAATGTGTCCATTAAAAACAATAACAGCTTCCACTCTTCTGCGAAGGCCTTTTACAAAATTTTAGAGGGTGTCTGTGGGAATTTTTGCCCAATTATTTAAAATAGTATTTCTAAGATTAGACGTTGTGTACTGGGAAAAGTCACGCTGGAATAGAAAATGGCCATCCCCGAAAGTGTTCTCACGTAGTTGGAAGCTACAATTGTCCAAAATGTCTTAAACGTTGAAGCATTTAGATTTACCTTCACTTGAACCAAGGGGACCATGCCGACCCCTGGAAAAAAAAAAGTAAGGCAACCACAAAGAATATATGCGCCCCCCCCCCCTTAGAGGAAGCATTTGCGAAACGGCGCTGTCGGGGTGAGAACACGCTGCTGTGGGACCTGCGTTTTCAGCAATTTATAGGTATTTTCTGCATATGATTTTTGGCATATATTCTTTGAAGTTGTCTTACTTTGTATCCTTAGCTTTTTGCACATTAGCGATTTGCACATATCTTCTCATGCTCCGTCGTGTTGCCTGATTCAGATATGAATATGAAATACTATTGCTACATTTATTTTGAAGCGGTATTTACCCTGTGATTTGTGAGCATATGTATATTGTAGGATATGTTGGTCATTGTATTAGGCTCCATTATTATTTTTTGTCTTTATTGGGCACTTGGCACTTAATTTATCACATTTTGTTTGTGAGCAATCTTTTTTAATACTTTTAGTGCATATATACATTTCTTTGGTACTTACCGAGAGTCCCTTTGGCTGTGTTCTTGGATTTGTGGTTCCAGTACACTTGATGATTTTTTTATCCATATTTTTTTATTAATATTAATAAAGATTCATTTTTTAATCGTATTCTTTTGCATCTCATCGTCCTTTTCTCCAGTTTGTGATTACTTTTCATTGATGGCATAGAAAGTCTACCATGCGAAAGACTCATTCTTACAGCATCAGCTGAGGACTGTGCAGAACTCTGACTCAAACTGACTGTCACTGTGCAGCGTAACATCATCCCACTGTGACGTGCCTTATACGGTGTCTCATAAAGTCTTCTGCTTTTCTCCACACTCACATGCTTGCCAATTGTGACCTCTGCTTAGTAATATTAATGCCTGGACAGCTGTTATCAGTGATAATTGTGCTACTTGCAGTTCCCACATTCTTACTGCCAGATGCTATGGTATGATTTTTTTTTTTCTTTCACATCATCTCATCTCTTGTAATTCCCTTTTTTCCTTTTACCATGCTTTCACTACACTGGAATTAACTCTGTTTTCCATCACAATTCCTATTTTTCTAAATAGGACTGAAAAAGAAATGATGGACACACGTCCAAAGAAAATAGCTGCGCAATATTGGCGGCTTGCATCTGCATGAAGAAGGGAAAAAAATGAATATTTAAAATTGCAGCAGCTGCTAACTGCATTACAACCGTTCTCAATCACTTCTGTCAGCTCTCTTACGCTCTTCTCCTTATCAATTAAATATTTGCATTATTTTATTTTTCTTCACAGGCTGTACATCTCTTCTTCACTGTTGTTCTACAATACACACTGCCTGTAAAATTTGCTTACTGGTTTTTATGGCTTTTTCTCCCTCTTTGGCTAAGTTGTGACCTATGACATCCTCTCATTATTCAGATTTACCTCAAAATGGCTGCTGCATTGCCTATTTCTGCTTTTATACAGGCTGCAATAGTCCCTTCTGATTGGCTATGTCATGCAATCTGATGTGATAGCTCTAAAGCCCCCGTCACACATAACGATGTCCCAGCGATCCCACCAACGATCCGACATGGATGGGATCACTGGAACATCATTAGGCTGATGGCTGGTGAGCTGTCACATAGACAGCCCCAACGATCAGGACCAGCGACGCTGGACGCTGGTTTCCAAGGTAAACATCGGGTATCTAGGAGCCGCGCGACTCCTGGATACCCAACGTTTACCTTGGAAACCAGCATGTACGCCAGTTTCCAAGGTAAACAGCGGGTATCCAGGAGCCGCGCGACTCCTGGATACCCAACGTTTACATTAGAAACCAGCGTCCAGCGTCGCTGATCGCTGGTCTCTCGCTGCCATACTCAGCAATGCGTGCTGGGCAGCGGGAGACCATCGATGGAAAAACGGCCCAGGCCGCTCGAGCACGATCAGTGATACCCGGCAGGGGGGCCGCTCTCTGATCCATGTCACACACAGCGATCTCGCTGGCGAGATCGCTGATGTGTCACAAAATCAGCGATCTCGCTAGCGAGATCGCTGTGTGTGACGGGACCTTAAGGCATTATGGGGAAGCCTGTCTGGCCATGCCTGTGGTCATGTGAGCCATCTCTGGCAGAAGCAATCTTCTGCATTGTGTTAAATAGCAGCAGCTACAGTGGCTTTCAGAAGTATTCACCCCCTTGGCTTTTTACCTATTTTGTTACATACAACTTGAATTTAAATATTTTTGTAATCAGATTTGTGTGTGATGCATGAGTACTAAATAGTCTAAATTGGTGGAGTGAAGTGAGAAAATATAGGCATAAATTAAATTTAAAGGATCAAATAAATAAAAACTGGCATGTGCATCTGTATTCACTCGTTTTGCTATGAAGCGCATAAAAATTTCTGGTGCAAGCAATCACCTTCATAAGTCACATGCTTAGTGAAAGGATGTCCACCTGTGTGCAATCTAAGTGTCACCTGGACTGTCGTTATATACACTTTGCCTTTTCTGAAAAGCCACAGACACTGTAACACCATTAAGCAAGATACACCGCTAACCAAACACCATGAAGACGAAGGAGATCTCAAAGCATGCCAGGGACAAAGTTGTTAAGAAATACAAGTCAGGGTTTGGTGATAAAAATCTCTGATGATCCCCAGAAGCACCATCAAATATATTTTCATAAAATTTAAAGAACATGGTAACAAATCTGCCAAGAGATGGCCACCCACCAAACCTCCCAGCAAGGCAAGGAGATCATTAATTAGAGAGGCAGCACAAAGACCGAAAGGTAATACTGAAGAAGCTGCAGAGTGGAAACTGAAGTATCTGTCCATACGACCACAATAAACCATGCACTCAATAGAGGTGGCCTTTATGGAAGAGTGGGCAGAAAAAAAGCCTCTACTTACACTCAAAAATTGTAAGGCTCATTTTTCGTTTGCCAAAAGACATACAAAAGACATGTATGGAGCAGATGAGACCAAAATTGAACTTTTTTACCACCAAGGTACACACTATCTTTGGCTCAAAACCAATACAGCTTATCACCCCAAGAACACCATCCCCACAGTGAAAGATGCTGGTAGCAGCATCATGCTGTGGGGATGCAGGGCCAAGAAAAATGTTCTAGTCAAGGAGGAGTAGTTGGATGGTGTGAAATACAGGGATATTATTGAGTAAAACCTGTTTCAGTCTGTCAGTGATTTGAGGCCGGGGGGAGGTTCATCTTCCAACAAGACAATGACTCAAAGCAACACTGGAGAAGTTTAAGGGGAGACATAGATGTTTTGGAGAGAATCTGTGGTTAGATTTGAAGGTTGCTATTTACCAGATGAAACCATACTTTGAAGGAGGTAGAGCAGTTTTTTCCCTTCCCCATGACAGCACCGCACATGAGAAATGGTATCCGCCCCCAGGAACAGGAAACCTGTAGCAGAGATAAAAGAAGGGGGCGGCACCTCTCTTCTCAGTTTGGTTTCCTGTTCCTGCAGGTGCCTGTGGCAGGTCTCATACCTCCAGGGGGATCCCCCTCTGATGAAGTCCTGTCTGGAGGCCGAGGTCCATATGGGGGGAAAGACAGCTGGGCGCGGTGGCGGGCACCTGTAATCCCAGCCAAGGGGGGACTGTCAGTGCCGCGCATTCCCCCCGCTGGATGCCCCGGTGGCTGCTCCTGTCTGGAGGCTGGGCTGGGAGGAGGCGTGCCCATCACGACGTTGGCGCAGACTGAATAGGGGACAGCTTCCGGTCGCACTGGAAGTGACATCACACGCCGGGGGCAGCTGGTGTACTGGACACTTCCGGGAGGGAGATGATCCAGGAGCGCGCACACAGCTCCCCCATTATAATGAAACAAGGCGCAGGCGGTGGCAGCAGCTGGTAAAGCATGGCGGACACCGTACCTGAAGTGCAAACAACAGAGGAAGACCTGGAGGCTACCGTAGTACCCAGGGGGTATGGGTGAGTGCCTTTGTAAGGCACAAATGTGTGAGTAGTGATGCCCTCTGTCATGTGTTCCCTAGCATGAATGCTCTCATCAGGTGTCAGCTGCTAAGCAGCTTAAAGCTGGGTGGCTGCTAAGCAGCTTAAGACTGGGCCCGGACCAGAATGGGAGACTAGCTGAAAATTGATAGGTCACGGGTCATGTTAAAAAAAAAAAAAAAAATCACCATCCCTACTGCAGAATATAAAAACTATTATCCGGGATGGGGAAAAAACAAAGCAGCACACTGCGCTCTGCTCTGCCAAACCTACCTCAACCCCACCCCCTACAGAGATTCAAATGGGAGGACTCGGAGGAACAGCTGGGAGAGTAGCCCTCTGATGACTCAGACCTGGACTCCTCAGACGAGGAAGAAGATCACCTTTATTTCTGTCCAAAGATATCGGCAAGCTGTCAGGTTTACCATGGGGATTGAAACACCTAGGGAGCCGCAGACAGTACATGATTTTATGTTTAATAATTTAGAAAGGAAGGAACGTAAGGTTCCCTTCCCACGGTCAGGATGGCCGAGCGTTCTAAGGCACTGCATTCAGGTCACAATCTCCCCACAAACACTTAAAAGTAAATACCCGTTTGATAAAGAAGTATGTGAAAATTTGAAAAAAAAAAGCTCCTACACTGGATGCTGTACCTCCAGAGGAATAGCTATGCCATTTGAAGAAGTGCACAGACTCCATCTCACCGCATGGAACTTGAGAGGGGACTCCTTTTAGCAAAGGGATCCTCAGGCCCTTGGTGACCACCCTGCTCGCTAGCAGGAAAAAAGTAACCTCAATCAAGTACCAAAAAATTTGGGAAAGGTTCCTGGAGTTCTCAGGCTGACAGTTATCCAAAACGAGCCAGGAAGTTTAAATAAGAGATACGGGAATTCCTCCAAAAAGGGCTAGAAAGAGGGTTGTCCACGAGCACCCTAAAAGTGCAAGTATCTGCCCTGGGTGCGTTGTTTGACCAAAAACTTGCCGATTACCCTTGGGTCTATAGGTTCATTTGAGCCTCCTTCACAACCAGACCCTCAAATTACTGACTAAGGTAGCTCCCTGGGATCTAAATTTAGTGTTAAATGCCCTAACATCTCCTCCTCCTTTTGAGCCTATTGCTTCCACTTCGGTAAAGGCATTAACATTGAAAACAGTACTCCTGGTGCCCTGTCTTCAGCTTGACGTGTCTGTGAGCTGCAAGCTATCTCTGTAAATCCCCCATATGCTATCTTTCTGGATGACAGAGTGATCATAACTGACCCAGCCTTTCTCCTGGAGGTCAATTCCAAAATTCACAGGGACCAGGAAATAATTTTGCCCTCGTTTTATGCCAACCCAAAATCCCAGGGAGAGCAAACCTTTCATTGCTTGGATGTCAGACGTTGCCTACTCCAATATATAGAGGTCGCAAAATTATGGCGATAGTCTTCGTGTCCTTCCAGGGGACAAACAGGGGAAAAAAGGCTTCAAAATCAACCATTGCACGATGGCTACGTATTGCTATTTCACTGTCTTACTCTTCCTCAGGTCAGACTCCCCCACAGGGTGTAACGGCTCACTCTACAAGGGCCATAGCCACATCCTGGGCCGAAAGGGCAAATGTATCTGTAGAACAGATTTGTAAAGCAGCAGTATGGTCTCCACCATCCACTTTCTTCCAACACTAAATGTTAGACCTAGGGCTCTCAAATCTTGCCTTTGGGGAGAAGTGTTATCTGCTGTTGTCCCACCCTAGGAGTCTCTGCTATCTTTCCTCTCATGTGCGGTGCTGTCATGGGGAAGGGAAAAAATGATAATTACTTACCGGTAATTTGATTTTCCAGAGCCATGACAGCACCGCATTGTTCCCGCCCTATCTTGGTGATGGTTGTGTGGTGCACAAATATATGTATATATGGGGAAAGATATATAGAAATATATAATAGATAATATATCAAAAGAAGGTGGTAAGAGTGACGTAAATAATACATGTCAACTAATAAGGCAGTTACCTTGCATACTCTGAAACAAACTGAGGAGAGAGGCGCCGCCCCCTTCTTTTATCTCTGCTACAGGTTTCCTGTTCATGGGGGCGGATACCATCTCTCATGTGCGGTGCTGTCATGGCTCTGAAAAATCAAATTACCGGTAAGTAATTATCATTTTTCCTTGAGTTATGGGCAAAAGTTCCAGTGGCAAGATGTGGAAAGCTCATAGAGACTTATCTAAAGCATCTCCCAGCTGTAGTTGCAGCAAAAGGAGGCCCTACAAAGTACTGACTTTAGGGGGGTGAATAGTTATGCACACTGAAGTTTTCAGTTATTTGGTCCTCTTTCTTGTTTGCTTCTCAATAAAAAGAAAACCAAATGTTCACAGTTGTAGGCATGTTCTTTCCATGAACTAATGCAAACCCTCAAAGAAACAGTCAAAATTTTTGGAAGTTTTTTTTATTAGATTATAGGTCTCACTTTATCTAAAGGTGCATAAGTAACCGGGGAAAAATTAGCACCAATGTTTTATCTTAATATATTCCATCGTAAATACATTGCATCCCTTCTTCAGGTCCCGGGATGTTGCAGAGGTGGAAGTGAATCCAGTATTTACCCCGAATGTCATCAATATGGAACATAAAAACTGCCATAGGAACAACAAGGAGACTGTCTGCATTTCTTCTAGATACTGCTTTAATATCGTAATTAAATCTGGGACAAGTAAACAGGAAAAAATCAGTGAGTCTGAGACAAGAGGAGCAAAAGCAAATTACCGTAGTAAATTTTGTAAGTGATGATGTTTTTACATGTTTCTAATTCTGTCTGCAGACCTGGAATACAAAATTACTCTGGATTCACATCGCTTTCTATCCCGGGGTCTTTTCACTGAATCAAATGGAAGGATGATACAAGGCTTTATCTTACGGAGTGGAAAATGTGTGAACCATGACTTCTATATGGTGGCAAGTAGTATGTGTAGCTTGGTATTAAAACCATGGCTCCGATTCATCAAATTCTGGCACAAATTGTTTGAAAAAGTCGCAATGGTTTTGCATTAGTTGTATAAGAATGTTGCCAATTTTGGATTTTTTTTATGACAGTTTCCACTTACTCCTTCAAAATGGGCAAGACTGGTGTGCGACTGGGGCATGACGCCATAAATATTCTAATTCATGAGGAGCTGTGGCATTTCTTACTCCAGAAATATTAGTGTTTGATTTCAACACGCCCCTTCTTCAAGACTGGCATGAAATTTGATGGTCTTTATGAATCTGGGCCTTATGTACTGCAAAATGGTTTATATATACAGGGTGAGCCATTTATATGGATATACCTAAATAACATAGGAACGGTTGGTGATATAAACTTCCTGTTTGTGGCACATTAGCATAATGGAGGGGGGAAACTTTTCAAGATGGGTGGTGACCATGGCGAAAACCAAGGTAGCAACAAGAATAATGATCCCTAAAACTTCACTTTTAATCAATATTTAAAATCTGGACAATCCCAGTTCATAGGGACGAGGGTAATATTAAAACAGACACCAGACAAAGAATAATAATAAATGCTCCGGGCCACTAAACTCGCCCTAAGGCCCTAGCAGTCCCTGCCTAACCGCGGAGGTTGGCACCCTAATTGTAGACGATAGTGGCGCCCCCGCTCAACGTTGGTGACCCTAATACACCCTAAGAGACCATAGTCCACGGCGAGAATACACAGAAAAACACAAACACACAATAAACACCCGAAAAAACCCCTGGTGGAGAGACTGTATAACGTCTCTAAGATATTTGACTTATCTCGTACTGGAATCATGGGCATATATACCCACCCTGAATAATATCTCGTAGTAAAAAAATACTGATATATAGCAGCTTTTGATGACTTATCTCGTAATAAAAAAGGCTTATGCTGCAAAAAAATGACAGACCAGATATAGCCCCCCCAAAAAAGGAAAAAACGTTTATACAGTAAACCATAAAAGTGCAGCCACAATAATGCACAATCCAAGCACTTCAGGTTAAATAACCACAGAAAATATCCACCAGGTGGAGATTAGTGGCATGAAAATAATGTACAAAACGCTTATTAAGTCATGAATAGTGGACATAATAGTCCTACATGTAAACAATGACGGCAATAAAAAGCATTCCCTGATTAACAGGTTGCCCTAATACAAAAACACTTTGCCATCCATCAAACAATAAGTCTGTCAGCGTTATGAAATTGTTAATACTTATCAGCCATCAGAAGATAGGAGGCCCAGCCCGACGCGTTTCCCCCTCCTAAATGCTGAGGGTTCATGAGGGGCAAAGAAGAAAAGGGGATTCCATCACCCCGGCCAAAAGATCAGTGCAATGTGCGGCGTCTTTTCCGTGTCTCTGAGGCTCATATTTACCGCGTTTTAGTTGTGACATCACTTCCGGTGACGCGCCGTGATCACGTGTGGTATAAGCGATAGTCTCATTGGAGGGGATTTAGAAGCATGAGACACCAGAAACGTCACTTCCGCAATGATCACACATAGTGGGGAAGAGTTTTGATGGACAACATCCTGTCTCCTATCCACCATACACCGGCGGCGTCACTTCCGGACTCATACCCCGGAACTTGCGCTTCCTATACAGCGCGTCTTACATCACCAGAATTGTATCAAAACATAAGGTGGAATAATGTAACAGTTCATAATTTAGATAATCGCTACAGAATATAATATTATAATCATATAACATTACGAGAAATATTAATAAAGCAATGACTCAATAAAGAAATTCCAAGACATCTCCAACAAATGTAATAATAAGGATATCAACTAGAAATATATAGATATCCCTTATGGGTAGAAAAACGGACTATAGCATTAGTCTTCATGACAGAGCCCTAAGGAGACACCTCTATGTATCCAGAAGAAAAAATAAAAAATAAAAAATAACAAAATAGCACAATAGGCACAAAAAATAGCATACTAGGTTTATCGAGTACCATCCTATAGGAAACTAGTAAAATTCAGCTGCTCATTTAAACGTTGTTTCCTTTTTTGGGGGGGGGCTATATCTGGTCTGTCATTTTTTTGCAGCATAAGCCTTTTTTATTACGAGATAAGTCATCAAAAGCTGCTATATATCAGTATGTATTTTTTTACTACGAGATATTATTCAGGGTGGGTATATATGCCCATGATTCCAGTACGAGATAAGTCAAATATCTTAGAGACGTTATACAGTCTCTCCACCAGGGGTTTTTTCGGGTGTTTATTGTGTGTTTGTGTTTTTCTGTGTATCCTCGCCGTGGACTAGGGTCTCTTAGGGTGTATTAGGGTCACCGACGTTGAGCGGGGGCGCCACTATCGCCTACAATTAGGGTGCCAACCTCCGCGGTTAGGCAGGGACTGCTAGGGCCTATTAGGGCGAGTTTAGTGGCCCGGAGCATTTGTTATTATTCTTTGTCTGGTGTCTGTTTTAATATTACCCTAGTCCCTATGAACTGGGATTGTCCAGATTTTAAATATTGATTAAAAGTGAAGTTTTAGGGATCATTATTCTTGTTGCTACCTTGGTTTTCTTTTTGTCTTTGATCCTAAAAATATTTTTTGGAGGTTTTTTGTGGTGACCATGGCAGCCATTTTGAAGTCGGCCATTTTGGATCCAATTTTATTTTTTTCAATGGAAAGAGGGTTATGTGACACATCAAACTTATTGAGAATTTCACAAGAAAAACAATGGTGTGCCGCTATGGTCACCACCCATCTTGAAAAGTTCTCCCCTTCCAATACTAATGTGCCACAAACAGGAAGTTGATATCAACAACCATTCCCATTTTATTTAGCTGTATCCATATAAATGGCCCATCCTGTAGAGTAACCTTCTTTTTCATTTTTATCCCATAAATCAATAGTACACGTGAAAACAAGCAACTTTGCAATTTATCTTATCAGAATAAGCTGCTTCTTTTTCCACCTTGATTGATCTTTCACTCTCAATTCAAGGGTTAAAAAAAATAAAAGGAGAACTTGCAGTAGAATATCTGTGTCTGCCTCTGGCTCCTCCCTCTTCATAGAATCTTAAGAACACCAACTGTCATCTCCTGTCTATTGTTGTTAATGTGAAAGTCGGTCTTCACTACATGCAGATGAACTGAGAGTGAAAGATTAGTCCAAGAGGAGAAAGAAACAAATTTCACATTATAAACTTGCTTAAAACAACAGTGACTCTTTAAGTATAGCAACCTGCTATGATCTCTGCTTGAACCTGGTAGCAAGTGTTCAATTTTACTCCAGCGCCCACAAGAGAAAAGAAGACTTACACAGTCCATTTTGAAACCAAAAGACACTCTTTGTATTTGATGTATTCTCTAGGTAATGTATGTGGGTGCTCAAGAGTAGAAGCTTATAGGGTATTTGAAAAGGGGGGTTCTGTATTTTGAGGCACAATAAATATTAACAATGAAAAATCAGCCAGGGAAAGCAACATTGTAAAACATGTCAGCAAAATAATCCCACTAATAATATTTTGCACTTTATTATAGGAGAAGCCAGATTTTTTAAACTCTATTAATGTGTCGGTTGAGTTCAATTTTAAGGATCCAGAAGTCGGTCCAGTTCTGAGCCAAGAACGCCCCAATATTGTAAATTTCTATGTAAGTGCTTGATAATTTTTAATTCAGATTTGTATGTGCTGATGTTGTAAAATTTGGAGCGGAATTTGTCATTTGACCCAATTGTCTACACCAAAAATGTTAAGTGCCGCTGTTCTATTGAATCCAGGGGCATTCACAGAAATCATGGGGCTCCCATAGCAGAAGTACTAATTTTCCTCCCTCCCTTAACCACCTACCACACATAAGAAGCAAAAATATTAGGCGGGGTCACATAAGAGCGTAATCCACAACTTTGCAGGCCTTACAGAGTAATTAGGCCCCTATTAAAGCCCCTTAGCATTCCCACACACTAAGATACTACTTTCATTGCCCCATAAAGTATGATGCCAACAAATGTGACCTCCAAACACAGAAAGATATCCTCACAGTGAATTCCTCACCAGAACCATCCAAGCGTACAGCATGATGACCCTACACAACCCCCGCAAAATATGATAACCCCACAATGACGACAACACAGTAGGATGGCCCCCATTGTCCCACACACAAAGTATTATTGGCCTGACACAGCCCTCTACACAATATGATGCCCCCCACATAGCCCTCCATACAGTATAGTGGCCGCCACACTATATAATGCAATGAACATGGAAGAGCGCAGCATGAGAAGCAGCAGGTGGTTTGTTGGGGATATTTCAATGGAAAGTGGGGGGATTAGCCTCACACCTGGAAGGGTTGTGCACCCCTCTACACAACCTCGGCTGCTGACGTCTCCGTATACTCCTGCTGTGTTGCTCCGGAACTGCTCCTGTGCTATGCTTCCTGGTCTGGTCACATGGACACAAGATGCAGTCACGTGATACCACTTCACAGGATGTGACGTCACTTCAGGTCCTACTCCTAGAGATACTCTATGTAGCCCGAAGCTGCTCCAGCCACAATTCCTTAAGGGGAATATCAACATTTTATGGAATAAATATATATGTTGTCAATTTAAGGAGCACTATGGCTATAGAGCACACTGCAATAGGATAGTGGTGAACAAACCTTTTATTAAATCACTATGCGCTTTGGTAGCAGACCGCTACCTTCCTCAGGTAGATTTACAGACAGTGGAGGAAGTGACATATTAAATAGGGTTACTAGTGACCAATAAGATGGAAGCATAAAATAATGTCAATTAACCCTTTGTATACCCGCGGTGAGCTATCAGAAATGCAACAATTAAAACAAAAAACTAAAATTAATACGTAAAACAGAAACAAAAAAAAATAGATATTTATGTATCAACAAATAATAAAAAAAATAAAAAATTATATAATTGCCTGCACACACTATAATAGTCCCCACTGGTATAATGACCCACTAGTCCTCCAAACAGTATGATAGCCCCCAAATAGTATGATGGCCCCACAAATGGCCCTCAAATTAGTAATTAGTACAATTGCGGTGAGCCATGGGTGAGGTGCCAGATGTTGCAGAGGGGCAGTGGCAGACACAATTGGACTGGTTCTGGCCAGAAGCACATAGGAAAACCAGTAGGCAGGAGAGCATTTTTTCAGTCTTATCTCTCCTGATTGTTAAAGACTTCACTCCTTTATGGAGGCGACTATGTGGAGGGTGATGTCCCCCTCAGCATGGACTGGAATAGATTCAGGAAACAGCCGAGATTCATTCCTCTGCCTTGACTAGACAGGACTACACTGGTTTGTACCAATTCACAGGATGTGTGTGTGCGCTGAGTTGGGATGCTCCTTCCAGACATTTCTTTTTAAATTTATTCACCTAACGTTCATATACATATATTGACCAAAACACAAAAAGAAAGCACAGAATGACAAACATGCAAAAATACACTGTAGTAAAAAATATAACAGTAGTCAGCTAGTGCTAGTAATAAGATGATAACAAATACAGGGTATTTAGTCGATACGTTTTTTGCAAAAAATGTATACCAAGCCACTCCACTTTGTCACGGTAACCCTTAACGGAGCAGTCCCTATCTAATGTATTTAAAACCTGAACATGTGAACAGTGCCTAAATGAGCAGGATTCAGACAGGCGCTTCCTGATGTGGGCACGTGGTGTAAGATGGCTTTTTATGTGCATGCCACACAAGAGAAGGGTGGGAATCTCCCAAACCATGCATAAGCAAGGAAATAATGGAATAAAAACACATGTGACATGCACAAATGTGAATAGGTCGGTCGGACAGTCAGGTCGGTCGGACAGTGTTCACACCACCCACTGACTGAAACACAAAAAGAAAGCACAGAATGATAAACGTGCAAAAATACTCTGTAGTAGAAAATATAACAGTAGCCAGCTAGTGCTAGCAATAAGATGATAACAAATACAGGGTATTTAGTCGATACATTTTTTGCAAAAAATGTATACCAAGCCACTCCACCTCGTCACGGTAACCCTTAACGGAGCAGTCCCTATCTAATGCATTTAAAACCTGAACATGTGAACAGTGCCTAAATGAGCAGGATTCAGACAGGTACTTCCTGATGTGGGCACGTGGTGTAAGATGGCTTTTTATGTGCATGCCACTGTCTGTAAATCCAACAGTAGATGGTAGCGAAGTACAAATTACATTGCACATTTATGAATCCTCAGTATACGCACATGCAATGTATTACATCTGCTAAGTGGAAAATGGCTTGCTTGGGAATGGGTTAAAGATGTTGTGCTATCAGTCTGATATTTGGTGTATTATATCTTATTCTGTCAATGACTAGAAGGATTCAGTCCTCCTGTTATTGGTGTGTTATAATCACCATATGAACAAATGAATGTCCTGATAATGAAACAATTTCTCATGTTCTACTCAGATAACGTGTTTAACGTCTGACTGACCGTGGTGCCATAGTTCTGCAGTATTATAGTATCTGCTACTGTAGAAGTGTCACAATCGCATGAAATAGTCTTTATTTAAATTCAAGTAACTGTGGACCAATGTCAGAACTAACGAAAATACCTTACATACGTGACATCAGTACAACGGATATAATATAATCCCCTAGGAACTTGATCCTTTGTTGCACAAGATTACCAGTGGATTACATTCAGAGGCGTAGCTAGGGTTTTGGTTCGGGCGGGGGCAAAACTTCTGAGTGGGCCCCCAACCAGTTAACCCTGATTATAACTGGGTGACGCACCCTAATAGTGGATGGAGAACCTCAGCAGATGACTGTGCTGTTGCTGAAAATAATCTCTATACCATGACCAACATTGATATTACCGCCACATGGTCAGTGGTAGATATCAATCCTGCAGAATATATACCGTATTTTTCGCTTTATAAGACGCTCAGGATTATAAGACGCACTACAAATTTTGAGGAGAAAAATAAGAAAAAAATATTTTTTAATAAAATTGTGGTGCCTCTTATAATGCTTGCATCTTATTGCTTACCGGGGTTGGTGGCTGCGGTGTAGCGGGGTCCCAGGCTCGCTGCTGGAGGAGGCAGGCGCTTCATGTGGCAGGCCGCATTCAGGGATGAGGGGGTGCTCCGATGTTTGCCGTTGCTGTGGGGGTCTTGTGCTGCTGCAGGGTCTTGTGCTGCTGCCGGGTTTCTCCGGGTGTCCGGCGTTTGCTGGCCGGTGCTGTGGGTGTCTCCGATGCCCAGCGGTGATGTGTGTGTGCCCGGTGCTGTCAGCACAGGCCAGCAACCACCGGACACCCGGACGCCCCCTGATCACGGCCTATGGTAAGGCATGTCCTCTTTGTAAGATGCACCCCCATTTTCCCCCCAAATTTTGGGGGAAAAAAGTACGTCTTACAAAGCGAAAAATACTGAAAGTGATCACAGTACAGTTATAGATGATGACTTACAGCTGACGTTCTTTCTGGTCAAGTCATTCACTTTTCCTGTCTTTTCCATCTGTCCCAGACCGACATGACAACTTCTTCCAGCCAGGACTCGGCTGCAGAGATTACAGCAAAGACACATTTTACGTCTCATATTTTCAGCACGGTCCCCAATGGGACTATTCCCAACCTGCACAAACTCCTCATCCTGCTGATATCCCAATGCTGAGCGGCTGCTGCCATATGTGTCCCTATTACTGCACCTTATACCCCAATGCTGAGCCGCTGCTGCCGTATGTGTCCCTATTACTGCACCTGATACCCCAATGCTGAGCTGCTGCTGCTATATGTGTCCCTATTACTGCACTTGCTGTGTGGTACTGGGTGCCCTCTAAATTCTAAAGAAACCCTCTAGAATGTAGCAATGCCATGTGCAAGTGCCCTAGAAAACAGTGCCCACATTTTGCCTCCTAGAAACCTAGAAAGTAATAGTGCCTTCTGTGTGTCCCTTTAACAATAAGTGCCCACTTTACATTTAATAATGTCCCGAGTCTCACCCTGTACAGTTCCCCTATACAGAGTATGATGCTCTCTTACACACAGTATAATACCCCCTCACTGTATAGTACCTCCCACACAGTATACTGACCCCTTAGTAGCCCCCAAACTGTTTGATGGTTTCAACATTGCATGATGGCCCCCTCAAGGTAATCTCAACATTGCATGATGGTCCCCTAGATAGTCCTCAATATAGTAAAATGCATTCCCCCATAGACCACCATATAGTATAATGTACTCCCCATACACCTCTATATAGTATAATGCACTCCTTATAGGTCTCTATAGTATAATGCACTCACATAGGCAGACTCTATATAGCATAATGCACCACCCATAGGCAGACTTTATTGTATAATGCACCCCCATAGATAAAAACTCTATATAGTATAATGCACTCTCCATAGGTGGACTCTATATTGTATAATGCACCCCCATAGGCAGACTCTATATTATAGTGCAGCCTCCATAGGCTGACTATAGTATAATGCAGCCTCCATTATCAGACTCTATAGTATAATGCCCCCCCATAGACAGACTCTAAATTGTATAATGCACTCCCCCATGAGCAGAATCTATATTGCATAATGCACTCTCCATAGGCAGACTCTATATTGTATAATGCACCCCCATAGAGAGACTCTATAATATAATGCACCCCCCATAGGCCGAATCTGTATAATATAAAGCACCCCCATAAAAAATAAATACATCCAATACTCACCTCTCCTCCTTGTTCCTCTACTGCTCTGAGAGCCTGGACATCTCCAGACAGCGGACGCAGATTAGTGCCCACTGTCAGTGTCTGCGTCAGGGACGTCAGATGCTGAGAAGGGAATGATGGCAAAGGGAGCTTGTTGTTCCCACTCTCATCAATGCGGCCAGCTGTATCGGCATCCAGCCGACACAGTTGAACTTGCGATGACTGGTGGGGGACCACTGCTGGCACCGGGGTTCCCCCCTGCTCAAGGGTCCCATAGTGGCCAGATGGCAGTGCAGGGGGATCGAGTCTCCCTGCTCTGCCGCAGAACGTAACTGTATAGGCGCTCTGTGCACGCCGATACAGTTACAGTAGCATAGCTCCAGGTGGGCCCCCTCAGAGCGCGAGGTCCAGGGCAACTGCCCACTCTGCCCCGGTAGCTACACTACTGATTAAATTGCTAAACTACATGAAATGAAGTGCAAATAAAATGTAGTCTTAACACTGAGCACTATAGCCTCGTACTGTGCACTGAGTGTCTACGGTAAGCGTCATGCACCCATGGATGTGGAAGTGAACATTTCCTTTTTTATGCTCAGGAAATTCCTATATTTATAAAAGCCATTTCCGACATTACTGATGCGTAATACCGAGTGGCTGAGGTCACTGCAACTAAGTGAAGCTGCTGTTAAGATTCATTAAAGGGGTTTTGCAGGCTTAGCGTTAAAGTTTGCAGACTTGTGAATCCTCACAGCACTCAAACTAAGTGCTGTCAGGATTCTCTGGTGCCGGCACCGGAAGCGGGTGGCTGCATGATTGTAAATATGCAATTTGCATGCTTTTGTTCACTAGTGATGAGCAAACATACTGGAATAAAGTGTTATCTGAGCATGCTCAGGTGCCAACCAAGTGCCTTCTGTCTGCTTGAAAAATATGTTCGAGACCCTGAGGCTGCATGTCTCACTGCTGTTCGTCAATAAACACCAGCGAGCAATGGCGGATCTTAATAGGGGCGGATGGGGCGGTCGCCCCGGGCCCAAGGTTTTTTGGGGGCCCAGGGGCAGGGGCGGGCTGGGCCGGGTGGCAGAGAGGCAAATGCCCCCCGGACTGCTCCCCCAGCACCTGTACAGGGCCGGCCGTGCCCTGTGCTGTGACGCCGCCGGCAGCAGACAGCCGCCCGCGTCACATTCTATGATGGGCCGGGAGCTGTGCACGGCGCACGGTGCACGGCCGTCACCTTGACGGCTGCTCAGCTCCGGCTCCCTCCGGCTGTACTTCCGGGTCAGATGTCGGGCGTGCGCGATGACGTCATCGTGCACGCGCCGACATGTCCCGGAGGATGCTGAAAGCAGAGGCGCTGCTGGGGAGCGAGCCGGCTGTGAGGTAAGTATGGGGAACTTTTTTTATTTTTTTTTATTTATAAAATGAATTAAATGGGGGAGGGGGTGAGTGGGGGCTGTACACAATGAAGGGGGGGTGACTGGGCCTGTATATGATGAAGGGGGGGTGACTGGGGCCTGTATATGATGAAGGGGGGGTGACTGGGGCCTGTATATGATGAAGGGGGGGTGACTGGGGGCTGTATATGATGAAGGGGGGGTGACTGGGGGCTGTATATGATGAAGGGGGGGTGACTGGGGGCTGTATATGATGAAGGGGGGGTGACTGGGGGCTGTATATGATGAAGGGGGGTGACTGGGGGCTGTATATGATGACGGGGGGTGATTGGGGGCTGTATATGATGACGGGGGGGTGACTGGGGGCTGTATATGATGAAGGGGGGTGACGGGGGTTGTACAGGATGAAGGGGGTGAGTGGGGGCTTCACAGGATGAAGGGGGGATGAGTGGGGGCTTCACATGATGAAGGGGGGTGAGTGGGGCTGCACATGATGAAGGGGGGGTGAGTGGGGCTGCATATGATGAAGGGGGGGTGAGTGGGGCTGCACATGATGAAGTGGGGGATAAGTGGGGCTGCACATGATGAAGTGGGGGATAAGGGGGACTGCACATGATGAATTAAGGGGTAAGTGGGACTGCACATGATGAATTAAGGGGTAAGTGGGACTGCACATGATGAATTAAGGGGTAAGTGGGACTGCACATGATGAATTAAGGGGTAAGTGGGACTGCACATGATGAATTGGGGGTAAGGGGAACTGCACATGATAAATTAAGGGGTAAGTGAGACTGAACATGATGAATTGGGGGTAAGAGGGACTGCACATGATGAATTGGGGGTAAGGGGGACTGCACATGATGAATTGGGGGTAAGGGGGACTGCACATGATGAATTGGGGGTAAGGGGCACTGCACATGAAGTGGGGGTAAGGGGGACTGCACATGATGTGGGGGTAAAATTAACTGCACATGATGATGGGGGAGTGGGGCTGCACATGAAGTTGGGGGGGAAGGGGACTGCACATGATAAAATGGAAGGGGGGATATGGGGCTGCAAATGATGAAGCGGCACTGCAGATGAAGTGAGTGGGTGATAGGGGACTGCAATGGATGAAGTAAGGGGACTTCAAATTAAAGTGGGGACATTAAAGTGGATCCCCTATGGCCAGGATCACGTTGGGCGATTTTGTGCGTATTGGCCGTAGGCCTACAGCTTATGTGCAACGTCTTTTTAGGCCATGTCCACACGTGGTGGAATGGTGGCGGGTTTTCCGTATGGACCCGCAGCAAACCAAGTGCTGCGGTCCGTACGGCTGTCAATTCCCGCACGGGGACCGCAGTGCTCAGATGGGAAGGGGGGTACAGGGGCCCAGGTTTTATGAACAGCCCCGGGCCCATAGTCCACTTAATCCGCCACTGCCAGCGAGACATACAGGCACAGGGACTCGAACATTTTTTTCGAGCACACCAATAACACTCGGTTAGCGCACAAGCATGCTCGGATAACACCTTATCCGGGCACATTTGCTCATTTCTAGCGGGCACGTGTCAACTAGACGTGTATGGCCTCACTCAATACAAGTGAACTGAGAGATGTCGGACACGTCTAGTCGGAATGTGGCTGTAAATATGCAGATTGCATCCTTGATCGCCTGTTCCTGATGTTGGCACCAAAGAAACCTGTCAGCATGCAGATGTCTTGCGCCCCAAGTCTCATTATTGCCTGCTTCCGGCTTCGACATCAGAGAATTATGACAGCATACAGAGTGCGCACTATGAGGTTTCACAAGTCTACAGTGACATACAGTGACTGCAGACTTTACAGCATTTATCCACAAGCCTGCACAACCCTTTTAAGTAGAGTTGTATGAGGAGCAATTCCTGATATAATGGCTCTGATCATAAGAGTGTCAGGACTCCGTTTCCACCATGCGTGCATTGTAGGTCAGTATTCTCAAGTGTGTTCCACACATTCATGGACTTTGACAGAAAACCTGTAGAAAAGTGTGGCCTAGTTGCCTTCATCCCTCACAATAAGGTAAAACTGCCTTTAGTGCATGTAGCAGTATAACACATGCAGGATCAATATCAGTACTTATACTTTGCAACTTGGCATTCACTTTTTATGAATGGGTGGTTCCACTTCATCTGCATTCTGCCAGAACTATAAGTGCTGGAATGTTCTCTCCTTTACTTCTCAGAACACATTTTACAATGGCTTGCCTGCCCTGAACGGGATACAAATTTCTTTATTATGCCCTTATTGAGAGACAGGACATCACAAAGACCCATTCCCCACCTATAATCCATCATTGTATCTGCTTCTAGATGCAAAATACACTTGAGACTAGAGACCGGACAAATCTAAGACACCCACACCCAGTGGTCGGCAATTTGGAGTGATTTTTTTAGGGGTGAAATTGCACAGAAAATATAATTTTTACATGGAGTGACCTGCAGATAGGACGTTATCACATTATCTATCAGAAAAGATCAGGGGATCGGAAAGTTCATGGATTATTTATATTCATATATAAAATAAAAAACCCTCTTGATATCCAGTATTAAATGTGTCTGTAAGGTGCCCGAGGGAGGTAGTCGTGGGCGAGCTGCTGCTCCTAGACGCTCTGGCATGATGCAGGAAAATCCTGTCCCTGACCCAGTGTGCTGTCATATGTGGGATGCATCACGCTCACTTGTGGACCTTAGGCCTCCGTTGACTCCAGGCTTCCGTCTTCACGAACCACCGGACACAATCTAGGGAAAACCAAGTGCTTTTCAACAGTCAAATTTTTACTGAACAGTTCACAGTTATTACAGTGGAGCATGTGGGATAGAGTACAATAGGTTACAGCCTTTCCCTCAGGTACCGGATATAACTTTAGCCCTAATACTCATTCCCAATAGAGTATCCCTTTTCCTGCTTTCTCCACTACCTCTAGGGATCCCTCTCCACCGTTGGCAGTGCACCCAGATTCCATTATCCTCCGCATTTGAGGATCCATGTCCATCTTCTCCTGCAGTCCTGCAGGTGCAATGTAGCCGATGGCCCCAGCATCAATCCCAAGGTCTTGGGCCTCTGGATCCGCATGGAGGAGTTGTTTGACAATCCACTGCTCCAAGTAATAGGCCCATGTTGGCCCTAGCAGCCCACTGCACTTTAGTCCTAGCCACCGATAACCAGGGAGTCCCTCTTCCTTTTATTAACACTCTTCCCCTCCCACCTGTGGGCTTGTACCTAACATTAACTATTACTTACCTCCTACCGTATAATACTAATAATCCTTGCTTCCCTTTATCTATAAACACTTATCTTTATACACTATCATGGGGTTTCCACATTTGCCTCACTATTCTACACATTACCATAACATATTCCATAGGGTTTATACACATTAAATGCATAAAAGGCATATCACTGTTCACGTTACACACATGCATATGGCGGTTGTCTTCAGGGTAGGGATGGGTAAGACAGTCAACATCCTTACATGTCACCAACAAAAATGTTCTGCCAGAGAAAACAGCAAGAAGAATGTGGAAAAGTCATCATCAAATGTAGCAAATATATTATTTAAAGAGTATATGTCACTAGGTTTTTGCTGCCAGCAATATAAAGTTTGGACACAGACAATGATTCTAGTGCTGGATAACTTACTAGGCTTCTTGCTGTAGTTTTGATAACACTCTGAGTTATCTGCTGATAGTTTTCTCTATAATAAGCTCCGGATATGTAGTCTTTGATAGTTATGAGCTCTGGCCATCCATGCTCCCACCGATTGTAAACTTTCTGCCTATGCACAGTATACATAGCTGTCAATTAATGACATGATTTAAGACAGAGCTCACCAATGAGAAGAGTAGCAGAGCTGCAGCAGATGAAATACTGATTTTAGCTAAAGTACAGTAACGCTTTGCCCCGTTTCTCACTGTACGGCATGCCTGTGCTTATTTTATAGATTCCATTCACGATGGATTGTGGAGCTAAGAAGAGATGTGTAGCCGACCTTGCACTGGATGCACAGATAGCCATGGGGGACAAAAGGTAATATTTTGTGCTGTATATGTTCTTGTTATGCAGAAATGGACCCACGCTTGATAAAAAGCAGTTCAGAGAAGTGGGGGACACACTCTACACACTCTTGTACTCTACGGCAGTGGTCCCCAACCTTTTTTGCACCAGGGACCGGTTTCAAGCAAGACCATTCTTCCATGGCCCGGCAGGGTGGGGATGGAGGTGTGGCAGGGGCGGGGCTTTGGTCATAAGGGGGCGGGGCTATGGACACTGTTGTAGTTTAGCAGTCCATACTTATAATTAAATAACTTTTATAATGTGACTCAACTCACCATAGGTTTTGAATGAGTGCTCCATCACCCCATTCTCCCCATCATTGCCTTCACCCCATCACTCCCTTCTCCCCATCATTGCCTTCACCCCATCACTCCCTTCTCCCCATCATTGCCTTCACCCCATCACTCCCCTCTCCCCATCACTGCCGTCTCCCCATCATTGCCTTCACCCCATCACTCCCTTCTCCCCATCATTGCCTTCACCCCATCACTCCCCTCTCCCCATCACTGCCGTCTCCCCATCATTGCCTTCACCCCATCACTCCCCTCTCCCCATCATTGCCTTCACCCCATCACTCCCCTCTCCCCATCACTGCTGTCTCCCCATCATTGCCTTCACCCCATCACTCCCCTCTCCCCATCATTGCCTTCACCCCATCACTCCCCTCTCCCCATCACTGCCGTCTCCCCATCATTGCCTTCACCCCATCACTGCTGTCTCTCCATCATTGCCTTCACCCCATCACTGCTGTCTCTCCATCATTGCCTTCACCCCATCACTCCCCTCATGGCCTTCTCCTCATGTCCCCATCTCCTCCAGGGCCAGGCTACACAAACACAGACCAACACACACACACACACACACACACACACACACACACCCCCATCTCCTCCAGGGCCAGGCTACACACACACACACACACACACACACACAGACAGACATACATACACACACACACCACCTCTCACCTGTCCGCAGCATCGCCCGCACTTCCTCGCTCTGACACAGCAGCGGCCGCGCTCCTCTCTGTGTCAGTCAGAGACAGGAAGCGCGGGCGGCGGGCAGGAAGCTGGACGGGTCCTTGCAGCTCCGCTCCTGCTATTCCCTCTTGTAGGCAGCGGAGCTGCTTGGATCGCTCCCTGGCCGCCGCTACACGTGAGGGAAGTCTAAGAATTGCTGCGCGCCGCCCCAGCCCCCGCTACGCCACTGACCGCCCCTGGCTCCCCTTGTGTCCGCGGACCGGCAAGGGCACTGCAGCGGCCCAGTGCTGGGCCGCGGACCGGCGGTTGGGGACCCCTGCTCTACGGTACTGTTGCTGCCGTTTTGTATCCCAGTCAGCATCTGGTGATGTTTCCTCAGGTGTCAGGACTCCCATATCCAAATCAATAGGCAGCTTGCCAGGCCTCGCTCTCATTAGGTAGGCTGGAGTGCAGTTGGTGGAATTCACAGGAATGCAGGAATGTGATTGTAGAGGTCTACCAGATCTGGCAACTACTCTGGCAACAGATTCCTCTCTTCCAAAGGCAAGGTCTTCAGTAGATCGATTACCACCTGATTCATCTTTTCACACGCCATTGGTCTGTGGATGGTACGGTGCTGTCCTGATCTTCTTGCAACCGTACAAGTTAAAGAATTCCTGGAACACTTCTGCCTCAAAGGCTGGACCTTGATCTGTAAGCACTCGCTCGGGATATCCGTGTGGTCTACAAAAGTGTTGCTGGAATGCTCTGGCTGCTGTCCTGGCTGTTTGATCCTTGACAGGCACGACTACCAGGAATCTCGAGTAGTGGTCAACGATGGTAAGAGCATAAATGTAGCCTGAACGGCCTGGAACCAGCTTCACATGGTCCAGGGCTACCAACTCGAGTGGTTGTTTGGTTATTATTGGCTGCAAAGGAGCTCGCTGGCTGTAACGGTCCTTTCTGCGCAGGTTGCATTGTCCACACTCCCGGCACCAATTTTCAATGGCTTTCCTCATACCAGCCCAGTAGAATCTCTCTCGGAGCAAGGCCTCAAACTTTTTCCATCCGAAGTGTCCAGCTCTATTGTGGTATGGATCCAAGACCTTTGATGCCTCCCTCTTTGGGACTACCACTTGCCAGACCAACTCATGAGTGCGGGCATTGATACTCCTCCGACACAGCTTTCCTTCATAGATGAACAGCCGGCCTCTTTCCTTCCACAACTGCTGGGTTTCTTCAGGAGCATCTGGATCCGGCGTGAGTCAGCTTGTGACAGTAGCTCCTTTACCAGGCGGACTGCGGGGTCGCTATCCTGCATTTCTGCCCAGTCATGATGAGGCAATGGATTTAGGGTGGCCTCTTTCACGATTGACCGTCTGTTTCTCACTCCTTGGGCCGCAATTGGATGGTGGAAGGCAGGTAACTCTATTTCATCGAGTGCCTCAGGGTCTTCTCCTGCATCTGGCAGATTAGGCATTCTGGACAGCGCATCAGCATTGGCATTCTTGTGCCCCGCTCGGTACTTGATGGTGAATTCATAGTTATACAGCCGGGCCATCCATCGCTGCTCCAGTGCGCCTAATTTAGCATTTTCCAAGTGAGTCAACGGGTTGTTGTCCGTGAAGATGGTAAACTTGGCTGAAGCTAGGTAATGTTTGAATCGTTCAGTCACAGCCCAGACTATGGCGAGGAACTCCAGCTTGAAGGAACTGTAGTTGTCAGGGTTCCTTTCAGTGGGATGAATCTTCCTTCTGGCGTAGGAGATCACTCTTTCTTTGCCATTCTGTACCTGTGACAGTACTGCTCCCAGTCCCACGTTGCTGGCATCAGTATACAACACAAATGGTTGGTCATAATCTGGGAAGGCCAGAACTTCATCTCCTGTGAGAGCCATCTTCAGTCGAGTGAAGGACCTCTCCAGTTGCTCATTCCATTCAAATGTAGGACTCTTCTTCCTGGCTTTCTTGGGCTGGCCCACCAGAAGATTTTGCATAGGCGTGGCTATCTCAGTGAAGCCTTTGATGATCCCTCGGTAGTAGCCTACCAACCCAAGGAATTGACGTACCTCATGCTGGGCTTTTGACAGTCTCGGATGACAGTGACTTTGTCAGGATCCGGTGCCACACCTTCTGCACTCACTACATGACCAAGGTACTGTACCTTGGGCTTCAGGAGGTGGCATTTGGATGGCTTCACTTTCAGGCCAAAGTTGGACAAGGCTTCAAACACCTCAGCCAGGTGCTTCAGATGGTCTTCATAAGTCTTGGAGAAAACAAAGACATCATCAAGGTATAACAGAACTGTCTCGAAGTTCTTGTGTCCAAGACAGCACTCCAGTAGCTGTTGAAATGTCCCTGGGGCGGTGCAGAGCCCGAACGGCATGTAGTTGAACTCGCAGAGACCCATTGGGGTGGTAAAAGCTGTTTTCTCCTTGTCTGCCTCTGCCACGGGAACTTGCCAATACCCACTAGTGAGATCCAAGGTGGAAAAATAGTTAGCAGTTTTAAGTGCGGCTAATGACTCCTCAATTCTGGGTAATGGGTAGGCATCCTTATGTGTAATGCTGTTAATTTTTCTGTAATCAACACATATTCTCATGGTACCATCTTTGTTTTTCACAAAGACTATTGGAGCTGCCCAGGGGCTACAACTGTCTCTGATCACCCCAGCCTCCTTCATTTCCCGCAACATACTTTTGGCACATTGATATTGTGTTGGGGGTATAGGCCGATACCTTTCTTTAATGGGTGGATGATCTCCAGTGGGGATATGGTTTTGAACCCCTTTTGCCTTCCCAAAGTCTAGAGGGTGTTTACTGAATACCCGGTCATACTCCTGAGTCACTCGGTAAACTCCACTCTTTAGGCATGAAGGGGTGGAGTCAGTTCCCACATGCATCTGCTGACACCACTCCTCCAGCTGCTTTACAGAGCCATTGTCCCCTGCCTGGTCGGACGAGACCAAGGGCTTTGCTGTCTGTATTGCGTTGTTACTGACAGTAAGCAGCTTAGCAACTGTGGCATACCAAGGTATTGTGGCCTCCTCTTCCCCACAATTCAAGAGGCATACAGGTACTCTCCCGTTGCGGACATCAACTACCCCGCTGGCTGTCAGGACAGTGGGCCTGCTATCAGAGTACACTGGCTCTACCAATGCTTGGTAATCTTTTCCTATGAGGCCAATGGCTGTCCGACACCAAATTAACATTTCACATCTCGGGGGTATCGCAATGGGGAAAGAATCACTCACTCTGACGCTGCCAATTTCTCCGCCAGACAGTTCTACCTGCTGTCTTTGCATCAGGGCCTTGATCTCCTTCTGCAGGACTCGTTGTTCACTGGAACCAGCAGTCTCAGCCACCTGTTGCAACCAAACAATAACCTCGGCAAGACAATTTTTAATCACATTAGTACCTGGGGTCATCATTGGGTTACATTCTCGTCGATCAATGTCTACAACTATCAGACCTTGAGATTTTAACTCTACCAGCCCCACTTTAATAGTAATCTCTTTTACATCCTACTTGCGGCAAAGACTGACCATTGCTGGCAACTACTATCAGTTCATCACTTGGGCCACGGGTAAGTTCAAAGTCAGCCCAATACCGCTTGCAAAGGATATAGGGCATAGTTGTCACCTGAGAGCCAGTGTCCAGCAAAGCGTTGATGGGGATGCCGTCAATCACCACTGGGAGGATCAGTCACCCTCCAACGTACTTGGCTCGCCAGTTCTTTGGGCTTTGTGGTCCTACTTCTGGGGGTTGGCCCTCTGCCCCAGGGGTTGCTCGTTTAAGTACCAGAACCTTGGAATGTGGCCTGCCTTGTGGCAGTGACGACAGATGGGACGTCGGTCCAGGTCATAGCGATCATTGTCTCTCCCTCGGCGTGGCGGGATCCTCTTCTTCCGTAGCCATGGGACATCCTCTGGACTGGAGGCCAGCTGGATCTTCTCCTTTGATGACACCTGCAAGGACTGCACAGTTTTGGCAAGTGCAGCCATATTTTTGGTCAGCTCCTGGACCTGAAGACCAAGTTCGGCAGATGGGTCTTTGCCTAGAGTCAGTGCATCAGCCTCCACAGGGCTGAGAGGGAAAGATGCTGCTTCTTGATGGTATGTGATCGCTGGGCACCTAGGGGGCACTGGACGGCTGACATTTGGTTCATGCAGCACCCGGATAGCCCTGTCTTTGAAGTCTGCAAAGTCTAGGTCAGGATTCTGTAGGGCTATGATGCGCAGCTGTGCTCTGTGGGTACTGGATAGGAGTCCCTCAATAAATTGCTCCTTTAGCAGTCTGTCTCCATCTTTCACACTGTCTGGATCAATCTGCTTTATGGCTCGCAGCGCCTCCTGTAGGTTAAGAGCATAGTCCCGTATACTGTCCTGCACTCTTTGCTTACACCCAAAGAATCTCATCTTTATTTCAGCTGCAGTGCGGGTGTCAAAGTTGCTTTTTAGCTTCACCAGAATCTTTTTATCAGTCTCTTTATCAGTGTCCTGCCAGGCTTTTACTTCCCTCTGTCCTGCACCAGTTAGCTGCCCAATAAGGATGTTCACTTTTTGGTTTTCAGACAGAGGATACACCTCAAACAAATTGCACAGTCTCTCTTTGAATTCACTCAGGGTATGTGAATCACCTGAGTACTGCGGTAGCCAGGCCACTCCTGGTATATAAGGGCATGGACAGCGGCATCATGGGGACAGCTGTGGTGGGCGCTGATTGTTGTGGCGCTGTGGAGGCAGCGCTGGCTGCTGGATGCAGCGGCACTATGGGAGCCGAAGCTGCGCTGGGCCCTGCAGATTGTGGCGCTGTGGGGTTTGCAGTGGCGTCCGCCGCTGTGTATGCTCTTGCTTCAGACATTCTCTTCCCCCCCAGTTAACGTTTGGCCAGACCCTGGGTTGCGCTGGCTTACCGGCTGCCGCTCTGCCGGCTGGATGACCGGGGGACTGCAGGCCTCGGCTTCTCACTTCTCGCGCTCTGACCTCTTCCCGCGCGGTGCTTCACTTTTCACGCTTTCTGGCTGGCTCCGCCCACGATGGCCTGCCCCTTAGGCTTCCCGCGCGCGCCAAGCAGCGGGGTAATGGCGGCAATTGCTCAAAGAGTCTATGGCACACAACACAGTCTCTGGCACACAGGACCCGGGGGCACCGGGCTCCGTAAATCCTGTTCGTGACGCCAAGATGGGTCGCCCTCCCAGGGCTGTGGGGTACTCGGTACCGGGCCGGTATCTCAGAGGGAAGTGTCACAGTAGCGGTGACCCGGTCCGTGGCCCTGGGTGCCCATGTAACAGGGATTAAGTGATGGAATAAAGTTTATGAGTGAATGATTCGTGACGCCACCTGTGGTGTTCGGCAATGAAGATGTTAAGCCAACACTGCGGACAGATCCTCTGGGACGGATGGTGGGGTGCAGCCATGATGGTGTAGCCCTCCACAGGCAGGGCTGTAGTCCCAGGGCAGAGTAGATGAAGAGGGAAGGTGTTGAGGAAGAGGGTGTAGTGTTCGGCACAGAGATGTAGCAGTGCTGGAGAGGTTGCAAGAACAAGGCAAGGACACAACAGGGTGCAGTTTCTTTACCTTTACTTTGCTTGGCAAATGCAGTCCAGAGTCCAGATTACAGATGGCACAGGCACTGGTTAGCCTGGAAGCAACTCAGGAATCTCTCTATGCAGATGGGTTGTGTAGTCTCCTTCCTAGCGCTTAGTTTTAGGTACTTGCAGGACAGTGTTACACTGAAGTTCCACTTGCTTATTCTCTTTAGAACGCCCTCGTATGGCAGACAGCTGTAGCCTTTCTCTTCTGGCTCACACGTCGCTGTTGTGCCTCTGAGTCTTATGTGGGAATAGAGCATTTACAGCTTCCTATTCCTCCGGTTTCTGTTGCAGGACCATCAGTGTCCGTACAGCCTTGGAGACTGGGCTCCAGATCATGCGCTATAGCTGAGAATGAGCCTCAACTCTCTGCTCAATCTCCCAGCTCTTCTCCTCACGTCCACACACGTTGCCCTCCTCACACAAACTCCCCAATCTTCCTTTCTGGCCCCCAGAGAGTAGCTCCTCCCCCAGGTTTGGTTCAGAGCTCCCTCTGCTGATCTGGAATGGAAACTGTGTTGTGTGTTTTGGTTAACTGCTAGAGAGATCCCTTATTGCTTCCAAGCATGACATCACACTCCCTAGGAGGAAGGCAATGCCACTGTGGCGACCATACTCCTGGGGGCGCCAAAATTTCATTCACTCAAATCCACTGTGCTTCTAATGCAGAACGGAGTTATGGACGCAGCGCATATACGCTACTTCCGAAACGCTGCTGTTCCTGATCGTGTGCATGTAGCCTTAATCTTTGCTTTCCTTCAGAATGTACTATCCACTATAAAATGGGCCCCCTCTTCGCACACAATATCGTTTCTATGCAAATCTGTAAGCAGCTAGACCACCAGTCTGTTACTTTTCAAGTTGTATCTCTATCAGAATAATAACAGGAAACTGTCTCTGTATGTGTCAACATAACACCTCACATCAAAAGCTGCTCCCAGTTGTTAACCCTGTCTGTCTGCAGCTCACTGTTGCTGGGCAGAAAATGAATAAATCAACATTCAAAACATGCCAATGCATTACCGTATATAACCACCTCAAGATCTTCAAGGGAGAGTGTAGGTATCTTTAAAACTTCCAGATCCTTTGTGCTGTATCTTTATGCAACAGTTGTCTTATTGAAAAGAAAAACATAAAAATATTACTAAAAATTGGGAAAAATGTGTTTTTTTTAATGTTCTGCAATTTATGATGAGAGCAGTGTCACAATCTTCATGTATTTCATCTTTCCTATTTTTTTCCAGTTTTAACCAGATGGTTGTAAATTATAACAAGGACAAGTTCACCGTTACTGTGATGTTAAGGAACAACTGGGACAGCGCATATAACCCTACTGTAACCATGAAATACTCCCCAAATACTATACTAGCTGCCATAGAGGTAAACTGTTCCGATCATACTTGACAGCAAAAATATAGCTATATAAGTCCCCATTCACATCCACCTGTGTCTTTATAGTGTTAAGAGCTCCATGCTGCCGACAGTCACCACTAGAGGGAGCATGTGAGCCTACTGCATACAGTTTTATCATTGATTACAATGTAAACCAGTACGCAGTAAACTTGTAAGCTCCTACTAGCGGTGACTGCAGGCAGCATGGTCTATCTCCTAACTCTAACACAAAAAGAAAAGTGTTGGCTCATCTGCCTGGTTCTTCAGATCTTTGTAGATTATTTAAACTATAGTTTTAGCTGAAAACTCACTTCTCCCATGCTCAGACAGGGAATAGTGCAGAGAAAGACTCTGTGAGAATGAACTTGTGACAGACTCGGCTCCTGCTGAGTCGATTTTTTAGAGTGGACCCTCTGGGCCGTGGCACCCACCCACCTAGGGTGAGATGACCTTGTGAGGAACCACCCCCTGTACAGGGAGTGTCAGGGGCAAGACCAAGGGGGTGAGCCACCATGACAGCTGGGACCAGACGGCCGGCTCATGAAGAAACTAGTGCGTGTGGGTTCGGCAACAGGAACGAGCAGAGCAAGGTACAAGACAAGACACAGCGTGGTCACAGGGTTTCTTCATGAAGCGTGATCTCAGGGTTTATTCAGATACACAACATAAATACGAGGACACGGAGATACACGGCTGAGTGCGTGCAAGGGCACGCCAAGGTCCAAGACAGGGTACGTGCTAGGTGGCACGCCAGGGTCCAAGGCAGGGTTCAATGCAGGATGCGTGCTAGGAGACACGCCAGGGTACAAGGCAGGGTTCAATGCAGGATGTGCCTCACTGGCCAGCGCACACGGCTGCGGAACAAGCAGTGACACGACTGAGACACAGACAGGTGGGGTACTAGGCAAGGAAAAGGCAAAGCAAGGAACGGAACCTAGGCAGAAGCACAGCCGGGTACAGACAATACAGGAGAGTGTGTCAGGAGGCACAGCTGAGCACCAGACAGAGAACAGAGCTAGCAGCGGAGCGTAGGCCAAAGCCCAGAGCCGGGTCAAGGAAGAACCTTGAGACTAGTCTGGAAGTGTGCTAGAGAAGCACCATAGGTCAGAGCAGGAATGGTGTGTGCCAGGAGGCACAACAGAGCACCAGGCAGAGAACAGAGCTAGCAGCGGAGCGTAGGCCAAAGCCCAGAGCCGGGTAAAGGAAGAACCTTGAGACTAGCCTGGAAATGTGCTTGAGAAGCACCATAGGTCAGAAAGCAGGAATGGTGCGTGTACCAGGAGGCACAACAGAGCACCAGGCAGAGAACAGAGCTAGCAGCGGAGCGTAGGTGGAAGCCCAGAGCTGGGTCAAGGAAGAACCTTGATACTAGCCTGGAAATGTGCTTGAGAAGCACCATAGGTCAGAGAGCAGGAATGGTGCTTGTGCCAGGAGGCACAACAGAGCACCAGGCAGAATACAGAGCTAGCAAAGGCATAGGAAAGAAACGAGGCCAGAGACAAACAAGACATGAGACCAAGTACAGGACACTGGACGCAGACATGACTAAGGACAAACACAGGACACCAGACGAAGTACAAGCACTGAGCGAGTGCAAAGACGCACAACAGGGCAAAGTGCAGGGGCACGGAATACAGGGAGCAACCAAGCAGCCTAGCAGGGAAGCAACACAATAATCAGGCCCCGACCATAGGAAGGGGCGGTCTGATATAGGGCATTAGCACCTGCACTTCCGTGTCTGGACCAGGAGGGGACTTCCGGTTCAGATCCTCCAGGATCATAGAGAGGCTAGCTAGATCAGATTCTGCTGGACAAGAGAGAGGGTCACGTGATCAGGGCCTCGAGGACCATAGAGAGGACCACAGCAGGCAGAGCAGAGACGGTGCGCACACAGCAACGGCATGCAGCCATGATGAGTTACGCGTGCACAATAGCGATGGCGTATAGCCATGAGGTAGAGCACGAGTGCGCACCAGCAATGGCAGGCAGCCATGAGATGAGATGCGCGTGCACACTGCTCCAGGGGTCATGCAGTGTAACAGACATGAGGTGCGCGTGCCCACTGCTCCAGGGTTCATGCAGCATAACAGTCATGAGGTGCGCGTACACACTGCTCCAGGGATCATGCGGCGCAACAGACATGAGAGACCTCCGGGGCGCCTGCAGGACCCGACACTGGGGGCAATGCGGCATGGCAGGCATGAGAGCATGGATCATGCAGCGCAAGCAGCATGACAGAACTAGACTGATAAGTAATCACTTTCAGCATGGTGTTAAAGCACCACTCCAGCGTTTTCTTTTTTAATTTCATTGCCAGATTGGTATCACTGATGTATGTCCTCTGCCTCTAATAATGTACTTACCAGTCGCAGTCTTCTGCTCTTCCCGGTGCTGCGTCATTCACTTTACACCATCTCCAGACTGAACGGAAGTCAAAGCTAACGGTCGCAAGCTCTCAATATAAGTATATGAGAGCTTCGTTCTGGCTGTCATACACTTACTTTGAGAAGTGACTTCTGGTCCGCCCGGCAAACACTGGAGCGATCTGGCTTCTCACAACTAGAAGAAGAGGACTAGAGCAGCACCGAGAGCAGAAGAAGACAGTGGCTGGTTTGGTGATTATCAATAGAAGGAAGTAAAATAAAGTAATGGAGTTTATTACAAAAAAAATAATAACTTTATTAAGGCTGATCAATAGCTAAATGAAATGTTTAGTTACTCTTTAATTAAACACTAAATAAAGCAATATCACCCCCTAGTGGAGATATGGAAAAACTACTAGAATTCGGTTCTCATAGCACACCTATTACTGGACAATAGCCCATTGCAAACAAATATTTTTAAAGGGAATCCGTCAGCAGGTTTTTGCTACTCCATCTGAAAGCAGCACATTGTAGTCAAAGAGACCCTGAATCCAACGATGTGTCACTTTACTGGATGTGGTAGTCGTGATGCAATCAGAGTTCTTTGATGTAGTAGAGTTCAGAAAGTTGATCCGGCCCCCGTCACAGATTTCATTGTACAGAATGCTGATTTGGCCCCCATCACAGATTTTTGTGCACATTGTCTATTGACAGTAAAGACATTTGATAGTGTCATCTTCCTCACAGACTGCACAGCTTTCCTGTTCTCAACATGGCTGCTGACGGAGGAGCGTGTGACCAGACCTGTTCATCATTCTCCTCCAGTTGGGAAAGTGCTTTTTCATGTGAAGTGTTTTTCTATAGGAAGAGGTTGATGTATGGCCATTTGAAGAACAGGAGAGGAGTGCAGTCTGTGAGGAAGGCGGCACTAACAAGTGCAGCAGGAGAACCTGTCGTATCTATGTACTAGAAAGTGCAAGAAAATGATGTACCCAACATATTTGGTAAAATAAATATAAAGTAGAAAACCCCTGTTAAAGGACTTGTTACATCAGCTGAGTGCGCAAGTGTAAAAAATCATATTCACAAGAACCGCACTGTGGAGCCATTGACTATAACAGTCAGATGTTGTATTGTATTGGTGCATGAGCAAAGGTGAACAAGAGTAGCGGTAATCACCCTATAAACTCTATGATAATGAATCTACAAATATATATACGGTATAAAACAAAGAGTACCGTAAAACTTAACCTTTTATTGAACCTAGTAAAAAACACCTAATAGGTGCCAGGTATAGATAAAAACCAACAGACAATACATATGGCACATATAATCAAAAATGAAAAAATGTATAAAGTACCCACGGCAAAAACAGTGCAGGTAAAATATATTGGCAAGATCTCACCCACGGAACACAACGCTGGAGGAAGGGGAAAGTGAAATATGCAGAACCTATAATCTCACCTCGTTCCCCATGTAAAGGAGTCCTGCCCTAACAAGGGCAGTACCCAAGTGAAGCCCTCGTCATGTCAACCCTCAAAACTTTTCCTACGCGTTTCGGCTCCATTCAAAGGCTTTGTCAGAGGAATATATGATAGCTGGGGTGGGGGTAGGTTAGGGCACAAAATATAGGAACGGCCATGCAGTGGCAATAAGCCATATTAAGGGCATCTATAACTAAGCCTCAGTGGTGCCTGACAGCCTCTGGTCTATGTATCACTATCAGATTTAGTATTATTATGCTTATTTTTGATGGTCTTTATAAAAGGTAGACTTTCTCAGAAGTGTTATGCTGCCAAGTGAATACCTTTCATAAATCTGACCTAACGTAAGCATAGTTGTACTATGTCTGACCAGTTGTACTTCGTCTGATAGTCTATGGCTCCACGAGCAGTGTCATTACAGTTTTTGCAGTTTCAAGCTTCTGCTATCTTCTAGATTGTGCTGTGAACAGCCCATAAAATGGGTGACGGGATATGACAATACATACAGTTAGGTCCATATATATTTGGACAGAGACAACATTTTTCTAATTTTGGTTCTAGACATTACCACAATGAATTTTAAACAAAACAATTCAGATGCAGTTGAAGTTCAGACTTTCAGCTTTCATTTGAGGGTATCCACATTAAAATTGGCTGAAGGGTTTAGGAGTTTCAGCTCCTTAACATGTGCCACCCTGTTTTAAAGGGACCAAAAGTAATTGGACAATTGACTCCAAGGCTATTTCATGGACAAGTGTGGGCAATCCCTTCGTTATGTCATTCGCAATTAAGCAGATAAAAGGGCTGGAGTTGATTTGAGGTGTGGTGCTTGCATTTGGAAGGTTTTGCTGTGAAGGAAACATCGGTGAAAGGAGCTCTCCATGCAGGTGTAACAAGCCATCCTTTAGCTGCAAAAACAGAAAAAAACCCATCCGAGAAATTGCTACAACATTAGGAGTGGCAAAATCTACAGTTTGGTACATCCTGAGAAAGAAAGAAAGCACTGGTGAACTCATGAATGCAAAAAGACCTGGGCGCCCATGGAAGACAACAGTGGTGGATGATCGTAGAATAGTCTCCATGGTGAAGAGAAACCCCTTCACAACAGCCAACCAAGTGAACAACACTCTCCAGGAGGTAGGCGTATCAATATCCAAATCTACCATAAAGAGAAGACTGCATGAAAGTAAATACAGAGGGTTCACTGCACGGTGCAAGCCACTCATAAGCATCAAGAATAAAAAGGCTAGACTGGACTTTGCTAAAAAAACATCTAAAAAAGCCAGCACAGTTCTGGAAGAACATTCTTTGGACAGATGAAACCAAGATCAACCTCTACCAGAATGATGGAAAGAGAAAAGTATGGCGAAGGCGTGGTACAGCTCATGATCCAAAGCATACCACATCATCTGTAAAGCACGGCGGAGGCAGTGTGATGGCTTGGGCAGGCATCGCTGCCAGTGGCACTGGGTCACTAGTGTTTATTGATGATGTGACACAGGACAGAAGCAGCCGAATGAATTCTAAGGTATTCAGAGCTATACTGTGTGCTCAGATCCAGCCAAATGCAGCCAAACTGATTGGTCGTCATTTCATACTACAGATGGACAATGACCCAAAACATAAAGCCAAAGCAACCCAGGAGTTTATTAAAGCAAAGTAGTGAAATATTCTAGAATGGCCAAGTCAGTCGCCTGATCTCAACCCAATTCAGCATGCATTTCACTTGTTAAAGACTAAGCTTCAGACAGAAAGGCTCACAAACACACAGCAACTGAAAACCACCGCAGTGAAGGCCTGGCAAAGCATCAAAAAGGAGGAAACACAGCATCTGGTGATGTCCATGAGTTCAAGCCTTCAGGCAGTCATTGCCAACAAAGGGTTTTCAGCCAAGTACTAGAAATGAACATTTTATTTACAATTATTTAATCTGTCCAATTACTTTTGGTCCCTTTAAAAACAGGGTGGCACATGTTAAGGAGCTGAAACTCCTAAACCCTTCATCCAATTTTAATGTGGATACCCTCAAATGAAAGCTGAAAGTCTGAACTTCAACTGCATCTGAATTGTTTTGTGGTTTTCATTGTGGTAATGTCTGGAACCAAAATTAGAAAAATGTTGTCTCTGTCCAAATATATATGGACCTAACTGTAGCTAAAGTCTGCGGTCACTCTATGTGACTGCAGACTTGTGAATCCCCCTACTGTACTCAGCACTGAGACCGAGCAGACATGTGACCACAATTATGAGACATGCATATTCCCAGCCACTTTCCCACTAGACTTCGTGCTTGTCTAGTCAGAATGTGGCTGGGAGTATGCATATCGCAGCTGAGAATCCTCACAGCCCACGCTGTGTACGATACAAGTCTGCAGTCACATAAATTGACTTTAGTGATCAGCTTGGATAACCCCTTTAAGGTAACAAATAACTAAAATAAATGGAATTTTACTAATTTCCAAAAAGAAAAACTGTAGAATTTGAATTAACTGATGTTTTTCAGGGAAAAAATGTTTAAACATTTTTATTATGCAAAATATGTAATCATGGTCTCTTTTCTTTATAATAGGATAAGCCAAAAGTGAGTTGTGAGTCAGATATAGAGTTTGCTTGTAAAGTTGGATACCCCTTTCTAAAGAGGGAGGAATCGGTAAGTTATAGTCAATCACAATTTACTGTGTGCACAAGCCAATACAACAAAGCCATCATGTGCTGGGAAGGAGATGCGGAGAGCTGGAGGACGTGACAGGCTTCGAAATTGTTTCCTTTGGTCTAAAATGCAGAAGTATATATTTTGTGTCTTTTGCTATATTGGGTAGTCAGACCTGCCTAGATTATATCCTGCCCAAACACATGACTACTACATCAGCTCTCTCAATTGAAAGAATTTAGCTTGTTTTAACCAGACAATAGACTTTAGTCAACTTCGATTTGGGGAAAAAAATATTTTCTCCTTCGCCACATTGGGGGACACAGATACTGTGGGTGTATGCTTCTGCCGCTAGAAGGCTGACCCTAAGTGAAAAAAAGAGGTTAGCTCCTCCTCCGCCATATACACCCTCGCCCTTCTTGTGGGCGGAAATCAGTTTTTTGCTTAGTGTCCATGGAGGCACACGTCTGTTTTTTTCTCCAGACTTTTTTCATCTTTTTCCATGAAGATGTGACAGGGGCAACAGATCCTATTGAAAGGGTCCGATTTCCCCAAACCAACAACGGGCGAGCACGTGCGAGTGTCCCTCCATGTAACCTCTCCCGCGTCGTAGGAAAAACAATGCCGGACTTAGCCCTGACCACCCCTAGGTATTGAAACCATGGACTGTACAGAGGCACAAGACTAGCCCGTGTGGCCCAAACTGCTCCACCAATGCTTAGACTGCGGTGCTGCAAGGTGGCGGACGGTTCCTCTCCTAACCCTCTGAAGGGGTTAGATGAAGCTAGGGTGCCTGCACCGTCCTATTTTATCAAGGCCCCCTCACATACCTGCGCTCAGGCTGAAGAGGATCATCGGTGAGGAGAGGGTCTGGGAGGGCTCCTGCAAAGATCTCAGGGCGGAAGCCACCGGCCATGCAAGGCCGAGGGTGGCTGGATCCGTCAGGCGGCACCGAGCAGTTAGTGGCGCCATGTTTTTTGTGTACCATGCCCCCCCCCTGGTCGGGTAGGGGAAAAATTGAGGCCGCAGCTTCAGCCGGAGCTAGGCCGCGGCCGGAAGTCCCGCCCCTGGGGCCGCACGTTACTTCCGGGGGCCCGCCCCACACTGGGCGGCGGCGAAGAAATTTGGGCCCCGGCTTCGGAGCGCGGCTAGGCCGCAGAACGGAAGCACCGCCCCTAGAGCGGTTTTACATGCTGGCTCACTTCCACAGCTGGTGGCGCGCGATTTGAAGGAAGCAGCCAGGACGGGGGGGCGCAGGACTGGGTTAAGTGCTGCCCGAGAGGCCACGCTACAGGGAAAACGAGGTGCTACCTCCTCCCCACATCCCCAGCAGCGGACAGATACAGCATGTCCGAAAAAGCAAAGACGCACACGTTCTTTTACGCTGCATGCATCTCTTGTCAGGCTGCGTTTCTGTGGGCGCAGAGCAAGCGATTATGCGAAGCCTGCGAACCCAAACGCACCCAGGAGCCCTCCCCTGCGACTGTGACCAATGTGTCAAATCCCCCGGAGAGGGCCCTATCACTGTCACAGTCCATAACGTCGCTTATGAGAGCAATAGAGTCCCTTCAAGCTCCAGATAGGGGCAGGGACAATGCCTCGCCGGCCTTAGAGGGAACCTCCACCTCACAAAAGTCTCCGGCCTGCAGGGGCCACTCTCACTTCAGGCAGACCCGGAAGAAACAAATCCACACGGTGTCGCCCAGTCCACCCGGTGCCTTGGCATCCGTAAGCTCTGCTTCTCGCTCCCCTTCACCAGTGGTTGATAGCGAGCGGACCTCAGATTGCGACTCAGACGAGCCCCTTGACCTGGACACTCCAGGGTCACGTGAAACAGTGGACAGCCTCATAGAAGTCGTCAATCAGACCTGGGGATTGAGGATGATCCCGCAGCGGCTACAGGGCATAAAGTGGCATTAAGCGAGTGAAGCGCCCGCACAGAATTTTTTTCCTCTCACCCGGAGTTTGAGGACATAGTGCAGCGGCACAGAGAATGTCCAGACAGGCGTTTCTCGGGTCAAACGGCACTCGAAACAAGGTATCCGTTTGCTCCGGACCTCCGTAAAAGATGGATGGAATCCCAGATAGTGGATCCTCCATGATTTCGGCTGTCCACATCCCAGGCGTGGAAAATTGGGCAGCAGACTTTCTCAGCCAGCAGGATCTTGCGCCCGGAGAGTGGTCTCTACATCCCGAAGTCTTCCGGCAGATTTGTCAGCTGTGGGGAACTCCGGATGTGGACCTGATGGCGTCCAGAGTGAACGCAAAGGTGCCCACATATGTCACTCAGGCCAGGGACCCGCAGGCAATCGCTGTGGATGCGTTGGTTCTGCCATGGAACCAGTTTCGCCTCCCATATCTATTTCTCCCGCTGCCACTACTTCCGAGGGTCATCAAGAAGATCAAGACGGAAGGGGTTCCGGCGATTCTGCTGGCCCCAGACTGGCCCGTCGAGCGTGGTATGCAGATCTAATGCAGCTGCTCACCGACGTACCTTGGCGCCTGCCAGAGCGCCCAGATCTACTTTCTCAAGGGCCAATTTGCCACCCAAACTCAGAGGCCCTGTGTTTGACGGCATGGCCGTTGAATCTTGGATTCTAACCCAGGCAGGGTTCGGGAGCAAGGTGGTCTCTACAATGATTAGCGCCCGGAAGCCTGCTTCAGCACGAATTTACCACCACACCTGGAAGGTGTTCTTTGCTTGGTGTCGAGGCCGCGGTGTTTCTCTGCTGAGATTCTCGATCCCCAACATCTTGACTTTTCTCCAGTCGGGCCTAGACTCGGGCTTAGCCCCAAGTTCCCTCAGGAGACAAATATCGGCCTTTTCCGTCCTGTTCCAGCACAGAATTGCTACCAATCTGCACGTGAAGACTTTCATCCAGGGAGTCTCCCACTTGGTACCTCCCTATAAGGCGCCTATGGACGCTTGGGACCTTAACCTGGTCCTAAGTGTTCTGCAGGAAGCTCCATTTGAACGGCTTCAGGATATCTCCTTGAGGTACCTTTCCTGGAAAGTGGTGTTTTTAGAGGCCATCACTTCTATCAGGCGGGTTGCAGAACTGGCAGCCCTATCCTGCCAAGCCCCGTTCCTCACTTTCCATAAGGATAAGGTGGTGCTCAGACCAGCCCCTCCTTTTCTGCCGAAAGTTGGGTCCTCTTTTCACATTAATGAAGATGTTGTCTTGCCTTCATTTTGTCCAGCACCGGTGCACCGTGTGGAAAAGGCTCTTCACACGTTAGACCTGGTAAGAGCCCTCCGAAGGTACGTGTCGAGGACGGCGCCCTTTCGTCAGACGGACACGCTGTTCGTGCTCCCCAAAGGGCGCAGGAAGGGACTTGCTGCCTCAAAATCGACCATAGCCAGATGGATTCGTTTGACTATTCAGGAGTCCTACCGCATTAGAGGCACGCCAATTCCAGCAGGGATCAGAGCGCACTCTACTCGGACAGTGGGAGCAAGGCAGCAACCTGGTCCAGCCTGCACACATTTGCCAAACATTATAATATCCATGCTCAGGCCTCGGCAGATGCGAGCCTGGGTAGAAGGATTCTCCAAGCAGCGGTGGCGCACCTTTAAACAAGAGGTGCATGTAGCTTGGATCGGTGAGTCAATCTCCCACCTAGGGACTGCTTTAGGATGTCCCACAGTATCTGTGTCCCCAAATGAGCATCTCGGAGAAAAGGATTTTACGGTGAGTTATCACAAAAATCCATGTTTTACATGTTAGTGATTCTATAAAATTTCACTCTGCAATCTTCATTCTGTCATTCATTTACAGACCCCTGATATTCAGTTTGTAACCTGATCCAAAGTTTCACATTTTTCTTCTCTTGTTGGAATGTCCATCCCAGTAATATAGGTTGGATGTGAGCTGTGTTTGAGCTACTGTCTTCATTAGTCCATGTATCAGAACAGCTTCTATCCTGTATGTTCTTCTGCTCCATGCGCTTTCCTCCTTCTTTGTTTTTTCTGTCCTCTCTGAGACTGTAAATACTTAATCATAGAATCATAGAATCGTAGAGTTGGAAGGGACCTCCTGGGCCATGTGGTCCAACCCCCTGCTCAAAGCAGGATTCGCTAAATCATCCCAGTCAGATGTCTGTCCAGCCTCTGTTTGAAGACTTCCATTGAAGGAGAACTCACCACTTCTCGTGGCAGCTTGTTCCACTCATTGATCACTCTAACTGTCAAAAAGTTTTTTTCTAATATGTAATCTGTGTCTCCTCCCATTCAGTTTCATCCCATTGCTTCTAGTCTTTCCTTGTGCAAATGAGAATAAAGTTGATCCTTCTACACTGTGACAGCCCTTTAGATATTTGTAGACAGCTATTAAGTCTCCTCTCAGTCTTCTCTTTTGCAAACTAAACAATCCCAGATCCTGCAACCTTTCCTCATAAGACAGGGTTTGCAGACCGTTCACCATTCTGGCTGCTCTTTTCTGAACTTGCTCCAGTTTGTTGATGTCTTTTTTAAAATGTGGTGCCCAAAACTGGACACAATATTCCAGATGAGGTCTGACCAAAGAGGAGTAGAGGGAAATAATGACTGTATGCTTCTGTTAATACATCCTAGAATAGCATTTGCCTTTTTTGCTGCTGCATCACACTGATGACTCATACTCAGTCTGTGATCTATTAGTATACCCAAGTCTTTTTCACATGTGCTGTTGCTTAGGCCTATTCCTCCCATTCTGTATATGCTTTTTTCATTTTTATTGCCCAGATGTAGTACTTTGCATTTTTCCCTGTTAAAAACCATTCTGTTAGTTGCTGCCCACTTCTCCAGTTTATTTATATCTTTTTGAATCCTCTCTGTCTCTTCTCTAGTATTAGCTATCCCTCCTAGCTTTGTGTCATCAGCAAATTTAATCAGTTTACCCTCAATTCCTTCATCTAAATCATTGATAAAGATGTTGAACAATACAGGGCCCAGGACAGAGCCCTTTGGTACCCCACTTGAGACATTCTTCCAACTGGATGTGCAGCCATTTACGACCACTCTTTGGGTCCGATCACTAAGCCAGTTATAAATCCACCTAACAGTTGCCTTGTCCATTCCATACTTAGTCATTTTTTCAATAAGGATTGTATGAGATACTTTGTCAAATGCTTTGCTGAAGTCAAGATATACTATATCTACAGCATTTCCTTGATCCACCCAATCAGTGATTCCGTCAAAGAAGGAAATTAATTTAGTCTGACATGACTTATTAGTTACAAACCCATGCTGACTCTGTTTAATAACTTCATTCTTATCCAGGTACTGACATACATGTTGTTTAATAATTTGTTCAAAGATCTTTCCTGGTATAGAAGTCAGACTCACCGGTCTATAGTTGCCTGGGTCCACCTTCTTCCCCTTTTTGAAGATAGGAACAACATTTGTTCTTCTCCAGTCTTCTGGGACTTCTCCTGTTCTCCAAGAATTTTCAAAGATTATGGAAGGGGGCTCAAAAATTTCTTCTGCTATCTCCTTCTGTACTCTGGGGTGTAATTCATCTGGACCTGGAGACTTGAATTCATTTAGGTTAGCTAAGTGTTTCCTCACTATCTTTCTGTTTATAGATATCCTGGATTCTTCTATTCCCTTAACAGGACAGTGAAGAACAGTTGATGTTACATTTCCTTTCTGAGAGAATTGTGAGGAAAGAGGGAGACACAAGCGCAATATAGGGTCTTATCCCACAAATAGAGTAAGCGGTTTGACAAAAAACTGCTCACCTGGTAGTAGGTATTCAAAGCATGTATAGATAAGGGCTGCTGCAGATCCACAAGTCGGTCACCGACTATCTGAAACAGAGCTCTGCAAAGGAATACCACCATTTCCTGAAGAAGAGGTTGCAAAAAACCTTGAAACGCGCAGAATAAACCACTGTCAAATTTTATTAACCTCTGGAATTTCATCATTTGGGCAGCGCGGACGAAATCCACGTATTCCTTTGCAGCTTTCTGAGAGAAAACAGATGCAAAATAGGAATTTAAAAGTTCGGCCTTCTCAACATCCTGTCTTACCATTTCATCATTTTCATCCTGTAAAAATCCTATAGCATCTTTGACTTTTCTTTTACTTTTGACATATCCCCAAAATTCTTTATTATTGCTTTTGACATCTCTTGCAAGCCTCAATTCATTGTCAGCTTTAGATAATCTGATTTGTGCTCTGCAGGTTCTGCAGACAGCATTATATTCTTCTTTAGCTATGCCTCCCTCTTTCCATTTTATAAACATTTTTCCCCTCTCCAAGCTATAAAGATTTGTATACAACCCCTCCCCCTCCTGCTATCTCTAACACTAAGAGGAAGGAGGGGAGAGCAGAGAACCTTCAGGAACAGGAGCTCTGATGGATTCGTAGCATGTTTCTATGTTTGCATATCAGTCACATAAATAATGGATGTAAAGACATCTTCAGAGGTATAATGGTAGAACATTTTTAAGGAAGACTAGTTAGAAAATTGCTTAACTTTGTATTTAGGAAGCAAATGTACAATAAAAAAAAGTGAACGTTGAAAAAAGCATGTTAATGTGCATATTTCCCAGAGGAGCATCACAAGGCTTAAAAGTCTCCTCACCTTGGAATGTTAGGCTTTACATGCCAATCTCCACATGTCCATACAAAATATAGGGGATTTCAAAGATACGGTTTTCTTTTTTTTTCTAATGATGAAAAATACGAACATTTCCAATATTATTGAAAACACTTAAGAGGAGCTGTCAGGTAACATTTTAATTCAGTAAAGATTATAAAAAATAAAATAAAAAAATATCTCATGCGGTGCATACTGATAACATTTCTGCCTAGCTAGTGCTATTTCAATCCTGCTAAAACAGTAAGACAGAGAGGTACAGTTATCGAATAGGTAATCTGTACCTGACTGCATCGGTATCTTGTTATATGCAATATAATGGATTTTTTTTTTCTCTTTTTCAAGATCACATTTATGGTCACTTTCCAGTTCAACATCTCTCATCTTCTGGAAACAGTGTCTATATTTATGACTGCAATAAGGTACGGTATCAATACCATGATCCTAATCCCACATAGATATTGTACATGCCTTCTTGAATTTTCCGGTTTCCTTTTGTCTTTATACCTTTAGCTGATGTTTTATATGATTTTATTTGATTTTGGCGCTTAATGGGTTTAGAAAAACAATTTTCATAAATCCTATTGGACAATTCAGGGTCATTAGATGAAAAAGGGGGGGTCCATTTCATCTCTTGGCAAAAGTGGAGACTTGTCCTTGTTATGTGCTGACAGATATCCCATCAATATGAACTGACACTGTATACTTTACTTTCTCTGTGGTAGGTGAAATTGAGCCTGAGATTTAATTATCAGCTTGCTCCAATTGCTACTGTTCGACCGCTTAAATGCCGCTGTCAATCGCTGACAGTAGCATTTAAGTCATATGATCCGGTGTGAGTGTGCGTTTTTGTGCCCATTGGTTCCACCATGACGCGATCGCAGTGTGCTGATGGGTTCACATGGTAGCCAAAGCTCTGTAATTTGGCATGTGATGGATGCCTGAGTTTTCTTTCTGTATGCCTCCAAAGAGACAAGGATGGAGTATTACAGTTCTGTTCCATTCAGAGTTTAATAGGAGAAAACTGTAATCTTGCCTGGATAGAAACAATGAAGATGATAGGTGCAGGGATTGTGGAACCACAACACCATCGAAAGTTCAGAAAACCAACTGCTGCAGATCGAAGGATACATACAAGGAGAGAAAAAGTATTGAGTTTGGAACTGTAAAGGGGATATCCAGGACTTTAAAAAGGCATGTAAATGCTAACAGAGGCGACTACCTGCCTGTTGTACCCGGCGTCAGTCATTGACCGCTCCTGCCAGAGATTCAGCCGCTCCCTATCAGAGCAGTAGTTTCTCTTCCTTTTGACAGGGTGGGAATACTGATGTCATGCTGACAGCAGCTTCCCTCAATTAGATAGCGAGAGTCAGCTGTCGATCAGCATGACACCTGAAGTCCTACCCTGTCAACAGGAAGAGAAACCGCTGCTCTGTTGACAGGCAGCAGCTGAATCTCTGGCAGGAGCGGTCAATGACCCGTGCCGGGTACAGCAGGCAGGTAGTTGCCTCTGTTATCAACTACATGTCTTTTTTTCTAAAGTCTCAGATATCCCCTTTAACTGTGCTGCCGAACAAACCATATGATGAAAAAAGAAATCCAGCAGGAGATGTGTAGTTTTATTAGTTAATGTGTCTGAACCTTCTTCATCAGGACAAAACCACATGAAAAAGTCTGTGAATTTTCAAACTTGTTGACTAATAAAACCACATTCCCCCACACATCTCCTCATGGATTTCCTTTTCTCATCACATGGTATCTTCGGCATCACAATTAAAGGGAATCTGTCACCCTCTTTTTGGACTATAAGCTGCCGGCATCGACATCAGGGGCTTATCTACAGAAAAAAAGAGTTAGATTATACTCACCCGGGGGTCTTGTCCGGTCCGATGGGTGTTGCCGTCTGGTCCAGCGCCTCCCATCTTCATATGATGTTGTCCTCTTCTTCCCTTCCTGTTGTGGCTCCGGCGCAGGCACACTGCTCTGCTCTATTGAGGGCAGAGCAGAGTCTTGCAGTGCGCATGCGCCGGGAGAAGTCCAGCACCTGCACACTGTAGTATTCTGCTCTGCCCTCAACAGGGCAGAGCAGTGCGCCGGAGCCGGAGCCACAACAGGAAGGGAAGAAGAGGACGGCATCGCTGCAAGATGAGAGGCGCCGGACCGCAACACCCATCGGACCCGGACCAGACCCCCGGGTGAGTATAATCTAACTCTTTTTTCTTATCTTTCAGGTTACATCGGAGGCTTATCTACAGCATTACAAAATGCTGTAGATAAGCCCCTGATGTCAATGCCGGCAGCTCATAGTCCAAAAAAAGGGTGATAGATTCCCTTTAAAGATCCATTTTTCTCTCCATTCAGAGTTTATACAGAGCTTTCATACTTATGTGCACAATTTCATAGTTGACAGCAGTGTCGGACTGGGGTGCCCAGGGCCCATCAGTGATCATGACTTTGAGGGGCCCACTTTTCACCTGCACACAAATATTACACTACCCTCATTTACAAATATACCTGTATCTCTATATAATAAACTGGGTAGTTTGGTTAATGAATGATGAAATGCTGCTTTTTTCTGTAGAGAGTGAATCAAGTGAATTATGCCAACTACTGCCCTTACAGTGGGGTTAGGGACCCAGATATGCATAGGGGCCCATCAGAGGATTCCCCTATTACCCTATGGGCCAGTCCGAGCCTGGTTGGCAGTAATGACAGATGACAGATCAAATAGGGGAACTAAATCAAATAAAAAGTTCTATGGTACACATAGTAATATCAGAATAATGGAGATGAATGCATTTTTCTTGTTGTCTTTCAGTGACAGTGAAGAGAAGAACTTCGATGATAACAGAAAAAACATTACATTCCCTGTTAAATACGAGTCTTGGCTGACATTCACTGGGTATATAATGATTTTTTTTTTTAATCACAGGAGACAAATATTAAATTATTTAGAGATAAGAAAATTTATCAAAATTCAAATTTGGAAAGTTTGCGTCAAATTCGACTGGGAAAGCCCAGATATCTGCTACAAAAAAAGCTTCATATTATGGTAGCAATCTCCTGATCCCAAAGCATAATAAACAAATGGGCTGGCAAGAAGTTAAAAAACAAATATCATACTCCCCTGCCGGTCCTCTACTCACTCCCTACAACGCCTGCTGCAGCTCGGGTCTTCTCCTGTTTTTCATCGCAGTGCTGACTAGGCTTCAACGCACGTTATGACATAAGAACGCGTGTCGCCCCACGTCGTGCCACCTAAGACAGATCATGTGATCATGTGTTGAGGCCTTGTTAGAGCCAGAGAAGACTGAATAGACCCAGAGAGAGTATGTAAGGAATCTAGCAGATGACTGGTAGAGAGCTCCAGTGACAGGTGAGAGACAAGGGGAGTATGATGTTTTATTTTTTGTTTTAACCCCTATTCAGCCCATATGAATCCAGCAATCTGTCGCTCCACAGGTATGCTAGATTCACATGAATTGAATTCCCAAAAATTCAGATTCGCTAGAATTTGAAAATTGTGCAAAAAATTCATAAAGAGTACTGTGCAAAAGTTTTACGCAGGTGTGGAAAAATACTGAAAAATAAAAATGATTTCAAAATTAGAAGTGCTAATGGTTTATTTTTTATCAATTAACAAAACAAACTGTCAGCAACCAGTGATACCTACAGTATCTACACCCATCTACTGTTCAGAGAAGACTGGACAAGAAGATGTTTTCATGGAAGAATTACGTTTAAAAGTTATACCTCCGTCATGGAGAAGGTGATACCAACTATGCAGGAAAACATCATATTACTTGGGGTGCAGAAAAATGTCAGAAAGTGCTCTGGAGTGATGAGTCAAAACGTGAAATATTTGTCTGTAACAGAAGGCAGTTTGTTCGCCTGGAGAGCGGTACAATAATGATTGTCTGCAGGTAGTGCTGAGCGAACCTGCTCGGATAAGACAAAGTGAAAGAGAAATGTATCTCCAAATTAATTCTACAGAAAAACAACAACTCTGAACACACATCCAATGTCATTAATAACGCTCTTCATCGTAAAGAAGAAAAAGGAGTCCTGGAAGAAATGATCTGACAGAGCCCTGATCTCAATGCCATTGAGTGTAGTTGGGTTTACTTGAAGAAAAAGAAGGATTTTCACAAGTGACATTCAGAGAAGATCTGCGGTTAGTTCTCCAAGATGTTTGGAACAACCTTCCTGACAAGTTTCTTCAAAAACTGTTTGCAAGTGTAAGGGCGGTCACACCAAATATCGATTTAATTTGGATTTCTCTTTAGTTCATTCACTTTGTGTTTTGTTAATTGATAAAAATAAACTTTTTACACTTATATTTTTAAAATTATTCCTACTTTTCAGCATTTATTCCACACCTGTCTAAAACTTTTGCGCAATGGTGTAGATCTAGTGAATTTGTATATTTTTGATATACTGTTTATACATGGAGCAAAAAAGTTTGCACTGGTTTAGCACACTGAGCATTAAGCAACATTCGCACTAAATAATGTAGCACCGCCACTTCAACAGAAAGTGGATGAAAGTGCTACGCGGTGTGTTAGTTGTGCCACAGTAATGCTGCAATGACATTATCAGCGCTTGGTACATCTGTAACCATTTTTAAGGTCAAATGTAGAATTTTTGTCTTCTTATACTAGTCAATATCATTATTATTATAAGGCTGGAGTCACACACAGTGTATAAAAAATCGGTCCGAGAATTGCAGAAATGTTCCATGAACAGTGATCCGTATGTCATCCATGTGTAATGCGAGGATGCGATACTCTCGCATCTAAGCATCCGTGTGACATTCATGAGACATCCGTATGGCGAGATTTTCTCGCCGGTTCGCAAAATGGACATATAATGGATCCATGGCCTCAAATATTCGTGAAAACATATATACAGTGTGTATGTGTGTGTGTATATATATATATATATATCTATATGTCATTGACACACACATCTAATATATAAAGCTCAAGTGTGTGTATGTATGTATGTGTGTGTGTATGTCCGGGATTGACATCTGCACCGTCACAGCTACAGCCACAAAATTTGGCACAGTCACATGTCTGGACCCCGAGAGTGTCCTAGGCTATGTTGTGAGGCGAAATTTTAACCCCGCGCTTTCCAATTCACCAAACAATTTTGCCCCTATCTACATAATGGGGGAAAAGGGTGTGTGTATCAAGCCCCGCCCCTCATTATGATGTCATAATGGTTGCCATGGTGACGCTGATGTCATCATAGGTTGCAAGCCCCGCCGCTCATTATGATGTCATAATGGTTGACTATGGGATGTAGGATGTGTGATGGGTATATGGGCACTGGACTATGGGATGGAGGATATGTATGATGGGTATATGGGCATGGGACTATGGGATGGAGGATGTGTGATGGTATATGGGCACTGGACTATGGGATGGAGGATATGCATGACGGGTATATGGGCATGGGACTATGGGATGGCGGATATCTATGATGGGTATATGGGCACGGGACTATGGGATGGAGGATATGTATGATGGGTATATGGGCATGGGACTATGAGATGAAGGATGTGTGATGGGTATATGGGCACGGGACTATGGGACGGCGAATATGTATGATGGGTATATGGGCAAGGGACTATGGTATGGAGGATGTGTGATGGGTATATGGGCATGGGACTATGGGATGGAGGATGTGTGATGGTATATGGGCACTGGACTATGGGATGGAGGATATGCATGACGGGTATATGGGCATGGGACTATGGGATGGCGGATATCTATGATGGGTATATGGGCACGGGACTATGGGATGGAGGATATGTATGATGGGTATATGGGCATGGGACTATGAGATGAAGGATGTGTGATGGGTATATGGGCACTCGACTATGGGACGGCGAATATGTATGATGGGTATATGGGCAAGGGACTATGGTATGGAGGATGTGTGATGGGTATATGGGCATGGGACTATGGGATGGAGGATGTGTGATGGGTATATGGGCACTCGACTATGGGATGGAGGATATGTATGATGGGTATATGGGCACGGGCCTATGGGATCGTGGATATGTATGATGGGTATATGGGCACGGGACTATGGGATGGAGGATAATTGTAATTTGCTATAACTAACCACAGTTAGTTACTATGCCCGGGCAGCGCCGCGCTCTTCAGCTAGTGTATATACATATATATATTTCATAGAGATATAGATAGCAGAGTAGGTGATAATTCAATTGTCGGCTTCTGTAAAATCATTACAGAACCCGACAGTATATGAGACGTGGTTTATATAAAGTAAACCATTGCATATCCGTTGGATTTATATATGTCTCTCACTAATAATGTTATTAGTGTGTGTATGTAAAATACTGGAGCTGTAGGTGTTAAATTAAAGAATTAATTCATGGAGAAAACTAGCGTGGTCTCCCACGCAATTTTCTCCACCGGAGAGGGAAAGCCAGTGACTGAGGGCAGATATTAATAGCCTAGAGAGGGACCATGGTTATTGGGCCCCCGTGGCTAAAAACATCTGCCCCCAGCCACCCCAGAAAAGGTGCAACTGTAAGAGGCGCCAATTCCAGCACTTAGCCTCTCTCTTCCCATTGACCTGTAGTGGGTGGCATATGGGGTAATAAGGAGTTAATGTCACCTTTGCATTGTAAGGTGACATTAAGCCTGGTTAATAATGAAGAGGTGTCAATAAGACACCTATCCATTATTAATCCAATAGTATGAAAGGGTTAAAAAACAAACACACACACACACACATTAAGAATAAAGTCTTTTAATGAAATAATTAAACACACATTTTTTCCATTTTTATTAAACTCCCAAACTAATCGAAGCCATCGTTCTCCTGTAAAAAATCCAAAATAAAAAAATCAACACTATCCCATACCTATCCACCGTACAGTCATGTCCCACACTGCAATCCATCTCAAGGGGTTAAATAGTTTACAACCGGGAGTGGTGCTAACACTACCGGCCCGACTGTAACCCACTGTGGATTGAATGAAAAGCTGCCTGCGCAGCCTCCCCGCCTGAACGGACATGAACTCAGAAGTATGGGAAAGTTTCTGAACATTTTCCACGCTGCAGAGTTCACCGCGGGTCATGTGGGGAGTCTGCACATCCTCAGTGACGTCAGCGGTAATACGAGTCTCGGCCATAATACGGTGCAAATCGCAGCATGCTGTGATTTCTCTCGCCTGTATAATTCAGGCGAGAAAAAAAATGATGATGGGAGCTGCCCCATAGATTAACAGTGGTCCGAGGGCTGTGCAATTTTTTTTTTTTTCGCATTGCACTCGTCCGTATTCTACGGTAGTGTGACTCCAGCCTTAATCATGTAATCCACAATGTCTTCTTCAACTATTTAGAGACCTAAGGAGAATTTTGGGGAAATTTTCCAGCTAATGTGTACATATTATATTGGACATGATAGATGTGTGATGTGATAGGTGTGATATGATCGTTGTGTGACTTTTGATTTCCTTCTTTTTGAGTTTTTGTTTTCTTGTTTGAAGTTCTAAAAAAGAGTTCCACGTCAGCTTCCCCGCCAACGATTCAATCTCCGCTGTCATTAACTCCACCCATGCAATTGGGCCAGAAATCAATCTAAATTATATGGTAAGATTACTTCCAGCGTACACATTTTTTTTTATATAGAGAGAGAAAGTAAACATTACAAATCTTTACATGAGCATCCAAGGAATGTTCTCTAACTTATCAAAGTGACCTTGTGTTTATGTCAAAAGTAAGAGCCACTAAGCGATGTCCCATTAGCCAGGCTGGAATCATCACATTATGATGACGTGTTCCTTCTCCACAGCTAAACTATGACTGACATGAAATGCATCCTGCAGTTGTAGGAGGAGGTGTCCCCGCTGTGTAACCGGGCCGGAACCAAGGGGACTGTCACCAAGGTTCCTAGGGACTGTTTCCGGGGGACATAATTAGGAGACGGAACACAGAGAGTTCTAGAAAGACTGGGGGTGGAGCCAGTATAAAAGGGGCTGAGGACGCCAGCAGAGGGCAGTCGACAGAGGAGAAAGGAAGCTAGAGGGCCCCAGAGAGCCAGAGCGAGAGCCAGAGCAAGAAGAGAGCAGTGACTGGAGAGACTGAAGGGAGACTCACCGCAGACAGAAGGGAGATGGCACCGAGCCGTTCAGCAGAGAGACACCGTCCAACTGCGCTCCTCGCGGCCGCCACCGACCGACTCCAGCCCGCGACTGCGGCCTGTCTGCTGCCGCCCGCAGCCGCCACCGTCCGACTCTAGCCCACGACTGCGGCCTGTGCGCTGCCACCCGCGGCCGCCGCTGCTCCACTCCAGCCCGCGGATGCGGCCTGTCCGCTGCCACCCGCAGCCGCCACCGCCCGACTCCAGCCCGCGGCAGTGGCCTGTCCGCTGCTGCCCGCAGCCGCCACTGCCCAACTCGCCTGTCTGCTGCCACCCGCGGCCGCAGCCGCTCATCTCCAGCCCTTTGCTGCGGCCTGTCCGCTGCCGCTCGCGGTCCCCGCAGCTCGGCTTCAGCCTGCGGCTGCGGCCTGTTCGCAGCCACCTGCGGCCACCGCTGCCCGTCCCCAGCTTGTGGCTGCAGCATACACTTTCCGGTCCCTGGACAATGCTGTCCCACCTCCGCCGGGAGGTGCAACGCAGAGGAACTCTTCAAGGGCCTGCTGTGCCCCCACTTCGCCTGGGCGAAGAGGTGGTTTTCTCTTCCCTCTTCCATTTAGGACACCTCATTGCTCCTTTTCTGATACATGACACTTTATTATACGGCTTTTCGCTGCTGCCTCTCATCATTATGTGGATTCACTGTGTTCTTTTCCAGATTAAGAGGAATGATTTAATCCCGATGCCGAGGGTAACATTCCGCCTGTCATTCCACTTTAAGACTCCAGATGGCAACATCCTCCTGTACTTGACCCATGTGTCCTCTTCTGATGTAAGATTATTAATGTTATCTGTTTTGCGCTCCTCTACTGACTTGTCACTCAGGTGTCAGAGGTATGAGAGCGGGCTTTCCCTGACCTCCCAAACATACTCTTTAGTGATGAGCGAGGGTGTCCTCTGAGTATTTTAGCGTGCTTGGAGATTTAGGTTTCGTTGTCTCAGCTGCATGATTTGTGACTGCTGGACAGGCTAAATACATGTTTGGAATGCCTGTTTGTTAGGCTGAATACATGTGTGAATTCCCTATCTACAAGTCACAAATCATGCAGCTGAGACAACGAAAGTTAAGTCTCCGAGCACGTCAAAATACTCAGAGATCACCCGAGCAACGAGTATACTCACTCATCACTAATTACTCTTATTTATAGGGGAAATTAGACGTTATCTTCTGATCACAGATCCACATGATTAGTAAAATCTGCCCCTGACTCCAGGGTTGGACATTTCACCACTATCATACATCTACATTTCAGTAATGGGTCCCCATACTTCGTGTGCCCCCACATACATGGTAAAGGATGCTGCTCTTCCTTTATGAAGCAGCAGCTACTAAATAGGTTCACTCATATGAAGATATAGAAACCACTGGAGCCATAGGCGGAGGAGGACATGACTTGGGGATGGGTGGACCTTTACTCCTGCAGCTTTTTTGGTGTAGTGGTGTAGATTTTTAAGCACGAGGGATGTTGCTTTCAGAGGAAGAAGCACAGTATGTCTGTGCCTGGGGGTCACTGTGAGGAGGGTGTTGCTTATATAGATCAGGAAATCTGTGTCTCTCTCTCTCTTTCATGCACAGGATGAACAGGAGGAAGCATTTCCCGCCCACCCGCCCTGTTTATAATCATTGTCCTAAAAAGTTTTAATTATTGCTTGTATGATGAATGCTTTATTGTATTTTTGAACTTACCATTGTATATTTTGTTCCAGGTTCAATTTTATCATGGCTATAAAGAGTTAACAGCATTAACCTTCTAAGCCCAAGGGAAGGGCCATCCTTCAGCCATGGTTCCCTAGAGGTTTCCTCCACAGGGGGTTTTTCCTCTCCTGAGTGCTGTAGGATGACTCTTTGTGAGTCGGAGGTTTGCCAAGTTAGTCCCCTTAATGCTTTTGCAGGGACTTATAGTTTATAAGTTTACTAAAGTGATTTATAAAGAAAAAAAAAAAAAAAATGGTGTCAAATGTGAATTTATAACCCGTCACAGCTTTGCGGTTTAGGAGTCAGGTGGAAGTTGCAGGCAAGTTAAGGTGGACTCATTTTAACTAATAGAGTATGTAAAACCTCATGGAGATGAACAGGCTCGGCTTTGGTGGCCAGCCTCAAGGACGTTGTAATGGTAACGTCAATCAGGGGCGGGCACAGTGGTTAAGCACAGGAGTGAGGATAATAGGGTCATTGGTGCCCTGAAAGTTTACTGGCTCTGCTTGAATGGCAAGCCAGTGCGTGCCGCCCCTTTATGGCTGTCTGGCCTGGTTCTGTATGTCAGACAGCTGGGATATCACAGTACTTGTGAATCCCAATGTACTAGCACTTCACCTGACTCCTACTGTGATTGTTTTTAATCCTGGGATTTAAATAAAGCTGTGGCCATTTTGACAACCAAAATAATGTGTTGTGTATTTATTCTAGTGCCTAGGTTTACTGTAGTTATGGTGGTTTTAAGATGGAGTGGGGGTCCGTCCCATATCCATAAGTCATGCACTCTTTCGTTACTTCCTCCATAACTTTTTTATATTTCCGTCCTTGTACCCCTATAAGCGCTTGTTTTTTGTAAGACAGGTCGTACTTGTGAATGACACCATTTAGTCTAACATACAATGTTCTCAAACACGGGGAAAAAAAAATTCCAAGTGCGTAGAAATAGATAAAAAAAAAACAGAATTCCCCGTGGTTTCCCAGACTTTGTTTTTACGGTATTCAAAGTGAAGCAAAAATGACAGCAAAATTCTTCAGGCCGGTACGGGTACGGAGATCCCAAAGCTGTAAAACTATTTTTATTTAAGGGATTGGGAAAAAAATAATAAATTGTCACCATTTTCTGAGACATCTAACTTTTTTATTTCTCTGTCGGTGGAGCGGGGCTCGCGAGGGCTTGATTTCTGTGTGACAAGATGGCGTTTTTCTTGGTATTATTTTGGAATATATACAGTAGATGGTTTGATCACTTTTTATTGCATGTTTGGTGCGGAGCAAAAGCAGCGGTTTTGGCACTTTACCTTACACTGTTTATCAAATGTGTTACATAATACAATGTTTTCAAGGATTAGATATTTTACCAATACAACAATTATGCATACATATATAATTATTATTACTTCTAAATATTGAGAATGGGGATGATTAAAATGTGGGGATTTTTTTGTAACATGTTTTAAAATCTTAAATCTTTTTTCTTTTCCTCTGCATTGTTTAGTCCCCACAGCAGACTGAAAGGGAACCAGTAACCAGAAAAAACACTATTAACCTGCAGATATGGGGTTAGTCTGCAGGTTAATAGTGCTACTAACCTGCCCAGCACCTGCACTTACATGAGCGTTGCGGGGAGAAAATGAATTTTATCACCCCTGGCAGTATTCTGTTTCAGTTATGGGGGGGCGGTACGGCGCTGGTTCAGTCACCGCTCTGAGTATAAACAGAGGAGGCGGTAACCACGCCCCCGGCACTGCCTAACAGCCAGCCCGAATGCTGTAGAGCCAGCGTCAGTCAGAGCCGGAAACACAGTTACAGACGCTGCTCTCTATACTCTGAGCGGTGACTCAACCTGTGCCTTTCCCGTGACTTAACCCCTGCCTCCCTGTGACTGATCACGCGCCATCCCCATGACTGAACCCATGCCGCCCCATGACTAATCCTGCGCCGCCCCGTGACTGAACCTGTGCCGTCCTGTGACTGAACCTGCACCATCCCCGTGACTGAACCGGCACCGCCCTGTGACTGAACATGCTTCATCCACCTGATTGAACCCGCATCGCCCCATGACTGAACCTGCGCCGTCCCCATGACTGAACCTGCACCGTCCCCGTGACTGAACCCGCGCCACCCCATGAGTGAAACCCGAATACTGCAGGGGGAATAAACTTGATTTTCTCCCCTCGGCATTCTCCTAAGTGCATTCACCAGGAAGGATAATTGTGCTATTAACCTTCACATTCATCCCATATCTGCAGGTTAATAGTGTATTTTCTGGTGACAGGTACCCTTTAAGCCCCTTGCAGCAAAACTACAGCATATAGTGCAAATCTTGGTCTCCTATAAAGTCCGCCCGTGACTGGTCCTCACACAAACATCAAGATGGTGGCAACTGAGGGTTTCAGAAGTCCCAAGCCTGCCATGGCAAACCATTTGCACTCCGTGATCGCATGGTGGGAGGGAAAATAGGTACCAAAGCTGGCACCATACAGGGATTGTGCCATTTACATTCCTCTGCCAGAGACCGACAGTTGAATTTAACTGACTGACCAGTAGGGACCAGTGCTAAGTGTATGACACAGTCAGCACCCTCCATGTTTGAGCAGGCTCAGCTCCTGAGCCTAGTTCACAGACCCGCACCCCACATAGGATGCACCAGTATGTCTTGTATTGGACAGAAGTTTGCCTAATACTTTTCCATTTAAATGACTATTAGTAGCTTGATGAGGCTGCTGTATTTACTTTGTGTTCAATGTTTTCCTGAATTCCTGCTCACTTAGCCTGACTGACAGCTCTTTAATGTCCCTCCTCTCTGCTGCTGCCATGATATCACACTGCTCATACAAGCTGCCACACTATCCCACTGACTCATGAACCATTTCGTCATTTAGATAAATCATTCTCATTCTGATATAGATTATCACAGTAAGTACACCAGCCTCATAAAGATTAACAGAATTAAACAATAATGTGTGAAGCTTGTGTGATGAAAGTTGGTGACAGATCTGATATGTTTTCTCTTTTCAGAATGTGAACTGTGATAGTGATAAATTGTTGGACCCTTTCCACATAAATTCAGGAAGAACGTATCATTTGGAAACATTTAAAGAAAGTATAAAAGATACAATATTGGTAAATATTAGGATTATTCTTTGCATCGAGTGGATTTTTTTCTGGTCCACCATATGGCAGTGTAGGAGCAAGGTGGCATTTACATTCAGGCTCGGACTGGCCCACAGGAGAACAGGGAAATCCCCTGGTGGGCCCCACATCCTTCTATATGAGCAGTAATTGGCACAAAAGACTTGATTCTCTATATACAGACAATGGCAGCATCGTATCAATCATTTAACAAACTACCTAGCCTAATGTATAAAAGGTATGTGATAAATAATGCAATATTTGCATGTAGCTGAAAAGGGGACCCTCAAAGTCAATGTTACTGGTGGGCCTTTGGAATCCTAGTCCGAAATGGTTTATATTTCAGCAGGACTTGCTGACCATCTTATGTGTATGGGGGCCGATCTGTTCAGGAGGTGGCTCTCTCATGTGTATGGTATGCCCACCTGTAGGCACTATTAGGCATTGCTACTAGGCACTGTGCTGTATATTATTTGTACAATGTCTTGTGGTGGCAGAACTATATGGCATTGTTATTTGGTGTCATTTCACCAGCCTACTGAACGGCACTATTGTTTGGGCGCTATACTTTATTCCATTCAGGCACTATATGGCACTGTATGGCAATGTGAGCACAGTCTAACAGTGAACCATATTGGAGAATTTTTATTTTTTATTGGACCTCCAATATAAAACGGGAGAATCATTTAAACTTTTATTATTTTTTAAATCTATTTTTTAATTCAATATAAAGGATTTAGACACCATCAATATTATTTTTTAGATTTGACTTAAATGCATGTATTTTGGACTAAAATCATTTCTGCGATTGGGTTTCATTGAAATTTTTGCATGGTTTGCCTTCCAAAGCCTCAGTGTCTGCACAATGAGATAAGACAATCTTCAATAAAATTTCTGCCAAACAGGTGCACGCAGGAGAATTTCTCAATCCAAGGGTTCACTTGAATTCAAGAAAAAGATCTACATGAATGCAACGTATCAACCTCGGAGGTCTTTGTCAAGCAAACACAAAGATTGCTTATGTTGAAACATTGCATGAGATTTTGGTTTTTAATCCTAAGTCATATGACAAGACTCGTTAGAGAGACGATGTTGACTTTTAGGATTGCTACTTCTTATAGGTGACACTAGATTTCTAGTCCTCTTCCTTTCTGAAGAGACAATTTACATGTTTCCCACAGGAGCATTGCAGCTTAAAAGTCTCCTCACCTTGACATGTCACTCTCCGTAAGGAGAAACGTTACCTCTTGGATCCTTGTGTAGAGTGACATGTCAAGCCTGGCATGTCAGAGTGAGGAGATTTAAAAGCCATGCATACTAGTTTTAGTTTAGCTTTTATCCTAAGGCATATTGCAAGGCTCATTGAAGGATCAAAATTGACTTTTAGGATCACTGCTTCCAATAGGGGGCACTAGAGTTCAAATCCTCTCCCTCTCTGTAGAGACATTTTGCCTGCCTGATTAAGAAACTTCTTTAATAAAGTAAGAGTGCTTTTTTTTTTCTTGTCTTTGACTGGGAATATGTCAGCGAGCTAATACAGAGGGGAGAGGTTACAATTATTTTTTGTTTTTCTGAGCTCCTCTCTCCTGATATATGACCACATAGTTTAACTCAAGTTTCATGTGGTTACAAATCAGCTTATAGGATTTCAGAAGAAGAAAGATAACGATTATAAAGTCTCCCATCAGAAAGAGAAGTCATGACAACCCATTGGTGCCCCCGATCATGTGACAGAGGCGCCGATGTACGGGATTTGTGACGTGCTTCCGGCTGGCATGTGTTAAATCTCGCTGTCAATCTCTGACAGCGGTATTTAATTGGTTAACAGTCTCAGGTGGAGCTACGATCCAGCCACAGCTGTTAAAGGAACATGAGAGATGATTAAATCAGCCATAATCTGTGGAGAAAGAGGCGGGCTCAGCGCTAGAGCCCGCATCAAAGACAGGGACACGACATATGACGTAAATATACATCATATGTCATGAAGGGGTTCAATTAACCTGCTTTGTTTTTCATGTTTCCTGGTATTTGGCTTTGACCAAACTTTAGTGATAAATTCATGTGCGGATTACGTGCGTTATTAGTGCGTTTTTTTTTTACTGGCGGATTTTTCCACTCTAATTTAAGTCTGTGGGGAAAATCCACACTTAGAACGAAGTGTTCTGTGCACCGCAGGTCAGTTTGTGCTTCGTAAATTAAAAGGAAAGCGGGCAGGAGATTTCTATAAATCACATCCATTTTGCTGGAACTGTAAGACACTGCGTTTTTCTTGTCCTCCGCTCCTAAGCCCATCCTATACTCTTACAACTGATGATAAATACTGAACTCAAAGACATGTATATCTGGATATATTGGGATGTACGGCAAAATGGTTAATGCATCTGTCATGGATCCTATGAAAATGAAGCCTAAGTGTACGACCACATAGAGCTTTTTTTACATGGATTTTCAAGTGAATCCATTTCAAAATCCACATAAAAAATACTCTTTGATGTGGCTTTTGATGTGGATCTGCTTTAAATAGTACGCCAAAATACTCAATGTGAACATACCCTGATATGCCAGTGTTAAAGGAGCCTATGTATGTGTAATGTCAAGCCTGATTATATGATATGTAACAGGACTGCAAGAGAAATAGCTGCCCGTCATTTTACTGCACCGTGGAGCCATCGGACAATACTCACATCAACATCTCTATGCGAGTATGGAAAGCAACATTTATTAAGGTAATCCAATCATTTTCACTTGCATTGCATGCCCAACATGAAAGTAGTTTTCCTTTATTATTTTCATTATCTCTGCTTGATGTCAGCAACAATTTGATGGCAGTATCAGATTATTAAACTCTATTCTAAGGAAGAGAAATTAAAGGAAATGTGTCAGCAGGTTTTTGCTACCTCATTTGATGTAGGCCAAGAGACCCTGATTCTAATGATAAATCACTTAGATTACTGGGTGCAGCTGTTCAGACACAAGCACAGTTCTTAGATTTGGCAATGAAGCAGAGCTGAGGAAGCTAACCCCACCATACCAGGCTCGCTATACAATGTTTATAAACAGTGAGCTGCTTATCACAGTAGGGGCAGAGTCAGACTAGCATGCATGTGCTGCTGTAGACGAGGCAATGATAATCAGCAGGTGATTAAACCTTCATTGTAAGTAAACAGAACACAGCCTGATAAGTGACACATCGTTCAAATCTGTGATTTGACACTTACCCCAAGCTATCCTTGGATTATATAGCAAAATCCTCCTTACAGGTTTTTATTTTACATCAGTATTTGCAAGCCAAAATCAGGAACTAACAGAGGAAAGGTTTAATCGAAACAAGTTGCCACTTCTGCATCTTTCATCCTCTCCTTATTTTGGCTTACAAATCCTGACCAAATACTGAACACGTGAACATTGCCCTAATAGAGTCGAGATCAAGCATTCACACCTGACCTTCATTCATTCTCAATGGGACCACAAGGGATAGCCATCAGACATTCACGGGTTGGACACCCTGCGATCAGGAAGTTATCCCCTTTCTTGTAGATAGGGGATAAATTCCATACTTTTTGCAACCCCTTCAATATAGGTAAACAAGTTTCAGTGTATTTATTAAGCTCTTTGTTACAATTTTTTAAGGGAAACAAGTTGCACATTTTGTCACACAAACATTTGCAACTTTTTTCGGTTTCATGGTGTTTGCGCTAGTTTTTGGGCAGGGTTTACCTAAGGAGCAAAGCAGCAGATTTTTGTTATAATATGCACAAGTCTCTGCCATAGAGTACTTCTGTATATGTAGCTAACAGTAAATGTAAAGGGAATGGCGTGATGAGCTATGATGAAAGTACGAGAAGCTCTGGAGAGGGACAGAAGCGCACACAGAATAGGGCAGTAGCGTCAGGTAAGGGATAGGTATAGTCGATGGTAGCACTCACCTAAAGGTATTGTTTGCAGGCACAACACCTATAAAAGGCGAGGAAAGCTGCTGCTGCTGCCTCGTGACTGTCGGGAAAAGTTCTTCCAGAAGTATAATGGCAAAAATGAAAGCTGGCACGTTTAGGTGGGCTGCGCTGCGGGAATGAAGAGCCTATGGATTTCAAACTCGTTTCTGCCATGTACCGGGACCTTTCTCAAGGCACAAAAAACATCTTGGTTTATATAGCTTGAGAAAGGTGCAGAAACGCGTTGGTATTATTAAAAGCCATTTGGAATCCCAAGCCTCTTCATTCGCACAGCGCAGCACCGCATAAATGTGCCAGCTTCCATTTTTGCCGTGATGAAATTATGGTGGCAGACGATCATGTAGTGAACTTAGATATAGATGACAAGTATAACCTGCGCCTGAGAACTTACAATGATGTCTGTTGTGCAGGCCAGTATCCACAGTCTGAATCTTGTGTTAAGTGCAGTACTGAAAAGTGAAAATTCTATCATTGCCTTGAATCCTGAGAGTGAAAATTTTGAGGTAAGTCCGAAGAAAACGTCTTAAAACTCAAAAATTGCTTAAAATGGTTTTTCCAGGTGTGTGAATCGATGACCTATTCATGGGATAGGCCATCAATACCAGATCAGAGGGGATCTGATCCAGCAGCAATTGGATTTTAACACTTTGTATCGAGCTGCTAAACCATCTTGCTCAAGGGAGATGAACTACAGGTGCCTTGTGCAAAGCCTATTATCCTCCATGGAGAGAGAAGCACTTAGGAGAAGAGAGACAGACAGAAAACCATCGTGCAGAGCTATGTAACAAGCGTTTCACCTCACATCAGAGCTTGATTCACAAACCGCTCAGCTCTGCTGTATAATGTCCTCCACATTGCTGCATATTGTCTCTGGGAGCTAAAAAGTGAATGAAGAACCCCCTCTCTGTGCTGCACTGCAGCTTACCTCCTCCCCCCAGCAAACAGTGGATTGAAAGTTACAGATAGATCATGCAGAGGGGAAAACTGGTGAGAATGCAGGATAGAAATCATGTAATGGACAGAAATGGTGTCATTCCTCATAGGACAGCTTATTTAGAAAAGTTGCTTGAAATCACACTTATTCTTTAAAAAGATATTGCTGCTGATTCGTGACCAGCCTCACCCAAGATCAAAAGACAATGAGTGTTCAAGAATGGGTTAACCCCTTCCCGACGTGATCAATTTCCATTTTTGCATTTTCATAATTTCCTCCCCTTTTTCCCAGAACCAGAATTTTTATTTTTTTTTTGTCCACATAGACATATAAGGGCTTATTTTTGAAGTTGTATTTTGGAAAACAAGAAAAATAATGTGAAAAAAATGCAGTTCTGACATTGTTTTTTGGGAACTGTTTTTACGGTATATATTGCGTGATAAAAATGACCTTGCAGTATGATTTTGCTCATCAGTACGATTATGACAATACCAAATATGTCCAGTTTTTTTATTCTTTTAGAGGTAAAAAAACATTCATTAGTTTGAAAAAAAAAATTGGGTGGGTTGTGTCACCATTTTCTGCAGCATTTTATTTTTCCAGTCGATATTATTATTATTATTTATTATTATAGCGCCATTTATTCCAATGGCGCTTTACATGTGAGGAGGTGTATACATACAGTAATACATACAAGTACAGTAATCTTAAACTAATCTTAAACAATACAAGTCACGACTGGTACAGGAGGAGAGAGGACCCTGCCCACGAGGGCTCACAATCTACAAGGGATGGGTGAGGATACAGTAGACGAGGGTAGAGCTGGTCGTGTAGCGGTTTGGTGGATCGGTGGTTACTGCAGGTTGTAAGCTTGTCGGAAGAGGTGGGTCTTCAGGTTCTTTTTGAAGGTTTCCATGGCAGGAGAGAGTCTGATTTGTTGTGGTAGAGCGTTCCAGAGCAGGGGGGATAAGTGGGAGAAATCTTGTATGCGATTGTGTGAAGAGGAGATAAGAGGGGAGCAGAGGAGATCTTGTGAGGATCGGAGTTTTCGTGCAGGTAAGTACCGGGAGACAAGGTCACAGATGTATGGAGGACTCAGGTTGTGGACGGCTTTGTATGTCATGGTTAGGGTTTTGAACTGGAGTCTTTGGGTAATGGGGAGCCACTGCAGGGATTGACCGAGGGGAGAGGCCGGGGAATAGCGGGGGGACAGGTGGATTAGTTGGGCAGCAGAGTTAAGAATAAATTGGAGGGGTGCGAGAGTGTTAGAGGGGAGGCCATAGAGCTGTGTAATGGCTTATTTTTTTGCAGGGCTAGACAATGTGTTTATTGATACCGTTTTGGAATATATGTGACATTTTGATAACTTGTTCCAGCATTTTTTATGGTATTGAAGCCACCAAAAATAATAATTTTGGAGTTCCTGAATTTTTTTATGGTGATTATTTTATATTTAGATCGGATATTTCTGAATGTGGCGATACCACATACAGTATATGTATTTTTTTTTTTTTAATTTTTTTATTATCTCTAATTTTTAATCGGGGAACTGGGGGGTGATTTGAACTTTTATGGGTTTTTTTTTAATTTTTCAAAAGTTTTTTTTTACTATTCACTGTAGTTTTTAGTCTTCTTAGGGGATGTGAAACTACGACTGTCTGATTGCTTATACTATATGCAGCATTACTGCATATAGTGAAATTGATGGTCTTCTTTGCAGTTCGGCCGCAGACAGGGTTTCAAAGAAGCTCTGTGATGACAAGTACGAAGGTCTTCAACAGACCCCCTGATGTCTTGGCAACCCATTGGCATCCCGCGATTGCGTCACAAGCACGCTGCTGAGCATGTAGAATGACGCGCGCCCATGCCGGCGCACTGTTAATGCCGCTGTCAAGTTTAACAAGTTAACAATCGCGGGCGGTGCTTTGTGCCACTTGCAGCTTTCAGAGCACGGTCCTGGCTGTAACACACAGCCATTACCTTTCGAATATGGAGCTAGCTCACACCCGTGAGCCCACTCCATACAGAATTTCACAGTTTACAAAGGTAAATTGTAAGAAAATATTAAGTGGGCTCACAGTGTATTCTTACCCTTAAAACGTAAGAATACACTGTGAGCCCACGTCATACACCCACTATTGACTTGCATCGTACATGTATGGTAGATGTCGGTAAGGGGTTATATTCATTTTAGCAAGTTATCACTTTTAAATAGCATAAGTGATAACTTCATGATCTTTAGGGGTTTGCAAGAGCACATATTCATCCCACGTCTGGGAACTGCAACTACTATATATCACATATAGGATCCCTCTGACCCGATCTTACCTGGGGAGCTGAAGGCCCAAGCCTGCCTGGCTGATCTATAATTCCCATAGAAATGAATGGGAGAAATAACAGTATGGGTAGCACCTATCTTAAAAAAGTTGTTTAGCATTAGAAATTAAAAAGAATGGCTGCTTTGTTTCAGAAACAGAACCACCTCTGACCATTTTTTTGTGCCTAGTATTACAATTTAGTCCCATTGACCCACAACAGGCCTCGTTTATCCAACCTGCCTGTGTTGCTCATAGCAACCAATCAGAGCTCAGCTTTCATTTTTTAAACCAATGTAGTAAAATAAAAGCTGCACCATGATTGGTTGTTATGTACAACAAAGACCGGTTTTCTTTACATAGTTTATGAAAAAAATACATGAGGGACATTTATCCAAAGTGTTTTTTAGCCAAAACGAAATATAATGGAAGGAATTCTACCTCCTGCTAAATCCATTTTTGGTTTCATAAACTGCATTAAAAAATGTAGTGTTTTTGCAAAGATGCTGTGTGTGAACTCAACTTTATTGGTTGTCAACTATATGAATGCATGAAACCTTAGGGTGCATTCACATTGAGCTTAGTCACCCGTTCCATGGCCTCGTCGGGGTTTACGCCCGACCCCCCAGCAAAACGGAATTCGGATGTCTGTGCCGATTTGGCCATATGCTGTAATGGTGCCGACAGCGAACGTGCGCTTTGTCGTTCATGCTGTTCGGGAGTGTTCGCTATTTAAGACGGACACCCAGGCTCCCGAATGTTCACTGTGTCTGCAGCATTACAGTCAATGGCCACCTGGTGCACACGTCCGAATCCTGTTTTGCAGGGTATTCGGATGCAAGCCCTGACAGGTTCAAGGAACAAGTGCCTGAACGCAATGTGAAAGCACCCCTAAATAGTGTACAGAGGGGTCCAGTAAGAAATACACGTGCCACGCTAATGTCTTGCCTTTTGCATCACCCTCAATGGGCTCACGATCATTAATTTATCCTCTTTGCAGACCATGATCAAACTGTCTAAAGAGCTGGAGCATGGCAAGGTGCCATTGTGGGTGATCCCTCTGAGCATAATCATCGGACTGCTCTTACTTGCCCTCATCATATTTGCAATGTGGAAAGTAAGTATTGGCGAACAAGTGCGTCATGTTACTGGTGCACATATCTACAAGGATGCTTACAATGACGTGGAGAACATTTGCCTGAAAATTTTCAACTTTTGTTCGGCACTTGTGTTGAAAAAAAAGTAAATAACCCCAAAATCCATCCTATCCCAATCTGTCAAGGGGTCCTCAGGGTAGATGTTCACTGGTACCTGATGTGTCTGGGTGGGAACTCACAGGAAGTAGCTGAAGCACTTCATTTAGGGAGTCATGACTGGCACCACCTAGTAAAGGATCCCTCTTATGGACACAGAAACCAGCACTTCAGAGGAGACCACATCTACCACGGCATTCTATTTTAATTTTTATTATCTGACAACCAGATTGCCAGATTATTCCCCTCAGTGAATAATATCCAACATGTCCATTGGTGATGAAAAGCTTTGAAGTGACATATCATGTGCAATCAAGTCTTCCATTTTCAGAATATTGTTAATCTCTTCCACCTATTCACCCAAAGTTTTGGGAGATTTTGTGGATTTCAAGTAACGTCAAATAATTGACTTAACAGCTGTTAGAAAGTGCTTATAGATATCTGCTGAATCATACAGCGTCTTGTGATTAAATATGGGTCACTTTCTCAATGTAAGTCTATGAGACACGCGAGTAGGGTTAGGCTAGTTTCACATTAGCGTTTTTTTGCGCAGCGCATCGGGCGCATAAAAAACGCAAAGAAAAACGCAAAACAAACGCGCGTTTTTTTAACGTCATGCGCACGCTGATGTGTAAAAAAAACGCAGAGTTGTTTGCGTTTTACATGCGTTTTTTGCATGCGTTGGCGTTTTTTATGCGCATGCGTTTTTAAGTGTGACATTTTTTCCATTGTCTAGAGAACATTCTAGACTTGTTTAACTCAAAAACGCATGCGCAAAAAAACGCAAGCGTGCGCAAGACCATGCGCACGCATGCGTTCCCATAGGCTCCAATGTGGTGTTTTTGCGCATTCCGTGCGCAAGCGTGCGCATGCGTTTTTTTGACGAGACAGGGCGGAACCAAAAATGCAACATGTTGCGTCTGGCGCGCCTGGCGCAAAAGACAAAAAAACGCATGCGCACGAAAACGCAAGTATGCGCAAGACCATGCGCACGTCATGTTAAGTATAGGTGCGCAGTGCGCATGCGCACGGGTGCGCACGATGCGCTGCGCACAAAAGCGCTAATGTGAAACCAGCCTTAGAGAGCCTTATTATGAGTCTTATAGATTTGCATTTAGAAAACTGGAAAAGTGACCTCAGCCCCGCACAGCAGACACTGTGTGTGATTCGGCAAATCACAAGTGAGTAGTGATGAGCGAGTATTCTCGTTCCTAGGGTTTTCCCGAGTATGCTCGGGTGTCCTCCGAGTATTTTGGCGTGCTCTGAGATTTAGTTTGTGTCAAAGCAGCTGCATGATTTGCAACTGCTAGACAGCCTGAATACATGTGGGGATTCTTTAACAAACAGGCAATCCTCACATGTATGCAGCCTGTCCAGCAGCGCAAATCATGCAGCTGCGTCGACACAAACTAAATCTCCGAGAACGCCAAAATACTCAAGAAAACCCGAGCAACAAGTATACTTGCTCATCACTACAAGTAAGGTCATGTGATGCAGTAGAGGATTGGAGTCGCGCTGAAAACTGCAGAAGATAGCGATCGGTGTGTATTGCAATATACTCTCTGTATACACATATAATTTTCAAATTGCTAGGCATTACTTTTTTATAAAGTAACTACAAATTCCTAAGTCTATGTACTGTATATAATTCATAACTGTGTACCAACATTTTTGCATTTTTATTAATAGAAACATTTTAATTTTTCAGCTTGGCTTCTTTAAGAGACCCCTGAAAAAGAAGATGGAAGAATGAGGACCCTTTGTACTTTACACATTCTGATAATACTTGAAGATTGTCTCAGGATTATTAACGATGATAGAGGAGGTTATAATCTAGTTCTTTGCTTCTGATTTTATGGTTTTGGAACCAGGGCTAGATTTATCAATAGGTAGAGTATACCTTGGTGGCCTTGAAAAGGGAAAGTGATATTTACATATGAGCTACAATTTATATGTAAATTAGGTGTACATATATGTTAATTAGGTATTTACAGCATACCCTACAACATCTGAATCTCCAATCACAGGTCTTTACCCTCCCTCATATGCTCAAGACCAAATTCAAAAACTCAAACTCTCAACACACCCTTTGGCCAATTTTCCATAGACACTCTTCTACGCCCCCCAGTCTTTCAGGGTCCAATTTTTGGACAATCCCATGAAAATTGGGATGGTTTTGAGCTAACATTAATACTGTACATGACCCATGGTATGACCTGCACAATGGGTGGAGTGGAAAGACCCCAGACAATTTGTACCTAAGACTCCTGAGGTGTAAATCAGGTATGATGAAATGAAATCTTACAGATAGTTATAGACACTAAAGTACTTATCGGGAGATGGAGATAAAACTTTGTACACTGGTGGTAGCCATATTAATATAGAGGTGGTCTTCTCTCCATCTAAAATGTATCAAAACAAATATATACGGCAGTATGACAGCCCATCCAGATGTCCGGGCCTCTTCTTCATCCTAATATATCTGTCATAATAACTAGTCCTAACTTTCTTAAATATTCACTTACTGTAACAGCGAAGAGACCAATAGAAACAATTGGTCAAGGTACAAAAAAAAATTAAAAAATAAACAGAGATGAACTATAAATCATATAGTGTACCACCTAATACAACGACTAAATGGGGTTCTGCATCAAAAACTATTGAACGCAAAAAGGAAGAAAATAATGCATATTGAACCAATGTAAAATGAGCAAATGTTTTTTGAATACAAAAGTAAAAAAAACCCAAAAGATTTGTAGGCCAAAAACTATAAAATCAATTTGTAAAACAGTCAATAGATGATATTGCATCACAAGGAAAATGGTTTCTAAAATGCAATGTGAATATTAAGTGACTGTTATAGTATACTGTCCTGTCTGTATACTCTCTTTTGCTTCCTTTCCTGCTGAGTAGCTGTGGTATGATCAGACATGGCCATTACACAGTACACAGCAGGGACACATTTATAAAATTATCTCGGCACAGGAACATTTTTTTAACACATCCAATTGTGGAAATTATTATTATTATAAATCTATTTTTTAAAATGAACTTTGTTCATGGGAAAACTTCTTTAAAGGTTCCCAAAAATGCCAAACGGCTAAAAGAAAAGTCCTATCCGCTCTTCTGGCGGCTTTCGCAAAGAAACTGTTACTATTTTATATATAGAATGAAGAAAAAAAGATGCCATCAGCAAAGACTCCGCAAAAAAAAACATCACTGGAGTTTTCCTGAAGCATCTTTGCGTTGGAAAACTTCATCTAAAAGACGTCATGTGTACATAACCTAAGGCTGTGTGTATGTTCATTTTTTAGCATTTTTTTAACTTGTTTCTATAGCATCTAAAATAAATTGTTCACATACCCTTAGGCTGTGTGCACACGTCCGGAATTCCCGTGGATTTTATGCGTTTTTGTCACGTTTTTCGCCGCGAAAACGCTGCAAAAACGCATAAAATAAGCAAGCCATTGTATTCAATGGCATTCCGCACATGCTGTGCTGATGCTGTGTATTTTTCTGCTGCAAAATCGCATCGCAGAAAAATGCCCATTCTTTGCGCGGAATCGCGGGAATTCCGCACACATAGGAATCCATTGTTCTGCTTACTTTCCGCATGTGGCTGTGCCCACCATGCTCAAAGTAAGCTGAAAATGTGCGGATGGTACCCACGGTCTGGAGGGGAGGAGATTCTCCTCCAGGCTCTGGGTACCATATCCCTGTAAAAATAGAATTACAATAAAAAAAGGTGTGTTTCTCACCTTCCGGCGTCCCACGCAGCATTCCAAGGCCTCAGCAATGCTCCCGCCAACTCCCGTTCTCAGTGATGCATTGTGATGACCTTTTTCTGACGTCGCGTCTCGCGATGCTGTAGCGGTCTCGTGAAACCGCTACGTCATCAAAGGTCATTATCGTAAGGCATCGCTGGGAACGGGACTTGCCAGGAGGATCGCGAGGATCGGGAAAGCTGCGTGGGACGCCAGAAGGTGAGAAAAACCTTTTACTTTTATCTTTTTACTACTGATTCTGCATAGGCGGCCTCAATAGTAAAAAGTTGGTCACACTCGTCAAACACTATGTTTGACGAGTGTGACCAACCTGTCAATCAGTTCTCCAAGCGTTGCTACAGATCGCTTGGAAAACGCTAGCATTCTGCAAGCTAATTACGCTTGCAAAACGCTAGTTAAAACGCGGGAAATACGCAAGAATGACACATGCAGAATTCTAGTGTATTTTCCGCAACGTGTGCACATAGCCTTATTAAAGTTTCATATATCAACTGTTCTTAACGCAACTGTAAAGCACCAGTTGTTCAAGCCTATGGTGTGTCACAGCAACACTTCTCATAATGCTAGAACACATGACAATCACGTCGCTTCAAGCCAAAAATGAGTAGAAAAGGTGCAAGAAATACTGAGTTTTATACTATTTAGTATGAGAGGGAGGCCAATGGAGCCAGCGGTAGCCATAAACACTGTGATATAGTGGCAGAATATTTTCTACCCTTTACTGGTTTAATTTACTTTGCCATAAAAGTGTGCGTTATAATGTATCTTTACATACTAAGTGGTACTACGGTGTAATAATGTGGCATTACTAGGCTGTAGAAATATAGATATGCTATGAGTTTTACTAAAACAGATTAATAAACTGCGCAGATGTGCATTTTGTCAAACACATTAAAAGAAAAAAATGTAAAGAATAAAAAATGCTAAAAATAAATAAAGCATAGAGCAATTGATTTCTGATCTCATCTACCAATCAAACAAATAAGCTAAGGCCCATGTGTATATGTATAAAATATATATATATATATATATATATATATATATATATACAGGTTTCTTATGTTGGAGAAAGATTTTTGAGACGCTTTAGACAACAGGGCCTGGGTATTAGTATGGATTCCATGTTCACAAGGCTATGTGCCCACGCTCAGAAACCCGGACACCTTCCCAGAAACCGCGCGTTTTATTTCTGCGTGTTTTTGATGCGTTTTTTCTGCGCGGTTTCTGGGAACATTGGAAATAGCTAAAAACGCAGACCTATGCGGAAAATAATGATCATGCTGCGTTTTTAGCCGCTAAGCGTTTTCTGAGCGGAAAAAAACGCATGCATTGGCACAAAAAGCCAAAAATGCATTAGATTGAATGGGAAGCTTCTTTTAAGCGTTTCTGAAGGGTCTGATCCAGCACAAACGCTTCAAAAACGCTTAAAAAATGCAACGTGGGCACACAGCCTAAATATTTTACAAAATTATTCAACCCCCGCTGCCAATGTGGTCTATTGGCAAAACTTAGAAATTTCTGCTGTTTGCACGAAACCAGTGAAATAAGAACAATGTACATAGCTCAACAACTAATATAAGAAGTTGTTTCTCCAAGTTTATCACAAACTACCATTTTAATTGATTACTCTCAGGATTATTCACCGTCTTCATGACAAGTATCTTTGGTACTTAGTAGAGCACTTCTGGCTGTCATAACCTCCTGCAATTGTGATACATATCCTCAAACCAGTTTCTGGCAGTGTTTTTAAAAAGTCTAAAGGTACTGTCACACTTAGCGATGTACCAGCGATCCCGACCAGCGATATGACGCGGTCAGGATCGCTGGTACATCACTAAGTGGTCGCTAGTGAGCTGCCACACAGGCAGATCTCACCAGTGACATCGCAGGGGTCGGGGGTCGCTACTTACCTGTCATACTAGGCGATCCTGCGTCCTCCCGCCCGGCTCCACGCGTCGCTCGTCTCTCCACAGGAAGCCCAGCAGGAAGCTGACGACGAGAAGCAGTCCTGAACGTTCTCGCGCAATCAGCGATAACCAGCGGGGGAGTCGGTCGTAGGTAAGTATCAGACACAGCGATATCACTAGCAATATCGCTATAACGTCACAAGTTATAGCGATATTGCTAGTGATATCGCTTAGTGTGACAGTACCTTAAGCCTATTTCTCAGGGGTAATGGCCACCAGTTGATTGATATTCTTGCGTTTACATGCTGCAGTTGCCTTCTTCTAATCCCGCCAAAGCTTTTCTAAGGAGTTCAAGTCTGAAATCAAGATGTGATGGACTTTTTGTATTCTTTTCCTGGTTTTGGTTTGTACATCAAGTTTGCAGCAGGTCATAACAGCCAGAGGTGCTCTAAGTACTAAAGGTGCTTGTCCTGAAAGAGGGGATTAATTCTGAGACTGCACTAGTCTGCAAAAGTGTTATTCTGTGTTCAATTTGGAGAAATTACTTGTTATATTAGGTGTGTTGAGGTCTTTAAATTGTTATTGTTTGACAGCAGAAAGACTGTGATTTATGCTAATAACTGAATAAATGAATTTTCAGTGGGGGCTGAATAATTCTGACTACAGCCTTGTATACAGTATATATGTATATATGTGTGTGTGTGTGTGTGTATATATACAGTATACACTCACTGGCCACTTTATTAGGTACACCTGTCCAACTGTGTGTTAAGACTTAATTTCTAATCAGCCAATCACATGGCGGCAACTCAGTGCATTTAGGCATGTAGACATGGTCAAGACAATCTCCTGCAGTTCAAACCGAGCATCAGTATGGGGAAGAAAGGTGATTTGAGTGCCTTTGAACGTGGCATGATTGTTGGTGCCAGAAGGGCTGGTCTGAGAATTTCAGAAACTGCTGATCTACTGGGATTTTCACGCACAACCATCTCTAGGGTTTACAGAGAATGGTCCGAAAAAGAAAAAAAATCCAGTGAGCGGCAGTTCTGTGGCCGGAAATGCCATGTTGATGCCAGAGGTCAGAGGAGAATGGGCAGACTGGTTCGAGCTGATAGAAAGGCAACAGTGACTCAAATTGCCACCCGTTACAACCAAGGTAGGCAGAAGAGCATCTCTGAACGCACAGTGCGTCGAACTTTGAGGCAGATGGGCTACAGCAGCAGAAGACCACACTGGGTACCACTCCTCTCAGCTAAGAACAGGAAACTGAGGCTACAATTTGCACAAGCTCATCGAAATTGGACAGTAGAAGATTGGAAAAACGTTGCCTGGTCTGATGAGTCTCGATTTCTGCTGCGACATTCGGATGGTAGGGTCAGAATTTGGCGTAAACAACATGAAAGCATGGATCCATCCTGCCTTGTATCAACGGTTCAGGCTGGTGGTGGTGGTGTCATGGTGTGGGGAATTTTTTCTGGGCACTCTTTGGGCCCCTTGGTACCAATTGAGCATCGTTGCAACGCCACAGCCTACCTGAGTATTGTTGCTGACCATGTCCATCCCTTTATGACCACAATGTACCCAACATCTGATGGCTACTTTCAGCAGGATAATGCGCCATGTCATAAAGCTCGAATCATCTCAGATTGGTTTCTTGAACATGACAATGAGTTTACTGTACTCAAATGGCCTCCTCAGTCACCAGATCTCAATCCAATAGAGCATCTTTGGGATGTGGTGGAACGGGAGATTCGCATCAGGGATGTGCAGCCGACAAATCTGCGCCAACTGTGTGATGCCATCATGTCAATATGGTCCAAAATCTCTGAGGAATGCTTCCAGCACCTTGTTGAATCTCTGCCACGAAGAATTGAGGCAGTTCTGAAGGCAAAAGGGGGTCCAACCCCTTACTAGCATGGTGTACCTAATAAAGTGGCCAGTGAGTGTATATATATATATATATATATATATATATATATATATATATATATATAGCTCTAGAAAAATGAAGAGACCACCACATCAAAACCCTGTCATGGGCAGCCCAATCTCCAGACCTGAACCCCATTGAAAACCTCTGGAATCTAATCAAGAGGATGATGGATAGTCACAAGCCATCAAACAAAGAAGAATTGCTTACATTTTTGCGCCAGAAGCAGTGTGAAAGACTGGTGGAAAGCATGCCAAGACGCATGAAAGCTGTGATTAACAATCATGGTTATTCCACAAAATATTGATTTCAGAACTCTGCCTGAGTTAAAACATTAGTATTGTTGTTTCTAAATGATTATGAACTTGTTTTCTTTGCATTATTTGAGGTCTAAAAGCACTGGGTTTTCTCCTTCGCCTCATTGGGGGACACAGGTACTGTGGGTGTATGCTACTGCCGCCTGGAGGCTGACACAAGTGAAAAAAATAGGTTAGCTCCTCCTCTGCCGTATACACCCTCGCCCTGATTGCGGGCGGAAACCATTTCATGCTTAGTTTCCGTTGGAGGCACACGTCTGTTTTTTTCTCCAGACTTTTCTGGACTTTTCTTTTTCCCTTTTTCCATGAAGATGAGAAGGGGCAACAGATCCTATTGAAAGGGTCCGATTTCCCCAAACCAACAATGGGCGAGCACGTGTGAGTATCGCCTCCACGTATCCTCTCCTGCAATGAGGGACATGTCTGGTCTTTTTTTCCCAGACTTTTTTATTTTTACCTTCCATGAAGATGAGACAGGGGCAACGGTTCCTATTGAAAGGGTCTGACTTCCCCAAACCAACAACGGGCGAGCACGTGCAACTGTCGTCTCCACGTATCTTCTCCCGCAACGTGGGACATGATGCCGGACTTAGCCCTGACCACCCCTAGGTATTGAAACCATGGGCTGTACAGAGGCACAAGTATAGTCCGTGAGGCCCTCACTGCTCCACCAATGCTAGACTGCGGTGCTGCAAGGCGGCGGACGGTCCCTCTCCTCACCCCTTGAAGGGGCTATATGGATCTAGGGTGCCTGCGCCGTCCTATATGTGGCCCCCCTCCCCTCTACCTGAGCTGGGAAGCTGAAGCATCATCACGGAGGGGATGGCCTGGGAGGGCTCCTGCAGCAGCGTCCACAGGGCTGGAGCCCTTAGCCTTGTCTTGTCGGGTGAAAGTAGTCACCCCCGTCACTCAGGGCGGCGTGTCCTGGCGTCCAGCCACGTATCTTTGGCAGGCGGTCGGTGGCGTCCCCCAAGCGGCCAGATGCTGAAAATCCAGCCCGCGGCTTCGGCCTGTGCTGGGCCGCAGACGGAAGTCCCGTCTCCCTTCTTCATGTCACTTCCGGCGGCCCGCCCCCGTAGCATGGGCGGGCGCCGAAGAAATTGAGCTCCCGGCTTCGGACCAGCGCTAGGCCTCAACCGAAAGTACCGCCCAGGAGCTGAGGCATGCACTTTTTTGAGTGGAGCAACGCCCGCCACTTCCAGGACACACGGGGGGGCACAGGACTGGGGTAAGTGCTGCACCCCAACCCGAGAGGCCATGGTAGGGGTAGACGAGGAGTGTTCCTCCCCCCCAGCAAGTTGCAGTACTGATGCCTGGCAGATGCAGCATCTCCGGAAAAGTGAAGACACATACGTTCCTATACGCTGCATGCATCTCTTGTTGGGCCACTTTCCTGCGGGTGCAGAGCAAGCGATTATGCGAAGCCTGCGATTCCAAACGCACCCAGGAGCCCTCCCCTGCGACTGAGCCCAGTGTTCCAGAATGGGCCTTATCACTGTCGCAGTCTATGGCTTCACTTACAAGAGTAATCGGGTTCCTTCGCGCTACAGATAGGGGCAGGGATAGTGGCTCACCTGTCTTGGAGGGGTCCTCAACCTCACAGGAGCCTCCGGCCTGCAGGGGCCGCTCTCACTCCAGGCAGACGCGGGGGGAAACGAATCCACACGGCGTCTCTCGGCCCGTCCGGTGCCTCGACATCCGTGAGTTCTGCTTCTCGCTCTCCCTCACCAGCAGTCCAGAGCAAGCAAAGTTCGTATTATGACTCGGACAAACCCCTGGATCTAGGTACCCCGGGGTGTCGAAAAACGGGACAGCCTCATCGAAGCCATCAATCAGACTCTGGGGATTGAGGATGATTCCACCCTGGCTTCAGGCCATAAGGTGTCATTTAAGCAAGCGAAGCGGCCGCACAGAGTTTTTTGCACTCACCCAGAGTTTGAGGACATATTGCAACGTCACAGGGAATGGCCAGACAGGCGCTTCTCAGGCCAGAAGGCGCTGGGAGCAAGGTATCTGTTTGCCCCGGATCTCTGTAAAAAATGGACGGAATCCCCAACGGTGGATCCACCCGTGTCACGCTTGGCCTTTAAAACCCTTTTATCTGTACCTAGTGGTTCTTCTATTAAGGACCCCACTGATCGTCTCATGGAGAGCTTGGCTCACTCAGGTTTTGAAGCGTCAGGATCAGCACTCTCTCCCTCGTTCGTGGCAACGTGGATAGCCAAGGTCATGATTTCTTGGTCTGAATCATTGAACAGAGCCTTGCAGGATAGGGAACTACCTGCAGAGGTATCAGAGATCACGAGTCAGATCGCTATGGCGGGGGACTACTTAATCAATGCTTCTTTGGATGCGGCCAATTGCGCGGCACTGGCTGCACAAACGCAATTTCCATTAGGAGAGCCTTGACTTCCCTACCTTATCAGTGCGGCCGCCTATTCGGAGAGAAGTTAGACCAGCTTATCTCCGACGCCACAGGAGGGAAGAGCGGGTTTCTCCCTCAACAAAGGGTCAAACCGCCGTTTCGCCACCAGTTTCAGGCACGTGTCGGGCCTTTCGCAACCCCGGGTGAACTACAGCGGCCAATTCTGCTGCTTCAAGTCACCTCAACCAGAATAAGGATTGACAAGTCTCAGAGCCAACCCGTTAGGGAGATTGCGTGCTCGCCAGCCCAGGTCGAGGAGAACCAGATCCCAGAGAGCCTCAGCCAAATGACTCGAGGCATTCTTTAAGCGACATCAGCAAAGTAGGCGGCCACCTACTCTGGTTCGCCACGTCTGGGTCACCACAGCACACGACTCATGGGTGAGAGAGCTGGTATCCTCAGGGTACAAGATAGAGTTTGTCAGGTACCCCCCAAAGCAGTTCTTTCTCTCCCGTCTTCCCAAGGGGGAGACCCGGGCAGGGGCGTTGCTAGGAGCCATCAAATTACTCCAGCACAACGGAGTCATTATTCCCGTACCAGAGCACGAGAAGGCTCAGGGCTTCTATTCCAACCTATTTGCGGTCTCCCAGAAAGATGGGACGGTCTGGTGTTGTGAACTCATTTTCTTGTCTGCCTCTGGTTTCTGGTGAGGGAGCTGGTTGTGCTGACAGAGGAGTTGTGAGTTCTCTTTCCGGGCTCCCTCTGGTGGTGGCAGGAGGTAATGAAGCTGATCTAATTAACAGAGACCTACCACCTGATAATGAGGATGAGGATTGGACATCTGGAGTCTCAGACTGGATTTAAGACAGCCGACTGCCTATTCCCATGCTGGTGATTTTTTCCTGCCTCCTGAGGTCTTAGTTTCCAGTCCAGTTCCTGCCTTCTCAAGCTAAGTGTTCTCTGCTAATGTTCACATTTGATTTAGTTTGGTCTGTTCAGTTTTTTGTGTGGTCAGCCAGCCCCGGCTGGGGCTGTGCTCAATTTCCATTCTTATGTCACTCTATGTGCCAGTTTGCTTTTTGTTCCTTATTAGATTGTCCTCTTTTTGCTCTGTTCTCAGAATATGCCAGAGTGCTGATATAGTGGGAGAAGTCTAGTGGCTTCAGGGTTTTTTTGCTATCAGAAGTGTTGGACATTTTTGCAGGGTTATTTGGCATGATTGCAGACAGTATCTTTCCTTTCCTGTCCTTTCTAGTTAGTGTGGGCCCCATCGTTTGCTGAGCCTATTTTCCTACCTGTGTTTGTGCTTTCATCTTGTCTCACCGTCAATACATGTGTGGGGGCTGTCTATTCCTTTGGGGTCTGCTCTGGGGCAGTTTAGATTTCCCCTTTTCTTGCTTTAGGCTTATTTAGTCCTCCGGCTGTGACGAGGCGTCTAGAATCATCGTTGGTACGCTCCACGGCTACTGTTAGTTATGTGGTCAGGATCAGGGGTCTGCAATCTGCATAGTTACCAACCTCTCTGGTTTTTCTGTGACTTAGCTTGGTCTTGTTTTCCTCCTCGGTGACCCATTCATAACAGTTAGGCCTGTTTTGGACCTAGAGCTCCTGAGCAAATTTATCAGGATCAGACATTTCCGGATGGAGTCTCTCCGTTCAGTTATATCGGCATGGGGCAGGGAGAATACTTGGCCTCTATCGGCATCCAGTACGCCTACCTGCACATCCCCATTTTCCCCTCTGCATCAAAGATTTCTGCGCTTCGCCACCAGCAGTTTACATTTCCAGTTCGCAGCGCTGCCCTTCGGGCTAGAAACCGCCCCCAGAGTGTTCACAAAGGTCAAGGCAGTCGTCATGGCTATCCTGCACTCTCGGGACATAGTCGTTTTGCCTTACTTAGACGACCTCTTGGTCAAGGGCCTTCAATTCAGGCATGCGAGGAAAGTGTCTCTTTCCCGCTTAGGATGGTTGGTCAACATGAAGAAATCATCCCTGGTCCCAGCTCAGAGGATTGCCTTTTTAGGGATGATCTTCGATACCTGCCGAGAGTTGGTAATTCTCCCTCGAGACAAAGCCCTAGCGCTCCGGCAGTGAGTCGGGACGCTTCGCCGACTGGTCCCTCACACCATCCATTTTCAGGATCAGGATACTAGGAAGAATGGTGGCAGAAATGGAAGCGTTCCTGTTCGCGCAGTTTCATCTTCGCCCCCTGCAGCACCCCCTCTTGTCATCCTGGGACAAGAACCCATTCACACTCGATCACCGGTGCCGGTTGTCCTCTCAGGTCAGTCAGTCACTCGAGTGGTGGACAGTCGGTTCTGCACTGCTTCAGGGGAAACCTTTTCCCCAGACCAATGGTTGGTAGTCACAACCGATGCCAGTCTCTTCGGCTGGGGAGCGGTTTTTTCCCCACCACACAGCGCAGGGACGGTGGTCGCCGCAGGAGGCACGCCTCCCGATCAACTTGTTGGAAATACGAGCGATCTGGCTGGCTCTGCAACAGTTTCAGCACCTTCTAGCAGGCCGCCCCGTCTGGATTCAGTCGGACAACGCCACAGCGGTGGCTTACATAAATCATCAAGTGGGCACCGGCAGCAGAGCAACCATGCACGAGGTAGGTCACGTTCTTCGCTGGGTCGAAAGGAACCACTCGGTGATATCGGCGGTCCACATCCCGGGCGTGGAGAAATGGGTGGCAGACTTAAGTTCCTCAGCCGGCAGGGTCTTGCATCCGGGGAAGGCTCACTGCATCCCTAGGTCTTCCAGCAGAGTTGCCAACGGTGGGGAACACTGGAGGTGGACCTGATGGCCATCCAGGGTGAACACCAAGGTGCCCATGTTTTTTGCTCGGTCCCGAGACCCGCAGGCGATCGCCGTGGATGCGTTGATGCTGCCATGGAACCAGTTTCGCCTCCCATACTTATTCCCCCCCATTGTCATTACGTCTGAGGGTCATCAAGAAGATAAAAACAGACTGGATTTCAGCGATTCTGCTGTCCCCAGGCTGGCCCAGTCAAGCGTGGTACGCAGATCTAGTGCAGCTGCTCGCCAACGTTCCTTGGCGACTGCCAGAGCTCCCATATCTACTTTCCCAGGGCCCGATCTTGCACCCGAGCTCAGGGGCCCTGTGTTTGATGGCATGGCCGTTGAATCTTGGACTCTGACCAAGGCGGGGTTTGGGCGCGAGGTGGTGGCTACAATGGTTAGCGTCCGGAAGCCTACCTCGGCGCGAATTAACCATCATACCTGGAAGGTGTTCTTTACTTTGTGTCGAGACCACGGTTATCCTCCCCTGAGATTCTCTATTCCCAACATCTTGGCCTTTCTACGGTCTGGCCTAGACTGAGGATTGGCCCCGAGCTCTTTCAGGAGACAGATATCGGAGTTACCCATCCTGTTCCAGCGCAGAATTGCGTTCTGCAGGAAGAGCCATTTGAACCGCTACAGGATGTCTCCTTGTCATACCTTTCCTGGAAGGTAGTGTTTATTGTGGCAATAACATCAGGCGAGTCTCAGAGCTGGCAGCTCTATCCTGCGAAGCCCCGTTTCTCACTTTCCACAAAGATAAGGTGGTTCTCAGACCAGCTCACCCCTTTTCCGCCAAAGGTCATTTCCTCGTTTCACATTAATGAGGATATTATCTTGCCTTCATTCTTTCCAGCACCGGTACACCGCGTGGAAAGGGCGCTTCACACATTGGACCTGGTAAGAGCCCTCAGGAGGTACGTGTCACGGAGGGCTCCCTTTCGGCAGACAGACACGCTATTCATGCTCCCCAATGGGCGCAGAAAGGGACTCACTGCCTCGAAATCGACCATAGCCAGATGGATTCGTTTGACTATTCAGGAGTCCTACCGCATCAGTGGTGCGCCGGTTCCAGCAGGGATCAGAGCACACTCTACTCGGGCAGTGGGCGCCTCTTGGGTGCTTTGGCACCAGGCTTCGATGGAACAGGTTTGCAAGGCAGCACCCTGGTCCAGCCTGCACACGTTTGCCAAACATTACAATATCCATACTCAGGCTTCAGCGGATGCGAGCCTAGGTAGAAGGATTCTCCAAGCAGCGGTGGCGCACCTTTAGACAGGAGGTGCATGTAGCTTGGATCGGTGAGTCAACTTCCCACCCAGGGACAACTTTAGGACGTCCCACAGTACCTGTGTCCCCCAATGAGAAACAGGGATTTTTGTGATAAACTCACCGTAAAATCCTTTTCTCCGAGACGCTCATTGGGGGACACAGCACCCACCCTGATAGCCAGTTGGCTCTTGTTTATTTAATTAATGTGCATTTTCGTTGCCATTAACGTGGTTATTTTCTAGACATATTGTTACTTGCATTAAGGCTGATTTTTTTGTTCTCCTACTGCTTTTGCACTAAACTGGTTTCCGCCCGCAATAAGGGCGAGGGTGTATACGGCGGAGGAGGAGCTAACCTCTTTTTTTCACTTAGTGTCAGCCTCCAGGCGGCAGTAACGTACACCCACAGTACCTGTGTCCCGCAATGAGCATCTCGGAGAAAAGGATTTTACGGTGAGTTTATCACAAAAATCCCTGGTTTTTTTTTTTATTTTGACCATTTCTCCGTTTCAAACAAAAATAAAAAATCTATTGCTTGGAAATTGGGAGACATATTGTCAGAAGTTTATAGACTAAAATAACAATATATATTTTATTCTAAAGTATACCTATAAAGAGAAAAATCAGACAAAATGAACATTTGGAAATGGTCTCTTAATTTTTGCCAGAGCTGTATTATTCTGTATATTTTGTATTTTTTGCACTTTACTGTAGATGTTTGACTTGGTGTAATCTCCCAGTTGTCTGTCTTCCTTTACAGGCTATATATATATATATATGTATATATATATATATATAGATAGATAGATAGATAGATATATCAGCCATGAAGAGATATGTATATTAGATCAATTAAATCCTAACTTTTAAATGATATTAGGTAAAATGGATGCTTGTCCTACAAAATCAGACATATGGCATAGTATTAAAACATAGAACACGTAGAAGTGCCAAATAAACCTGTGCAAATAATAAAATGGTTTGGTCTCCTCCTTAAACATAGTAGAGGAGGCCATCCATGGATTCAGGAATGGACAATGGCCATACAGGTAACTCTAGATTCCCTGTCATGCCCTATGTTCGGTCTCCCATCCTGACAAGGGCAGTGCCTAAGTGTGGTCCAGTCCCACTAGAAATGTCTCTCATTTTTCCCTCCAAAGTGTTTGGTCCACCCATAGTGGGGGACTCCTCAGGGAAGTTCAAGAAATAAAAAGTGGAGACAATAGGATGGGGGTCCAATGAATATAAGACCCCTTATAAATATGAGGAAAGGGACATACAGATAGGGGCCAATGTTGGTAGCAAGACGCCCTATAAGCCAGCAGAGTGCTGCGTGGCAAAGAAGCAGGGTCTTTCTTTGCAGGCTGCACATGGAGTATATATGCCCTTATTAGCATGCATTACAGTTAAAAAAAATGTAAACATCCAACTGTTGGTCATCATGATGTTTACATCGATCACTAATCGCTGGTGTAAACATTTTTTGACTGGCCATTGAAAATCTGAATACAACTCAAATAGAGATTGATATATACCTACATAGAGACACCGGAGTATAACACCCAGGGTAATGAATATTCAAAAATAAAGATTGTAGTAAAAAGGATTATCTTTATTGATACAAATAGGTACAAATAGATAAAAGGTTTTTTTCCTTATGTGAAGATACAACAGAATAGTCAGGTATCAGAAATGACACAAAAGGGAAAAGACAACAGCATACATAATATTAAATGTAATGGTCTATAATCAAAATTGAGCCAACCCTACACTGATATAGCAGACGGCAAAAATTTGGGCCATAATTTACCCAACTGTCACTAGGGTTGATAGGATATTGTCCCTCACATAACCCATAGAAGGCCATACATAGACCAAAAGTAAAGTGCTATTGTGCAAAGGAATTATATAGGGAAATTGACCCATGTGGGGCGTACATCTGCTGTATGGCTGGTCCCAAGCCCCAATGCACGTTTCGCACTGGGCTTCGTCGGGGGGCTTGTGTGTTACTGGGTACCGGGCCGGTGTCAGCGGGATGTGTCACAGCAGCGGTGACCCAGTCCGTGGCCCTGGGCGCCCAAGTAATGGGGGAATTGGAATGGTGGAATGTAGTTGATTAAATGAATAGTTCGTGATGCCACCTGTGGTATTCGGCAAGTGAGATGTTAAGCCGACGCTGTATGCAGATCCTCTGGGACTGGTGGTGTGTTGCAGCCAAGATGGTGAAGCTCCCTACAGGTGGAGCTGTAGTCCAAGGACAGTGTAGATGTAGAGATATAGGAGAGGCACAGGTGGTGTAGAAGCTGGTACCCAGATGTAGTGGTACAGGGTACAGGGTGTGTTAGCACAGGAATAATTGGAGGACACCAGAACATGTAGTTCCAAAGCTTTACTCACAGTCTGTAGTACACACAGGTGCCTGCCTCCGTGCTGTGTCCTCTGGGTCAGGGACTCAGTCAACCTCCAGGTCAGATGGAACGTTCCCTTCCAACACTCCGCCAACATGTGCCTTTCTGAACATCTCCTCTTATAGCGCCTTTGGTGTGAAGTACTCCTAGTACTGAGTTACACTGGAGTTCCTCCTGACAGATGTTTCCAAGAACAATACTTGTACGGCAGACAGCTGTAGCCTGCTTCGGGGACTCCTTACTCCTGAGTCCCGGCTCACTATCAAAGTTGCTGTTGTGCCCCCAAGTCTTAGATGGAAGTAGTGCATTTACAGCTCACTACTCCACCGGTGTCTGCTGTAGGACCATTAGTATCCATACAACCTCGGGGACCGGGCCCCAGCCTTGCGCTTAGAACTTCTAGGCAGGGTTCTCTTCTAACCCATGTCCTCTGTTCCCTTTTACTCCTATGTTCCGTACTAGTCTTTCCTTTTCATGGAAGATCAGGTTTCTGTTCAATGTCGTTCTCTTTCTTTCCTTTTCCGTGCCAGCAGACCCAGGTCACTGAGATCTGCTGCAGCACCTCCTTCCTCCATCCCTCTCCAAGGGATCTTCTTTTCTCACTCTCCTCCACTCAACTCAACCGTAACTCAACTGAACTCTACTCCTAAACCTTCCCGTTCTTTTATGTATTCTAACTCCACCCGCCTCCCAGCACGTTTCGTGTTCCAAGCAGGGAGCCACCAAAGGTGCTCTGCTACACTCCAAGCAGGGAGCCACAATGTGGCTTTGCTGAACTACTGTGTTGTGTGAGATGCAAGTGTTGGAGCGTGGTCAGGAGCCTCCAACTTACCTGGATGGTGGGGTACCACACCTCAGGAGGAGGTGCAGTACCTCTGTGGCAACTGAATCATCAGGGGCGCCACATTACTGCTTCATATGCGGGGTTTAAATATACAGGGCACAGCTGATACCAGTTAGCGCCGCTGCATACAGAGGCACATGGGAGGCGGGTCCCGGTCACTGGTGCGTCACGTCCGGCCGCCAAAGCCTGTGGAAGGGACAAGGAGAATCAGTGTTCTCCTGACATCACTGTCCCACCCCAGGCCCACATGACGCCTTCCGGAACGCCCATAAAAGCACGAGAACCACCGCGCATGCACGCACCGCAGCGGCCATCTTAACTGCTGGCCCAAGTAAGGGAAAAACAGATGTGATGACAAACAGAGGAGTTATAAATGCATGGTATAATCGCCCTACTGAAAAGCTTCCATAGAAACCCCTCAAGCTTTATGGCATGATAGTGATGATGATATAATCAAACCCCCAAATATTTGTGACGCCTCTCAAAACGCCCCTATCAGCGGAACAACCGCGGCTACCGTTTTTTATTGCGGCCAAGAGAGGAGACATGGCGTCATACTGGGGTGTACAGGATATAATTATCATGCCTCATTAGGTTGATAAACCCATTAAACAGAATAAGAATATAGAATCATTATGCACATGCATATTTTACAAGATGAAACACATAACATGAGAAAAATTATTTTCTCCCTCTCCCCTTAAATCACTGTACCAAAATGTTCTCATGCGAACCACATTCAAACCACAATAATAGTAAAATATATATATATGTATTAAGAAAACAGCACAGAAAATAGTGGTCAATCCAAAATTAGGGTCGCTCCAACGTCTGCATGGAAAGTAGAAATGGATCTGATCATGGTAAGATAATTCAAACGTGCTTCTCCTCCTCCTATTCCATAGATCTCAACAGGCATAGTGTACCCGAGTTGTAGATATCCACCCCGCAATATACATCTCAACATGTCATACTAATTGTACACTGAAAAGAATGATAAAAACAGTAATGATTAAAAGCAAGAAAAAAACAAATACCATACAAAGAAAATAGTGAAAAGAAAAGAAAAAATAAAAATAATGAACACAGAACATAAAGCCTGAAAGACACAAAGCTATTCGGACAAAACAGGGAAAAACCTTATACGTAAAGTAATAAGACTAGAGAAAGGAGGCTTTTCGCCAGTTAAAAGATCGAGAAAATTACTCTGTCCTTCCACAGAACCCTACTCATGAGTTCTCTGGGGGTAATCTATGAGATTTTAGATAAGGCCTTCAATTCAGGTATTATTCCAAAAAAGATCTTTGACGGCCTTATTGTGAGAACCCCAGTGATTCCCACATTTTATCTTCTACCGAAGATACACAAGGATCCAGTAGACCCACCGGGGCGTCCTATTGTCTTTGGCATGGGAGGGCTATGCGACCCTATTTGTAAATTTCTTGAATATTATCTTCGTCCCTTAGTGGAGACGCTGCCCTCCCATGTCAGGGACACTACTGAAGTTTTGAGAAAGCTGGATGGGCTTCACCTTAAACCTGGTATGCTGTTTGCAACGGTCGATGTCGAGTCGCTCTACACGAGCATTGAGCATAGAGATGGGTTGGAGGCTGCTGAGTTTTTCCTTGGCATGAGTAATTTAGACCCGACGTTATGGTCCTGGGTCCTTGAGCTGCTTGAGTTTATTTTAACTCGCAATTATTTTACTTTTAAGGATAAGTTTTATTTACAGCGATGCGGCACTGCGATGGGCGCGGCTTGCACGCCATCTTACGCTAATCTCTTCTTAGGTTTTTGGGAGCGTGAGATTTTCGGGGATGGCGCGTGTGCAGCGTCCCGTGTGCAGTGCTGGTATCGTTACATCGACGACGTTTTTATTATTTGGCAGGGCTCCGAGTCTGGTCTCCTCGACTTCATCCGTGATTTGAATCAAAACAATCGTAATATTAAGTTGACCCACAGGGTGGCAACTAAAGTTGAGTGACTTTTGGTTTTTTAGGGTCGAGTTTCGTTTCGTGAAACCCGACTTTTCCAAAAGTCGGGTCGAGCAAGATCGGCCGATTATAGGGAAAAGTCGGGGTCGTCCCGAAACACGAAACCCAATGTAAGTCAATGGGGAATAAAAGTCGGCAGTGAGAGGAGGACAGGAAACACACCTACAGTGCCCATTTGAATGCCAAAAGCATCAATTCTTCTTAAGCTTGTCAACCTTAATTAACTTCATAATACAAGTTACGCACTGAAAAATGGGGGTTATTTGGCTAAAGTTGTGGGGGGTAGGGCTGGCTCCAGGTTTTCATGTGCCCTGGGCGAAAGAGCGCCCCTTTAACACATACCACAACTCATCATGCTCCGATACGGCAGAGAAATAGCGGTATAGTACAATGAAAAATACTTCACTTTTTACATCTCATGACGAGGTCCATGTATTTCTCCATACAGAATCATTGGTCCCATATAATGTTTGAAACAGTATATGATGAGCTCCACATAATGCTACAGTATATATTGGTCCCCATGGATGAAGCTCCACTGTCTTATGGGCCCAAATAATGCTCCAAACATAATGGGCCCCATTTCTAATGCTCTAGTGTATAATGGGCCCTGTAAATGCTGCTCCAGTGTCTGATGTCCACCTTTGGAATGTTCCAGTGTATGGTGGGCCCCATCTATCATTCTCCAGAGTATAGTGCTCCCCAAAAATTGCTGCCCCAACATTGAAAACAATCAAATAAGTCTCCTCGCTAGGGAATCCCTGTACTAGTCTGGACTCCTCGCCGTCCCCATCTTCCATCTCACTGCACAGTATTTCAACCTTGCAAGTGCTGTGATCCTGAGCAAGCAGGGGGGGTCCACTCATTGGTGACGGCACTGGCACAGGGCCCCTGATAGTACGGTGGTGTGTCTGATGGCGGGTGGGCCGAACCTGCACTTTCATCTGCAGCTTCCTCTTTGTCACCGTGTAAGATGGAACTGTATATGGGAAGGGTAACCTGAGTTTCATCAGGGTCAGATTCAGGCCGTGTAGCGTGCGAGGGGAATGTAGAGGTCTGGGTCAATGTACCAGCAGATTCATCGAGCAGTGGCTGGGCATCAGTGCACTTGTGTCGCCCCCAGGAGTACGGTCGCCACAGTGGCATTACCTTCCTCCTAGGGAGTGTGATGTCATGCTTGGGAGCAACGAAGGATCTCTCTAGCAGGTTAACTGATTGGGCGGCGTTATTCCCACGAGTCATGACCCTCCAAACAGCGTTCATGAAGGCAAAGTGTTTGTTTTACGTGGGCAGTATGGTTGCAAAGCTGAACCTTAAAGGAATGTCCAAAAGGGCACCACCAGGAGTGGAGCCTACGGTTAAATTCGACTCCACCTGGGAAACCTCAACCTTGCCAGCTACAGAAAAGCTGCACACATTGCAAGCTTAATTCCGTTAACGAACGAGACTCCGTCATGCCCCGCGGTCCGAGTCCGGCTTACTAGAGGGACACGTGAGGCTCTGGCACATAAGATTGGCCAATAACTGGTGTGTCATGTCCTTACATGTCCGTGGCTGCATGTGCGCTACACTGAAAAGGCCAGCGTTTGTCGCTTACAGGTGCAGATAACCCGCTGAACAACGTTAGTGATGGGGATCACTGATTACAATTATTACCCGCGAACGATGATTTCCCAGTAAGTGCAGGTCAACCGCAGTTCTGGAATTAGGCCTAACCGTCATTCCTGAAAAAATGAAAAACTTACGTGTGCAAACCACAGGTGCTGTAGCTTGCTTAACAGCTCGCCAGTCGTTCTCACGCCCAGTATGGATTACACGTGATTGCACAAAGGTGAGAAAGGGTACCGTATCCCCGGATAACATGTATGGATAGCGTACGCATTCAAAATATATGTCAATACATCAGGAGGCAGGCTCAGACGGTGTTAGGCCCGGTATGGCTTGCACGTGATTGCACAAAGGTGAGAAAGGGTACCGTATCCCCGGATAACATGTATGGATAGCGTACACATTCAAAATATACAGTATGTCTATACATCAGGAGGCAGGCTCAGACGGTGTAAGGCCCAGTATGGCTTGCACGTGATTGCACAAAGGTGAGAAAGGGTACCGTATTCCCGGATAACATGTATGGATAGCGTACACATTCAAAATATATGTCTATACATCAGGAGGCAGGCTCAGATGGTGTTAGGCCCAGTATGGCTTGCACGTGATTGCACAAAGGTGAGAAAGGGTACCGTATCCCCGGATAACATGTATGGATAGCGTACACATTCAAAATATATGTCTATACATCAGGAGGCAGGCTCAGACGGTGTTAGGCCCAGTATGACTTGCACGTGATTGCACAAAGGTGAGAAAGGGTACCGTATCCCCGGATAACATATATGGATAGCGTACACATTCAAAATATATGTCTATACATCAGGAGGCAGGCTCAGACGGTGTTAGGCCCAGTATGGCTTGCACGTGATTGCACAAAGGTGAGAAAGGGTACCGTATCCCCGGATAACATGTATGGATAGCGTACACATTCAAAATATATGTCTATACATCAGGAGGCAGGCTCAGACGGTGTTAGGCCCAGTATGGCTTGCACGTGATTGCACAAAGGTGAGAAAGGGTACCGTATCCCTGGATAACATGTATGGATAGTGTACACATTCAAAATATATGTCTATACATCAGGGGGCAGGCTCAGACGGTGTTAGGCCCAGTATGGATTGCACGTGATTGCACAAAGGTGAGAAAGGGTACCGTATCCCCGGATAACATGTATGGATAGCGTACACATTCAAAATATATGTCTATACATCAGGAGGCAGGCACAGATGGTGCTAGGCCCAGTATGGATTGCACGTGATTGCACAAAGGTTAGAAAGGGTACCGTATCCCCGGATAACATGTATGGATAGCGTACACATTCAAAATATATGTCTATACATCAGGAGGCAGGCTCAGACGGTGTTAGGCATAGTATGGATTACACGTGATTGCACAAAGGTTAGAAAGGGTACCGTATCCCCGGATAACATGTATGGATAGCGTACACATTCAAAATATATGTCTATACATCAGGAGGCAGGCTCAGACGGTGTCAGGCACAGTATGGATTTGACGGCCCAGACTACACAGCGGAGGAGCAGGGAGAGGTAAAGATTGCAAATGCTGGGGCCCTGCCCAAGCAAGGGGGGCCCACTCGTGGGCGTCGGTACTGGCACTGGGCCCCTCATAGTACGGCGGTGTGTCTGACGGCGGGTGTGCACCACCACCGTCAGAGACACTTGATTGCACTATGAGGGACCCTGTGCCAGTGCCAGCGCCCAAGAGTCGGCCTACCCACCTGTCCAGGGCAACGGCACTCGCACGGTGTCGTGCGCTAGGTGGTGACCCCGGCCATGGGGGGGGAGGCAGCACAGTTAGGGAGTTTTAGAAAGTGGCATATGTTGATGTTGGACATTCAGCTGATGCAAAAGGCGAAATAGGTCAAGTCCCAGGAAGAGGTGGACCAAAGCAAGCCATTTTTCTGTCACCCTATGTGTCATCAGGGGAAGGTGGGACAAAATCCTTGGAAACCCATGCATGGTTCATTTTAATGAAGGTTAGATCATCCACATTTTGGGTTGACAGACGGGTCCTTTTTTCTGTCAGGATTGATCCAGCTGCACTGAAGACTCTTTCCGATAGCACACTTGCAGCTGGGCAAGCGAGCTCCTGTAAGGCATATTGGGCTAATTCAGGCCAGGTGTCCAGTTTAGCGGCCCAATAGACAAAGGGTAATGACCTGTGTGGGAGAACATCGATATGGGAGGAAAAGTAGTTTGTAACCATAGTTGACAACTGCTGTCTCCTGTCACTTTCCATCGATGCAGTATTACCAGTTGTGTGAGCGGTACTTGAAAAATCAGTCCACAACATTGTCATGAAACCCCTGTCTCCAACGCCACTTCTGCTGTGTGCACCATGAACACCTCTGCCAAGCTGCCCCCGGCCTGTACGGCTCGTGTGAGAACCATCACCACTGCTGTGTGCTGGGAATGCCTCAAGCAACCGATTTACCAGAGTTGCTTGTTTATTAGCCAATATTAGGTCAAGGTTCTCCTGTGGCATGATGTTTTGTAATTTGCCTTTATAGCGTGGATCCAGGATGCTGGCCAACCAGTAGTCGTCATCGTTCATCATTTTGGCAATGCGGGGGTCCCTTTTTAGGATCTGCAAGGCATAATCTGACATGTGAGCCAATGTTCCCGGTGTCAATGATGCACTGCGAGTGCTGGTTGGAGGAGCACTTTCTGGCAAATCCACATCCCTCCAGTCACGCACAAACCCTGTACCAGACCTTGCCACGCCAACATTTTCACTTGCCCCACGAGATGCATCCTCCTCCCCTAAGTAATCATCCCCATCATCATCCTCCTCTTCTTCCTCCACCTCGTCCAGGAGAGGTCCCTGAGCAGACAATGGCTGAATGTCATCAAGGATTCCCTCCTCCTCTTCCTCCTCATCAACATTGGCTGCAGACGCCTGCTCCTTAAGGTGCGTCAAAGTTTGCATGAGCAGACGCATAAGTGGGATGCTCATGCTTAGGATGGCGTCGTCTGCGCTTACCAGCCGTGTGCATTCCTCAAAACACTGAAGGACTTTACAGAGGTCTTTCAGCTTCGACCACTGCACACCTGTCAACTCCATGCCTGCTCTCAAAGTGCCTGGCCGTGTATCCTCCCACAAATGCATTATGGCCTGCCTCTGCTTGCACAGCCGCTCCACCATGTGCAGGGTGGAGTTCCACCTTGTTGCATTGTCGATAATGAGGCGGTGGTTGGGAAGGTGGAGCAATCGCTGCAGCTTCTGCATACGAACGGAGTGTACAGGCGACCGGCGGATGTGCGCGCACAGTCTTCGCACCTTCTGGAGCAGGGCTGTTAACTCCGGATAATTTTTGAGGAAGCACTGCACCACCAGGTTCAAGGTGTGAGCCAAGCAAGGTATGTGGCTGAGTTTTGAAAGGGCTATGGCTGCCACAAAATTACGGCCGTTATCACTAACTACCTTGCCTGCCTCAAGATGTACACTGCCCAGCCATGACTCAGTTTGTCGCTTCAAGTACTCGGCCAGCACCTCGGCGGTGTGTCTGTCGCCCAAACACATCATCTGCAACACAGCCTGCTGACGCTTTCCACTAGCTGCTCGATAGGGGGACACCTCGTGTGCAACAGTGGCAGCTGTAGATGGAGTGCTCGTACGACTGCGCTCTGTGGATGAGCTTTCGCTTCTATAGGAGGAGGAGGAGGAGGAGGAGGGTCGAACGCCTACAGCCAACTGTTTCCTATACCGTGGGCTAGGCAGCACTGTCCCACCACCGCTTTCCCCTGTGGACCCTGCATCCACCACATTAACCCAGTGCACAGTGATGGACACGTAACGGCCCTGGCCATGCCGACTGGACCATGCATCAGTTGTGAGGTGCACCTTTCCACTCACTGACTGCTTGAGTGCATGGACAATGCGGTCTTTTACATGATGGTGGAGGGCTGGGATGGCTTTGCAAGAGAGGAAGTGGCGACTGGGTAGGTCATAGCGTGGTACTGCATAGGCCATGAGTTTGCGGAAAGCTGCGCTTTCCACCAACCGATAGGGCATCATCTCAAACGAGATTAGTTTGGCAATGTGGGTGTTCAAACCCAGTGTACGCGGATGAGAGACTGAGTACTTTCTTGATCTACTCATAGTGTCTGGGAGGGTGAGCTGGACTTGAGAGCTGCATATGGTGGAAGTAGCGATGGACAGGGCGGACTGAGAGAGGGTTGATGATGGTGATGGAGTTGGTGTTCTATCTGATGGCCTAGATTCAGTATTTTGTTGATATAACAGTGGGATTCCCTGACTGCTGTGGCCTTGCAATGACACCTCAACATTTGCTGCTGTGCTAACCGGTGGGCTTACAGTGGGGGAAACAATGTAGCGTTGCTGACTACCTTCGTTGTGATCAGTTGCACATGTGGCACTTGAGGTTTGGTGTTGTGTCCACGCTTGCAAGTGCATGGTGGTTAAATGTCTAAGCATGCAACTGGTATTCAAATTTTTCAGATTTTTCCCTCGGCTAAAGGTCTTTGCGCACTTCTTACAGATAACCTTGGCCTGATCATGAGGATTTTGTTCAAAAAAGTGCCACACTGCACTCTTCCTACTTTTGCAGACATTTTGCGGCCTAGCACGCTGTGATCTTTTGACCCTCTGGACAAGCTGTCCAGCAACTCTTTTGATTTTTGGAACCTGTCTTTGGAGTGCTCCGGGCCTGCCAGATAACAGCTGTTGCTATGTCGATGTCTGCTGTGGATGCTCCTCATCTGAGCTATTGGAAGCAGCACCCTCTTCCCCCAATGGATGCCAATCTGGGTCAACAACTGGGTCATCCATCACCTCCTCTTCAATGTCATGTGCACCTTCCTCTGTGTCACCGTGTATGGTGGTATAGTGTGTGAGAAGGGGCACCTGAGTCTCATCAGGGTCAGAATCTGGCTCTGTACACTGCGAGGACAATGTAGTGCTCTGAGTGAATGTACCAGCAGAATCATCTATCAGCGGCTGTGCATCAGTGCACTCCATGTCAGATTCATCTTGGCCTGGGTAATTCACCATTTCACTTGATAATCCAGGCATGGTATGTGAAAACAGCTCCATGGAGTAATCAGTAGTATGGCCTGCGTCATCCTTCAATCTTGGTTGGGGTGAAGGACACAAGGAAAGGTGTGGTTCATGAACATGAGCCTCCAATGACGACTCAGTGCTTTTACAACTGAAGAAGAGGAGGCGATAGAGCTGGAGGCTGAGTCAGTAATGTAAGACAAAACTTTTTCCTGATGCTCTGGCTTTAAAAGCGGTTTGCCAACTCCTAGAAAACTAAGCCTTCGAAGCCTTATGGAGCCAGACGATGACGCAGGCTCAACACCTCCTGCATTCGGTCCTATTTTGCTCTTGCCACTACCATCAGATCCACCACCAACACCATCATTACCAGCTGCCAACCCCCGCCCAATTCCACGGCCTCTTCCACCAGCCTTCCTCATTTTTTGTAGAAATGTAGACAAAATCCAGCAAACTATATAGTAATGTAAAACAAGGTACAAGGTGTCTATAGGACAGGGGAGATTTTGAATTTCTGCAGACACTTGTGGACATTGGACACTTATGGATTGTGTGAGGCCCACTGAATATCTGTCACGGGGGCTTAGTTCAACTAAGGCTGAAATACCCGGGGCCCCTGTGGTGTCCCTTTTACTAGGGGAAACCCTGTCTGACCCTCAACCCAGGGTTTTTGCTGAAGGTGCAAATGCCTGAGCCTCCGACCTTTCCTTATCTCCTGCTCAGCCCTGCACTTAACCCTCCACCCTCCACCCAGTGAGAAGTCACCACCAAAGCTCCCACACAAATAATGACAGACAGGGAGAACTTAAACTGCACTGCGCCGCACACACACAGGAATAAACAGTAATGTGAACAGGGCACAACTAAACACAAATATGGGAAGGAGAAAGGATAACGACGGATCATACGACACCAGATATGAATCTCTCTCTCTTGAACACCTCCACTCCAGACCGGAACCACTTGGTATGAAACACAAGCTATAATCGGCGACGCCCATAGGCCAGCATGACTATTTAAAGACCGTGGGCGTGACTAACCATCCAACCTGGTCTCCAGCAGGATTAACCCCCGAGAGCCTGAAGATCAGGCCGGCGCCACTGAGGCTATAGTGGCTGGAGGTGGAACTACCTCTGCCTGCCGGATGCTGTGGTGTGAACAGCGTCCGACATGACAGTACCCCGTCTTCTACGAGGGACCCCAGGGCCCTCAAGACTCATAGGACCCGGCTTGTCCGGATGACGACGGTGAAAAGAACTGACCAGCCGATCCGCATGTATGTCTGAGGCTGGAACCCAAGACCTCTCCTCTGGACCATACCCCCGCCAGTGCACCAAATACTGAAGAGTACGGCGTACTACTCGAGAGTCCACTACCTTGGCGACCTCGAACTCTAACTCGCCATCCACCATGACTGGAGGTGGCATCGGCGTTGTGTCCACAGAGCCTACCACCTCTTTCAATAAAGCCCTGTGAAACACGTTGTGTATCTTGTACACTGCGGGAAGTTCCAACCGATAAGCCACTGGGTTAATAATGGCAGAAATCCTAAAAGGCCCAATAAACCTTGGACCCAGTTTTAAAGAAGGGATTTTGAGTTTTATGTTCTTCGTAGCTAACCACACCCATTCACCCACACACAGGTCCGGACCTGGCACGCGTCTACTGTCAGCCACCCGTTTGTACCTGGCACTCATGCTCAACAAACGCTGTTTCACCCGCCTCCAGACTGATGACAATTGGGCTCCTAGCTGATCCTCCTCCGGGACACCCCCGGAGTCACCCTGACGTAAGGTACAAAACTGAGGATGTTGACCGTACACACAAAAGAATGGAGACTCTCCTGATGACTCTTGGCGGTGATTATTTAATGCGAATTCGGCCAGAGGAAGGAAAGTAGACCACTCCTCCTGGTTGTCGGACACAAAGCATCGTAAATACTGTTCTAGATTTTGGTTCATGCGCTCAGTTTGTCCATTAGACTGTGGATGAAACGCCGATGAATGTGACAACTTGATCCCCAACCTTGAGCAAAAAGCTTTCCAAAACCTCGCCACAAATTGCGTACCCCTATCAGATACTATGTCAGATGGTACTCCGTGGAGTCTGACCACCTCCTTCACAAATACCTGAGCCAACGTCTTAGCATTGGGCAAAGAGGACAACGCCACAAAATGCGCCATCTTTGAAAAACGGTCAACCACCACCAGGATGACCGTGTTCCCTGCCGAGGCTGGCAAGTCAGTGATAAAATCCATGGAGATTTCTGTCCATGGCCTATTGGGTACCCCCAGAGGCTGTAGCGTGCCAGCAGGACGGGTTCGGGGTGACTTAGCCCTAGCGCACGTGATGCAAGCTGCCACGTACGAGACCACGTCCTGCCGGATTTTGGGCCACCAGAAACGACGCGATACCAGCTCTAAGGTGCCCTTCACCCCTGGGTGACCAGCCAGTACCGAATCGTGGTGTTCCTTCAACACCTTAGGCCGAAGATGCAGGGGTACAAATGATTTGTTGGCGGGAAGTCCTGGTGGTACCTCCTCTTGGGCCTCGGCAATCTCCGCCTCTACCTCAGTCGTGAGAGCCGAGACCACTACCCCTTTCTGGAGGATGGGTACCGGCTCTTCCCGAGGTTCTCCCCCCGGAAAACACCTAGACAAAGCATCCGCCTTGGTGTTTTTAGCCCCGGGACGGTACGTCACAAGAAAATTGAAATGAGTAAAAAACAATGCCCAGCGAGCCTGCCTAGGAGACAGACGCTTGGCCGACTCCAGGTAGAGCAGATTCTTATGGTCGGTGATAACTGTGACCTGGTGAGCCGCCCCCTCCAAGAAGTGTCGCCATTCCTCAAAAGCCAGTTTGATGGCCAACAACTCCCTGTTGCCGATATCATAATTCCGTTCGGCCGGCGACAACTTCTTGGAGAAGTAGGCGCATGGATGCATCTCGCTCAAGGACGAGCCTTGAGACAGTACTGCCCCCACTCCCACCTCCGACGCATCAACCTCTACCACAAAAGGTTTAGACACGTCTGGTTGCACCAGAATGGGGGCTGAAGCAAAACTATTCTTCAGACGCTCAAATGCACGTATAGCCACCTCAGGCCAGTTCGCCAGATCGGCACCCTTTTTTGTCATGTCCGTGAGCGGTTTGGCGACAGTCGAAAAGTGTTTTATAAATTTCCTATAATAATTCGCAAACCCAAGGAACCGCTGGAGTGCTTTCAGACTCTCCGGCCTCTCCCATTGCAACACCGCTTGCACCTTAGCGGTGTCCATTTTAAAACCAGCTGCGGACACAATATATCCCAAAAAGGGCAACTCCTGGACAAAAAATAAACATTTTTCCAGCTTAGCATAGAGCTGGTTCTCCCGGAGCAACTGTAACACCTGCCTAACATGCTGCAAATGAGTGTCCCGATCGCTAGAATAAATGAGGATATCATCCAGGTATACAATCACAAATCTCCCCAGGACATGAGCAAAGACATCATTAATAAAATGTTGGAAAACGGCAGGCGCGGTGGTCAACCCAAACGGCATAACCAGACTCTCAAAATGACCCTCAGGAGTGTTAAACGCCGTCTTCCACTCATCCCCCTGACGGACCCTTATGAGGTTATACGCCCCCCTGAGGTCCAGCTTGGAAAACCATTTTGCCCCCGCTACCTGGTTGAACAAATCCGGGATCAACGGCATTGGGTAGGGATCACGGATAGTAATCTGGTTTAACTCTCGGAAATCCAGACACGGGCGTAACCCCCCATCTTTCTTCTTAATGAAGAAAAACCCCGCGGCTACAGGCGAGGACGAAGGCCGGATGTGACCTTTACTCAGACTCTCCGCGATGTAGTCTTTCAGAGCTTGTCTCTCAGGACCAGAAATATTAAACATCCTGGCCTTAGGTAATTTGGCCCCGGGTTTTAACCTAATAGCACAGTCATAGGCTCTATGTGGAGGCAGTTCTGAGCAACCCTTCTCAGAGAAAACATCCGCGAAATCCTGCAAAGCCTCCGGCAGGCTGGGAGTCACGGCGGACACACATGTGGCCAAGCAATTGTCTTGGCAGAAACCACTCCATTGTACTATGTCCTGAGTTTTCCAATCAATTACCGGGTTGTGCCTGGACAGCCATGGAAAACCCAGGACCATTTGAGCTGGGAGATTACGGAGGACCCTACATGTAACCGACTCAGAATGTAGGACCCCAATGTGGAGTTTCACCTCTGCCACAAACTCAGTAATCTCCCCTTGAGGGAGGGGAACAGCATTAATGGTCACCACCTGTATGGGGTGAGGAAGTTTTTCAATCTTAAACCCGGCGGTGTGTGCAAACTCCTCATCTATGAGATTGGTGGCGGAACCGCTATCCACGAACACTGATATAGGTAGCTCTCTGCCGGCGACAATAACCTTGGCAGGGAGCATACATTGAGATACCATCATGGAGGATATGCATACGCTCAGTTGGGTCTCCTCCATACCCTCTGAGCTTAACAGTTTTCCGCCGGTGTGACCCTCTTAGGTAGTACCGGGCAAACGTTAACATAATGACCACCTTTACCACAGTAGAAACATGCTCCGGACTTCCGGACTCCCGGAGCGCGAGGCTGAACCTGTGCCACGCCAGCAATCTGCATAGGTTCAGGGGACTCATCTACTTCAACCACACCTGCACCTCTGTTTTCCCCCAGAGGTAGCGTCTCCTGTGCCCCCTGACGAAAACGGCGATCAATACGTATCACCAAACTCATGGCAGACTCCAATGATGCCGGAGTCTCATACATCAGGAGGGCTTGTTTCACCCTCCCTGATACCCCATGAATAAACTGGCTCCGCAGTGCTGGGTCATTCCACTGTGTGTCTACAGCCCAGCGGCGAAATTCCGAACAATAGTCTTCTGCCAAGCGCTCCCCCTGGCGGAGGGCGCGGATTTTAGATTCCGCTAGAGCCAGTCGGTCAGGGTCATCGTAAATGAGCCCGAGGGCAGAAAAAACATTATCGACCGAATGAAATGTAGCAGAGTCAGGTGGTAAGGAAAATGCCCATGCTTGGGGGTCACCACTCAGTAATGACAACACCAGCCCTACTCGCTGGGCCTCATTACCTGAGGATATTGGCCGCATGCGGAAGTATAATTTGCAGGCCTCCCGAAATACAACAAATTTGCTGCGATCGCCTGAAAATCGTTCTGGCAGCGGAAACTTCGGCTCTGCACCGATACCTGCAGATGCCTTTTGCACCTTTGCTACTACCAGGCCCTGCTGCTGAACTGCCCCATTCAACTCGGAGACCTGTATGGACAGCGCCGCCAACTGGCGGGTTATGGAATCTAATGGATCCATGGACTCCTGAAAAAATGTGGGCCGATTATAATGTCACGGGGGCTTAGTTCAACGGATCATACGACACCAGATATGAATCTCTCTCTCTTGAACACCTCCACTCCAGACCGGAACCACTTGGTATGAAACACAAGCTATAATCGGCGACGCCCATAGGCCAGCATGACTATTTAAAGACCGTGGGCGTGACTAACCATCCAACCTGGTCTCCAGCAGGATTAACCCCCGAGAGCCTGAAGATCAGGCCGGCGCCACTGAGGCTATAGTGGCTGGAGGTGGAACTACCTCTGCCTGCCGGATGCTGTGGTGTGAACAGCGTCCGACATGACAATATCACAGCGCTATGTCACAGGCTCGATGGCACAGGTTTGAAAAAAGTGACTACAGGATAAGGGAGATTTTGAATTTCTGCACACACTAGTGGACACTGGACACTTTTGGATTGTGTGAGGCCCACTGAATATCAGAGCGCTATGTCACAGGCTCGATGGCACAGGTGTGAAAAAAGTGACTACAGGATAAGGGAGATTTTGAATTTCTGCACACACTAGTGGACACTGGACACTTTTGGATTGTGTGAGGCCCACTGAATATCAGAGCGCTATGTCACAGGCTCGATGGCACAGGTGTGAAAAAAGTGACTACAGGATAAGGGAGATTTTGAATTTCTGCACACACTAGTGGACACTGGACACTTTTGGATTGCGTGAGGCCCACTGAATATCAGAGCGCTATGTCACAGGCTTGATGGCACAGGTGTGAAAAAAGTGACTACAGGATAAGGGAGATTTTGAATTTCTGCACACACTAGTGGACACTGGACACTTTTGGATTGTGTGAGGCCCACTGAATATCAGAGCGCTATGTCACAGGCTCGATGGCACAGGTGTGAAAAAAGTGACTACAGGATAAGGGAGATTTTGAATTTCTGCACACACTAGTGGACACTGGACACTTTTGGATTGTGTGAGGCCCACTGAATATCAGAGCGCTATGTCACAGGCTCGATGGCACAGGTGTGAAAAAAGTGACTACAGGATCACAGAGATTTTTAATTTCTGCACACACTTGTGGACACTGGACACTTATGGATTGTGTGAGGCCCACTGAATATCACAGCGCTATGTCACAGGCTCGATGGCACAGGTGTGAAAAAAGTGACTACAGGATAAGGGAGATTTTGAATTTCTGCACACACTAGTGGACACTGGACACTTTTGGATTGTGTGAGGCCCACTGAATATCAGAGCGCTATGTCACAGGCAGAAATTGGCTAGTGTATCACAAACTACAAGGTGTATGTAGAATTGGGCAGAATAGGAATCTCCCTAGAGTGTAGGTCTGTAAGAACGGAACAAGTCCTCCACTTATCCTTCCACAGTGACACACAGATAGCTTCACTGTGGCCGTGATAACAGCCGTTACACGGTACTGAGAGGAGCGTGCACGTACACGGCTGTCCGGTGTACGTAAAATTGTCAAGCTCCGTGTTTTTTAAGTATACGGACTGACACATGCTGTCTCTCTATAGTTTTGAATGTGATCAAACAGCAAATATATTTAACTGTTTGAAAGCTAGACAAAACTAGTAGGTGCAGGTCTGTAAGAACGGAACATGTCCTCGACTTATTCTCACAGAGTGACACACAGATAGCTTCACTGTGGCTGTGATAACAGCCGTTACACGGTACTGTGTGAGGAGCGTACACCGCTGTATGGTGTGAAAAAATGCACGCTCAGTACCTCAGCAGGACAAAAAAAAAAATTGGGATTGCTTTTAAAAAAGCAGTTTGCAGAGCAGTGGGTAAACAGCAATGCAGCTGTCAGGAAGCCTTAGAAGGCAGCCTAACAACCAACACCGCTGATCCACCACAATATAGCCTCCCCTTGCACTGCACACACAGTGACTGGTGTGTTGTACAGGCAAAATCGCTAGCAGCAGAAGCAGTTTTTTTTTCTTCTTCCCTGCCTAACGCTCTCCCTACAGAATCAGCAGCAGCAACCTCTCCCTATGCTAAGATTGGCAGAAGTAAGATGGCGGTCGGCGTGCACGCCCTTTTATAACCCCTGTGACGCCCACCAAAGCAAGCCAATCACTTGCATGCCCTTCTGAAAGATGGTGGTGACCCCTGCCTATGTCATCACGTTGCCCACAGTGTCCGTGGATCCTGATTGGCTGAAAAAGAGCGCAAAACAAACTTTTGAAACGCGACTTTGGCGCGTAAGTCGCCGACCTCGTGGCCGACCTCATCCTAGGGTCGGGTTTCGTTTTATGAAACCCGACTTTGCCAAAAGTCGGCGACTTTTGAAATTTTTCGACCCATTTCGCTCAACTCTAGTGGCAACAAGTGAGATTGATTTTTTGGACATCAAGATTATGTTGTGTGCGGAATGTACGATTCAAACTGATGTTTTCCGTAAGGAAACATCTGTTAATTCTTTACTTCATGCGTCATCTGCACACACATCTTCGACGATCCGAGCCATTCATGTGGGCCAATTTTTAAGAATGAAACGAATTTGTTCCACGGATGGGGCCTTTGAGAACCAGGCTCGTGACCTTACCCAGCGCTTCCAGGATCGTGGGTATAGTATGAGGGACATCAGGTCAGGCTATTCTCGGGCCAGGAGGACTCCTCGCCAACAACTTCTCGACAGTAAACAGCGTACCAGAGTCTCCAGAGAACAACCATTGAGATGTATTATGACATATAATAATCAGTGGAATAGGATTAGGGAAATTATGGACAAGCATTGGTCTGTGTTAAAAACAGATATTACATTAAAGGGAATTTTACCTGCTAGACTGCTCCTTACAGCAAGGAGAGGGAAAAATTCTACTTGTGCGAAGCCACTATGTGGCCAAACCTATCAATCCCTTTGGTGCGAGGCCCCAGAGGTGGGGTTGTTTTCCTTGTGGCTCATGTTTGGCCTGTCAAAATATCAGTAGAGCAACTACATTTACAACGGCCGACGGGAGCAGTGAGTACCGCATTACAAGTTATATCTCCTGTAGTACCACATATGTGGTTTATTATGCGGTATGCACATGCAATTCAATTTATGTAGGCCTCACCTCCAGGGAACTTCGCACCAGAGTTAGGGAGCACGTAAGGGATATTAGGGCAGCAAAGGAGATCACAGACGTTACCATTCTTAAGACTGTCCCACGGCACTTCAAGCAGGTCCACAAATGTGACCCACGGGCACTCAAAGTCAGAGGCATTGATAGAGTGCACTCTGGCATTAGGGGCAGGGATTTTAAAAAAAACACTGGCCCAACTTGAGTGCTGCTGGATTTCATGGCACCCCATGGACTCAACGAGAAACTCTCCTTTGCCCCCTTTCTCTAGTCTTATTACCTTAAGTATAAGGTTTTTCCCTGTTTTGTACGAATAGCTTTGCATCTTTCAGGCTTTGTGCCTCCTCTCTTAGCCGCAATAAAAAACGGTAGCCGCGGTTGTTCTGCTGATAGGGGCGTCTTGAGAGGCGTCAAGAATATTTGGGGGTTTGATTATATCATCACATCATGCCATAAAGCTTGAGGGGTTTCTATGGCAGCTTTTCAGTAGGGAGATTATACCATGAATTTATATCTCCTCTGCTTGTCACCACGTCTGTTTTTCCCTTACTTGGGCCAGCACTTAAGATGGCCGCTGCGGTGCGCGCATGCGCGGTGGTTCTCGTGCTTTTATGGGCGTTCCGGAAGGCGACATGTGGGCCTGGGGTGGGACAGTGATGTCAGGAGAACACTGATTCTCCTTGTCCCTTCCACAGGCTTTGACGGCCGGACGTGACGCGCCAGTGACCGGGACCCGCCTCCCATTCGCCTCTGTATGCAGCTGCGCTAACTGGTATCAGCTGTGCCCTGTATATTTAAACCCCGCATATGAAGCAGTAACACACAGGCCCCCCGACGAAGCCCAGTGCGAAATGTGCGTTGGGGCTTGGGACGAGACATACAGCAGATGTACGCCCCACATGGGTAAGCATGGTTCACCTGGGTACCCATTCCCTATATAATTTCTTTGCACAATAGCACTTTACTTTTGGTCTATGTATGGCCTTCTATGGGTTATGTGAGGGACTTTATCCTATCAACCCAAGTGACAGTTGGGTAAATTATGGCGCAGCTTTTTGCGTCTGCTATATCAGTGTAGGGTTGGCTCAATTTTGATTATAGACCATTGCATTTAATATTATGTATGCTGTTGTCTTTTCCCTTTTGTGTCATTTCTGATACCTGACTATACTGTTGTATCTTCACATAAGGAAAAAAACCTTTTATCTATTTGTATCTATTTGTATCAATAAAGATTATACTTTTTTTTACTACAATCTTTATTTTTGAATATTCATTACCCTGGGCGTTATACTCCGGTGTCTCTGTGTAGGTATATATTGCTAATTGGGAGTTGTCCTAGTACCAAGTTTTTCTAACTTTTTTCCTGATGAGGAAATGCACTGAAGTTCTTAATAATGTTGGATTGTATTAAACCAATCAAATAGAGATTGACCCATTGCATTATGTATAATAGGAACAGTGCTAGATTAATTTAATCATTTTTGTGATGATTACATCTTCCTGTGAAAGAAGATGTCCTCTACTTGGACAACTGCTTCTCCTACCCCATTCTTGGCCCCGATAAAATAGAAATGCTTATTCTCTTCTCCCGTGCTAGTGCCGCTCCCACGGTGTAGGCACTCGCTCTACCTGGGGCTCTCATGCAGTTGTTGAGACATGTGAGCTCAGGGCCCAGTCAGTGCTGGTGTCACTGTCCCTCCATTTTGCAAAATTGAATAAAAAGAGAAAGTCCAGGTGCAGCCCCGGACTTCCTCTTCATGTTCATTTTGACAAAAGGTGGAGACAGTGACGCCAGCACTGATTGGCCACCGGGCTCACGTCACAACAACCGCACAAGAGACCCGGGAACACGAGTGCCAACATAGCTGGAACGGCATCGGCACAGGAGGTGAGTATCAGCTTTTTTATTTTATCGGGGCCGAACAGATAAATCAAGAAGGAGTTTACCTAGTAGTGGACAATCCCTATAAGGGAGAGAATCCAGAATCTCTGCACTCACTGTACTTGGCTATCACTGACAGTCCCATAGACCCAGTAGAGTTACTTGTAAGCTCATGGTCCCAATAAAAAACTCCTTTTTAATATATTTAATAGATTCTCATATGGGTCAAAGGAATATTTTTTGCCCCCTTGGGCTTACGGGCTCTAGTGTGACTGCAGCCCCTGCACCCACTTAGACCTATATGCTTGTGAATGGTGGGCTTCCCAGCTGTCGAACACCCAGCAATCACATACTTATCAGCTCAGGTGTGAATAGATGATACATTGTCATTGTGGAAACATTCCGTCAATTGCAAACTTGTTTCTATGGATGAAGTAATATTGTATAAAATGTTCATATTGTCTGAAAATCTAACAAGCAACATCACCGAATGCACTGTAATCGCATTTATACTGTAAAAGTTTGCACAATTATTAGCTCTTTTTGTTAATATTTTATCAACTGAAAAGCACTCCGCAATGTGAAAAAGTGTCACTGAAAAATAGAATAAAGAATTTTCTTCACCCTTAACTAACGTGGTCTTTCGTTATTATTGTAATATCTCAGATTCATCGAGTTTAGAAGATCTTTTTTTTCAAATACCCAATTATTGGACAACAGAAGGAGGTAACTTATTTGAAACTTCCATCAATAACGAAGAGTGTGTGACTCTATCTCTGAAGGATCATTCAGTAATGATATAAACACATTAATGTCAATGGGCACAGTGTAATGCTTAATTTCTTCTTTGGGGGGGTACTGTAGAGGACCAGCACGTTTGCGTCATGCTATGACAGTCTTCAGTAAGGAAGGGGGCCACAAACTGTCCCAGAAACTGGAACCCTAACTATCCCTGTCCCGGGAGTACTCTTTACGATAGAGAGGCCCGCCCGAGTCTCTAACGTTACTGTGCTCCTGTTAGGCTGGGGTCACACTGCTTTTATTCACTGATGGAGCCTCGGACGAGGCCTGATGAAGCATCAGCGCTAGCAGTATAGCATAACGCATATTGCGTTATGCTATCGCACTAATGCAGCCCGTCAACGCTATGCGTTGAACGGGCTGTGTTAACGCTATGTGAGCCTGGCCTTACTCTCTATCTGTCCTCCCCCCACCCTATGAGGCCTGGGACAGAAATGTAAGGCCAACAAGACAAAAGGACAAAACCGGGATAACAAACATACAAACACTCACCAAAGGTAGAGGGGTACGTAGGGAAGGATAGGAATGTACCAACCAAATAGCAATAGTGACCAGGAGATAAACACACACGTACTACAGCAAAATAAAGATCACTACTACAACAACTCCACTCCAGACACTTAGCTTTAGCACTCAGCACAGGAAGACGGATCTCCAGTAGCAACAATGATATACTATTCAGCACAGCGTCTCCAAGGAGCTAGGAAGCAAAGCTTTTACTGGCAACGCAGAGACAATCTGGTGAGGTTTTATAGGGAGAGGTTATGACCAGATCAGAAGCAAAAACCCTGCTGTAACTAGTGTAGGACTGTACCGATCAGCGTTACCTTGTTGTGGTGGGATGGCTTTTATGCTATTTTTTGATAAAAAAAAAAGTATTGCTAAAAACTCTGCTATTTAAATGCACTTTTTGCTTTTTATTTACTTAGTTACAGCAGGGTTCTCTTGCAGATTTTATGTTTTGTGGCCAATGTGAACATGCGTTTATATGCTGCATGTATACCAACTCAAGTCAAGCTCAATCTTTGTGTTTGTTTTTCTTTATATTATTTCATTTTGTGCAAGTTGGGGTGTGGCCTCCCTCTCCTGAGCTGGAAATTGTATTTAAAGGCTTCCCCTGACTGGTGTCCACTGGTTGGGCCCAGTTCTTTTGTCTGCTTTTATTCACACACTTACGTCAACTTTGACACATGATAAGGTTTTTAATATTAGACAGTGTAGGCCCGCCCCAACCACAGTCACCTTGTCGTGGTGGGATGGTTATTATACTATTTTTGGATTAAAAAAAAGTATTACTAAAAACTCTGTTATTTTGCTTTTTATTTACTTAGTTACAGCAGGGTTTTTGCTCCTTTTGTCTCTTGTAGATTTTATTTGACTACGACACAAGCCTTTAGTCCCACTGAAGCATCGTCAGTGTCTGATCACAAGAAATCATTAGCTTGTCGTATGTTCATGGTGATTGAATTGCCGCACTGTTTTCCATCCTGCCACTTGCTCGCTCCAGTGTTTGCCACGCTTTTCCTATGCATTAGATTTATATGGAGATACTTAATGTGTTGTTTTATAAGCAATTAGACCCGAGTCCTGCAGAGCCCAGATAATGTACAGTAGATTGATAAAAGTCCAGATTAAAATGGTGAAGAGAAGTTCATCCAAGGACGTCGCTCACACAAGGCTGGTGCTTCACAAAGAAAGATGAAATAGGGGAATAGCAATAGAGGAGCAAGAAGGACCTAAAGGCTATGGACACCTTTGGTATAGAACATGATATATGTCAGTGATTGCCTTTACTTAAAAAAAAGTACTACATTTCATTCTGCAATCTTCATTTTTTTTGTTTGCCTCAGATCCTTATATAAAGTCTGCAGTCTGTTCCTAGCTTCAGCTTTTCCTCTTATGGGGGTGATCTTCCCGACCCGCCCATGCTGGATGTGAGATCTTTGTGTCATGGATGCTGTTGCCTTCACCATCTCTTATGTATCAGTACATGTGTATTCCTGTCCAGTTTTTCCCTTCTTGCGCTTTTCTTCTTACATACCGTCTGCACAGCCCGATAATGTCGATATCTCTCCCCACTGCTGTGTACAGTCCCTAATGCAAAGCTGTGCACAGCCAATAATCAAAACTGTGAATGAGACTTATAAACCACGCATAGTCCTCTAGGAAATTAAGTATGCAAATTGTCTCTTCAGAGAGGAAGAGGACTGAGGGGCAACACCCTGAAAAATCATGTCTGCAAATGGAGTTTCAAGTTTGGCTTTCATCCTAAAGTCTCGATAAAGGGTCGATATTGACTTTTAGGATCGCCACTTCCAAGAGGTGACGCTAGAGCTGTAGTCCTCTTCCCCTCTGAAGAGATAATTTGCATATCTAATTTCTCAGAGGAGCATTGCATGGCTTTTAAGTCTCCTCACTCTGACATAGCAGAGATGGCTTGGAACCCTCCAAAAGGAGAAATGTTACCCCTTAGTCCTCAGTTCAGAGCCTCTCACTTAGCCAAATCAGATCCCATACTTTGCACTGATTAGAGGCAACATCCTGAAACACATGTCTCCAAAGTGAGATTCTGGCTTTTATCTTAAGTCGTATTGCAAGGTTCGTTAGAGAGTGGATGCTGATTTTTTTGGGATCGCTGCTTCCAATGGGTGGAGCTACAGTTCTAGACGTCTTTTTGAGTCTGTCTTTATGACTAAACTGCAGAAGATTTACAGATTGCTTGGGTTAAAAAAAAAGTCATTTCTGAAGAAAACTTGTAAATTAGTCAAATGAATCCCAGCGATCAAGATCCCTCAATTCTGTTTACAGGACACTGATCTGGAAACTGCGATGAGGACTCGGTCCCTTCCAAAAGCGCTATAGCAAATAACCATAAATTGCTGTCAACGCAAAAAACAAACAAACCTTCAAATCACTCTCTCTTCATTTCTGCGCAAATTGGCAATAATTCTCAGTCTTCTGGCCAGACATAGGATGACTAATTGAATAAGTTGCTAAAACACATCTTGTGTGAATTCTTACAAAATGTTAATTATTAATGAAGCACTTCCATATACATAATATATCATATACTCATCTGATCTCATACTCAGCAGATTTGATCTGGTGTAAAGTACTGTACGGGTTACGTGGATTGCTCTGTCTTTCCGGATCAGTGTGAACAGATGGGACCTGGGGTTCACTAATTACCGTGAGCAGGAACATTCCTTGTATACTGTACAGCTATGAAATATACAGTATAATCACTGTATATAATAAATTAGAGTATTTTTTCAGTTCCAGTTCTTCACCACTAGATGGCAGTAAAACAACCTGTCTTTTCCTTTTATCTTTTTTTTAAATTGATATGATTTTTAGTTTATCTTTACTTTTTCATGTAGATATACCTTATAGGTACATTACTTGTATGGTTCTGTTATAGCCTCTATTACAGTGCAGTGACAGTGCCGCTGATCGATAAATATCCTGAAAATCCTTATCATGTCATTGAAAAATATTTTGAAAAATGCTCAGATTCTTACATAAAAAAAGCTCCTTGAACCCATCCCAGGACACACAGGACAAATCAATAAGATCTAAAAGGTTACTTGGTGGTTTTCCTATTAGAAATGACCATACTGTAGGGATAAAGGAATGTTTTCAAAGTCACTTCCAAATGATTTTGTCATTTGTTCGTCCTTCATGTTTTTCTGTCTGGAGGATCCACCAATACCAGTCAGGTTGTGTGTGCCCCCATATGAATCTTTACAGAATCTCTTTTTTCCAAACTTTCTATAACTCCAGACTTGTCATTATCATTAGTTCTCTAGTCCTAAGTACAGAAAACTATTTCTAATGATAGATTTTGACACAATTTACCTTTAGATTGTGTTCACACTAAATGTGTCATGGTCATATTACAGGTTTTACTATAACATCTGCAATACTACTGTGCAATCATAGTTTTACTTCAATTTCATGAAATTACACAATAAGAAAATGATGAACTTGGCATTTCAGGTAACTTTTCTGATTTAAGTATGTGTGTATATGGGAAATATCACTATTTCTGGACATTACATGATTTTTATCCTGCAATTTTTTGCCAGGTTTACCGTGTCTCTAATTTTCAATTGTCTCTAAGTTAGTGAGAAGACTAGCTGCCATGAAGTCTCCCTTACATAATGCACACAGAAGCAAGGGCAATTCCTGCACCCCTGTCTCTACATAGTACACTGACAGAAGCTGTGGCAGCATTAATATTCCTCACCAACTGTTACACCGATGCCTCTACCCTGTGCCAGTCATTGCACTGGTTACCCATCTGCTACAGCATTCAATATAAACTTATCACTATCGTCCACAAAGCGCTCCATGATTCAGCACCACCTTACATCTCCTCCCTTGTCTCAGTATACCTCCCTACCTGTGCCCTGCATTCTGCTAATGACCTGAGGTTAATGGGTCGCCCTCCCAGGACTGTGGGATACTTGGTACCGGGCCGGTTTCTCAGAGGGGAATGTCACAGCAGCGATGACCCGGTCCGTGGCCCTGGGCGCCCATGTGTAAAAGGGGTTAAGTGATGGAATAAAGTTTATGATTGAATGATTCATGACGCCACCTGTGGTGTTCGACAATGAAGATGTTAAGCCGACGCTGCAGACAGATCCCCTGGGACAGATGGTGTGGTGCAGTTATGATGCTGTGGCCCTCCACAGGTAGGGCAGTAATCCCAGGGCAGTGAGGATAGGTGTTGAGGAAGAGGGTGTAGTGTCTGGCACAGAGATGTAGCAGTGCTGACGGGGTTGCAGGTAGAATTTAAGGACACAACAAGGTGCAGTTTCTTTACCTTTACTTTGGCAAATGCAGACCAGGGTCCAGATTACAGATGGCACAGGAGCTGGGTTGTGTAGTCTCCTTCCTAGCGCTTATTTTTAGGTACTTGCAGTACAGTGTTACACTGAAGTTCCACTTGCTTATTCTCTTTAGCACTCCCTCGTATGGCAGACACCTGTAGCCTTCCTTTTCTGGCTCACACATCGCTGATGTGCCTCCGAGTCTTATGTGGGAATAGAGCATTTACAGCTTCCTATTGCTCTGGTTTCTGTTGCAGGACAATCAGTGTCCGTACAGCCTTGGAGACCGGGCTCCAGATCATGCGCTCTAGCTGGGAATGAGCCTGAACTCTCTGCTCAATCTCCCAGCTCTTCTCCTCACGTCCACACACGTTGCCCTCCTCACACGAACGCCTTCAATTCTCCCTTCTTGGCCCCCAGAGAGTAGCTCCTCCCCAGTTTTGGTTCAGAGCTCCCTCTGCTGACCTGGAATGGAAACTGTGTTGTGTGTCTTGGTAAACTGCCAGAGAGATCCTTTATTGCTTCCAAGCATGACATCACCCTCCCAAGGAGGAAGGCAATGCCACATTCCTCCCTAGTGCAATTCAGTACTTCCGGACTGAAGAGAAAATCAACATGTAAACATATTAACACATTAACACATATAAATGTTACAAGATTTCAAAAAGTGAGGGAAGAAAAAAAACAAAAACCAAAGATCAAAAAGAGTCCTATGACGATGAGTCCAAGCGTCAATGTCCAAATTCCTGCGCAAGTTGGTGAACTATTTACTAGATAGTTTTGAACACACATAGTCCTGTGGCCCAATTGTCCATCAAAACAAAATAAACATAAAATATCCAAAAAGTCTTACAGAGTCTCTGTAGGCACAAAACTTGAGACGTTGCATATTTACAGATTAACATTTACAAACTTATCTATATGCGGAACCTTAATAATCTTTATTTTTATATAGCGCTAACATATTCCGCAGCGCTTTACAGCTTGCACACACATCATCACTGTCCCCGATGGGGCTCACAATCTAAATTCCCTATTAGTATGTCTTTAGAATGTGGGAGGAAACCGGAGTACCCGGAGGAAACCCACGCAAACACGGGGAGAACATACAAACTCCTTGCAGATGTTGTCCTTGGTGGGATTCGAACCCAGGACCCCAGCGCTGCAAGGCTGCAGCGCTAACCACTGAGGGAATACCTTGGGTACTACGTACAGACCTATGTAGCACTGATGTTGTTGGGGACCTTACTGGATGCCTTGTGTTAACTACTGGTGTAGTATGTGTTGTACTGGCTACACTACTGGTGGTTCTGCATAGCACAGGGATACTAGAATTCCTAGGACCACTTCTACTTACTGTGGGCATGACAGATTCACGACTGGCAGGGTGAGAATTCTCTTGCTCCACTGCTGGTGTGGCATCCGCTGCCTGTACTTTCTGGTTTTCAGGGTGGTCTTGAGTCACTTCTTCTTGCACTACCAGTTGGGGAAAGGTCAAAACTGGCACCACTATGGCTTGATTCACTCTAGTCCAATTTGCAGGGAATTCTCCAAGTACAGTGCTGACCTTTTCTTCCTCCTCTATGGGCTGAAGGTTGTTTTGCTCTTCCATTCTGTCCTTTAGTTGGTCAGGGCACAATTTCAGATGATCCCTCGATATTGCTGATGAGGTTTCTCCTCCATTCTTACTGATAAGGCACACTTTGATGTTGTCAAAGTTTGATGGTAGGACGGTGTAGGGTTCAGCTTCCCATTGGTCATCCAATTTATGCATCCTTCTTTTCCTCTTTAGGACTTGTTCTCCTGGTGGCAAGGGAACTGCAGGTGCATGTTGATTGTAGTTCTTTTCTTGTTTTTGTTTCGCCTGAGCTAGACTCTTTTCTACGCACTCTTGTACTCTACGGTACTGCTGCTGCCGCATGTATCCCAGTCAGCATCTGGTGATGTCACCTCAGGTGTAAGGACTCCCATATCCAAATCAATAGGCAACTTGCCAGGCCTCGCTCTCATTAGGTAGGCTGGAGTGCAGTTGGTGGAATTCACAGGAATGTGATTGTAGAGGTCGACCAGATCTGGCAACTTCTCTGGCCACAGATTCCTCTCCTCCAAAGGCAAGGTCTTCAGTAGATCGATCACCACCTGATTCATCTTTTCACTCATGCCATTGGTCTGTGGATGGTACGGTGCTGTCCTGATCTTCTTGCAACCGTACAGGTTACAGAATCGTGGAACACTTCTGCCTCAAAAGATGGACCTTGATCTGTAAGCACTCGCTCGTTATATCCGTGTGGTCGACAAAAGTGCTGTTGCAAAGCTCTGGCTGCTGTCCTGGCTGTTTGATCCTTGACAGGCACGACTACCAGGAATCTCGAGTAGTGGTCAACGATGGTAAGAGAATAAACGTAGCCTGAACGGCTTGGGACCAGCTTCACATGGTCCAGGGCGACCAACTCAAGTAGTTGCTTGGTTATTAATGGCTGCAAAGGAGCTCGCTGGCTGTTACGGTCCTTCCTGCGCAGGTTGCATTGTCCACACTCCCGACACCAATTTTCAATGGCCTTCCTCATACCAGCCCAGTAGAATCTCTCCCAGAGCAAGGCCTCCAACTTCTTCCATCCGAAGTGTCCAGCTGCATTGTGGTATGCTTCCAAGACCATTGATGCCTCCCTCTTTGGGACTACCACTTGCCAGACCAACTCATGAGTGCGGGCATTGATACTCCTCTGGCACAGCTTTCCCTCATAGAGGAACAGCCTGCCTCTTTCCTTCCACAACTGCTGGGTTTCTTCAGGAGCATCTGGACCTGGGCGTGAGTCAGCTTGTGACAGTAGCTCCTTTAGCAGGCGGACTGCGGGGTCGCTATCCTGCATTTCTGCCCAGTCATGATGAGGCAATGGATTTAGGGTGGCCTCTTTTATGATAGACCATCTGTTTCTCACTCCTTGGACATGTTGGGCCGCAATAGGCCGGTGAAAGGCAGGTAACTCTATTTCTTTGAGTGCCTCAGGGTCTTCTCCTGCATCTGGCAGATTAGGCATTCTGGACAGCGCATCAGCATTGGCATTCTTGTGCCCCGCTAGGTACTTGATGGTGAATTCATAGTTAGACAGCCGGGCCATCCATCACTGCTCCACTGCACCTAGTTTTGCAGTTTTCAAGTGAGTGAACGGGTTGTTGTCCGTGAAGATGGTAAACTTGGCTGAAGCTAGGTAATGCTTGAATCATTCAGTCACAGCCCAGACTATGGCAAGGAACTCCAGTTTGAAGGAACTGTAGTTGTCAGGGTTCCTTTCAGTGGGACGAAGCTTCCTGCTGGCGTAGGAGATCACTCTTTCTTTGCCATTCTGTACCTGTGACAGTACTGCTCCCAGTCCCACGTTGCTGGCATCAGTATACAGAACAAATGGTTGGTCATAATCTGGGTAGGCCAGAACTTCATCTCCTGTGAGAGCCATCTTCAGTCGAGTGAAGGACCTCTCCAGTTCCTCATTCCATTCAAATGTAGGACTCTTCTTTCTGGCTTTCTTGGGCTGGCCCACCAGAAGATTTTGCATAGGGGTGGCTATCTCAGTGAAGCCTTTAATGAACCTTTGGTAGTAGCCTACCAACCCGAGGAATTGACGTATCTCATGGAGGTTGCTGGGCTTCTGCCAGTCCCGGATGACAGTGACTTTTGTCAGGATCCGGTGCCACACTGCACTCACTACATCACCGAGGTACTGTACCTTGGGCTTCAGGAGGTGGCATTTGGATGGCTTCACTTTCAGGCCAAAGTTGGACAAGGCTTCAAACACCTCAGCCAGGTGTTTCAGATGGTCTTCATAAGTCTTGGAGAAAACAATGACACCGTCAAGGTATAACAGGACTGTCTCGAAGTTCTTGTGTCCAAGACAGCACTCCATTAGCCGTTGAAATGTCCCTGGGGTTGTGCAGAGCCCGAATGGCATGTAGTTGAACTCACAGAGACCCTTTGGTGTAATAAACGCTGTTTTCTCCTTGTCTGCCTCTGCCACGGGAACCTGCCAATACCCACTAGTGAGATCTAAGGCGGAAAAATAGTTAGCAGTTTTAAGTGCAGCTAATGACTCCTCAATTCTGGGTAATGGGTAGGCTTCCTTATGTGTAATGCTGTTAATTTTTCGGTAATCAACACACATTCTCATGGTACCATCTTTCTTTTTCACAAAGACTATTGGGGCTGCCCAGGGGCTACAACTGTCTCTGATCACCCGAGCTTCCTTCATTTCCCGCAACATACTTTTGGCACATTGATATTGTGTTTGGGGTATAGGCCGGTACCTTTCTTTAATGGGTGGATTATCTCCAGTGGGGATATGGTGTTGAACCCCTTTTGCCTTCCCAAAATCTAGAGGGTTTTTACTGAATACCCGGTCATACTCCTGAGTCACTCGGTAAACCCCACTCTTTTGGTATGAAGGGGTGGAGTCAGTTCCCACATGCAGCTGCTGACACCACTCCTCCAGCTGCTTTACAGAGCCATTGTCCTCCACCTGGTCGGATGAGACCAAGGGCTCTGCTGTCTGTATTGCGTTGTTACTGACAGTAAGCAGCTTAGCAACTGTGGCATACAGAGGTATTGTGGCCTCCTCTTCCCCACAATTCAAGAGGCGTACAGGTACTCTCCCTTTGCGGACATCAACTACCCCTCTGGCTGTCAGGACAGTGGGCCGGCTATCAGAGTACACTGGCTCTACCAATTCTTGGTAATCTTTTCCTCTGAGGCCTTTGGCTGCCCGACACCAAATCAACATTTCACATCTGGGGGGTATCGCAATGGGGAAAGAATCACTCACTCTGACGCTACCATTTTCTCTGCCAGACAGTTATACCTGCTGTCTTTGCATCAGGGCCTTGATCTCCTTCTGCAGGACTCGTTGTTCACTGGAACCAGCAGTCTCAGCCACCTGTTGCAACAAAACAATAACCTCGGCAAGACAATTTTCAATCACATTAGTACCTAAGGTAATCATTGGGTTACATTCTCGTCGATCAATGTCTACAACTATCAGACCTTGAGATTTTAACTCTACTCGCCCCACTTTAATAGTAATCTCTTTACTTCCTACTTGCGGCAAAGACTGACCATTGCTGGCAACTACTGTCAGTTCATCACTTGGGCCATAAGTTCAGAGTCAGCCCAATACCGCTTGTAAAGGATATATGGCATAGTTGTCACCTGAGAGCCAGTGTCCAGCAAAGCGTTCATGGGGATGCCGTCAATCACCACTGGGAGGACCGGTCACCTTCCAACATACTTGGCTCGCCAGTTCTTTGGGCCTTGTGGTCCTACTCCTTGGGGTTGGCCCTCTGCCCCAGGGGTTGCTCGTTTAAATACCAGAACCTTGCAATGTGGCCTTGCAGCAGCGACGACAGATCGGACGTCCGTTCAGGTCATAGCGATCGTTGTCTCTCCCTCGGCACATAGTCTATGACACACAACACAGTCTCTGGCACACAGGACCCGGGGACACCGGGCTCCGTAAATCCTGTTTGTGACGCCAAAATGGGTCGCCCTCCCAGGGCTGTGGGATACTCGGTACCGGGCCAATCTCTCAGAGGGGAATGTCACAGCAGCGGTGACCCGGTCCGTGGCCCTGGGCCCCCATGTAAAAGGGGTTAAGTGATGGAAAAAAGTTTATGATTAAATGGCAATGAAGATGTTAAGCCAACGCTGCAGACAGATCCCCTGGGACAGATGGTGTGGTGCAGTTATGATGCTTTGGCCCTCCTCAGGTAGGGCAGTAATCCCAGGGCAGTGAGGATAGGTGTTGAGGAAGAGCGTGTAGTGTCTGGCACAGAGATGTAGCAGTGCTGACGGGGTTGCAGGAAGAAGGCAAGGACACAACAGGGTGAAGTTTCTTTACCTTTACTTTGCTTGGCAAATGCAGTCCAGGGTCCAGATTACAGATGGCACAGGAGCTGGCTAGCCTGGAAGCAACTTAGGAATCTCTCTATGCAGATGGGTTGTGTAGTCTCCTTCCTAGCGCTTATTTTTAGGTACTTGCAGTACAGTGTTACACTGAAGTTCCACTTGCTTATTCGCTTTAGAACTCCCTCGTATGACAGACAGCTAGCCTTCCTTTTCTGGCTCACACGTCGCTGTTGTGCCTCCGAGTCTTATGTGGGAATAGAGCATTTACAGCTTCCTATTCCTCCGCTTTCTGTTGCAGGAACATCAGTGTCCGTACAGCCTCGGAGACCAGGCTCCAGATCATGCGCTCTAGCTGGGAATGAGCCTGAACTCTCTGCTCAGTCTCCCAGTTCTTCTCCTCATGTCCACACACGTTGCCCTCCTCACACGAACTCCTCATTCTCCCTTCCTGGACCCCAGAGAGTAGCTCCTCCCCCAGCTTTGGTTCAGAGCTCCCTCTGCTGACCTGGAATGGAAACTGTGTTGTGTGTCTTGATAAACTGCCAGAGAGATCCTTTATTGCTTCCAAGCATGACATCACCCTCCCAAGGAGGAAGGCAATGCAAATATAAAAAGAGAAAAGCCAGCGCTGCCGATGGTCAGAACGCATAACATGAAGGAGGTACATCACCCTCCCAAGGAGGTAAAAGTGGCTGGGATCCTAGGAGGTAGCAACCATGCTATTTTAGAATTTTGGATAACTAGAGGAGGAAGACCAGTGAAGACTCAGACGTCAAGGTTAGATTTCAGAAAGGCAGATTTTAAGGGATTCAGAAAGAGAATTGGAGGGATTCAATGGCTGGATATCCTTAAAGACAAAAATGTCCAGAAAGGATGGGAAATCTTGAAAAATGAAATTCTCAAAGCACAATTGTTAACAATTCCGAAAAGAGGGAATAATAGGAAGCATTTAAGGAAGCCAGGATGGATGAACACAGAACTTAAGCACATGCTAAAAAGGAAGGAAAAAAATGTTTATAAGATGGAAAGAGGGAGGCATATCTAAAGAAGAATATAATGCTGTCTGCAGAACCTGCAGGGCACAAATCAGATTAACTAAAGCTGACAATGAATTGAGGCTTGCAAGAGATGTCAAAAGCAATAATAAAGGATTTTGGGGATATGTCAAAAGTAAAAGAAAAGTCAAAGATGCTATAGGATTTTTACAGGATGAAAATGATGAAATGGTAAGACAGGATGTTGAGAAGGCCGAACTTTTAAATTCCTATTTTGCATCTGTTTTCTCTCAGAAAGGAAATGTAACATCAACTGTTCTTCACTGTCCTATTAAGGGAATAGAAGAATCCAGGATATCTATAAACAGAAAGATAGTAAGGAAACACTTAGCTAACCTAAATGAATTCAAGTCTCCAGGTCCAGATGGATTACACCCCAGAGTACTGAAGGAGATAGCAGAAGAAATTTTTGAACCCCTCTCCATAATCTTTGAAAATTCTTGGAGAACAGGAGTAGTCCCAGAAGACTGGAGAAGAGCAAATGTTGTTCCTATCTTCAAAAAGGGGAAGAAGGTGGACCCAGGCAACTATAGGCCGGTGAGTCTGACTTCTATACCAGGAAAGATCTTTGAACTAATTATTAAACAACATGTATGTCAATACCTGGATAAGAATGAAGTGATTAAACAGAGTCAGCATGGGTTTGTAACTAATAAGTCATGTCAGACTAACTTAATTTCCTTCTATGACGGAATCACTGATTGGGTGGATCAAGGAAATGCTGTAGATATAGCATATCTTGACTTCAGCAAAGCATTTGACAAAGTATCTCATACAATCCTTATTGAAAAAATGACTAAGTATGGAATGGACAAGGCAACTGTTAGGTGGATTCATAACTGGCTTAGTGATCGGACCCAAAGAGTGGTCGTAAATGGCTGCACATCCAGTTGGAAGAATGTCTCAAGTGGGGTACCACAGGGCTCTGTCCTGGGCCCTGTATTGTTCAACATCTTTATCAATGATTTAGATGATGGAATTGAGGGTAAACTGATTAAATTTGCTGATGACACAAAGCTAGGAGGGACAGCTAATACTAGAAAAGAGAGAGAGGATTCAAAAAGATATAAATAAACTGGAGAAGTGGGCAGCAACTAACAGAATGGTTTTTAACAGGGAAAAATGCAAAGTACTACATCTGGGCAATAAAAATGAAAAAAGCATATACAGAATGGGAGGAATAGGCCTAAGCAACAGCACATGTGAAAAAGACTTGGGTATACTAATAGATCACAGACTGAATATGAGTCAACAGTGTGATGCAGCAGCAAAAAAGGCAAATGCAATTCTAGGATGTATTAACAGAAGCATACAGTCTAGATCACGTGAAGTCATTATTGCCCTCTACTCCTCTTTGGTCAGACCTCATCTGGAATATTGTGTCCAGTTTTGGGCACCACATTTTAAAAAAGACATCAACAAACTGGAGCAAGTTCAGAAAAGAGCAACCAGAATGGTGACCGGTCTGCAAACCCTGTCTTATGAGGAAAGATTGCAGGATTTGGGATTGTTTAGTTTGCAAAAGCGAAGACTGAGAGGAGACTTAATAGCTGTCTACAAATATCTAAAGGGCTGTCACATTGTAGAAGGATCAACTTTATTCTCATTTGCACAAGGAAAGACTAGAAGCAATGGGATGAAACTGAATGGGAGGAGACACAGATTAGATATTAGAAAAAACTTTTTGACAGTTAGAGTGATCAATGAGTGGAACAAGCTGCCACGAGAAGTGGTGAGTTCTCCTTCAATGGAAGTCTTCAAACAGAGGCTGGACAGACATCTGACTGGGATGATTTAGCGAATCCTGCTTTGAGCAGGGGGTTGGACCAGATGGCCCAGGTGGTCCCTTCCAACTCTACGATTCTATGATTCTATGATTGACATCTAACTGTAATCAAAATGAGACATTTGGCAAAATATTGATCAATACATTGAGCCGCCGCGCACTTCATGTTATGCGTTCTGACCACCGGCAGCGCTGGCTTCTCTTTTTATATTTGCCTATTGCATCGTGGCTGACCACCACTGTTGCTGTGCGCGCTGGGTTATGTTCTCCATTTTTGCTGTGTTCATTGTGATGGATCTAGGCTGCTCTGCACACACACAGCAGCCCCGCCCTGCCCCAGGCATTATTTAATTTGTGCACCTGTGTCTGAGCCTGCGTCGCCCTTCATCTGTGTTTGCTGGTTGGGCAGTGTGTGGAGGTTTAACCTGAGATGTCTCTGTTCAGAACTGGTTGGCCCTTATCTGCACTTGTTTCATCTGGCTGCATGGGAGCGATTCATACATGTTTCAGGTACATTTGCAATAGATATGGTCTTGTTTTTAAAATATTCAGGAGGCCGTAATGGCACAGTGAATAATAAAAATGTAGAGTAGGACCCCCCCACATGAGATTGCCTTGGCGCGGCGGCTCAATTTATTGATCAATATTTTGCCAAATGTCTCATATTGAATACAGTTAGATGTTAATATGTGCATTGCACTTCATGTTATGCGTTCTGACCACCGGCAGTGCTGGCTTCACTCTTTTTGTATTTGCAGGAAGGCAATGCCACTGTGGCGACCATACTCCTGGGGGCGCCACATTAACATCCGCAGTAATCAGAACCTCCCACTCCCATCTCCAATTCTTCTCACGTGCTGCACCAATTCTTTGGAAAGTACTATCCAGTACAAATCAATTAATACCGAATACCCACAGTTTTAAATGAGCCCTACAATGTATAAATATATGAGGGGACAGTACAAAGACCTTTCTAATGATCTTTTTACCCTTAGACCTGTGACGGGAACAAGGGGGCATCCTCTACGTCTGGAGGAAAGAAGGTTTAAGCATACTCACAGATGCGGATTCTTTACTGTAAGAGCAGTGAGACTATGGAACTCTCTGCCATATGATGTTGTAATGAGTGATTCCCTACTAAAATTTAAAAAGGGACTGCATGCCTTTCTTGAAAAGTATAATATTACAGGGTATATACACTAGTTTCCTTAATATCGCGTTGATCCAGGGAGCTACTCTGATTGCCGTTTGTGGAGTCGTGAAGGAATTTTTTTTTCCCCAATGTGAAGCTTACTGTTTGCCACATGGGTTTTTTTTGCCTTCCTCTGGCTCAACATGTTAGGGCAAGTTAGGATAGGATATGGGTTGAACTAGATGGACTTAATCTGTCACCTCATTTTTCGATATGAGATGCTGCCACCGCTATCAGGGGCTTATGTACCGCATTCTATAATGCTGCAGATAAGATCCCATTGTAACCTGAAAGATAAGAAAAACAAGTTAGATTATACTCTACAGAATGCTAATGCATGGCCCATGCGTTTGTATTCAATTGGTTTCTTGCTTCTGCAAGTTTTTGGGAGGTCCCCACCATTCTCATGTGGGCCATGCACATATAAAGCTGTCGTACACAGCGTGTCCACATCAGACATTACCTTTCTGAATCCTGCTCATATAGGTAGTGTTCACATGGTCAGGTTTTAAATACATTGGTTAGGACTGCTCTGAAGGGTATACCTTGGCGTTTGGTAGAGTGGCTTAGTGTTGTGAGTTCATTTTTCCCTTCACCATTGAGGTCTGATGAACTCCCTCCTCTGGTTAAGGAAGGTAGTGAGGCTGATTACAAAACACATGGGCAGCTAGATGATGACTGTGTGGCTGGAATTGAGAACTGGATATAAGGCTGCCGACGCCCTTCTTCCTGGCTGGTGATTTTCCTGCTGGATTCTTGGAGACCAATCTGATTCCTGCATCTCAAAGCTAAGTTTTTCTGCTCTGCTTTGTACTCTTCAGTTTTGTTTTTGTTTTGCCTTGTTTTTTGGGAGTTCTGCCATCCCCGGCCGGGGGTGAGCTGAATTCCATTTTTGTCTCTGATCTGTTGATCTTTTGCTCTGTCTTCAGAATATACCTGAGTGCTGATATAGTCTTTTGAAGCCTTGCGACTTCAGGGCCTGTTTTTCCTATCAGCCGGTTGGCTCATTTTCATAGGGTTTTTGCGGATGGCAGACAGCAGCTTTCCTATCCTGTCCTATGTAGTTAGCTTGGGCCCCATAATTTGCTCAACCTATATTTCTATCTGTGTTAGTGTTTTCATCTTGCTTCACCGTCATTATATGTTGAGGGCTGCCTATTGCTTTGGGGTCTGCTCTGGGGCAGTTTAGTTTTTCCCCTTTCTGTCTTTAGGCTATATAGTTCTCCGGCTGTGATCGAGGGGTCTAGGGCACCGTAGGAACCCCCCACGGCTACTGCTAGTTGTTGTGGATAGGTTCAGGGGTCTGCAATCCGATAGCTGCCAACCTCTCTGGTTTTTCTGGACATAGCTTGTATTTTGCTTTTTCCTCCTTCGGTGACTCATCATAACAGAATCACCAGCCATACCGCAGATCCTAGGGTACTCAATAACAGGAGAGAATTGTAAAAAAAAAAAAAAAAAGTGTCAGAATTTTTTTTTTTTTTGTGCATATTTTTTCCTCTATATCTCTGAGGCCGTAGGGGGAATTTTTCTCTCAATGGAGATGAAGCAATTGTCTGATCGTGTGGAGCAGCTCGCTGCTGAAGTGCGGGGAATTTCCGCCTATCTTGCTCATTCACATGCTGCTGAACCAAAGATTCCTACTCCTGATGTATTTTTGGGGGATCAGTCTAAATTCTTGAATTTCAAGAATAATTGCAAATTATTTTTTGCCTTGAAGCCTAACTTGTCGGCGAACTCCGCGCAGCAGGTTAAAATTGTCATCTCTATGCTGCACGGCGATCCCCAGGATTGGGCGTTTTCTTTGAAACCTGATGATCCTATTCTGAATAATGTGAACGCATTTTTTCAAGCCTTGGGGTTGTTGTATGATGAACCTAATGCTATTGATCAGGCTGAAAAGACCCTGTTGGCATTAAGCCAGGGTCGGGATTCGGCAGAGTTGTACTGTCAAAAATTCCGAAAGTGGGCGGTCCTTACTACCTGGAATGATGGTGCCTTGGCAGCCCTCTTTCGGAAGGGTTTGTCAGAAACTGTAAAAGATACTATGGTGGGATTTCCTGTTCCCTCTGGTCTTGACGATTCTATGTCATTAGCCATTCAGGTGGATCGGCGTTTACATGAACGCAAAACTACACGAGAGATGTTGCCACATGTTGAACAAATGTCTGAACCTATGCAATGTTATAGAGTTTTGTCTAGGGCGCAACTTCAGGAGTTCAGAAGGCGTAATAAGCTGTGTTTTTTTGTGGAGATGCCTCACATATTATTTCTGTCTGCCCTAAACGAGAGAAACATTGTGCACACACGTTTTCTGTGGGTGGTGTTCAACCCAAGTTTCTTCTGGCAATTACTCTGATCTGCTCCCTGTCCACATTTTCCGCCAAGGCTTTTGTGGATTCAGGAGCAGCTCTTAATCTGATGGTCTTGGATTTTGCTAAACGTTGTGGATTTCCTATGACACCTCTGTGGACGCCTATCCCTTTGAGGGGTATTGATGCTACTCCTTTGGCTAAGAATAAACCTCAGTTTTGATCCCAGGTGGTAATGCGGGTCGCCCCACACCATCAAGAAAATTGCAGATTTTTGGTGTTGCATAGTTTGCATGATACCATTGTTCTGGGGTTTCCCTGGTTGCAAATTCATAATCCAGTTCTGGATTGGAAATCTTTGTCTGTGGTGAGTTGGGGTTGTCGGTGTGCCCTTAGTGATGCTCCTGTTTTCTCCACCTCTCCCCAGTCGCATGATGTTCCTGACTATTTGGCTGACTTTTATGATGTATTTAGTGAGAATGAGTCTGCGTCTTTGCCTCCTCATAGGAGTTATGACTGTGCAATTGAGCTGAACCCGGGGTGTAAATTCCCCAAGGGTCGGCTTTTCAATTTATCTGTACCCGAGCACGAGGCTATGCGATCCTATATTAAGGAGGCATTGGACCATCCTCTTCACCCTTAGGTGCTGGGTTTTTTTTCGTGGCTAAAAAGGATGGTTCATTAAGGCCTTGTATTGACTATCGTGCCCTCAACAAAATTACTGTTAAATATCAGTATCCGTTACCCCTGATTTCTGATCTATTCTCCAGAGTTAAAGGTGCTTGCTGGTTTACCAAGCTTGACCTCAGGGGGGCGTATAATCTTATTCGCATTAAGCATGGGGATGAATGGAAGATGGCGTTTAATACTCCAGAGGGACATTTTGAGAACCTGGTGATGCCTTTTGGGCTCACTAATGCCCCTTCTGTCTTCCAGTGCTTCATGAACGATATATTCCGAGACTTTGTGGATAAATTTTTGATTATCTATCTGGATGATATTTTGATCTTCTCCAAGAATTGGGACTCTCATGTAGAACATGTTCGGACTGTGTTCCGGATTTTGAGGGAGAATTCCCTGTATGTCAAGGGATCGAAATGCCTTTTTGGGGTACAGAGGATTTCATTTTTGGGATTTATTTTGTCTCCGTCAACTATTGAAATGGACCTGGCCAAGGTACAGGCCATTTATGATTGGGTTCAGCCCACTTCTTTGAAGGCCCTCCAGAAGTTTTTGGGTTTTGCTAATTTTTATCGGAAATTTATAGCTAATTTTTCTGGTATTGCCAAGCCATTGACGGATTTGACTAGGAAGGGTGCTGATGTGCTGAATTGGTCTCCGGAGGCTGTTTCTTCCTTTCAGGAGCTGAAGCGAAGATTCACTTCTGCTCCGGTTTTGCGGCAACCTGATGTCTCACTCCCGTTTCAGGTGGAGGTGGACGCTTCTGAGATTGGTGCAGGAGCGGTGTTGTCCCAGAAAGATCCTGTGACATCTAAAATGAATCCTTGTGCTTTCTTTTCCCGAAAGTTCTCCCCATCCGAACGTAACTATGATGTGGGGAATCGGGAACTGTTGGCCATGAAATGGGCATTTGAGGAGTGGAGACATTGGTTGGAGGGAGCCAAACACCAAGTCGTGGTCCTTACTGACCACAAGAATTTGATTTACCTGGAGTCGGCCAAGCGCTTGAATCCTAGACAGGATAGGTGGGCCTTGTTTTTCACACGTTTTGATTTTGTGGTCTCTTTTCTTCCGGGCACTAAGAATGTCAAGGCAGACGCCCTCTCTAGGAGTTTCCTTGCTGATTCTCCTGTTGTGACTAAGCCTGCTACCATCTTAGGCGAGGGGGTAGTTCTTTCTGCCATCTCGCCCGATTTGAGACGTGCTCTGGAAGAGTTTCAGGAGGACAAACCTGAGCGTTGTCCCAGTGGAAAGTTGTATGTTCCTGACCAGTGGAGGAAGAGAGTGATGTCTGAAGTTCATTGCTCTGCATTGGCTGGTCATCCAGGTATTTTTGGTACTAGAGATCTGGTGAGTCGTTCTTTTTGGTGGCCCGCCTTGTCTCATGATGTCAGGAATTTTGTGCAGTCCTGTGGGACTTGCTCCCGGTCTAAACCTTGTTCTCGCTCTAGTGGCTTGTTGATGCCTTTGCTGGTGCCCAGGAGGCCATGGACCCATATTTCAATGGATTTTATCTCTGATATGCCTGTCTCTCAGAGAATGACTGTTATTTGGGTGATTTGTGATAGATTCTCTAAGATGGTCCATCTTGTACCACTCCCTAAGTTGCCATCTTCCTCTGAGTTGGTGCCCTTGTTTTTGCAACAGGTGGTTCGCTTGCACGGGATTCCTGAGAACATTGTATCTGACAGAGGAGTTCAGTTTGTGTCTAGATTTTGGAGGACTTTCTGTTCCAAGCTGGGAATTCAGTTGTCCTTCTCCTCTGCGTTTCACCCTCAGACCAATGGGCAGACGGAGAGAACAAACCAGACTTTGGAGTCGTATCTGAGATGTTTTATTTCTGCCGATCAGGATGATTGGGTTTCATTTTTGCCCTTGGCCGAATTTGCTTTAAATAATAGAGCTAGTTCTGCCACTTTGATGTCACCTTTTTTTTGTAACTTTGGTTTTCACCCTCGATTTTCTTCAGGGCAGGTGGAGCCTTCTGCCTGCCCAGGTGTTGACACTGTGGTGGAGAGAATGCACCAGATCTGGGACCAAGTAGTGGATAAGTTGTCTCTCTCCCAGGAAAAGGCCCAGCGGTTTTCCAACCGGCGTAGGACCGTTGGTCCCCAGTTTAAGGTGGGTGATATGGTTTGGTTGTCATCAAAAAATATCGCTATGAAGGTGGCTTCTCCTAAGTTTAAGCCTAGATTTATTGGTCCTTACAAGATTTTGGAGATTATTAATCCGGTCTCTTTTCGGTTGGCTCTTCCTGTCACATTTAAAATTCATAATGTGTTTCATAAGTTCTTGTTGAAGAGGTTTGTTGAACCAGTAGTTCCTGTGGTGGCACCTCCTGACCCTATATTGGTTGAAGGTAACATGGAATATGAGATAGAGAAGATACTGGATTCCTGTCTGGCTAGACGGAGACTCCAGTATTTGGTTAAGTGGAAGGGTTATGGTCAGGAGGATAATTCCTGGGTCTCTGCCTCTGATATTCATGCCGAAATACTGATGCGTGCCTTTCATCGGGCTCACCCGGATCGCCCTGGTGGCATGGATGAGAGTTCGGTGACCCCTCCTCAAGGGGGAGGTACTGTTGTGAGTTCATTTTTCCCTTCACCATTGAGGTCTGATGAGCTCCCTCCTCTGGTGAAGGAAGGTAGTGAGGCTGATTACCAAACACATGGGCAGCTAGATGATGACTGGGTGGCTGGAATTGAGGACTGGATATAAGGCTGCCGACGCCCTTCTTCCTGGCTGGTGATTTTCCTGCTGGATTCTTGGAGACCAGTCTGATTCCTGCATCTCAAAGCTAAGTTTTTCTGCTCTGCTTTGTACTCTTCAGTTTTGTTTTTGTTTTGCCTTGTTTTTTGGGAGTTCTGCCATCCCCGGCCGGGGGTGAGCTGAATTCCATTTTTGTCTCTGCTCTGGTGATCTTTTGCTCTGTCTTCAGAATATACCTGAGTGTTGATATAGTCTTTTGAAGCCTAGCGACTTCAGGGCCTGTTTTTCCTATCAGTCGGTTGGCTCATTTTCATAGGGTTTTTGCGGATGGCAGACAGCAGCTTTCCTATCCTGTCCTATGTAGTTAGCTTGGGCCCCATCATTTGCTCAACCTATCTTTCTATCTGTGTTAGTGTTTTCATCTTGCTTCACCGTCATTATATGTTGGGGGCTGCCTATTGCTTTGGGGTCTGCTCTGGGGCAGTTTAGTTTTTCCCCTTTCTGTCTTTAGGCTATATAGTTCTCCGGCTGTGATCGAGGGGTCTAGGGCACCGTAGAAACCCCCCACGCTACAGCTAGTTGTTGTGGATAGGTTCAGGGGTCTGCAATCCGATAGCTGCCAACCTCTCTGGTTTTTCTGGACTTAGCTTTTATTTTGTTTTTTCCTCCTTCGGTGACTCATCATAACAGCTTAGTATACATTTTTTGCAAAAAACCGTATCAACTAAATACCCTGTTTTATCATCTTTTTACTAGCACTTGCTGTTTATTGTTAGATTTTTTTTACAGCAGAGTATTTTTTCACGATTGTTGTACTGTGTTTCTACAGAATGCTGTAGATAAGTCCCTGATGGCGGTGGCCGCATCTCATAGGGCAAAAATGAGGTGACAGATTCCCTTTAACAACTATGTTACTATGTTACTAAGAACGCATTTTTTCAGACTGGCGTATCGCCTCAACATGTTTATCTAACTATATCTTTTTTGCCCATACAAAATTTTCTTCAAAACCAGGACCCTCGCATTATCTGTCCTCACACGCTTTATGCATTTAATAGCCCTTTGTGTCTGTACTTTTACACTTAATGGTTGGTGACCGGTTCATGCAGCATTATATGAACACCCTATTTATTACATTGATGGCTGGACCGTACAATGAAAGCAAATGTTACCATCCACCTTTCGTGTCTCCCCTATTTCCTCATACAGTAGACTGTAAGCTTGTGAGCAGGGCCCTCATTCCTCTTGATATCTCTTGATTTATGTGATTATTATTGTTATTCTGTAATGTCTTTTATCGTCTGTGCAAATCCCCTCTATAATGTAAAGTGCTGCAGAATATGCTGGTGCTATAGAAATAACATTTTTATTATTATTATATTAACATTATACAGCAGTACCATGCAGTATAGCTGTGAATCCAGCACTGAGGTTGGATACAGACACTATATATGTGACTATTTCTGCTCACTTCTCTGCTTCTCCATCTTCCTCCTCCACTCACCTATCCATAAACTTTAATAGGCAGCTGAAATCTGACGTGTCAGTGAGCTGGCAGTCTATTTTGCTCTTTATCAAGAGTCCAGGAGTCAGGGGGATGGGAAGAAGTTGCTCATGAATTTTGAAGAAAGCAGATTTCTCTGATAAGATATCTTACAAAGTTTCCTTAACCCCTTCATTACACTGGACGTACTATTCCATCCATGTGACCTGGGACTTAAAGGGAATCTCTCACCCCTTTTTTGAGATATCATATGATATCATTCAATTGTGTGTCACATAAGGATTCTCTTAGTACTTTTGCTTCCCCCTGACCCCGCACCTTTCATGCATAAATACCTTTTTAATATCGGTTCAGATGTATGTAAGCTGCCGCTGTCCGGGGCTTATTCACCTGCTCCCCCCTCCCTGTCTTGCTCTACGCATTTCTTCTTGTGTAGAGCAAGACAGGGAGGGGGGAGAAGTTGAATAAGCCCCGCCCACCGGACCGGACCGTGGCAGTTTACATACATCTGAACCGATATCAAAAAGGTATTTATGCATGAAAAGTGCGGGGTCAGGGGGAAGTAAAAGTACTAAGAGAATCCTTATGTGCCACACAATTGAATGATATCATTATATGATATCTCAAAAAAGGGGTGACAGATTCCCTTTAAGTCACATGGACGGAATTGTATATCACACGCGATCAGCGGTGCTCCCAGGGGGCGCGCCTCTGATCGCGGCCGGGTGTCAGCAGATTATCACAGCTGACACCCAGCACTATATGCCAGGGGTGGTCACAGACTGCCTCGGCACATTAACCACTGGCACACTGCGATCACACATGATCGCAGTGTACCAGGGGCACAGGGAAGAATCGCGCAGGGAGGGGGCTCCCTGCATGCTTCCCAGAGCCCCTCGGAACAGTGCAATGTGATTGCGCTGTTCCGAGGGCCTCCTCCCTGCAGGCTCCCCGGATCCAATATGGCCACGGGGGCCTTCGGGGTCCTGCAGGGAGGCGGCTTTCTCAGTGCCTGCTGAGTGCAGGCGCTGATAAAGCCTCCTGCAGTGCCTGTCAGATCAATGATGTGACACAGCGCACTGCAAAGTGTCAGATCAGCTATCTGACACTTCACAGTGATGTCCCCACCTGGGACAAATAAAGTAAAAAAACCAAAACACAAGTGTATAAATAATTTTTTTTAAATTCCTAAATAAATAAATGATAAAAAAATTCCCTAATAAATTATTTTATTTGTAAATAGAAAAAAACAATATAAGTATATATATTTAGTATCGCCGCACCCGTAACGACCCGCCCTTTAAAACTGTCCCATTAGTTAACCCCTTTAGTGAACCCCTTCAAAAAAAGGCAAAAAACAATTCTTTATCGTCATACCGCCGAACAAAGAGTGCAATAACACGCGATCAAAAAGACGAATATAAATAAATATGGTACTGCTGAAAATATCATCTTGTCCCACAAAAAATGAGCCGCCATACAGTGTCATCAGCGAAAAAATAAAAAATTTTTATTGTATAAAAGCACCAAAACATAAAAAAATATAAATGAGGTATCGCTGTAATCGTAGTGACCCGAAGAATAAAACTGCTTTATCTATTTTACCACACGCGGAACGGTGTAAACGCCCCCCCCCAAAGAAATTCATGAAATGCTGGTTTTTGTTCATTCTGCGTCCCAAAAATCAGAATAAAAAGCGATCAAAAAATATCACGTGCCCGAAAATGGTACCAATAAAAACGTCAACTTGTCCCACAAAAAATAAGACCTCACATGACTCGGTGGGTCAAAATAAGGAAAAATTATAGCTGTCAATATGTGGTGATGCAAAAACTATTTTTACAATAAAAAGCGTCTTTTAGCGTGCGACAGCTGCCAAACATAAAAACCGCCATAAATCGTAAATCAAACCCCCCTTAGTTAGGGAAAAATAATAAAATATAAAAAAATTTATTTATTTCCATTTTCCCATTAGGGTTAGGGCTAGGGCTAGGGTTAGGGCTGAGATTAAAGTTAGGGATGTGCTGGTGTTAGAGTTGAAGTTAGAATTGGGGGGTATCCACTGTTTAGGCACATCAGGGGCTTTCCAAACGCAACATGGCGTCTGATCTCAATTCCTGCCAATTCTGCGCTGAAAAAGTCAAACAGTTCTCCTTCCCTACCAAGCTCTGCCATGCGCCCGAACAGTGGTCTACCCCCAAATATGGGGTCTCAGTGTACTCAGGACAAATTGCACAATAATGTTTGGGGTCGTTTCCCTTGTGAAAATAAAAATTGGGGGCAAAAATATCATTTTTGTGGAAAAAATATGATTTTTTTATTTTTATGGCTCTACGTTATAAACTTATTTGAAGCACTAGGGGGTTCAAAGTGCTCACCACATATCTAGATAAGTTCCTTGGGGGATCTAGTTTACAAAATTGGGTCACTTGTGGAGGGTTTCCACAGTTTAGGCACATCAGGGGTTCTCCAAATGCGACATAACACCCGCAGAACATTCCATCAAAGTCTGTATTCCAAAACGTCACTACTTCCCTTCCGAGCCCCGACATGTGCCCATACAGTAGTTTTCTCCCACATATTGGGAGAAATACTCAGGACAAATTGGACAACAATAATTGGGGTCCAATTTCTCCTGTTACCCTTGGGAAAATAAAAAAGAATTGGGGACTAAAAGATCATGATTGTGGAAAAAATATGATTTTTTTTATTTTCACACCCGGGTGTTATAAACTTCTGTGAAGCGCTTGGGGGTTCAAAGTGCTCACCACACATCTAGATAAGTTTCTTGGGGGGTCTAATTTTCAAAATGGGGTCACTTGTGGGGGGTTTTCACTGCTCCAAATGCGACATGGCGCCCGATCTCCATTCCAGCCAATTTAGCATCAAATGGCGCTCCTTCCCTTCCGAGCTCTGCCATGCGCCCAAACAGTGGTTTACCCCCACATATGGGGTATCAACGTGCTCAGGACAAATTGCACAATAACTTTTGGGGTTCTGTTTCCTTTGGGAAAATAAAAATTGGGGGTGAAAAGATCATTTTTGTGGAAAAAATATGAATTTTTAATTGTACGGCTGTACGTTATAAACTTCTGTGAAGCCCTTGGGGGTTCAAAGTTCTCACCACATATTTAGATAAGGTCCTTGGGGGGTCGTTTCCAAAATGGGGTCATTTGTGGGGGGTTTCCACTGTTTAGGCACATCAGGGGCTCTCCAAACGTGACATAGCGTCCAATCTCCATTCCAGCCAATTTTGCATTGAAAAAGTCAAACGGCGCTCCTTCCCTTTCGAGCTCTGCCATGCCCTGAAACAGTGGTTCCCCCCCACATATTAGGTTATCAGTGTACTCAGGACAAATTGCACAATATCTTTTGCAGTCCAATTAAAAAAATTCCTGTAAAGCACCTGAAGGGTTAATAAACTACTTGAATGTGGTTTTGAGTACCGTCAGGGGTACAGTTTTTAGAATAGCATCACTTTGGGGTATTTTCTATCATATAGACCCCTCAAAGTCACTTCAAATATGATGTGGTCCCTGAAAAAAAATGATGTTGTAAAAATGAGAAATCGACGGTCAACTTTTAACCCTTATAACTTCCTAACCAAAAAAATTTTAGTTCCAAAAAATTGTGCTGATGTAAAGTAAACATGTGGGAAACGTTACTTATTAAGTTTTTTGGGTGCCATATTTCTGTGATTTAAGGGCATACAAATTAATAGTTGGAAAATTGCAAAATTTTCAAAATTTTTGCCAAATTTCCTTTTTTTTTTTTTTTTTTTTACAAATAAACGCAAGATATATGAATGAAATTTTACCACTAACATGAAGCTCAATATGTCACGAGAAAACAATGTCAGAATCACCGGGATCCATGGAAGTGTTCCAAAGTTATTACCTCATAAAGGGACAGTGGTCAGAATTGTAAAAATTGGCCTGGTCATTAACGTGCAAACCACCCTTGGGTGTAAAGGGGTTAAAGGAGTTGTTCAGGTCTGGCACGAAAGTCTGCAGTCACTCTATATGACTGCAGATTTGTGAATCTTGACATTGTGCACATGTGAGAACTTTCCGATGCCGCGTCGAAACCGGGTGGTCTTGTGAACACAATTATGAGATATGCATACTTCTGGCCACATTCCAACTAGATGTGCGTGGCTTCATTCAATTCCGTTGCATTGTGCATGGCCGCACATGTATAGTCGGAATTTCCCTGGGAGCATGCAAATTGCATCCTTGTGGTCACATGACTGCCCTCTCCCGGCACCGGCTAAGCCTTGCAGTGAGCGCTGTGCAGATTGTGAGGATTGACTGCAGACTTTCATGCCAAACCTGTGAAGCGATGGCCGAGGGACCACCACAATGCAGGGAGAATACAGTACACAAGATGAGGTCCAAACAACAAGGGGTTAATTTATTTAAAGGCCAGGAATGCAATGTTAGGAAAGTCTAAACAGGGGTATGCAATGACATAAAACAATTTACAAAAGTGATATTCTCTAGCTGGGCCGTTCAAATGGCATGGTGCACCAACTATTACAGATCAGTGTATTCTTTCAAAAGGCAAAACAATACAATAAAGTACAGTATGCTGCTACTCTAACTATAGCCTGACTGGCCGCTGCTACTCTGGCCACATAGCTACTGTTTATTGCAGCCTATCCCAAGCCCTAAACATGTGCGCACACGGGGTTAACACTCACGGTAAAGTTGGTGTCTCAGTTCCTTCCTGGGGGCCCCCTGCAGTTCTCTGCAAGATGATGCGATGCCCTCCCTGGAAGCTCTGTGCAAAGTGGTCTTGTCCTTGTGTGAAGATTCCGAGCCTGTTCCTAGAAACGGTGAACTCCCTCTTCTGAATTCCGTCCTTGTAGATCTTCATGGCTCCTCGCAGTATCACAGGAAAACCACCTTCATTATCCCCAGAAGGGTATACACAATCCCACAGGTTCAGTCAGTTCTAAGCTGCACGTTTTTCTCCTCACGTCAGTCTACTGCAGACTCCCAGCTCCAAAACACTCACTGGGAAAACAGCCCCTCCCCTCTCCATAGCTGGAAGAGCAAACTAAAGCCGTTTTTAATGAAGGGTAGATTAGAATGTACCATCGCATCAGCCAAGGGGGTGCTGTCTCTTAAAGGGGCGCCGTGTCTCTGCTGTCCATAGCAATGTCAGCCCCTTACACCTGGACAACTCCTTTAATTTCCTTATATGTTATATTTATGGACAAGATTGGTTAAATGGCAGTGATGATGTTAAGACGTAATAAAATATACCGTAAACTGCATAAATATGAGGTTATATGCAGTACAGTATACATCTTGCAAATACAATTTACTATAATGGGTCCAGAAAAGGGCTCCATTCATAGAGTTTTACAATGAAGATATTTCCTGTTTTTCCTTACTTGTCCCGTGTCCACAGCGACATATGTAAATTCCCATATGTGCTACTGGAAGACTCATGGGACAGGAATTTTCTTAGAAAGGAACGATTGTGACATTGGGAGGCAGACGATCCCTCCTTGTGATGGTCTATTAATCACAGAGCCGGGGATCATTCCCCTCCTGATGGGAGCTCAGTAATCCGGACACGATGTAACACAAAGCACAGATTATGGCAGATCGAGGGCAGGTCCACGCCTTATGTGTAAGACCACCACTTCAGTATGTAATAACACAACCTGCATCCGAATATCATCCTCATGTACCAGTTTGCAAAAGGGAAAATGTAGCAAATTTGGACGCACCGCCAGCCTAAATTGCTCCAGGTCTGTTAGCAAATTTGGTGCATTTTAATCCAACATAGTTTATTTTAAGGCTGTCATATGTGACTCCACTGTCACAGCAGGACAGTTATCATTCATTTACACAAAGCCTTTTAGTTGCTGCATTACCAGAAACCATCACAAGGGGGCAGAATACTTGGTTGCTTGGTTCTTTTCGTACATTTTCCATAATACTGAGCGTAACACTAAATGTCAACTAAGCAACCTGTTTCCTAACTATTTTGCATGTTTTCTTCAATCTTTTTATTTCCATCCATGCTTTATTTATTTATCAACTCATCATTTATATATCCATCCATCCATCAATCCATCCATCGTGCATACCATTATCTGGCACAGATTTTGATCCAAAATCTCTCAAAAATGGCTATCCCTGTTCATTTTTCTGTTTAAAGTCCTCCAGAGTATCTCACCTTTTTTCTAGATACAAGTAATGTTTTCAAACAATTTTTATAGTTTACTAGATGCTGGACTAAACCCAAGCATTTTTTGGACTATAAGATGCACCGGACCATAAGACGCACCCCAAATTTTCAGGAGAAAATGACAGTCCAAATTCAGTTAACCGGAGTGGCAGGGGGGTTGAAGCGGTGGTGGAGCAGGGTCACTGGAGGTGTTCGGAGGTGCGACTCTGTGGGGTGATGGTGCGAATCCCATCCCAGGCTGGTAGTTCGGTGATACTTGGCAGTGCGAGGGTTCCACCAATATTTTGTGAAAGCCCGGAGCCCAAGCATTACCATGGTTTCAATGCGGTGGAGTCTGGGAAAATGGCTGCCAGAGGCGGTTCATACGCTAATTTCAATCTCGGGAGACGATCTATACCGTGTAGTAAGTAAATAGGTAAATCGTAATAGTACATACAAATAACATAGGGTACTTAATTATCACTATTTTGATTAAAAAAGTGTAAAAGCCATCCCACCCCAAGGTGTACCCCAATTGGGACGGTGTTATGAATGGGAAACCGAGGAGGAAAAACAAGACAACAAGCTAAGTCTCAGAAAACCAGAGAAGTTGGTAACTATGCAGATTGCAGATCCCTTATCTTAACCGCACAACTAGCAGCAGTCATGGAGCGCTCCTACGTTGGTCCTAGACGCCTCGTCACAAGCGGAGAACTACATAAGCCTAAAGCAGGAAAAGAGGGAAACTAACTGCCCCAGAGCAGACCCCAAAGGAAAGACAGCCCCCCACAAGTATTGCCGGTGAAACAAGTTGAAAATACAAACAAAGGCAGGAAAATAGGCTGAGCAAACGATGGGGCCTGGCTAACTAAAAAGGACAGAAAAGGAAAGACACTGTCTGCAATCTGCCAAAAACAACCTACAAAAATATTGTCCAACACTTCTGAAAGCAAAATTAACCCTGAAGTCACTAGACTTCTAAACCTATATGAGCACTCTGACATATTCTGAGGCAGAGCAAAAAAGAGGCCAATCTAATAAGGGACAAAAAGCAGATTGGCAAATACTGATTAATAGGAGTGGAATTTCAGCATAGCCCCAGCAGGGGCAGGCTGATTACACAACAAACTGAATTGACCAACAAGCGCAAGTGTGAACATTAGAAAAAAACAAACTTAACTTGAGAAGACTGGAAGAGAGCTGAAGTCCAGGACCTGAGAAGCAGACTGAATCACCAGCACCCGGATAGGGCGTCAGCTGTCTTATATCCAGTCTGATACTCCAGAGATCCAATCGTTATCTTCCTCATCAGGTGGCAGATCACTACCACTTAAACCAACCGCACTACCTCCTGTCACCACCAGAGGGAGAACGGAAGGGGAATTCTCAACTGGTGGAGCAGACAATGAGTTAATGACAGGACGGTCCTATTCTGTCTTTTGCATTAAAACCTTACAGCACCTTGTGCCAGCTGACTTCAATGTGAATAAAGGGAGAGAATGACAGGGGCCCCAACCGTGTAGACACCTGCCCATGGGTAGCTGTATAGGTGAAATGCCTAGCTCAGAAAGGGGGAGCCACATCCCAGTTTGTATAAAGTACAAGAAACAACAGCAAAACCTAAGAAGTGAGCTGGAACACAAGTTGATATACGTGCAATGTGTAAGCGCACGTTCACAATGTGGCCATTTCACAGACAACCCCCTAAAAGAAGAAAAAAAATCAGCATATACCCTATAAGTTAATAGTAATAATACAGTAAAAATATAGGGTACTTAGTTAACACTATTTTAATCATAAAAGCGTAAAAGCCATCCCACCGCGACAAGGTGTGCCCAGTTGGGATGGTCCTAGTATTAAAACCTTACCATGTATCAGCCACCCTCAATGTTAATAAGGGCACAGCATGACAGCAACAGGATTAAAAAGAACATCATTCTATACATTTAAGGGGTGGTCTGGAAATTAAAATGTCGTCTCAAAATATCTATCTTTACACCCTAATAACTTTTGTAATTCGCTTTATTACACAACACCCTACACGTCTTCCTATCTGATCCCTAAATGTGTTTTGTTTTTTACTGTACTTCCAGTGATGTTTCATTTGAGAGGAGTCTCAGACAGGACGTCACAGGGTGCTAGGGCTGCACTCACTTCCCTGCAGCATCTGTGGCTCCTCCTGGACCAGGATGTCATCAGGAGACAATGCTGCAATTACCTACTGCAGTTTTTTGCATGGACAACCCTATGAAGATGTCCTCACTTTATGGTGATAGATGCTGCAGGAGAGGTGGGTGCAGCATCGGCACTCTGCTTCTATCTGCGCTGCCACAGCTTCTTCTGTTTCTATCTGGGCTGCCACAGCTTCTAACTGTGAAACAAGCATCGTCAGGGAGTTGAAATAGAAGCAGTGTGACACCAGCACGAACCTTCAGCTTCTAGCACCGTCCTCACATGAGTCGTCATCAGGGCCCGGAGATAGAAGCAGGGTGTGTAACACCAGGACCACACCACAGATTCTAGCACCGATCTCAAACTAATAATCATCAGGGGGTGGAGATTGAAGCAGTGAGTGACACCAGCGCTACCCCCTGAGGACAGTTTGTTTGAGAATGGTTCAATGCAAATCAAATTCAAGTTCATTTTTATGAAATATGCAGGTCAAATAACAAAAAAATTCCACCGTATTTTACCCATTGCAGAAGATAGCATGAATAAAAGAAAGCAAACATGACCTCACGCATCATCACATGGACTTCACAATAATGCCTTGCAGCAATAAAATCACATGGACTAGTGCAGCCAATCAGGAGGAACTGCCAAAGCCCTTATGATAGTCAAGGCAGGGAATGCAGCAGCCATTACTTATCTCCCTGTGACTGCTACTTGATCCATCATGGGTAAGGATGCAAAATGTTTTTGAGTTATACAATATTGCACATGCACTTTGGTTAAATTGGGCTTTAAATGTCCATTGTGGCAATTATCCTTATATGTTGTTCCATTTTTCCCATGTCACACCAATTATAGACATTATATTCCTGTCAATTCATGTTAGGACACAATTCTGTTACATATTTACTATCTACTGTAGGGTTCGTCCAGGACCGTAGTAATGGCCGATGACACCTGGGCATTAGTGTCCTGGCCTCCCCTCACAGAAACATATTCTGCATTTGTCAGCATACCTGTGCCTTCAGTTCCAGCTCCTTCTAATTTCTTCTTTTGGTGTGCGAAATCCTTTTCAGATGAGTCAGGACAAACTGAGGCACAGTCCAAATCAACTTCAACAATAACATCTTTACTGGTTCCGTTACGCAGCACATCCAAAGACTTCACATTCTGTACAGTTGATTTCAAAAAACAATGTTCCTTCTCTTTCCCTGTGTTACTCTCGTGATCACAAAGCGCGGGCCCAGGTAGGACCGTCCCTGATGGTTCCTAAGCATTTTCTCTGTGCAGCATTACTACGGGTATGCTTCCTTCGGTCTGTTTCACTCCAGACTCAAGATCATTAATCTCCATAGTATAAAGCCACTGAAAGAAAGTACTGCCCTTCTGTTCTGCCTTCTGCCCTTGCGCCACTTATTTACTGTACGCACTCACTGCTTCCGTGGGGTCCCTTGATCGTTTTGCCCTGGTTATAAGGGTTTCTGCTCAAACAATGAGTTTCCACAAACTGAGTCTTCAAACTGTTCTATCCCGCTGAATATCTGTACCGTAGGTGTGGATGGCTGAGGTTCACTTCTCTAACGTTGCATGACTGCTGGGATGTCCTGGGCCTATAGCCCGTGTGGACGGTTCAGGCGTCCCTAGCCCTCTGACTCTAACTCTTCCTGTGTCTAACCTTACCACACAGCTGCCCATCCTACAATTAACCATGTCCTTACTTTGTGTTCTATCTAAGAATGATATGCACTAAAATGTTCCCCCATCTAGTTGCCAACAGGTGAGCTACACTTTCCCGAAGACTCGTAGAAATGAAACATATCTTACATATTTACAAGAAACGGTAATACACTCAAAGTGTAGCAATACCATTATCAGCAGGCGGTAATACATGTAATCATATAGCAGTACCACTTAGTATTCATATATATATATATATACATACATACATACATCATAAACAATATCAGGATTTGTTAAAGAGGGAGAACAAAAGGGAACATATTCCTCCATCCCCTTACACTATCACTGGGGATTGTGGTTGTTTGGCATCCTTTATGTCTATGTCTTGTTTGTGATTTTATGGGCTATGTAACAACGACCAGTAGAAGTAGGAGCACCACTGGCACCTGCCATGATGGCAATATTAAAACCAAATGCAGGTCACAATTGGCCTCCTTTGCCTCCAGCAAGCATATTAATCTGACGGCTCTTCCCACTTGCTCTGTGGTGGTGGCAAGTGAGATTCACATTTGTAGGGTTGATGTCACTTTTGTATTGTCAGATGACATCAAGCCCACAGGTTAGTAACTGGTAGAAGTCTAGAAGACATCTATTTATTACTAAACCCATAGTCATATTGCAAATAAACACACAGCCAGAATAAAATCCTTTAGTTGAAATAAAAATACATACCGTTTTACTTTTAATTTAAAAATAAAAGAACAAAGTTATACTCACTTTACACACATTACAGCGAAGCCCTGGTCTCCAGTAAAAAAAAGCAAATAAAAAAACAACCATATATCTCAGACATACTGTCCCACACAGTAATCCATGTCTGTGATAAGTGGTTTTCAACCTAGACGGTGCCATGACGCAACCGTCCAGGCTGAAACAATGTGAGAATGAGATGCTGCAAACGCTGAGCTCAGTGAGTTCACAAAAAAACGCATTGAAAAAACGCATACAAACGCATACAAATGCTGCGTTTTTTTCAAGCATTTTTAAGAGCATGCATGAAAAAAACGCAGCGTTTTTATGCGTTTGTACCGCGTTTGCGTTTTTTTCCAACATTAGGTGGCCCCTCACACTAACCCAAACCATGACTTTACTAACCCTGACCCTGACCCTAACCCTGACCCTAACCTTAACCCTGACCCTAACCCTTAACCAAACCATACTAACCCTAACCCTAACCCTGACCCTAACCCTTAACCAAACCATACTAACCCTAACCCTAGCTAACCCTAACCCTAGCCCTAAACCCACTTAACTAACCCTAACTCTAACCCAAACCCCTAAATTCCATTGTCCAACTAATGGTAAAAAAAAAAACGCATGCGCAAAAAAACGCATACATAAGCATGCCAATGCGCACATATGCGCACCCATAGACTTATAATGGATGTCTTGCTGTAAAATAACGCATTGCGTGCGCATGCATTTTTTTGAGGCAAGTCGGACGCCCAAAAAATGCAACAGGATGCATTTTGTGTGCCCGAGCGCATACCGCAAAAAAAGCATGTGCGGAAAAACGCATACAAACGCATGTGTATGCGCACATAAGCGCATCCCATGCAAAGTATAGGAAAAAAAAACGCATGCATTTTTTAGCGCTAAAACACCGCGAAAAAAAACACAAGTGTGAAACCAGCCTTAGAGATTTAAAGGGGTTGGATAAAATCCTAGGAAACCTCACAGTGATATAAACATAAACATTTCAAAAGATTTGATCATCTCTATTGCCACCTGCAAAGTTTGGTGGAGGAAGTATAATTCTATATGGTTGTTTTGCAGGGATCGACATAGGCCACTTAGTTCCACTGAAGTGAAATCTTAATTCTTCAGCAGACCGTGTCTTTTTGGACAACTGTAGCTTCCAAATTTGCGGGAACAGTTTGGATAAGGCGCTTTTCTGATCCCTATGACCGTGCTAAGCGCATATGGTCCATAAAACCATGATTGGGGGAGTTTGGAGTATGATGGCCACACAGAGCTCTGACCTCAACCCCATCAACACCATTGGGCTGAACTATAGATTTTACGGCCGACTCTCCTCCAACTTCAGAGTCTGACCTCACAAATACTCTGCTTGATAAATGAGCAAAAATTCCCACAGACACCTCCAAAATCTCATAGAAAGTCTGCCGAGAAGAGTGGAAGCTGATTCAAAGCTCCTGAACGTGAAATGTGTAGGTGTCCCAATACTGTCATCCATATTGTGTATATCAGACCCCCCTAGTTAGAGTTATTGTATGCTAGCAATGGATGTATGTACCATACGGGGATCACAGCTACACGGGGTTTCTTTGCTTTCCTTGGCATTTCTATAATATTTAGATGCAGTGATACAATGTACAATGTTCCTATTAATATAAGGAAGGAAACCAAAAATGACAGGATATAAAGGAGAGGATGTCTAGAAGAAAGAGAAAGCTGAACCTGAACTTGACATTGTTGTATTGAACTATGAAGACACAGTAAGCGTCTTCTGCTACAAAAGTTATATAGATGCTAAAACATATAGAGCCTATAAGGCTACATTCCCACGATGAGCTTTGGGTGAGTTTTTGATGCGGTGTATTTCTGCTGAGGCTTGGGCTATGTTCACACTTTTCAGCAGTTTTTATCTGCAGTAAAACGTGCTCTCTTGGCAGTAAAAAAGCAGTTTTTGGGCGGTTTATCTTGCTGCGTTTTTGTCAGGGTACATTTGTCTCTTGTTCGTGCTGATAATGTTTAGTGCAAAAAAAAAATCTGATTCAACTTCATCAGGTTTTGGTACAAATAAAAACCGCTGCAAAACCTGATACTTGCTTTTCTAGTGCATTTCCGAGATGGAAACACATCAAAAACTTGTGTAATCTGCACCTAAATATATCAATAAGGTTTTGTCAAAGTCAAAAACCAGGAAAAACGCAAAGCAGCTTTATTTAACACCTTAGCGACTGCCGATACGCCTTTTAACGGCGGTAGTTAAAGGTACTTAAACCACAGTGCCGTTAATTAACGGCACTGTGGAAAAGTATATAGTGCCCCCCCAGAGTTGGATTTTCTCTGTGGTCTTGGCTGCTGGGGTAACCGAGACCCCAGAGAGCATGATTCGTGTCGGTTTTGCGATCGCCGTTATTAACCGTATAACGGTGACCGCAAAAAAAAAGTCTGATGTGCCATTTAATTTCTCTCTCCTCTGATGTGATCGCACATCAGAGGAGAGAGAAATAGGTTCCCCAATCCCCTCCGGTACCTCCCGGTGGTCCTGGGCCTGCGCTCTTCCTTTCCATGGGCGCTTCCATCTTCTTCCGGGAAGAGAATGGCGGGCGCATGCGTAGTGCGCCCGCCGAGATCTGCCGGCCTGCAGATTTCATTCATTCAATGTACATTTTGATCACTGTGATAAACCCTATCACAGTGATCAAAATAAAAAAAATAGTAAATAATCCCCCCTTTATCACCCTCTTAGTTAATGAAATATAATGAAACTAGATGGTGGCCCGATTCTAACGCATCGGGCATTCTAGAATATGTTCCTTCATAAAGAAAAGCGTGGTTCAAATCCCGCGGCAATTCGCGGTTGGACTGCACCTGTCGCTGACTGGTCACGGCCGGCCGGGCGTGACCAATCAGTGACGCAGCTTCGTTCAATATATATGCACGTGTGAGGGTACCGTCACTCTTGGCGATGCTCCAGCAATCCCAACAATAATGCGACCTAGTAGGGATCGCTGGTGCGTCGCTACGTGGTTGCTGGTGACAAGTAAAACAGTTAGATCTCACAAGTGACGCAGCAACGATACGGAACGATACGACGGTCGTTGGGACCCTGTCTCTCAGACCTGTAGTATTGAGGTCGTTCATCGTTGTCCCTGTCAAACACACCGATGCATGCTGGCCAGCAGGAGACCGACGTTCAAAATATGGTCCAAGACGATCCACCACGATCGGCGATCTCACAGCGGGGTCCTGGTCGCTGCTGCGTGTCACACTGAGTGAGAACGCAAGCGCTGGTCGGGATACTTCCGCATCTCCCGGCTGCATTGCCACTGACCTTCGTGCGGCAGATGACCCGCGGCAACCGTTGGGACATCAGTGGCTGGCGCCGCAGATCTCCCGACGGTAGCGGTGGCGTGCGTCGTTCGAATTCTGCGACCAATCAGCGATGCTGGATTTCCATTACAGAGAGACAGACAGACAGAATTAGACGATTATATAGTAGATTAAAAAATATATTTATTTTCATTTTTCCATTAGGGTTAGGGTTATGGTTAGAATTAGGGTTAGAATTAGGGTTAGGGTTGGAATTAGGGTTAGGATTAGGGATGGGATTAGGGTTAGGGGTGTGTTGGGGTTAGGGTTGGAGCTACAATTGAGGGGTTTCCACTATTTAGGCACATCAGGGGTCTCCAAACTCGACATTGTGCCACCATTGATTCCAGCCAATTTTGTCAAATGGTGCTCCCTCCCTTCCGAGCCCAGACGTGTGCCCAAACAGTTGTTTACCTCAACATAAAGGGCATCAGTGCACTCAGGACAAATTGCACACCAACTTTGGGGGTCTAATTTCTCCTGTTACCCTTGGGAAAATAAAAAACTTGGAGTCTAAAAAATCATTTTTGTGGAAAAAAAATGATTTTTTATTTTCACGGCTCTGCATTATAAACTTCTGTGAAGCACTTGGGGGTTCAAAGTGCTCACCACACATCTAGATAAAGCTCCTTGGGGGGTCTAGTTTCCAAAATGGGGTCACTTGTGTTTTTTTTTTACTGTTTAGGCACATCAGGGACTCTGCAAACACAACATGATGCCTGCAGAACATTCAATCAAAGTCTGCATTCCAAAATGGTGCTCCTTCCCTTCCGAGCTCTCCCATGCGCCCAAACAGTGGTTTTCCCCCACATATGGGGTATCAGCGTACTCAGGACAAATTGCACAACAACTTTTGTTGTCCAATTTCTCCTCTTACCCTTGGGAAAATAAAAAAGAGCGGGCTAAAAAATCATTTTTGAGGAAAAAAAATGATTTTTTATTTTCACTGCTCTGCATTATAAACTTCTGTGAAGCATTTGGGCAATCAAAATGCTCACCACACATCTAGATAAGTTCCTTAAAGGGGCTAGTTTCTAAAATAGTGTCACTTGTTGGGGGTTTCCACTGTTTAGGCACATCAGGGGCTCTGCAAATGCAACATGGCATCCGATCTCAATTCCAGCCAATTTTACATTGAAAAAGTCAAACGGCGCTCCTTCCATTCCAAGCCCTGCCGAGCGGCCAAACAGTGATTTACCCCACATATGGGGTATCAGCGTATTCAGGAGAAAATTGCACAACAAATTTTGTCGTTCATTTTCTCTTTTTACACTGGTGAAAATAAAAAAAAATTGGTTCTGATGTAAAATGTTTGTAAAAAAAGTTAAATGTTAATTTTTTCCTTCCACATTGCTTTAGCTCTCGTGAAGCACCCGAAGGGTTAATAAGCTTCTTGAATGTGGTTTTGAGCACCTTGAGGGGTGCAGTTTTTAGAATGGTGTCACTTTTGGGTATTTTCTGTCATATTGACCTCTCAAAGTGACTTCAAATATGATGTGGTCCCTAAAAAAATGGTTTTGTAAATTTTATTGTGAAAATGAGAAATCGCTGGTCAACTTTTAGGCTAAGTGCACACGTACCGGAACTCTCGCGGAAATTACCGCGAGAATTCCGGAATTCCAGTCCGCGGGAAAATCGCATTTTAAATTCCCGCGATTTTCCCGCGGAAAAACTAGCATTTTGCAAGCGTATTTAGCTTGCAAAATGCTAGCGTTCTCCAAGCGATCTGTAGCATCGCTTGGAGAACTGATTGACAGATTGGTCACACTCGTCAAACAGTGTTTGACGAGTGTGACCAACTTTTTACTACTGAGGCCGCCTATGCAGCATCAGTAGTAAAAGATAGAATGTAAAAAAAAATAAAAAACGGTGTTATTCTCACCCTCCGACGTCCCGCGCATCCGTTCCCAGTAATCCTTTGCGAAAATGCCCGCGATGACGTCAGTTCTCGCGGGATCGCGACGTCTCGCGGTTATTCGCGATGACGTCGCGCGAATGACCGCGAGACTTTGCGATCCCGCGAGAATGGACGCCATCGCGGGCATTTTCGCAAAGGACTACTGGGAACGAGAGCGTGGAGAGAAGCAGGAAGCCTTAACCCTTATAACGTCCTAACAAAAAAAATTTGATTCCAAAATTGTGCTGATGTAAAGTAGACATGTGGGAAATGTTATTTATCAAGTATTTTCGGGACATACAGTATCTCTTTGATTTAAGTGCATAAAAAAAGTTTGAAAATTGCAAAATTTTAAACATTTTCACCATATTTCTGTTTTTTCATAAATAAACGCAAGTTATGTCGAATAAATTTTACTACTAACATGAAATAAAATATGTCACGAAAAAACATTCGTAGAGTCAGTAGGATACGTTAAAGCGTTCCAGAGTTATAACCTCATAAAGAGACAGTGGTCAGAATTGTAAAAATTGGCCCGGTCATTAAGCTGCAAATTGGCTCCGTCACTAAGGGCTTAAACCCTTTCCAACATCGGGCGTAATAGTACGCCGCTGATGGACCCCCTCCGTTTGATGTTGGCTCCACATCTTTCCCGGGACACATCAGCTGTTATGTGTCTCTAATAGCCACGGGTGGAATCGCGATCTCCCCGCGGCTATTAACTCGTTAAAAGCTGCTGTCAAACTCTGACAGCGGCAGTTAACAAGCGCTTCTGGCAATCGCATCGGAAATACGCACACCGGTGACCCGCGTCACATGATCGCATGTCACTGGTGTGTCGGCATGACATCTCTAGGTCTCCTGGAGACCTCTATGGTTGTCAATTCCGGATTGCTGTAAGCGCCACCCTGTGGTCGGCGCTCATAGCAAGTCAGCAATTCTACTACACAGACAATCTCCTGTATGAAGCAGAGCAGAGCGGGTTGTGGCATTGAACCATGCAAAAAGTAAAAAACAATGTGTTTAAAAATATACAGTATATATAAAAAATATATATATAAAAGTTGAAATCATCCCCCTTTCGCCCCATTCAAAATAAAACAAATAAAACAAAAAAAATAAATAAATAAAATAAAATCAAACATACATAAATTTGGTATCGCCGAGTTCAGAATCGCCTGATCTATCAATAAAAAAAGGATTAACATGATAGCTAAATGGCGCATCATTGGTTGCTGCATGATTGCATTAAAATGCAATAACAGGCGATCAAAAGATCGTACTGTATCTGCATCAAAATGGTGTCATTAAAAACGTCAGCTCGGCGCGCAAAAAATAAGTCCTCACCCAACCCGAGATACTGAAAAATGGCGCTGTTATGGGTATCAGAAAATGGTGCTACTTGTTTTTTTTAACAAAGTTTGGAATTTTTTTTCACCAGACATGTTTGGTGTCTATGAACTCGTAATGACCTGGAGAATCATAACGGAAGGTCAGTTTTATCATTTAGTGAACATAGTAAAAAAGCCAAACAAAAAATAAGTGTCGGATTGCACTTTTTTTTTACAATTTCACCGCACTTGGATTTTTTCCCCCCATTTTCTAGTGCATGACATGGTAAAACCAATGATATTATTCAAAAGTACAACTTGTCCCACAAAAAAAAAGCCCTCAGGCTAGTTTCACACTTGCTTTTTTTTGCAGCGCGTTTTTCCCGCAAAAAAACGCATTGAAAAAACGCATACAAAAGCATACAACTGCTGCGATTTTTTCAAGCATTTTTATGAGCATGCATGAAAAAAACGCAGCGTTTTTAAGCGTTTGTATGCGTTTTTAGTGCGTTTTTACCGCGTTTGCGTTTTTTTCCAACATTTTTAGGTGGCCCCTCACACTACCCAAACCATGACTTTACTAACCCTAACCCTGACCCTAACCCTGACCCTAACCCTAACCCTAACCCTGACCCTAACCCTTAACCAAACCATACTTAACCCTAATCCTGACCCTAACCCTGACCCTAATCCTTAACAAAACCATACTTAACCCTGACCCTGACCCTAACCCTGACCCTAACCCTGACCCTAACCCTAACCCTGACCCTAACCCTGACCCTTAACCAAACCATACTTAACCCTAATCCTGACCCTAACCCTGACCCTAATCCTTAACAAAACCATACTTAACCCTAACCCTGACCCTAACCCTGACCCTAACCCTAACCCTGACCCTAACCCTTAACAAAACCATACTTAACCCTAATCCTGACCCTAACCCTGACCCTAATCCTTAACAAAACCATACTTAACCCTGACCCTGACCCTAACCCTGACCCTAACCCTAACCCTGACCCTAACCCTAACCCTGACCCTAACCCTTAACCAAACCATACTTAACCCTAATCCTGACCCTAACCCTGACCCTAATCCTTAACAAAACCATACTTTAACCCTAACCCTGACCCTAACCCTGACCCTAACCCTGACCCTAACCCTTAACAAAACCATACTTAACCCTAGTCCTGACCCTAACCCTGACCCTAACCCTTAACCAAACCATACTTAACCCTAACCCTGACCCAAAACACAACCCTAACCCTGACCCTGACCCTAACCCTAACCCTAAACCCCCTTAACTAACCCTAACTCTAACTCAAACCCGTAAATTCCATGGTTAAAAAAAAAAAACGCATATGCAAAAAAACGCTTACATGAGCATGCCAGTGCGCACATATGCGCATCCATAGGCTATAATGGCCATTTTTAGCGCAAAACGTGCGCATATGTGCGCATGCGCTTTTTTGCAGGGCCAAAAAATGCAACATGATGCGTCTGGAAAATCCAATCGCACACCCCAAAAAAACGCAGCGCATGAAAATCGCATACATGCGCTTACAAGCGCGCAGGTATGCGCACCCATGTTAAATATAGGGGAAAAAACGCATGCGCAGGTTAGCGTTTTTTTCCAGCGCTAAAAAACGCAAATGTGAAACCAGCCTCACACGGCCATATTGATGGAAAAAAAAGTTATGGCTCTGGAAAGAAGGAGCGAAAAACAAAAATGCAAAACCAAAAAAAAGCTCCAGGGGTTAATGGGTTAAAGAATGACATAACAAAAAGGGGAGAAAAAAAAACACGTAAAAAATGTGATAAAAATGTAGTTAAGAAATACACCCAGAAACGTAATTTAAATAGATGCTGAAATTCTGCAGCTTCAAAAGCTCACCAAAGGTTCATCGTGGGAACGGAGCCTAAGACGATAACGGTATGTGCACATGCAGAGTTTTCAGACCAGAAACTGGGAAGAAACTAAGTTTTTCAGGAGTTTTTGGTGCATAAACTCAGTGACAACTCTCCAAATACTCCTCAAAATCTCAAAACTCCTCAAAAACTTGGGGGTTTCAGCTCCTTGGGTATGTGAACGCAACGTCTTATTTATGCGCGCTTGGAAAAAATTGCTGCAAAACCAAATAAAAATAAAACGGAATTGTCAAAACGACCTTGCTGTGCACATGCCCAGTGCTGTGTTACTTCTTTCATCCACGAAACCCTGAGGCTGTGTGCACACATTGCGTTTTTGCTGCGTTTTTCCGCTAAGAAAACGCATCCCATGCAATCCTATGGGATTCTGCTGTGCTAATGCGGAATCGCATAGTGGAAAAATTCGCAGCATGTTCATTATTTCTGCGGAATCGCGCCCATAGGATGGCATTAAAATGCTCACTTTACGCATGTGGCTATGCCCACCATGCATAAAGTGAGCTCTTCGTGTGCGGATGGTACCCAAAGTCTGGAGGAGAAGAGACTCTCCTCCAGGCCCTGGGTACCATAATCCTGTAAAAAATAGAATTAAAATAAAAAATCGGGATATACTTACCCTCCTGCGGCCACCGGAGTCCTTCCCGCCTGTCACCACGCTCCCGACATCTTCCGGTCCCAGTAATGCTTTGCACGAATCACCTGAGATGACGTCGCGGTCTTGCGAGTGTGACGTCACAAAGGTCCTTCGCGCAAAGCATTTCTGGGACCGGAAGATGCCGGGAGCGTGGTGAGAGGCGGGAAGGACTCCGGTGGCCGCATAGGCAGCATCAATAGTAAAAAGTTGGTCACACTTGTCAAGAGCTATTCTTGACAAGTGTGACCAACCTGTCAATCACTTTCCAAGCGACGCTTCAAATCGCTTGGAAAGAGCAAGCATTCTGCAAGCTAAAAACGCCTGCAAAACGCTTGTGTTTAGCGGGAAAACGCATGTGAATTCCACATCCATTTTACCAGCGGCGGGGAGTTGCGGAAGTGTTGTGGAACGTGTGCACATAGCCTGAATCGGTTAAAGAAGTAACGTGTTTATTTGGTTGGAAGCTGCCGACTCTCTATGATATTGGAAAAAGACACCCACAAAGACCTCACAGCACTGACCTCACAACACTGTCCTCACAGCACTGACCTCATAACACTGATTAAACTCACAGCACTGACCTCACAACACTGACCTCACAACACTGACCTCACAACACTGACCTCACAACACTGACCTCACAACACTGACCTCACAACACTGACCTCACAACACTGACCTCACAGCACTGACCTCACAGCACTGACCTCATAACACTGACCTCATAACACTGACCTCACAGCACTGACCTCATAACACTGACCTCACAGCACTGACCTCATAACACTGATTAACCTCACAGCACTGACCTCATAACACTGTCCTCACAGCACTGACCTCATAACACTGACCTCACAGCACTGACCTCATAACACTGATTAACCTCACAGCACTGACCTCACAGCACTGACCTCACAGCACTGACCTCACAGCACTGACCTCACAACACTGACCTCATAACACTGATTGACCTCACAGCACTGACCTCACAACACTGACCTCATAACACTGATTAACCTCACAGCACTGACCTCATAACACTGACCTCACAGCACTGACCTCAGAACACTGACCTCACAGCACTGACCTCAGAACACTGACCTCACAGCACTGACCTCAGAACACTGACCTCACAGCACTGACCTCACAACACTGACCTCACAACACTGACCTCATAACACTGACCTCACAGCACTGACCTCATAACACTGATTAACCTCACAGCACTGACCTCATAACACTGTCCTCACAGCACTGACCTCATAACACTGACCTCACAGCACTGACCTCATAACACTGATTAACCTCACAGCACTGACCTCACAGCACTGACCTCACAGCACTGATTGACCTCACAGCACTGACCTCACAACACTGACCTCACAGCACTGACCTCATAACACTGACCTCACAGCACTGACCTCATAACACTGATTAACCTCACAGCACTGACCTCATAACACTGACCTCACAGCACTGACCTCACAGCACTGACCTCACAGCACTGACCTCACAGCACTGAAATCACAACACTGACCTCGCAACACTGACCTCGCAACACTGACCTCGCAACACTGACCTCGCAACACTGACCTCGCAACACTGACCTCACAACACTGACCTCACAACACTGACCTCACAGCACTGACCTCACAGCGCTGACCTCACAACGCTGATTTCACAGCACTGACCTCACAGCACTGACCTCACAACACTGTCCTCACAACACTGTCCTCACAACACTGACCTCACAGCACTGACCTCATAACACTGATTAACCTCACAGCACTGACCTCACAGCACTGACCTCACAGCACTGACCTCACAGCACTGACCTCACAGCACTGATTGACCTCACAGCACTGACCTCACAGCACTGACCTCACAGCACTGACCTCACAGCACTGACCTCATAACACTGATTAACCTCACAGCACTGACCTCATAACACTGACCTCACAGCACTGACCTCACAGCACTGACCTCACAGCACTGACCTCACAGCACTGACCTCACAGCACTGAAATCACAACACTGACCTCGCAACACTGACCTCGCAACACTGACCTCGCAACACTGACCTCGCAACACTGACCTCACAACACTGACCTCACAGCACTGACCTCACAGCACTGACCTCACAGCACTGACCTCACAACGCTGATTTCACAGCACTGACCTCACAGCACTGACCTCACAACACTGTCCTCACAACACTGACCTCACAACACTGACCTCACAACACTGACCTCACAACACTGACCTCACAACACTGACCTCACAGCACTGACCTCACAACTCTGACCTCAAAGCACTGACCTCACAGCACTGACCTCACAACACTGATTGACCTCACAGCACTGACCTCACAGCACTGACCTCACAGCACTGACCTCACAACACTGACCTCACAACACTGACCTCACAACACTGACCTCACAACACTGACCTCACAGCACTGATTGACCTCACAGCACTGACCTCACAGCACTGACCTCACAGCACTGACCTCACAGCTCTGACCTCACAGCTCTGACCTCACAGCTCTGACCTCACAGCTCTGACCTCACAACTCTGACCTCAAAGCTCTGACCTCACAACACTGACCTCACAACGCTGATTTCACAGCACTGACCTCACAGCACTGACCTCACAGCACTGACCTCACAGCGCTGATTTCACAGCACTGACCTCACAGCACTGTCCTCACAGCACTGACCTCACAGCACTGACCTCACAGCACTGACCTCACAGCACTGACCTCACAGCACTGACCTCATAACACTGATTAACCTCACAGCACTGACCTCATAACACTGACCTCACAGCACTGACCTCACAACTCTGACCTCAAAGCACTGACCTCACAGCACTGACCTCACAACACTGATTGACCTCACAGCACTGACCTCACAACACTGACCTCACAGCACTGACCTCACAACACTGACCTCACAACACTGACCTCACAACACTGACCTCACAGCACTGACCTCACAGCACTGATTGACCTCACAGCACTGACCTCACAGCACTGACCTCACAGCACTGACCTCACAGCTCTGACCTCACAGCTCTGACCTCACAGCTCTGACCTCACAGCACTGACCTCACAACTCTGACCTCAAAGCTCTGACCTCACAACACTGACCTCACAACGCTGATTTCACAGCACTGACCTCACAGCACTGACCTCACAGCACTGACCTCACAGCGCTGATTTCACAGCACTGACCTCACAGCACTGTCCTCACAGCACTGACCTCACAGCACTGACCTCACAACACTGACCTCACAACACTGACATCACAGCACTGACCTCACAACACTGACCTCACAGCACTGACCTCACAACTCTGACCTCAAAGCTCTGACCTCACAGCACTGATCTCACAACACTGACCTCACAACACTGACCTCACAGCACTGACCTCACAACACTGACCTCACAGCACTGACCTCACAGCACTGACCTCACAGCACTGACCTCACAACGCTGATTTCACAGCACTGACCTCACAGCACTGACCTCACAACACTGTCCTCACAGCACTGACCTCACAGCACTGACCTCACAACACTGATTGACCTCACAGCACTGACCTCACAGCACTGACCTCACAACTCTGACCTCACAACTCTGACCTCACAACTCTGACCTCACAACTCTGACCTCACAGCACTGACCTCACAACGCTGATTTCACAGCACTGACCTCACAACACTGTCCTCACAGCACTGACCTCACAGCACTGACCTCACAACACTGACCTCACAGCACTGACCTCACAGCACTGACCTCACAACACTGTCCTCACAGCACTGACCTCACAGCACTGACCTCACAGCACTGACCTCAAAGCTCTGACCTCAAAGCTCTGACCTCACAGCACTGACCTCACAGCACTGACCTCACAACACTGATTGACCTCACAGCACTGACCTCACAACACTGACCTCACAGCACTGACCTCACAACTCTGACCTCACAGCTCTGACCTCAAAGCTCTGACCTCACAGCACTGACCTCACAGCGCTGATTTCACAGCACTGACCTCACAGCACTGTCCTCACAGCACTGACCTCACAACACTGACCTCACAACACTGACATCACAGCACTGACCTCACAACACTGACCTCACAGCACTGACCTCACAACTCTGACCTCACAACTCTGACCTCAAAGCTCTGACCTCACAGCACTGATCTCACAACACTGACCTCACAACACTGACCTCACAGCACTGACCTCACAACACTGACCTCACAGCACTGACCTCACAGCACTGACCTCACAGCACTGACCTCACAACGCTGATTTCACAGCACTGACCTCACAGCACTGACCTCACAACACTGTCCTCACAGCACTGACCTCACAGCACTGACCTCACAACACTGATTGACCTCACAGCACTGACCTCACAGCACTGACCTCACAGCACTGACCTCACAGCACTGACCTCACAGCACTGACCTCACAACGCTGATTTCACAGCACTGACCTCACAACACTGTCCTCACAGCACTGACCTCACAACACTGACCTCACAACACTGACCTCACAACACTGACCTCACAACACTGACCTCACAACACTGACCTCACAGCACTGACCTCACAGCACTGACCTCACAACACTGTCCTCACAGCACTGACCTCACAGCACTGACCTCACAGCACTGACCTCACAGCACTGACCTCACAACACTGTCCTCACAGCACTGACCTCACAGCACTGACCTCACAACACTGACCTCACAGCACTGACCTCACAACTCTGACCTCACAGCTCTGACCTCACAGCTCTGACCTCACAGCTCTGACCTCACAGCTCTGACCTCACAGCACTGACCTCACAACGCTGATTTCACAGCACTGACCTCACAACACTGACCTCACAACACTGTCCTCACAACACTGTCCTCACAACACTGACCTCACAGCACTGACCTCACAGCACTGACCTCACAGCACTGACCTCACAGCACTGACCTCACAGCACTGACCTCACAACTCTGACCTCAAAGCTCTGACCTCACAGCACTGACCTCACAGCACTGACCTCACAGCGCTGATTTCACAGCACTGACCTCACAGCACTGTCCTCACAGCACTGACCTCACAACACTGACCTCACAGCACTGACCTCACAACACTGACCTCACAGCACTGACCTCACAACTCTGACCTCAAAGCTCTGACCTCACAGCACTGATCTCACAACACTGACCTCACAACACTGACCTCACAGCACTGACCTCACAGCACTGACCTCACAGCACTGACCTCACAACGCTGATTTCACAGCACTGACCTCACAGCACTGACCTCACAACACTGTCCTCACAGCACTGACCTCACAGCACTGACCTCACAACACTGATTGACCTCACAGCACTGACCTCACAACTCTGACCTCACAGCTCTGACCTCGCAGCACTGACCTCGCAACACTGACCTCGCAGCACTGACCTCGCAACACTGACCTCACAGCACTGACCTCACAACACTGACCTTACAGCACTGACCTCACAACTCTGACCTCACAGCTCTGACCTCACAACTCTGACCTCACAGCTCTGACCTCACAGCACTGACCTCACAGCACTGACCTCACAGCACTGACCTCACAACGCTGATTTCACAGCACTGACCTCACAGCACTGACCTCACAACACTGTCCTCACAGCACTGACCTCACAGCACTGACCTCACAACACTGACCTCACAGCACTGACCTCACAGCACTGACCTCACAACACTGACCTCACAGCACTGACCTCACAGCGCTGATTTCACAGCACTGACCTCACAGCACTGTCCTCACAGCACTGACCTCACAGCACTGACCTCACAACACTGACCTCACAGCACTGACCTCACAACACTGACCTCACAGCACTGACCTCACAACTCTGACCTCAAAGCTCTGACCTCACAGCACTGACCTCACAACACTGACCTCACAGCACTGACCTCACAACACTGACCTCACAGCACTGATCTCACAACACTGACCTCACAACACTGACCTCACAGCACTGACCTCACAACACTGACCTCACAGCACTGACCTCACAGCACTGACCTCACAGCACTGACCTCACAGCACTGACCTCACAACGCTGATTTCACAGCACTGACCTCACAGCACTGACCTCACAACACTGATTGACCTCACAGCACTGACCTCACAACTCTGACCTCACAGCTCTGACCTCGCAGCACTGACCTCGCAGCACTGACCTCACAACACTGACCTCACAGCACTGATCTCACAGCACTGACCTCACAGCACTGACCTCACAGCACTGACCTCACAGCACTGACCTCACAACACTGGCCTCACAACGCTGATTTCACAGCACTGACCTCACAGCACTGACCTCGCAACACTGACCTCACAGCACTGACCTCACAGCACTGACCTCGCAACACTGACCTCACAGCACTGACCTCACAGCACTGACTTCATAATATTGCAGCGGGAGAGACTTCAGGAAAAAGCAACTTGTGATAGAAAACTGTGTGTGTGAGTCCTGCACACCTTCCCACCACCATGACCTGCCCTCTCCGCACTGAGTGGGCACACACTGACTCATGTGCCAGCCTGCCAGTAGGAGCTGCTGGTAGAGAGCTCTGCTCTGTGCTGCTGACTTGCTGTCTGCATTGTGAAATGCTCTGGCTCCACCCCAGCCATTCATTGCTGCCTTTTGCCTATAAGATCTCCAGCTACTTGGGAACACGGAGCTATTAACTTTCTGCTTGGCTGCTGCCATCCACATAACTGCCAGTAACAGGTTCCTTACTCTGTGGCTTCTTTTTGCTTCAAGATGGACAGAAGAAATTCAATTTCTTTGCTGCTGATAATCCAAGGTAAGATCATTTAATACTGATTTTCTTCATAAAGCAACTTTTCTGTAGATCTTGGTATGGACTGTAAAGTGAGTAGCAGATCTGAGTTTGTCAGGTGGAGCAGATCTGAGTTTATCAGGTGGAGCAGATCTGAGTTTGTCAGGTGTAGAGAACTGAGTTTGTCAGGTGTAGCAGATCTGAGTTTGTCAGGTGTAGCAGATCTGAGTTTGTCAGGTGTAGAGATCTGAGTTTGTCAGGTGGAGCAGATCTGAATTTGTCAGGTGTAGAGATCTGAGTTTGTCAGGTGGAGCAGATCTGAGTTTATCAGGTGTAGCAGATCTGAGTTTGTCAGGTGTAGCAGATCTGAGTTTGTCAGGTGTAGAGATCTGAGTTTGTCAGGTGGAGCAGATCTGAATTTGTCAGGTGTAGAGATCTGAGTTTGTCAGGTGGAGCAGATCTGACTTTGTCAGGTGTAGCAGATCTGAGTTTATCAGGTGTAGCAGGTCTGAGTTTGTCAGGTGGAGCAGATCTGAGTTTATCACGTGGAGCAGATCTGAGTTTGTCAGGTGTAGCAGATCTGAGTTTATCAGGTGGAGCAGATCTGAGTTTGTCAGGTGTAGCAGATCTGAGTTTATCAGGTGGAGCAGATCTGAGTTTGTCAGGTGTAGCAGATCTGAGTTTATCAGGCGGAGCAGATCTGAATTTGTCAGATGTAGCAGCTCTGAGTTTTTGTCAGACAGCAGATCTGAGTTTGTCAGACGTGGGAGAAGCAGATCTGAGATTGCCAGGTGTAGCAGATCTGAATTTGTCAGACGAAGGAGATCTGTGTTTGTCAGGTGTAGCAGATCTGAGTTTGTCAGATGTAGCAGATCTGAGTTTTTGTCAGACATAGCAGATCTGAGTTTGGCACAACTCTTTTTATTTGCGTTTGTGGTTTTACATAGATTGTAGGTTTATCCGCTGTGCTATGTTCTCATACTTCATTTTCAAGGTATAGACTGGACAGTAGATACAGATGGTCAGTGATGGACCCCAATGACTTTAATGAGGGTAATAAGAGGCACCACCTGGGTTTTGACAGCAAGAATAGTTCTACAGACTGCATTGTTCTGGCTGCCAATAATTCAGGATGGTATGTGTATCCCAGAATAGCAGGGTTATTAAAGCCCTTATTAACACATTCAGCTCTGCTACATCTTTATCACAAAATATGATATTCTATTAGCGATTGTTTAATTCATGCCGACATTTACAACATGTAGCAGAGGCGATTTTGCCATTTTGCTACATGTTAATTTATAAAGTGAAATTAAAAAAAAGCACAAAATGTAAACATTTATTGGGATATGCCAAATGACAAACTTAGCTCTACTGCATCAACAAATTATCTGCCATTTTCTTAATTTAGAGGCACCTGAGCAGAAGCAATTCCAGGTATAATGTGAAGTCCTATGTAAAATTTTAGCAAATTGTGATGTCAACATGAGTTGTTGCAAACGACATACTCTTCTCTACTACACCTCGCCTCTGTTCATATTTGCAATATCACCACCAATAAGAATCTGAAATAAGCATTACATGTGATGGATTGTGCTGAGATGGGAGACAGCAGCCTGTAGTATTTTGCTTGCATTGTTTGAGTTTACAAATGGCGATGTAGCTGAGCTGAATTTGTCATTTAGCTGAAAGAGACTGTAGTTACATCATTATGATGCTAAACTCAGCTCTGCTACGTATTGGCAACACTGTAGTCCTTGATTTATTTTTCACATCCTTAAAACTTTCTTAACTTTCCATCTTAATGAGGTCAGTGTCTGCCTGCAGTTTAATAGGAGGTCAAGAAGGTCTTTGATCTTGAGTTTCCAGAGACACTTGTCCTGCTTGTCCATTCTTTATGAAGACCCCTATTACTAGTCCTTGTTCTCCTTCCTAAACCATCTGGTGCCCTTCAGCTAAAATGTAAATCAGATCAAAGGAGCAGTGCAGGCAATGATGACTTGTATGAGTGAAAGGAACATCTTGGCTTTCTCTTCCAAGTCATTCACAGCGCCACCCAGTGATCAGATTATCATGAAAATGATTCAAAGTTTCTGGTAAATTATCAATAATAATAATAGTTTTTATTTCTACATATTGCACAGAACTTTAACGAGGGACCAGATTCAGAGGAAAACTTTGAAAGGGCAAAATAGGAATAGTTAGATAAGTGAGGTGAAGCGATAGGCCAGTCTAAGAAAATGCGTTTTTAGGGCGTGCTTAAAACTGGGTATTGGGAATTAATTGAATTGGGTATTGGGAATTAATTGAATTGTATGGGTAATGCATTCCAGAAAAGTGGTGCAGCATGAGAGAAGTCCTGGAGTCGAAGGAGTGAGGGTTCGGATTTTTGAGGATGTTAGTCTTGCATCATTAGCGGAACATAGGGCACAGGTAGGGTGATAGACACAGATGAGAGAGGAGATGTATGATGGTGCACAACTGTGTAGCGCATTGTGGGTGAGAAAGATAAGTTTATTGTCATGATCCAGGCCGGGGTTTGTTTCTTGTTATTATCTCCCTGGTCTGGTTGTGCGGGAGTTAACCTTCTCTGCCTCGTTTTGGGTTCTGTGGGGCTATTTCAGTCTGCTGTGGCCTGCAGACCAGTGTCAGTGATAGTTCATACTCCCAGGCTAGAGCAGCTGACCCTTTGATACCCTTTTGATGTCTTTTGTACTCTGCTCGTGTACTCTGATCCCGTGACTTCCCTTCCCTGCCACCCCACTTGCCTTAGTGTTCGCTCCCTGTGCTAGGACCTCTTGGTTTGTGACCCGGCTTGTCTTCTGACCTGTTTGACTGTCTCACGTCTTTGTTATCTCCGCTCCCATCTGGTTCTGACTTCTGGCTTGTATTTGACTACGTGTATTGCTGTGACCTCTGGTACTTCGTTCCCTCTCGGTTTCAGACTCGGATCATCTGACCTCTCTTTCGCCACAGGTGGCGCCTGTGCTTCTGCTCTGTGGTGCTGTGCAATCTCTCTTCCCTCACCAGCACCTCCTGGTGGAGGTTGCACTGCCGCATCATTACATTTATATTGTATTCTGTAGCAGATGAACAACCAGTTCAATGACTGGAACAGCTTAGAGGCCCCGGTGTAATGTTTGGACAGGAATATGATCCTGACTGCTGCAATAAGGATGGATTGAAGAAGGGAGAGTTGAGAAAGAAGGAGACCAATTAGTAGACAGTTGCAGTATGAGCTTCTGTGTTTTTTTGCCAGTTTTTGACACATTGGTGAACAATCTGTTGGAATGCTTGTGCAGTATTTATTATCTATCGGAATTTACCCATCGCTCATTATGCTGTAAAAGTGGACCGAAATGTGAGCAGTTTGGCAAGTGATTATCACTGTATACAGCGTAGTGGTGGTTCTAGAATTTTAGACGCTTTTTGCAACTCATTGGGTAAAGAATGACCTAGATGAAAAACGTGTGGTTTATTGGAAAATGAGTGGCTATCGGGGAGGGGTATGGTCTTAATTGTGCCAGCATTTTAGTCTAATTCTAAGCTGTATACATTTAAGACAAAAGCCTTTATTGATCAAGGGTTTGAATGTCCGAGTACGACGCGCCAATTCAGAGACGTATCTTTCTTTATTAATTTGGCGCATCTTGCAACTGCCATGTGCCTCCACTAATAAGGGTGCTCTGGTGAAACACACGTCAGTCATATTTGGTGCCACTTTTATGATGTACAATTTGATGATTTTTTTTTGGGTCCGCTTGAATGCGCCCAATGCTAGCCAGAGGCGCCCACTTTTCTAGTAGTTGGAGGAAATGGACAAAACTGGTGTGCAAATGATGACAATTTTTAGAGCACCTTTGCATTTCACAAAAATTTTGCAACATTTCAAGCACTTTTGTGCCAGAAAAATGACAAAAATTGCTTTATGAATAAGAGCCAAAGTATTATTAAAATCTTCCCCTGTGTATTATAACTGTGACTTGTGTTAAAGTGGTTGTCCACTGCTAGGCCAAGCTCATCTCGATCTGAATGTTTGCCTCTGTGAAAATAAAAACACTTAGGCCGGGATCACACACAGGTTAAAACCAAGCTCTGGCGCCAGCACTCTGGAGCGGAGCGTGCAGCCGCACAGCAATACATGGAGCTGCACGCTCCGCTCCGGAGTGCCGGTGCCAGAGTTTGGTTTTAACCTGCGAGATTCGGCCGTATCTCGCTGTTGTGTGACTCCGGCCTTACATTCACCTCTCATTCTGGCGCCGTTCCAGCGGTTTCGGCACTCGCGTTCCCGCGGCTTACATGCGGTTGTTATGACATGTGAGCCCTGTGCCCAATCAGCGTTGGCGCAGGGCTCACATGTCAGGAACGCAAGTGCCGACACTGCTGGAACGGTGCCAGAACGAGAGGTCAATACAAGCGTTTTTATTTTCACGGAGGCAAACATTCAGATCGAGATGGAGTTGTCCTAGTAGCTGACAACTACTTTAAGCCTCTTTTGCTGGGAAAAATCCATGAGATTTAATGACCTATGGTGGTTGCACAAATGCTGTACTGATTCAGTGGGGGTGACTGCAGTGGATATCTCAATCTATATGACAGCACACTACTCCATTGGTTGGCATTCATATCACAGGGTCTGGGCCTGAACATTTCCAAGGCTGACAACATCAAAAAAAGTAACGCGCATCAATGGAAAATAATACTTTTTCAAGCCCGCACACTGCATCCATTGCATGTACCTTACAGTCGGCCTTCAGCTTGATTTCGAGCCATTGCGACTTAATGGATGAAAGATCTGTAAGAAGATCTTGTGCAAGCCAGGATAGGTCCACCATGGTCTTCTCCACCTTGATAGTATAAAGCCATCCGGTTGCTGGTCTCCCTCTTCGCCATGTTCCTTCCGACCATGATGTCCTTCTCCAGTGATGTCTCTCTCGGTATGATGTGTCCAGAGTAGACAAGTCGTGGCTTGGTGATCTTTGCTTCCAGTGACATATCTGACTTCATTTTTTTCCAGAATTGTTTTGTTTGTTCTTCTTGCCATCCATGGTATTGATAACATCCTTCTCCAGAACCACATTTCGAAAGCATCAAGTCTTCTTCTGTCTTGCAATTACTTTCAAATTACTACCCTACAATTACTTTACAATTACTACCCTACTGTGCCCACATGTTTTCCATATATGAAACCAAAACAAAGGAGTAGTAAAAACCACCGTGTATAAAATATACAAATATCCTCTATTATTTAACCCCTTTCTGACATCAGACGTACTATCCCATCCATGGGACCCGGGCCCCTATGCCCATGGACGGGATAGTACGTCTAGCGCGATCAGCGGCGCCCACGTGGTGAGCGCCGCTGATCGCGGCCCGATGTCAGCTGATTATCACAGCTGACACCCGGCACTATGTGTCGACCGCCCCCGACACGTTAAGCCCTTGCACACCGCGATCAAACATGATCGTGGTGTACCGGGGGTTAAAGGGAAGCATCGGCAGGGAGGGGGCTCCCTCCGTGCTTCCCTGAGCCCCCCACAGCAGCGCAATGTGCAGCGCTGCTGCGGGGGTCTCTTTCCCTACAGGTCCCCGGATCCAAGATGGTGACGGGGACCTTCGGGGGCCTGTAGGGGGAGTCTTCTTCAATGCCTGTGACAGATCGCTGATCTGTCACAGTGATCTGTGATGTGACAGATCAGCGATCTGTCACTGGACAGTGATGTCCCACCTGGGACAACCTAATAAAGTTAAAAAAAAAGTGTAAAAATAATTTTTAAAAAATCGCTAAATAAATTTAAAAAAAAAATATTCCCTAATAAATTCATTTTTTGGAAATAAAAAAAACAAAACAATAAAAGTACACATATCTGGTATCGCCGCATCCGTAACAACCTGCCCTATAAAACTGTCCCATTAATTAACCCCTTTAGCGAACCCCTTAAAAAATAAAAATAAAAAACGAAGCAAAAAATAATGATTTATTATCATACCGCCAAACAAAAAGTGCAATAACGCGCGATCAAAAAGACGCATATAAATATCCATGGTACCGCTGAAAACGTCATCTTGTCTTGCAAAAAACGAGCTGCCACACAGCATCAGCAAAAAAATAAAAAAGTTATAGCTCGCAGAATAAAGCGATGCAAAAATAATTATTTTTTTATATAAAATTGTTTTTATTGCCTAAAAGCGCCAAAACATAAAAAATTACATAAATGAGGTATCGCTGTAACCGTACTGACCCGAAGAATAAAACTGCTTTATCAATTTTACCGCACGCGGAACGGTGTAAACGCACCCCCCCAAAAAAAATTCATGAAACGCTGGTTTTTGTTCATTCTGCGTCCCAAAAATCAGAATAAAAAGCGATCAAAAAATGTCACGTGCCTGAAAATGGTACCAATAAAAACGTCAACATGGCGTCTGATCTCAATTCCAGTCAATTCTGCGTTGAAAAAGTCAAATGGTGCTCCTTCCCTTCCAAGCTCTGTCATGCGCCCAAACAGTGTTTTTCCCCCACATATGGGGTATCAGCCTACTCAGGAGAAATTGCAAAACAACTTTTGGGGTCCAATTTCTCCTGTTACCCTTAGGAAAAATAAAAAATTGGGGGCAAAAATATAATTTTTGTGGGAAAAAAAATGATTTTTTTATTTTCACGCCCAGACGTTATAAACTTCTGTGAAGCCATTGGGGGTTCAAAGTGCTCACCACACATCTAGATAAGTTCCTTAGGGGGTCTAGTTTCCAAAATGGTGTCATTTGTGGGGGGTTTCCAGTGTTTAGGTACATCAGGGGCTCTCCAAAGGCAACATGACACCCGCAGACCATCATTCCATCAAAATCTGCATTCCAAAACGTCACTACTTCCCTTCCAAGCCCTGACGTGTCCCCATACAGTAGTTTTCTCCCACATATTGGGTATCAGCGTACTCAGGACAAATAGGACAACAACTTTTGGGGTCCATTTTCTCCTGGTACCCTTGGGAAAATAAAAAAAATGGGGACTAAATGATCATGTTTGTGGAAAAAATACAATTTTTTTATTTTCACGCCCGGGCATTATAAACTTCTGTGAAGCACTGGGGGAGCTCAAAGTGCTCACCACACATCTAGATAAGTTCCTTAGGGGGTCTAGTTTCCAAAATGGGGTCACTTGTGCGGGGATTCAACTGTTTAGGTACATCAGGAGCTTTCCAAACGCGACATGGTGTCCGATCTCAATTCCAGCCAAAAAAGTCAAATGGCGCTGCTTCACTTCCGAGCTCTGCCATGCGCCCAAATAGTGGTTTACCCCCACATATGGGGTATCAGCGTACTCAGGACAAATTGCACAATAACTTTTAGGGTCCTGTTACCCTTGGGAAAGTAAGAATTGAGGGTGAAAATATCATTTTTGTGGAAAAAATATGATTTTATAATTGTACGGCTGTACGTTATAAACTTCTGTGAAGCCCTTGTGGGTTCAAAGTTCTCACCAAACATCTAGATAAGTTCCTTGGGGGGTCTAGTTTCCAAAATGGTGTCATTAGTGGGGGGGTTTCCACTGTTTTGGTACATCAGGGGCTTTCCAAACGTGACATGATGTCCGATCTCAATTCCAGCCAAAAAAGTCAAATGGCGCTGCTTCCCTTCCAAGCTCTACTATGCACCCAAATAGTGGTTTACCCCCACATGTGGGGTATCAGCGTACTCAGGACAAATTTCACAATAACTTTTAGGGTCCTGTTACCCTTGGGAAAATAAAAATTGGGGGTGAAAAGATCATTTTTTGTGGAAAAAATGTGATTTTTTAAATGTACCGCTGTACGTTATAAACTTCTGTGAAGCCCTTGTGGGTTCTCTAGATAAGTTCCTTGGGGGGTCTAGTTTCCAAAATGGGGTCACTTGTGGGGGGTTACCACTGTTTAGGTACATCAGGGGCTCTCCAAACGTGACATGGCGTCCGATCAGAATTCCAGCCAATTTTGCATTGAAAAAGTCAAACTCTGCCATGCGCCGAAACAGTGGTTCCCCCCCACATATCAGGTATCAGCGTACTCAGTACAAATTGCACAATACCTTTTGCAGTCCAATTTCTCCTGTTACCCTTGGTAAAATAAAAAAAATTGAACCTGAATTATTTTTTTTGTGAAAAAAAGTTAAATGTTCATTTTTTTTTAAATATTCAAAAAATTCCTGTGAAGCACCTGAAGGGTTAATAAACTTCTTGTATGTGGTTTTGAGCACTGTGAGGGGTGCAATTTTTAGAATGGTGTCACTTTTGGGTATTTTCTATCATATAGACCCCTTAAAGTGGCTTCAAATATGATGTGGGCCGTAAAAATAAAATGGTGTTGTAAAAATGAGAAATCGCTGGTCAACTTTTAACCCTTATAACTTCCTAACAAAAAAAAATGTTGGTTCCAAAATTGTGCTGATGTAAAGTAAACATGTGGGAAATGTTACTTATTAAGTTTTTTGTGTGCCGTATCTCTGTGATTTAAGGGCATAAAAATTCAAAGTTGGAAAATTGCGAAATTTTCAAAATTTTCGCCAAATTTCCATTTTTTTCACAAATAAACGTAAGTTATATGAATGAAATTTTAACACTAACATGAAGCTCAATATGTCACGAGAAAACAATGTCAGAATCACCGGGATCCATGGAAGCGTTTCAGAGTTATTACTACAGTGGTCAGATTTGTAAAAATTGGCCCTGGAGTTAAAGTGCAAACCACCCTTGGGGGTGAAGTTGTTAATATCACAACCCGAATTTATTGCAAAATCATGGCAATATTACATACAAAAATGCATAAAAGAAAGAAAGGAGGGAAACTACCGGTAAAAAAATGAGGAGGGAATGCTGATCAGGGCATAAGATTTAGGGCAAAGAAAGTATGGGTGTGCAACCACATTATATTAGTTAAAGGGCATACATTGAAATATCCAAGTAGTAATCATCCCTAGTTTGCTCATCCAAAGAATGATATCATAGTGATTAAATGCTTACCCATGATGAAACCAGACCTGCAAAGACCTCCCCACGGTCCCTGACGCGCATTTCGCGTGCTCGCTTTATCAACGGGGGATGGTTTTCCATATAGTATTGTCATTCAATACCCAACTGAATCTGCCATTCAGTGACCAAATAAAGCTGCCTTATAGTATTAATCCCACTCAGCATAAATTAGAACCTGCCTGCGCGATTGTAGTCAGTATATTTTACTCTGAAACGTGTCGGCGTTTCACATCATCTGACAAGCTGACCATTGCCGTCTCCATCCAACCTCTTCCTACCCATCCCCAGCTGTCTGACAGGTCAGTCTCTAATTCATGTTGTCGATGGTTTTGGCATCATGAATCTAATGACAGGTTCCATGCAGCACAGTGGCTATAGAAAGCCAGCGATGCAATATTCTTAATGAAAATTAACAGCAAAAATTGCTTTCTAGCCTAAAACACTTGCATTGAAATAATAAAAAAAATTATTCACAAAGCAGGAAAACTCCCTAATCTAGGGTATTTAACAAATTATAGGGGTTGTCAAGGTTTAGGCTCTATGTGACTGCAGACTCCTGAAACGTGACAGTGCTCGGAGCGCAGGCTGTCATGACTCTCTGGTATTGACTGTGAAAGCAATGTGATTTGCATATGTGCAGTCATGTGCCGACTAGACACATTTAATGGCTTCTCTCAATTCACATAAGACTAGTCGGCATGTGACCGCATGTATGCCATATCGGGGAAAATGTGTCTCCAGGGCTATAAGGTAAAAACCTTAAAATTCACACCTCAGCTGCTGCTGAACCTCTTTAGTGTAAGAGAATCTTTGTTTTTCTATGATTAAGACATAACTATCTGAATAGAACTCTACCAGGTTTAGAGGACACATGGACTTCTGTATATTTACTAATGGCGAATATTAGTCGAGGTTCTCTGTAACAAAGTTTGCATTTATTTGGGTGCATGAGGAGCGGGCTGGAGTCTGACAGCTGTGCATATGTCAAAGCCACGGACAATGTTGTTTTATTGTCCCTCTAGAAAACCCATTTGATCACAGTTTCCCATTCAAAGGCATCGAACGTCAACACAGCTGGTGACCCCACGGCGGAGGGGTAGCAGAGCCTCCACATCTAGGATTCAGGCTGTAAGTTGGCGTCATCCATAGTCTCATATTTCTCCCTAGTAAATATTCAAGATGTGCCGTAACATGAATCTAACTACCAGGTTAGCAGGCATTACAGCTGCTATGGGGCTCAGCAACTCCATGGCCCATGTTCTCTCAGATATCAATGAATTCTGCCAGTCCAAAGTGACCATATACACTAAGCACAAAGCTTTATAGGGGATATGGCCCTTACACAATCCCATCTTTACTGATCTAATCACTGCCGGTGTTCTGCAATCAAATCAGCATCAAATATGCTAATTAAGGCGCTTGGTGCACCGTGAGTGTGGCCAGTTGGCTCATGCACCTTTCCGTCTATTGTTTCTGCATGCTCCGCCTCCCTCACTGGTGATTGACAGCGCTGACATGCCTGAGCTTTCTCAGCAATCACCAGTGGGGGAATCCAGATTGTACTCAACCTCCACAGATTCAGTTTTCCACCATTGCTTTGGTCTCCATATTTTGGCTACAGTGCACATCACCGCTGCAGCCAATCTCTGAGCTCAATGTTCCTTACAGTCTTCATCAGTAAAGGCTCGGGCTTTGTTATTTGGCTTTATTATTTCACATGCGTGCAAGTGAAAAACCTTTTTAAGAGGTGCATGTAGCTTAATAAAGAAGATGAATTGCTTGCAGAAATACAAATCTATGCCATCCATAGACTAGAATAAGACTTACACTAGAATTTACCCCAATAAATGTTTTGAGCCTCTCGAGGCCGCACCCATTACTCATAAGCTCCACCTATCTTTTAGAGTGGTCCCGCGAGTGGTGGTAAAAGTTAATAGAGTCACAAAATATGACCTACATATTTTTTACTTTTTTATTCCTTAAAACTGGTGTACCCACATTGATAAATCGTCCCCATTACGCTTTTCCTTTGACATCACTATGCAAATTATTTAGGTCCTATTACATCATTCTGTAAGTTATGTCTATACTGAGATATCACTGTGTATTATCTCAGTACTGTGATATCACTTTGTCTTATTTCTGTACTAAGACATCAGTGTGTACATTATCACTGGACTATGACATCACTGTGTATAATATCACTGTAGTGTGACATCACTGTGTATAATATCACTGTAGTGTGACATCACTCTGTATAATATCACTGTAGTGTGACATCACTCTGTATAATATCACTGTACTGTGACATCACTGTGTATAATATCACAGTCACTGTACTGTGACATCACTCTGTATAATATCACTGTACTGTGACATCACTCTGTACAATATCACTGTAGTGTGACATCAGTCTGTATAATATCACTGTACTGTGACATCACTCTGTATAATATCACTGTACTGTGATATCACTGTGTATAATATTACAGTCACTGTACTGTGACATCACTCTGTATAATATCACTGTAGTGTGACATCACTCTGTATAATATCACTGTAGTGTGTGACATCACTCTGTATAATATCACTGTAGTGTGACATCAGTCTGTATAATATCACTGTAGTGTGACATCACTCTGTATAATATCACTGTAGTGTGACATCAGTCTGTATAATATCACTGTAGTGTGACATCACTCTGTATAAGATCACTGTAGTGTGACATCAGTCTGTATAATATCACTGTAGTGTGACATCAGTCTGTATAATATCACTGTACTGTGACATCACTGTGTGTAATATCATGGTACTGTGGCATCACTGTGTGTAATATTACAGTACTGTGACATCAGTCTGTATAATATCACTGTAGTGTGACATCAGTCTGTATAATATCACTGTACTGTGACATCACTGTGTGTAATATCACGGTACTGTGGCATCACTGTGTATAATATCACGGTACTGTGGCATCACTGTGTGTAATATTACTGTACTGTGACATCACTCTGTATAATATCACTGTACTGTGACATCACTGTGTATAATATCACTGTATTGTGACATCACTCTATAATATCACTGTAGTGTGACATCACTCTGTATAATATCATTGTACTGTGGCATCACTGTGTGTAATATCACTGTACTGTGACATCACTCTGTATAATATCACTGTACTGTGACATCACTCTGTATAATATCACTGTACTGTGACATCACTCTGTATAATATCACTGTAGTGTGACATCACTCTGTATAATATCTCTGTACTGTGACATCACTCTGTATAATATCACTGTACTGTGACATGACTCTGTATAATATCACTGTGCTGTGACATCACTCTGTATAATATCACTGTAGTGTGACATCACTCTGTAGCATATCACTGTAGTGTGACATCACTGTGTATAATATAATTGTATTGTGACATCACTCTGTATAATATCACTGTACTGTGACATCACTCTGTATAATATCACTGTAGTGTGACATCACTATGTGTAATATCACTGTAGTGTGACATCACTCTGTATAATATCTCTGTACTGTGACATCATTCTGTATAATGTATTGAGAGATCACTCTGTAGCATATCACTGTAGTGTGTCATCACTGTGTATAATATAATTGTATTGTGACATCACTCTATATAATATCACTGTGTATTATACTGTAGCTGTACTAGGACATTAGTGTATACATTATCCCTGTACTGTGACATCACTGCGTATTATACCTGTACTAGGACATCAGTGTGTATATTATCCCTGTACTGTGACATCTCAGTGTGTATTATCCCTGTGCTGAAGCTCACTGTGCACATTATCCCTGAACTGTGACATCACTGAGCGTTATCTCTCTAATATGACTTTGCCATGCACATTATTTATGTAGTGCAACATCACTGTGTGCATTATCCCTGTACTGTGACATTACTGTATATATTATCACTGTACCGTGATATCACAGCTGAATTTTTGTTGTTATGCACAAATACAGTAGGTAAAAACCTAATGTGGCGTGGGGCTGTAGCTGTGGGCGAGTTACTCATCTCTTACACCCCAGCACGTTACGTAAAATTGGGTGTCCTGGCTGGGTGTGTGGACTTGTGCTGTTGGGTCGCTACGCCCTTGCAGACAGCAGGTAACTGATGACGTTGACTGGCCAGCACCAGATGTTTGCCAGTACAATGAGGGAGAAAACCAGTCAAAAAGAAACCTTTTACTCAACGATAACCTGGGAAGGGTTAAATACAGTAGATCGCGGGTACATAACTTGATGAACATTTCCTTCACAATACGGATCATTTGTCACACGCAGTAAACTCTGTAGCAGCACCCTGTCCCATTGCTATGTGCCATTTATGATATTACAACTGATTCTTCTCATGTGGCACCTTAGGCGTCAGGACCCTCTGCCCTCCATGTAGCTGCCACCATGGCTTCCAGTTGTAGTGCGAGTCTATATACATTTACTATCTCCGCGGTGTTCAGCATCTTTAGTAAGATATGACTCAGAAAATAATTTTGGCAAAAAATGTTCAAGGCAAGAATGTGCAATGTGCATGTAACTGGAAAAGCTGCACCTCAAAGCGATCCGGGGGAGAACCATGGCAAATCAGGCCATGGCAATCGTTCAACTGGACCCACCTGACGAGGTCAGCTGCTTCCTGCTCACACAAAATGATGGCATTAGGAAGGCATGATGATAATGTTGATGCCTTCAAGGTTCCAAAATAAAAGTTTTTTCACTAGTTCCATTTATGAACCAAATGTCTAAAAATCCATCACTTATTCCTTATAACTGAGGACCAAACATCTCACATTTTTGAACCTACAGTCCAGTAGAGTAAAATACCCCAAGTTTAAGTCTCCTACTAAATTTAGCACATCTTTAGAGCTCTCCGTGCACCAGAAACAGAAATCTGCACCAGCCATGAGCTTGCGTAGACTTCAGATACGTGTTCACAGCATGGCAGTAGGCAGCACACTCTTGCTCAGTTCCGCTCACCCAGTTCAAAAAGGGCAAAATTTTGTGCATTTACCACGTTATAAGTTTTTTTGCCACTTTTGGATGGAAGAAAACTAACATGAAGGGATGATAAATCTCCCCAGAAATGTTTATAGAACATGAAATGTACAATTGGAGAGCAGCAACATGGCCGAAAAGTCTCACTTAGAACTTCCAGAAGGTACTGACTCACTGAGGAGACCAAGTATGGAGTCTTATCAGTAATGCTCCATGGATTAAAAAAACATGTAAACTAGCTCTCTTCCAGAGCGGTCGGCTTTTAACAGTATGCTTTCTCTGCATCATTTCAGAATAAAACATACAGGGCAGCAAGAACGCAGCCATTGTCTGATTCATGCTACCTGAGGTTCTGGCAGCGTGAATCCACTGTCAGATTCCATGGGAAAGGACTATCCCAAATTTGGTGAAATTGGCATGATGGTATCCCCAAAAATATATTTGCATACATAAAGAATGACATCCACACGCAGTTTTTGAATATTGGAGGAGCTCCTCTGATTTTCCAGACTGGTCACAGCACAGATGTGTCTGATCATGGGTAACGTAGCTGCAGCATATGAATTAGCCATCCTTCGGGCCCAGGTCCACAAATCAACCAATGAGGACTGGATATACCAGTGGGGTACCACTTCTTGCTTATGCAATGCTTTCATTCTACTGACTGTTATTAATTGCCCTATCTTTTCCACTCCATATTATTACCCATAGGGGCAGTGCATCAGTATCACATGCAGCTGCAATAAAGATATTCAACTTTTACCAATAATTGAAATGTGACAATCATGCTTGTAAATGGAAAATATACTCAGACGGGTTATGACTCCCCTTCCGCCACTCTATGGTCTGTGGTCCACCCTGAGGAATTATCGGACTGATAAAGATATTTATATTTTCCCTGAACTTCTGTATATGTTGTGTAGTGTGTATATTGACATACTGGCCTACTGCTGGCTTCTCCGGTATCCAGCGCTATTTCATTCAATTTCAGGGTGACGTCACCGCTCTTAAGACTTTCTGAATCATACTGCGCTCTGTGTGTCAGCCAAAAGTCTCTTTTACAATATAAGTCTATGGACCTGCGGTCTGACATTCTATAGACCTACATGGTAATAGTACTCACTTCCAGATCACGTGGAGCATAGTGTGGTCTGCAGAGTGTGAAGAATGGTGATGTTGCTCCAGAATAGCACTGGATACTGGAGAAGGCAGTATCCAATGCCATTAACCGGCAGATTTACCCCATATCTGCAGGTTAATAGCGTTTTTCCTGGTGACCGGTTCCCTTTAACGCGTGCCGATACCCTAAAACATACACATTACACTATACTAATACTTGCACAGAGTTAAGGGAAGCAATGTAATGGCAGGACTTCCTTAGCTATGTTTTTCAATATTGAATTTCACTTGAACTCATTTTCTTTCCCGCATAAGTTACACAGGGAGGACCTGCCGCTAACAGCAGCGATCAGAATTAGCTATGATCTCTGCTGTTTAGCCAGGGAGCCTGTCATATTCCCTAACATTGTTAACTTTTAGATATGAGATTAGCGTGCAGGTTAATAGTGTTAGGGCTGAGCCAGATGGCCCCTTATATTTTATTGCATGCCCAGGGCCACGGACCGGGTCACTGCTGCCGTGACATCCCCTGAAGAACTGACCAACCCAGACCGAGTACCCCCAGCTCTAGCGGGTGTTGCAATCTTGGCATCGCGAACAGGATGTGCTGACTCGGAAAACCAGGTCCCGTGAGCCCATCGTGGGCCGGGTTGCTGAACAGTGTGAAAGCCATACCCGCCCACTATAAAGACTTCAATGCAAAAGGACTTGTCTGTCGGCCAGAGGGATCCACCTCCTGGTGTGGCCAACACGAGAAGAGAGAGGAACCGACCATGAAAGGGAGAGGTCGGAAGGAGCACTCGAGTGTGCGACAAGGTGTGCTGCGGGAGAGGCGACAAGGAACATGGTGAGCACCATGACGAACAGTGGGCGGAGAGCTCCGGAGCATGGGGTGGAAGCGGTGGGTTCCCCCAGCTGACCGGATGAAGACCGAGACCAGCTACCCGCAGCAGACCCGGAATTTCTTAAAGCCGAGATGGAGGAGCTAAGCTGCCAGCTCCTAAAGACATATATCACAGCAATGTTGAAATGGAGGGAGGCCCTGCTGTAAAAGGTGTCCGAACGGTGGGCGACCTTGCGACCAGCTTCCTCAAACTCAGAAGAGGAGTCCGGCACCAGAGAGGCAAAAGATACAAGTATCGACATTGCCCCGGTGGCCGAGGAAACCCTGGTTGGGCCCTTAAAACCCCCGACAGCCCTAAAACCTGGCCATGGGACTGGATGGCAGACACCGGGGACAGACTGGCGGTTCCACTTACTCTTAGACCTGTGACGGGGACAAGGGAGCATCCTCTACGTCTGGAGGAAAGAAGGTTTAAGCATACTCACAGACGCGGATTCTTTACTGTAAGAGCAGTGAGACTATGGAACTCTCTGCCATATGATGTTGTAATGAGTGATTCACTACTAAAATTTAAAAAGGGACCTGATGCCTTTCTTGAAAAGTATAATATTACAGGGTATATACACTAGTTTCATTAATATTGCGGTGATCCAGGGAGCTAATCTGATTGCCGTATGTGGAGTCAGGAAGGAATTTTTTTCCCCAATGTGTAGCTTACTGTTTGCCACATGGGGTTTTTTTTGCCTTCCTCTGGATCAACATGTTAGGGCAAGTAAGGATAGGATATGGGTTGAACTAGATGGGCTTAAAGTCTTCCTTCAACCTTAATAACTATGTTACTATGTTACTACAGCCTGAACCCATGCCCCGGGAGGTGCACAGTGAAAGGCTGGTTTTTCGTTGGGAACACCCGGGGACAGAACTGATGGGGTTCCCTGGGGATGCGCAAGCGGGAGAAGCCTGGGTAGAGACCCTCATGCTGTAATGTCTGTATATTCTCTTGTGCCCTCCCCCTCCCCGTGGTCAGGAGCTGTGGTCCGTTCAGACCCAGGGCTGCCTCTAGGAATTTCGGGGCCCCATACTGGCAGCATTTTAGGGGCCCCATTTAGACTCCGCCCAGACTCCACCCCAGCCCCGCCTCCACCCCTCAAACTGTCCACAGTCCCACCGAGAGGGCTCTTGGAAAAACTCCACTTCTCACCAATCACACATTAACAGTTTTGGCCAAAAGATTTTCTAAGCCTCCATCACAACACTGTAGACACTTTTGGCCGAGCACTACTCTACGCTAACCTATTAAATATTTGTTAAAATATGCAATACAATTTAGGTATATTTTTATTTATTTTTCAACTTTTAAAATGACCAATAATATCACATACAAGGGACAAATACCACCGCACCATGTCCAGACCACATAGTGACCTATGATACCACACACAAGGAACAAATACCGCCACACCATGACCAGACCACATATTACTACCACAGTGACCGAATAATATCACATACAAGGAACAAATACCACCGCACCATGACCAGACCACATATTACCACCACAAAGTGACCAAATAATAGCACATACAAGGGACAAATACCGCAACACCATGTCCAGACCACATATTAAAACCACATAGTGACTAAATACTACAATACTGATCAGTAAGAAAAAAAACGATACTATCACCATAAGTGCCATTATACACAGGGGATCTGTATTTAGTATGCAAGGTCTGTGTACAGGTAATACAGTGATCAATGACATTACATACAGGACCTGTGTATATAGTATACAGTGTATAGTGTCTGTGTATAGGTAACACACTAAAGGGGGTTTTACACTAAGCGATATCGCTAGCAATATCGCTATAACGTCACCGGTTTTGTGACGTTATAGCGATATTGCTAGCGATATCGCTATGTGTGATACTTACCAACGACCGGCTCCCCCGCTGTCCATCGCTGATCGCGCGAGATTGGGCGGCTCCATTTCTCGTCATCAGCTTCCTGCTGGGCTTCCTGCTGGCGCCGACGAGCGACGCGTGGAGGCGGGCGGGAGGACGTCAGGATCGCTGTGTGTGAAAGGTGAGTATCGTCCGCTGCGTCGCTGCTGAATCGCTGTGAGGTCTTTCTGTGTGAAAGCTCACTAGCGATCATTTAGCGATGCACCAGCGATCCTGACCGGGTCGGATCGCTCGTCGGATCGCTGGTGCATTGCTAAATGTAAAAGGGCCTTAACTCTCCAGTGATATCTCTAGGTGACGTCCTTCATCCTTGCTTTTCATCTTTCATCCAGCACAGATCACCATCACGTCTTCTAGCCAGGGCTCGTCTCTGCAGGAAATAACACAGTTATCTAGAACTCCGTTAGCAGAACACATTATTACAGCCAGGGACCTACTAAAAGGCCCCCGTCACTGCCATCTTGGTGCTCCTGTGTACTTTGGTAGACAGTGCAGTATATAGTATGAACAATCAAATAATTGCAGGTTTAGGTCCACTAAGGAGACAAAAAAAATAAATGGAAACTTAATGATAAAAAAATGTTTTTAAACATATTTAAAATAAGTTTGAATCCCCTCCATTTATCTTATACTGTACAAAACAAGGAATATAAAAAGAAGGTTATATCTAGTATTGCCGTATCCATAAAAAGTCAGATCTACAGGAATAGCAGGTAAAAACTATAAGGAAAAAAATGCTACAATTGCTATTTTCCTATCACTGCCCCTCCACAAAAATGCAACAAAATCTTTGAACAGTTTTTCTGTAAATTTTATGGTAAAATGAATAATGTGACGCAAAATCACAACTCGTCCCGCAAAAAAAAAAATAAACAAGCCCTCATATGGCAATGTCTTCCAACTTGTGGATCTTGGAAGAAGAGAAGGAAAAAGCTAAACAGTAAAAACGAAAATTGGCAGCATCATTAAAGGGTTAAGCCAAATAATAATAAAGATATATGTTATGAGGATGAAGTGTGCACATAGCTGAACGTGTGCTGACAAAGCCTCGCCCCGGTGGATACCTGCCCGTAAGGGAAGGAGGGAAACGTGAGGTATCCAGCCGGGCGCTCATTGGCTCGTCATGGCGCGGCGTAGATGTCCGTGCTTGTCCTCGTCTCTAGGGAAGTGATTACACAGGAATGTGTGGCTGCAGGGTGCGAGGTTAAATGGGGAAATTTCTATCAACCATTTGGCTTTGTTGCTGTGTCATATTTTTGGATCAGTGCAATAAGCCGCCCGCCATGTTTCTCTGTGTCTGCTAATCCTGCCTTTATTCTCCTGAATGGCTGTCTATAAAAGGAGCCATTCAGTCTGTGGCCATCACTAGTACATAAATGCCTGGATACATGACCCCTGCATGCAAACCGTCCATTCACAGTCGTACAGTGAGGATTTCACTACGGACTAGTAACAGTTATAGAAAGGCAGAATGATATAGGTCACACATGGATATCAACAAATAAACCGGACGCCGGACGATTACCAAGTGCTTGCCATCTTACAGAAGACCTGCCACTCCATGCTGGAACTATGCAATGCTTGCTGCCTGGTGTAAATGCCACTGAGCTCCTGAATGTGGCATTTTTATTAGTGATGAGCGAGTATACTCGTTGCTCGGGTGTTCTGCGAGTATTTTGGCGTGCTCGGAGATTTAGTTTTGTCGTCTCAGCTGCATGATTTGCGACTGCTAGACAGCTTGAATACATGTGAGGAATGCCTGTTTGTTAGGGAATCCCCACATGTATTCAGCCTGTCTACAAGTCGCAAATCATGCAGCTGAGACGACAAAATCTAAATCTCCGAGCACACCAAAATACTCGGAGATCACCCGAGCAACGAGTATACTCGCTCATCACTAATTACTCTTATTTATAGGCATGGCCCCTTGTTCCCTGAAAAGAATGCAAATCTTTTTAGTCAACTAGGTGTGGCCCCCAAAACTTCTTGAGGGACACAGCCACCCACATACAGTATGGGGGATGCCACATATAGTACTACCTCCTCACACTGTGTGATGGCTCCCACAGCCCCCATTACAGTATGATTCCACTACAGTTCCCCACACAGTATGATCCCTGCACAGCCTTCCACACACAGTATGCTGCCTCAACAACACCCCAAACACAGTATGATGTCCCTCTCAGCTCACCAAACAGTATGATGCCTCCGCAGGCTTCCACACACAGTATGATGACCCCGTAATACCCCAAATACAGTATGATTACCCCCACACACAGTGTGAGGTGTCCCACAGCTCTCTCTTACACAATATGTTGGCCGCAACAGCCTCTTGCACAACTCCCACAGCCATCCACAGTTTTATGTCCCCACAGTCCCCCACACAGTATGATGGCCTTCACAACCCCCACACAGTATGATGGCCCTCACAACCTCCACACAACATGATGGCCCCCACAGTCCCACACACACTATGATGGCCCTAACAGTCCCCTACACAGTATGATGGCCCTAACAGTCCCCTACACAGTGTGATTGCCCTCACATCCCCCACACAATATGATGGCCCCCACAGTCCCACACACACTATGATGGCCCTAACAGTCCCCTACACAGTGTGATGGCCCTCACATCCCCCACAGTCCCCCACACAGTATGATGGCCCTCACAACCTCAACACAACATGATGGCCCCCACAGTCCCACTCACACTATGATGGCCCTAACAGTCCCCTACACAGTGTGATGGCCCTCACATCCCCCACAGTCCCCCACACAGTATGATGGCCCTCACAACCCCCACACAGTATGATGGCCCTCACAACCTCAACACAACATGATGGCCCCCACAGTCCCACTCACACTATGATGGCCCTAAAAGTCCACTACACAGTATGATGGCCCTAACAGTCCCCTACACAGTGTGATGGCCCTCACAACCTCAACACAACATGATGGCCCCCACAGTCCCACTCACACTATGAAGGCCCTAAAAGTCCACTACACAGTATGATGGCCCTAACAGTCCCCTACACAGTGTGATGGCCCTCACATCCCCCACAGTCTCCCACACAGTATGATGGCCTCCACAATCTCCTTCACTTTTTGATGTTATCCACCCACAGCTTCCCATTTATGATGTTACCACAGTTCCCCACATAATATGATAATGACATACAGTTCCCTCCACACAGCATTATACCACCACGTACATTTTCACACTCATTAATATTAGCGATGAAATGTAGAAGTAAATGCAATCTATTACATTCAAGTAGGGATTTGGCTAATGACTGCAATGTAAAGGAAAATAAACTGCAGATCAGATACACCCTTGAAGAGATGAGAGAGATGAGCGACATTGATTGCAGAGGCTAGGTGTGTATGGTTTCATGAAGTTGGTAAATTTCTTGCTGAGAGGCTGGTGTGGACAAAAGGTAAGTTGAACTGAGCTTGTAAATAATGCTGGATGTCCATTGAAAGTCAGGAGTAGCAGAGAAGGAGATAGACACCTGGTTGGAGCTCACCCAAGTGAATTAGATGAAATCTTTTGAGGAACTTGAGGCAAATGTGGACAATTATACTTATTACCCAAGCATCTGACCTCCACCAGAGCCAGCCTTAAAAAGCCTATGGTGATAATGTTACAGAAGTTCACCAGGATAACTGAGAAACCAATTGAGGACTATTGTAAAAGGAGGTGGCCAGAGAAGGGAGCCGGGCCCGGCGATAGTTCCAGAGACCGGTGAAACCTTCCTTCCAAAAGGGAGGTTCCTTCTCTTAAAATATTCCGAGATGCAATACTGTATTGCCAGTGATCAGCAGTCTTTGGAACCCCAGCTTTTGTAAAACTACAACTCCCAACATTCAACATTTAATGACGCCGCCTGATAAGGCATATTAAGGATGTAGTATCACCACTACTGGAATGATGCATGCTGCTGATCCCTATGTATATCATTCTGCTTGCATTATCAAATATACGGTACCTAATTTCAGCACAGAGTCTAATATATAAAGCTCAATGTGGGTGTGTATGTATGTATCTGTGTATGTCCGGGATTGGCATCCGCACCATCGCAACTACAGCCACAAAATTTGGCACAGTCACACGTCTGGACCCCGAGAGCGTCATAGGCTATGTTATGAGGTGAAATTTTAACCCTGCGCGTTCCAATTCACCAAACAATTTTGCCCCTAGGTACATAATGGGGGAAAAGTGTATGCATATATGTATGTGTGAGGGATGTGGAAAACCACAGAGAAAATGCGACTATAGATCCATAGTATTAAAGTATTAAACATCTTTATTAGACAAAGGACAAAAGAGGACAACTGGAGGACATGTGCAAGTAGCAACCAAAGTGCAAATAGTGCAAAGTGCAAATCAAGCAGTTTAGCCCCAGTCAAACCCAATTCCAGAATAAACCATTACTTATAATCATAATTTATAGAAGATAAGGAGGTAAATAGAGCGCCTAAAAGGACCTATCAATAAGAGGTAAGAGAGGCTGTTCATAAGGAAACACAGGGAAAATTCAGGCATGCCCCCTGAGGAAGGAGCCCTAGAGCTCCGAAACGCGCGTCGGGGAGTCGAGCAGTCCGCCCGGTCATCCTGAATTAGTGAGGTAATATTACGCTGTGAAGTAACCCTTTCAGGGTTGGCTATATGTATGCCTGACAGTGTTGGGAATTTTCCCTGTGTTTCCTTATGAACAGCCTCTCTTACCTCTTATTGATAGGTCTTTTTAGGCGCTCTATTTACCTCCTTATCTTCTATAAATTATGAATATAAGTAATGGTTTATTCTGGAATTGGGTTTGACTGGGGCTAGACTGCTTGATTTGCACTTTGCACTATTTGCACTTTGGTTGCTACTTGCACATGTCCTCCAGTTGTCCTCTTTTGTCCTTTGTCTAATAAATATGTTTAATACTTTAATACTATGGATCTATAGTCGCATTTTCTCTGGTTTTCCACATCCCTCACATTGTAAGCTTTTTAGCGATTGATCCTTGATGGTCCGGTCTCTGCTGCACCTGTGTGTCAATTTATGACATACAGGATGCAATACTATACCATTGCTGTTGTGTTTTGTCATATATGTATGTGTGTATGTCTGAGATTGGCATCTGCACCGTCGCAGCTACAGCCACAAAATTTTGCACAGTCACACGTCTTGACCCCAAAAGCGTCATAGGCTATGTTGTGAGGCAAAATTTTAACCCCGCGCGTTCCAATTCACCAAACAATTTTGCCCCTAGGTACATAATGGGGAAAAAGTGTATGCATGTATGTATGTGTGTATGTCCGAGATTGGCATCTGCACCGTCGCAGCTACAGCCACAAAATTTTGCAGTCACACGTCTTGACCCCAAAAGCGTCATAGGCTATGTTGTGAGGCAAAATTTTAACCCCGCGCGTTCCAATTCACCAAACAATTTTGCCCCTATCTAGATAATGGGGAAAAAGTGAAAGGAAAAGTCTTGGAGGCAAATTGACAGCTGCCAGATGTGAATGTGGTACTAGCAGGTATGCAGGATGCAGTGACGAGACGCGAGACGGTCTTGTGCTTTTGGTAACAACTTTTATAGGTTTATAGGTACTATCCACAGGGATAGTCTAAGCAACCGAACATGATAACAGGAATTGTCCTCGCAGGGACTCAATACAAGCAAACACGGAAATATAAGAAAACGGCTACGTCCGGCAAAGCCGGTCACTATAGTGCCGCGGTATGGCCGACTACGGGTCCTTAACTAAATAGTGTCACTTAACTGGCTCGGCGTCCCGAACGTTGGTTCTTCGGCGTAGCAGCCGCTGGGCCCAGCCGCTGAAGATCTGTCGCAGACTTCGAGCGTTCCGACGCTCCAGTGAGGCAGGGGCACGACAGGCCCCGGAAGAGACCTTGGACAGATGGGCCGCAGCCCCCGGATTGGCGCAAACAGTGGTGATGAAGTGTGGCGGCTGGCAGGCCACCTGCGCAGCCAGTGACTGCAATGGAGGACCCGCGCGAGCACGGGCCCGGCCCTTGCCGCGGACTGGAGCGGGACAGTGGTGGCCGCCGACGGCACTGAACTAGCCGCGGCCACGGGTAGAAGCGGGGCGGCTGCGAGCGGCGGGGGAACAGGCCCCAACCACGGGCTGACATGAGGCGGCAACGGCTGCTAGGACCCGCTGGCAGGCCGCAGGAGCGAGGCGGCAACGTCGCGGCGCTGTCCCACTGATGTCCAGTGGGAGTGTCTCTCCTGTCTCTGGCCTCCTTCCTGGCTCCAGTGAGTCGCTCTGGCTCTCAGTTGCTCCCATGGTCTCCTGCTCCTTCTGTCCCGTTCTGCTGACTCACTGTGACTCTCATTCCCAGCCCCTTTTATACCGGCTCCTCCCCCAGCCCATCTGTCAGTCTTACCAGTCCGTCCCTGAACTCTGTCCCCCGGAAACAGTTTCCCGGAAACCTAGGTGACGGTCCCCTTGGTTTCGACCCAGACACTTGGCGGGGACCCTCTCTCCCACATGAACAAGGGGGACTGAAAGAATGAGAGCGATGGCACCAAAGAGTATATACCGTACAGTTGCTAAGGTGGGGCCCTGACATGGGATACTCACCACACACGGGGATATGAACACACACACAAAATGTGCCACACACTACCACGTGCTTCAACACATATACCACCCTCAGCACACATTTCACCACACATACACCAACCTCGCCACATAAAAGTCGAAACACAAAAGTCGCCACTCAAAACTCGCCACGCTGTCCCAGAGCTGTTTAAAAGGTGAAAAATGAGCTGTGATTGGTTGCTATCAGCAACAGTTTTCTTTGTAGACAGTTGTGGTAACTGAGGCCTATTATTATCATTTCTATGGTGTTATCGTCCTTCTGTAAAGCTGGAAATAACACAATTTATTACCGTGCCAACACAGACCACCCTCTGACAAAGACTGCAGGGGGAGCCCAGAATCACTCAGGATAGGATTAGATACACGGCTAAGCAGTCAGTATCACACAGGATAGCATTAGATACATGGCTCAGCAGGCAGTATCACACAGGATAGGATTAGATACACAGCTCAGCAGTCAGTATCACACAGGAGAGGATTAGATACATGGCTCAACAGGCAGTATCACACAGGATTGGATTAGATACACAGCTCAGCAGTCAGTATCACAGGATAGGAATAGATACACGGCTCAGCAGACAGTATCACACAGGATAGGATTAGATACACTGCTCAGCAGTCAGTATCACACAGGATAGGATTAGATGCATGGTTTTTATGTGCAATATAGTCATTATAATTTGTTATAACTAACCACAGTTGGTTACTATGCCCAGGCAACGCCAGGCTCTTCAGCTAGTACATATTAAATTCTAATCAGAAGGTTATTCCCAAAATTTTAAGCTATATCATATCCATACAATAGGGAATAGTTATTGGTCACTGGGGGTGTAATAGCTGTGACATCCCCAGTAATCCTGAGATGGGGGTTCTGCAACTTAGGGAATGAGGCCAAAAGAAACTCTTTTTGGAATGGAGAGGAGGTGCGCAAACTTGACTTTTTATGGAACTAACGAAAAAAATGGAGTATCCCATTAACATTGAGTGAAACACGTCATATATATACACCATGAATTTATTCAAGATGGGGCTCTGCCGAGCCTGGTTACTGGCTTCCCAAGACCGATCTAGTGATCGCTGGGGATCACAGGTGTCAGATAAATAGGGATCAGTAAGTTATTCCCTATTTTGTGAATACCGTCATGTTTATAGGGTTGTCCCATCTGGGACATTTGCCATTGGGCTTTATATGTCAATAATGGAGCCCCAACGCGCATTGTCTAGATTGGAGTGGTGGCATGGCATGTGTTTGTAGTTCTGAAAATTGCTGAGTGTCCCATACAAATCAATGGTGAAAGTCACAAGTGTGGCTACTTCTCCCCTGACAGCAGGGCACAAAGGGATCATGTTTTCTAAATATATGCAGGTCCCAGAGGTAGGACCCTCATCTATCAGACATTTATGGCATTTCCTTTCGATATATTATAAATGTTTGAGATGTGAATACCCCTTTAATTTCTATAAAATATATAATGGCAACATTACTATACTTTTCCATTTGATGGTATGTGATCGTGCTCTCTTTTGCATTCTATTCTAATATTCTAGTAAGTTTAGTACATGTGAGTTTCAGGTTTGCTCAGCGTCTTTGTTTCTCCTGAAATCCCCTTTCTGTTTCCACATCCTCACATGGATATAGGCAGAGGAAATGACAGCGAGACAGCAGCGTGATTAACAGAAAGTCATCATTTCTTCCTATCATTAACAGCGCAATAACGTTATTACACCAGATGATCTGGGGGCAGACACACAACGAAGAGGTGCAGTCCAGTAATGCCTCATAATGCACAATTCCACCTGTTTTGGTGGTGGACATGGCCCCCTTACCTCTTTGTACTGCTAAACACATTACACCAATGGTGCACCTTGATCTAGAGGCGGTGTGACTTGATTTGCAGGATCAAGTCACAGCCACTGGATAGGAGTGTGGGAATCCATCACCTATCTCTTGGCATCCACAGCTCTTCTTATGATTAGCTAGCCTGACAGACAGGCTGACTAATCAAAAAAAAAGAACCATGAATTCTAAAAAGTAGGAGGTGGTTCTCAGAGCTCCGTTCCAGTGGTCACAGTTCACTGACGTGGTGAATGGATCAGGTTCACGTTGATTTGCACCAAATCAAATCGCATCTCTTCCCTTTATAACTAGGAATTTAAGCACGACTAAGGCTAGGTTCACATTTGCGGTTGAGTACGCAGCGTATCATCTGCAAACGCATGCATGCAAAATGCATTTTTGCATGTGTTTGCAGACGATTGGCAAGTGCTATTTTCCCGGTGAGTTTCTGAATTTCCACAAGCCACACCCAATGGACGTGTCTTATGTAAATTCTTGCGTATGCAAACGCAAATCGTAAGCATGTGTTTGCGTACGTATGCTTTTCCATCCATAGACTGTAATGCGTTGTTTAGATGCATTCCTTCCACAAGTGTCCGCATGCGTTTGGAGGCGGCAATTTGCTGCCTACAAAATTGCAACATGTTGCATTAGCCGCACCCCGACGCACAACCCAATGCTGATGTATGCGTCAGAAACGCTGCGGACACAACCGCAAATGTGAACCCAGCCTAAGCCATGCGGTTGCTGCACCGTGGTCACTGTTCGTCCTACAATGGTGGTGTCATAGCATTTATGATGGCATTTATATGGTATATTATGGTGACAGTGTTATAGGCCAACAGGGACCACCCAAGCTGTGACACTGGAATACCAGGGGTTAAAATAGATGAGTAACAAAGATGAGCAAATCTCCCAAAATTAATTTCAGGCAGATTAGTTGATTCTGCCAGCAGATTCAATTCAGTCTGAATAGATCGCTCTGATTTAAGGTGCCCCCCTATTGCCATGAAAACACATTTATTGTGCCCTAATGTACAGTAGCTCCAGACGCCAATGCTTAAAATATGGAGGGGAGGGAAATTGGATAAAAGAAAAATCCTTATCCTATGTAGTGGTCTTTAGTTCTTCCAGTGTAGAGGGACAGGTAGTCATGGTGGGGAATGACCCACGTCTTTGACGTCAATGAATTGTGTTGCCCTCCAAACAACCACGTGGGTCTCAGCGCCAGAAGAACTGAAGGTCTGTGTGGATGACAGGGAGTTTCAGCATAAGGTGTCAGGTGAGAGGCTAGGACAGGTCAATGTACTATGTTTATTTTAACCCCTTCTCAATCCCTACACTAGATTCGTATAAATCCCAAAAATGTTAAATTCACCAGAATCTGTACTTTTGGGGAAGAAGTCATAACTAACTCAATTAATAATGGATCAATTTGCGCCTCTCTAGTAAGTAAAACGTTCCGTATTATTATTTTATTCCACTATCTGCCCTTAGATCAATTTTTTAAAAATTCCAGAAATCAGACATTTTCTAGAACCAGCGCCACTTATGTTCATGGGCTCTGTCTGGTCTTGCAGCTCTGTCTCTTTCCCAGCAATGTCGTAGACTTGTAACTAAAAGAGACTGTCCTAGGTGGACTACCCCCTTTAAGAAGTTACAGCTCAGGCGCGTTGCACAAATGGTGTTATGTACAAAGAAAAGGTCAGTAAGAAAACTAGAACATGTAGGAGTTGATACCAGGAGATTAAGGCATTTCTGATGACATGGTAGTGCTGGGAAAACAATCAGAGGAACGTCTGCGGCTTCTATCATCAGAGCAGACGTGCCGTACTGTGCTGGGTTTCGTTAATTAGTAACAGAATGTAGTTTTATTGAAAATATTTTCACTTCTGTCTTATCCCACAATGAAGAGAAATGCTCCTTTGTGTTCCAGACTGTGTCACATTAGAGGCTGATAAAATCTTCATTTGTGGCCCCTTATCAAGCGTTTTGCACTGTCCCACTGATAATAGAAGACGCATCCAAATGTACGTAAAGCCAAGTAACAAAAACGACAACACAAGCAGAGACTTGGGGCCGACTCGTTATGACTAGCGATATATGCGTCAGACTTAATGGGCCAACGTTTTGGAGTAGAATGTCTCATAATGAATTTGGCACATCGTCTCAGTGGTGTCCACCTCCTTGCACCTCACTAAAAGATTTTTGGCGTAACAAACATTATTGATGAATTTTACAGCCGGACGTTGGCCCCACCTCCATCCCGTTCTGCCCTGGCTCCTCCTCCAGCTCCACCCATTTGGCGGAGCTGTACAAAACTACAGTATCATGAATACGTCAAAATGTTTCGACTTTTTAAAGCATTTTACAACCTTATTTATTTTCTGCTGTAAACACTTTGATGAATCGGGCCTTAGTGCTTCTAGAAGCTTACCAGGTTACTGTGTCCATTCTTACATGCACATGTTAAGACTAGAGATGAGCAAACCTGAACTAAAAAGGTGGGGTTCGTACCTAAACTCCAATCATGGACATCCCCCGCAAGTCAGTTTTAATGTTCGGAGTTCCGGGCAAAATCTAAGGACAAGAAAATCAAAGATTGGGTCTGATACCAGAACCCGAACTTCCACACGTCCGCTCATCCCTTGTCAAAACTAATTGCACAGTGTTCTACAGAAAAATATTTCTAGAGGCAGAGCGGGTGAGATATATAACTGGAAGAGACATAGGATAGGGGACATACATGCCAGGAAGGACACAGGATGAGGGATATATACCAGGGTAAGGGCATATATATCAGGAAGAGGCCAGGGATAGGGGACATGTATACCAAGAAGGGGCCCAAGATGGGGGACATATACACCTGTAACGGACCCAGGATGGACTGTCATTTACAGGCTCTTCTCTCAAAATTAGAATATCATCAAAAGTTAAATTATTTCAGTTCTTCAATACAAAAAGTGAAACTCATATTATATAGAGTCATTACAGGCAGAGCGATCTATTTTAAGTGTTTATTTCTGTTAATGTTGATGATTATGGCTTACAGCTAATGAAAACACAAAAGTAATTATCTCAGTAAATTAGAATACTTTATAACACCAGCTTGAAAAATTATTTTAAAATCTGAAATGTTGGCCTACTGAAATGTATGTTCAATAAATGCACTCAATACTTGGCCGGGGCTCCTTTTGTATCAATTCCTGCATCAATGCGGCGTGGCATGGAGGTGATCATCCTGTGGCACTGCTGAGGTGTTATGGAAGCCCAGGTTGATTTGATAGCAGCCTTCAGCTCGTCTGCATTGTTTGGTCTGGTGTCGCTCATCTTCCTCTTGACAATACTCCATAGGTTCTCTATGGGGTTAAAGGAGTTGTCCGGGCTTTTCACATAATCTCAGTACATACCTGGGCTGTAGAATTATGACAATAAGTAATTTACTTTCTGTCACTAGTTTGCACGGTTTTCTAGATATTCTGAACAGAACGTCCAAGGGGGGGTGTTATGGCATTGAAATAAAAACTAGTCGTAACCTCCTACTCTACTCCAAGCATGCCCTCTATAGCAACAACCCTCCATAGCTACAGGCCCTCCCCGTCCACATGAAGAAGCCCTCATCACACAGTAACAAATCCTCCCCCTCTAACAACCTCACTGCAGAGAGCAGCTGCTCCTCCCCCAGACACACGCTGAACAGTGTTCTATGGAAAGTAGCCCAGATATGTACTGAGATTATGTGAAAAGCCCGGACAACCCCTTTAAGCTCAGGCGAGTTTGCTGGCCAATCAAGCACAGTGATATAGTTGTTTTTAAACCAGGTATTGGTCCTTTTGGCAGGTGCCAAGTCCTGCTGGAGAATGAACTTCCATCTCCAAAAAGCTTGTCGGCAGAGAAAAGCATGAAGTGCTCTAAAATCTCCTGGTAGATGGCTGTGCTGACTTTGGTCTTGATAAAACACAGTGGACCTACACCAGCAGATGACATGGCTCCCCAAACCATCCCTGATTGTGGAAACTTCACACTAGACCTCAAGCAGCTTGGATTGTGGCCTCTCCACTCTTCCTCCAGACTCTGGGACCTTGATTTCCAAATATAATGCAAAATTTACTTTCATCTGAAAACAACACCTTGGACCACTGAGCAACAGTCCAGTTCTATTTCTCCTTGGCCCAGGTAAGACGCTTTGTCTATTGGTCATGAGTGGCTTGACACAAGGAATGCGACACTTGTAGCCCATGTCCTGGATACGTCTGTGTGTGGTGGCTCTTGAAGCAATGACTCCAGCAGCAGTCCACTCCTTGTGAATCTCCCCCATATTTTTGAATGGCCTTTTCTTAACAATCCTTTCAATGCTGCGGTTATCCCGGTTGCTTGTGCACCTTTTTCTACCACACATTTTCCTTCCTTTTGTGGCTTACCCTCCTTATGGAGTGTGTCAGTGACTGCCTTCTGGACATATGTGAAGTCAGCAGTTTTCCCCATGATTGTGGAGCCTACCGAAACAGACTAAGGGACCTTTTTAAATGCTTAGGAAGCCTTTGCAGGTGTTTTTTGTTAATTTTTCTAATTTACTGAGATAATGACTTTTGGGTTTTCATTGGCTGTAATCCATAATCATCAACATTAACAGAAATAAACACGTTAAACAGATCACCTGTAATGACTCTACAGTATATAATATATGAGTTTCCCGTTTTGTATTGAAGAACTGAAATAAATTAACTTTTCGATGATATTCTAATTTTGTGAGAAGCATCTGTATACCTGGAAGGAGCCCAGGATAGGGGACATTACTATATAATCAAAGGGGGCAGGTGAACACATATGTCTTTATATGATTCAAAATGCTACAATGACCCATACATCGGACTAACATGCAGGGAGGGAGCCCAAGTCAATATTTTGTATCAGGGCCCATCTGACTCTAGTTATGCCACTGCTCAGCTGTCTCAATTTTACAATTTTCTATTTGGAAATAAAGCGGTTTTAAATGTATATATTCAATGTTTGCATTTATCTTAGCGCATGCATGCTTTGTATGTGTTGCAGTCACAGCACTTGCAATGAAGCACTTTTGCTTCATTCTGTTTAGGAGGTGCTGGTCAGCTTTTGTAGATAGATGGATAGACTCAGAAGATTTGCACCCAGAGCTACACAGGATTGATGTTGTATCAATTTCTTTTTATTTTGTAGATAAGAGAAAGATTTCCTTAATTACTGACCGGGCCAAATTTTTCAAATCTGACCAGTGTCACTTTGTGTGGTAATAACTAGTGATGAGCGAGTATAGTCGCTGCTTGGGTTTCCCCGAGCATGCTCGGGTGTCCTCTGAGTAACGAGTATACTCGCTCATCACTAGTAGTAACTCTAGAACGCTTCAACGGATCTCATTGATTTTGAGATTGTTATTTCGGGACACATTTTAGTTTATGATGTATATATATATATATATATATATATATTTTCTGTGTTTATTAAAATATCAAAAATTTGTGAAAAAATTCCTAAAATTAGCCATTTTAAAATTCTGAATGATTATCCCTTTAAACCAGACAGTCATACCACATAAAATAGTAATTACATAACATTTCCCTCATGTCTGCTTTACATCAGCATCATTTTTAAAAAGTCCTTTTATTTTGTTAGGGTGCTGGAAGGTTTAAAACTGTAGCAGCAATTTTTCATTTTTTTTAAGGAAATGTACAAAATTCACTTTTTTAGGGACCTACTCAGTTTTGATGTGACTTTGGTGGACCTATATCAATCCCCAAACGTGAGGCCATTTTAAAAACAGCACCCCTCAAGGTATTCAAGACTGCTGCCAGGTGGTTTATTAACCATTAGGGTGCTTTTCAGCAATTAAAACAAAGTGGCATGACGGGAAGGAAAAATGTTATTTGTTTTCACCTATATGTCGCTAGTTTCAGAACAGGCCGCTATAGCCGGCAGACTCTAAGGTCATTATTCGGCCATGAATTGCCATGGGAAGCATCAGGACCACACAATCATGATCTCTGGGCGCTGATTGAGTTAAAGAGGGAGCCACCACACGCTGTTAACCATTTACATGCCTTAGTTACCATTGACAGCAGCATCTAAGGGGATAAAAAGCCGTGGTGCTTCTAATGTAAGGTTCCTGCCCTCGGTCTTATTCTCACCCTCCGGTGTCTTCACCTTTTATCATCGCTGCTCCAGCGCCGTCATCTTGTGAATTCAACTTATGATTGGTCGTAAGTCAGAAGCTACATCACAAGTTCTCAGTGCAAGTCTGTGTGAGCCAGAAGGAGGATCTCATAGCCTTACACTGAAGTGTGATGTCTGGCTTACTGCAGCAAACACTGGAGCGATCCAGCAGGTCACAAACTGCCCGAGACCTACAGGAGCGGCGCTGATAAAAGGTGATGCAGTACTATGTCTCCTATGCAGCACCGTGCCCCCTATGCAGCACTATGCCCCTATGCAGCACTATGCCCCTATGCAGCACTGTGCCCCTATGCAGCACTATGCAGACCTATGCAGTACTATGTCTCCTATGCAGCACCGTGCCCCCTATGCAGCACTATTTCCCCTATGCAGCACTGTGCCCCCTATGTAGCCCTATGCCCCCTATACAGCACTATGCAGACCTATGCAGTACTATGTCTCCTATGCAGCACTGTGCCCCCTATGCAACACTGTGCCCCCTATGCAGCACTGTGCCCCCTATGCAGCACTGTGCCCCCTATGCAGCACTATGCCCCTATGCAGCACTATGCCCCTATGCAGCACTATGCCCCTATGCAGCACTGTGCCCCTATGCAGTACTATGTCTCCTATGCAGCACCGTGCCCCCTATGCAGCACTATTTCCCCTATGCAGCACTGTGCCTCCTATGCAGCACTATGCCCCCTATCCAGCCCTGTGTCCCTTATGCAGCACTGTGCCCCCTAAGCAACACTGTGCCCCCTATGCAGCACTGTGCCCCCTATGCAGCACTGTGCCCCCTATGCAGCACTGTGCCCCCTATGCAGCACTGTGCCCCCTATGCAGCACTGTGCCCCCTATGCAGCCCTGTGTCCCTTATGCAGCACTGTGCCCCCTAAGCAACACTGTGCCCCCTATGCATCACTGTGCCTCCTATGCAGCACTGTGCCTCCTATGCAGCACTGTGCCCCCTATGCAGCCCTTTTTTAAAAAATTTGGTAAAGTGTAAGGACAGTTCCAAAATAAAATAGGCATTAATTAACCCTTGAGTCCCCTCATGCAGCAGCACAATTGTACCTATGGTCCTATCCGATAATACTGGAAGTGATCATTTCCTGTCCATCCTATCTTCCATAGACCGCGCCTGTATGGGTGACTTTACGTAGCCCTGGGGTCCTGGGTTCAATCCTATCCAGGGTGTCACCTAGATAAAGTTTGTTCTGCATATGAGATGGTTAATTCATTTCTTTGACACCCGAGTGGTTGAGCTCTCACCTCCACACTGTAATTACAGAGACCCTAATTAAACCATAGGTTTTATATTACTGCAGACACATTACATTTAACAGGATGATCCCAATGTCCGGAAATGATGAGATAACCCTTCAGAGGAATGACCGCAGCCATTAATATATCTCAGATAGCACATGTATGGCTAGATAGTCATCTTCATATGTAGATCATACACTTCCTCCAGAAATATATGATGTAGCACTTTGTGTCATAAGCTACAATCCAATACAGCATTGTATACGAGCAATCAAATGAATGGCTGTCGATGTAGATACGTCAGGGCCGCTGCTACTCTTAGACGGGGGCTCGCGGTTTTAACCCACAGAGGTGTGCCAGAAATAAGGAGCCACCTCTAAGGCTTCCATAAAAAATATAATGCCAGAAGGAAATAGGTGGACTTTCTGAGCAGCTAAAGGAGATCCCAAAGAAATCCTAGGAGACGAGATGAAATATTGAGGTTTATTGTCAACGGGTTTCAAAGTCATCCACCTTCTTCATCAGGACATGTTTGTCTGGATGTGTGGTTTGTTCTTCTGAAGAAGGCAGATGACTTTGAAACGCATTGACAGTAAACCTCAATATTTCATCTGTCTCCTGGGATTTCTTTGGGATCTCCTTTAGCTGCTCAGAAAGTCCACCTATTTCCTTCTAGTATATCTTCAGATTTTAACCTGCGGGCTGTGGCAGCTGATAATTACTCTTCTTTCTTTTTTTGTGTGGTACACAACTTTACCCTGTACCTTTTATGTCACTCTCCAATGGAAAAGACACTATTGCACTTTTTGTTCACTAGCGTTCAGTGAAAGAAATAAGTATTTGATCCCTTGCTGATTTTGTAAGTTTGTCCACTGACAAAGACATGAACAGTCTATAATGTTAAGGGTAGGTTAATTTTAACATTGAGAGACAGAATATCAAAAATAAAATCCAGAAAATCACATTGTATAAATTATATACATTTATTTGCATTTTGCAGTGAGAAATAAGTATTTGATCCCTCTGGCAAACAAGACTTAATACTTGATGGCAAAACCCTTGCTGGCAAGCACAGCAGTCAGAAGGTTTTTGTAGTTGATGAGGTTTGCGCACATGTCATGACAGCATATGGCGACTCCAGTTTTTTCCCTCTTCCATATTCCAATACCTACCCGTCTCCTTCCAAATATCCCTACTCCTGAAATAACACACACTACAATTTTTTAAAATTCTTTGGATAATTTGGGCCACAGCGGCCAATTTTATTAACAAACAATAACATTAACAATAAACATCATTATTAATCATAATGCAAATATGAGGGGAGGGTTCTTGGAGCTAAAAGATCTGGCTATAAAACCTTGTGGCCCAAAAACAATGCAAAAAAACTCGACCACCATGTTACCCTCAGCCGTCCATCCCCAGCTCGAGGGCACCGTAACTCCCGTTCCAGAAGACTAACCACCAGAGCTCCCAAGGTAAAAACCCCGTCCAGAGCCCATAACCAAAAAGCCAGATCCCCCATACCATTTTAAAACTGTTGGGAATATTACTTCCAAATCCTTCCCCGACCAATCATCGTCAACTCCAAGAACCCCACCCCCCGCCCCCTAGCCACTGTGACGACAGCAATAACAAACAATCCATATAGATCACACCAATTCCATGTTCGTTTTTTTTTTTTTTTACAGATATCCATGAACACTACCTCCCCGTATTACCATCTAACAGGGAGGGTGGGTGGGTCTTCACTCCTTCTGCTTCAGGTGATGAATGCGGGTTTTCCCACACTTTCTCCCCACTGCCCCAGGCTGCCCCCACCCCGAACTCCTCCCCTGGCCCTATCACAGCCACTAATGTCATGGCAGCCAAAACAAACTTAAAAACTTGCCCGCCCATTGCAGTCATGGGGGGCTTCTATCAGGCTGTGCCCTCCCCAGCCCCCTTCTGGAGGAATTTTGGTCCACTCCTCTTTGCAGATCATCTATAAATCATTAAGATTTTGAGGCTGTCGCATGGTAACTCAGAGCTTCAACTCCCTCCATAAGTTTTCTATGGGATTAAGGTCTGGAAACTGGCTAGGCCCCTCCATGACCTTGGTGTGCTTCTTTTTGAGCCACTGCTTTGTTACCTTGGCTGTATGTTTTGGGTCATTGTCTTGCTGGAAGACCCAGCCACGGCCCATTTTAATGTCCTGGCAGAGGGAAGAAGGTTGTCATTCATGATTTTATGGTACATTGCTCCATCCATTCTCCCATTGTTGCGGTGAAGTAGTCCTGTGCCCTTAGTAGAGAAACATCCCCAAAAAATAATGTTTCCACCTTCATGCTTGACAATGGGGATGGTGTTCTTTGCATCATAGGCAGCATCTCTCCTCCTCCAAACACAGTGAGTTAAGTTAATGCCAAAGAGATCAATTTTTGTCTCATCTGACTAAAGCACCTTCTCCCAATCACTCACAGAATAATCCAGGTGTTCATTGGCAAACTTCAGATGGGCCTGCACATGTGCTTGCTTCAGCAGGGGGACCTTGTGGGCACTGCAGGTTTTTTAACCTTTACGGTGTAATGTGTTACCAATGGTTTTCTTGGTGATTGTGGTCCCAGCTGCCTTTATATCATTAACAAGTTCTCCCGTGTAGTTTTAGGCTGATCTCTCACCTTCCTCATGATAAAAGATACCCCACAAGGTGAGATTTTGCATAATGCCCCAGATCGATGTCGATTGACAGTCATTTTGTATTTCTTCCATTTTCTTACTATTGCACCAACAGTTGTCTCCTTCTCACCCAGAATCTTACATATGGTTTTGTAGCCCATTCCAGCTTTGTGCAGGTCTATGATCTTGTCCCTGACATTGTTATAAAGCTCTTTGGTCTTGCCCATGTTGTAGATGTTAGAGTCTGACTGATTAATTGAGTCTGTGGGCAGGAGTCTTTTATAAAGGTGACTATGTAAGACAGATGTCTTTAATGCAGGTAACGAGTTGATTAGGAGCATCTAACTGGTCTGTAGGAGTCAGAACTCTTAGGGTTGGTAGGGGATCAAATACTTATTTCTCACTGCAAAATGCGAATAAATTTATATAATTTATACCATGTGATTTTCTGGATTTTGTTTTTTCATATACTATTCTCAATGTTAAAATTAACCAACCCTTAAAATTATAGACTGTTCATGTCATTGTCAGTGGGCAAACTTACAAAATCAGCAAGGGATCAGATACTTATTTCTTTCACTGTATTTCTGTCGAAAAATTATAATGAGTGAGATCACTCATCAATGAATAACATATTGACAAGAAGAGTGGTTTGCGATAGTATTCACTTCCCTTGGCTATTTACCTATTTTGTTACATTACATTACAACCTGTACTTAAAGGGAACCTGTCACCAGGTTTTAACTATCTAAGATGCGGCCACTGTCTTTCAGGGCTTATCTACAGCATTCTATAATGCTGCAGATAAGCTCTGAAAAGCAGTGGTCGCATCTTAGATCAGCGAAACCAGGTGACAGGTGCACTTTAAATATTTTTGTAATTTGGTTTGTGTGTGATGCATCAGCACTAAATAGTCTAAGATGGTGACGTGAGAAGAATATAGGCATAAATTAAATTTATGAGATCAATTAACTAAACATTGGCATGTGCATATGTATTCACCCCTTTTGCTATGAAGCCACTGAAAATTTCTGAAAACAGTTACCTTAATAAATCACATGCTAAGTAAAAGGAAGTCTGCCTGTGTACAATCTAAGTGTCATATGGACTGTGAGTATATACACACATTTTCTGAAAGGCCACAGAGGCTGCAACACCATTTAGCAAAACACCACCATGAAGACCAAGGAGATCTCCAAACAAATCAGGGCCAAAGGCCAAAGTTGTTGAGAAGTACAAGTTAGTGTTGGGTTATAAAAAAAAATCCCATTCTCTAATGATCCCCCGCAGAACCATCAAATCCATCATCAAATGGAAAGAACATGGTACCTGCCAAGAGAGGGCCACCCTCCAAAACTATTGGTCCGGGAAAGAGGGTATTAATCAGATAGGCAGCACAGAGGCCAAAGGTAATAGCTGCAGAGTGCTCAAGCAGAGACTGGAGTATCTGTCCATACGACCACAACAAGCCATACATTCCATAGAGGTGGTCTATTTGGAAGAGTGGGCAGAAAAAAGCCTTTACTTACACACAAAAACTGTACGATTCATTTTGTGTTTGCCAAAAGACATGTGGGAGACTCCCCTAATGTATGGAGGAAGGTCCTGTAGTCAGAAGAGACCAAAATTGTTCTTTTTCCCACCAAGGTAAATGCTATGTCTTGTGCCAAACCAACACATCTCATCACCTCAAGAACACCATCCCCACAATGAAACATGGTGGTAGCAGCATCATGTTTTTCAGTAGCAGGAACAGGGAAAATGGTCTGAGTTAAGGGGAACATGGATAATATGAAATAAAGGGATATTCTTAAGCAAAACCTTTTTTCAGTCTGTAATTGATTTGAGACTGGGATGAAGGTTTACATTCCAACAAGACAATTACCCAAAGCATACTGCTAAAGCAACACTAGAGTGGTTTAAGGGGAGATGTGTAAATGTTTTGGAATGGCCTAGTCAAACCCCAGACCTTAATCCAATTGAGAATTTGTGGTCAGAGTTGAAGATTGCTATTCACTAGAGGAAAACATCTAACTTGAAGGAACTGTAGCAGTTTTGCCTTGAGGAAAAAAAATCCCAGGGGCACGATGTGGAAAGCTCATACAGACTTATCCAAAGAGACTTTCAGCTGCAATTGCAGCAAAATGAGGCTCTGCAAAGTACTGACTATAAGGGGGTTAATAGTTATGCACACTGAAGTTTTCAGTTATTTTGTCTTATTTGTTGTTTGTTTCACCATAGGCATGTTGTAGGCATGTTCTTTACATGAACTGATGCAAACGTTAAAAAACAGTGAAATTCCAGGTTTGTGAGGTAACAAAACATGAATTTTGAATACATTCGCAAGCCACTGTAAATGCCATCCACTTTTTTTTTTTTTAGGGGACAATTCCTTTTCATCATTATTCTGACGGCACTATAGGTGCTGAAACTTCATTTAATTTATTTCTCAGGATGCCTTGTACCACTTATTGTACAATGGCTTGCCTGCCCTGAACAATCAACCCACCACTTTGTTATACCTAAATACTATTTGACCAGCTGGAGCAGAAAGACAGTGATCCCCCTTCCTGTAAACCATCTTGGAATCTCTGCTGGGGAGATGGATTACACTTAGCAACAGGCAGAGGACAGCAAGTTACTCAAATGGGAAACAGTAGCCAGCACATTTGGAGTGATTTTTTTGGCGTAAAATAGAGCTGTAATAGGGTAGTATTCCCATGCACCAAAGCAGGTTACTAATTCATCCTATAATACTGAGCTATGTATTACAAGAGAAAACGATAGAAGACTATTGATCTATTACACTACTACAAGAAGACTCCACACAGGAGCAAGTCTATTTAAGGCTATGTTGACACGTTGTGTTTTTGCTGCTTTTTTATGCAAATTTTAGGCTGCGTTTTACAGTACCTACAAAGCCTATGAGATTTCAGAAATCTCCTACACACACATTTGTTTTATTTTCCTGACTGACTTTGAAAACTGCTGCATTTTTGCAAACTGCAGCCTGTCACTTCTTTCTTTTTTGTTTTTCTGCGTATTTGCTGCATTTTTTCACCATAGGAAACCATCGGTAAGTGCAATAACACAGCAAAAAAAAAACCTAGCAGTTATCAATTTTTACTGCATTTTTGGGGCAAAACCCTAAGGAAGCGAAAGCATGCTTTTTGGGGGGCTACTATACCTTATCAACATGCACAAGAGACAACAAAAACGCAGCAAAAACTCTTCAAGACCTGTTGTGTAAGCAGCTTCTTTACTGCCCAGAGAGCAGTTTTTACCTGCAGAAAAAATTGCAGCAAAAACGCAACGTGTGAACGTAGCCGAAGAGAGCAATCAAGAACCTATGTGTTGTTCTGTGACTCTGTGATCTGAAGATTTTGCCCATGGTTGCCATTTTTAATCCTTAATTACAGAAAAATGTCAGGGATATAATAGACAAACTAGGAGGCTGCCTGCATTATCAGTAAGAACTTTACTATTAGACACTATTCTGGCTAGACAGAGGTTAATATCCATTGTAAAACCTTGTCGTGAGGAATTGAAAAAGTACATATAAAACCCAACATTCAGAGGTCATTTCAGCAATGATGTTACACGGAGACGAAATGTCAACATTGCACCAATTCCTCGAAAAATCAAGCCTCATTATAGGCGCAGTACGTTTCTGACTTCATACTGCGCCTTCCCTCTCCTGTCAGGCACCACATGCAGCGCTGGACGTATATGATATACGATATTCGCAGTATGTCATCTAATGAAGGATGTTGTTCTAACTAATAGGAAACACGCTCGGGGATGGTTTTAATTTTTCAATGTAGGAAAGGTTATTATTACCAGTAAAAGCTGCAGCAGGCCCAGTGTGGTCAAAGTATTGGAGGATTCCATATGATGGAACAAGGACATGACAAATATTCTAGTAGCTGGGACCCCAAATGTCAGGATGCAATTTCGAGAGAATCTGTTAAATCCTTTATGTCCATTAAACCTGTATTTGCACCAGATAATGGACTGAAACAGATGCAGATACTTACCTTCTGTGGCCATTAATTGCTATCGAATTGCCTTGAAAACAACCTATTATTACATAGGCAAGTGTCCAGTGGGCAGTCCTGACATGGCATGAACTCTGCTCTGTACCTTTCCACTTGGTCTTTTTTGACATCTCGAGTGTTGTCTTATGTCACACTTTTCAACACCGAAAAGAGACATCAAATAAGACCAAGGAGAAGGCATAGTTAACTGAGGAAAGCTTGAGCACTTGGCAGGCTCAGGACCACCCACTGGACACTTGCAACCTTTTTTTGCGTAAGTGCTAAAAATTAGAATTTTTTGTTGGCTGTAGAGGGAAGAAGAGTGTGCCACGCACCGTGTGCCTGGTGGAGAATCGAAAGGTACAGATGAAAGGGTGGGAGAAAGAATCAAAGAGAAAGAACTGTTTCTGGGTGAACCAGAGATAAAACACAGTATCATAAGATGAAAAGAGGTAAAAGAGACATCATAAAAGACTGTTCAGGTAATGAGTAGTGACTATCCAGCCTCTGTGTCCCGTTCATCATGGACTGTTGTTATATTGGACTGTAACTGTCTCTTTAGTAGTTAAAGTTCAGGTTTTGTAGCTTCATCCGGTGTCATCTACTTGTCCTTGCTGTGCCATACCTCTGCTGGGTGGAGCAGACATGGTCTTCCTTAAAGGCTATGTCCCATCTTCTAAGCAGGAGCCCACCACTCTCCAGCCATCCTTTTAGTTGTGGGGCTGGTAGATATTCCTGTTTGAGTGACAGTTCAAGTCGGTGATCATCGTCACTGCCGGCTTGCATCTGGGCAGAGTAGGCCTGAAGATGGGCCGGATCTGGTCACTTCAGCGATTTTGGTCAGCAGTGGATATCAGATCAGTGGGAAAGGGCTTGGAAATACTGCAGATATTCGACCACTACTGCTATATCGCAATGGTGGCCAGACCCCTAGGCAACGGGGTGTATTACATTTCTATAGTGCCGATGAATTACAAAATTACGGGTTTTCACGAGAACAATCCAAAAATACTCCTCTAATAAGATGGGAATAAACCTTTGAAAAGAACCTGACAGTGGATACTTGTTGCGCAATCCAAGGGGAGTATGTAATAGGCACTGGCTTTATGATTTCAGCAAAGTATCTTTGACTCTGACTGAGCCGCATAGGTGACATGTTGTACAGGCTGGTCTTCGATGGATTCTCCCCACCCACTACCAGTGACTGACAGGTCTTTCCCTATGCACACACGCAAGGGGAGACCTAGCAGTCATTGCCAGTGGGAGAGGAAAAGACGCTAGGGACCCACCCGTTCCGATTAGCCTGTGGAGTTGCCCTGTCCCAGTGACTTTTAAAGAATATATTTCCATTTCATAGTCAAAGATATGTTGCTGAATTGATACAACCAGTGTCTGATACATGCCATGTAATCTAGCAGACAGCTTCCCTTTAAGTATGAGTGACCTGTGCAGTCACATAGGGATTAACAGTTGTCATTAATGATCGGTGCCAAGGTGCAACCTGTTCTGCTGCACAAGGGTCCATGAGGTAAGGGGACCCTTTTCTACTTCCAAAGCAGGTGAAATTGTGCAAGCTGAGGAGCCACAGAGGGCCATATACTGTTCTTGCACAGGGGCCCTTTTCTGTCCATGTCCACCAGTCATGGAGGAATCATTGATCCTGATGTGCTGGTCATCCAGAACTTGTATTTTTGGTTCTTGATCCTAAGTTAGGAGTAGTAGATTCTGCCACATTTCCTAGTTTATTGATTGGGTTAGTTTAGAACGAAACCATAAGGTGGGCATTACATAGTACAGCACAGAGCACCAGCAATCGTTGAGCCAGCAATCATCGGGTCGGCTCTGCATCGTATTCATCCTTTTGTTTTTGGAACTGATCCTAAATTTAAAAAGGAAATCCGTGGATATGAAAAACAGAGTGTGTCAGCCTTCATGAGCTCTAAGAGGACTCAGTAGTAAAAGGCAGATTGAAAAAGTGAAAGTGAATATTTCATCACTTGACATCAATTACTCAACTATCTGCAGAAATGTGAACCTGCCCTACGGCAATGTTCACAATTTCGACTCCACTCTTTAGACCAATTTTGTGAAAATCACGCCAAAAACCATGCAATGATCCACAATGTGTGAAAACAGAAAAACGGTATTTGCCACTGAAGATTCTGAAAACCGTGTCTCCACTAACGACCTTGAGCCTACGGCAGCGAGGGATCTTTTAGTAATTGAATTCAGCTTCTCCTGTCCAATCATGCAGTATATGGTTGCAATTTGCTAATTGCTCACTGTACCACACCTACATAGAAACGTATGTTTTGAATATCCTCATTTCTAAGTATTAATCATTTCAATGGAAAAATGTGATACAGTTATTGGATGGAGGTAAAACTTGATTTTAACTCTTAGTTATCAAATACGGTGCAGTCCACTAAAAGTATGAATAGTAGCGTTTACAATGTGCTGGAAAATACACACTACTCTTAGGGGAAACTTCGAGTCCAGTTGAGTGTAAGTGGAAGGCCGCAACGATGTGTAACTCATAGAACACGCCTGGGGGCACCGACACAGTCCCTATTCACAGTGGCAACTTTACTTCACAAGTAGAACAATCACTGTTTCAGCAATACCTTCTTTATAGTTTCTTAGTCTGTCTTTTCACTGGCCCCTCTCGACCTCTGGCTACACTCCTGACCAACCTTTCTTTGCCCACATTTGGATGGCTTTACCCTTGTCCACAGCACAATGGCATACTTTGTCACTTTCTCACCTTAGACCTTTGGCCTGTAATAGCACAATCTTCATATACAGAATGGTCACTCCTGGGATTTACATGTCTCAGTTGTCCTTTGTACTTGTCTCCTTAATTATAGTGGGAGTCACTTACCTCCTTGTGGATCTGGTTCTCTGCTACCAAGACACGAATGCAGGTCTCATCTCTTCACCGGCTCCTGTCTCACTATGGAAGCAGCTCTCTACTATGGTGGTCACTTCTTCCACTCCTAAGGCTGAGAACAGCTTCTTCATATCAGAACAGTCATAGAAGCAATCTCCCCTTCATAACCTGGGATGACACAGATCTTCAGAGGTGTCCTCTATGTCCATTTACAAGTCACAGGTTTTATGAGGTAGCATAACTCAAACTCGCTCCACATAACCTCTGCAACTGATCTCGAGTGTTGGGAAACTGAAGGCCAGACATTGTCCACCCAGTCTCGCTTCAGTTACCAACACAACACCTAAGGCCACATGCACACGTTCAGTATTTGGTGAGTTTTTTACTCCAGTATTTGTAAGCCAAAACCAGGAGTGGGTGAAAAATGCAGAAGTGGTGCAAATGTTTCTATTATGCTTTTCCTCTGACCGTTCCACTCTTGGTTTTGGCTTACAAATGCTGGGGTAAAAACTCACCAAATACTCAATGTGTGCACATGGCCTAACAGTGCTACTGCAGTGTAGGCCAGACGCCATAGACACGGCATTTTGTCTGTAGCATTTTCCACAGACACACAGCATACACAGAGTACAATGATAAAAATGAACAAATCATAAAACATAAACAAGTGCACTAAACATAAATCAAGAAGAGGGCTGAAAGTACAATTAATAGGGCCGGCTTCTCCTATAAGAGGGATGAAATAAATAGTCATTTTGAACCTTATTATAAGAGTATCACCTCAATTTATTCTCTGGTGAACTTGTTTAAAATCTGACAGAGACTCGGGCGGACATACCATTAGTGTAACTTGGGCAGCCACTCAGGGATCTTAGAGGAAAGATGGCCACTTCCTCCAGAAAGCAGGTGAAATTGTGCATTATAATGAACTATCGATCCATAAAGGGCCCATATATTGTTCTTGTGTAGGGTTCGTGGGCCGAGCTGGGGGAATGGTCCCTCTTCTTACCGCGCAGAGACGAAACAGAGACAAGATGGAGGCAGGTACTGGGTACAACAGGTCCAAGTTTATTTCTGCGCGCCGTCCGTCTGACGGCCCTCGCAACACATCACCATATCGCTCTCAATCGGCCCTCCGCATCCAGAACCGTTTCACGACACAGCACAGTACCTCACTCATGGCCCTCTATATCCAGAGCCGCTTCACACACCGTGTTTCTCGCCGGGGACGTATATTTACGTCCTGTTCTTTCTCCTTTCCTGACGTAGTTACAGCTTCCAACACTGTGGCTGCCCTAAGCCAAATCACCAACAGTCCGTTCACTGGTCAGACGTCGTACTCTACACGGTGTGCCTATTCCCTTTTAACTCGTCTCTGTTGCGGTGTATGTCAGGACCACCCCCCTGTTGTTCTCTCTCCTCAGTCCCCCTAGTCTGGATTCACCTCACAGCGCACAGACTGTAGCAGTCCTCCTGTCACTGGAGCTCCCCCTGGAGACTGGAACCTTCTGGAACCCTCCCTTAGAATTTATAGCTCACCCGGTTCCTTGAAACTGTCACTCCAACCACGCCCCCCATGACCAACAGTTTCTAAAGCCCTAAGCTGCTGTCAAGTCCTTTGCTCACACTCCTCCCTGCCATCTAATGTCCACCCAAGGTACTGCACGTCCACTACACTTTCCTAGCTGTTTCCCCACTGCACACCTACCTACACTGTGCATCCCTTTCCTTCTTCACTCTGACCAGTCCGTCCGTCCGGTCACCTTCCCTACACTCTCCCTTCCTTTGTCCATTGTCGTCCTCGACAATCGTCATCCCTGCCTCCGTCGTTCTGAAACTACACCTACATTCTGTTGTCGGACCAGCTGTTGAGCCAAACCCACTATCTGCGGGGGCCGAACCATACTGGAAGCACTATGCTCTGAGCAGCCTACTGCTACTCACCAGCGCGCACGCCACATGACAACGTTTTTAAAGTTGGGCTAGGTACACCCATATTCTCTCTATGGCATGTACCTTCCCCTACTCTCCCCTACTGTCACCTTCCACTATTTGGTTCGCCATGATCGAGGTCTCTTACCTTCCAGATCATTACCAGCGCCCGCCTTCCTCCTTCAGGGGTGTCCGTGGTGTTGGGGACCTGACCTAGGACGGCTGTCTTCCTCACGTCTTCCAACTCATTTTCCTTTCTTTCAATAACATGTCATGGTCGGCGTCCCGGTCTCCCAGACCTCCTCAACTCTTAGATCCCTACCAGATCTCACACTTTCCTTTGGTCCCGCAGACCTTCCCTTACCCGGACCTGTTGCATTTTACTTTGCATATTATACATCAAACAATTTTATAATAGCACAAGTACCCAATTTTTTATATTTTTTTCTTCATTTTTCTTTGCTTTCAAAAATCAACATACAACAATAAAACATCAAATGTTCTCCTCCCCCCTTCCTTGGACATGGACACTCCCTCTGCTCTTCGTATCCCCACTCTGTCAGGATTCAGCATTTTCAAAAACAAACATATTATCTATGAACATGGACGTAGAACTGTCCTGTGAATGGTACAACGGTGCACCGAAATTCTGTCAGTCCAGGTCATCTCCTGATGGCCGGTAGCAAGGGGCCTCACAACCGTGGAGCTCCTGGGATGCAGGAAGTGTCCACAACAGTCCTCTTTAAGGGGGTGTGCATTCCTTGGGTTCCGCCAATACTGCCACCGCATAATATCCACGGGGGCAGTACTCTTTATAATAGCAAACCAAGTCCCCTTCTTTTAGAGCCCGGCCATGTCGTATAGAGGCCACATTCACATACACTTTCTGGCCAGTCTTATCACGGATGAAACCGTACCCCTTCTCGAGGTTGGTGTATACCAGCCGTCCCTGTGATCTCTTCTCCGCCATGCCAGTCTCCCCCTTGTCATGCAGCTGTTTCCAAATCGCTTTCTCCCATGCCTTCTTTCCCTTAATAACCTCCGCAACCCAAACGGAGGGTACCGCACCAGTCCCAGAGTCCGGTGGGCGGGAGCTTGCCGACAAAGGACGTGGGGCAGAGGCGGCCGATGGTATCGGTGGCCCAGCAGCCGCTGGGGCCGAGTGGCGGCTGAGAGCAGCCGTGTTTTTGGGGGGCTGGTCCAAAGGGCCCGTCAAACAGGCCGCCGCTGTTTTTAGCGCTGGCATTTTCACGGCCGCAGGGTAGGCCGCATCCCCAACTTTAAGCAGAGCCGGAGTGACAGCCGATTCAGGTGACAAAGCTGGGATCGGCCGAGGAAGTGCAACCGAGACTCTTGCCAATGAACTCCGCCCTAAGGACTCCGGGCGGGTTGGCTCAGGGACAGGGGCAGAGGCCTCGCTCAACTCCGCGTAAAGCATCGGGCCCTCTGCAGCCAGGCCTTCCGGTACGCAGGAGGATGCGTGTTGCGGCAGAATGATAGGGGCCGCTGGGGTAGCCGCCGGCAGAGCTGGGGGAACTCTCACCTTCCCCGGCACCGCGGCTTCCGTCACATCACCACACGGCTCCTCCCGCAGCCTCCGCTCTCCAACCCGCTGCTCCGTGGGCCTAGCCTCCATACTCAGGGGCTCCGTGGGGAGACTTTCCGCCGGTATCAATGGCAGCCGCTCTTTCTGGCTCCGCTCGGGCCCCGCACAGGCTCCACTTCTTGCCCATGGACCCGAGGATAACGTCTTCTGGCTCACTTCGTTCTCCCGCCGCCATTGCCACTCCAGGCGGCCGATGCCCCGGCACCCGCAGCGTCTCATACCGTCCGTTGGGCAGCAATCAAATGGCGCCAAACAGCCACAGCCAAGTCCTTCTTCTGTGCCACTCCTCCTGCTGGGTGGGGCATTGGCAGGCCTTTCCACACATCTGCCAGGGTCCAGTACATGGGAGCGTCGGCCTCCGGGCACATACTGCCGTCCACGGGGGTACGTTGGAGGGGGTCCCAGTCCATTCAACACGACTGCAAACACCCGGACCTCTCCCCTGCGCTGTAGTAATGCCGCCATCTTGCGCAGCTCCTGATACCGCCCCGGATCTTCGGTCAGCACCACGGAGTCACCACAGCGCTCCCCATTTGAATTACACAGGTAGGTCATTTGTAATCCACAGGTAATTGTAATCCAAACAGAGTAGTCCAAGTCCTTTTCCATTCTTTGAGGCAGGTCTGCCGCAGAAGATGAGGTATTAGCGGCGGTGATCCTGCCGACTACGCCAAATGTAGGGTTCGTGGGCCGAGCTGGGGGGGTGGTCCCTCTTCTTACCGCGCAGAGACGAAACAGAGACAAGATGGAGGCAGGTACTGGGTACAACAGGTCCAAGTTTATTTCTGCGCGCCCTCCGTCTGACGGCCCTCGCAACACATCGCCATATCGCTCTCTCTCGGCCCTCCACATCCAGAGCCATTTCACAACACAGCACAGTACCTCACTCATGGCCCTCTATATCCAGAGCCACTTCACACACCGTGTTTCTTGCCGGGGACGTATATATATACGTCCTGTCCTTTCTCCTTTCCTGACGTAGTTACAGCTTCCGACACTGTGGCTGCCCTAAGGCCTCTTTCACACTTCAGTTTTTTGCATCAGTTCAAATCCGCCAAAAAGGCTGACAAGCGGATCCGTTGTGAACTGATGTGAACGGATGGCACAGGATCCGTTGAGAGAGAGAGAGAGAATTTTTTTTTTTAACCGGCACCCAGAAAGAATTTCGGGTTAAATGAGTGTCTGGAGGATCCGCCAGAAAAAAAAACGTTGCAAGCTCCGTTTTGAAATCTTTGAGGATGGTGACGGACAGCAACTTTTGGCGGATCCTCAAAAAAAACGGATGCAACGGACGGCAATCCGTCACAATCCGCCATTAATGGAAGTCAATGGGGAAGAAAACGGATCCTCAAAAGAAAGTTGAGGATCCGTTTTTTTTTCAAAACCTGGCGGATTGTGACTGATTGCAAAAAACTGAAGTGTGAAAGAGGCCTAAGCCAAATCACCAACAGTCCGTTCACTGGTCAGACGTCGTACTCTACACGGTGTGCCTATTCCCTTTTAACTCGTCTCTGTTGCGGTGTATGTCAGGACCACCCCCCTGTTGTTCTCTCTCCTCAGTCCCCCTGGTCTGGATTCACCTCACAGCGCACAGACTGTAGCAGTCCTCCTGTCACTGGAGCTCCCCCTGGAGACTCGAACCTTCTGGAACCCTCCCTCAGAATTTATAGCTGACCCGATTCCTTGAAACTGTCACTCCAACCACGCCCCCCATGACCAATGGTTTCTAAAGCCCTAAGCTGCTGTCAAGTCCTTTGCTCACACTCCTCCCTGCCATCTAATGTCCACCCAAGGTACTGCACGTCCACTACACTTTCCTAGCTGTTTCCCCACTGCACACCTACCTACACTGTGCATCCCTTTCCTTCTTCACTCTGACTAGTCCGTCCGTCCGTCAGGTCACCTTCCCTACACTTTCACAGGGCCCCTTTCAGTATGTGTCCACCAGTAGACAGAGAAGCGTGTATATAAAATCGACAAGATACGGAGGTACAGTAGAGAGCTCATACATCTCTATTTGACGTGTTAGGTTAAGGCTAAAAGATGTCCAGGTTTTGGGAGTCACTGCAGTCACTTTATGTCGGGTAATCATGACAGTGTGCACATCGCACACTTCAGTGTATGCGACTGCAGACTTTTGTCTCAAGCCTGGACAATTCTTTTAATATAATCCAGAACCATACTTGTCCGCGAGCATCAGCCCTAATGTACTGTGCGTTCTTTCTGGATATTGATCTTTACAGCAGGCCTACATCAATATAATTTTTTCAATATGGCCTATATCTGACAAGATTACTGTATTCTTATTACCACCCTAATACCATAATTAATGACAGTTTTGTACTGCCCTTTACTTTGCCTTGGGACAATTTCACAGGAGATTGACTCTGTCTGAGGAAAAAAATCGGACATGTGCAAGGTCCCATAGAATAACATGGGGACAAGTGCGATCCTCCAAAACAACATATTACACTCATCGGATTATTATACTTGTCTGAACAAGCCCTAATGCTGTAATTTTAGTGCTCAAAGCCTAGTTCACGCTTAGTTGTGGCTCTAACACTATAGAAAGCGCACACATTCAACTGTTTAGTTAAGCTTAGATTACTGTAGCTTGATCTGAGTTTAAGGCGGCTTCCTAAAGAAGATTGCGAGCTAGACTATTATCCGTACAATGCCTGATGACAACGCCCAGCAAACATCATATAAAATGGTTTACTCCCCAGTGAAATGATTTTTACTAGTTAATAATTGCAATTGTACCATTTTACTGTGTTCCTTTAAGATCCATGAAGGCAACAGTGTGAGGAACTACAACACTGTGAGATCTTCTGTATGGGAGAATCAAAGAGTGACCGGCTTTTTAATCGTTGTGTCATAAATCAATAATATACATGAAAATAAGAAACGTGATAGGTTATCTGAGAAATCTGCTTCTTTCTCCTTCTGAATCGATTCTCAAAGTTTTAAATTCATGGATAAAATCTGTATTCAATAAAATACAGATTTCTACATTATTTAGATAAGAGATGAGAGTAGGTGCAGAAACAATCTATAGGGAACTAGCCATCGTTCCAGGAGAACTTGCAGTCTATAGAGCACTAGTCATCGTTCCAGGAGAACTTGCAGTCTATAGAGCACTAGTCATCGTTCCAGGAGAACTTGCTCTCTATGGAGAATTAGCCATCATTCTAGGAGAACTTGCTGTCTATGGAGAACTAGCATTCATTCCAGGAGAACTTGCTGTCTATGGAGAACTAGCATTCATTCCAGGAGAATTTACAGTCTATGGAGAACTAGCCGTCGTTCCAGGAGAACTTGCAGTCTATGGAGGACTAGCCTTCGTTCCAGTAGAACTTGCAGTCTATGGAGAACTATCCCTCGTTCCAGGAGAACTTGCAGTCTATGGAGAACTAGCTGTTGTTGCAGGAGAACTTGCAGTCTATAGAGAACTTGCCATCATTCCTGGAGAACAAGCAGCTGTTCCAGGAGAACTTGCAGTCTATGGTGAAGTAGCCGTCGTTCCAGGAGAACTTGTAGTCTATGGAGAACTAGCCTTCGTTACAGGAGAGCTTGCAGTCTATGGAGAACTAGCATTTGTTCCAGGAGAATTTGCAGTCTATGGAGAACTAGCCATCATTCTAGGAGAACTAGCAGTCGTTCCAGGAGAACTTGCAGTCTATGGAAAACTAGCCGTCGTTCCAGGAGAACTTGCAGTCTATGGAGAACTAGCCATCATTACAGGAGAACTTGCAGTCTATTGAAACTAGCAATCGTTCCAGAACTCGCAGTCTATGGAGAACTAGCCGTCGTTCCATTAGAACTTGCTGCAGAATTTCTGTGTCTGCTTCTAGCTTGTGCCCTCTTCATAGAATGTTATAAACCCCAAGTGTCATCTCAGTGATGTGAATGTCAGTCTTCCCTCTATAGAGATGTTATGTATGAATTCATAATGATACATCAGTCTAGAAGTTTTTTTTACTATTGATTTATGAAATGGAAACTAAAATGACGGTTACTCCTTAAAGTTAAGACTGGCTTGTCCATTATAAGTCAATGGGTAAAAAATGGATCACACACGGATCACCATCCGCACGTCATGTGTTTTTCACGAATACATTACAATTATACAGATAGGAAACAGTATTTGTCTTTTATTATTTATAAAATATTTCATGTAAAAAAGGATGCCGTACGGATGGACAAAACAGACACTTGGACGGTATACGGATTAAAAAGTGGCATTTTTTTCTGGACATAAATTGGATGATTTTGCTTACGTTCCTGTGAACCTGGCTTAATGGTGCATTTGCATGAACCATATTGTGCTGCAATTTTTGGAATCAGATAATAAACTCTACATTCACAATTGTCTCCTGTTGTCTCCTAGGGGCCTATGTACATTTTTGTAGGTTTATAAAAATGCTTAGTAAGTGATTTATTATGATGATGTCTTTACTGTGATTATGGAGTGCCATTACATCCACCCATCTCACTACTTGGTTACATGCGCTCATTCCCACGCAGTCGTCTGCCGTCCTCCCGATCTATTTAATTTTTTGATAAAGGACACCATAGCGAACCCTTGATGTAAGAATATGACCTCACGTTTTGCAGATATTGATAGAATTGAATTAAAATCATAGTTCCGAGAGGGGATGTATGAAACTCCTCATTGTGGAAATGGCAAAAAGTCGCCTCGTTAAATAGACCAAATCAATTATAATATTTGGCTGAGTCATTTGCAAATATTAATTTTGTGTACCGTCTATTAGTCACATTTATTTTACCGTCCTGTAAGAATATGACTCACTGCATATCACTGATGAGATCCAGTCGGTGGCGCAGGAAGTTGAGTTTTTGTTTGCGGTGCTGGTTATACAGTAACCTGCCCCCAGATATGATCCCAACATCACACCTACTCTCCTCCCTTCTGTCCCACACACTCCTCATTGTCCTGTTTGTGGGAGATGACGTAGAGTTTATAGAATCATTAACCCCTACTTTCTATAAATGCGGATGCAGAGTCCTGGAATGTCCGTGTAGACACAACATAGGAATGTCAGCCCTTGTTATTCCCTTAGTAGACGCTGATCTATCATTGTAGTGTAAGATCAGACATATAGGTCATCCAAAAGCACAATGTCTAATCATCTCCGGCCATTGACCAGGCAGCGGTCAGGAGGTGACATAAATGGGTTGTGTGGCTTAGTGAACCTATTTCTACAAACCCTATTAGGTAATTCTGAGTTAATAAACAAGAGACAATCCTCACTTGGCCAAAGTTTCGACTGGAGGGTCTTGTCCTGTACACAGATCAGCCCCTGATTCGAATCGGCATTGTGTAATACCTAATTTCACCAGTGGTGGCGCTGTGGGGAAACTAAACACTTTCAGGTTTCCAAAGATCGCTGAGGTCCACTCATGACTAGATTGTCTAAAATGAACAAACCTGTTAATGACACCATCTTAGGGCCGGTGAAGGCAGACGTAGATTCTCACATCTGTTAGAATCAGGCCGGCTGTGGAAATCACACTCTGATCAGAGCGTGTTCATAGTATGATTTGATTCTCTTGGTTGACAAGACAGAAATAAAAGTCTCCATCTTCTCCATTTTGTGATTGCGCGGAAATCAGACTGCACTCAGATGTCATCCGGGTGCAGATTGATGGTATCCACAGACTCATTCACTTGCATGAATATCGGATCATACTTGGGGGCTTGCAGCAATTTTTGTCCTTGGAGAAACACTGTTGAAGGAAAAAATTGGACATGTGCATGGCCCCACAGACTAACAATGGTCCGAGCGTGAACCGTTATTCTATCGGCTCGCAATCGGATAAAATAAAAACCGCTCGTCTGAACCTGCCCTTAAAATGAGCAACAATGAACAGGCTGCAACCACTCATGTTAGTTACCAGACTCAGGTTTCAAAAATATATTCATAAATCAAGATGAGAAAGGGAATGATCTGAATTAGAGTTGAGCAAAAAGAAAAAAGATTTGTAAGACCCTGGTTCAGCAGTCATGTTGATTGTCTGTACCTTCCGTTGCAGAACCTCTTCCTACCTGCAGCATCCGTAGCGCCTCTTTTTGATCTCATGTATGAAGCACAAAGTTGCTGCATTGTTAATCTAGAGAGGTGTCAGGGATGCCGCTGGTAGCAGGGGGTTCAAAGGACCCTGGACAAGTGACCATGGACCTTTAGCTTGGACGCTGGAGCAGGGTCCTTCAAATCTCAAATCTAATGTTTAGCCAGAGGAAGATCTGGGCCTGAATCTAGAGCTGAATCAGGTCCAGCTTAAATACGTGCTGTCATTTACGCTAATCGGGAATGTCAAAGAATTAAAAATATTCAAAAAAGGCACAAGCAAAAGTGCGTGTGAGTTACATTAGTAATTCTCCTCATTGTTGTCTCAGAGTAAATCTGGAGAGATAAATCATGTAGCGATCACAGTAACAATGCCGTGCGGTAAGAATGTGAACTAATCAGGGGTACGATGACCACTCAAGCAGCAGGGCACTTAAAGATGCAAATAAAAAAAACAAGGATTCCGGATTTCCCTTTTGAGCCTGTTTGCCCTTATCCAAGATGAAGTCTTGTATCTCACCCTGTCATGGAACTTCCTGTCTGTCCTGTTATTTAAGTCCAGGTCGTGTGTTCCTCCTTGCCTGAGTATTTTGTGCTATTGGCTCCTGCCCGTTGTGCTGTTGAAATCCCTGCTACTGCTGCTCATTATTCGGTGGTCTGCCTCGCCTCATTCAGCTGCCTTCCATTTTCTGTGTGCTCCTGGATCCTGACCGGGAGTTGCCTATTGACCGGAATACTTGGGTGCTGTCTCTCGCCTCAGAAGCTGCTGCGGTCAGTAAGAAGTGTAACTTCTTTATATCTTCTGGACTTCGTCTGTTGGGCTGTGGTGCTGGACCTGTCAGCCCTTAGCTGTACCTTTAGAGACCTTCCCCTGTCTACGCATCTTCTATGTATTATTGGACTCCCACAAACATGTGCCGTACGCACGTGAGATCAAGTTATTGGTAACTCCCTTGTTTAAGTACTGTACTGTCGTTCCCACTGATATCTTTACTGGACTTCCTCATTTAAGTGTCTCGCGCACTCCGGCGTCATATCCTTGCTGGACTGGTTCGTATTAGCGGTGGCGTCCCACTCTTCAGTTTGCTGTGATTTACTATGTTGTGCTGAGCACCTCATTTCACTTAGGCTAAGTGCACACGTACCGGAACTCTCGCGGAAATTACCGCGAGAATTCCGGAATTCCAGTCCGCGGGAAAATCGCATTTTAAATTCCCGCGATTTTCCCGCGGAAAAACTAGCATTTTGCAAGCGTATTTAGCTTGCAAAATACTAGCGTTTTCCAAGCGATCTGTAGCATCGCTTGGAGAACTGATTGACAGGTTGGTCACACTCGTCAAACAGTGTTTGACAAGTGTAACCAACTTTTTACTACTGAGGCCGCCTATGCAGCATCAGTAGTAAAAGATAGAATGTAAAAAAAAAATAAAAAATGGTGTTATTCTTACCCTCCGACGTCCCGCGCATCCGTTCCCAGTAATCCTTTGCGAAAATGCCCGCGATGGCGTCCGTTCTCGCGGGATCGCGATGTCTCGCGGTAATTCGCGATGACGTCGCGCGAATGACCGCGAGACTTCACGATCCCGCGAGAACGGACGCCATCGCGGGCTTTTTCGCAAAGGCTACTGAGACCGGGAGCGTGGAGAGAGGCGGGAAGGCTGCGCGGGACGTCGGAGGGTGAGAATAACAATATTTTTTATTTTTAAATTCTTTTTTTTACAGGGATATGGTACCCAAAGCCCGGAGGACAGTCTCCTCTCCTCCAGACCGTGGGTACCATCCGCAATTGTTCTGCTTACTTTCCGCATGGTGTGCACAGCCACATGCGGGAAGTAAGCGGAACAATGCATTCCTATGGGTGCGGGATCGCCACGATTCTGCAAATTAATGAGCATGCTGCGGTTTTTACCGCGAAGCGATTCCGCAGCGGTAAAAACAGCAGCATTAGCACAGCATTGCGGAATCCCATAGGAATGCATGGGATGCTTATTTTTTGCGTTTTCGCAGCAAAATCGCGCGGTTAAAACCGCCGCGGAAACGCAAAAAAAACGCTACATGTGAACTCAGCCTTACAGGAATATCTGTGTTAGTTCTGTTTGCATTTCTGTTTTGTTTAAATACATCTTTTTGCTGCAGCTTTCTTCTCAGGCTGGTTTTATCCCATGCTATCAGATTCCTTAGTACCTAAATAGTTGATGCACATACAGTAATCTAGCTATAGTGGTTAAGCTCTCATTGTAATTTTTTTATAGGATAATCAGTACCGGATTGTTGTGGGTCCGACACCCAGCACTGATCAGCTGGTATTAGCTCCACCAATTGCCAGATGTTAAGATATAGAGAAGCTGAACAGTGCACCTTCGTTCAACATGTAAGGGCCTCTGTCAAGTACTGAAGAAGAGTTCCCGCTGGAGTAATAACGCCTGATCGGTGAGGATGCCAGGCAATCTGCTTGGGGCCTCATGATTTCTTTGCACACCCATGTCTGCTATGCTTTGAGGAATTTCCCAAAAATCAAAAACGGAAATATTAAAGGGAGCCTGTCACCCCCCCAGGGCGTTTTTAACTAAAAGAGCCACCTTCAGCAGCACTAAGGCTGCATTCTGTGAAGGTGGCTCATCTGTTTCTGACCACCATTAACGGCGAAATATTGACTTTTATAACTAGGTCCTCATACCTGGAACCCGTCACAGAGGTATGGTGTGTCCCTCTGTATAAGCTGGCCAGCCTGCTGAATCCAGCCAGTATCCGTGCCATTGCACATCTCCAATAGGAGACGGCACTGATGGGCCGGTAGAACAGCTGTGTCGCTGGTCCGTATTGTAAATTTTCAGGAGTGCACTGTCCCTGTGCAAACAGATGAGGAGCACCCCTGAAAAAAAGAGATAAAACCCCTTTAAGCTTCCTTCCTGAAGATTCTACATCCTAAAAAGTAGGTTTCTAAGACATGCGATTGTCTTATAATCCAGAATTTTTGATATTCCGACACCATATGCCCAACACTGCCGCAATAATAGCAGCTCCTGCTAGAATTTGCGGTTTAATCATATTTTCATAGAGATTTCTTGCATCACGTTGACTAACATCCTGTCTGTACACGACCATGACGGTTCCTATAGACGACTGTTGCACAATCCATTGATTCGAGTGTATTTAGTCTGGGGATGGACGGTGTCGGCACGTCGTAGAAATAGTGTAAACATAATGTTATTATGAGTCACGGATTGTAGGTGGCCTGGACGTTCATCACTCTGAACATCTAACCTGGGTGTGTAGTCCTGTCATCAGCCACTTCCCGGAAATGAAAAATACTCCTAGACAGTGACAAGTAAAGACATTGAGGTCAGATACATTTTTCCATGGATTCTATAGGGGATATTGGTTTGTCTTGAAAAGTTCAGATGATCCCTAGGAAAGGTGGAAAAAGGCAGAATCCATTCGTAGTCTCTCCTTTTAAGGCCGGGTCACACTACCGCTTAACACGGCCGAGTGCTATGAGACAGAATGTCGTGTAGCACTTGGCCCAGTGTTACTCTGTGGGGCAGCACAGATCTGCGATTATTTTCTCATGCCGATTCGGGAGCACGATGCTATTGGCAGCGAGACTCGGCGCACTCCACACTAATACAAGTCTATGGGTGCATGTGAAACATCAGACTGCACTCGGATGTCATCTTTGTGCAATCCTATATACGTAGACTCAAGCAAAGGAGGAATTACTTTCTCCGTCTCCTTCACACCTGTGATCTGATTCTCTCATGTGAGTGATCCTCCTCCTCTTATTTTATAATTTACTGCTCATTGCCAGGGTTGCAGCTGCATTCTATCAGCAGTGGCCCTTCTTTTAGACTAGGATTGCAGCGCTTACAAGCTCTTATCTATAGAGTTTGGCTGTTTTGCTGCATCTGGCGAGTTCAGTACCCCTGCGTTTCTTTCAATGCTTCTTAAGCAAAGCTGCCACTTCTAGCATCATGAGAGAGCCATAGTACAAGCCAGTGGACAAACCATGTCAATGTTCAGAGCTGTCAATCAATCAGAAACGCATCACAATAGGAAAAAGGATGTCAGGCAGCAGTGCACTCCTGAAGACAGAACATGGGCATAACTGTGACACTGAGTCACTTCTCACGGACAAGCCATGAGTTTTGGAACTCAAGGAGTCCGAGGTCAAAAGCCAGGAGGGTATGTCACAAACTGAGGGTAGAGACAAAGGCGTATTCAGGTCACAGTCCAGAGTCAGAATTCCAAGGTCATTGGGAGGAGTCCTTGAAGCTCCCAAAAATCTGGTGAATACCAAATCCGAAATGAACATAAAACAACCACCAATTTTTTACCCCCAGCCGTTACCCCACTGGCTCTGGAGCACCATAATCCAAAGGGTTCCAACGTTCACTCCAAACATCCTGGGGATCCGACAACCTTGCTGACTTCCCCACCCCATTTCACCAGATTCAAAATATTGAAAGCCAAAAGGAGGAAGCCATATACCCATGGATCCCCATACCAATTTATAACCAACTCCAAGGACTCCCCGCAACCACCATAACGGGGGCCTATGAACACCTCAGAGGCCCGAGACCCTACCACAACAAAAAGCTATGGCCCTTTGGATGCCTTCCTGCAAACCAAGTGCCCAGATGTCACTACCCATGCCGTTCAAGTGAACCCCAAATTTAAAAAAACTGACCGGCACAGCCAAGCATTGCATTACTGCATTAGAAGTACTTCTAATTCAGTAATGCAATTCAGTTTTCATATTTCATATTTGCATGTTATGGCGCTACAGTGTGCTTCCTATTTTCTTTGAATGTCTATGAGTTGGTGACTCTAGGTTAATCATCTGTTCACACTATGTTTATGCTTGAATGTGACGGTCAGTTTTTTAAAATTTATATTCATTAACCTTCTGACTGAGCACTAGAGTTGAGTGAAAAGTGTCGGTCAATTTCAAAAATCACCGACTTTCGCCAAAGTCGGGTTTCATGAAACGAAACCCGACCATAGCGTGAGGTTGGCCATGAGGTCGGCAAAGTCACGTTTCAAATGATGCTTCCAGCGCCTTTTTCAGCCAATGATGGAGGATGCACACTGTGGGCAACGCGATGACATAGGCCACCACCATCTTAGAGAAGGGCATTGAAGTGATTGGCTGGCTTTGTGTGGTGTCACAGTGGGTATAAAAGGCTGTGACCACTGACCATCATCTTACTTCTGCTGATCTTAGCATAGGGAGAGGTGCTGCTGCTGATTCTGAATAGGGAGAGCGTTAGGCAGGGAAGAAAAAAAAACTGCTTCTGCTGATAGCGCTTTTCACTGTACAGTTAGTGTGCAGTGAAAGGGGAGGATTTTTGCTTTTGTGTAGCAGCGCTGGTGGTGATTAGGCTGCATTGTAAGGCTACCTGCTAGCTGCATTGCTGTGTGCACACTGGTGTTCAAACTGCTTTTTTCAAAGCACTCCAAATTTTATTATTTTGTCCTGGTGAGTTACTGAGCATTCAGTTTTTCACAGACCGTATAGCGGTGTACGCTCCTCACACAATACCGTGTACCGGCTGGTATCACGGACAAATAGAAGCTATCTGAGTGTGACTCTGGAAGAAAAAGCCGATGAGTTTATCCGTTTTTCCAGACCTACACCTTAGAGTGAGTGCTGTCCGCATTTCAAACAGTTTCGTATATCTCCTGTTTGACTACGGTGAAAACTAGACAGAGACAGCGTGTGTCAGTCCCTATACAAATAGACGGAGATTGACAATTTTCCATACAGACACCGTATAGCGGTGTACATTCCTCACACACTACCATGTACCACCTTGCATCACGGACAAATAGAAGCTATCTGTGTGTTCCTCTGGAAAAAAAGCCGAGGAGTTTTTCCGTTTTTCCAGACCTACACCTTAGAGTGCTGTCCGCTTTTCAAACAGTTTCGTATATCTGCTGTTTGACTACGGTGAAAACTAAACAGAGACAGCGTGTGTCAGTCCCTATACAAATAGACGGAGATTGACAATTTTCCATACAGACACCGTATAGCTGTCAAGTAGCAGCTAGATAGCGCTGCTACTAGAGGTGACAGGGGCAAGTTACCAGCCTGGGGAAAGTCTACTCACCGCGGTGGGACCCAGGAGCGCAGCGCTGGCAACGATAGACAAGCTGCTGGACCTGTGGGGAAGGCGGAGCGTTGGTGAGAAGCCTGAGATCCGCAGGACCTGCAGTCACGTGACCGAGCGTCAGAGAAGGTGGGTGGGGCCACCGACGAGCTTTAGTAACGCTAGCAGCTGTGCTGGAACTAATGAGGCTCAGAGAATTACAGTGGTCAAACAAGCAATCAGGTCATACACGGGGTGGGCGGCGAGGTACAGGAGGGATGTACAGAGGGAGGTCAATAACGTAGCCAAGGGTCATGCACAGATCGGGCAGCGAGGTACAGGAGAGGTATTCCAAGAGGGGTCAAATAGCGTAGCCAAGGGTCATACACAGGACGGGCAGCGGGGTACCAAATCAGCAGGCAAGAGACGTTAACCGTGACAGGACCGAATCAAACACCAGGCAAACAAACAATGACTGGCATGAAGCACAGACAGAGCAGGGTCAGGCACACTCAACTAGGAGTATAAACGACAGGGGAGGGCTCTACCATGAGGCCATAAAAACCCTCCCTGGATCCACAGAGAGGCTTTCCAAGTTAACCCTTAAGCACCCTACCCTGAAACCTCAATAAAGCATGACAATAGCGGTGTACGATTCTCACACACTACCGTGTACCGGCTGGTATCACGGACAAGTAGAAGCTATCTGTGTGTTACAAAATATATACGTAGATTTAATTTTTTTAATACACCTTACACAGCTGGACGCTCCTCATACAATACCATCTCTGCTGGTATTTTTGGTACATTTTCCCAAACATGAGGAAGTATAGTGGAAGAGTCCACGGACATGGGCAAGGGGGCGCAGCTGGTACTGATGGTGGTGGTGCATCAGCTGGTTCTGGCAAAAGCACAATAGCAGCTAAGGCAGGAAGTGTTGAGCCTGAGTCATCGTCTGGCCCAAGAAGGCCTGTAAGGTTTCCTTTTCTTGGAGTAGGAAAACCGCTTTTTAAGCCGGAGCATCAGGAACAGGTTTTGGCGTACATTGCCGAAACAGCCACCAGCTCTATTGCCTCCTCTTCTGAACGTTCGAAACCTGCAAGCACGGAGTCGTCAGTGCAGGGTTCTGGTCAGGAAAAACACCTTTCCTTGTGTCCTTCACCCCCACCAAAAGTTAAGGATGTAGCAGCCCACACTTCAGATTACTCTATGGAGCTCTTTTCACATACCATGCCTGGATTATCCAGTGAAATCCAGAATTCCCCAGTCCAAGATGAATCTGACATGGAGTGCACTGATGCACAGCCACTGCTAGATGATTCTGCTGGTACATCAACCCAGAGCACTACATTGCCTTCGCAGTCTATTAAGCCAGAATCTGACCCTGACGAAACTCAGGTGCCCCTTCCCGCATACTATACCACCTTACACGGTGACACAGAGGAAGGTAAAGAGGAAGGTGCAGATGACTTTGAAGAGCAGGTGATGGATGACGCAGTTCTTGACCCGGATTGGCATCCATTGGGGGAGGAGGGTAGCGCTGGCAATAGTTCAGATAAGGAGAAGGATCCGCAGCAGGCATTGACATCGCAGCAGCGGTTATCTGGCAGGCCCGTAGCTGTCCAAAAGCGTGGACCAAAAACTAAAAGAGCTGCAGGACAGCTTGGCCAGACGGTCAACTTAGCACAGCGTGCAAGGCCAGAAAATGTATACCATAGTAGGAAGAGTGCAGTGTGGCACTTCTTTGTCCAAATCCTATTGATGAGGCAAAGGTTACCTGTAAGAAGTGCGGAGGGACCTTTAGCCGAGGTAAACAACTCAGAAATTTGAATATCAGTTGCATGCTTAGACATTTAATCAACATGCACTTCCAAGCATGGACGGACTACAAAACCTCAGGTAGCACATGTGCACCTGCTCCGGCTGAAGGTAGCCAGCAACGCTCCATCGCTTCCCCCACTGTAAGACCACCGCCACCGTTAAGCACACCACCAGCACTAAATGTGGAAGTGTCGTCGCAAGGCCAAAGCACTCAGGGAATCACAATGGTTTTGCAACACAACACTGAATCTAGGCCATTACCACCAATACCATCACCAACCCCCTCTCACTCCGTCCAGTCCACCGCTACTTCCCCCATATGCAGCTCTCCAGTCCACCTCACCCTACCAGACACTCTGAGTAGGAAAAGAAAGTACTCATCTTCTCATCCGCGTACACTTTGTTTGAACGCCTACATTGCCTAACTAAACTAATTAGAGATGATGCCCTACCATTTGGTTGAAAGCGAAGCTTTCCGCGACCTCATGGGCTACGCTGTCCCACGCTATGACCTACCTAGTCGGCACTTCTTTTCTCGAAAAGCCTTCCCTGCCCTCCACCGGTATGTGAAAGGCAGCATTGTCCATGCACTAAAACAGTCAGTGAGTGGAAAGATGCACCTCACAACAGATGCATGGACCAGTAGGCATGGCCAGGGCGTTACGTGTCCATCACTGTCCACTGGGTTAAGGTGGTGGATGCAGCCTCCACTGGGGACAGCGGCGGTCAAACAGTGCTGCCTAGCCCACAGTATAGGAAACAGTTGGCTGTAGGCTTTCGCTCCTCCTCCTCCATAAGCGAAAGCTCGTCCACAGAGCACAGTCGCACGAGCACTCCATCCGCAGCTGGCAGTGTTGCACACGAGGTGTCCCCTATCGAACAGCTAGTGGTAAGCGTCAGCAGGCTGTGTTAAAGATGATGTCTTTGGGCGACAACAGACACACCGTGGAGGTACTGGCCGACTACTTGCAGCGACAAACAGTCATGGCTGGGCAGACTACATCTTGAGGCAGGCAAGGTAGTCAGTGATAGTGGCCGTAATTTTGTGGCAGCTATAGCCCGTGCACACACATATGACACACATACCTTGCCTGGCTCACACTTTGAACCAGGTGGTGCAGTGCTTCCTTAATAATTATCCGGAGTTAACATCCCTGCTCCATAAGGTGTGATGACTCTGCTCACACATCCGTCGCTCGGCCGTAGACTCCAGTCGTATGCATAAGCTGCAGCGATTGCTCCACCTCCCCTAGCACCGCCTAATCATAGACGTTGCAACAAGGTAGAACTCCACCCTGCACAAGGTTGAGAGGCTGTGCGAACAGAGGCAGGCTGTAATGCATTTGTGGGAGGATACACGGGCAGGCAGTTTGAGGGAAGACATGGAATTGTCGGGTGTGCAGTGGTCAAAGCTGAAAGACCTCTGTAAAGTCATTCAGTGTTTTGAGGAATGCACATGGCTGGTAAGCGCAGACGACGCCATCATAAGCATGAGCATCCCACTTATGCGTCTGCTCATGCAAAGTTTGACGCACATTAAGGATCAGGCATCTGCGGAGGAGGAGGAGGGAAGGCTAGCGGGCAGTCAGCCATTGTCTGGTCAGGGAACTGTCCTAGATGAGGTGGAGGAAGAAGAGGAGGAGGGGGATGATTATTTTGGGCAGAAGGATGCTTCTCAGGGGGCAAGAGAAAATATTGGCATTCCAAGGTCAGATAGAGTGTTTGTACGTGACTGTAGGGATGTGGATTTGCCAGAAAGTGCTCCTCCACCCACCACTGGCAGTGCATCATTGACACCTGGAACATTGGCCCACATGTGCGATTATGTCTTGCAGATCCTAAAAAAGGACCTCCGCATTTCCAAAATGATGAGAGATGACGACTACTGGCTGGCCAGCATCCTCGGTCCATGCTACAAAGGCAAATTACACAACATCATGCCACAGGAGAACCTAGAGATAATATTGGCTAACAAACAAGCAACTCTGGTAAACAGGTTGTTTGAGGCTTTCTCAGCACACAGTAGTGGTGCTGTTTCTCCCTCGAGCCGTAGTTGGCACAGCGGAAGAGGTGTTTATGGTGCACACAGCCAAAGTGGCGTTGGAGACAGGGGTTTAATGACCATGTTGTGGAATGATTTCTGAAGTACCGCTCACACGACTGCTAATACTGCATCGATTAAAAGTGACAGGAGACAGCAGTTGTCAACTATGGTTACAAACTAATTCTCCTCCCGAATCGATGTTCTCCCTCACAAGTCATTCCCCTTTGACTATTGTGCCTCTAAACTGGACGCCTGGCCTGAATTGGCACAATATATCTTACAGGAGCTCGCTTGCCCTGCTGCTAGTGTGTTATCTGAAAGAGTCTTCAGTGCTGCTGGATAAATCCTGACAGAAAAACGGACCCCTCTGTCTACCCAAAATGTTGATGATCTAACCTTCATTAAAATGAACCAGGCATGGGTTGCAAAGGATTTTGTCCCACCTTCCCCTGATGACACATAGGTTGCCAGAAAACTGCCTCGCTTTTGTCCTCCTCTTCCTCGGACTTGCCCAATCCCGCCCTTTGCAGCAGCTGAATGTCCAGCCAACACATCAACATATGCCATTTTTTAAACCTCCCTAAGTGGGCTGCCCACCCCCCAATGGCTGGGGTCAACACCTGGCGCACCCGGGCAAGTGCCGTTGCTCTGAACTGGTGGATGGGCCCACAGATGGCCGATGGCACTGGCACAGGGCCCCTCATATTACAATACAGTGTCTCTGACGGTGGGGGGGCCCACTCGCCGTCAGACACACCAGCGTACTATGAGGGGCCCTGTGCGAGTACCGTCGACCACAAGTGTGCCCCCCTGCTTGGTCATGGCCACAGCACTTGCAAGTTGCAATACATACCTCTACCTGCTCCACCGCTGTGTAATCTGGGCAGTTAAATTCTTCACAGGGACGGCCACTAGAAATTTGGTGTATTGATCGATGATGGTTAAGATGTAGCTATGCCCTGTCCTGCTGGCCTCTACCTTCAGATGATCAATGGCTACCATTTGTAGTGGACGTCAACTTAGAAGCGGATGCAGTGGTGCTTTATGATCACCTTTCACAATTGTGATAGTCACAGACGTGTGACATTCCTGCCACCATTTTTCAATTTCTCCTCTCATGCCAATCCAATAAAATTGCCTACGGCCTGTGGCTTCTGTCTTTTGCACTCCAAAATGACCAGACACTTCATGATATACCGAGATTTCAAATTTGCCCAACACTGTATACAGGTGTACGCTTGTGTTACATTACCCATTTACAGCTTTTCATATTTTTGTGTAATCCATACTGGGCCTGAGAGCGTTTGTGTCTGCCTCCTGAAATGTATACGGAGATTCAGAATGTTTACACTATACTATATATACCTTGTATCTGGTGATACTGTACCCTTTTTCACCTCTTTATTTTATTGGGTAATCCATACTGAGCCTGTGAGCGTCTGTATGACTCATGAAATATATACGGAGATTTACTGTTATCCCTAGACTGTATAGAGCTGTACGCTTCTGATGCAGTACCATATATCTGCTGGTATTTTGGGTCAATTTTCTAAAACATGAGGAAGTATGGTGGAAGAGGACGCAGATGTGGGCGTGGGGGGCCACCTGGTACTGATGGTGGTGGTGGTGCATCTGCTGGTAGTGCCAAAACCACAATAGCAGCTAAGGCAGGAGGTGTTGAGCCTGCGACATTGTGTAGCTCTGGAAGGCCTGTAAGGCTCCGTTTTATGGGAGTAGGTAGACTGCTTTTAAAGCTGGAGCATCAGGAACTGTTTTTGTCTTACATTGCTGAAACAGTCTCCAGCTCTATCGCCTCCACTTCTGAAGTTTCAAAAAATGCAAGCACTGAGTCGTAAGTGCAGGCTTCTGGTCAGGAGCAACCACTTTCCTTGTGTCTTTCACCCACACCAAAAGTGAAGGATGCGGCAGCACACACTTCAGATTACTCCATGGACCTCTTTTCACATACCATGCCTGGGTTAATTAAAAATGGGGCCCATCATAAACTGGAGCATTCAAAATGGGGGACATCTGACACTGGAGCATCATCCATGAGGCCCATCATATACTGGAGCATTTTAAATGGGGCAGATCAGACACTGGAGCAGCATCTATGGGGCCCATCATATACTGGAGCACTCCAAATGGGGGACATCTGACACTGGAGCATCATCCATGAGGCCCATCATATACTGGAGCTTTCCAAATGGGACAGATCAGACACTGGAGCAGCATCTATGGGGCACATGATACACTGGAGCATTAAAAATGGGGCCCATTATATATGGAGCATTATTTGGGCCCATAAAACACTAGAGCATCGTCCATGGGGACCATCATATACTGTAGCATTATGTGGAGCTCAACATATACTGGATGGAACATTATATGTGACCAATTATTCTGTATGGAGAAATATATGGGGCTCATTATTCTGTATGGCACACAATGTGGTGGCCATAATAATGTACGGAGTAATATACTATCCTTTTATTGAGCTATTGTAGAATTTAAAATAGATCAGTCATGTCATGTAAGCAGTGAAGTATTTGTCATTGTACTATACCTATTTTTCTGTGCCGTATCAGAGCATCATGAGTTGTGGTATGTGTTAAAGGGGCGCACTGACACTCTTTGGCCCAGGGCACACGAAAACCTGGAGCCAGCCCTACCCCCCACAACTTTAGCCAAATAACCCCCAGTTTTCAATGCGTAACTATTATTATGAAGTAAATTAAGGTTGACAAGCTTCAGTAATAAGAATTGATGTTTTTGGCATTGAAATGGGCACTGTAGGTGTGTTTACTGTCCTCCACTCCCTGCCGACTTTGCTTCCCCATTGACTTGCATTGGGTTTCGTGTTTCAGTCGGCCTCCGACTTTTCCCTATAGTCGGCCGATTTCGTTTCATGAAACCCGACTCGACCCTAAAAAAGGCAAAGTCGCTCATCTCTACTGAGCACTCCACCTGTTAGCCGCAGGCCTTTTTAATCAAAGCAGGGCCACCACCCCTCCACAGAGATATAGATTTCAGTCTAAGGAGAGGATTTACATAGGTTCCCATACAGATGAAGACTATAGTATAAGTGAGGATAGGCATTAGGTTAGGGTCCTGGAAAAGGAGAAATGCCTTACCATGGCTTACAGGTACACATAAATTGGCCATTTTATGCGCTAAACTTTCTCAAATTTTCATGCTTCTAATGCAGTAATGCAATTCATTTTTCATATTTCATGTTTGCATGTTATGGCGCTACAGTGTGCTTCCTATTTTCTTTGAATGTTAAAATGAACCCCACCAACCAAAAATCATCCACCCCTTTCTCCAATTCCAAGTGCCTTATGACCACACCCCCATTCCTGACAACAAATGCCAACACAGCTCTGTTCATCTTGATCCTGGCTTTGTTATTTTTTTCCACCGATCTGGCATGTCTCCAACATCTCCGCGGCACAAAGTCAGACCACACAGTGACCAACCCTGAGTACGACACCCTCAGCCGCAGCAAATCATGTTTAATATCTTTAACCAGCTCCCTAAAAGGCCAAACTCCCAAATCATTACCGCCCACGTGAAGAACTAGAATGTCAGGTGCCCTGTCTAAGCAAGCTCTGTTATGAATTTCGCACAACACTCTATTCCAAGACATTCCTCTAAGCCCGCACTCCTGGGGAAACCGAGCTGTCTACCCTCCTTCCTCACGTCAGCCAGCAACGCTCCCCAATGGACGTACGAATGGTCACACAAGTAACGGCGGAGCCTAAAACAAAACAAATATCTTCAGAAACAGGAACAGAGCAAAAAACAGAGCAACAAGGTTCTCACACAGTCAGGCTACGAAAACACCACTTCCGGCCTAACATACCCCCAATAACATCTTGACTGCCATCTCCCAATGTGCTTCACCACTTCCACCCCGAGCCCTCCTAAAGCTGCCTCCGTTGCCGCCCCAATACGAAACGAATGAAGTGCAAAACGAGACGCATCAAGCCCCAACATGCCCATACTCTTTCCAAATATCGCGGTGAACTCATACCTGGACAGAAAGGAACCATCTCGATGGCAAAATAAAGGACCAATCACTCTGGGATGCAAAGCACGAAAACGTTGCAAACAAACCACTGGAAACATTAAGTAACCGCGAACGGGGCCAAAAACAACCCGCACACCCTTGCCCTCCTGATCCTTTTTGGACCTTCGCACCCAAAACTCCACACCCCCTTCCGCAAGAACCACATCCCTAGCCAAAAGACCCCCTGACAACTGTCCACTCGGCGCCACCAGCTCGCCAACCCTGTGGGCCCCAAAGAAAGCGAATGAAAATGCCACACGAAAAAGATATGCCTCAAAAAATGAACAGCAAAATGATTCCAAAACATCTTCAAATCCAAGGAACCATTGTCCAATGCCTCAGCCATGAGCAGCGAACGGCCATTGTATTTCTTCAAAAAAGTATTCCACACTGCCAAATCCGCCCTGTGGTCACTTGAAAGCCAAACAAAATGATCAGGGGCCCAAACACCTGCCGTCGCACAAACTAGTCTCCGCGAAAAATCTCGCCCCATCGGCATGATCCGACATGCATAATTCAGTTTCCCCAGCAATGATTGACGATCCCGCAAAGAAATTTTCTTTAAACAACATGCCCAAGCAACTTCCTTCTGCAAATCCGCAACTTTCTCCTCGGGTAAACAAAATTCCCATTCAACATTGTCAATCACAATTCCCCAAAAACGCAAGCAAGTGCTGGGGCCTTCCATCTTGCCCGGAGCTGATGGTACTCCAAAATGCCCGCCACCCACTCCAATGTCCTCAAAATGATCCGGCAGCATAAAGAATCCCCCAGGCTCACACACAAAAAGTCATCCAAATAATAGATTCCTGAATCCAAACCGGAAACCTCACATACCACCCATTCCAAAAAGAAACTAAACGCTTCGAAATACGCACAGAACAAAGAGCAGCCCATAGGCAAACACCGATCCACAAAAATTTCCCAAAAGCAACCCAACAACTTGGATCTATCTGGGTGCCCCATCAACAACCAAAATGCAGATTCAATATCTGCCTTCGCCATAAGGGCCCCCCTGCCGCACTCCCTGACTAACCTCGCCACCTCGTCAAAAGAAGTGTACGCCACCGAGCAAAGCTAAGGATTAATACCGTCATTCACTAACATGCCCCGAGGATAAGACAGATTTTGAATGAGCCGAAACTTATTGGGCTCTTTTTTGGGCACCACCCCCAAAAGGTGAAACAACCAAAACCTCAAACGGAGGAACACTAAACAGACCCGCCATCCGGCCTAACGCCACCTCCTTACTCAGCTTCTCAGTAAACACTTCGCTAAACCTTTCGGCTGACTGAAGGTTCTTAAGAACCCGAGGAATCACAAAAGGAGGAGCAGGAATCAAAAAACCAACTGTAAAACCTTTAAACAACAACTCTGCACGTTCCCTATCCGGATATCTATTTAGATAAGGGAACATCTTTTCCACCTTCACTGGAGTCTCCCCCTTGAGAATTGTTGCCACCTGACTTGGGCTTCCCTTTCTTGAAACATTTGGCTGCCCCATATGAGGAGCCATTGCAGTGCGAGCAGAGGTGCTTAAACTTACAATTGGTTCCATATTTGCACTGGCCATCGTTGAATTGCCAGAATAATCTGAGTTTCTGCCCCCCTCCCTGACCTGGCTGACCCCCAGCCCCTGCTGCAGCGGACTGACTAATGGCATAGCCGGCAAACCTGGCCCCCCCATGAAAGGAAATACTCCATCTATTAGAACCATAATTCTCAGCCATAGGCCTATGCCCTTCTGGTCCCACCTAATCGCGGGCCGTATCGCCTTCCTCTGCCGAAAATGATCATCGTAATGGAACCATGCCTGTTCCCCGTAAGTCCAATGTACCTCCCTAATAGAATCCATGTAGCTAAAAAGCAGTGAACAATTTTCTGTCGACTTCTCCCCAATGACACTTGCCAATATGGCGAAAGCCTGCAACCAATTAGCAAATGTCTGAGGGATGAAATGCCACCTACGCTTCTCCTCTTCCTCTTTTTACTGTCATCTTTTTTCCCTTTATCTAAGTTAAATTTTTCCAAAGGAAGTAAGAAAAAGATCTCCACATATTCATCCTTCCAAATCTTTTCCCGCACTTCCTTCTTAAGATGCGCCCCCAAGGGACACTCAAAACACACACACACTTCCCCGTGTGCTCTATCATCCAAAAGAATCCTGCACTCCCTCTCCTTCTCCGTCTGAACCGACACAGACACCAGAACAAGAGGCCTATACGACCCTTCTAATGGCCTGCTCGAACCGCCATGCTCCCCACCCGATGGACCCATCCATACCGTTAAACATCTGGAAGCCACCCCCCCCTTTCTAAACAATCTATCAAGCCCCGTACATTGTCTAATTCCTCCCTGACATCTTGACCAGCCGATTCCCCTGCAACCTCAAGCTCCCTCCCCGTACCCGCTTCAGCGCTTGAACTAACGCCTAAACCAGGGAAACTAACACTGTGTGGAGACATACAAGACACAGAAGTATACTCACCAGGCTGCGAGGGGGCTGTGACCCCTCCAACCGGAGATGAAAAATCCAGATGACCTTCTAAACTGAGACTCCTGTTCAGCGAGGCGTCCAGAGGCCTCAGACCAGGCCTCGGTGCAACGGAGGTTACAGGTAGCTCCGGAAGCTGTGTCGGCAAAGGGGCAAGGGACCCCGAAAGCTGGCCCTGTACCAACAAGCTGTGCCTGCGCTGGCCCACCTGCAGCACACAGCCCGCTGTCCACTGCCCTCCGTGATCTGGAAGAGGAAGTTCCCCATGACGCTCCAGTGGCAGAGTAACCACCGACAAGGAACCGGGGCACCCAGGTCCACGTGCACCCCGCCTGTAGAAACCGCTGCTCCAGGCGCTGCACTGACCCCCCGAAGAGCAAAGGCAGGTCACCTGGCAGGATCATCACCGCAGCGCCTCCCGATGACATCAGATGTCCCAGAATGGCCGGCACATGTCAGCCCTGCCTCCCGGCCGACACGTGATGCAAGCCTAGACACTGCCGCCGGACCCAGCCTGGCCCGCAGATTTCTCCCAGACCGGGGCCTGCTGGCACGAGATCTAACTGGTGCCCAGCCTGGAGGGTCCCCGGAGGGGCTCCTGCGCCTCCACTGGGTCTACGGAGCAGCATCCGTCGAGGATGCCACTCTCACGCGGGAGGCTCCCCCACTGGTCCCACTGACGCTCGTAAAATGCCGGCCACCTGACTCTCTAACCAGTTGCAGGGCTGCAAAGAAGTCGCAGCCCTCAAGCTTTCCAGTACGCGATCCACATCGGACATGGTGAGTACTAACAGGATCAAACGCGATGCTGGAAAGCGGGAAGTGACTAGCTCCACCCCCAACCTGGCCCTATAAACGGCCCTCTAAACCCGACCCACTCCAGCATATCCCCTATCTCCTCCTCCCATTACCATGCCGACCTCCGCCCACGCCGGGGGGGTATGCCTTTGTTCCGGCCCTATCTACTCAAATGCTGCACCAGTGCGAACCTGCCCAGTGAGAACAAATGAGAAAAAGGGTGTTTAACATGGATTGTATCTCTATATGTGGGCAGAAAAATGATAACAAGAAACGATTACAGAGCCCCGTAACCATTATCGTCAGGTGTAACTTGAAGGTAAATGATTGACTTCCTATTTTAAAGGTTGACATTTGTATTGAGCAGTATATTTCCCCTTGTAAAAGGGCGTGGGTTCTACAATAAACTCAGGCCCTGATCACAGGCTGCGACATCCATCGCAAATCCCAAGTGGCAAAATCCACACAAAATGAGCCGGATTTTTTTTTGCAGTAATGCTGGGGATTTTCACCATTGATTTCATCCTTTACATTGCAAAAGAGGATATGTGTAGTAAGTCCTCAGGGTTTTTTGCAGCAATATCTGCCTCATTTGGTGTGGATTTTGTGAATGTACCCTTAAATGACGAAAAAAAAAGTAAAATAAATTGCCAAGTATGTAACACATGGACGAGTCAGGTCTGCAGAGAATGAGTTGCTCTTTCTTACCAGCTCTCCAGTTTTGATGATGGGACCCCACTTTTAATTTGGTTTTGAGGATTGGACCCTCCTTTCCCACTACACGTTCTTCTTGACAAGGGGCGTAATTATAGTACCCAGGGTATCAGGGGGCATTGACCGGTAACTGACAGGGAATCACTCTGCTGGGGGAACACTGAGGGGTCATTATAATGTGCAGGGGCTAATATACTATATGGGGTGACATATACTGTGTGGGGGCATTAATAGGACATGATACTGTGTGGCATCAATAAAGTGGCATCACGCTGTATCAGAGCACTTATAGTGCATGATATGCTTTGGGGACGGTACAGGGGGCATGAAGGGGGCAATGTACTAAGTTGGGGTCATTAAGGAGGGATCATACTGTGTTGGACCAATAATAGGACATGCTGCTGTGTGAGAGTCCTGAGGGGACAGTATGCTGTGTGGGGGCACATAAATTACTTTGTGTGAACACTAAGAGGACATCATACTAGAGGGTCACAGTGTATGTAGGAAACTAAACGAACATCTTGCTCTGTATGTAGGTAACTAAGGTACTGTGTTGGCACTATGGGGTCTTTATTACTATAAGTGGGCACAAATGGGGCATAATCACTGTGCGGAGTTTTCCAGTTTAGCCCATGTTCTGTTCTTGAGATTGATGATTTTTCTTTATAAATAGGTTAGAAACTATAAGGTTTGACCCCACATTTCATTTTGTATATTGTATAATACACCTGCACAAATGTGCGTGTGTAAAAAAAAGAGTTACCATGTTTAAAGGGACTCTGTCAGCACAGAATCACCGTTCAAACCAAGCACAGACTCTCAGTGCATCATGGTGGGGCCTAAGACTTCTTACCTGCTTATTTTTCCTCAACCTCCACATTTCTCTGGCTATGAAGCCAGAGCTGCCAATCAAAGAAGACGGGGGAGGTGAAGATTGAAGGAAAACACGCAGATCAGAACGTGTGCTAAAATGATTGGACACGCCCTTGTGCACAGAGCGCCTGTGCTCGATTTGAAGAGTCATTTAAAACAACGGAAAAAGCTAATGGATCGCTAGTGCACAAGTATAAAATCTGCATTGCTAATGAATCAGTTCAGAAAAATGCTAATGCTACAGATATCCCTATGTAATCACAAAATGTAAAACCTGGTACACTTACTCCTAGAAATTCTAAGGTCAAATCCATGTTGTTTTACACATTTACCCCCACATTCTCGGAAAGTTGGCCATGGGCTCAGTCATTCCAACAACGCTCCATAGACTTTAAAGGGAATCTGTCACCCCATTTTTGGACTATCAGCTGCCCGCACCGCCATCAGGGGCTTATCTACAGCATTCTGTAATGCTGTAGATAAGCCCCCGATGTAACCTGAAAGATAAGAAAAACGAGTTATATTATACTCACCGGGGGGGGCGGTCCAGTCTTGGTCCGATGGGTGTCGCGGTCGGACGCCTCCCATCTTGTAGTGGTGACGTCCTCTTCTTTGCTTCCCAGCGCGGCTCCGGCTCAGGCGTAATTTACCTGCCCTGGAGAGGGCAGAGTAAAGTACTGCAGTGTGCAGGCACCGGATCTCTCTGATTTGGTCCGGCGCCTGCATACTGCAGTACTCTGCTCTGCCCTCAACAGGAGCCACGCCAGGAAGCAAAGAAGAGGACGTCACCGTTAGAAGATGGGAGGCACCACACCGGACTGCTATACCCATCGGACCAAAACCGGACCCGGACCGCCGCCCTGGGTGAGTATAATATAACTCATTTTTCTTATCTTTCGGGTTACATCGGGGGATTATCTACAGCATTACAGAATGCTGTAGATAAGCCCCTGATGGTGGTGCCGGCAGCTGATAGTCCAAAAAATAGGTGACAGATTCCCTTTAACCAATGTGGCTCTTCTCGATTCACCTCCTCTATGTGGGTTCTCAAAGATCCAAAAGTGGGAAACCGAGGATTCATACGAGCTGCAGTTATTATTGCGTTTCTGTATCTTCTATTAATAAATTCTTTCCAAAATTCTTTACGAATGTTTGGGCTCAGTTCTGGAGTGTAGTTTTTGCATTAGTATGCATCCAGACTGTATTATATTTTGGAATTTACAGCCATATTTCCAATGAACAGAGATCATTCATTAGTCAATAAACTCATAAACTCTTTGCCTGTTTTAAGATATTGGTTAAAAAAAAAAAAAACAGTAAATTGTAAATCGGCAGATAACAAAATGAAGCATGTGGCTTCTGGCCCATCTTGGCTTCCCTTCTGTATGTATTATTAGCTTCAGGATGTGGGATTGGAGGCGAGTGGTCTCGGATCTATACGTGGTCTCGGCTTTCAGAGTGTTCACAAGAAGATAATGGATTTTATAGTGAAAACTCCTTATTTGGTAAAATAACGCATTAGTTAAGGGAACTCTTAGCTCCTGTTAATCTACGCAAAGAGACTTTGTGTCCATGCTCTGCACAATAAGTGAGGTGTATGTAATAATAATATCGGCCTGATCAGTATATAGCAATTATTTAATTATTTTAATTCTGGAGGTGCCATTTGGTGACTGTATGATGGATATGAGCATTGTATGGCACTATGCTGTGGCATTGATTCTTAGACACACTGCAGTTAATTATTCCTATATCAAAACTATATGAAAGTAGCTTATTTGTGCACCATACAGTGACAGTATTGGTATGGCCGTGTGCACACTGAATGGAAGTACACAGAGAACCATTTAAACCTTATGTACACGTCAGCTCATAGTTGATGAAAATGGCCAATTAAGATCAACCAGTGTCGGTATATGGGCTATTGCCACATTCAGCAGCAATTGTGTGGCAAATTTTCTTCTAAGGCTTCCTGACATTCCTGCATTGCTGTTTACCCACTGCTCCGCAAACTGCTTTTTTAAAAGCAATCCCAATTTTTTTTTTTGTCCTGCTGAGGTACTGAGCGTGCATTTTTTCACACCATACAGCGGTGTACGCTCCTCACACAGTACCGTGTAACGGCTGTTATCACAGCCACAGTGAAGCTATCAGTGTGTCACTCTGTGAGAATAAAACGAGGACATGTTCCGTTCTTACAGACCTGCACTCTAGGGAGATTCCTATTCTGCCCAATTCTACATACACCTTGTAGTTTGTGATACACTAGCCAATTTCTGCCTGTGACATAGCGCTGTGAAATTCAGTGGGCCTCACACAATCCATAAGTGTCCAGTGTCCACAAGTGTGTGCAGAAATTCAAAATCTCCCTTATCCTCTAGTCACTTTGGTCACAGCTGTGCCATCGAGCCTGTGACAGAGCGCTCAGATATCAGTGGGCCTCACACAATCCAAAAGTGTCCAGTGTCCACAAGTGTCTGCTGAAATTCAAAATCTCCCTTATCCTCTAGTCACTTTTGTCACAGCTGTGCCATCGAGCCTGTGACATAGCGCTCAGATATCAGTGGGCCTCACACAATCCAAAAGTGTCCAGTGTCCACAAGTGTCTGCAGAAATTCAAAATCTCCCTTATCCTCTCGTCACTTTTGTCACAGCTGTGCCATCGAGCCTGTCACATAGCGCTCAGATATTCATTGGGCTTCACACAATCCAAAAGTGTCCAGTGTCCACAAGTGTCTGCTGAAATTCAAAATCTCCCTTATCCTCTAGTCACTTTTATCACAGCTGTGCCATCGAGCCTGTGACAAAGCGCTCAGATATCAGTGGGCCTCACACAATCCAAAAGTGTCCAGTGTCCACAAGTGTGTGCAGAAATTCAAAATCTCCCTTATCCTCTCGTCACTTTTGTCACAGCTGTGCCATCGAGCCTGTGACAGAGCGCTCAGATATTCAGTGGGCCTCACACAATCCAAAAGTGTCCAGTGTCCACAAGTGTCTGCAGAAATTCAAAATCTCCCTTATCCTCTCGTCACTTTTGTCACAGCTGTGCCATCGAGCCTGTCACATAGCGCTCAGATATTCATTGGGCCTCACACAATCCAAAAGTGTCCAGTGTCCACAAGTGTCTGCTGAAATTCAAAATCTCCCTTATCCTCTAGTCACTTTGGTCACAGCTGTGCCATCGAGCCTGTGACAGAGCGCTCAGATATTCCGTGGGCCTCACACAATCCAAAAGTGTCCAGTGTCCACAAGTGTGTGCAGAAATTCAAAATCTCCCTTATCCTCTAGTCACTTTGGTCACAGCTGTGCCATCGAGCCTGTGACAGAGCGCTCAGATATTCAGTGGGCCTCACACAATCCAAAAGTGTCCAGTGTCCACAAGTGTGTGAAGAAATTCAAAATCTCCCTTATCCTCTAGTCACTTTGGTCACAGCAGTGCCATCGAGCCTGTGACAGAGCGCTCAGATATTCAGTGGGCTTCACACAATCCAAAAGTGTCCTGTGTCCACAAGTGTCTGCAGAAATTCAAAATCTCCCCTGTCCTATAGACACCTTGTACCTTGTTTTACATTACTATATAGTTTGTTGGATTTTGTCTACATTTCTACCAAAAATGAGGAAGGCTGGTGGAAGAGGCCGTGGAATTGGGCGGGGGTTAGCAGCTGGTAATGATGGTGTTGGTGGTGGATCTGATGGTAGTGGCAAGAGCAAAATAGGACCGAATGCAGGAGGTGTTGAGCCTGCGTCATCGTCTGGCTACATAAGGTCTCGAACGCTTAGTTTTCTAGGAGTTGGCAAACTGCTTTTAAAGCCAGAGCATCAGGAAAAAGTTTTGTCTTACATTGCTGACTCAGCCTCCAGCTCTATCGCCTCCTCTTCTTCAGTTGTAAAAAGTAAAAGCACTGAGTCGTCATTGGAGGCTCATGTTCATGAACCACACCTTTCGTTGTGTCCTTCACCCCAACCAAGATTGAAGGATGACGCAGGCCATACTACTGATTACTCCATGGAGCTGTTTTCACATACCATGCCTGGATTATCAAGTGAAATGGTGAATTACCCAGGCCAAGATGAATCTGACATGGAGTGCACTGATGCACAGCCGCTGATGGATGATTCTGCTGGTACATTCACTCAGAGCACTACATTGTCCTCGCAGTGTACAGAGCCAGATTCTGACCCTGATGAGACTCAGGTGCCCCTTCCCGCACACTATACCACCATACATGGTGACACAGAGGAAGGTGCACATGACATAGAAGAGGAGGTGATGGATGACCCAGTTGTTGACCCAGATTGGCATCCATTGGGGGAAGAGGGTGCTGCTTCCAATAGCTCAGATGAGGAGCATCCACAGCAGACATTGACATCGCAACAGCTGTTATCTGGCAGGCCCGGAGCACTCCAAAGACAGGTTCCAAACATCAAAAAAGTTGCTGGACAGCTTGTCCAGAGGGTCAAAAGATCACAGTGTGCTAGGCCGCAAAATGTCTGCCAGAGTAGGAAGAGTGCAGTGTGGCACTTTTTTGAACAAAATCCTCATGATCAGGCCAAGGTTATCTGTAAGAAGTGCGCAAAGACCTTTAGCCGAGGGAAAAATCTGAAAAATTTGAATACCAGTTGCATGCTTAGACATTTAACCAGCATGCACTTGCAAGCGTGGACACAACACCAAACCTCAAGTGCCACATGTGCAACTGATCACAATGAAGGTAGTCAGCAACGCTACATTGTTTCCCCCACTGTAAGCCCACCGGTTAGCACAGCAGCAAATGTTGAGGTGTCGTTGCAAGGCCACAGCAGTCAGGGAATCCCACTGTTATATCAACGAAAGACTGATTCTAGGCCATCAGAAAGAACACCAACTCCATCACCATCATCAACCCTCTCTCAGTCCGCCCTGTCCACCGCTACTTCCACCATATGCAGCTCTCAAGTCCAGCTCACCCTCCCAGACACTATGAGTAGGTCAAGAAAGTACTCAGTCTCTCATCAGCGTACACTGGGTTTGAACGCCCACATTGCCAAACTAATCTCGTTTGAGATGATGCCCTTTCGGTTGGTGGAAAGCGCAGCTTTCCGCGAACTCATGGCCTGTGCAGTACCACGCTATGACCTACCCAGTCGCCACTTCTTCTCTCGCAAAGCCATCCCAGCCCTCCACCATCATGTGAAAGACCGCATTGCCCATGCACTCAAGCAGTCAGTGAGCGGAAAGGTGCACCTCACAACTGATGCATGGTCCAGTCGGCATGGCCAGGGCCGTTACGTGTCCATCACTGCGCACTGGGTTAATGTGGTGGATGCAGGGTCCACAGGGGACAGCGGTGGTGGGACAGTGCTGCCTAGCCCACGGTATAGGAAACAGTTGGCTGTAGGCGTTCGACCCTCCTCCTCCTCCTCCTCCAGAAGCGAAAGCTCGTCCACAGAGCGCAGTCGTACGAGCACTCCATCTGCAGCTGCCACTGTTGCACACGAGGTGTCCCCCTATCGAGCAGCTAGTGGAAAGCGTCAGCAGGCAGTGTTGCAGATGATGTGTTTGGGCGACAGACACACCGCCGAGGTGCTGGCCGAGTACTTTCAGCGACAAACTGAGTCATGGCTGGGCAGTGTACATCTTGAGGCAGGCAAGGTAGTTAGTGATAACGGGCGTAATTTTGTGGCAGCCATAGCCCTTTCAAAACTCAGCCACATACCTTGCTTGGCTCACACCTTGAACCTGGTGGTGCAGTGCTTCCTCAAAAATTATCCGGAGTTAACAGCCCTGCTCCAGAAGGTGCGAAGACTTTGCGCGCACATCCGCCGGTCGCCTGTACACTCCGTTCGTATGCAGAAGCTGCAGCGATTGCTCCACCTTCCCAACCACCGCCTCATTATTGACATTGCAACAAGGTGGAACTCCACCCTGCACATGGTGGAGCGGCTGTGCGAGCAGAGGCAGGCCATAATGCATTTGTGGGAGGATACACGGCCAGGCACTTTGAGAGCAGACATGGAGTTGACCGGTGTGCAGTGGTCGAAGCTGAAAGACCTCTGTAAAGTCCTTCAGTGTTTTGAGGAATGCACACGGCTGGTAAGTGCAGACGACGCCATCCTAAGCATGAGCATCCCACTTATGCGTCTGCTCATGCAAACTTTGACGCACCTTAAGGAGCAGGCTTCTGCAGCCAATGTTGATGAGGAGGAAGAGGAGGAGGGAATCCTTGATGACATTCAGCCATTGTCTGCTCAGGGACCTCTCCTGGACGAGGTGGAGGAAGAAGAGGAGGAGGAAGCTGATGATGGGGATGATTACTTAGGGGAGGAGGATGCATCTCGTGGGGCAAGTGAAAATGTTGGCATGGCAAGGTCTGGTACAGGGTTTGTGCGTGACTGGAGGGATGTGGATTTGCCAGAAAGTGCTCCTCCAACCAGCACTCGCAGTGCATTATTGACACCGGGAACATTGGCCCACATGTCAGATTATGCCTTGCAGATCCTAAAAAGGGACCCACGCATTGCCAAAATGATGAACGATGACGACTACTGGTTGGCCAGCATCCTAGATCCACGCTATAAAGGCAAATTACAAAACATCATGCCACAGGAGAACCTTGACCTAATATTGGCTAATAAACAAGCAACTCTGGTAAATCGGTTGCTTGAGGCATTCCCAGCACACAGCAGCGGTGATGGTTCTCACACGAGCCGTACGGGCCGGGGGCAGCTTGTCAGAGGTGTTCGTGGTGCACACAGCAGAAGTGGCGTTGGAGACGGGTTTCATGACAATGTTGTGGACTGATTTTTCAAGTACCGCTCACACAACTGGTAATACTGCATCGATGGAAAGTGACAGGAGACAGCAGTTGTCAACTATGGTTACAAACTACTTTTCCTCCCATATCGATGTTCTCCCACACAGGTCATTCCCCTTTGACTATTGGGCCGCTAATCTGGACACCTGGCCTGAATTGGCACAATATGCCTTACAGGAGCTCGCTTGCCCAGCTGCAAGTGTGCTATCGGAAAGAGTCTTCAGTGCAGCTGGATCAATCCTGACAGAAAAAAGGACCCATCTGTCAACCCAAAATGTGGATGATCTAACCTTCATTAAAATGAACCACGTATGGGTTTCCAAGGATTTTGTCCCACCTTCCCCTGATGACACATAGGGTGACAGAAAAATGGCTTGCTTTGGTCCACCTCTTCCTGGGACTTGACCTATTTCACCTTTTGCATCAGCTGAATGTCCAACATCAACATATGCCACTTTCTAAAATTCCCTAACTGTGCTGCCTCCCCCCCCATGGCCGGGGTCACCACCTAGCGCACGACACCGTGCGAGTGCCGTTGCCCTGGACAGGTGGGTAGGCCGACTCTTGGGCGCGGGCACTGGCACAGGGTCCTTCATAGTGCAATCAAGTGTGTCTGACAGTGGTGGTGCACACCCGCCGTCAGACACACCGCCGTACTATGAGGGGCCCAGTGCCAGTACCGACGCCCACGAGTGGGCCCCCCTTGCTTGGGCAGGGCCCCAGCATTTGCAATCTTTACCTCTCCCTGCTCCTCCGCTGTGTAGTCTGGGCCGTCAAATCCATACTGTGCCTGACACCGTCTGAGCCTGCCTCCTGATGTATAGACATATATTTTGAATGTGTACGCTATCCATACATGTTATCCGGGGAAACTGTACCCTTTCTAGCCTTTGTGCAATCACGTGCAATCCATACTGGGCCTAACACCGTCTGAGCCTGCCTCCTGATGTATAGACATATATTTTGAATGTGTACGCTATCCATACATGTTATCTGGGGATACGGTACCCTTTCTAACCTTTGTGCAATCACATGCAATCCATACTGGGCCTATCACCGTCTGAGCCTGCCTCCTGATGTATAGACATATGTTTTGAATGTGTACGCTATCCATACATGTTATCCGGGGATACGGTACCCTTTCTAACCTTTGTGCAATAACGTGTAATCCATACTGGGCCTAACACCGTCTGAGCCTGCCTCCTGATGTATAGACATATATTTTGAATGTGTACGCTATCCATACATGTTATCTGGGGATACGGTACCCTTTCTCACCTTTGTGCAATCACGTGTAATCCATACTGGGCGTGAGAACGGCTGGCGAGCTGTTAAGCAAGCTACAGCACCTGTGGTTTGCACACGTAAGTTTTTCATTTTTTCAGGAATGACGGTTAGGCCTAATTCCGGAACTGCGGTTGACCTGCACTTACTGGGAAATCATTGTTCGCGGGTAATAATTGTAATCAGTGATCCCCATCACTAACGTTGTTCAGCGAGTTATCTGCACCTGTAAGCGACAAACGCTGGCCTTTTCAGTGTAGCGCACATGCAGCCACGGACATGTAAGGGCATGACACACCAGTTATTGGCCAATCTCATGTGCCAGAGACTCACGTGTCCCTCTAGTAAGCCGGACTCGGACCACGGGGCATGACGGAGTCTCGTTCGTTAACGGAATTAAGCTTGCAATGTGTGCATCTGTTCTGTAGCTGGCATGGTTGAGGTTTCCCAGGTGGAGTCAAATTTAACCGTAGGCTCCACTCCTGGTGGTGCCCTTCTGGACATTCCTTTATGGTTCAGCTTTGCAACCATACTGCCCACATAAAACAAACACTTTGCCTTCATGAACGCTGTTTGGAGGGTCATGACTCGTGGGAATAACGCCACCCAATCAGTTAACCTGCTAGAGAGATCGTTCGTTGCTCCCAAGCATGACATCACACTCCCTAGGAAGAAGGTAATGCCACTGTGGCGACCGTACTCCTGGGGGCGACACAAGTGCACTGATGCCCAGCCACTGCTCGATGAATCTGCTGGTACATTGACCCAGACCACTACATTCCCCTCGCACGCTACACGACCTGAATCTGACCCTGATGAAACTCAGGTTACCCTTCCCATATACAGTTCCATCTTACACGGTGACAAAGAGGAAGCTGCAGATGAAAGTGCAGGTTCGGCCCACCCGCCATCAGACACACCACCGTACTATCAGGGGCCCTGTGCCAGTGCCGTCGCCAACGAGTGGGCCCCCCCTGCTTGCTCAGGATCACAGCACTTGCAAAGTTGAAATACTGTGCAGTGAGATGGAAGATGGGGACGACGAGGAGTCCAGACAAGTACAAGGATTCCCTAGCGAGGAGACTTATTTGATTGTTTTCAATGTTGGGACAGCAATTTTTGGGGAGCACTATACTCTGGAGAATGATAGATGGGGACCACCATACACTGGAACATTCCAAAGGTGGACATCAGACACTGGAGCAGCATTTACAGGGCCCATTATACACTAGAGCATTAGAAATGGGGCCCATTATGTTTGGAGCATTATTTGGGCCCATAAGACAGTGGAGCTTCATCCATGGGGACCAACATATACTGTAGCATTATGTGGAGCTCATCATATACAGTTTCAAACATTATATGGGACCAATGATTCTGTATGGAGAAATAGATGGGCCTTGTCATGAGATGTAAAAAGTGAAATATTTTTCATTGTACTATACCGCTATTTCTCTGCCGTATCGGAGCATGATGAGTTGTGGTATGTGTTAAAGGGGCGCTCTTTCGCCCAGGGCACATGAAAACCTGCAGCCAGCCCTCCCCCCCACAACTTTAGCCAAATAACCCCCATTTTTCAGTGCGTAACTTGTATTATGAAGTTAATTAAGGTTGACAAGCTTAAGTAAGAAGAATTGATGCTTTTGGCATTCAAATGGGCACTGTAGGTGTGTTTCCTGTCCTCCTCTCACTGCCGACTTTTATTCCCCATTGACTTACATTGGGTTTCGTGTTTCGGGACGACCCCGACTTTTCCCTATAATCGGACGATCTTGCTCGACCCGACTTTTGGAAAAGTCGGGTTTCACGAAATGAAACTCGACCCTAAAAAACCAAAAGTCGCTCAACTCTAGCGACTATCTATTCCAGCCAATTTTGCTCTACAAAAGTTGAAAGGTGCTCCTTCCCTTCTGAGCTCTGTCATGTACACAAACAGTAGTTTTCCACCACATATGGGGTATAGGTGTACTCAGGAGAAACTGCACAACAAATTCTATGGTCCATTTTCTCCTGCTACCCTTTTGAAGATGCAAAATTTGGGGCTAAATCAATATTTTGGTAGGGAAAAAGTAACTTTTATATAATTTTTTTTCCCACACTCCTTTAATTCTTGTGAAGCCCCTAAAGGGTTAATAAACTCCTTGAATGTGGTTTTTAGCACTTTGAGGGGTGTAGTTTTTAAAATGATGTCACTTTGGGGCATTTTCTGTCAGTTCAAAAGTCAATAAAAAAAATTGGTTCTGTAAATTTTGTTAGAAAAATTAGAAATAGCTGATAAATTTTTAACCCTTCCAACTTTCTAACAAAAATAAATTTGTTTAAAAAATGATGGTGATGTAAAGTAAGCATGTGGGAAATGTTATTTTTTTTAATCTATTTTGTGTGGCATAACTATCTAGTTTAAGGACGTAACAATTCAAAGTTTGAAAATTGTAAAATGTTCACGTTTTTTATCAAGTTTTTTATATTTTCATAAATAAACCAAATCATATCGATCTAATTTTACCAGTAACATGAAGTACAAAATATCACAAAAAAACACTTTCAGAATCGGTGGGATAGGCTGAAGCATTCCAGACTACCACATATAATGACACTATGTAACACTATTTGCCGGCGCCCCTGCGTGCTTCTCCTTTGCTACCCAAGCAGGGATGTCGGCTTACTCACCACCCTGGCTGCGCGGCGTGGTCTTTGACATCCTCCCTGCCTCCTGATGTTGTGCGCACTGCAGTTTGCGCATGTTCTCCCTTCCTCTTAAAGGGGCAGTGCATGCTAAAAGTTAAACGCCCACAGCCAACGGCTGGGAGTAATCAGTAATCGTCAGTAATCGTTCCACAGAGTATCCAAAACCTATTAGTCTGAACGGAGCCCTATTCCTATGCATGTCTCCATACCTGACCCTGTGGTCAGTAGCTACAGTATCGGGGACTGCGTACTAGTGGTACCCGTTGGCTACCTGCAGCCAAGCCTGAATCCACCATCAGGAGCTCCAGTGAACACCAGGTAGCTGGTTAGCTACTCCTCTCCTAGGTAAGCCCACTTCCGTGGCATAGTGGGTCCACGAACCACGAGCGCCACCTGCGTGCATAACAACACAGTGATCAAAATTGAAAAAATTGGCCTGGTCAGGATGGTGAAAACAGGCTGGGAGTGGAGGGGTTAAAAGAAATCTGTCACCATGAAAATGCAGTCCAGTCTGCAGGCTTCATGTTATAAAGCCGGAGGAGATTGATTTTTAGTTTTGATTCAATATAACCGGTCTTTTGATCACTCACACCTTTGCTTTCTCTGGTACAGTGGTTGGTCTTATTGGTGACTGACAGCAATGTCCGTATGCACATTTATACAAAAATAGCTGTCAGTCACTGATAGGATTGTTCCCTGGACTAAAAATCCCAGAAAGAATATTAGAAAAATGGTTAACACACAGGGGTATGGTAACATGACTAGTGAGATGACTTGTCTGGGGAAACTAACGCCTCCTTAACTAGCCTGACACTAATTAGCATATCGCAAATTCATTTTTAAAAGTTTTTTGCCATATAGCATGATGAAATATAGAGTGCAAAGAGCTTATTAGGAAGGGTATTAACGCAAGAAGAAATGCACACTCGTGGTTTGAAGGGCATGTGGTAGCCATCAGATTCCCAATAAACCATTTCTTCTTATTTTTCTTTCCCATTTCTCTTTTTTTCCAGGCCTCTTTCTGAGTTTCGGCATTGCATATAATGTTGGACTTTCAGGGAATAAAATATTTTCTGGACCACCTGGTGTACAGTTCGGGTATGCAGTACAACAGTTTAGCAATCAAGATGGAAACTGGTAAGCATCAAGCCATTCGTGTACTTACTTGTACTGTAACGTGGATGGAGAAGATTTAAATTTGCAGGACCTTGGTTTTGATAGGAGCCCTGTGAACCACCTCCAACCTTCCTGGCGCCTTTTCTCATGTTTAGGCTCGGCTGTTGTGAGTTCGTTTTTCCCTTCACCATTGAGGTCTGATGAACTCCCTCCTCTGGTGAAGGAAGGTAGTGAGGCTGATTACCGAACACATGGGCAGCTAGATGATGACTGGGTGGCTGGAATTGAGGACTGGATATAAGGCTGCCGACGCCCTTCTTCCTGGCTGGTGATTTTCCTGCTGGATTCTTGGAGACCAGTCTGATTCCTGCATCTCAAAGCTAAGTTTTTCTGCTCTGCTTGGTACTCTTCAGTTTTGTTTTTGTTTTGCCTTGTTTTTTGGGAGTTCTGCCATCCCCGGCCGGGGGTGAGCTGAATTCCATTTTTGTCTCTGATCTGTTGATCTTTTGCTCTGTCTTCAGAATATACCTGAGTGCTGATACAGTCTTTTGAAGCCTAGCGACTTCAGGGCCTGTTTTTCCTATCAGTCGGTTGGCCCATTTAGATAGGGTTTTTGCGGAAGGCAGACAGCAGCTTTCCTATCCTGTCCTATGTAGTTAGCTTGGGCCCCATCATTTGCTCAACCTATCTTTCTATCTGTGTTAGTGTTTTCATCTTGCTTCACCGTCATTATATGTTGGGGGCTGCCTATTGCTTTGGGGTCTGCTCTGGGGCAGTTTACTTTTTCCCCTTTCTGTCTTTAGGCTATATAGTTCTCCGGCTGTGATCGAGGGGTCTAGGGCACCATAGGAACCCCCCACGGCTACTGCTAGTTGTTGTGGATAGGTTCAGGGGTCTGCAATCCGATAGCTGCCAACCTCTCTGGTTTTTCTGGTATTTTGTTTTTTCCTCCTTCGGTGACTCATCATAACAGAATCACCAGCCATACCGCAGATCCTAGGGTACTCAATAGCAGGAGAGAATTGTAAAGAAAAAAAAAAAAAAGGTGTCAGAATTTTTTTTTTTTTTTTTTGTGTGCATATTTTTTCCTCTATATCTCTGAGGCCGTAGGGGGAATTTTTCTCTCAATGGAGATGAAGCAATTGTCTGATCGTGTGGAGCAGCTCGCTGCTGAAGTGCGGGGAATTTCCGCCTATCTTGCTCATTCACATGCTGCTGAACCAAAGATTCCTACTCCTGATGTAATTTTGGGGGATCGGTCTAAATTCTTGAATTTCAAGAATAATTGTAAATTATTTTTTGCCTTAAAGCCTAACTCGTCGGGGAACTCCGCGCAGCAGGTTAAAATTGTCATCTCTTTGCTGCGCGGCGATCCCCAGGATTGGGCGTTTTCTTTGAAACCTGATGATCTTATTCTGAATAATGTGAACGTATTTTTTCAAGCCTTGGGGTTGTTGTATGATGAACCTAATGCTATTGATCAGGCTCAAAAGACCCTGTTGGCATTAAGCCAGGGTCGGGATTCGGCAGAGTTGTACTGTCAAAAATTCCGAAAGTGGGCGGTCCTTACTACCTGGAATGATGGTGCCTTGGCAGCCCTCTTTCGGAAGGGTTTGTCAGAAACTGTAAAAGATACTATGGTAGGATTTCCTGTTCCCTCTGGTCTTGACGATTCTATGTCATTAGCCATTCAGGTGGATCGGCGTTTACGTGAACGCAAAACTACACGAGAGATGTTGCCACCTGTTGAACAAATGTCTGAACCTATGCAATGTGATAGAGTTTTGTCTAGGGCGCAACTTCAGGAGTTCAGAAGGCGTAATAAGCTGTGTTTTTTTTGTGGAGATGCCTCGCATATTGTTTCTGTCTGCCCTAAACGAGAGAAACGTTGTGCACACACGTTTTCTGTGGGTGGTGTTCAACCCAAGTTTCTTCTGGCAATTACTCTGATCTGCTCCCTGTCCACATTTTCCGCCAAGGCTTTTGTGGATTCAGGAGCAGCTCTTAACCTGATGGACTTGGATTTTGCTAAACGTTGTGGATTTCCTATGACACCTCTGCGGACGCCTATCCCTTTGAGGGGTATTGATGCTACTCCTTTGGCGAGGAATAAACCTCAGTTTTGGACCCAGTTGGTAATGCGGGTCGCCCCAGACCATCAAGAAAATTGCAGATTTTTGGTGTTGCATAATTTGCATGATACCATTGTTCTGGGGTTTCCCTGGTTGCAAATTCATAATCCAGTTCTGGATTGGAAATCTTTGTCTGTGGTGAGTTGGGGTTGTCGGTGTGCCCTTAGTGATGCTCCTGTTTTCTCCACCTCTCCCCAGTCGCATGATGTTCCTGACTATTTGGCTGACTTTTATGATGTATTTAGTGAGAATGAGTCTGCGTCTTTGCCTCCTCATAGGAGTTATGACTGTGCAATTGAGCTGAACCCGGGGTGTAAATTCCCCAAGGGTCGGCTTTTCAATTTATCTGTACCCGAGCACGAGGCTATGCGATCCTATATTAAGGAGGCATTGGAGAAGGGTCATATTAGACCATCCTCTTCACCCTTAGGTGCTGGTTTTTTTTTCGTGGCTAAAAAGGATGGTTCATTAAGGCCTTGTATTGACTATCGTGCCCTCAACAAAATTACTGTTAAATATCAGTATCCGTTACCCCTGATTTCTGATCGATTCTCCAGAGTTAAAGGTGCTTGCTGGTTTACCCAGCTTGACCTCAGGGGGCGTATAATCTTATTCGCATTAAGCATGGGGATGAATGGAAGACGGCGTTTAATACTCCGGAGGGACATTTTGAGTATCTGGTGATGCCTTTTGGGCTCACTAATGCCCCTTCTGTCTTCCAGTGCTTCATGAACGATATATTCCGAGACTTTGTGGATAAATTTTTGATTATCTATCTGGATGATATTTTGATCTTCTCCAAGAATTGGGACTCTCATGTGGAACATGTTCGGACTGTGTTCCGGATTTTGAGGGAGAATTCCCTGTATGTCAAGGGATCGAAATGCCTTTTTGGGGTACAGAGGATTTCATTTTTGGGATTTATTTTGTCTCCGTCAACAATTGAAATGGACCCGGCCAAGGTACAGTCCATTTATGATTGGGTTCAGCCCACTTCTTTGAAGGCCCTCCAGAAGTTTTTGGGTTTTGCTAATTTTTATCGGAAATTTATAGCTAATTTTTCTGGTATTGCCAAGCCATTGACGGATTTGACTAGGAAGGGTGCTGATGTGCTGAATTTGTCTCCGGAGGCTGTTTCTTCCTTTCAGGAGCTGAAGCGAAGATTCACTTCTGCTCCGGTTTTGCGGCAACCTGATGTCTCACTCCCGTTTCAGGTAGAGGTGGACGCTTCTGAGATTGGTGCAGGAGCGGTGTTGTCCCAAAAAGATCCTGTGACATCTAAAATGAATCCTTGTGCTTTCTTTTCCCGAAAGTTCTCCCCATCCGAATGTAACTATGATGTGGGGAATCGGGAACTGTTGGCCATGAAATGGGCATTTGAGGAGTGGAGACATTGGTTGGAGGGAGCCAAACATCAAGTCGTGGTCCTTACTGTCCACAAGAATTTGATTTACCTGGAGTCGGCCAAGCGCTTGAATCCTAGACAGGCTAGGTGGGCCTAGTTTTTCACACGTTTTGATTTTGTGGTCTCTTTTCTTCCGGGCACTAAGAATGTCAAGGCAGAGGTCCTCTCTAGGAGTTTCCTTGCTGATTCTCCTGTTGTGACTAAGCCTGCTACCATCTTAGGTGAGGGGGTAGTTCTTTCTGCCATCTCGCCCGATTTGAGACGTGCTCTGGAAGAGTTTCAGGAGGACAAACCTGAGCGTTGTCCCAGTGGAAAGTTGTATGTTCCTGACCAGTGGAGGAAGAGAGTGATGTCTGAAGTTCATTGCTCTGCATTGGCTGGTCATCCAGGTATTTTTGGTACTAGAGATCTGGTGAGTCGGTCTTTTTGGTGGCCCGCCTTGTCTCATGATGTCAGGAATTTTGTGCAGTCCTGTGGGACTTGCTCCCGGTCTAAACCTTGTTCTCGCTCTAGTGGCTTGTTGATGCCTTTGCCGGTGCCCAGGAGGCCATGGACCCATATTTAAATGGATTTTATCTCTAATATGCCTGTCTCTCAGAGAATGACTGTTATTTGGGTGATTTCTGATAGATTCTCTAAGATGGTCCATCTTGTACCACTCCCTAAGTTGCCATCTTCCTCTGAGTTGGTGCCCTTGTTTTTGCAACAGGTGGTTCGCTTGCACGGGATTCCTGAGAACATTGTATCTGACAGAGGAGTTCAGTTTGTGTCTAGATTTTGGAGGACTTTCTGTTCCAAGCTGGGAATTCAGTTGTCCTTCTCCTCTGCGTTTCACCCTCAGACCAATGGGCAGACGGAGAGAACAAACCAGACTTTGGAGTCGTATTTGAGATGTTTTATTTCTGCCGATCAGGATGATTGGGTTTCATTTTTGCCCTTGGCCGAATTTGCTTTAAATAATAGAGCTAGTTCTGCCACTTTGATGTCACCTTTTTTTTGTAACTTTGGTTTTCACCCTCGATTTTCTTCAGGGCAGGTGGAGCCTTCTGCCTGCCCAGGTGTTGATACTGTGGTGGAGAGAATGCACCAGATCTGGGACCAAGTAGTGGATAAGTTGTCTCTCTCCCAGGAAAAGGCCCAGCGGTTTTCCAACCGGCGTAGGACCGTTGGTCCCCAGTTTAAGGTGGGTGATATGGTTTGGTTGTAATAAAAAAAATCGCTATGAAGGTGGCTTCTCCTAAATTTAAGCCTAGATTTATTGGACCTTACAAGATTTTGGAGATTATTAATCCGGTCTCTTTTCGGTTGGCTCTTCCTGTCACATTTAAAATTCATAATGTGTTTCATAAGTCCTTGTTGAAGAGGTTTGTTGAACCAGGAGTTCCTGTGGTGGCACCTCCTGACCCTATATTGGTTGAAGGTAACATGGAATATGAGGTAGAGAAGATACTGGTTTCCCGTATGGCTAGACGGAGACTCCAGTATTTGATTAAGTGGAAGGGTTATGGTCAGGAGGATAATTCCTGGGTCTCTGCCTCTGATATTCATGCCGAAAGATTGGTGCATGCCTTTCATCGGGCTCACCTGGATCGCCCTGGTGGCATGGATGAGGGTTCGGTGACCCCTCCTCAAGGGGGAGGTACTGTTGTGAGTTCGTTTTTCCCTTCACCATTGAGGTCTGATGAACTCCCTCCTCTGGTGAAGGAAGGTAGTGAGGCTGATTACCGAACACATGGGCAGCTAGATGATGACTGGGTGGCTGGAATTGAGGACTGGACATAAGGCTGCCGACGCCCTTCTTCCTGGCTGGTGATTTTCCTGCTGGATTCTTGGAGACCAGTCTGATTCCTGCATCTCAAAGCTAAGTTTTTCTTCTCTGCTTTGTACTCTTCAGTTTTGTTTTTGTTTTGCCTTGTTTTTTGGGAGTTCTGCCATCCCCGGCCGGGGGTGAGCTGAATTCCATTTTTGTCTTTGATCTGTTGATCTTTTGCTCTGTCTTCAGAATATACCTGAGTGCTGATATAGTCTTTTGAAGCCTAGCGACTTCAGGGCCTGTTTTTCCTATCAGTCGGTTGGCCCATTTTGATAGGGTTTTTGCGGATGGCAGACAGCAGCTTTCCTATCCTGTCCTTTGTAGTTAGCTTGGGCCCCATCATTTGCTCAACCTATCTTTCTATCTGTGTTAGTGTTTTAATCTTGCTTCACCGTCATTATATGTTGGGGGCTGCCTATTGCTTTGGGGTCTGCTCTGGGGCAGTTTAGTTTTTCCCCTTTCTGTCTTTAGGCTATATAGTTCTCCGGCTGTGATCGAGGGGTCTAGGGCACCGTAGGAACCCCCCACGGCTACTGCTAGTTGTTGTGGATAGGTTCAGGGGTCTGCAATCCGATAGCTGGCAACCTCTCTGGTTTTTCTGGACTTAGCTGGTATTTTGTTTTTTCCTCCTTCGGTGACTCATCATAAAACTCGGCACAACCAGAGTTGGACTGGCCCACCAGAGAACCGGAGAATCCTCTGGTGGGCCATGGCTGCTTCTTCAGGAGTTCATAGTGCAAACCTTGAGTGGGAGAGAAAGGTGGGCCCTCAGAATCAAATCCTCTGGTGGGCCCAATGCTCTTCAGTATGACACTGGGCACAACAACATCTTTGCGGCATGATACACACCTGATGTCAAGCCAAGCTTACTAATCAGAAGAAGTACCAGAGATTGCCAGGAGGTTGGAGGTGGTTCGCAGGGCTCTCATTTACAACATTTACAAGACCAAAAATAGTTTATTTTCTTAATTATGGCAATGTATCCTTAAAAATCACAGATGATCCGCATGTGATCCAGTTTTGTTTTTGTTTTTTTGCGCACCCATAGACTTGAATATGCAAAGTCCTTTCAAGTGCAGGCAGCAATTTGTGAAAAAATGTCCCTTGGAAAAAATCTGTCATCGGAACAAACCAATTGAATTACCTTAGTCTATGTGCTATGAGATTGCAACTTGGACAGAACATGTCTGTATAATATGCTCATCCAAATAAAACTTTAGGCTATGTGCGCGCGATGTGTTTTTGATGCGTTTTCGCAGAGTTTTTTTACAGGCGAACATGGTCCAAAAACGCAATGGAATGCTTAAGCAAGGTAATTCAATGACAATCCTGAAGTGTTGTGCACATGATCAGTAAATTTCCATCCGTATTTGCAGCGTTATATTCTCTGCAGCATGTCAATTCTTTTTGCGTTTCTGCAGCGTTTTAGACTCATTGACTTCAATTGGGTCAGTCAAATCTGCAGCAAAAACGCAGGTGTAAAAAGGTTTGCAGATTTGCTGCCAAAAACGCTGCAAATTGTCAAAGGAAATTATGTCAGAAGGAGAAAGGGTGTGCGGGCGGAGAATATATGTGTGTGTCTGTGTGCACCCATTCGACGAAAAGCCCATAGTGATTGTACTAAGGCTAGTTTCACCCTAGCGTTTTTTTGCGCTGCATTTTTGCGCAGTGCAAACGCATGCAAAAAACGCATTGTGCGTTTTGTATGCGTTTGCTGCTTTTTTGCGCATGTGTTTTAACAATTTTTTAGCCATGCGCACATCTGCATTCCCATAAACTGTAATGTGTTTTTTTGGGCATTCCGTGCGCATTCCATGTGCATGCGTTTCTTTGAGACAGGTCAGATGGACCAAAAATGCAACAGGTAGCGTCCGGCACGCCTGGGCGCACACTACAAAAAAACGCATGCGCACGTAAAACGCGTACGAACGCGTGCAAACACTAGACCATGCGCACCCATGTTAAAGATAGGGGAAAAGGACGCAAAAACGCAGCGCAAAAAAACGCTAGTGTGAAACCAGCCTCAGACGTCATCTGATGGGACTACTACTCCCATCCGGCTACATCTTTTGTGACATATAACAGAGACAGCATGCGCCGATGATGGGAGAATAGTTTCATCTTCCAGCGCCAAACATATTCACATACAAAATGCATACTCACCGAACGCCTAATCCCCGATGCCCGTGTCTCCTGCAAACAATCAAAAATAAACCAACATATACTCACCTTTCCGCCGTAGTCCATTTAATACCAGGTGTACCACGTCGATCTCACCTGACCTCTGGCAATACACTGAGAGGAGGTAATCACTCCCGCAGTGTATCACTGAGCTGCCATGAGAGTTCACCAGAGATCATCAGCTAATCAACTCCGATGCTCTCAATAACGGCACCACTGCGTGAGAAAGTTCTCACACAGCGGTAGTGAGAGCACCGGAGTTGATGAACTTCTGTGAACTCTCATGACAGCTCATTGATACACTGCGGGAGCGATTACCTCCTCTCAGTGTATCGCCGGTTGTCTTTGAGAGCAGTCACATCACTGATGTGACTACTCTCAAAGTGATCAGAATCATCATGGGACGTTATGGATTACCTTCTCGGTGGACAGGTGAGGAATATTTGTGGTTTATTATTTTATTATTGGTGGAGGAGACGTTGGTTTCAGTGGATTAGGCATTTGGATTAGTATGGTTTATTTAAGGTTATTAACCCCTTCCTGACATCCGACGTACTATCCCATCCATGGGACCCGGGCCCCTATGCCCATGGACGGGATAGTACGTCTACCGCGATCAGCGGCGCCCACGTGGTGAGTGCCGCTGATCGTGGCCGGGTGTCAGCTGATTATCACAGCTGACACCCGGCACAATGTGTCAGGGGCGGTCATGGACCGCCCCCGACATGTTAACCCCTTGCACACCACGATCAAACATGATCGCGGTGTACCGGGGGTTAAAGGGAAGCATCGGCAGGGAGGGGGCTCCCTCCGTGCTTCCCTGAGCCCCCCACGGCAGCGCAATGTGCAGCGCTGCTGCGGGGGGCTCCTTTCCTGCAGGCCCCCGAATCCAAGATGGCGACGGGGGCCTTTGGGGGCCTGCAGGAAGCTGGCTTCCTCAGAGCCTGCAAAGCGCAGGCATGAGGAAGCCTTCTGCACTGCCTGGGACAGATCGCCTTATCTGTCACAGTGATCTGTGATGTGACAGATCAGCGATCTGTCACAGGACAGTGATGTCCCACCTGGGACTATTTAATAAAGTTAAAAAAAAATAAAAAAAAGTGTTAAAATAATTTTTAAAAAAATCGCCAAATAAATTAGAAAAAAAAAATATTCCCCCAAATAAATCCATTTTTTGGAAATAAAAAAAAAAAAAATAAAAGTACAGATATTAGGTATTGCCGCATCCGTAATGACCCGCCCTACCTATAAAACTGTCCCATTAATTAACCCCTTTAGCGAACCCCTTAAAAAATAAAAATAAAAAACGAAGCAAAAAAGTCTTAGTTACTCACCGGTTAACGGTATTTTTCGGAGTCCATGACAGCACCACCTGAGAGAGGGGATCCGCCCTTCAGGAACAGGAAACCTACAGATACAAAAGGGCGGCACCTCTCCCACGCATCAGTTGGATTACAGAGCACAAGAGGACCACAATGGTTAATAGCAAAATTTATACACAGTGTTTTTTATACAACTATTCCTTACTAGTGTACATATAAGAGAAAGGAGTGCATATCCAAATTTAAACTAAAAAAAGGGGGGGAATATACGGGTGCTGTCATGGACTCCGAAAAATACCGTAAACCGGTGAGTAACTAAGACTTTATTCGGTCGTCCATGACAGCACCACCTGAGAGATTTACAGAGAGTAATAACTATTTAGGGAGGGACTACAGCCTGCAGTACCCTTATACCAAAAGAGAGGTCTGTGGAAGCACCCAAGTCTAGCCTATAATGACTATAAAAGGTGCTCGGAGAGGACCAAGTAGCCGCCTTACATATCTGGTCAATGGAGACTTCTGATCTCTCGGCCCACGAGGACGCCATGGCTCTGGTGGAATGTGCCCTCAGTTTTGCAGGTGCCGGTCTGCCCTTTGAGGTGTATGCAATTGAAATAGCCTCTCTAATCCACCTAGCTAGTGTATTTTTTGACACTCTACAGCCTTTCCTGGGACCTTGATGGGAGATAAATAGGGCATTCTCCTTCTTCCAGGGATCAGTAACCGCCAGATATTCTCTAAGGCATTCTCTAACATCTAAGGTGTGTAATTTCTCCTCCTTCTCATTAGCTGGATTAGGGAGGAAGGATGGAAGGACTATTTCCTGTGTTCTATGAAAGCTAGAAACTACCTTCGGTAAGTACGCCGGGTCAGGTCTGAGTATTACCCTATCGTCCTTAAACTGTAAAGAAGGAGGACGCCTAGCTAATGCCTGGATGTCGCTTACTCTACGAGCTGAGGTTAGAGCTACCAGGAAGGCTACCTTGAGGGACAGGTTTTTTATAGAGGCTGATGAGATGGGTTCGAATGGAGCTTCTGTCATAGCTGTGAGGACTAGGTTCAAGTCCCATGGCATGAATCTATCCTTCACCACTGGCCTGGATCTACCTGCTGCCTTGATGAATCTACTGACCCAGTAATTACCCGCGATGTTGCAGCTAAAGAGGGCCCCCAAGGCTGAAACTTGTACTTTGAGGGTACTAGTGGAGAGCCCCATTTCTAGACCTTTCTGAAGAAATTCTAAGATTTGATTTATAGGAGCCGAACCCCCAGCGACTACTCTAGAGTTCTGAAGGAATCTCTTCCAAATTCTGACATAGATCTTGGTAGTAGTGATCTTTCTACTTTTAAGTAGAGTGTCAATCAGGTCTGGGGAGAAGCCTTTATCTTTCAGCAGTGTCCGTTCAAACTCCACGCCGTCAGATGTAGGCCAGCCACCTGAGGATGAAAGACTGGGCCCTGGGATAGGAGATCCGGGATCTCCGGCAGGACCCAAGGATCAGACACTGACATGGTCCTGAGGCATGAGAACCAAGCCCTCCTGGGCCAAAACGGAGCGATCACTATAACTTTTGCTCTGTCTTTCCTGATTTTCCTCACCACCAGAGGTAATAGCGATAGGGGAGGGAAGGTGTAGGCTAGCCCGAAATCCCACTTTATCAGCAAGGAGTCTACCGCCAGGGGGTCTTCTCTGGGATTTAGTGAGCAAAATTGCCTTACTTTCCTGTTTTCCTTGGTGGCGAAGAGATCTATCTCTGGCTGTCCCCACTTTTGTACAATCAGGTCGAAGATAGAGTTTTTTAGGGACCATTCTCCTTGCCTTAAGAGATTGCGGCTCAGGAAATCTGCTGTGGTGTTTTCTTTCCCCTTTATATGTAGAGCTGTTAATGATAGAAAATGCTGCTCTGCTAGCTGGAACAGCCGTTCTGCTACATTCATCAGGGATTTGGAACGGGTCCCGCCTTGGTGGTTGATATACGCCACGGTGACCAGATTGTCGGAGAACACTCGCACATGATGGCCCTGTAGATACACAAGCAGTTCCTTAGCTGCCAGCTCTACTGCTGTCAATTCTTTCAAGTTAGATGACATCTCTATCTGATGATGCTCCCATAGGCCCTGGACCAGAATCTCCCCCATATGAGCCCCCCAACCGGAAGGGCTAGCATCCGTGGTGATTATGCGGGATATGTCATATTCCCAGGGAACCCCTCTGGATAAATTATTCTCGTCTAGCCACCATTCTAGGGATTCCCTTGTGTTTCAGGACAAGGTTAGCTGGCCCTCTAAGTAACCCCCAAGCATTTTTTGATGCCTTAAGACCTCGCCCTGTAGAGTTCTTGAATGAAACTGGGCCCACTGGACCGCCGGGATACAGGAGGAAAGTGAACCTAGAAGGGACATGGCTTTTCTGAGGGACATGGTCGGGTTAATGGAGGCGTTCAGGACCTGATAGTGTAGGCGAACCAGCTTCTCCGGGGGCAGACGGCATTCCTGTTTCTCAGAATCCAGGATCAGGCCCAAGAATTGTTGGATTCTCATCGGCTGTAACCAAGATTTTTTAATGTTAAGCAGCCATCCTAACCGTTCTAGGGCAGACATTGCCCTTTGTAGCTGTTCCAAACAATGGTTAGCCGTTTTCCCTACAATCAAGAAGTCATCTAAGTAGGGGACTACTAAAATGTCTGATTCACGTAGATGGGCCATAACTTCCGCTACTACTTTAGTAAACACACGGGGAGCGATTGCCACCCCAAAGGGGAGGGCCGCATACTGGAAATGTTGAACTGACCCATCTAACTGCACCGCTACTCTGAGAAAACTCTGATGATCTGCATGAATGGGTATATGGTAGTAGGCATCTTTCAAATCTAACACCACCATAAAGCAGTTTTGAAACAGTAATTTTATTGTTGAATTAATTGTTTCCATCTTAAATGGGCGTATGACCAGGAATTCATTGAGGGATTTAAGATTTATTATGGTCCTAAAGGAGCTGTCTGGCTTGCGGACCAGGAACAAAGGGGAGTAGAAACCTTTCCCCCTTTCTCCCTCTGGAACTTTAGTTAGGACCTTCTTATGGCAAAGATCCCGAACTTCAGCTTCCAGGGCAGACTGTTCTGATGTGGATGACCTAAGAGGGGTGACCTTAAATCGATCTTGGGGAACTCGGGAGAATTCTAGTCGTAGACCCGCAGCTACCACCCCCAGTATCCAGTTGCTATTAGAGATTAATGTCCAGGCCGGGTAGAAGGCAGCTAGTCTCCCCCCTACTGGAGCAACTAGTCATTGGGGTGGCTTTTTAGTGTCCCGTGCTGGACCTTCCTGGCGCCCCCCTCCTCCGAACATGAATCCTGTACCTCTCCTTCTTTTGTCGTCCCATCTGTCCTGATCCCTGGACGGCCTCCTACGTCCCCGGCCTTCTCTAAAAGTTCATCCAGGACGGGGCCAAACAGGTATTCGCCCTCACAAGGAATGGAACAGAGTCGAGATCTGGCCTGGATGTCTCCTGGCCAGCATTTTAACCAGAGAGCCCTTCGAGCTGCGTTGGATAAACCTGCGGTCCTAGCCGCCATCCTCGCAGAGTCTGCTGACGCATCAGCCAGAAAAGCAGCAGCACTTTGGATAACTGGTAAAGCTTTTCAAATGGATGCTCTTGAGGTTCCATCCTTCAATTGGGAATCCAGCTGATTCAGCCAGACCATCATGGATCTGGCCGTACATGTGGCCGCTACTGCTGGTCTCAAGGCACCCGCTGACATCTCCCATGTTCCTTTCAGAAAAGAATCCGCTTTTTTATCTAGCGGGTCTTTTAAGGAGGCCATGTCATCGAAAGGTATGGAGGACTTTTTGGAGGCTTTGGCCACTGCCGCGTCCAGCTTAGGGGCCTTGTCCCATTTGTTTACCACTGGGTCATCAAACGGGTACCTTCGTTTGAAGGCAGGTGGCAAAGAACCTCTTTTTTCTGGCCTTTTCCATTCCCTATCTATTAGGTTCTGGACTTTATCATTCAACGGGAAGGATCTGCGCTTTCTGGGATCTAGACCTCCAAACATCACGTCCTGTGCCGAAAGTTCCGGCTTTGTGTCTGCTACCCCCATGGTGGACCTTACTGCTTTAACTAACTTATCCATTTGGTCTAAGGGAAAGCAGAAACGGCTCGAGTCTTCCTCTGAAGAAGATGAAGTGGAGGTCGGGGAATCTGAGGAGTCATCGTTTCCAGGTGCGGCCGAGGACTCTGAACCAGAGAGACTAACTTCTCTTCCCCTAGAGGAGTCTTTTTTAGATAGGGCCTTCATTTCTGTCCTGATTATCTCCCTCAGGCTTGTGGTGAAGTCCCGTGTTTCTTCCGCCACCTGTATGGACGGGGGAGAGTGTAAGGGCCTGTCAACCTACCCCTAGGGCACCGTCCCCATCCAACCCCTATCGTTTGTCGCACACATGGCTGACACAACTTTTTAGGGTGGCCGTCTGGCAAAGGGCATTTACAGAGGGCACATTCCCTGTGCTTCTGCTTCCCCGTAGCTTTCCTTGCCTGCGAAAGAACAAAATAAAACACTGCATCAGGGTACATTCACGGAGATCTCTTACCCATGCAGATGAGGCAGGTACCGGGTCACGGAGGGAGGTAGGAGGGTCTTTTATTCTGGAGGAACTCCTGTGGCTTTGTTCGCTCGTCCTTTTCTGTTTCTTCTGCTGGCCACTCGCATGAGGTTTTATCGTGGCCTGTTTCTCTGGGCGCTCCTGCGCCCAGAGACTGCTGCTCTGTGGGGGCTTCTGTCGAATCCATTGCTGGGCCTTCAGAAGCACCCCAGCAGCGCCACCTCCTGTGCTTTTAATGCCTCCCACAGTGTCCGGGTCAGCAGGGCTCTGGCGCGGCACCTCCCACCCGGGTCCTCCCCCCCCGCGACTCCCCCCCCACATGCTCCGTCCCCCTCCCCCCCCCGGGTACCACGCGCCGCCCCAGACCGCCGTGCACCGGCGGCGCATCCCGGAAAGCCGGCCGGCATCCGACTTCCGGTTTCGCCGTTCCCGGCCCCGCCCCTTCCGCTGCGTCACTTCCGCCGCGCGTCCGAGACCGCGGGAGCGTGCGGGAAGGAGCCGGCACAGCGCCCCCGGCTCCGGAATGCCCGCCGCTCCCACATGCGCCGACCTGCGCCCGCCGAACGGGCGCGACCGCCAGCCCCCGGCGAGAGAGAGAGAGAAGAGCAAGCGGAGACCGGGTGAATGCAACAAGAGGGGTCCCGGGGGTCATACATACCTCCTTGTGCCGGCCCTATGGAGACGGCTGTCCACCGGACCCTCTGCTCCGCCTGCTCCAACCACTGCCGTGGTGACCTACCCGGCCCTACCGTGGCGCATCCAGGGACCCGAGCTTGACCGAGGTAGGAGACCCCCCGCTACCTGGGTCGGTCAGCCGGCCTGGGAATCCCTCGACGACTCCATGATGGACCATCTGTAGGAAGTCCCGTCCTATAGGAACAGGAAACCAACTGCGTGGGAGAGGTGCCGCCCTTTTGTATCTGTAGGTTTCCTGTTCCTGAAGGGCGGATCCCCTCTCTCAGGTGGTGCTGTCATGGACGACCGAATAAATAATGATTTATTATCATACCGCCAAACAAAAAGTGTAATAACGCGCAATAAAAAAGACGCATATAAATATCCATGGTACCGCTGAAAACATCATCTTGTCCCGCAAAAAACGAGCCGCCACACAGCATCATCAGCGAAAAAATAAAAAAGTTATAGCTCGCAGAATAAAGCGATGCAAAAATAATTATTTTTTATATAAAATAGTTTTCATTGCATAAAACTGACAAAACATAAAAAAAAACCTAAATGAGGTATCGCTGTAACCGTACTGACCTGAAGAATAAAACCACTTTATCAATTTTACCGCACGCGGAACGGTGTAAACGCACCCCCCCAAAAGAAATTCATGAAACGCTGGTTTTTGTTCATTCTGCGTCCCAAAAATCGGAATAAAAAGCGATCAAAAAATATCACGTGCCCGAAAATGGTACCAATAAAAACGTCAACTCGTCCCGCAAAAAATAAAACCTCACATGACTCGGTGGGTCAAAATACGGAAAAATTATAGCTCTCAATATGTGGTGATGCAAAAACTATTTTTACAATAAAAAGCGTCTTTTAGCTTGTGACAGCTGCCAAATATAAAAACCGCCATAAATAGTAAATCAAACCCCCCGTTATCACCCCCTTAGTTAGGGAAAAATAATAAAATAAAAAAAATGTATTTATTTCCATTTTTCCATTAGGGTTAGGGTTAGGGCTAGGGTTAGGGTTAGGGCTAGGGATAGAGTTAGGGCTAAGGCTAGGGTTAGGGCTAGGGTTAGGGTTAGGGCTGAGATTAGGGTTAGGGGTGTGTTGGGGTTCGGGTTGGAGTTAGAATTGGGGGTTTCCACTGTTTGGGCACATCAGGGGCTCTCCAAATGCAACATGGCGTCTGATCTCAATTCCAGCCAATTCTGAGTTGAAAAAGTCAAATGGTGCTCCTTCCCTTCCAAGCTCTGCCATGCGCCCAAACAGTGTTTTACCCCCACATGTAGGGTATCAGCCTACTCAGGACAAATTGCAAAACAATTTTTGGGGTCCAATTTCCCCTGTTACCCTTAGGAAAATAAAAAATTGGGGGTAAAAATATCATTTTTGTGGAAAAAAATGATTTTTTTATTTTCACGTCCGAGCGTTATAAACTTCTGTGAAGCACTTGGGGGTTCAAAGTGCTCACCACACATCTAGATAAGTTCCGTGGGGGGTCTAGTGTCCAAAATGGGGTCACTTGTGGGGAGTTTCAATAGTTTAGGTACATCAGGGGCTCTCCAAACGCACATGACACCCGCAGGCCATTCCATCAAAGTCTGCATTCCAAAACGTCACTGCTTCCCTTCCGAGCCCTGACGTGTGTCCATACAGTAGTTTTCTCCCACATATGGGGTGTCAGCGTACTCAGGACAAATTGGACAACAACTTTTGGCGTTCAATTTCTCCTGTTACCCTTGGGAAAATGAAAAAATTGGGGACTAATTGATCATGTTTGTGGAAAAAATACGATTTTTTTTATTTTCATGCCCGGGCATTATAAACTTCTGTGAAGCCCTTGGGGGTTCAAAGTGCTCACCACACATCTAGATAAGTTCCTTAGGGGGTCTCGTTTCCCAAAAGGGGTCATTTGTGGGGGGTTTCCACTGTTTAGGTACATTAGGGGCTCGCCAAAGGCAACATGACACCCGCAGACCATTCCATCAAAGTCTGCATTCCAAAACGTCACTACTTCCGTTCCGAGCCCCAACGTGTGCCCATACAGTAGTTTTCTCCCACATATGGGGTATCAGCATACTCAGGACAAATTGGACAACAACATTTGGGGTCCAATTTCTCCTGGTGCCCTTGGGAAAATAAAAAAATGGTGACTAAAAGATCATGTTTGTGGAAAAAATACGAATTTTTTATTTTCACGCCCGGGCGTTATAAACTTCTGTGAAGCCCTTGGGGGTTCAAAGTTCTCACCACACATCTAGATAAGTTACTTAGGAGGTCTAGTTTTCAAAATGGTGTCATTTGTGGGGGGTTTCCACTGTTTTGGTACATCAGGGGTTTTCCAATCGCGACATGGTGTCCGATCTCAATTCCAGCCAAAAACGTCAAATGGCGCTGCTTCCCTTCCGAGCTCTGCCATGTGCCCAAATAGTGGTTTACCCCCACATGTGGGGTATCAGCATACTCAGGACAAATTGCACAATAACTTTTAGGGTCCTGTTACCCTTGGGAAAATAAAAATTGGGGTGAAAAGATCATTTTTGTGGAAAAAATATGATTTTTTAATTGTACCGCTGTACGTTATAAACTTCTGTAAAGCCCTTGTGGGTTCAAAGTTCTCACCACATATCTAGATAAGTTCCTTGGGAGGCCTAGTTTCCAAAATGGGGTCACTTGTAGGGGGTTTCCACTGTTTAGGTACATCAGGGACTCTCCAAACGTGACATGGCGTCCGATCTGAATTCCAGCCAATTTTGCATTGAAAAAGTCAAACGGCGCTCCTTCCATTCTGAGCTCTGCCATGCGTCGTTCCCCCCCACATATCAGGTATCAGCGTACTCAGGACAAATTGCACAATAACCTTTGCAGTCCAATTTCTCCTGTTACCCTTGGTAAAATAAAAAAAATTGAACCTGAATTATTTTTTTTGTGAAAAAAAGTTAGATGTTCATTTTTTTTTTAAATATTAAAAAAAATTCCTGTGACGCACCTAAAGGGTTAATAAACTTCTTGAATGTGGTTTTGAGCACCTTAAGGGGTGCAGTTTTTTGAATGGTGTCACTTTTGGGTATTTTCTATCATATAGACCCCTCAAAGTGGCTTCAAATGTGATGTGGTCCTAAAAATAAAATGGTGTTGTAAAAATTAGAAATCGCTGGTCAACTTTTAACCCTTATAACTTCCTAACAAAAAAAAATTTTGGTTCCAAAATTGTGCTGATGTAAAGTAAACATGTGGGAAATGTTAGTTATCAAGTTTTTTGTGTGCCGTATCTCTGTGATTTAAGGGCATAAAAATTCAAAGTTGGAAAATTGCGAAATTTTCGCCAAATTTCCGTTTTTCTCACAAATAAACGCAAGTTATTTGAATGAAATTTTACCACTAACATGAAGTACAATATGTCACGAGAAAAAAATGTCAGAATCACCGGGATCCATGGAAGCGTTCCAGAGTTATGACCTCATAAAGGTACAGTGGTCAGAATTGTAAAAATTGGCCCAGTCATAAACGTGCAAACCACCCTTGGGGGTGAAGGGGTTAAAGCAGTTGGTGTCATTATTTCAAGTAAAGGACTTTATTTTAGCTGTGTCTCTTTTTTAGCATACAATTAAAGGATTAGTAATGGATAGGTTTCCTACAGATGCCTCTCCATTACTAACTGTGGGCTTGATGTCACCTGAATATAAAAAGGTGACCTCAACCCCACAAATATGAACCCCACTTGCCACTGCTATAGTGCAAGTGGGAAGAGCGAGGCTAAGTGCCAAAATTGGTGCATCTCTAAGCTGCACCATTTCTGGGGCAGCTGAGAGCTGATGTTTTTAGCCTGTGGGTGTGCCAATATACATGGCCACTTCCCAGGCTATTAATATCAGCCTGCAGCTGTCTGTCTAGCTGCAGCTATCTGCCTAGCCTATGCTGGTTCAATTTTATAGGGGAATCCCATGTCAATTTTTTTCTGGGGTTCCCCTGTAAACTAGCCAGTAAAGGCTAAGCAAACAGCTGTGCGCTGATATTAATAGCCTGGGAACCTTTATGGCTATTTGCTCCTTCCCAGAATACTAACGTCAGCCATTGGCTTTCCCTCTGCTGGTTATAACAATTATGTGGGAGCCCGCTCAATTTTTTTTAAATTAAAAAAAAAATAAACAGATATTGCGTTTCACACAGATTTCTTACAGTTGCTGTTTTGTTACAGCATACGTAGGTTATTATGTTAATGCTCCTACATAGACTGGTGACTATGTGTGTGTGTGTGTTACTATTTTATTAATGAGGGCTGTGTGGATGTGTGGATGAAGGACCACCACATCAAATCCCTGTTGTGGCCAACTCAATCTCTAGACTTGAACCCCATTGAAAACCTCTGGAATGTATTAAAGAGGAAGATGGATAGTCACAAGCCATCAAACAGAGAACTGTTTAAAATTTTGTACCAGGAGTGGCATAAGGTCGCCCAAAAGCAGTGTGAAAGACTGGTGGAAAGCATGCCAAGACACATGAAAGCTGTGATTAAAAATCATGGTTATTCCACAAAATATTGATTTCTGAACTCTACCTAAGTTAAAACATTAGTATTGTTGTTTCTAAATGATTATGAACTTGTTTTCTTGGCATTATTTGAGGTCTGCAAGCACTGCATTTTTTTTGTTCTTTTGACCATTTCTCATTTTCTGAAAATAAATACAAAATTTAGTGCTTGGAAACTCGAAGACATGTTGTCAGTAGTTTATAGAATAAAAGAACAATTTGCATTTTACTTAGCAATATACTTATAAAGAGAAAAATCAGACTATCCCTAATCCTAACCCTAATCCCAACCCTAATTCCAACCCTAACCTCAACCCTAATTCCAACCCCAACCCTAATCCAAACACCCGGAGGTTTCGGGGGGGGAGGGGGTGGAATCGGACGGCGGGGGGAGAGGAGGGGAGGAAATACTGACGGTGGTCGAAGATCGTGGCCGTTAGACAGTGGCGGCAGCAGATCGCGGTCTCCAGGCATGGCCGATGATATTGCAGCATCGGCCATGGCTGGATTGTAATATTTCACCAAGTTTCATTGGTGAAATATTACAATTGCTCTGATTGGCTGTTTTCACTTTCACCAGTCAATCAGAGCATTCATAGCCACCCCCCCTGGGGTCAAGTACAGGTCCTCCTGTACCTGCAGGTCGGGTGACATTTCAGTGACCCCGGTCTCCCGACCCGCAGGAACACAATCTCGCCATGATGCCACATAGGCGTCACAGGTTGGATTGGCACAGACTTCATGACGCCTACGTGGCGTCACTGGTCAGGATGGGGTTGGGGACGTAGGGACATGCGTTGTATGTGGATGCATCTGCATGCGGTGTTTTGACGTGCCCGCCAACTGCACGGGAGCGCAACATGTTGCGTTCCCGTGCAGCCGGCGGGCACGTCAAAATGCCGCATGCGGATGCATCCGCATACAACGCATGTCCCTGTGTACCCAATGTTAAAGATAGGTATCAGGACGCATGCAGAAGTAGGCGGAACTTAAGGGAAGATGTGCAAAAGTAGGCGGGGCTTAAGGGAGGAAGTACGCAGCCCTCCGCACTCTTAGCAAATGTAAGTGTGAACTCGGCCTAACATTGGCAGAAAGCTACCAATCATTGGTGGGGGCGGGGTTACACAAAGTGGGAGGACTAAACAGCATGAGACAACTAGTACTCTAGTGATAAACACCTCCTGATAAAACACTTATTTTCCTGAAACTACAACTAGCATCCCAGTCAGTAACATATCACTGGAATCAGGCTCTGTGTTTCTATATCATGCTGCTCTCGGATTGTATAGCAAAAGCCCCCTTTTGGATTTAATTTAAGTGGCGTCAAAAACTAGCAAGCAAATGGGGTTCCAAAGACTTTTTTTTCCAATTCAAAGCATTATAGTTCTTAACTCTGCATCCTACATACATTATCTGTCTGTGGTTTTTAATCTAAAGAGTAATTTACACATTTTTCTTAATGTATGAGGTTATTAGGAAGAAATGCATTAATGATTTTTTTAAAAAAACAAACTTCAAACCTTAAACAGCAAATGTTCCGATTGTGGGATTCAGGAACGTCACTGGAGAATATTTGTAAATGTTGGGCTTAGACCATTTAGACAATTTAGACATTCAATCCCCATCCAGCCCAGGATGTTAAATGTAGATATCTACCAGTATACAAGGCAGGATGTATTATGTGGTCGTCTGTCAATGACGGGGATTGGTTCCCATTAATATGCAAGCTTTAATTGTTGTACTTTGGCCTCCCAAATGCTTTAAGTAAAAAAACACTTGGCTTTGAGGGCAGCTATTATTTTATTTAATTGTTTGTTTTTTTTTAATAATAATACTAATAATAATTATCTTTATTTATATAGGGCCAACATATTCTGCGGCACTTTACAATTCAACTACTGATAGCTCCAGATAATATGGTTTATACATCCTTTGCTTAAAATACTGTGAAAATTGCATTAAAGGGAACCTGACAGTTGATCGTTGCTGCCTGATCCATGATTAGCATTTGTCAGGCACTGGCTGGCGTCATGATCTCAGTCATGTAATATTGACTCTTAAACGCTGCAGCAATTCAGAGAAAAACATACTTTAAAAGTCGACTAAGCCAAACGGGAGTCTAGTCGGACAAGTGGGTCCCCGGCAACTTCTCCCCATCTGCTTCAGTACACTGACAAGTGGTCGAGAGCGGGAGACATGACCGAGGAGCTGTCCAGTTACACTCTGGCACTTTACAGGAAAACAGTGTCCCAGTACCAGTCCTAGTGTGCTGTCGGGTGTGGAGTGCATCACACTCACTTGTAGGCCGCAGACGTTTGCTCCCTTCCAATTCAGGGGACACCCAAGTTCATTGCAACAAGCAAACATTTGCCGATCAGTTCAAGTTCATCAGGTGGTGACATGTGGGATAGGGCACAACTCTTCATGGTTCTTATGTCCATAGTGCAACGTTTCTTCAGCTCTACTACTCGTTTGTCCGGGACTATCCCTAAGCCCACTGACTCCGTCAGCCTCAGAGATTTCCTGTTGTCTTCAGCAGTGTACCAGGGATCCACAACCCTCCTTCTACACGGGTCACTGTCAATCTTCCACTGTATGCCAGAGGACACGATTTGCCCGGCAGCCACTATGTCAGACTTTGGGCGCCGGACGTAACAGGAACTTCCTCTTGGGATCCAGTAGGGCCTCCCATTGCTTTGAATGACTGGCCCATGCTGACCCTAGCAGCCCACTGCACCTGAACTTTTTCTTGTCACTGTACTTTTCCTATCTTCCTTACTACCAGGAAGTGCCCCCCTTTTACCAACACTAGTCCCCACCCACTGGGATAGGTTTCATCCATTAACTATATCCTATCATCTAGACTAAACCTATTGTCCTTATCTTATATCCTATGCTAGTCCTGTGCTTACCCTGCACTAGGAGGTCCTCACATTATAAATTACCATACACAGTACAGAAGACGCACATCACTATTCACATTACACGTAAAACCGTATGACACTGTGCACACACCGAGATTGTTGTCTTCAAGGATAGGAACGCAGCAGAACAGACCATCGCTCTTACAGATATAGGCAGAGTCCTATCACTGAAGGAGAGAGGGCATTGAGAAGCTGCACGAAACCTGCTGCTCCGACTAATCTCCTGTGCAGCTCGGACCCCGGCGAAACGCTCAAACATGTCTGGCTGAAATAATGGCCCATAGATCGGGCAGCATATACCATCTAAAGTGGATAATTCCAGCATTCGCAGTTGAAAAAAAGTTAAACACATTTAGTGTGATCAAATGAATATATTTTTTAACATTTTCAATTGCGAATTCTGGAATTATCCACTTTACCTTATCCACATCCTGGGAACCGGCCCACACCTTTGTCCGTGCACCGCACCCAGCAAGTTACTATTGTTACCTTGAAGTGGTGGCCAGATGCATTTTATTTTCCCTGGAACAATAATAAATATTATATTGCTGTTAAACTGTTTGTTTCATGAAGACAACTACACCTTTAAAGTGAAATTTCGTTAATGTAATTTTGGGGTAATTTTAGTTTTACATATCACAATGTGTATAAAAAAATAACAAATAGAAATCTTTTTTTCCTAAGTCATATATTAAGTCTCATTAAAGGGTCAATACTGACTTTTACGATTGCTGCTTCCATTAGGCGGCACTAGAGTTCTAGTTCGGTTCCTTTTTGAAGTGACAATTTGCATATTTAATTTCCCAGAGGAGCATGCATGGCTTATAAGCCTCCTCACTCTGACATGCCAGGCTTGGCTTTTCCCTCTGCACAAGAAGAAACCTTACCCCTTAGATATCACATTGGCCACTGAGACCTTTATAGAATCTAATTTCCAATGTATATTGTCACCATTGTCACCATTGTCCATATCTTTTATATTAAAGTGTCTAATGAGCGTGTGCAAAGGGCATTTGGAAAAGGGGGGCTTTTTTAGAATGGGACAGGGATGGTTTTAATGTACTTATCTGTTAACAGTTTTCTTAACACTGGCGCTAAAGTGATGAACTGAGGTTTCCGCCAGCTGACTGTATGTATGGGAAGCTTGAAAGAACGTTTACAGACCTCATTAAGTCACCTGGAGAATATCTTAAGAGAATTATTGTTACTGATGATTTGTGAAATGTCTGTAAAACGTCAGGAGAATCTCTAGATGCTGGCACTTTATGGGTTACCTTATCTATCCTGAACTTTTTATTGGGAAACATGCGGATGTCTCTAGAGGGAGCATAGTGGGGGTTACATTGGAAATCCATAATAACCCTTAATGGGTACATCTGGATTAGATCTGGACTCCTCGGTAAGAAGTGACAACATTAATCTTCCTGCCAGATCAGCAATAGAGAAGGAATTTATTACAGCAAGAACCGTCATTGATGAGTTTTACATAAAAAGAAGGGAAAAAATGACTGTCACCACAGATCACACTAGGGGGCAGTCTTCTTTACTATTGACCGTGATGAGGGTCATGCTGAGAACTTGCCTTATATAAAGGTATATGTCTAGGAGCCGGAGGCATAGATTGTCTGGCCCCATACGCATGACACTATAAGACTTATGAAACAATGTACTTTGGACAGACAAAACTAACATGGAGAAGATTAGCCATAATGGCCTTGCACCTCCATGGGCACAAAACAAATACAGTTGTGGCCAAAAGTATTGACACCCCTGCAATTCTGTCAGATAATACTCAGTTTCTTCCTGAAAATGATTGCAAACACAAATTCTTTGTTATTATTATCTTCATTTAATTTGTCTTAAATGAAAAAACACAGAAAGAATTGTCCTAAAGCCAAATTGGATATAATTCCACACCAAACATAAAAAAGAGGGTGGACAAAAGTATTGGCACTGTTCGAAAAATCATGTGATGCTTCTCTAATTTGTATAATTAACAGCACCTGTAACTTACCTGTGGCACCTAACAGGTGTTGGCAATAACTAAATCACACTTGCAGCCAGTTGACATGGATTAAAGTTGAGTCAACCTCTGTCCTGTGTCCTTGTGTGTACCACATTGAGCATGGAGAAAAGAAAGAAGACCAAAGAACTGTCTGAGGACTTGAGAAACCAAATTGTGAGGAAGCATGAGCAATCTCAAGGCTACAAGTCCATCTCCAAAGACCTGAATGTTCCTGTGTCTACCGTGCGCATTGTCATCAAGAAGTTTAAAGCCCATGGCACTGTGGCTAACCTCCCTAGATGTGGACGGAAAAGAAAAATTGACAAGAGATTTCAACGCAAGATTGTGCGGATGTTGGATAAAGAACCTCGACTAACATCCAAACAAGTTCAAGCTGCCCTGCAATCCGAGGGTACAACAGTGTCAACCCGTACTATCCGTTGGCGTCTGAATGAAAAGGGACTGTATGGTAGGAGACCCAGGAAGACCCCACATCTTACCCCGAGACATAAAAAAGCTGGAGTTTGCCAAAACTTACCTGAAAAAGCCTAAAACGTTTTGGAAGAATGTTCTCTGGTCAGATGAGACAAAAGTAGAGCTTTTTGGGCAAAGGCATCAACATAGAGTTTACAGGAGAAAAAAAGAGGCATTCAAAGAAAAGAACACGGTCCCTACAGTCAAACATGGCGGAGGTTCCCTGATGTTTTGGGGTTGCTTTGCTGCCTCTGGCACTGGACTGCTTGACCGTGTGCATGGCATTATGAAGTCTGAAGACTACCAACACATTTTGCAGCATAATGTAGGGCCCAGTGTGAGAAAGCTGGGTCTCCCTCAGAGGTCATGGGTCTTCCAGCAGGACAATGACCCAAAACACACTTCAAAAAGCACTAGAAAATGGTTTGAGAGAAAGCACTGGAGACTTCTAAGGTGGCCAGCAATGAGTCCAGACCTGAATCCCATAGAACACCTGTGGAGATATCTAAAAATGGCAGTTTGGAGAAGGCACCCTTCAAATATCATGGACCTGGAGCAGTTTGCCAAAGAAGAATGGTCTAAAATTCCAGCAGAGCATTGTAAGAAACTCATTGATCGTTACCGGAAGCGGTTGGTCGCAGTTATTTTGGCTAAAGGTTGTGCAACCAAGTATTAGGCTGAGGGTGCCAATACTTTTGTCTGGCCCATTTTTGGAGTTTTGTGTGAAATGATCAATGTTTTGCTTTTTGTGTTTTTTCATTTAAGACAAATTAAATGAAGATAATAATACCAAAGAATTTGTGTTTGCAATCATTTTCAGGAAGAAACTGAATATTATCTGACAGAATTGCAGGGGTGTCAATACTTTTGGCCACAACTGTAGTATATCAGCATAAAACTTCTCTTACCAGCTCTCCTGCAGGGCGGTGGAGGGATGAGGATTGGAGCTTGTTTTTTTGCTACAGGACCTGTAAACTTGTGTTGACCATGAGCGCCTTTGTATCCAAAAATATTCTAGATCCAAATATGAGACCATTTATCCAAAAACTAAAACTTGGCCACAACTGTGTCATGAAACCAGACAGTGATCCCAAGCAGACGAGCAAATCTACATTTACAAATATCTTCAATGGACAACCCATTTAAGCAAAATTGAAAAGAAGAATGGGCTCAAATTTCTCCAAAACAAAGTCAGAGACTGATACAGTCATGCAGAAAGTGTTTATTTCGAGTTATTGCTTAAAGGGTTTCCCAGGATGGGCACGAACGTCTTCAGTCACTATTTGTGACTGCAGACTTGTGAATCCTCACAGTGCGCACGTATGTGCTGTCAGGATTCACCGATGCCAGGCGGTCATGTGAATGCAAATATGGAATTTACATACTTCTGGCCACATTCCGACTAGACGTGTCCAGCGTCGCTCGATTTGCTTGTAAAATACAAACTATAAAAAGACACTTATAATGCCATGAAAACAAACTGTATTAAACAAGAAATAAGAATGGAAGCTTGCGAAATTGCTGCCTTCCCCACCCCCCCAAAAAATGCCAAATATTTGTCAGCAAATTATGTGGCCCACAATATTGCAATTAAAAGATGCTACTTGTCCAGAAGAAAGAATGTAGAAAAAAAAAATTCTGACTCCTCGGAGGTCAAAACAGCTGTGTCCTGAAGGGGCTCGCGAGTATGTATAGTACTGCATTGTAACATCCGGACTTTTATTAAAAATGAAAAAACGTATTTTGAATCTGGCACATGTCGCTTTCTGTAGGTTATTGGTGAGCTCTCCCTGGAGCGGATATCCCAAGAACAGGACGGGAGATGTCTATAAATGTAATCTTAACTCACAAACAAGGTGTGAGAAGATGAACCTGCCAAGTAAGTGCTTATCATCATAAAACCAAATCACTGTCAGTCAGGGCGTGGTTACACCCGCCGCTCACTATGTATTGAGCTGTGACTGAAGCTGCGCCTCTGACTGAAAGCCCGGAGCTGCTGGGAGTTCATTTCCTGCTATAGTCGGCTTTCAGTAAGGCAGCCACCCGGCTACTAATGGAAATCTGTCAGCAGGTTTTTGCTACCTCATATGAGAGCAGCATGATGTACACATAGAGGCCCTGAATCTAATGATGCATCACTTAGATTACTGGGAACAGCCGTTCTGATGCAATCAGAGCTTTTAGATTTAGCAATACAGCAGAGCTGAAGAAGCTAACCCCACCCACACGCTCTGTATATACAATGTCCATAGACAGTGAGGTACCTATCACAGGAGGGGGCGTGTCGGACTAGCATGCACACGCTGCTGTGTCCCAGCAATGAGAAACTCCTGGTACTAAAATAATCATTGCAAGCAAACAATACCATGGAGCTTGTTAAGAGAAGCACGGCTGAAATCTATGTTTTAGCCCCTACCTTATGCTGTCTCTAGATTACATAGCAAAAACCTGCTGACAGATTCAATTTAACATACAGATTAACCCCGTATCTGTAGGTTAATAGTGTTTTTTGAATGACAAATTCCCGTTAATGATAAAGTGCAGTTGTAGCGTAAGGTGACTTTTCAGCGTAAGCAGTTGAGCATGTATACATGAGGGATAACATTTTTTTTTACCAGTATTTGACATGAATTCTGAAAATTTCAACAGTTTTCACCTTTGCAAGCATGATCTTTAGTTTTCAGCTGTTTCAGTGCTGGTAGGGAAGACACTAGCTGTCTCACATACACAGCACACAGACATGAAAGATTTTTCTCTCCTTTCTCTGTCGCAAATGTTCGGAATCAGCAGCATGAAGGACATTATGCAGCAGTATTGAGCAATGTAGCTGTGAACCCAGCTCTGCAGTGAGATAAAACACTTACTAGAAAGCTGCAAAAAGTCATTCCTTTATGATTCTCTGCCTGTGATTCTCTTTGCTCCTCTTTGCATAAAAATTATTAGGATCTATAATCTGATACACCAGTGAGATGGCAATTCATCTTGTGGTGAACAAGACAGTTTTGGCCAGTTTATAAAGTAAATGATTAGTTGAGAAGGTGGAGGGAAGAGATAAAATTGTTTTTTTTTTATTAAAGAAAAAGGCATATTTAACTGGTCAGATGTATTGCAAAGTTTGTCATATTTGCATATAATATTGATTTGTGCAAAGTTTGTGGTAAGGACAGTGACTATTTGCATCCCCATTTTTAATATCTTTCGTAATATATCCTTCTACGTTTTGTGCGAATGGAACCGCACTGCAGTTCCCTGCACAGCACGGAGGCTGGAAGTGCCGCTGTGCAGAGAGCAAACTTCAGCATGAGTGCGTTCATGAAATAATCATAAGGTGATGGCATATCCTAGAACTTTGTAAGATGGGATTACCTGTTTCACTTTGCCACCCACTAATAATGAAATGACTCTGCTGACTCTGCCACAGTCTACACACACATGTTAGTAGTTTTCTTGTAAGGTTATGTACACAATGAGTTTTTTTAGAGGGCTTTTGGAGCAGAAATGGAGTAGAGACTCTCCAAATCAATCCACCTCAAAAACTCAGCAAAATTGTTCAGTGTGCATGTAGCCTAACAGTTATTTTCCTCGTAGGTGCAACTGTGATACCAAATGTTACGGAGGTAAAGGACGAGATGAACCTTGGGTTGACATTGATAAGGAATGAAGAGACAGGTGGATTTCTGGTATGTCAAACTAAAGCACCATCTTATATGATATATATTCCGAGATTTTAAATGGGCGCCCCAGGAAAGTTTCCACGGTGCTAAATATATTTGACATTGTAGTCAGCAACTCAGGACAATAGATGTCATAAACTTCAGGTCATTGATCCAAAAGAGTCCTAGCTCTCTCGATTCACTTTTACAGAGCTGATGATGTCGGCAGAAAAGGGGTTGTGGGACCCCTGTTCTCGGCATACAGCCTCATTCAGACGTCAATGATCTTTATCCTACACCAAACAACGGTTCGCTTTTCACCAGTGTTCAGTCAGTGTCAGCTTTTACCATCAGTTTTTCATCAGTGATTTTCTCTTACTAAAAAATAAATAAATTGCCTAGTGTCTCTTATCCATTACAATGGGAAAAAGCAGACAGCACTCGTATCGCACACGGATGGCAGTGTATGTTGTCCGTGATTCTTACAGACCCATACACTTGTATGGATAATTTTGGTCTGTGACTCTGATCAAGAACGTACAAGTCCAGGGCCGGCCCGAACGTATAGGCGAACTAGGCAGCCGCCTAGGGCGCCGACCCAAAGGGGGCGCCAGAGAAAAAATAGAAAAAATTATAAAAAATCTTTTCAAAAGGCAAAAAGTTTTAGGGATGGAAAGAAAAGTGTACATATTTAAGGGTAAATATGACGCAAGAGAGGTTGGTTCGGTTGGCAACAATTTCGATAGAATCTGAAGTTGCTAAACAAATTAATCTCGGTGACTTAGTGTCATCCTTTTAAAAAAAAAAAAGGCAAGGAAACAAAAATTTTAATTACCTATGGTCATTTTTGTTTTGTGTTATTGATTACTTTGCATATATTTGTCCTATACAACTTCTCAGAAGATTAAAGAGTTAGGAGAGAGTTAATTAATCATTGTTGTTGTGGTTTATTTTGCTCCTAAATTTATATCCCAAGTTTTCATCTACATCCAAGAATAGTAGGGGCGCAACAAAATAGTTTCGCCTAGGGCGCCGTAATCTCTCGGGCCGGCCCTGTACAAGTCTCAGTAGATCCGTAACCTGCCCACAGAAATATGAATAGTAGAGATGAGAAGATATAGCTATATCCGCGGAGGATCGAGTTTGAGTTCAATTTCCTGGAATATGCGATTTCATGCAAATTCAAACAGTTTGATTTTCAACCCTCCGATTAAAAAAAACAAAAAAAAAAACACCTTAGGCTACTTTCACACATGCCGGGTTTTTTGCAGGCCGTATTGCTGTGATTTTTGCAGTCTCCCACAAAAAGGGGCCACAAAAAACTTCTCCTATCGCCGTTTTTCCCTGCTGTAACAAATTGCAGGGGAAAAAACGTCCATCTGCAAATACAGTGTATCGCAAAAACAGCCCACCGTTGTTTTTGCGTTACCATTGATTTAAATGGAGATCGTGTCCGTGAGCCGTGAAAAATATTGAGCAAGCTCGATATTTTTTCACGGCCGTATATACGGCCCTCATGGCCATACAGGACACGGCGCTCCAATGTATTTTTGCGGGCTGTTTTTGTGGCCCCTTAGAAATCTACTGTGGCCGCAAAAACGGCCTGCAAAAACACGGCAAGTGTAAAAGCACCATTTCCCACACTGCTGAAGCATCAGAGAGCGAGTGAATGTCTAGTGGTGGTCAGTACCACCGTCATCATAGATCAATGGCTCTCAGTGGAGCATAGTCTGTACAGCAGAGTCATTTCCATCTCCAGAATCACTGGGTATGATTGTTATGTGCCAGACTGGAAAACGCTGCTGCGGATCCGCAAAAAGAATTGACATGCTGCGGTGAAAAAAACGCTGTAAATCTGCACGGATTTTTCCACAGCATGTGCACAGCAATTCTTAATTTACCATTGACAAACATTGGATGTGCACTACACTGCGGATTTGATGCAATTCCGCAGTGTAGCGCACATCCAAATCCGCAACGTGTGCAAATAGCCTTACAGTAGAGCAGATCTGAATGGGGGTAAGATAGGAAACGCTGGAGCTTGGCATACTGCATTGGTGAGATTTCAGTGGAAAAGCTTTGGCTGTCATTATACCGGTAATGGGGGGCTCTGGGTGTCACTACTTTGAGCGGGGCAGGAGTTGGATGTAGCTTGCAACCCTCTCTCAGAGCTGAAAGTGGCTCACGACCCTCTCTCAGAGCTGAATATGGCTCTCAAGGTCCAAAAGGTTGAGGAGCTCTACTGTAGTGTAAGCTCTTATGGCCTTCAGGGTCCCCTCTCTCCTGTAGAGGGTAAACTCTTATGGTCAGCAGGGTCCTCTCTCGGTAGTAGAGAGTAAGCTCTTAAGTTCAGTGGGGTCCTCTCTCCTATAGAGTATAAGCTCACATGGTCATTGGGTATGCTCTCTCTCTTTTTCTTCCTCTCTTTTTCTTCAACTCTCTTCTCTCTCTCTTCCTCAATCTTGTCCTCTCTCGCTCCTGTAGATTGTAAACTCTTATGGTCAGCAGGGTCCTCCCTCTCTCCGGTTGAGAGTAAGCTCTTCTGTTCAGTGGGGTCCTCTCTCTCTCTTTCTTCCTCTCTTTTTCTTCCACTCCCTTCTCTCTCTCTCTTCTTCAATCTTGTCCTCTTGTAGATTGTACGCTCTTATGGTCAGCTGGGACCTCTCTCTCTCTCCCTTCCTCTCCTTTCCTTCTACTCACTTCCTCTCTCTCTATCCTTCACACTGGTCCTCTTCTCTCCTGTAGATTTTAAGCTCTTATGGTCAGTGGGGACCTTTCTCTTTTTCCTGTAGCGTCCAAGCTTTTATGCTTAATGGGGTCCTTTTCTTCTCTCACCTACATGTATTTTCCAAGTAATTTGAGATTTGCTCAAAGTTATTTGCCACAAATTACGTTTTGGGGAGAAATTGAGTAAAGCCAGTGAACTTGAATTTCAAAAGTTTTTCTCATCTGTAGTGAACAGTTAGATGTATGCACTAGTCTATAATATATCAATCTGTTAAAAACATGGAGAGAACACATAAATGAAAAATGGATATATGAATGAGGCCGAATGGTGGGCCTCAGAAGTGGGATCGGCATCGATCAGACTTCTCTGGCATATTCTACTGATTTTTTATTAATTTCAGCAGCAGTGACCATGCAGCATATTTCTGTTTCTTCTTGGCAGACATGTGGCCCCTTATGGGCCCAGCAGTGTGGAAAGACTTACTATGCTACAGGCGTGTGCACTGATATCAGTCCGACCTTCCAAGTACTAAGAAGCTTTTCACCAGCGATTCAAAGTAAGTGAAACATGGAAATTGTGTTTTTTTTCAAGATGATTGTACATTTTAACAACTCCCCTCTTTTCAAAAGGGTTGTCCCTTTTTAACCAAATGTTCCCATTGGTCAGTTTTGTGTAAAAAACTGATCTTTACTTACACTCCCTGGGTCCAATGATAAGTGTCCGCTGATGCCCTGGTCTACTACAGTTGAAGCCAGAAGTTTACATACAGGTGCATCTCACAAAATTATCTCAGTAAATTAGAATACTTAGAATAATTAGAATAACACCAGCCTGAAAAATGATTTTAAAATCCGTAATATTGAAATGTATGTACAGTAGTGATGAGCGAGTGTGCTCGTTACTCGAGTTTTCCGATCATGGTCGGGTGTTCTCCAAGTGTCTTGGGCGTGTTCGTAGATTATGTTTGTGTCTCCACATCTGCATGATTTGAGGCTGCTAGGCAGCCTGAATACATGTGGGGTTCCCTAACGAACAGGCTATCCCTGCATGTGTTCAGGTTATCTAGCAGCAGCAAATCATGCAGCTGTGGAGACACAAACATAATCTGCAAGGACGCCCAAGATACTCGGAAAACTCGAGTAACAAGCACACTCATTCATCACTAATGTACAGTACAGTAAACGCAGTCAATACTTGGTCAGGGCTTTTGCATCAGTTACTGCATCAATGCGGCGTGGCATGGTGGCTATCAGCCTGTGGCACTACTGAGGTGTTATGGAAGCCCAGGTTGCTTTGATAGCAGCCTCCAGCTCGTCTGCATTGTTGGATCTGGTGTCTCTCATCTTCCTCTTGACAATACCCCATAGATTCTCTATGGGGTTAAGGTCAGGTGAGTTTGCTGCCAATCAAGCACACTGATACTGTTGTTTTTACACCAGGTATTGGTACTTTTGGCAGTGTGGACAGGTGCCAAGTCCTGCTGGAGAATGAAATTTCCTTCTTCAAAAAGCTTGTCGGCAGAGGGAAGCATGAAGCGCTCTAAAATTGCCTGGTAGACGGCTGCGCTGACTTTGGTCTTCATAAAACACAGTGGACCTACACCAGCAGATGACATGGCTCCCCAAAGCATCACTGTGGAAACTTCACAGAATCTATGGGGTATTGTAAATAGGAAGATGAGAGACACCAGACTCAACAATGCAGACGAGCTGGAGGCTGCTATCAAAGCAACCTGGGTTTCCATAACCCCTCAGCAGTGCCACAGGCTGATCGCCTCCATACCACGCCATATTGATGCAGTAATTGATGCAAACGGAGCCCGACCAAGTATTGAGTGCATTTACTGAACGTACATTTCAGTAGGCCAACATTGTGGATTTTAAAATCATTTTTCAAGCTGATGTTATAAAGTATTCTAATTTACTGGGATAATGACTTTTGGGTTTTCATTGGCTGTAAGCCATAATCATCAACATTAACAGAAATAAACACGCGAAACAGATCACTCTGTAATGGCTCTATATAATATGTGAGTTTCACTTTTTGTATTGAAGAACTGAAATAAATTAACTTTTTGATGATATTCTAATTTTGTGAGAAGCACCTGTGCACTATATAAAAAGACACTCCTGTAGGTCTTTCTCAATATCTGACATGAAATCAGAATAAACCTTTCCCATTTTAGGTCAAGTAGAATTACCATAATTATTAATATTTGCCAAATGCCAGAATAATGAGAGAGAGAGAAAATGTTTTAAGGCATTTTTATTACTTACTGCAAAGTCAAAAGTTTCCATACATTTCATTAGTATTTGGTACCATTGCCCTTAAACTGAATGACTTGGGTCATACATTTAGAATATCCTTCCACAAGCTTCTCACAATAGTTGGTCAAAATCTGGGCCCATTCCTCCTGACAAAACTGGTGTAACTGATCCAGGTTTGTAGGTCGTCTTGCTTGCTCTGGCCTTTTCATCTTTACCCATAAATTTTCAATATGATTGAGATCAGGGCTCTGTGATGGCCACTCCAAAACATTGACTTTGTGATCTTTAAGCCACTTTGTTACAATTTTAGCAGAATGCTTCGGGTCATTGTCCATTTGAAAGACCCATTTCCGCCCAAGCTTTAAACTTCATGGCTGATGTCTTGAGATGTTGCTTCAGTATTGCCACATAATCTTCTTTTCTCATGATGCCATCTATTTTGTGAAGTGCACCAGCCCCTCCTGCAGCAAAACAACCCCACAACATGATGCTGTCATCTCCGTGTTTCACAGTTGGGATGGTGTTCTTAGGCTTCCAGGCGTCTCCCTTTTTCCTCCAAACTTATCCATGGTCATTTAGCCCAAAAAGTTCAATTTAATTTCATGAGACCACAGGACATGTCTCCAAAAATTAAGGTCGTTGTTCCTGTGTGCATTTGCAAACATTAGTCTGGCGTTTTTTATTTTCATTTGGAGTAATGACTTCTTCCTTGCATAGTGGTATTTCAGCCCATGTTGATACAGTACTCGTTTCACTGTAGATATTGACACAAACTCACCAGCTTCTAGCATCATCTTCAGAAGGTCTTTTGCTTTTGTCCTTGGGTTAATATGCACATGTCAGACCAAAGCACATTCATCTCTGGGACACAGAACCTGTCTTCTTCCTGAGTGGTATGATGGCTGGACATTCCCATCTTGCTTGTACTTGCGTATAATTGTTTGTACAGATGAACGAGGCACCTTCCGGTATCTTGAAATTGTACCCAAGGATGAGCCAGACTTATTCCAGACCACAGTTCTCTTACTGATATCGTGGCTGATTTCTTTAGACTTTCCCAGCTGTTTTCAGCTGATCAGTGGGACAGCTGGATGTCGTAGCCAGACCGATCTCATACCCATGACTTGTACTATTGAGAGCTCATCAACTGTTAAGTCATTGACAAGCCTTTTAAAATATTATTCCATATGAGCAGTGATAATCATGTTGATGCTTCTTATTAAATGTGCACTACTATGGTTACACCCCCCCTTGCCCCAGTAAAGGTAGTGCTAATGCAGAATAAAGCATCATGAAAAAAATGCCTATTACAGTGCCATCCACTCTGCCGTTATGTCAAAATATGTTTTATTTTATTCATATGCAAATTAGGTTTGCAAGTGCATCATTGTGCATATCTGTGCACTTGCAGTTTACGACTCCTCCCTACTTCTCCCTGCCACTCTTCGACCAAAACCTGGCTTGTGCTGAAGAGGGGCCTGCTAAATCCAGAAGCAATTCCAGCTGGGTATGCGTCCGAATACACACAGTCATCTCAAATGTGTTGTGGTGCCGAGACCCGCTGGCTCACTGCATCTCAATACATGCCGCCGGCCAATCAGAGGCGTGCCAGTCACAGGCGGTGCATGGCAGTGGTGCTATGCGCTTTCCGCCGCTTGCACACCGTGCAGAGTATGTGAATAGAGTTTCTATTGCTCTCTTACTCTGCTTCCACCTCATGCACACTTCTGTACAGTCTTTTGAGTGATCGTGGGGGTCTGAAAACCTGGACCCCTATCTATTTACAAGGAATTTAAGGGTCTGCAAAACCTAAAATAATGTAGCAAAGTTTAGTTGCACTTTAATTTTCTTTGTTTTTTTCTTATTTATCTATTTTGTAATTATTAGATTGTGTGTTTTCCCTTATACTTGTATACGGCATACAAGTATAATATATAGTACACCATAGAAGCAAGATTACTATATATTAAAAAAATGTTACATAAGAGGAAAGATAATTTCAACTATTATTATATTTTAACATTATTACTTGTACTTATTTACTTATTATTTATACTTATATATATAAAATAATGTTTTTTTTTACATATTGTATCTATATACACTCACTGGCCACTTTATTAGGTACACCTGTCCAACTGTGTGTTAAGACTTAATTTCTAATCAGCCAATCACATGGCGGCAACTCAGTGCATTTAGGCATGTAGACATGGTCAAGACAATCTCCTGCAGTTCAAACCGAGCATCAGTATGGGGAAGAAAGGTGATTTGAGTGCCTTTGAACGTGGCATGATTGTTGGTGCCAGAAGGGCTGGTCTGAGTATTTCAGAAACTGCTGATCTACTGGGATTTTCACGCACAACCATCTCTAGGGTTTACAGAGAATGGTCCGAAAAAGAAAAAAAATCCAGTGAGCGGCAGTTCTGTGGCCGGAAATGCCTTGTTGATGCCAGAGGTCAGAGGAGAATGGGCATACTGGTTCGAGCTGATAGAAAGGCAACAGTGACTCAAATTGCCACCCGTTACAACCAAGGTAGGCAGAAGAGCATCTCTGAACGCACAGTGCGTCGAACTTTGAGGCAGATGGGCTACAGCAGCAGAAGACCACACTGGGTACCACTCCTCTCAGCTAAGAACAGGAAACTGAGGCTACAATTTGCACAAGCTCATCGAAATTGGACAGTAGAAGATTGGAAAAACGTTGCCTGGTCTGATGAGTCTCGATTTCTGCTGCGACATTCGGATGGTAGGGTCAGAATTTGGCGTAAACAACATGAAAGCATGGATCCATCCAGCCTTGTATCAACGGTTCAGGCTGGTGGTGGTGGTGTCATGGTGTGGGGAATTTTTTCTTGGCACTCTTTGGGCCCCTTGGTACCAATTGAGCATCGTTGCAACGCCACAGCCTACCTGAGTATTGTTGCTGACCATGTCCATCCCTTTATGACCACAATGTACCCAACATCTGATGGCTACTTTCAGCAGGATAATGCGCCATGTCATAAAGCTCGAATCATCTCAGATTGGTTTCTTGAACATGACAATGAGTTCACTGTACTCAAATGGCCTCCTCAGTCACCAGATCTCAATCCAATAGAGCATCTTTGGGATGTGGTGGAACGGGAGATTCGCATCAGGGATGTGCAGCCGACAAATCTGCGCCAACTGTGTGATGCCATCATGTCAATATGGTCCAAAATCTCTGAGGAATGCTTCCAGCACCTTGTTGAATCTCTGCCACGAAGAATTGAGGCAGTTCTGAAGGCAAAAGGGGGTCCAACCCGTTACTAGCATGGTGTACCTAATAAAGTGGCCAGTGAGTGTATATACTATATACTGTATCCTGTGTAGACATACAATTTCTTTACATTTAATAGGGTTGTGTTTTTTCCCTTAGCCTGTTCCTCATATATCGACATTGCTATTGTGTGTGATGGTTCAAATAGTATTTACCCCTGGTCAGCTGTTCGGAATTTCTTGGAGAAATTTGTAGAGGGCTTAGACATCGGACCGACAAAGACTCAGGTATCGTTATATGAACACACAAGCTAGTGTGAACTAAAAATGGTTTGGACGCCCTTGCCGTAGATGTAGCTAGCTCCGATCGATGCTTTTTGACTCCTTAAATCCCACTGGCAATGGATGACACCCGCCATCCCACTGGTGCATTGCTCGGGATCCATCACCTCCCCCACATCTCCCCACAGGGTGTCCATGGGTTTCCATGATTATATAACATAATTTAAACAATTAGTTTAACATTGTAAAGAGAAAAAAATTGAAACACTAAAGCAGCAATAAAAAGTGATCAAAACCTCATATGTACCCCATAACGGAACAATAAAAAAAAAGACTATTCAAAAAAAAAAACTCCTTCGTACAATTCCATCATGGAAAAAAATACAGTTATAATACAATGTTTAATAAAATGCAGTTTAATACCAATGATACTTGCTGACTGTGCATAGGTCTTTGCAGGTGGTGGTACAGTCATATGTAAAAGTTTGGGCACCCCTATTAATGTTAACCTTTTTTCTTTATAACAATTTTGGTTTTTGCAACAGCTATTTCAGTTTCATATATCTAATAACTGATGGACTCAGTTATATTTCTGGATTCAAATGAGGTTTATTGTACTAACAGAAAATGTGCAATCTGCATTTAAACAAAATTTGACCGGTGCAAAAGTATGGGCACCCTTATCATTTTCTTGATTTGAACACTCCTAACTACTTTTTACTGACTTCCTGAAGCACTAAATTGGTTTTGTAACCTCATTGAGCTTTGAACTTTATAGCCAGGTGTATCAAATCATGAGAAAAGGTATTTCAAGTGGCCACTTGCAAGTAGTTCTCCTATTTGATTCTCCTATGAAGAGTGGCATCATGGGCTCCTCAAAACAACTCTCAAATGATCTGAAAACAAAGATTATTCAACATAGCTTTTCAGGGGAAGGATACAAAAAGTTGTCTCAGAGATTTAACCTGTCAGTTTCCACTGTGAGGAACATAGTAAGGAAATGGAAGAACACAGGTACAGTTCTTGTTAAGCCCAGAAGTGGCAGGCCAAGAAAAATATCAGAAAGGCAGAGAAGAAGAATGGTGAGAACAGTCAAGGACAATCCACAGACCACCTCCAAAGACCTGCAGCATCATCTTGCTGCAGATGGTGTCACTGTGCATCGGTCAACAATACAGCGCACTTTGCACAAGGAGAAGCTGTATGGGAGAGTGATGCGAAAGAAGCCGTTTCTGCAAGCACGCCACAAACAGAGTCGCCTGAGGTATGCAAAAGCACATTTGGACAAGCCAGTTACATTTTGGAAGAAGGTCCTGTGGACTGATGAAACAAAGATTGAGTTGTTTGGTCATACAAAAAGGCGTTATGCATGCGCTGTATTGTTGACTGATGCACAGTGACACCATCTGCAGCAAGATGATGCTGCAGGTCTTTGGAGGTGGTCTGTGGATTGTCCTTGACTGTTCTCACCATTCTTCTTCTCTGCCTTTCTGATATTTTTCTTGGCCTGCCACTTCTGGGCTTAACAAGAACTGTACCTGTGTTCTTCCATTTCCTTACTATGTTCCTCACAGTGGAAACTGACAGGTTAAATCTCTGAGACAACTTTTTGTATCCTTCCCCTGAAAAGCTATGTCGAATAATCTTTGTTTTCAGATCATTTGAGAGTTGTTTTGAGGAGCCCATGATGCCACTCTTCATAGGAGAATCAAATAGGAGAACTACTTGCAAGTGGCCACTTTAAATACCTTTTCTCATGATTTGATACACCTGGCTATGAAGTTCAAAGCTCAATGAGGTTACAAAACCAATTTAGTGCTTCAGGAAGTCAGTAAAAAGTAGTTAGGAGTGTTCAAATCAAGAAAATGATAAGGGTGCCCATACTTTTGCACCGGTTAAATTTTGTTTAAATGCAGATTGCACATTTTCTGTTAGTACAATAAACCTCATTTGAATCCAGAAATATAACTGAGTCCATCAGTTATTAGATATATGAAACTGAAATAGCTGTTGCAAAAACCAAAATTGTTATAAAGAAAAAAGGTTAACATTAATAGGGGTGCCCAAACTTTTACATATGACTGTAACATCTTTGGACCACTCTCCTTCGATGTGGAAGTCAACAATTTTGGACCACCCTCTTTAACTTTAATCTTTAACCTGCTTTCTTCATTCTTAATATTTCTGCACTTTTGATAACTGTGGATATTTTTATCTGAAGGTGAGTCTCATACAATATGGGAACTACCCGGACATCATGTTTAAAATGAACACCTACAAAAATAAAGAAACCATGAGAAGAGCGATATCGGCCATCAACCAGATGGGGGGAGATCAGACCAACACTTTCAAGGCAATTGACTATACCAGGTAGGGCAAGAACACAGAGGTTTTACAATAAGCCAGTATGGGTTGACCAGTTAATAAACCATCTTTCTTCGTCCATGACAGACAGTATGCTTTCTCGGCTGACTATGGAGGTCGCCCAAATGCCAACAAGGTGATGGTAGTCATTACTGATGGTGAATCTCATGACAATGCATTACTAAAAGAAGTCATCTCACGCTGTGAGCAAGATAAGATCACCCGATTTGGCATTGCTGTGAGTAATTCCTAATTTTATGGTCTTTTTCTAATCGCCGCCAATAATTTTAAAGGGAATGTATCATCAGAAAAATGGTCTACTGTTCAAATCAGGTTTCTATTGGAAATGTTTTTTTTTTTTTAAATTATTGATACCGTATATACTCGAATATAAGCCGAGATTTTCAGCCCTTTTTTTTGGCCTGAAAGTCCCCCTCTCGGCTTATATTCGAGTCATATGCACAAGGGGGAGGGGGGGGCGGGGGTGTTAGGTCATACTTACCCGTCCTGGCGCTGTCTCTTCAGCCCCCAGCTTCTCTGTGATCCCCCTTCCTTCCTTCAGCGGTCACGTGGTATCGCTCATTAAAACTCATGAATATGCCCATGAAGGCAGGAAGGGAGATCGCGGAGAAGCTGGGGGTTGAAGAGACAGCGACAGGACGGGTAAGTATAGCGATACCTGTCCTGCGTCCATGGCTGCTTGCTGCTGTCTGGCACGTCATCTGTCAGTGATGTTCAGACAGCAGAGGGCGCTGTGACGTGGTTAGTGCGCGCTGCGCCCCCTGCAGTCTGAGGCTGTGTTCACATGTTGCGGGTTTTTTTCGCGTTTTTCCCGTGGATTTACCAAAAAATGCCTAAAAGAAGCTTCCCATTTATTTTAATGCATTTCACACTTTTTGCGCATATTGATGCGATTTTTACCGCGAAAAAAACGCTTCGTGGTAAAAAACGCAGCATGCTCATTAATTTCGCGGTAAATTCCGCATTTCTGGCTATTTTCTATGTGTCTGGGGACGCTCCGGAAAAAATCGCGGCAAAAACACGCAAAAATCGCGGCAAAAATGCGGAAAAAAATGCACGTTTTCTGGGAAGGAGTCCGGTTTTCATTCAGAAATTTTCTGCATACGTGTGCACTTAGCCTGAATGTCACTGACAGCAGCAAGCAGCCATGGACGCAGGACAGGTGAGTATCTCAGATGCCAGCAGTGACACCGGCACCTGGCCCCAGCGACGGAGAGGTGAGTATGTCATTTTTTATTTTTAAATGCAGCAGCAGTAGCACATGTGGCCATAATCTATGGAGCATCTTATGAGGGCAGAAAATAGGGGCATAGTCTATGGAGCTTCTTATGGGGGCAGCATATAGGGGCATAATCTATGGAGCATCTTATAGGGGCAGCATATGGGGGAATAATCTATAGAGCATCTTATGGGGGCAGCATATGGGGGAATAATCTATGGAGCATATTATGAGGGCAGCATATGGGGGCATAATCTATAGAGCATCTTATAGGGGCAGCATATGGGGGAATAATCTATAGAGCATCTTATGGTGGCAGCATATGGGGGAATAATCTATAGAGCATCTTATAGGGGCAGCATATGGGGGAATAATCTATAGAGCATCTTATGGTGGCAGCATATGGGGGAATAATCTATAGAGCATCTTATGGGGGCAGCATATGGGAGAATAATCTATGGAGCATATTATGGGGGCAGCATATGGGGGAATAATCTATGGAGCATCTTATGGGGGCAGCATATGGGGGAATAATCTATGGAGAATCTAATGGGGGCATAATCTATGGAGCTTCTTATGGGGGCAGCATATGGGGGAATAATCTATGGAGCATCTTATGGGAGCATAATCTATGGAGCATCTTTTCCACCCTAGGCTTATACTCGAGTCAATAAGTTTTGCCAGTTTTTTGTGGCAAAATTAGGGGGGTTGGCTTATACTCGGGTCGGCTTATACTCGAGTATATACGTTAAATTTTTTAAATAATTTTTCATATCACGATCTTGGAATTTTCTCACAGGTCGCTGGGGCTTTTATTACGCCTCCTGTAGGTGTACACTCCTGAACAAAGTGCACAGCAGAGAGCACGTTCGCTCTGCCATCAGTCCATTCAGGGGATTTCAGATATTTACCCTGACAGGGACAAAGAACGCAATGTGAAGGCACCAATAGGAAAAAAAAACCCTTATGTGTCTATGTGTATAGTCAGATGAGCATATAGTTACTGCTTAAGGTATAAAAATTCCATGGATGCAGTATTGTGGTACTACATATGGTTATGTGCATGAGACATAGCTGATATTTTCACAATGTATCTGTATAAAATTATTCTACCCAGGTTACAGTTGTGTCCATCCTTACATTTACTAGACCTTGGGTACGGACTACTATGAAATCATGAAATAATCTGATGAAATAAATGTAATATAGTATCAAAACTTGCTAGAAAAAGCCTGAGCACATTTTGATTCACATTCCATCCACAGAGTGGCCATATAGAAACATACATATATGATGGACATCTCCCAACAGAATATCGCAAAAAAACTTGTTTGTTTTGTTTTTAAGTGGTCATAACACACCACATATAGCAGTATATGTTGATGTGGTTGTCCTACAAGCAAAGTACATTTTAATCAATGGATCTTGGAATAATATTATAAGTTCTACAATTGGATGTGATAAGAAAAATGTTCCTGTCTTGAGATAATCTTATAAATTTGCCCTTGTTATGTATTGTGTAATGGCTGTGTCTGACCATGTAGACCTGTTACACTTCATGGTGGGCACATACCACAGTTCCTGCCTATTGGAAAAAAAACATAAGTCACTTGTGATAATTACAGATATAGTCACAACACAGCAGGGGGTCACAGCTTTGGCTTTCATTTCACTATTTGTTTTATCACAGGAATGAGTGTTTTTGCTGTGTCCTCAGTCCTTTGAGCTCATCATAAATCATGCGAGTGACCTATAATTTCACAGGCCCCTGGAGCTTTTATGTCACCGACTTGTTTTATGATGAACTCAGGGGGCTGGAGATGAGGCAGAAGCACTAACTCCTGTGATAAAACAGTCAGGGAAATGTGTTATCTTTGAAAGCAACAGCTGAAAGACCCTGCTGTTTCATCTCTATACTCACTAATCATAGGTGACTTATGTTTCCACCCCTGGCCATAAGATAAGGTATCGTATACATTTGAGTATAAGTCGACCCGAGTATAAGCCGAGGCATGAAATTTTGCCATGAAAAGCTGGGTAAACTTATTGACTCGAGTATAAGTTAGGTAAGCATTGTCCCCTCATTCCTATCATAGTATGCATGGCTCCGCATCTCTGTTCTTGTATGAATGGCTCCTTATCCCCTATCCTTGTATTCATGGCTCCTTAGCCCCTATCCTTGTATGCATGATTTCTATATAAAAAAAAACCCAACACATCCTACTTACCTTCCTCCACGCCCTCGCTGCATCTCGTTCCGACACCAGCAGCTCTTCCTGCCGAGCGATCACGTGGCCTCTCTCATTAAGTTAATGAATATTCACTCCACGCATGTGGGGCCCGTAATCGCTCGGCCATAAGAGCTGCTGGCACCGGAACGAACGAGCTGCAGCGAGGGAGCGCACGAAGTGTGTGCATGTGTGCTGGAAGCCGGCGGCTGCTCCTGTAACTGTGCGCGCTATAAGAGAAATGAATATTCATTGTCAGTGCAGTGAATATTCATTTCTCTTTAGCAGCGGGCACAGTTACAGCCGCAGCTGCCAGCTTCTGCCTCCTGTCACCCGCTGCTCCGCCGCTCCCCCGCCATCTTTCTGGGACAATGACTCGTGTTTAGCTGATGGGGGTGTTTTCAGCACAATAAAATGTGCTGAAAAACTCAGCTTATACACAAGTATATAAATTATGTGCCAAACATAAGCTGGACCAGCTCTGCATGGTCGAACACAACAGATAGCAGTGCATATCAGGGGCATATTTATAAGATTATTTCAGTACAGGAACATTTTTTAAACACATTAAATTGTTTAATATATTATTATTTCAAAAACTATTATTTTAACTTTGTTTGTTGGACAACCCTTTTACATTAAGAGAAAAGGTAAGGAAGAACATATATCTAGAAATTTAACCAGTCTTTAAAAACGTATTAGGTTTATTAAATTACCAGTAGGAAAAGTCCAATCTACCTACCAGAACCTCAGATAATTTTTAGATATCTGTCGTTTGGTTAGTGTTATGGTGTTACATTCTTACACAAAGATCATGTTTTTAAAAGTAATTCTCTGTTGGACCCATTGTAGAGAAATAATAAAAAATATCCTAAACTCATCTGGAACGATGCCACTCATCTGCACTCGCTAATACGTCCCCCACACAACATTTCCTGGTTGCAGCCAAGAAGTGGCCACTAATTGGCTGCCGCCTTAACATTCAATTTGAGTAGTTGTAACTCCCTTTAATTGACTTTGTTTCCTTTAGGTTTTGGGTTATTACAATAGATACAGTATTGACAGTAAGAACCTCATCAGTGAAATCAAAGCCATTACAAGTGACCCCAAAGAGAGATTTTTCTTCAATGTGTCAGATGAAGTAGCGCTGCTAGATCAAGCTGGGACCCTGGGAGAGAGGATCTTTAGTATTGAAGGTAAAGTTATATTAAAAAATATATTGATTTACAGTGTTGTACGTAGTGATATTCCGACATGTAAAATAGTTATATTGCACATCTTTAGATGATTAGATTAAAATGTGTTGCCCCAAATGGGTGTGGATCTAAATGAGGGTAACTCCACCAAAAACATAAAATATCAGAAGTGAGGTTAACAGCCACAGCCATCCCAGTGGTGACAATCACAGCCATCTAACAAGTAGCTGAGATGAAGACATACCGAGAGGAAGACTCCAACCAGACAACACAGGCATCCTAGAGGATTCTGTTTTCTCTCAACATTGCCTTGGGTTTATTATCCTGAAGACCCCAAAGCTTCAGTGCAAGTTGTTTCTCAGGGGATTAATTTTGTGATTGGAGGACCGAGGAAGGCTGCATATGTAGAGCCAGGAACACTCTGTCCGGCCCTTTTTTTCTGCTCTGTATCCAGGGACGCCACCAACTGGAGCACTCTTGGCTCTACGTACACGGCCTTCCTCGTTCCACGATGTCCGGACCCATTGACATAGTTCCTGGTCTCACCTACATGCCAGACACCAACGACCGCAAAAATCATCATATCAAGTCTTGTGAGTAACCAGTTCATGATGCCAGTAACGCATGGCATATGGCATCTAGCAACTCTAGGGATTTCGTACATATATTGTAGTATCTCCAACGGGTCACACGTTTCTTTTTAACCGGCTGTGGTTTGAAGTGCAACAATACTATATATAGTAGTGCAGCGGTAGCACCCTGTGCAGTGATGAGGCAGTGACCCAGCAAAGTTCAAGCAAAACGTCTCTTTAATGTTCAACTCAAAAAACACAGCACATGATTTCCTCCAGATCGCAGGTGGGAAACAGGACAGTCCACCTCCGGATCGCAGCTGGGTACATATCCTCTGAATTTGAGTCACTAAACACACCAATCCTCCTCTGACTGGTTGCCATTGGCGACTGCACCACCGTGTTAATGTGCTACTCACAGCTTTACACAGTACACGATATCCTCCGGAATGCAGCCGGGAACCATATCCTCCAGTTTACAGTCACTAAACACGGCAGTCCTCCTCTGACCTTTTGCCGTGGGCGACTGCACTGCTGTGTACGCTGTGGGTGCCAAGCTTTTCAGCTGCCTTGGCTATTTGGCTTCCCTGCCCTGTGTTGCCTCACACAGGTGGAGCTCTGCAGAACCTCCTGCTCTGTACTCCTGCCAACACCAGACTGACATTGACTCTGTACCTGACACACACAAACCCTATACTGCGGGGTTTTTAACTAGTATCTGTGGCCTTCAGCCACAGGGAAGACTCGGGACGGGAATGAAACGGACTGCACCACTACCATCTGTAGTCTGTTTCAAAACGCAAAAGCCCAGAGCAGGTTTTTCCCAAATCTGCCTTGGACAACCAGCATGTCCAAGACCTATACTCACTTTAGTCTGCACTGCAACCCCAGCTACGCCTGTGACTGCAATGCCCTCTCATGGCCTCAAAACACGGCCGTGTGCATCCTGGGGGGAATATACAGTGACCCTCACATGTAACACCAGTCACTTTCTATATTACATATATTGCTTACCTTCTCATATAAGTTTTCTTCCTCTGACAATTGGTTTCTCTAGGCATGTAGCATTTATAATCTTATGCGTAGTGAGTAGCGTGATGGAATATGAGTGTTTGATATTTGTTGGAAGATATAATATATGTACGTTATCCTACCTGTAGGTTATGGTATCTAAAGGATTTTGTATGTGGTGGTAATTGTATGTTCAGGAAATGTTACGATTACAGAATGATACATGTAAGGTATGTATATTTGGTTTTCTGGAATAATCTCTTCTGGTCAACGCTACGTCTTTATAATACAGAATATTTCTTTCTGTGCAAAGAACTGATAAGGATCTGATATAGCTGTATATATATATATATATACACACTGTCTTCTATGTAGGTACAACACAAGGCGGAGAAACCTTCCAGATGGAAATGTCACAAGTTGGCTTCAGCGCACAGTATTCCAAAACTAAGGTACAGTGAAAGTCCTAATATCAAGGGCGCCTGTGGAATCTTCCTATGGAAGCGACAACCTCCAGCGATGTGCCGGGGATTTACCCAAATGTTCAGTTCCTAAACAATATAAAAAAAGCTTTGTGTGTTTCCACCATTCAATGTGTTTGCCTTTAGCCAATTCCAACAAAAATTCTGACTTATGCACCAGGAAAATTTCAAGAAAAAAAACCATATTGGTGTAGCTCCTGATCTTCCAAAAGCAGCTCTCCGGGGGCCTTGTGTAGTTATTACGAAGACTTCCCTGCAGGAAGGAGAGGGGTGAAGGTCCTGGGAAGTTCATATTCAGATGAGAAATAAAGGAATTTATTACAATACTGAATTGCATCATGGAAAATATGCACAGTTACTATACATCTGGCCTGGACCTGCTGTCTGCAGTCAGGAAACTCCTAGGATCTGAAGCTATATCCCATCCCCATCCCTAACTTTATATACTGTGTGTATATATATATATATATATATATATATATATATATGGAGAGAGAGAGATTCAATAAAATGGAGGCAGCACACCGTTCAAAGTGAAAAAAATAGGAGGTGCTTATGTTTAGTAGAACATCACGGCGATGTTTCGGCTCATATTGGCTTGAAAAAGGATTAATATAAGCCAAAACGTTGCCATGATGGGCTACTAAACAGAAGCACCTCTATTTTTTTCACTTTGAATGATAATAATAATAATCTTTATTTTTATATAGCGCTCACATATTCCGCAGAGCTTTACAACAGTTTGCACACATTATCATCACTGTCCCCGATGGGGCTCACAATCTAAATTCCCTATCAGTGTGTCTTTGGAGTGTGGGAGGAAACTGGAGTACCCGGAGGAAACCCACGCAAACACGGGGAGAACATACAAACCCTAAATTATGATTTTCTGGATGTATATAAATGTTGTTAAATATAAAATAAACATAATATTTTATAGATTATTTATTACATGCATATATCAGATCGCTGTGTCGTAGGTTTTAATTGGATGTTTCCCTTGCAGGCATCGTTGATATTGGGAGCGGTTGGCGCCTACGACTGGAGCGGCACGATAGTCCATCAGAATGCAAAGCAGTTTTCTATTTTTCCCTATAATGCATTTGAGAAAGTCATACACGGGAAAAATGAAAGTTCTTACCTGGGTGAGTTGTACCACATGGCCCAGTAATCACACACATGTATTATTTTACAGTGTATGGATTAAAATCTACACCTACACCCTTCACTTACAGGATCTTTTATGACCTCCCAATCCATAGGCATTAATATGGATTTGTTCACCATTTACAGCTATAATGGCCTCCACTGTTCTGGGAAGACTTTCTAATAGATCGTAGAGATATATGTGGGATTTATTACCCAATCATCCAGTAGAGCACTTGTGAGGTCAGACACTGATATTGGAGAAAAGGGCCGGGCTCACAGTCTTCAGTCTTGTTGATATCAAAGAAGATTGATGGGGTTGAGATTGGGGATGTGTGCGGCCAGCCACATATTTACTTCCCCAAACTCACCCCACCATGTTAGTCTTGGCCCAAGCAATGTTCTTGGTTCTAGGAGGAGTTGACACACTTGCTTTGTTATGTCTAAATGTATATATATTTATATATTTATATTTAACTCTATATATAAAAATCAATGTGTGTGTGTGTGTGTGTGTGTGTGTGTGTGTGTGTGTGTGTATCACCAACCAATCATGAAGCATCTTTCATTTCACCAGAGCTGTTCAAAAGAAGCTAAGCTGTGATTGGTTGCTATGACCAACAGTTTTCCTTGCAACCAATCACTAAGCATCTCCCATTTCACCAGAGCTGGTTAACAGTAGCTATGCTGTGATTGGTTGCTATGCGCAAGTTTTCCCACTTGACAACACCTCAGCAGACACTGACATGATGGGAGAAATCTAGCATCCCCGGGAACATAAGCTCCAGCCATCGTCTGTCCCCCAGAAAGGAGCACAGAGCACATGACAGAAATAAATCCCCCCTCCCGTGTGGTATCATTAAGTGACACATGAATGTAAGAAAGTGCACATATTAAATGTCATGTGGATTTAATATTTTCTCACAGACACTTTTATGCATTTTTGATGAGTTACTGTGCTCTGATGCTGTGAGTTTTTTTAAAGTGCTACTTTTCCCATAATTCACCTGAATATACCAATATAACATATAATGCTTTTCCCATAACAACCCATTAAATATGATACTATACTGCATACAGATACTGTACATCCATGAGCAACTCAGCCGGACAAATTACAAGTTGACCTGGGATCTTAGTGAACCATGTTTCTGTGCAATTTCACTATTCTACTTTTACTGGCTTTGACAGGTTGATGTGGGATATTAGGGATAGTAGTCCGGTGGCTCTGGTTGACGGGATAATGTGGGATATTATAGAGAATGTGGCTATGCGGAGTTCGGCGTGGCTCTACACTCAGCTTTATATATATATAACGATGTGGGATATTAGGGGAATAGTCAAGCGGCTGTGACGGGATGATGTGGGATATTAGGGGTAGTTGTCCGGTGGCTCTGGCTGACGGGATGATGTGGGATATTAGGGGTAGTTGTCCGGTGGCTCTGGCTGACGGGATGATGTGGGATATTAGGGGTAGTAGTCCAGCGGCTGTGATGGGATGATGTAGGATATTAGGGGTAGTTGTCCGGTGGCTCTGGCTGACGGGATTATGTGGGATATTAGGGGTAATAGGCTGGCGGCTGTGACGGGATGATGTGGAATATTAGGGGTAGTAGTCCGGTGGCTATGACTGATGGGATGATGTGCGATATTAGTAGTCCGGTGGCTCTGGCTGACGGGATGGTATGGGATATTAGGGGTAGAAGTCCGGTAGCTCTGGCTGACGGGATGATGTGGGATATAATAGTGAATGTGGCTATGCGGCGTGGGCGGGGCTGTACACTCAGCTTTGCACACTAACTAACCGTAACCGTAGTTAGTTACTATGCCCGGGCAACGCCAGGCTCTTCAGCTAGTATATATATATATATATAATTTTATATATAAATATATATTTATATAAGTATAAATGGTAAAAATTGAAATTCTATTCAAAATATATTATATATAGCTCCATTCCTTGTGTGATTGCAATCTAAGACTGATCTATGATCATGGAGAATCTTTGGATCAGTCTTAGATCACAATAACTTAAATAATGAAGCTGTATACCGTATTTACTTTGTTTTACATTAAAGTTTTTATTTCCTTTGCTTAGAGCTACATTTTAAACGATTTGCACGTACTAATTCTAGACAGTGTGGCAAATCTTCCTTGAACCAGGGAAAAGCACTGCAACAAAGACCAATGATTTCCTCCTTATTAATATTGATTTGCTGATCGTGCCAAAAGTGATTAAAGGCATCAGTTTTACCAGTTAAAATATTTGCATAGGAGTTCTGCCTTACAGCCCAACTCAGCCCGATGATCGAGGAGATGATCACCAAAATGTGTCAGTTCACTGGTCATATTACACACTGTGCAGGGTATCATTGAATCATTAGACTGAAGAGTTGACTATGCCATATCCATAGTTGACCTCCACCATAATAGGTCAGATCCCACACTGAAGCCCAGTCCTGCTGTCCTGCTATTTTGAGAGTTCTTCAACCATAAGTAATAAGCCGTGGTACTTGATTTCCTCTTTTGGTGGTATGGAGTCATTGACCCAAATCCATGTAGTAATGGAGTTGCTTTAATTTGGCAAACCAACTTTAAAGGAAGCTGGTGAGCAGCTGGCATCCATGTAATGCATTGGCCTGTTGGGTCCACCAGAGTGGGAAAGCCCGGAGCGGAGAATCTCTTCTATGTCATCTTCATAGCCTAGTAAAGCATGTGTTCAGTAGTTTCCATAGTGAGACACTTTAACAGGGGTATCCCACAACTATCAGTACTTTACTGTTCGGCGTCGGCCATCTCTTCAGTGAAATGGGGCAATCAATTTTAGGCAAATTATGATCATTGGGCATCTAGGACTACCTACTAATTTTATTCCCTCTACCATAAAACTATAATAAATGGATCAAAACAATGTGAGGAAAGGGGGGAAAAGGGAAAATCATCACCTCAGCAGTGATGGAGAAGTGGCAGATAGCTCCCGGCTGGTTCCTGGGTTGAATATGCAGTTGAAAAAGGGTGCCGCCGATTTACCAAATAAAAAACCCCTAAATCTTCATATTTATTTGGATTAGCATTAAAAACTGGGAAAAAATAAAATGGCAGTAATTGTCCCGACATCTTTTATATGCGTTTTGAGAAACACTCGTTTTGCTCGGAACGTGTAGACCAAACGTCTGGATTTTATTTTTCCCCCCGTTTTTACTGTTAATCCAAATAGATGTGAATTTTTAGATTTTTTTTGTTATTTGATATATCGACTTCTGGATGAACGCCCTTTTTCTCCTTCGTAATGAATAGATACCAAGGTTGACGCTGTTCTGTGTAGGAGCTGTGCCCGCGTAGATAGACATCTGTTTTCAGGCTACTGTCAGATTACAACCAGACATTGTCTTCTTGCGTGGATCCGTCCTACTGCCTACGATATGTGAAAATTATTCTTTCCCTAATCTGTAGGATATTCTGTGTCCGTCATCAACATGGCAACAGCTGTGAATTACGTTGGGGGAGCCCCAAGAACCAACTACACCGGACAAGTCGTCGTATACAACATAAATGCTCAGGGGAATGTGACGGTCCTACAGATCCAGAAAGGAGAACAGGTACGGAGTAATGAACGAATACTAGCAACACTCTAGGACACCCCTCCTGACTTGTGTGCCTTATTAAATGACTTAGAGAGAATCTGTCACTTTAGTATTTTTCAGAAATGAATAGTACATGTGAAAAAAAGAAACTTTGAAAACTGCCTCTTTCTCCTGGGCTGATCATTAATTCTCAATATTCTCAATTTACAAGTAAAATCTGACTTCAGTTAATGCAGACTTTCCCATTTCTGAGATAGGTGATTACAGTTGGTGCTAATAAAGTTCTATGGAAGAGCTGTAACTGTCATTTTAGAAGAACTTGCAGCAAAATGCCTGTAGCTCCTCCCTCCATAGAATTTTAAAAGCACCAACTGTCATCTCCTATTTCAGTAATGGGAGAAGCTGTCCTCACTGAATACAGATTCCCAGATTTTACCCATGAATTGACAGTGACAGAGATAAGATCTATTACAAAGTTACTTTTTTTGCACTATTAATTTAAGGAATAAAAATTAAAATGATGGTTATTCCATTACACCATATGAAAAAATAATTTTGGAGTACTGAACTTTGCATTGTTATTCATCCTGGGAAAGTATAAATTCTTAGCTAAAAAGTGATGTAACTTAAAGGGGTATTCTCCATAGGATAGGGAATGAGTTTCTGATTGCCGAGGGTCTAACTGCTGGAACCCCCACCAATCCCAAGAAAAGGAGCTCTGAAGAGTCCCATATGAATCACTGCCTCAATTTAATTTACTAAACGCAACTAATAGCATATGTAAAAAAAAAAAATTATTTTATGTCCGAGGTGTACATGGTCTTTAAAGCTTCTACGCTGTAGAGCAAAATTTGCAAAAGGGCCCAGACCTACCACGCATCAACATCTTCTCAACAGAGAAGAGCTACCAGGATGGTGAGCGCACTGCAAAGTATGTCCTATGAGGAACAACTAAGGAATCTGGGAATGTTAAGTTTGCGAAAAAAAAATAATGAAGACTTAAGAGCCATCTACAAATATCCGAAGGGATTTCGGACTGCACACGGATGACATCTGAGTGATTGTGCTCTGTCCTAATTCTCCTTCTTTGTAACTTGAGATCCACTCTTCCAGTGGGTGGTTCTTCTTCACCAGCATTCTACCAGCACTTCAGGTATTAGAACTACCTCTCTCGCTTTCCGGTTTTGGAATGCTCCAATAAAGAACACATAGTTTAATTCAAGTTTTCTGGGTGGGGATTATTAGCCTGTATGCAGCTTTTTATTTGTCACTTATTATAATGGGTGGAGCAAGCCTATAAATATGCATCTACCCAATTCCCTACATCTTGATAACCAGATATAGTATCCATATCAGGATTAAGTTGCTTTTTTCTATTTGTAATACTGCTTTTATATGTTTCACCTCCAGATCGGCTCGTATTTCGGCAGTGTCCTGTGCACTGTGGATGTCGACAAGGATTCGGTGACAGATATTCTATTAGTGGGCGCTCCTATGTATATGAATGAGTACAAGAAAGAACAAGGACAAGTCTACTTATTTACTATCAAGGGGGTAAGAGTGAATTTTATATTTAGAATCTTCTTTTATTTCAAGTGAAAGCAACTTTTGACCAAAATTTGCTGCAAACTTTCCCTTCAGGCTGAGGCCACACGTGTGTTGCTTGACACTGAAGACACTGTGTTGCATTGTGACATGGCTTCGGATCATTTCCTAGTGTCGCATTGTATCCTGTGACACCGACATGCAAATGTTCCAAATGTGTTGGGTTTTCTGTCGTTCGTCTCAAGTTGCATTATGCTAACCATAGACTTCAATGCAAGTCTCATGCGACTGCTCATTTCTTTTTTTTCTGGAAAAATTGCAGCTCTAAATTAGTCGCATGACAGCAAGTCCCACACTAGTTGCACAGGTGTTTTGGTTGCTCGACTCGTCACACCACACATGTTGCAGCGTAGCCCCAGCCTTGGGACTTGTTCAGATGAGCTTATTATATGTACGTGTGCTTTTCATGTCAGCCATGGACCACATGGAAACCATACTGACCCAGTGAACGTGGCCAATTTTCATATGGACGAATAACCTGCGCCCTATGTGAAAAAATATTGCAGCATGCACAGTTCTGGTTGACTTTAAGGACCAGACTAGTGCGAGTCAACAGCAGGCAGCCCGTGTACTCGTCTTCTGTGCTGCACCCAGGACCAGTGAAGACCACAACTTGTGGAAGTGATTGGCTCGAGTTTTTGCACGACCGTATTGTCCCGACCTGTCTGTCTTTGTCGGTATCGCCATTACAGTTCACTCAAAATGTGAACTTAGAAAGTCATGTTCATTTTTAATCATTTTGCTTAGCATCAAAGAATAATGTATAAAAACTGTATGTGGTCCACATTTTGTCTCGACAACATTACAATTACGTACCTCCTAATTTAAAAACTTGAGTTATATTAAAATGTATGTCCAAACTCTGATCCACCCAGACACAAGCCACCATCTTCATTGTAGAGACTATTCTCTCACTGTATCACAGTTTATTGTAATTTTAATAGTTTACTATGGATAGAAGCACAAACATGACCACTGTCTGACCACATAGATGTCACATTTCCTGTCGACTGTAGCATCTAAGGTATTAAGCTGCCAAGTTCAGATCTAGCTCTGAAAGCGACAGAGATGGTGTAGGCCCCATAAGAGCACACCCAACATCCACTGTATACGCAGAATATGTTGGAAAGAAGTTAAGTCCAGAAATTTGTGAGGTACGTTCTCTATGGATCCGAGTTGTTTTTCCAAGCACATCCCACAGATAAACAAACAGAATGAGATATGAGGAATTTGGAGACAAGGAACCAGAGGGATTGAGGTCTGGAGAATTGAGACCAGTCACCAGAGGTATTGAGGTCTGGAGAATTGAGATCAGTCACCAGAGGGATTGAGGTCTGGAGAATTTGGAGACACGTCACCAGAGGGATTGAGAAGTGGGGAATTAAGACAATTTATCAAAGAGATTGAGAATTGAGGAATTTGGAGACACCACACCAGAGGAACTTAGGTCTGGTTGAATTTGGAGACTCGTCACTAGAAGGACTGAGGTTTGGAGAATTAAGATAAACCATTGAGAACTTGTGAATTTGGAGACTCGTAGCAAGAGGGATTGAGACCTTTCGAATTTAAAGAAGAGTCACCAGAGGAATTGAGATCTGAGGATTTTGGAGACAAGTCCTTATAATGACTTTGTACTGTTTCTTAAACCATTACTAAACAAGTTTGGAACATGCCAGGGATATTATTCTGCTGAAAGAGACCACTGGAATAGGGAATTCGGGAATCAGTGGCATAACTCAAAGCAAGTAACAACGGTGCATGCGCACCATTTAACATGATGTAGAAGAAAAATTAATTCCTGAGCCCAGGCCGCCATCTTCTATTATTCACGGTCCAGTTCTGATGCTCATTGCAGGCACTTTCAATGGTGGACACTGTGATCTTCATGTCGTTGGTCAGACCTAGCCTTATTATAATATTTATTTTCTCTTACAGGGACTTTTACAGCAGCGTGAATATTTAGAAGGCCCTAAGAGTGCGGAGAATACAAGGTTTGGCGCCGCCATAGCTGCACTTACGGATATAGATCTGGATGGATTTAATGATGTAATTGTTGGAGCTCCCTTAGAAAACCAGAACAGTGGAGCAGTTTACATCTACAACGGCGATAAAAATACAATAAAGACTAAATATTCCCAGGTAATTCAGGTTACATTTTATAGAATCATTTTTTTTTTGAATTCCTGACTTGGTATCATTGATATTCACACACTGATGAATGCACAATGCAGCAAGAAGCACGGAAAATATAACGCATACCAAAAGAGGAAATATGCAGGGCGATAAAGTAATACAACAAGATATCACATTTTATTAACAAATATGAAAAAGCATGATTAAACACTTACAAACATACACAAAGAGACAAGTGTGAACCAGGACCAACCAACTGGAATTAAAGAGGTTGGATACTACTTTATAATTGGTGGCCTATCTTTAGGGTAGGCCATCAATCTATGATCAGTAGGGGTGCGACATGTGGCACCTCTGCCAATCAAGTGTTATCAGCAGCCAGAAATTCTCGGATGCTGCCGAAATGCAGCAGCGTCAACACATTTACTGCAAATCTATCCCCTTCCTTTCATTAGGGGGTGGATCTGGAGTACCTGACTGTGGCCACCATAGTGGCGCTGCTGTGTCCTGGCAGTATCGGAGAACTTCCATGCGCTGCCAATGACACTTGATCAGCCAAATGCTGCATGCCCAACAATCAGATATCCCGAGGAGAGGCCATCAATAAAAAAAAGTTGTAGCCAACCTCTTTAAGTCAAAATTAATTAGCATAGCTCATGGTACAGACAAAGATGTTATCCAATGTATAATCAATAAGTAGGAATCACACACTAAAAAGAATAATGTATTAATGCAAAAGTAGTAATTGCATGAGAGAGGCATGAGCTTTGTCAGGGGCCACCCATTTATTCCTTTGTGTTTCTGTTCCTTTGTTATCATAGTTTGATCATACTTATAAAAATATATAACCTTTTATAAATATTATGTTATCATCCTCGCTCATTTTCTGTTTTTGGTATTATAGATATAGGAGAGATAAACCACCCACAGCCATTAGATTGGTGTTTACTGAATAGTCTATTTTTTAGAAATGAAAAGTGAGAAAACTATAGTCACCACTAGGGGGAGCTCTCTGCAAATTGGTTATACTGCTACTTTTTATGCAGTGAGTGCCCCCTAGAGATGAACACAGGAGAATACAGTGAAAGTATGCAAAAATAGCAGGAGAAACAGATAAGCAGAGAATCATGGACAGTCGCATAATCTGCTCCTATGAATTGTAGGATATTCATATTTATTGAGAATTGAAAGTGGTGACCAGTAGTCCAATATATTTGAGCTGGTAATTATCTTAATTCTCCACAATAGTCTAAGTCGATGTGGCACATTTTGTTTTAGCGCCTCAGTATAAAATCAGAAGAATAAGTAGGATCAGTACGGCCCCATAAATGGCACCATATTACTTCCCCGTCTACATGCCCTTAGATAGATTTGTACACTTATCTTTGTAATGAATGTGGATCCGATGTCTTTTTGTCAACTTTACCGCATAATTATAGTGTCATTAACATGTAAACTTTGTCCTATATGCAGAAAATCCTTGGCACCTCATTCACACCCCCGATGCAGTTTTTTGGGCGATCGCTAGATGGGCTCAAAGATCTAAATGGAGATACCATCACAGACGTAACTGTGGGTGCCGACGAGAAAGTCGTTCAGTTTTGGTGAGTAGTGCAGACAATTCTGATCAGAAGAGAAAACAAATGTCCGAAACTCAGTAAAATAAAATTACCCTATGCTCCTAATATTAAAGAGGAATCCACAGGATAGGAAATGTCTTGATTGGATGATGTCCCACCCTTCGTTGTCTAGGAGACTGCTGGACAACACTGAGTACAGCGCTCAGATATCTCCGACAGTCCCATTGACAATGAGTGGATCAATCGTGCGCATTCACAATCACTTCTTCTTTTAGATGGGTACTCTAGATCAGTGACACCACCTGTGATCAGTAACTAATTATTAATATTGTGACACTTGGTAGAGATGATGGAACCAATTCTCAAGAGCCTGGTCAAACGGCCACATCAGTAGTCTATGGTGACCAGCCGGGACCCGTATGAACATCATTTGATCTGCTTCACTTCTGGTTTGAAGCCCTCATATGACATCATTCCTGCAGCATGATGCACGCAAGACTTTGTGTCAGGACTTCTTACAAGAGGAGGTGTAGGGATGCCAGCCGGAAGGAGGTTGTCCACATTGTAGTGCAGCAGTATCCACACTGAGCAGTGATGAGGCAGTGACCCAGGAAAGTTCAATGCAAAACGTCTCTTTAATGTTCAACTCACCAAAACACATCACACGATATCCTCCAGATCGCAGCCGGGAACCATATCCTCTGGATTGCAGTCACTAAACACGCCAGTCCATCTCCAGTTCACAGCTTGGCACAGAACAGTCTACCTCTGAGTCTGGTTGCCGTGGGTGACTACACCTCCGTGTTAATGTTCTACTCACAGCACTACACAGTACACAATATCCTCCGGATCGCAGTCGTAGAGCTCTGTGGAGCCTCTTGTTCTCCTGACAACACCAGACTGAACCTGACACACCCAAACCCTTTACTGCAGGGATTATAACTGGAGTCTGTGGCCTTCAGCCACATGGAAAACCCAGACAAGAATGAAACGGACTGCACCACTATCATTCTGTAGTCTGTTTCAAAACACAAAAGCCCAGAGCAGGTATTAGTAACATAGTGACATAGTTAGCAAGTCCAAAAAAAGACATTTGTTCATTGAGTTCAGCCTATATTCCTTCAGAATAAATCCCCAGATCTACATCCTTCTAAAGAACCTAATCACTGTAAGATGCAGTATTGTTACGCTCCAGGAAGACATTCAGGCCTCTCTTGAACCCCTCGGCTGAGTTCGCCATCACCACCTCCTCAGGCAAGGAATTCCAGATTCTCACTGCCCTAACATTAAAGAATCATCTTCTATGTTAGTGGAAAAACCTTCTCTCCTCCAGACGCAGAGAATGCCCCCTTGTGACCGTCACCTTCCTTGGTATAAACAGATCCTCGGAGAGATATTTGTATTCTCCCCTTATATATTTATACATGGTTATTAGATCGCCCCTCAGTCTTCTTTTTTCTAGACTAAATAATCCTGATTTTTCTAATCTCTCTGGGTATTGTAGTTCCCCCATCGCCTTTATTTATTTTGTTGTCCTCCTTTGTACTCACTCTAGTTCCATTATATCCTTCCTGAGCACCGGTGCCCAAAACTGTACACAGTACTCCACGTTCAGTCTAAGGGCAGAGACACACTGGCGAATTTTTCGTCCGAGAATCGGATCGTAAAACTTGCCCTGGCCGGCACCTCTCCTGACCTGAACTTGACAGCTGCATAGTAATCCATCACGCTGTCATGCTCAGGTCAGGAGAGGTGTCGGCCAGGGCAAGTTTTACGATCCGATTCTCGGACGAAAAATTCGCCAGTGTGTCTCTGCCCTAACTAGGGATTTATACAGAGGCAGTATAATGCTCTCATCATGTGTATCCAGACCTCTTTTAATGCACTAAGGCTGAGTGCAGACGGACTTTTTTGCCCTGCGGATTTTTCCGCGCGGAATTGAAGAAATCTGCAGGTCAAATGACCTGCATTTTTCCTGCGGATTTCTTCCATTTTTCCTGCGGTTTTTGTGCGGTTTTCCACTGTGGATTCCCCCCTGCGGATTTGGAGACAGGGGAGATGGAAAACCGCACAAAAGAAGTAACATGCTGCGGATTTTGTACCGCTGGAAATCCGCTCGGAAAAATCCGCAGTGTCTGCACAGCGGTTTTTGTTTTTCATTGATTTCTATGCTACTGTACATCACAATGCGGATATGCCGCGTTTCTGCACAGCCTAAATCTGCCTTGGACAACTAGCATGTCCAAGACCTATATTCACTTTTATTCTGCATTGCAATCACAGGTACGCCTGTGACTGAAATGCACCCCCATGGCCTCAATACGCCTCCATGCGCATCCTGTGGGGAACACACAATGACCCTCACATGTAACACCAGTCACTGCCAACATTCACGGATTACTGACGTGGCCACTAAACCTAGGTCCTGCAAATCGATTTGTTCATCGCTTCCACTTATCTTGGTCTCCTTAACCCACAGACATTATAGGAGTCAAATATTGTGAAGCCAGTTTACTATGGAGTTTGGTTCAATAAAGTTGCGATGCTCTGGGTCGGACGTCCATATTAAATTGGTCTAGAATTGTTTTTTTTTTCTTATGTCTATTTGTGTCATATCTATCTCTTTAGGTCGCAGAGTATTGCAGACGTGTCCGTGAAGGTTTCATTTAATCCAGATAAAATCGTCCTCACAAATAAGAACAGTGAGATTTCTGTGAGGATCTGCTTTAGCGCTCGCTTCAGACCGGCAAACTCCAGGCAACAGTTTGGTAATTATTAGAATTTTCCTATTTTTTCTATTTTCAATGAAATAATTGTTGTGTGTGGATGTGTAACGGGGTCAGGGGAGCAAGCTGTCGGCCGATTGAAATATCAGACCAAGGAGGGTGTGAGAATATAGTAAGTTTCTGTGGTTGTTTGGTTCATGACCAACATCACCCAACTGTTCCCAAAAACTTGGGGACCCAGATTTTGTTCTCAGTCGAAGACCAGTACAAACATGATCAGTGCCTCTCGTCAGAAATTTTGGGCACCTTGCTATTGGCAATGGTGGGTGTCACAAATGTGGGTCCCCCATCTAAACTACTGGTTTGAACTGTTTGATTGATGGGTCATAAAAAAGTAGCAAAATGTATTTTTTTGCCAATTTCACTCCCTCCATGCCCAAAAATGTATGAAAACTTCCACATAAATTTACCTAACCTTGTGCTCATTGTTACCATCTGCTGATGACCACATCACTTACCAAGAGGAGTATGAGAAGGAGATATGTGGCGCCCTTGAGGCTCAGTCGCCACAGAGGTACTGCACCTCCTCCTGAGGTGTGGTGCCCCACCATCCAGGTAAGTTGGAGGCTCCTGACCACGCTCCAACACCTGCATCCCACACAGCAAGCCACATTACGGCTCCCTGCTTGAAGTGTAGCAGAGCACCTTTGGTGGCTCCCTGCTTGGAACACGAAACGTGTTGGGAGGCGGGTGGAGTTAGAATACATAAAAGAGCGGGAAGGTTTAGGATTTGAGGTCAGTCAGAGAGTCACTCGGTGAGGAGTGAGGAGAGAAGATCCCTGAGAGAGGGATGGAGGAAGGAGGTGCTGCAGCAGATCTCAGTGACCTGGGTCTGCTGGCACGGGAAAGGAAAGAAGGAGAAAGACATTGAACCGAAAACCTGATCTTCCATAAGAAGGATAGACTAGTACGGAACGAAGGAGTAAAAGGGAACAGAGGACGTGGGTTAGGAGAGAACCCTGCCTAGAAGTTCTAAGCGCAAGGCCGGGGCCCGGTCCCCGAGGTTATATGGACACTAATGGTTCTACAGCAGACACTGGTGGAGTAGTGAGCTGTAAATGCACTACTCCCATCTAAGACTTGGGGGCACAACAGCAACTTGGATAGTGAGCCGGGACTCAGGAGTAAGGAGTCCCCGAAGCAGGCTACAGCTGTCTGCCGTACAAGTAGAGTTCTTGGGAACATCTGTCAGGAGGTACTCCAGTGTAACTCAGTACTGGGAGTACTTCACACTTATAGCGCCTTTAAGAGTAGACGTTCAGAAAGGCACATGTTGGCGGAGCGTTGGAAGGGAGCATTCCATCTGGCCTGGAGGTTGATTGAGTCCCTGACCCGGAGGACACAGTACGGAGGTAGGCACCTGTGTGTACTACAGACTGTGAGTAAAGCTTTGGAACTACAAGCCTGGTGTCCTCCATTGATTCTTGCGCCAACACACCCAGCACCGTAACATCTGGGTACCAGCTTCTACACCGCTTGTGCCTCTCCTCTACCCCTACATCTACTCTGCCCTGGGGCTACAGCTCCACCTGTGGGGAGCTTCACCATCTTGGCTGCAACACAACACCATCCCCAGAGGATCTGCACGCAGCGTTGGCTCAACATCTCACTTGCCGAACACCACAGGTTGCGTCACAAACTATTCCATTAATTACATTCCACCATTCAAACTTCCCCTATAAATTGGGCGCCCAGGGCCACGGACCGGGTCACCGCTGCTGTGACACATCCCGCCGACGCCGGCCCGGTACCAAGTACTCCACGGCCCTGGGAGGGCGACCCAAACTTGGCGTCACGAACAGGATGACGAGACCCGATGCCATCGGGTTCTGTGTGCCTAAGACCTAAAGTTTTTGAAGATGTGCCGAAGACCCAATTTAATAGACTGTAAAATGAACATTAAAAATGGCCGCTGGCATGGTGAAGAAGGGCGTGACAACATGGGAGGTCCTAAGAAAAGACCGCAAACTGTCCTGGGCCTCCCCTGTCTGAATTACTATGCAACGCAACATGGCCCACCCCCCCGAGGGGTTCGTATACTGGCTTGGTATGGAGGAGCTGGAAGAAGACGCCGCCCCAAGACGGAGGAGCGGAAGCCAGTGGCGGGAAAAGAGCCGAGACAGGATGAAGAACGCCATCTTGGAAGGAGAAGGGAGGAGGCCTGCGGAGCGCGAGGAGGTTATGCTGGACCTCCCCGGCGCCTTGGCTGAAGGCTCCAACCCAGTGTCCGAGATGGACCGCCAGCAGCTGGAGGACGAAATAGCCCAGCTGACATGCCACCTGCAACTGAGGCAGGAAGTGCTCTGGACCTTAAAGCTGCAGCGCGCCCAGGAGGGGCCTACACCTGCGGTACCCGCACCACCGGTACCCGCCGCTGCTGCACCAGAATCCTTCCAGGCAGACTTTGTGGAGCCTGCAACCGCTGCCATACCACCGGTAGCGTATAGTGTTCCCTCTCTGCCTCTACCACCAGAGGATCTCATCAAGTCCTGCAGGCAGAAGCCGCCTACTGCCCCTTCATCGCCAGTGACCACTACAGCAGTGTTTGTGCCTATCCCCACATGCTGAACTGGATCAACACCAGTCCCGCAGCCAAGCGTACAGAAAACCACAAGTTTGACTCGATGGAGAAGGAGTACCTGTGGACTGCCAATGCATTTTTCTCCCCTAGAAGCAGTTCCAGTCCAGAAACCCCAGGAGGGGACAGCAATTAGTCAAGATGCTTCTTTAACCCCTTCCTGACATGAGACGTACTATCCCGTCCACGGTACCCGGGCCCGTATGACCGGGGACGGGATAGTACGTCTACCGCGATCAGCGGCGCCCACGTGGTGAGCGCCGCTGATCGCGGACGGGTGTCAGCTGATTATCACAGCTGACACCCGGCACTATGTGTCAGGGGCGGTCACGGACCGCCCCCGACACATTAACCCCTTGCACACCGCGATCAAACGCGATCGCGGTGTACCGGGAGTTAAAGGGAAGCATCGGCAGGGAGGGGGCTCCCTCCGTGCTTCCCTGAGCCCCCCACGGCAGCGCAATGTGCAGCGCTGCTGCGGGGGACTCCTATCCTCCAGGCCCCCGAATCCAAGATGGCGACGGGGGCCTTCGGGGGCCTGGGGAAGCTGGCTTCCTCAGTGCCTGCAAAGCGCAGGCATGAGGAAGCCTTGTGCACTGCCTGTGACAGATTGCTGATCTGTCACAGTGATCTGTGATGTGACAGATCAGCGATCTGTCACAGGACAGTGATGTCCCACCTGGGACTATGTAATAAAGTAAAAAAAAATTTAAAAAAAAGTGTAAAAATAAATTAAAAAAAATCGCCAAATAAATTAGTAAAAAAAAAAAAAAATATTCCCCAATAAATTCATTTTTTTAAAATAATAAAAAAAAAAAACAATAAATGTACACATATTAGGTATCGCCGCGTCCGTAACGACCTGCCCTATAAAACTGTCCCATTAGTTAACCCCTTTAGCGAACCCCTTAAAAAATAAAAATAAAAAACGAAGCAAAAAATAATGATTTATTATCATACCGCCAAACAAAAAGTGCAATAACGCGAGATCAAAAAGACGCATATAAATATCCATGGTACCGCTGAAAACGTCATCTTGTCCCGCAAAAAACAAGCCGCCACACAGCATCATCAGCAAAAAAATAAAAAAGTTATAACTCGCAGAATAAAGCGATGCAAAAATAATTATTTTTTATATAAAATAGTTTTCATTGCATAAAACCGACAAAAACATAAAAAAATGACCTAAATGAGGTATCGCTGTAACCGTACTGACCCGAAGAATAAAAGCGCTTTATCAATTTTACCGCACGCGGAACGGTGTAAACGCACCCCCCCCAAAAGAAATTCATGAAACGCTGGTTTTTGTTCATTCTGCGTCCCAAAAATCGGAATAAAAAGCGATCAAAAAATTTCACGTGCCCGAAAATGGTACCAATAAAAACGTCAACTCGTCCCGCAAAAAATAAGACCTCACATGACTCGGTGGGTCAAAATACGGAAAAATTATAGCTCTCAATATGTGGTGATGCAAAAACTATTTTTACAATAAAAAGCGTCTTTTAGCGTGCGACAGCCGCCAAACATAAAAACCGCCATAAATAGTAAATCAAACCCCCCGTTATCACCCCTTTAGTTAGGGAAAAATAATAAAATAAAAAAAATGTATTTATTTCCATTTTTCCATTAGGGTTAGGGCTAGGGTTAGGGCTAGGGGTGTGTTGGGGTAGGGTTAGGGCTAGGGTTAGGGTTAGGGCTAGGGTTAGGGCTAGGGCTAGGGCTAGGGTTAGGGCTAGGGCTAGGGTTAGGGCTAGGGTTAGGGCTAGGGTTAGGGGCGTGTTGGGGTTCGGGTTGGAGTTAGAATTGGGGGTTTCTACTGTTTGGGCACATCAGGGGCTCTCCAAATGCAACATGGCGTCTGATCTCAATTCCAGCCAATTCTGAGTTGAAAAAGTCAAATGGTGCTCCTTCCCTTCCAAGCTCTGCTATGCGCCCAAACAGTGTTTTACCCCCTCATGTAGGGTATCAGCCTACTCAGGACAAATTGCAAAACAATTTTTGGGGTCCAATTTCTCCTGTTACCCTTAGGAAAATAAAAAATTGGGGGCAAAAATATCATTTTTGTGGAAAAAAAATGATTTTTTTATTTTCACGTCCGAGTGTTATAAACTTCTGTGAAGCACTTGGGGGTTCAAAGTGCTCACCACACATCTAGATAAGTTCCGTGGGGGGTCTAGTGTCCAAAATGGGGTCACTTGTGGGGAGTTTCAATAGTTTAGGTACATCAGGGGCTCTCCAAACGCACATGACAACCGCAGACCATTCCATCAAAGTCTGCGTTCCAAAACGTCACTGCTTCCCTTCCGAGCCCCGACGTGTGTCCATACAGTAGTTTTCTCCCACATATGGGGTGTCAGCGTACTCAGGACAAATTGGACAACAACTTTTGGGGTCCAATTTCTCCTGGTACCCTTGGGAAAATAAAAAAAATGGTGACTAAAAGATCATGTTTGTGGAAAAAATACGAATTTTTTATTTTCACACCCGGGCGTTGTAAACTTCTGTGAAGCACTGGGGGGGTCAAAGTGCTCACCACACATCTAGATAAGTTCCTTGGGGGGTCTAGTTTACAAAATGGTGTCATTTGTGGGGGGTTTCCACTGTTTAGGTACATTAGGGGCTCTCCAAAGGCAACATGACACCCGCAGACCATTCCATCAAAGTCTGCATTCCAAAACGTCACTACTTCCCTTCCGAGCCCTGACGTGTGCCCATACAGTAGTTTTCTCCCACATATGGGGTAGCAGCGTACTCAGGACAAATTGGAAAACAACTTTTGGGGTCCAATTTCTCCTGGTACCCTTGGGAAAATAAAAAAAATGGTGACTAAAAGATCATGTTTGTGGAAAAAATACGAATTTTTTATTTTCACGCCCGGGCGTTGTAAACTTCTGTGAAGCACTGGGGGGGTCAAAGTGCTCACCACACATCTAGATAAGTTCCTTGGGGGGTCTAGTTTACAAAATGGTGTCATTTGTGGGGGGTTTCCACTGTTTAGGTACATTAGGGGCTCTCCAAAGGCAACATGACACCCGCAGACCATTCCATCAAAGTCTGCATTCCAAAACGTCACTACTTCCCTTCCGAGCCCTGACGTGTGCCCATACAGTAGTTTTCTCCCACATATGGGGTAGCAGCGTACTCAGGACAAATTGGAAAACAACTTTTGGGGTCCAATTTCTCCTGGTACCCTTGGGAAAATAAAAAAATGGTGACTAAAAGATCATGTTTGTGGAAAAAATACGAATTTTTTATTTTCACGCCCGGGCGTTGTAAACTTCTGTGAAGCACTGGGGGGGTCAAAGTGCTCACCACACATCTAGATAAGTTCCTTGGGGGGTCTAGTTTACAAAATGGTGTCATTTGTGGGGGGTTTCCACTGTTTAGGTATATTAGGGGCTCTCCAAAGGCAATATCACACCCGCAGACCATTCCATCAAAGTCTGCATTCCAAAACGTCACTACTTCCCTTCCGAGCCCCGACGTGTGCCCATACAGTAGTTTTCTCCCACATATGGGGTATCAGCATACTCAGGACAAATTGGACAACAACTTTTGGGGTCCAATTTCTCCTGGTACCCTTGGGAAAATAAAAAAATGGTGACTAAAAGATCATGTTTGTGGAAAAAATACGAATTTTTTATTTTCACGCCCGGGCGTTGTAAACTTCTGTGAAGCACTGGGGGGGTCAAAGTGCTCACCACACATCTAGATAAGTTCCATGGGGGGTCTAGTTTCCAAAATGGTGTCATTTGTGGGGGGTTCCACTGTTTTGGTACATCAGGAGTTTTCCAAACGCGACATGGTGTCCGATCTCAATTCCAGCCAAAAACGTCAAATGGCGCTGCTTCCCTTCCGAGCTCTGCCATGCCCCCAAATAGTGGTTTACCCCCACATGTGGGGTATCAGCGTACTCAGGACAAATTGCACAATAACTTTTAGGGTCCTGTTACCCTTGGAAAAATAAGAATTGAGGGTGAAAAGATCATTTTTGTGGAAAAAATATGATTTTTTAATTGTATGGCTTTATGTTATAAACTTCTGTGAAGCCCATGGGGGTTCAAAGTTCTCACCACACATCTAGATAAGTTCCTTAGGGTGTCTAGTTTCCAAAATGGTGTCATTTGTGGGGGTTTCCACTGTTTTGTTACATCAGGGGTTTTCCAAACGCGACATGGTGTCCGATCTCAATTCCAGCCAAAAACGTCAAATGGCGCTGCTTCCCTTCCGAGCTCTGCCATGCGCCCAAATAGTGGTTTACCCCCACATGTGGGGTATCAGCGTACTCAGGACAAATTGCACAATAACTTTTAGGGTCCTGTTACCCTTGGAAAAATAAGAATTGAGGGTGAAAAGATCATTTTTGTTTAAAAAATATGATTTTTTAATTGTATGGCTTTATGTTATAAACTTCTGTGAAGCCCATGGGGGTTCAAAGTTCTCACCACACATCTAGATAAGTTCCTTAGGGGGTCTAGTTTCCAAAATGGTGTCATTTGTGGGGGGTTTCCACTGTTTTGGTACATCAGGGGTTTTCCAAACGCGACATGGTGTCCGATCTCAATTCCAGCCAAAAACATCAAATGGCGCTGCTTCCCTTCCGAGCTCTGCCATGCGCCCAAATAGTGGTTTACCCCCACATGTGGGGTATCAGCGTACTCAGGACAAATTGCACAATAACTTTTAGGGTCCTGTTACCCTTGGGAAAATAAAAATTGGGGTGAAAAGATCATTTTTGTGGAAAAAATATGATTTTTTAATTGTACCGCTGTACGTTATAAACTTCTGTAAAGCCCTTGTGGGTTCAAAGTTCTCACCACATATCTAGATAAGTTCCTTGGGGGGTCTAGTTTCCAAAATGGGGTCACTTGTAGGGGGTTTCCACTGTTTAGGTACATCAGGGACTCTCCAAACGTGACATGGCGTCCAATCTGAATTCCAGCCAATTTTGCATTGAAAAAGTCAAACGGCGCTCCTTCCATTCTGAGCTCTGCCATGCGCCGAAACAGTCGTTCCCCCCCACATATCAGGTATCTGCGTACTCAGGACAAATTGCACAATAACTTTTGCAGTTCAATTTCTCCTGTTACCCTTGGTAAAATAAAAAAAATTGAACCTGAAGTATTTTTTTTATGAAAAAAAGTTAGATGTTCATTTTTTTTTAAATATTCAAAAAAATTCCTGTGACGCACCTAAAGGGTTAATAAACTTCTTGAATGTGGTTTTGAGCACCTTAAGGGGTGCAGTTTTTAGAATGGTGTCACTTTTGTGTATTTTCTATCATATAGACCCCTCAAAGTGGCTTCAAATGTGATGTGGTCCTAAAAATAAAATGGTGTTGTAAAAATGAGAAATCGCTGGTCAACTTTTAACCCTTATAACTTCCTAACAAAAAAAAATTTTGGTTCCAAAATTGTGCTGATGTAAAGTAAACATGTGGGAAATGTTAGTTATCAAGTTTTTTGTGTGCCTTATCTCTGTGATTTAAGGGCATAAAAATTCAAAGTTGGAAAATTGCGAAATTTTCAAAATTTTCGCCAAATTTCCGTTTTTCTCACAAATAAACGCAAGTTATTTGAATGAAATTTTACCACTAACATGAAGTACAATATGTCACGAGAAAACAATGTCAGAATCACCGGGATCCATGGAAGCGTTCGAGAGTTATGACCTCATAAAGGTACAGTGGTCAGAATTGTAAAAATTGGCCCGGTCATGAACGTGCAAACCACCCTTGGGGGTGAAGGGGTTAAAATACAGTGGGGCAAAAAAGTATTTAGTCAGTCAGCAATAGTGCAAGTTCCACCACTTAAAAAGATGAGAGGCGTCTGTAATTTACATCATAGGTAGACCTCAACTATGGGAGACAAACTGAGAAAAAAAAATCCAGAAAATCACATTGTCTGTTTTTTTTTCATTTTATTTGCATATTATGGTGGAAAATAAGTATTTGGTCAGAAACAAAATTTCATCTCAATACTTTGTGATATATCCTTTGTTGGCAATGACAGAGGTCAAACGTTTTCTGTAAGTCTTCACAAGGTTGCCACACACTGTTGTTGGTATGTTGGCCCATTCCTCCATGCAGATCTCCTCTAGAGCAGTGATGTTTTTGGCTTTTCGCTTGGCGACACGGACTTTCTACTCCCTCCAAAGGTTTTCTATAGGGTTGAGATCTGGAGACTGGCTAGGCCACTCCAGGACCTAGAAATGCTTCTTACGAAGCCACTCCTTCGTTGCCCTGGCGGTGTGCTTTGGATCATTGTCATGTTGAAAGACCCAGCCACGTTTCATCTTCAATGCCCTTGCTGATGGAAGGAGGTTTGCACTCAAAATCTCACGATACATGGCCCCATTCATGCTTTCATGTACCCGGATCAGTCGTCCTGGCCCCTTTGCAGAGAATCAGCCCCAAAGCATGATGTTTCCACCACCATGCTTTACAGTAGGTATGGTGTTTGATGGATGCAACTCAGTATTCTTTTTCCTCCAAACACGACAAGTTGTGTTTCTACCAAACAGTTCCAGTTTGGTTTCATCAGACCATAGGACATTCTCCCAAAACTCCTCTGGATCATCCAAATGCTCTCTAGCAAACTTCAGACGGGCCCGGACATGTACAGGCTTAAGCAGTGGGACACGTCTGGCACTGCAGGATCTGAGTCCATGGTGGCGTAGTGTGTTACTTATGGTAGGCCTTGTTACATTGGTCCCAGCTCTCTGCAGTTCATTCACTAGGTCCCCCCGCGTGGTTCTGGGATTTTTGCTCACCGTTCTTGTGATCATTCTGACCCCACGGGGTGGGATTTTGCGTGGAGCACCAGATCAAGGGAGATTATCAGTGGTCTTGTATGTCTTCCATTTTCTAATTATTGCTCCCACAGTTGATTTCTTCACTCCAAGCTGGTTGGCTATTGCAGATTCAGTCTTCCCAGCCTGGTGCAGGGCTACAATTTTGTTTCTGGTGTCCTTTGACAGCTCTTTGGTCTTCACCATAGTGGAGTTTGGAGTCAGACTGTTTGAGGGTGTGCACAGGTGTCTTTTTATACTGATAACAAGTTTAAACAGGTGCCATTACTACAGGTAATGAGTGGAGGAAAGAGGAGACTCTTAAAGAAGAAGTTACAGGTCTGTGAGAGCCAGAAATCTTGATTGCTTGTTTCTGACCAAATACTTATTTTCCACCATAATATGCAAATAAAATGAAAAAAAAAACAGACAATGTGATTTTCTGGATTTTTTTTTCTCAGTTTGTCTCCCATAGTTGAGGTCTACCTATGATGTAAATTACAGACGCCTCTCATCTTTTTAAGTGGTGGAACTTGCACTATTGCTGACTGACTAAATACTTTTTTGCCCCACTGTAACTCTCGTTACCCAGTAGGGTATTTGCACCGTTGTGCCTTTTGTTTCTTATTTTGACCATCATGGTTTGGTTTTGTTTTTTCCAGTTGTTTGCCCAGTTGTATTGGCAGCTTCCCCACTTGAACTGCAGAGATCATGAACGCTGAATGGTCCAGAATTGTTATTGTATATAGTTTGCATCTCTTTAGGTGCTCTCTCTTGGTTTTACATAGAACTCTCTCTTCTTGAAGGAGGAATTACCTCAGCATAAGGACATTTCTAGACATGTTGGCCGGACCTGTGTATTATTTGCACTTATTGATAATGGTTAATATATTTTTGAAACAGAAAGCTAGAAAGTGATAATGCTTAATGACAGATTTTATAGTGAATGTTTTACAAATGTCGAAATTTAGTAAATGGTATACTAAAGAAATTTTGAAGTCCAAATGCCTTGAATGTGAATAAAGAATTGAAGTTACAGGTGATGAACCAGACACCAGCAGTTGTCATAAGAAAGTAAGAGAATGTGTAGAGTAACAGAACAGAGATGTGTTGCTAGGAAAAGGTGAATTGATATTGAGTTGCTTCCATAGCACTTTAAATTAGGTAGCATAATTTTGAATTTAGATAGCTAGTTAAAACTGTTTGCAACGTTCAAGAAACCGTGCCTCCCACATTGGGAAGTCTAGTATAAGAAATGTTTATTCAGCATTACAAAAAAATTTGTATGTTCCTGTATTGTCAACTTTGTTTGCCTTGCAGCCCGCGGACGTGCTGTGTTTAACGGGGGGTATGTGGTGCCCCTGAGGCTCAGTCGCCACAGAGGTACTGCACCTCCTCCTGAGGTGTGGTGCCCCACCATCCAGGTAAGTTGGAGGCTCCTGACCACGCTCCAACACAACACGGTAGTTCATCAAAGCCACATTGCGGCTCCCTGCTTGGAGTGTAGCGGAGCACCTTTGGTGGCTCCCTGCTTGGAACACGAAACGTGCTGTTTGGTGGGTGGAGTTAGAATACATAAAAGAGCGGGAAGGTTTAGGATTTGAGGTCAGTCAGTCAGAGAGTCACTCGGTGAGGAGTGAGGAGAAAAGATCCCTGAGAGAGGGATGGAGGAAGGAGGTGCTGCAGCAGATCTCAGTGACCTGGGTCTGCTGGCACGGGAAAGGAAAGAAGGAGAAAGACATTGAACCGAAACCTGATCTTCCATAAGAAGGATAGACTAGTACGGAACGAAGGAGTAAAAGGGAACAGAGGACGTGGGTTAGGAGAGAACCCTGCCTAGAAGTTCTAAGCGCAAGGCCGGGGCCCGGTCCCCGAGGTTGTATGGATACTAATGGTCCGACAGCAGACACCGGTGGAGTAGTGAGCTGTAAATGCACTACTCCCATCTAAGACTTGGGGGCACAACAGCAACTTGGATAGTGAGCCGGGACTCAGGAGTAAGGAGTCCCCGAAGCAGGCTACAGCTGTCTGGGAGTACTTCACACTTAAAGGCGCTATAAGAGTAGACGTTCAGAAAGGCACATGTTGGCGGAGTGTTGGAAGGGAGCATTCCATCTGGCCTGGAGGTTGATTGAGTCCCTGACCCGGAGGACACAGCACGGAGGCAGGCACCTGTGTGTACTACAGACTGTGAGTAAAGCTTTGGAACTACACACCTGGTGTCCTCCATTGATTCTTGCGCCAACACACCCAGCACCGTAACATCTGGGTACCAGCTTCTACACCGCTTGTGCCTCTCCTTTACCCCTACATCTACACTGCCCTGGGGCTACAGCTCCACCTGTGGGGAGCTTCACCATCTTGGCTGCAACACAACACCATCCCCAGAGGATCTGCACGCAGCGTCGGCTCAACATGTCACTTGCTGAACACCACAGGTGGCGTCACGAACTATTCCATTAATTACATTCCACCATTCAAACTTCCCCTGTTAATTGGGCGCCCAGGGCCATGGACCGGGTCACCGCTGCTGTGACACATCCCGCCGACGCCGGCCCGGTACCGAGTACCCCGCGGCCCTGGGAGGGCGACCCAGATACATCAGAGGGGTCTAACATCATCCTAATGTAATGGGTCCTAGTATTGGCTTTTTAATAGAAATATGGTTGTTCCTGCGTAGCTACCTCACCATCAGGATCAACGCAAGAAACCTGTAAGCTCTGATTTACTACAAACAGACTCCGAGAACAGACCCATAACTAGATCAGTGGTGACTCCGTCAGCAGCCCACCAGTAAAGCGTTCTTCTGTTATGGTGGATTGATGATACTCATTATTATTATTATTATTAGTGTTGTCTTTCTCCTATTTTTGCTCCTCCATGCAGTGGCGATCACTTACAACACAACGTTAGATGCTGATCTCGAGGCATCAAGAGTGACATCCAGAGGGCAGTTTAAGGAAAGTGGAGACCGATTCCTAACTAAGGCCATGGACGTAAGCACAAAGGAATCCTGCATTAATCACATTGTTAACGTTCAGGTATGTTGAACTGTAACACAATTTTTAGGTGTAAAGTGATCGTCAGGCCAGTCAGTGTGCAGGGACCTACAGTGTGGCGCCAATCCAGCTTCAGATCCTCCAATGTCAAATGACCAAAAAAGCAAGTGTCTTTTATGCTAGAATTCTGACAGAAATCACTTCTAAAGGTTCTGAAATTTTTTACGCCAGTGGCGTTTCTTACTCCACAAATCTTACTCCAGTGCCTGACTTGAGGTGCATGCCACTTGTTAGATGCTCCGGATTGGGTAAGAGCCGTGCGCCCTTAATAAATCAGGAGAGTCTGACTCCAACACCCACCCTCATCAAGACCAGCATTAACATCGCCCGTCTTAATTAATCTGGGCTATATCTTCACTTTGCACTGTAATAATACGTTTATCAATGCATAGGTTACTAAAAGCCCCAATTGCATCCAAGATCCCTCATACATAATTCTCCAAACATGAAGTTATGCTAAACCCCTCGAACAGAGGCATAAGATAGGTGGGTTGGGTGTTTGATAGGGGTGCACCAGAAGGCCACTTTAACTACGCAATTCAAGAGTAACTATATCTCATTATTTCTGCTTAAAAATGTATTTTTATTATTTTACCTATTTCTTTCACTGATCAAATATGCGCAAAAATGTCTACAAATCTGTCTTCAGTAACGGAGGAAAATACACCTGCTGCCTATAGATGTCTAGGGAGAGACGAGAGGACAGAAGCTAGAGCCCAAAATAAGCAAAGAATATGTTTTATCTTCTAGTGACTAAAGACTGCATATAGAAAACTAATAAAAACTGTAGGATACAAGTTATGTAATGGCCAGAAATATTGTTATTTGTTATGTACACTCAGTATTTGCCCCAAGTGAAGGAAAGCCTATCTAACCCTCTTTTTGAATCCCACTTACCTTGGCATGGTATATATTCCTCTTCCTTCTATGCTTTAGCTCATTCAGTATTTGCTTAAGCCAGATCCAGATGGGTATCTTCTGCATGTGACGGACAGATGGATGTGGTGAATGATGCGCTCATCTCATCAGAGGCTACTGACGTCTTATTGTGGATTCGTGTCTGAGCCAACCAGACTGCTCAGTCCTTCCACATTATACGGATTTGTGACCTTAGCTGCCAGTGTTCTGGTTAGCGCTTCTACAATAAGTTCACTGCTTCCAGTGCAGCTATAATTATAACACCATAATAAACGAGGCAAAGACGCTGCTACTAATTATAATGGATGTTAACAGGAAGAAGGAAAAGTGCAAGTGTAAACCCTCCCTCCAAAAACAGATAAAATGTGGGTTATTCCCAAGATACTAACTAATTCCCTATAGAATAGGGGTTATTTTACTGATCACTGGGGTCCAACCAACTTTGCTCTTGAACAGAGCGGAGGTGCACTTTCTCGGTTTCCACTCCATTCATTGTCTATGGCAGGGTTCCCCAACTCCAGTCCTCAAGGCCCACCAACAGATCATGTTTTCAGGATTTCCTTAGTATTGCTCAAGTGATAATTGCTTCACCTGTGCAATACAAAGGAAATCCTGAAAACATGATCTGTTGGTGGGCCTTGAGGGCTGGAGTTGGGGAACTCTGGTCTATGGGACTTCCAGAGAAAGCAGTCCCGTTATCAGTGCTATTGTGACACAGATATGTCAGAAGCTGCAGACTGTTGTACTGCATCTGGCTGCAGAGGGTCTCAGCAGTTTGCTTTGCAGACTTCTGCCTGGTCCTTCTGACTCTAGGACCCATTGGCTACCTCCCCAGGCTCTAATGGTCACACCTGGATCTGGGTGTTTATAACTATTATTATTTATTATTATAGCGCCATTTATTCCATGGTGCTTTACATGTGAGGGGGGTATACATAAATACAAGTGCAGTAATCTGAAAAAAATACAAGTCACAACTGGTACATGAAGAGAGGACCCTGCCCGCAAGGGCTCACAATCTACAAGGGATGGGTGAGGATACAATAGGTGAGGTGTTATGAATGAGTCACCCTAGGAGGCAAAAACAGAAATACTAGCTAAGTCCAGAAAACCAGAGAAGTTGGCAGCTATCGGATTGCAGACCCCTGAACCTATCAACAACAACTAGCAGTAGCTGTGGGGGGTTCCTATGGTGCCCTAGACCCCTCAATCACAGCCGGAGAACTAAATAGACTAAAGACAGAAAAGGACATCTAAACTGCCCCAGAGCAGACCCCAAAGCAATAGGCAGCCCCCAACATATAATAACAGTGAAGCAAGATGAAAAAACACTCACACAGATAGAAAGATAGGCTGAGCAAATGATGGGGCCCAAGCTAACTAAATAGGACAGGATAGAAAAGCTGCTGTCTGCAATCCGCCAAAAACCCTATCAAAACAAGAGCCAACAGACTGATAGGGAAAAAAGCCCTGAAGACGCTAGGCTTCAAAAAGACTATATCAGTACTCCGGTATTTTCTGAAGACACAGCACACATCTCGGCGTGTGACAGCGAGAGACCAACGATCAGCGAGCTCCCAGCGCCATACAGGCGCTGGGAGCTGGTATCCAGGGTAAACAGCGTGTAACTAAGTGCGGCGTGGCGCTTAGTTACACGCTGTTTACCCTGGATATCAGCGTGCTCACTGGTCCTGATCGCTGATGAGTCTGCCTATGTGACAGCTCACCAGCGGTCAGCTAACTATGTCCCAGCGATCTCATCCACGTCTGATCATTGGTGGGATTGCTGGGACATTGAAGTGTGTAACAGGGCCCTTACTCTCTCTGACCTCCCACTATCAGGAAGTGCCCCCTTTCATTAACACTAGTGCCCACCCACTGGGCTAGTCCTGTCAATAACTATTCCTTATCTCATACGCTAACCTATTATCCTTATTCTATGCCTTTTGTAATCTTAAGCTCACCCTATACTAATACTCACATTATACATTAACACTTCACATGCTGTACATCACCATATTACATTACATAACGTAAGACACGCACTACTTTTTCATGTAAAACCACACGACAGTATTCACATGACGCTTTTGTTGTTTTCTGGGGCAGGAAAAGGGTAAAACAGAGCGCATCCCTACAGAGTTTGGCTATAATGGAGGTCATTTAGGTTGTCTGTAAGTAGCAGATATAATTTAGACATAACTCAATGTATTGCATTAAAGTTTGACAACTGCACCAGTGAATGGTGGGAATAATTGGTCTTGATGTCTAAACCATTGATCTCTGTTACAGGAGACGTCCGACTCGGAGAACGCCCTGGCATTGCGAGTTAATATTGCTGCCCAGAAACCGGATAGCAGTCCAGTATTAAATCCGTATACATCGGGCCCCCGTGCATGGTTTGTGAGTATAAAATAAGTAAAATATCAATTTATTACCCGTAAGCCGAGACCGGTTCTTCCCCTTAGTCTTAATGAAACCCACAAGTAGTCGGTACGCCTGTCAGGCAGATGGCACCAAGGGTTTGCCACAATTAATTACTTATTCCGCGAGAGCAGACTCTTGGCAGTCCTCCATACACATGCGGATACAGCCACAATTCTCCAGCTGTAACGTCTGTGCCATATTGGTATGCAATGAAATAACTTGTAAGCTATAGCAATGTGTTTAAAATAGAAGATATTGATTATTGAAGAAAATATCCTGCGGTTTTAGGTATAAATCTCCTGTGCAGATGTACTGTGTCTCCATGGTGGCAGACTACAAACAACCCCATGTAGTGTGATCGCGCAGCGGTGATCCACACTTCTACCGTCCATAGTTTTTCAAGATCGAGGGACAGAAGTGGAGTCCCAATCGTAGTCACACGTGTAGTCCGTAAGCAAGGAGACACATAGGTCTGCACGGGAGCTGTGGACGGAAAATGTGAAATGTTTTCTCTCTTTTTACAATAGATTCCCTTCCAAAAAGACTGCGGTGATGATGAAGTTTGTCATTCGGACCTTTCCCTAGAAGTGTTGCAGAAACCGGACGTTGTGTAAGATTAGTTTTGCCTTGAGATCCCCAGCTCTTGTAAAACCGCATCTGACGAGAGCATGCTGAGACTTATAGTTCCAGACCAGCCGGCGTGTGTGTGTGTGTGTGTGTGTTTGTTTAGCTAGTAAAGGTGACGTGGGCAGTGATTGATGGAGGTTTGCCTGATAACACAGCTCTGCTGAGAGGTAGCCGCACTCTGCTACATCTGGACCATATTACTTAGGCATGAATGACTGACTGCATGTGGCCCTATACACACCAGTGATCCCTGGCTTTCTGCAGGAGTTTACCATACATAGTCAGCGACAAAAACCGACGACTGATGTTCCAAGTAACGATCAGGAATAAGAAGGAGAATGCCTATAACACAAAGCTCAAGGCGCTTTTCTCAGAAAACCTTTTCTTTGCATCTTCAACTTCTCCAGTAAGTACATTTTTTTTTTTGCATTTTACAAATATATTAAAAGATAATATAGATTTTTGAAAACATTTTATTGTACCCGAATAAAAAAAGTCATTTTGATTACAATTGACCTACAGGTTTGTGTCTGCAGCCCCTCTTCCGACCTATTTGTCTCCATGGCTACAGACTACTGTAACACAATTACTGGCGTGCCTGCATGGTTCCCCCTTCTCTGCCATGTCGGGATGCTGAACCTGCTCCCCTAGGTCCTAGTGCAGCCAGTGCCTGAACCTGCTCCACGAGGTCCTTGTGCGTCCTGTGCCTAAGCATGCTCCCCTGGTCCATGTGCGACCATTTCCTGAACCTGCTCCCCTGGTCCATGTGTGGCCAGTCTCTGAACTCTAAAACCACAACAGCGGTACCTGTATCCTGATTCCGGTCTGACAGTATCTGCACTAGTTCCCGAGACTTGTGCGTCTGAAGGCGTACCTATCACCGCATTCCGTGTCATTGTCTGTTCTACCCGAGAAGTAGTCTGAATGTAACCCGTCCGTGCCTGTTATGGCGAACCTGACACTTGAAGTCACCAGCCGCGGTATCAGGGACTGCCTAAAAGTGGTACCTGGTGGCTACCAGTGTGAGGAAGGGCTAGGGCCATAATCGTGGCTGAGAGTGTGCTTTACCGCACCCTGGTCTCCGATCACATGAATATGATGTCCCCTCTGCAGCATACCTTCTGCTTCACCTTCTGCACCGTCAGGGTCCACGAAGCACGTGCACCACCTGCGTGCGTGACAGCTACAAACACACCACGCAGTCTTCTGTCTCTGCCTCCTATCTTGCTAACCTAAATAGCATTGTTCGGTTAGTCAGCAGTAATAATGGAGGCACATAGGTTTGGATGGGAGCTGTGTACACCCAATAGCACGATATTTTTCATATATTTTAGATGCTTTGGAGAAATCAGACATTTCAATTGTAAAGTTAAGATAATATGTAATTATAAAAGCAAGTGGATAATATCTGTCCATCTGTACACTGGTGGACACAGACAGGAGATGCTCCTGTGCAAGAACAATATATGAGCTCTTTGCAGTCCAGTAGCTCCTCATAATGCATAATTCCGCTTGCCGTGTAGATGGTAGTGGCCCCCGTTACCTATTGGGGCCCCAACGTGACCTCACAGGTTGCACCAATGATACTTCCGCCCCGGCATCTAGAAATGTTCCAGGTGATTTTGTGCAATCCTTCTGTGCTGACACAGTTCCTTTATGTTGCAGAACGACGGAACAGAAGTTTTGTGCCAAGTCGGCAATACTCAGGGGTCCGTCAGCTGTCAGGTGGGATTCCCTTTCCTGAAGGACCAGCAAAAGGTATTTTAAAGTTATTAACATTTCTCGGAGAGCACCCAATATTGTTTTTTGGTGTAGGGTAATGCAAGAAGGTTGATCCATAATCCATGGTGTGAAGGGGGTTAGAATGTAAAATTCTTGGATGTCTAACACCGCTTTGGGATTATAGCGGTATTTCCATCTCAGTAATGATTTCCAGGGTTTGATCTTTGGGACCCCCACCGATCCTAAAAATAAAGGGGTCGCATTGCTACTTCTGAGCGGTGCCCCTTCACAGGTTTTCCTCTGCACTGGGGGCATCCTGAGCCAACTGGTGCAGCGAGGCTGTGTTCAAGCACATGGGGGCAGCTGCAGGTCCCCGCTCAGATTTTCACTGTGCAGGGAAAAAAGTATAGAGAATGCAGCTCTGAAGGAGCAATGCAGCCCTTCATTCTCCTGAATGATGGGGGCACCAAAAGTCAGACCCCAGTAATCATACGGTGATGGGGAATTGTCTAGGTCTCTTCATTTTGACCATAATTACATTATTATTGAATCCAGATTTATTTATAGATATTGACCTTTTAATCTTCTGATTTCCTTAACGATGCAGCTAATTAAGATATATACAATTTTTGACCTCTATTAATGCCACCAACTGAGTTTCCATCAGGGTCTGAAATAGCACAGAAAGAGGACTTAAAAATCCTCCAATAATAGAAAACCGCAAAAGAGCAAAAAGGTTTACCCTTCCAGGCCTCCAGACAAATGCAGGATGCAGTGGACCCATATAATTGAGGTGGTAACACAGGTGCAAGAATACTGATAAAACAACCGCTCACAGCCTACCAATACATGCGCCATCAAAATGCATGCCATGTGAACAGACACCGCAGTTTACAAGACCAAATGGGCCCAACTGCACCCTGAATAAAAAGTGCAAAAAACACATTAAAAAATGTGGAGTATTAGCTGATATTTTGGCCAAAATACGTGAGCCCGTAACCTGCGCCAAAGGTCTCCACGTTTACGGGTACTAAATCCTAACACTGAAACAGCACAGAAAGAGGACTTAAAAATCCTCCAATAATAGAAAACAGCAAAAGAGCAAAAAGGTTTACCCTTCCATGGCGCTGAGCAGCCCGCCTGAGCTAATAGAAGGGTGTCACTACTAGGCTGGCCTGGATGCTGTGCATGGCCATAGTGTGAACAGCGCCGCATACAAGATTTATTGTGCATCAACATACCAGGCAGCCACCCCCTCCATGTATTGGTAGGCTGTGAGCGGTTGTTTCATCGGTATTCTTGCACCTGTTTTTCCATCCTAATTATATGGGTCCACTGCATCCTGATAGTGCATTTGTCTGGAGGCCTGGACGGGTAAACCTTTTTGGCTCTTTTGCGGTTTCCATCAGGGTCCCCAACCTTTCCTTAATTCTATTAACAAACCTGTAGTGAATGCAAAAATAATGTCATTAAGGAATCTGGAAAAATTTTCTGACAACCCTGTAGCAGCTTAATTAGTGATCACATATGTTGTCACCAAGCACGGAGATACAGGTGTGATACACCCAAGTATAACTTTACGCCTGGGCAAAATCTACAACAGCCCCTGAACCGCATAATTTTCTGCTCAGACTGCGGGGCTCGAGTGCGATCACAACCTCTGCACCCCGACAACTACCCTCCAGATGATGCCGCTGCTTTCCGACTACCTGACAAAACCATGTCTTCATATCTAGGTTACATTTGATATTGGATTTGATTTCAACCTGAAGTATCTTCATGACAAAACCTATATCTACTTCCAGGCTACAAGGTACGGTCCATGTTAATGTAGATTTGTGCCATATTACAGAGCTTGTCCATAAACTACGTCTTCATAGCAGCTCAACGTCATTCACTTCAAGTATTACTATCCTATTTCTTTCTTTAGTTATTCTCCAGGCATTGCAAAGCTTTAATTTCTGTAATAAGCTTCATTACCTTTTTTTTTTACTTTCTTCTCTCCCAAACACCATGCTTCAGTGCTGTTTCACATGGCCAGTCCATGCTCCTTTAGAAGCTGCCTTCAACTGCTGCTCAGCCAAGATCTGTTCTTTATTAACAAATAATCAGAGAATAGAAGGGGAATGGCCATCTGTGAGCCTCTTCTCTCCACTCCTGTACTCAGAAATGGGAATTCCACTACACTGATAGTAAATAGAGTGGGATCTTTGCTGAGCAGCAGTTGAAAGCAGCTTCTAAAGGAGCATGAACTGGCCATGTAAGACAGCACTGTGACATGGTGTTTGGGGGAGAAATAAACAAAATAAGGTAATATATTACAAAAACATAACATTGCACTGTCTAGAGGATGCTCACACTGTTTCCGGAAAAAAAAACATGTTTTTTTTTCTAAATCTGAACAACCCCATTAAATGTATCCTTCCATCTACACGCAATAGCTCAATTTTATTTTGTTACAGTGAAAGTTTTGAAGATTTTGAGCAAGACAATACAGTGAACATATCTATACCTGTAAAGTATGACACAGAGATGCACTTCACAAGGTACAGTGCTTGTATATCCTGACTGAATGTTGCATGTGAGAGCAATCCGACTTCCCAACGTGTTATTTTTTCAATCACAAAATTAAAGGGAATCCGTCAGCAGGATTTCATCCTCCCCCAAACTATTTACATGCGCATGAAGCTCTTTCAAACACAAGCTATCCACGTCCCCATGATCCAAAAGCCAGTTCAAAATTATGACCCCAAGCGATTCTGTACATAAAAAAATAACTAACACAACAGGTACTGCAACAAGGAACGCTGTGCTCAGTGATTGGTTGCAGCCGTGATGTGCACTGTAATTGTGCGGTCATTGCTGCAGCCATTAAACAGAAAGGAGCTGCGGTGGAGGAAGAGGCAGCACTGCAGCTGAGGAGGGTGAGGACTATATTTTGTTTCTTATTGATATGTATACATTCGTTTGGGGTCATATTTTTTTGGAAGGTAGAAAACTCCTTTAAGGCCCTTTAAGGTCTAATCATTAATGAGTTAAATTATATCCAATAAGGGAAGCCCTGGCAGATCAGTGGGTTTCTTTATACTGTATGAGTGGAATGTCTTTGGGGGAAATCATTTTTCTTAACAGTAAATAATTGATTGAGGCCCAAAAGAGCAACATAATGGTAAAACAAGCAAATATATGTGGAGCCGCAAAAAACTGCTCTGAATACATTACAGTCCAATAGCTGGCTCTGCAGGAAGTCCTGGGAGAAAACCCTCACAAGGGGTAACCACAGTATGGGAGGCTCGTACATTAGTACAACTGTCCATCATGGAGTCTTCTGTGATGGAAGTGAGGTCGAGCGTTAAAGAGACAAAATGAGCCACACAAATGTTATTTCGAGAGACGACTGTGTCACCCGACCTCCTCATACACATGACCACTCCCCTTGGTCAAACCTTCAAGGCCTTCTGGTGTCTTATCTTCCCTGAAAAGAAATGAATCGGTCAGATGGTTCACTTCCCTGACATGTCCGGGGAGAGTTGGAGGCTCCTGTACACACCTGGTACATGCAAAATCATCAGCTTTTGGCAACTTTCATCTAATGTTGTAGGCGTCCTAAAGGTGGCCATATACACTCACTGGCCACTTTATTAGGTACATCTGTCCAACTGTGTGTTAAGACTTAATTTCTAATCAGCCAATCACATGGCGGCAACTCAGTGCATTTAGGCATGTAGACATGGTCAAGACAATCTCCTGCAGTTCAAACCGAGCATCAGTATGGGGAAGAAAGGTGATTTGAGTGCCTTTGAACGTGGCATGATTGTTGGTGCCAGAAGGGCTGGTCTGAGAATTTCAGAAACTGCTGATCTACTGGGATTTTCACGCACAACCATCTCTAGGGTTTACAGAGAATGGTCCGAAAAAGAAAAAAAATCCAGTGAGCGGCAGTTCTGTGGCCGGAAATGCCATGTTGATGCCAGAGGTCAGAGGAGAATGGGCAGACTGGTTCGAGCTGATAGAAAGGCAACAGTGACTCAAATTGCCACCCGTTACAACCAAGGTAGGCAGAAGAGCATCTCTGAACGCACAGTGCGTCGAACTTTGAGGCAGATGGGCTACAGCAGCAGAAGACCACACTGGGTACCACTCCTCTCAGCTAAGAACAGGAAACTGAGGCTACAATTTGCACAAGCTCATCGAAATTGGACAGTAGAAGATTGGAAAAACGTTGCCTGGTCTGATGAGTCTCGATTTCTGCTGCGACATTCGGATGGTAGGGTCAGAATTTGGCGTAAACAACATGAAAGCATGGATCCATCCTGCCTTGTATCAACGGTTCAGGCTGGTGGTGGTGGTGTCATGGTGTGTGGAATTTTTTCTGGGCACTCTTTGGGCCCCTTGGTACCAATTGAGCATCGTTGCAACGCCACAGCCTACCTGAGTATTGTTGCTGACCATGTCCATCCCTTTATGACCACAATGTACCCAACATCTGATGGCTACTTTCAGCAGGATAATGTGCCATGTCATAAAGCTCGAATCATCTCAGATTGGTTTCTTGAACATGACAATGAGTTTACTGTACTCAAATGGCCTCCTCAGTCACCAGATCTCAATCCAATAGAGCATCTTTGGGATGTGGTGGAACGGGAGATTCGCATCAGGGATGTGCAGCCGACAAATCTGCGCCAACTGTGTGATGCCATCATGTCAATATGGTCCAAAATCTCTGAGGAATGCTTCCAGCACCTTGTTGAATCTCTGCCACGAAGAATTGAGGCAGTTCTGAAGGCAAAAGGGGGTCCAACCCCTTACTAGCATGGTGTACCTAATAAAGTGGCCAGTGAGTGTATATTACATCAAGGTTTGTCAAACCCTTTGAATTTAGAGGTGCTGGTTGACCATCTAATGTATACAGAGAAGTGCGGACTTTCCCTGGATTGGAGATGTCGGGGGAAAAGCAAGATCATACTTTAAAGGTAATCTGTCAGCCATTTAATCTAAGAGCAACATAATGTGAAGTCAGAGAGACTGACTTCACTTTCTCAACAGATTTCAATACAACTGGCATTTTATCAAGAGAAGATTATCACTGTTTGACTAGGTCTCACAAGCAAGCCATTCCAGCTAATATGTGTAACCCCCTCCCCCACCACTGACTGGCAGCTTGACCACAATGTGCACAGAAAGCTGCCAATCAGTGGTGTGGGCGGGGTTATACACAGCTCAGCATTCTGAGCACTGCTACATCGACAGCAGAGAAAAGGGCTTTTTATCAACACTGAACCAAGCAGCCCAGCAAAGTAATACATTGCTAGAATCAGAATCTCTGCCCTAACATCATGCTGCTCTCAGATTCCATAGCAAGAAAAAAAAAATGACAGATTCCCTTTAAATTTCAACAAACCCTGTTTTTTTTAATCTCAGGAAAGAAAAGTCACCATCACAGTTTTACAGAAGCGTTTCACTCCCCTCTCCCCATTTAAAACTCGTTCATGATCTGCCAATCAAAATGTACATGTCTATGCGGGGGTTGGGAGAATTACTACAGTTGTCTAAAGCTTAAGGTCATCTTAAGAATGAGATTTGTAGCTAGATTTACCTTCAACTATGGCAAAGATTTCGCTTACAACCTCAGGTCTCTTTCACACGTCAGTGTCTCTGGTACGTGTGGTGACAGTTTTCACACATGGCAGAAACACTTGCACACGTAGACCCATTCAAGTGAATGGGGTCTCTTCACATGTCAGTGTGTTTCCATGGACCATGTGTCCGTGTAACCCACACGTAGACATATCCATTTTTTACCAGCAGCACAGGCCGCAAAACATTCAGCACATGTGCACATGGATGACACACTGGTATGTCATCCGTGTGACACGTCCTGACACCTGACAAGCGGTAGTACAGTAAGCGCTGTTCCTCGGTGCCAGGTGCTGAAGGTGGCTCTAATCATTCTCCCCTGCTCTGCCGGCGATCTGCGCGAGTTGTATTCATCTGAGCACAATGACAGCAGGCGGCGGCTGATTGGACTATTACTCCCATCAGCCCACACCTGCTGTCGCTAATAACAGTGACAACAGGAGCGCCAAATGGGAGTACGCCTCACCCTCCGTCTGCACTGTAAATAAATAAGTAAATGTAAAATCCAGCGTGAGTTCCCCTGTATTTTCTATAATCAGCCAGGCAAAATTCACAGCTGGGGGCTGCAGCCTTCAGCTGTCAGCTTCAGCAAGGTTGGTTATCAACAATAGAGGGGTCCCCATGACGTACTTTTTAATTAATTAAATACATAATTTAAAAAAAGGCATGGGGTCCCCCCTCATTTTTGCAACCAGCCCTGCTAAAGCAGACAGCTGGGGGCTGGTATTCTCAGGCTGGTAAGGGGCCATGAATATTGGCCCCTAGCCTAAAAATAACAGCTCGCAACTGCTCAGAAAAAACACTTCTATTAGATGCGCCAATTCTGGTGCTTTGCCCAGCTCTTCCCACTTGTCCTGTAGTGGTGGCAAGTGGGTTTAATATTTCTGGGGTTGATGTCACCTTTGTATTGTCAAGTGACATCAAGCCCACGACTTAGTAATGGAGAGGCATCTATAAGACACCTATCCATTACTAATCCTATAGTTACATGGTAAATAAATACACAGCCAGAATAAAGTCCTTTATTAGAAATAAAACTAAACACAGTTTTCCATTTTTTATTTAAAAATAATAAACACAGTTATACTCACCTAACGCCCATTCCACTGAATCCCTCGTCTCCTGTAATAAATCAAAAATAAAAAAAACAACAATATCCCTCACCTGTCCGTCGTTCTGTCCCATATCGTAATCCATGTCTGAGGATAAATAGCTTTCAACCTGGACAGTGTCAAGATGCGACCGCCAGGCTGAGAATCACTAGTGAATGAGCTCCTACGAGCATAACATCATTGTCCAACATCATTGATGTTACCGCTGGTCAATGACACTGCGTTCCCAGCCTGGCAAATGAACTGCGGTGACCTCAGCATCATGGGAAAAAGTCAGTGATGAGGTCACCACAGTTCAAGCTCAGTGAGTTCACAGCAGATCACGGTGAGAATTTCTGGTACTTATGCGGCACAAGTTTGCCACACTTGTGCCGCAAGTATTACACACATATACGCTGACATCTCCGGTAACGGGTTTTCCGGTCCCGGAAATATCAGGGTGTGTGAAACTGGCCTTAGTCTTGTACTTGAATAGCATGGGTCTGGGCAAGGGAGCTTGTTTACTCCTCATCTGGCACCGAGGACACATCCCTGCCTAGTCTGCTGCAATTACGTCCATGCAATATGTACACCATTTTTTCAGACAGCAATCAAAAAAATTGAATAGTATATCATTGTGGCAATCTTGAAAACTACAATAATCATAGAATCGTAGAGTTGGAAGGGACCTCCTGGGCCATCTGGGTCAACCCCCTGCTCAAAGCAGGATTCGCTAAATCATCCCAGTCAGATGTCTGTCCAGCCTCACCACTTCTCGTGGCAGCCTGTTCCACTCAATGATCACTCTAACTGTCGAAAAGTTTTTTCTAATATCTAATCTATGTCTCCTCCCATTCAGTTTCATCCGATTGCTTCTAGTCTTTTCTTGTGCAAATGAGAATAAAGATGATCCTTCTACAATGTGACAGCCCTTTAGATATTTGTAGACAGCTATTAAGTCTCCTCTCAGTCTTCTCTTTTGCAAACTAAACATTCCCAAATCCTGCAACCTTTCCTCATCAGACAGGGTTTGCAGACCGGTCACCATTCTGGTCGCTCTTTTCTGAACTTGCTCCAGTTTGTTGATGTCTTTTTTAAAATGTGGTGCCCAAAACTGGACACAGTATTCCAGATGAGGTCTGACCAAAGAGGAGTAGAGGGCAATAATGACTTCACGTGATCTAGACCGTATGCTTCTGTTAATACAGCCTAGAATTGCATTTGCCTTTTTTGCTGCTGCATCACACTGTTGACTCATATTCAGTCTGTGATCTATTAGTATACCCAAATCTTTTTCACATGTGCTGTTGCTTAGCCCTATTCTTCCCATTTTGTATATGTTTTTTTTTTCATTTTTATTGCCCAGATGTAGTACTTTGCATTTTTTCCTGTTAAAAAACATTCTGTTAGTTGCTGCCCACTGCTCCAGTTTATTCATATCTTTTTGAATCTTCTCTGTTGTGAGCTCATTTTCGGGTTTGCCTCTGGCTTTTGGTGAGGGTTATGGAGCTGGCTGTCCTGACAGAGGAGTAGTGAGTTCTCTATCTTGACTCCCTCTGTTGGTGAAGGGAGGTAATGAAGCTGATCTAAATGGCAGAGACCAGCCACCTGAGGAGGAGGACTGCGATTGGACATCAGGAGTTTCTGATTGGATTTAAGGTAGCCGACTCCCTAGTTTCTTGCTGGTGATTTTTCCTGACTGTGGCTCCTGGTTTCCAGTTTGGTTCCTGCCTTCCTAAAGCTAAGTTTTCTCTGCTATTGTTCTTATGAGTTTTTGTCTGTTTTACTTAGTTTTTGTGTTCAGCCAGCCCTGGCTGGGACTGGGTTGAATCCCCATGTTGTCTTTGATCAGTTGATCTCTTTTGCTCTGTCTTCAGAATATACCTGAGTGCTGATATAGTGATTTGAAGTCTAGCGACTTCAGGGCCTTTTTCTATCAGACGTGTTGGACATTCTTTTTGGCAGGGTTTTTTGCGTGATTGCAGACAGCAGCTTTTCTTTCCTGTCCTTTCTAGTTAGCGAGGGCCCCATCATTTGCTCAGCCTATCTTTCTACCTGTGTCTGTGTTTTCATCTTGTTTCACCGACAATACATGTTGGGGGCTGTCTATTGCTTTGGGGTCTACTCTGGGGCAGTTTAGATTTTCCCTTTCTTTCGGCTTATTTAGTTCTCCGGCCGTGACGAGGCGTCTAGGACCACCATAGGCACGCTCCACGGCTACTGCTAGTTGTTGTGGATAGGATCAGGGGTTTGCAATCCGCTAGTTACCAACCTCTCTGGTTTTCTGGGCTTAGCTTGCATTTTGTTTTTTCCTCCTCAGTGACTCATTCATAACACTTCTCTCTTCTCTAGTATTTAGTAGCTATCCCTCCTAGCTTTGTGTCATCAGCAAATTTAATCGGTGTACCCTCAATTTCTTCATCTAATTCGCTGATATAAAGATGTTGAACAATACAGGGCCCAGTACAGAGCCCTGTGGTACCCCACTTGAGACATTCTTCCAACTGGATGTGCAGCCATTTACGACCACTCTTTGGGTCCGATAACTAAGCCAGTTATGAATCCACCTAACAGTTGCCTTGTCCATTCCATACCTAGTCATTTTTTCAATAAGGATTGTGTAAGATACTTTGTCAAATGCTTTGCTGAAGTCAAGATATACTATATCTACAGCATTTCCTTGATCCACCCAATCAGTGATTCCATCATAGAAGGAAATTAAGTTAGTCTGACATGACTTATTAGTTACAAACCCATGCTGACTCTGTTTAATCACTTCATTCTTATCCAGGTACTGACATACATGTTGTTTAATAATTTGTTCAAAGATCTTTCCTGGTATAAAAGTCAAACTCACCGGCCTATAGTTGCCTGGTTCCACCTTCTTCCCCTTTTTGAAGATAGGAACAACATTTGCTCTTCTCCAGTCTTCTGGGACTTCTCCTGTTCTCCAAGAATTTTCAAAGATTGTGGAGAGGGGTTCAAAAATTTCTTCTGCTATCTCCTTCAGTACTCTGGGGTGTAATTCATCTGGACCTGGAGACTTGAATTCATTTAGGTTAGCTAAGTGTTTCCTCACTATCTTTCTGTTTATAGATATCCTGGATTCTTCTATTCCCTTAATAGGACAGTGAAGAAGAGTTGATGTTACATTTCCTTTCTGAGAGAAAACAGATGCAAAATAAGAATTTAAAAGTTCGGCCTTCTCAACATCCTGTCTTACCATTTCATCATTTTCATCCTGTAAAAATCCTATAGCATCTTTGACTTTTCTTTTACTTTTGACATATCCCCAAAATCCTTTATTATTGCTTTTGACGTCTCTTGCAAGCCTCAATTCATTGTCTGCTTTATTAATCTGATTTGTGCCCTGCAGGTTCTGCAGACAGCATTATATTCTTCTTTAGATATGCCTCCCTCTTTCCATGTTATAAACATTAATTTCTGCCTTTTTAGCATGTGCTTAAGTTCTGTGTTCATTCATCCTGGTTTCCTTAAATGCTTCCTATTCTTCCCTCTTTTCGTAATTGTTAACAATTGTCTGGGGTACTATGGTTCCACCAAAGGAAAGGATGGCAAGGGCGTAACATCAGTTTATGCGGAGCATGTGCTAGTCCCTCCATAGGTCCGGACTAAACCTAAACCTTATGTGATGTATTTAAATAAGGTGTAAGCAATCTCTTGGTATGTTTGTTATGTAACTTGCATTATCATTATCATACTTTCCAAAGTAACACATGTCATTGCATTCATTAATAGGTCTTCAAGCATAAACTTTTATGAAGTTTTTTCTGGGGCCAGTGTCCCATCAACTATAAATCATCTTAGAGAAATTGGTCCAGAATATAACTTTACTCTAAAGGTAAATGTGATCATTTTCTCACCTTATCTTTACTCTTTCTATTTAAGCTACCCACCTAAAGTGTACTATATTGATTGTAGAAACATATAACTGTATTGTTAATCTATCCACTCAGAATAAAGAAAACTGATAAGCTCCACCCATGAGGAGCTTCAATAGATGATATGGGTTATTAGCAATTCCTTCTGCCAAACAGGTATTTACTAATAACAACTGTGTTAGGGATCATGCACATGGCAATTATCTGAATTACTGTGGGTTTTCAGAGACCCACACTGTACCTTTTTACCTCTCTATTTCATACAGAGGTTTTTACGCAGAACAAGGTAGACAGGTGCACTACGCTATGCCTTCTGTTCTTCCACAGGCTGTGTGCATGTCTCTTCTGTGTGCATAAGACCTTATAGAAAAAAATGGCAGTTTTCTAGGTCAATGGCACACTGGAGTAGTGAAATTTATTGGGATTTATACAATTCCTAATCAAGTGAATCCTAAATTTGTCAGTAGTTAACTCTCCCTAGTGGAGCCAGAATTTGTATCCTATTATATTACTTTTTAAAAGTCTCGGAAAGCTTTTGGGCAGTGTCATGCGAGCATATATTCTCTCATCTGAGGGAATCGGGTCTTTTGTACAAATCACACTGTGATTAAGCGCTGAAATGAGTGTGAGAAGGGTTTGCCCATAGAGTGATCTGATTCTCTTTTAGACGAGAAGGTGGAGAAAAAACTGTCTCCATCTTCTCTATCTTTTCAGTCCATGGAAATTGGACTGTGCTCAGATGTCATCCGAGTGCAGTATGATGTTTTCCACGAACTCATTGACTTGCTGTCCGAGTGAGATTCAAATGTCGGATCAAACTCGGACGTGTGCACGACTCCTTAGACTAACGTTGATCCGGGTGTGATCCGATGTTTTGTTGGACAATACTCGGATCAATAATACGGTCATATGTACAAGCCCTTAAAAAAAAATCATTCTCCTTCTACCTGGTTGCCTGCAGGTACTGTTCCGTTGTTTTTCCAATGCCCGGTAGTCTGTGCTTCCTGATCCATTTTTTTGGCAAATTATAAATGGTTGACAAAGGCCACTTGGTCAGTCACCAGTTAAGGCAAGTCTCCGCTGCAGCAGGTGGATGTATGGCAAATTCAGGAGACCGGTAAGTAGAGACCATCTGGAAACCTGCAGAGGATCAGGGAGGATGAGGAGGATTTCAGGGAATATCTTAAAGTAAATGAGGCATGTAAAAATAAAATTCCCGACACAACCTCTAACTCAGAGGCTGGAAGAAAGGACTCTGCTATGGAAAAGCCTTAATTACGGAGAAGCCTGAATGTAGACTGTCACCCGTCTAAGCATTGATGTGTCTAACAGACCGTCTTCTTGGAGAACAGTCTCTTTGGAGGAAATTTCGAGTTTTGGAAATATGTGACTTGGCAGTAACCAGGAAGATGTGAAATAAGAAAAGGGAAAAAGGAATTTCTAGATTGTAGTTCCAGTTTGGCGCCCGACTTTACAGAACGTACTGGGCGATGCGCAGAGCCCTGTTATTCTAACACTGGTATCACTTAGGCTACTTTCACACATCAGGATTTCGGCGTCAGGCGCGATCCGGCGTCGTGCCGGAATGCCGGATCCGGCAAATGTTTTGTAAAACCTGAAGTGCCGGATCCGGTTTTCTGCCGGATCCGTCTTGTTCTTGACAGACAAAACCGGATCCGTCTCATCCGGTTCATCCGTTTTTCTATCCGTTTTTCTATCCGTTTTTCGACGGATTACGCCGGATCCGGTTTTTAAAATTGACCCTTGTGGCCTTCCGAATGGGATTGGCTACTGGAAAACTAGATATAGCATGTTCCTACAGCCCTTCTTTGACAGGTTGTAGAGAAGAAAGTGCAGGTTGAAGAGAAGAGCAAGTTACTGGCGAAGATGGATGTTGTCATTGGAAATATTACCACTAGAAGTTCTGTGACGGTTTCAGTAATGAGGGACAATTTTCCACTATACTTTGTCACCTCAAGGCAGAGTACACTGGGATGACAGAGTGTGAAAGATTTGTGCCCTAAACTTGTGTACCTTCTGGACCAACAGTATATACCTTTGCCAACCAAAGTTGGCTATCTTGTCATGGTCTTACTATTTTTAGCTTTAGGCCACAGGTGTGTACCTGGTTGTGTTTTATGCAAAGTATTTCACCTTTTAACAAAAGTTGTGTACATTGTTAAGAAATCACCAACAATAAACACAACTTTTTAGGTGAAATACTTTGCTTCAAACACAACCAGGAACACAACTGTGGCAAAAAGCTAAAATTTACCCACAGTTATATACCTGGTTTTGAATACCTTTTTACCTTTGAAATACCCTGTATTTAACCTTTTTTTAAAACATAGTTCGCCGCAGAAAGAAATGACAGACAACCATTGTGAAACGATAATTTAACTTTTATTTAAATTTTTTTTTTTTTTATGTTTTTAAAGTGCAAAAAACTTTTTTAATAAAGGTTTTAAACCCAATGGGCATTTTTATTACAACAAAAAAAGATTACAAATCTGTGTACTGTGGGGTGGAAATACTGCTGGAGGGGCTGCGGGACACTTCGACACTGGGTGTGTGGAGAGAGGATTGGGATCGTGGTGGGGAAGGAACAGTTAGAGGTGAAGGTGTGGAAAAAGCTACAGAATGGGTGGACATGTGGGAGGCAGAAGAGGTGGTGGGCGGTGGAGTGGAGGGTTGGGCAGGGACTGTAGGAGCAGATGATGTTGATGGAAAGTTGTGTGGGGAAGGAGTTTGGTACGGGGAAGGAGTTTGGTACGGGGAAGGAGTTTGGTACGGGGCAGGTTGCTGGAAGAGGGGAGATGACTGGTACTGGGGAGGTTGCTGGTACTGGTGAGGTTGCTGGTATGTAATAGGAGGGGGAGGATGGAAAGTGGCTGGAGGGGGTGCAGATGTAATAGGAGGGGGAGGATGGAAAGTGGCTGGAGGGGGTGCAGATGTAATAGGAGGGGGAGGATGGAAAGTGGCTGGAGGGGGTGCAGGTGGAGGAACTACAGTGGTGGGAGGTGGAGGTTGGGAGGTAACCTGCTGTAGAGCACCATGGCACGAATGCATTACATGCATCTGCTGGGTAGGAGATAGTGTTGCCATGCGCTCCACAACAGACCTGAAAAAGGTGTGGTTTGGCGAAGATCTTGCTTCTGAATGCATGGTTTGCAGAAGTGTCTTCACCTCCAGAATGCTGGAGTTGATCTTCTGAAAGCCTGCGGAGATTTGCTCTGACAAGACTGTGAGACAGTTCTGGAAAGATGCATTCAGATGCAAGAACTCTTGCGCATAACTCTTTTCCTGACCCCTCTGCCGCTGCCGCCCAGTAACCGCAGGTGTACTAGAGGTGGCAGGGGCAGAAGGGTGGGGTAAAGGGAAAGCGATCTCCTCACCAGCAGCTTCATGTAATGTAGGCGGCCACGATGCTCCTGTGCTGGTGGATGGGACAGATGGGTCGAATGTGTGGGAAGGCTGGGAAGGTGCAGATGTACCGGGGCGGTCGAAGTGTCCCTCGGTGCCGGTCTCCTCAGGGATCGCCTCAGAAGGGTCCAATCGTGCAGGCTCCCGAGTGCTGCTCACCGTGCTGTGTAATAAAGAGAAAAAAAAACAATTAAAATACTGACATGGTATGGCCCTGGCTGAAAAAAAAAAGTTACATCTAACATTTTTTTCACATGTGGTGTGTAATATTTACCTTCTAGTGACCATTGTTTCCCGGAGGAACGACAGGGCTTGTGCGTACTTGTACTTGCTCCTGCGTCCTCCAGATCCACTCGGGGCCCGCATCTCTTTATTGAACTCCTTCTTGAAACGATCTCTCACAGACCGCCACCGATTCACAATTCTGTTCCCTGAAACGAGAAAGGAGTGGTTAGTATACAACATCAGTGTTTCACAAACTCCAGTCCTCATGGTCCCCAGGGGTCATGTTTTCAGGATTTCCATAGTAAATAGAAATCCTGAACACATGATCCGTGGGGACCACGAGGACTGTAGTTCGGGAAACACTGGTTACATCAAGCAACCGTTACTGTATATACTTACGCTCTTTAATCTGGGCCCGAGCTTCGAGGTCCTCCCAGCGGCCCACAAGGAGAGAACAGATTTCCTCCCAGAGTCGTCGGGTAATGATCAGGTCAGCGTGGCGGCGGTCAGCCATATTCCAGAGCGGCTCCCTTTCTCTGACGAGATCGATGAGGCGGTCCACATCAATCCCTCCATCCTCACCGTCAGAGTCGGGAGCACGCTGTGAAGGCTGTTAAAGAAAAAGACAAAAATAACATAATTAGCCTCCACAAAAGAAATGAAATAAAAAGTGCAAAAAAACAAAGCAAAAATATTTATACTTACACGCTGGTGACCGCCGCGTTGCTGTCGCCGACGACCCTGGGAGGCACTGCGAGGACCTCTTGGCCGAGCACCAGATTGGGAAGACTAGAGAAGAAAACAAAAAATGTTATGTCTTTGGATGTAGGCATTTGTTTGCTGTGTGTGGTCTGCAGAACATTGTTTTCTATGTGTTGTGTGTAGTGTGATGTTGTGTTTCTGCGTTTGATGCAAAAAACTTACCAATTGTGAGCCCACTCCAGGTGTCTGTCCACCCCTTCCTTCTTCTTCTGGGAGCTCCTCTTCATCTTGTGATTCCTGTTTTGAAATAAAAGGCAATGAATAGACATATATTACAGAGATGATGGATTTTGGAAATAAAAACTTACCGTCAAACGCTGACGATGCGAGGGAGGGCTCCCAGAAGAAGATGTGCTGTCCTGTTGATGGCCAGACTCCATGCCTGTGGGTATTGCTGCTGCCAGTGATGCCATTTCTGCTGCTGCTGCTGCTGCATCTGTTTGGCGGCTGTTGAATAAAGAGAAACAAAGGGCCAATGAATATCTTGATATTCCATGGCCCTAGTTTGGAGGAATGGGGGATTTGATAATTACCGTCTCTCATCTGCTTCTGGACTCCCCTCCCGTTCAGCATGCTGCTCCATTTGGGGTGGTGCTGATGGTGCTGCTGCTGCAGATGTCTGCTGCCTTCTCCTGCGCCTGGTTGCTGTCTTGGGTGGCATGTTGGGTGTGGCTGTGGGTCCCACTGTCTTGCTTTTATATATGTCTTGTGGGCAGAGCTACTGAGCATGCTCAGACCAAAAAAACCGGATCCGGCGCATTGCGGCGCTCATAGGCTTTCATTGTGTGGAAAAGCCGGACGCGCCGGATCCGGCGGGTACGACTTTTTCGCCGGAGACAAAAAACGTTACAGTAGACGTTTTTTCCAGACGCCGGATCGTGACACATTGCGACACATTGCCGGATCCGGCGAAAACCGGATGAAACGCATGGCCATCCGGCGCGATCCGGCGCAAATGCAAGTCAATGGGGGGGAAACCGGATCCGGCATTGCATTTCGCCGGATCCGGTTTCTGTCAAAAGCGCCGGATCGCGCCTGAAGGCGAAAACCTGATGTGTGAAAGAGGCCTTACCGGTGGGATTATAGAACACCTGCAGAACCCGAGTTAGGAACCGTTATCCTTATTCTGTTAGAAAAAAGTCAATCTGTTTATGAACCAAACCTGAAATCCGACATCATGGAAGGATCAGCGTCGCCCCGGATCAGCGTCAATTAGAATCCAAAATTGTCTGTGTCTGAGAACAAAATGTTATTTCTAGTCTTCTCCATGGACAGGGTTCATTCAGCTCGGCCTCTTTTAAGTGAAAAAGTGACTAAACCTTTATAGCTTGTGTTCTTATTTAATTGCAAGCAGATTGTGGAGTCCGGCTTCTGAGACCCGGTCGCGCTCCTGTCTCCTGAGTTGTGCACCGCTCCGGTGGGTGGGTGAGGTTTTCATTGATTGATGAGAGTTTCAGGACCCGAACCTCCACCCATCTGCTTGTGATTATGAATACAATTAAAAAGGAAAAGACATGGAAGAAAGGTTTGGTTACTTTAATGAAGGTGAGCTGTAATACTGACCGCAGCCTATGAACAGAGGTGGCGCTGTTTCTGGAAAAAAGTTGCCCCAGAAATGTTCCTTCTTCTCTAATATGGGTATGATCACACTCTGCATTTTTTTAATAAAAAAAAAAAAAAAAAGCATCACAGCATTTATACCAACAAAGTGAATTCAATTTCTGAAATCTCATAGCACCTTATCGGGGCACATTTGCTCATCACTAGCGGCCACATGCCAACTAGACGTGCATGGCCTCACTCAGTACAAGTGAACTGAGCGAGGCCGGACAGGTCTAGTCGGAATGTGGCTGACTATATTTTTCAAGCACGCCGAAGACACTCTGTTAAGACCAAAGCATGCTCAGAAAACACCTTATCCCAGCACGTACGCTCAGCTCTAGCTCGGACCTCTTTCCTCATTGTTGGGTTCTGAGCTCTTTTACGTTGTTTTTCATTATTGGTGACACGTATATCTCGCTGTTGTTTTAGATCAGTACTGGGACCATTCCGGTGACTTCGGCGTTTGTAACTGTGAACGTGCCAGAATTTACAAAAGGAGACAATCCCTTGATGTACATCACAGACATCCAGACAGACCAGGTAAGAGGCTGCAGTAACCACAGTGTGAAGGTTCCGCTTCCTCGCTGCGGATTTGGGGTGGATTTTTCTGCATCCTATTTGCCCTTGTTACATGAGGATTTTGTTGCCTCAGATTTCACCGTTTTTATTGCAAATAATAAAGTCTGTGTTGAATTCCGCACAAAAAATTGACTTCTTGGAGATTCTAAAATCGGGTCAATTTTTGCTCAGAAATTTTCATCAGTGTGCAGATGAGATTTGTTGGAATCTCATTTATGTAACTGCTACTGTATTTTGCTGCAGATTTCCCACGCAAAATGCACTACATGTGTTTGTATCCTAAGGTCATAGTGCTATGCGATAAAACTTCGCACAGCACTCGGAGCAGTGTTATCCTATGGGGAAGCTCAGATCTGCGTTTGGATCCGAGAATCGAATTGCCATCACCCATACAAGTCTATGGGTGCATGTGAAACATCAGACTGCACTCGGATGTCATCCAAGTGCAGTGTGATGATCGCGAACGGCTTCAATGGAGGTTATGGAGAAATTATATGTCTCGCTAATATTACTCCAGCCTTAGGACCTATCCCTGGTCATGTTCCAAGGCTTGATAAAGGGTCAAACATTGATTTATAGGGCAGTTACATCTCCTAGGCTTTACTTGCAAGATAGTTTCTTTGAGATCTAATGCATTTTCTCCCATGGTGCACTGCCTTTAAAGGGGTATTCTCAAGTTTGATAGTTATTCAGTATCCATGGGAGATGAGTAACTGACTGATTGCTGGGAATCCAACCAGTGGAACCCCTATTGATCCTGAGACCCAGAGCTCTGAAGAGCCCCATGTAAATGGACCATTGGTTGATCTTCCACTCCACTCACTCTTGGGCCCGGGGGTCACATAGTCCGATTATGCTAGTCACACTTTGATCAGACACTCATCCGATTTTCAAGGACGTGAAGAAAAAAAGTTTCTCCATCTTATACATGAAGTGTGTCCGTGATAGTCGAACCTCACTCAGATGTTATCCAAGTGCCGTCTGATGTTTTCCACGGACCCATAGACATGAATGGCCAAGTGCCATGGGATTATGTATTTTTTTTAACTATGCTGATGTTTAGTAAATGTGTAATTCTTTGTATTTGTACTAGTGGCTTGGGTCTTTGTAGTGATTGGTGTAGGTTTGTAAGCCACACTATATAAGCCCACCTCATTGCTCCATGTTTGTACTTGAAAAAGACCCATTACAGCTCGAAATATAGTTCATGTTCAAGGCAGAATAAACTTTGTTGTAACTGAACTCCCCGGACTTGGCTATTTATTGCCCATATGCCTGCAGCAAGAATCTCAGCCTGGTTGCACGACTGCAGCCAATTATGGGTTTTTTTTTCTCCGAAACGCTCCAATGTTTCAAATAACATACGGTCAAAAGATCACTGTGCTGTTAAAGGTGATGACAGGTCTCTGCCTACCTGCACACAATAGAGGCCTGTCAGTCACCTGTGGCAGCTGTGTGAAGAGCCCATAACTGGGATCTTTAGGGCTCACACTCACTTGCGAGAGACTCGCACGATTCTCGCATGAAAACCTGACACCGCCGCCGGCACTGGGACCGGAGCGTGCAGCTGCAGAGAAATACATGTAGCTGCACGCTCCGGTCCGAGTACCGGCGGCAGTGCCAGACTTTCATGTGATTCTCGTGCAAGTGAGTATGAGCCCTGACAGCTGTTAAATGCTGCCAAATCCAGGGACAACGTGTATGAGCGACTGGCTGTTGGATCTCAGCCAGGTATGTTTGACTGTGAAAAGCTGCGGTGTTTCAGATAAAAATATACTTTATAATGCCTTCGGTATTTTTGCTCCATAACTAGGCTGTGACTGTAGGGCTCTTAAGATACAATTTCTTGGCTGTCTCTACGTACCATTACTCGCACAAAGAGATTTCATCTGCTTGACTCGACTGCAGAGTCATGATTGAAGATTCCGGAAGAAGGTTTATTTTCAAGCTGAATTCTTGTAGTTATGCCCAATTACCATATCTGCAACAGCTGCATTAGGTAAAAAAGACTATTCTGGACCAGAGATGTACACAGATGAGCCTCACACGAATATAGTCGACACATACTGGCTCAGGAAGAAGAATGGCGAAGGGGTTACTGAGATCAAGCTGGAGAGACAAACAGGGAGAGAGACAGGACAAACTGTGAGAAGGCAAAACATATTGCATAGCAATGTAACGGCATTAATACAATGACAATACAGCGCTGTATGATTCCCAAGTCATGGGACATGACAGTCACGGACCGAGTCACACAAGAGACTAGTCAGATAAGCGGGTACCCGGAGGCTTTTCCCTGCCTGCTCCCCTGATGTGACTGGTCTCTCCCTGTGTGACTGTATAGGGAGAGAACTGTCAGTCATTGACAATGGGCGGGGAGAGGTTGCCGAGGATCCACCTGTCTGACTATTCTCCTGTACAGCTCGGTCCCCAGTAGTTTCTAAAAAATGTTCTTTTCTCTCTGAATTTCCCCAGAATCATGCAGCCAGTGTCGGATACATGCTGCCCTTGGATTGTCCCCTGTCACTTTACCATTATAGAATATATTCTCCAAAACGCTCCGGCTGCAATTGTGCAACCAGGCTCCGATTCCTACCGGCTACGGTTTAGGCAGCATGAATCAGACGACAGGTTCCCTTTAACATCTTAATAGGAAATTGAGGCTGTAGCTGGCAGAACCATTAACCTCCCATTGTAAAATCACAAGCACCACGTAATCTACAACTATTCAGTCCAGTGACCTTTTCCTCAAAGCATGTAGAACTATTTTCCTGCTTCGCAGAGCTGTGAAAACCATCTCTAGCAAGTTCTTCAGCTTGGACGCTGCTTTGGCCTCAGCAGATCTTTGCTGCTAAGAGCCATCCTCAACAAACCGAGGGTTCACGGTCGTGTCTCTAGCCTGATCGCGTCATCGCTTGAAGCCAAAAACTGATTTTACATTTTCCTTTCTTTTCCAGTTTAAGGGAATTAGTTGCAACGCCGTCACCAATCCTCTTCACATTGGAAAAAAAGAATACACGACTTCATTCACAGAAGAGAAATTCACAAATATCCCGGAATTAGTAAGTAGAGTCGTTTAAGGGAGAACGTCAGTCAAGTTCTTCTCATGCTCTTCTGATAACTTTGTATTATTTGTTTCTGTTATGTCTTAAAAGGAAGGTTTTTTCAGAAATTGACCTATTGCGTAAATTAGCATTTTCCGTTTAATGTATTACAAAAAAATTGATCATTTTATTTAAAAGTGTCGCGATTAGACAAACACTAAGCCAAGGCACTTTGTTATTAATGAATACATTCACTTCACTAATGCTACAAATGTAAAAAGGCGAGGTAATTGGTTTACATTTTTGATTAGAAGTGTATAAACCCATCTACCAATGCCAAGATGGACACATTTCACATTGGATGCCCATTCTATAGACTCACTTCTCTGTGTGCCTAGGCCTCAAATCAACTTGCGCTGACGTCAGTAAGGTGAAGTGAGTTCATTGGCTGTGAACTCGCAGGACCTGTCAGACGGCACCGCGAGCAAAACTTTCTCACGCTAGCGGTGCCATCATATAGGTAATAGGAGTTCACAGGGAGACATTGAGCACATGGTGCAGTGTCTGCTGGATGACAGGCTGTATGGTCGCATCATGCAACCATGCAGCCTGCCATCTAGATGTAGCAGAGCTGGACCTATCGTGGGACAAATTGATTATCTGCGGAAAGGTGAGGAATATGGTTTTTCGTTTTTTTTTAACTCTTTTGCAGAAGACGATGGCATCGGTGGAATAGGTGAGGTCGTAAACATGGTTTAATTAAGATTTATTAAAGGAGTCTGTCATTCTTTCAATTAAAGAACTTTTTTTCTGGGTGTCTGTCTTTTTATACGATATGACTATGGGGTTAGTAATGAGGATGTCTTATTGACACCTCTCCATTACTAACCTTGGGGCTTGATGTCACCTGACAATACAAAGATGATATCAACCACTCCCAACTATCACCCCACTTGCCACCGCTACAGGGCAAGTGGGAAGATTGAGGCTATGTGCCAGAATTGGCACATCTTATAGATGTGCCTTTTCTAGGGCGGCTGAGAACTGAAGTTTTCTAGCCTGGGTGGGAGGGCAGTATCCATGGCCCCTTCCTAGGCTATTAATATCAGCCCGCAGCTGTCTGCATAGCCTTTGCTGGTTTATATGTATAGGGGAACCCTATGTCAATTTTTTATAGGGTCCCCCATTGTAATAGTCAGTAAAGGCTAAGTATATAGCTGTGAGCGGATATTAATAGCCTTGGAAGCTCCATGGGTATTACCGCCTTCCCAGGCTATAATTATAGGCCCCCAGCTGTTGCCTTTCCCTCTGCTGGTTAAGAAAATTACACGGCAGCCCTCGCCATTTTTTTCACAAAAATAATCTTTTATTAATTAAATACATGTACAGTAAGCTGCACACACTGTACTAATTGTATTTGTCACTATATATATATGTATGTGTATGTAATTATACATATATATATATATATATATATATACAGACATATATTCTATGTGTATTTACTGTATGTAATCCATCTCTTCTATCCTGTCAGCTCCTTCTGTGGTTTTACACTACGTGGCTGCTGAATTGCTGGCTTTTCTTTTATCTATTCACTGACATCCTATATATCTATGTGTCCTATGTGTATATATCTATTCTATCTATATGTGTTTTGAAAAATATTTCCTTTGAAGACTATGTGTAAATGACTTAGAGAATTTCTCTATGGAAAAGCGCATGTTAAAATCACATTACAATCGGATACAAATCGCACTGCATTTGGTTGTAGATCGGATGCTAGGTGTGAAAAATCAGATTGTACTCGCATTACACTTGCATTACACTTGTGCGACTGTCGTCAGGGAGATTCGGACTGATTTTTCATGCGTTCAGTGTGACTCCAGCCTTATTCAGTCACACTCTTAACTTTTTGGATTGTTAAAGGGGACATTTATTCAGGCAAAATTAATTTGAAAGCTTAAAAACTTATATGCCATACTCACCTTACCAATGTACCCCACCTACGGTCCAGAGGTTTCCTGCTGCAACCACTGGACACAAAAAAAGCCCTTATCTCCTTAGTCTTGCGCCAGTCTTTATTTTCTGCTCCAGGGAAGACGTTCCTGACAGTCATCTCACCGCTGCAGCAAATCACTGGGTAATCAGGTCCCTGACACAAACATGTAACTGCTGCAGTCAGTCATTGCCACAGCCAGCCACTGATAGTGATTGGCTGCCGTGGACACTTGTCCATGCTGTGGATGTACAAACACTGGCCAAACATTCAGAGCAACTGAGGGATGGGCGGGGTACATAGGTTTTTTTGTTATTTTCTAACCTTTTGAATGGTTCACACAATAATTTTGCCTGTCTGTAAAAGCCTCTTTTAAGAATTTTTCTGGAAGAGGAAGAAGCCCCAAACTTATTGCTACAAGACCTAACTTATGTATAATGTTATCTTTTGTAGACCTGTGATAATACAAGATGCGTCACCTTCAAGTGTCTGATGAAGGATCTTCAGCTGAGAGAAGAGTACTTTGTTAATGTTTCTACCAGAATCTGGAATGGGACATTTGCAGCTGTAAGTGTTGAACCAAAAACCATAAATACCTTGGGGTAGTGGCGGTGACCCTAACAGACTCAGGTCTTCACCTGGCTTTAGTAAAAAAAAGAATAAAATGACAATTCGCACCTTTAGGTAACAATATTCTGATATGTAGCCGTGCTTCTGCTTGACCTCCTTTTAGACCCGCTTCTCTAAAGGGAGTCTGTCACCCCCAAAACTCAATTTATACCAATCGGATAGACATATGGGTGACTAAGACCCTAAGAAAATTATTATTGTAGTGGAGTTTTCTTACCTTCCTCCTGCAGAAAATGTTCTTTACTTATTATGCAAATAAGTGTGCTCAGTCCAACCCTGGAGGAGCCACCGTCTCCCCACTCCATCACCATCCCTTGCCACCTACCACTGTGTAGATTGTCAGCGCTCGCTTGCCCAGAGCTACCACTGCCTCGGCCGAAGAATCGGCCATGTGTGTGCGCAGCAGATGTCCCTCTCTCATGCCCGCGGAACCTGCTTACATGCCGCTTTCACTAACACTGTGCTCGCCAGCACTAGCTCAGGCAGTGCTTACTCTGTGCAAGCAATTGATGCCAATTTTCATTAGAGAAGGCAATAAGATGTACACAAAGGACGCACCAAGCACCCATGTTTGCATAAAGAATTAATATTGTTTTATGCACAAAAGATGCAGAGAAAACTATAGACTATAGGCAGGATTTTAGTAGGGGCTAAGTAGTGATGCGCAAACATGCTCGGATAAGTTGTTCTATAGCATGCTTGTGTGCTAGCCGAGTGACTTTGCCTGGCTCAAAAAATGTTCGAGTCCCCGCAGCTGCATGTCTCGCGGCTTTTCGACAGTCGCAACACATGCAAGGAATCCTAACAAACAAGAAATCCCTGCATGTGTTGCTGCTGTTGAACAGCCAGGAGACATGCAACCACGGGGACATTAACATATTTTTGAGCGTGTTTAGTAACGGATGAGAAAAACCGGTACTGGTGCCATCAATGTTTTCCATCCGTGTTTTCCATCAGTGTGTCGTCCGTGATTACATCAGTGCTTTTCCGGTATGTTTAAAGAAAGAACTAAATGACAAATCTTCTCCTATACTTTGCAGTGTTAAACACGCACAGCACACATAGGGCACATGGGGACCCATAGGCTTGTATTGGTCCTTGTCATCCATGCTGCTGGAAAAAAAATGGACACGTGCATAGCAGCATAGGTTGTAATGGGTACGTGTGGTAGCCGTGAAAAAAAATAGGTGCCACATGTACTGAAAACACGGACATGTGAAGGGGCCCTAAGGTAGTTCTGTGACTACAGCTGAGCTCCCTTGTCTACAGGGGGTCTAAAGTAGTCTGAGACACCACTCCATCCACATCATTGGTTCGGACTGCCGCTATCTCTCTCTTACCCTCCTTTCTTCTTCAGATTTGCTGATGCCAGTACACCAACATACAAGGAATTTCTTTCTACACCAGGAAGGAAAAGTCATGGAATTATGGAAAACACAGGAAGGATAGACATGTTACTGATCTGCAAATGAGGAAAAAATGGAAACAACATTTTCCAAACATCTTGATTTAGTCAGCATTGAGTATAAGCTCTGTCTACAGAAATCCCCACACTTACAGCCCTGTCCTCTATCAGTGAGGTCATTAATTTTGTCTGAGGAATGTTCTGCTCCACTGAATGCACTTGGGCAAATCATCAAGATCCTCTGCTGGCAGCTCCCTTTGTAATTGTCGGCCAATGACGTACCAGATGTGCTCGATGGGAGAAAAGTCGCTGTAGGCCATGGTAGCACGTTTAGGCAATGCATGCTGCTCACAGTAGCATGAACAACATGTGGCCTGCCGTGGTCATTTTGGCTCCTGGGACCCTTTGAAGAATAACCCAATTCATAGCAGCCGACGCATATAAGTCTGCATATGGTGCTCATACTCCATACTGAATAAATCAAGATGTTTTGAAAATGATGTTTCTATTTTTCCATCACTTGCATTTCAATAAAATGTCTATCCATCCTGTGATTTCAATAATTCCACTAATTCCACGACTTTGTCCACTTGATTTTGCAATATCAATGTTGAGGAGTGTAATATTACAGAGCATGTGGCTTCATGTGAGAACATTTAATGTAGTTGTTGAAGAGAATCTGTCACCAGGTTTTTTGACACATAGTTTGAGAGCAGCAAAATGTAGAGACAGAGACCCTGATTCCAGTGATGTGTCACTTACTGATTCTGCTGTCATGTAGTCCTCCCTATTCATGAGCTCAGTATAACCCCACCTCCCCTATCGATTGGTGTCTGCCTATGCACAGTGAACACAGAAAGCTGCCAATAAGTGGTGTGGGCGGGGTTATACACAGCTGAGCATTCAGAGAACTACTAGATCTGCAGCAGATAAAACACTGATTTTATCAAAATGACGATAAGCAGCCAGAAAGTGATACATCACTGGAATCAGTGTTTCTGACCCTACATCAGGCTACTCTCTGATTGGATAGCAAAAACCTGATGACAGATTCCATTTCACTAACAGAAAGTTGAAACTTCTGCAGTTAAAGATGTAATATAGCACAAAAGACATGATCATCCTAATTAGGATATGGTTTGGAAATCACACTGAGGCAATGATGGGACTGATTATTATTCTTATGATTGCGGATTAATTTCTAGAATATATTTCACTCTGATTAAAGGTCATAGATTATAAAAATCAGAACCTGGGTGATCCTTTCAGCAATATGAGGTATGTAACACATCAAAAAGTAGATTGGCACTTGCCATGGAGAGTGATAAAACGGATATTTTCTTTGTGGAGCGGTATAAAAAAAGAACAATAATCAGCAGGTCAGTAGCCAACGGCTGTTTCAAATAGCACCTTGAAAAAGCCCCATGAGGGTGAAATGGCCGTTGGCTGCTGACCTGCTGAAATTATTATTCTTTTTTTATACCGCTCAACAAAGAAAAAAAAATGTTTGGGTCTCACCACGTAGTGTGATAAATCTACTTTTTGATGTGGCCCATTTGACCTCATTCAGATATTGTGCACCACAGGTGTGAATGTGGTCTAAAGTGAATCTCCATTCTTCAATACCATTGTAAGAATAATTTAAAGGGGTCGTCACAGCTGCAGCCAATCACTGAATACTTATGCCTCTGACTGCTGCAGCCAGTCACTGAGTAATCACGTCTTTAATTACGGTCCCAAGATGCTGCACATAGATATTAAAAATAAAAGTGATACCTACCATTGGGGCCGGTGCTGTTCCTCCGCTTTTAACCTTGCGCCTCCATCTGGTCTCCTAACATAAAACAGTCATGACAAGGAGACTGGTAGGAGACACAAGGTTGAGAGTGGAGGGGCAGCTCCGGTTCCTTTTTTTTCTACTTTGTGCAGCGCCCTGGGACCATTAATTAGTAAATAACCCCTCCGAATAATTTGAAGCAGCAGACCATTTTTTCTAATACACAGCTCCATCCATGTATAGTATGTAAGTAACAATAGGTTTTCTTTTCATTGTCTTTCAGTCATCATTCCAGTCACTGGAGCTGATAGCGACTGCAACACTAGAAACAATTAATCCTGACATTTTTGTCGTCAGCAACAACAAGCTATTGGTGAGTGTAATATACAAGTAAATGGGAGAGAGCATGCAGTACCGTCTACGGCCACTACATGATGCTGTGCCATGTCTGGTGAGCAGTGGTCTTTTAAATCATCATGGGATCCTGCACCTGATATTGCCCAATATTAAAGCCCCAGGAAAACCCTGTTAAACCCTTCCCAATATCTATACGGGTTCACGTGTGTGGAGTGGCCTCAGGAGCTGAATCCGCAGCCTACACTGTCCAGGTGTCGGCTGTGTTGTACAGCCAGCACAGGCCTCTAACAGCAATGGTAGGAGCTAGATATTGACTGCTTAAAGAGGATCTTTCTCCAAATTTTTTACGCTGAATTGAACTCACGATGTAATAGTGGCTGCAGAGTGGAATAAAACATTTTTTTTTGGTCTCTCTCTGTTGCAGATAAATTAGCAAAGTATTTGGACATCTAAAGTTCATTTTTGTTAAGTCCAAGTGGGTGTTATCAGATAGTGTTCACTGTGAGTGTGTACCTCTCCCTCTGATAGAAATATAAGCATGCAGCAATACCTGGGAGAACATACTCCCACAAAAGCTCAGGACAGGCTGTTCCTGTGTGAGATTTATAATGACAGACAGCCTGATCTCACTGCAGACAGATTACAAATGCAATGAGCACAACAGACAATAGTGTGATTACGGACACATTTCTGAATAGGCCGTGTGGGGGAAGGACAGTACTGCAGAGGTGACAGTGCTATGAGAGGAGGAGAGCTGAGAAAATGTTTCCTAAACTCTGCTGAACTACACTCCTTCCCCTCACTGACTGCTAGGACCTTATCTGAAAAGTGTTAGTCATCCGTTCTCTAGTTGACTCTTGGCATTTTAACATAGTAACATAGTTTTGAAGGCTGACGGAAGACCTTATGTCCATCTAGTTCAGCCTATTTTTAGTGCAGCTGTTCTGCATTGTTGATCCTGGGGAAGGCAAAAAACCCACAGAGAAGAAGCCAATTTTCTCCATAGGGAAAAAAATTCCTTCCCCTAAGCTGGGTCAACCATCTACCTATAATATTCTGTTATTTGTAACCTTCTATACTGTAACACACAAGAAAAGCATCCATTCCTTTCTTAAATTCATTCAGTGAGTTGGCCATCACCACTTCCTCAGGAAGAGAATTCCAGAACCTCACTGCTCTTACCGTGAAGAACCCTCTTCTATGCTGGTGCAGAAATTGTCTTTCCTCCAAACGAAGAGAATGCCCCCTTGTGCTTGTCACAGTCCTTGGTACAAACAGTTCATTGGAGAGATCTCTGTATTGCCCTCTGATATACTTGTACATATATATTAAGTCTCCCCTAAGTCTTCTCTTTTCTAGAGTAAATAGACCTAATTTTGATAACCTTTCTGGGTATTGTAGTGAACCAATCATTTTAGTAGCCGCCTTTGAACCCTTTCAAGTTCAGTAATGTCTTTCTTGAGCACTGGAGTCCAAAATTGCACACAATACTCCAAGTGTGGTCTGACGAGTGATTTGTACAGAGGGAGAATTATGTTTTCTAACTTTCTAACCAAGCAGGAGGTTAGACCAGGAGATAAGGGCTGTGAAACATTTCAAACAGAGAAACCTGCCCTGAGTTATTTTGTGGGCGTGTTCTATTTCTCATGAGTGTTCATCCTGCTTATGATTGGGCAACGTCATTCAGGTGAATAAATACCTCCCCACCCAACCCCCAGTCAAAACTATCTGATAACACCCACTTGGACATAACTTAAATTAACTCAAGTGCCATATATCTTGCTAATATCGCCGCAACGGAGAGGCAAAATAAAAAAATAAATTAAAAAAAGTTTTTATTGTCTGCAGCAACTATTACATTGTGTCCAGGTCTGGCTCAACAAGAAAGTTTTGGTGAAAAGTCCTCTTTAAATGCTTTTGTTATTCTGTGACCGGTGGGTTTAAGGGTCTTGATCCTGTGTGGGCATATGATTATGCATCCATCACCCCCTCCTCCCTTGCACAACACGACTTGTCCTCACTTGATTCTCAAATTTGCAGTTGCTATATGTGACATTGCCCGCTGTCAGGATTCTTCAGTGCTGAGAGCGGGTGGGTGCATGACCACAATTATATGATCTGCATACATGCAGTCACATGCCGACTAGACGTGTGCAGCCTCACTCAGTACAAGTGAGTTGAGTGAGACCAGACAAGTCTAGTCGGAATGTGACCGGAAATATGTAATTTGCATACTTGCGGTCACATGACTGCCCACTCTCGGCCCTGGCATTGGAGAAAACTGACAATGCACTGTGAGGATTCCTAAGTCTGCAGCTGGGTTGCACAGAATCTTGCTAATTTCACTCCATACTGCAATGCTGAATGACAGGCAATCAGACGACTGCAGGTTCAATTCACTATTTCTTTCTTTAACAGATTCCTCTCATCATTATAAAACCTGGTGAAAAAGCGGACGTCCCTATAGGGGTGGTGGTTGGAAGCGTGATTGCCGGGCTCATACTTCTCGCTGCTTTGGTGGCTGCATTGTGGAAGGTATGCGGGACAGTAATAGCCTTTTCTGTGCATTTCTCTGGCGATTTGGTATTTGCGGGGATCACCCATTAAAATCCCAAAGAAATCTATAGCAGAACAGAATATGCAGCAGGTTTGGAAATCCACAGCAAGGCTTTACATTATTGGATGGAGCCTATAACATGTCCTTATACAGATTGAATGCCCATTTTATTATTTATTTTATGCTGTACCCCTGCGGATGAGTTTACGGGTGAGCAGTTCACACTTGTCTATAAGATCCATCCTGATTCTCAGCACCTCACGGAGCCCGGACGCTGCATTACAGGACGCTCCTCAGTAAACACGAATTGTTGTCGCCCCCTTCTGGAAGGTTGTGGAAATTAACTTCAGCAATTTTTTTTGCTTCCTTCTCAGAAGCTATAACCAAAGTGACTGCCGTTATAGCCCTCTGGGATTTTCATGCAGCTTTTTTCGATTCTTGAAAGCAATCATGTGCATCCATATTCTCTGTTTATTCTTCATGGGACCACCCAAAATACTATACGGTAGATTTTTATCTTCTTGCATAGAGTGGCGCACTTAATATGCAAATATCCCTTTCAGAGGGAATCGGACTTGATGTCTGGCACCACCTATTAGAAGTATCAATCCTAAAAGACAATATCGACCCTTTAACAAGCCTTGCCAGATGATGTACGATAAAGGCCAAACCAGAAACTCCATTTGCAGATACGTGTTTCACAGTGTTTGCCCCTCATCAGTGCAAAGTATGAGATCTGACTTAATTCTATTGGTGGCACCTGAGATCTAGTCCTCTTCCTTCTGAAGAAGCTATTTGTTTATTTAAATTCTCAGTAGAGCATTGCATGGCCTGTAAGTCTCCTTACTCTGGCTTGGCACTCTCTTCAAAGAGAAACATCTCCCCTTAGGCCCCCCCAGTCAAAGGTCTCTCATACAGCCAAATAAAAGCTCTTGTTTTGCACCGAGGAGAGGCAACATGCCAAAACACGTGTCTGCAAATAGAGTTTCTGGTTTGGCTTCTTATCCTAAGTCATGCGACAAAGCTCGTTAAAGGGTCGATATCGACTTTTAGGATTGCCACTTGCAATAGGTGGCCCCCAGAGATCAGGTCCTCTACATTCTGAAGACGCTTCAGTCCAAAAATGGAGAATTGCTGTATTAATTCCATTTTTGTTTTCTATTTTTTTTTCCAGCTTGGATTCTTCAAAAGAAAATATGAAAAACTTCAAAAAACCGAAGATGAAATTGCTGAAACTACGCAACTAAATTAAAGATGTAGATTATTTGGGAGAGTTGTTAAAATTGGGGTTTATTTTACAAGTTTTTAAAGAAATCAAATTTAGTGTTTTTTTTTTTTTTTACAAAATTAACTTTATCAAACTGCTGGGCAGCTTGTGGTACTTTATCTTTTTTTTTTTTTACAACTTCACTAGCTGGTCTGGTATACTTTACAAAACATTTTTGTACATTTAAGATGTAAAGTAGACATCATGTTTTTACATTCAGATGAACATATTTTATTCTTGACCATAGAAGATCTGGAAATTGATGAAATGTTTGTAGAAAATCTAGAATAATATAATGTAAGTTTCTTGTCTTTGTATAAAGTTTGTTTTTGTAACGTATTAACAGATACTTTACTTAGAGGTGTAGGGAGACTCTCCCTTACACGGGGCAAATATTGAAATACTGTGGTCATGGCAGATTATTGCCCAGTCACCTCCTTAATAAGCTCCAGCATTGTACAGTATTTTCCCCATGGAGCCACCATTAAATATAAATCACGGCGAAACCTCATTTGTATTGTAAACTGATGTAAAATATTTACCTCTATTTATATTGTAAATGTGTCTGAAAATCAGGGGGAGACAACTGATCTGACCACCTCTGCATTTACTCTCCAAAACATTGGATCGCATGTCAGATTTTTCTTGGACAGAGTCTGTCCGAGGAGGAAAAAAAAAAAAAAATCTTAGCATGCCTAAGTTTGTTTTGATCTGATATTCGGATCGCACTCAGCCATGCAAGGCAGTGAATCTGTGGAAAACATCGGACTGCACTCGGATGACATCTGAGTGCAGTCCAATTTCCACAGACTGATAGAATGGAGGCGATGGAGAAATTTTTTTTTATGCATTTTCTCCGCACTCTGAGTCTGTCTATAAGTATCTTAAGTGATGTCACAGTGTAAGGGGATCATGATTCTCATTTGCACATGGAAACACGAGAAGCAATTAAATAAAACTGACAGGGAGAAGATACAGATTAGATATTAGAAAAAGAAACTTTATAACAGTGAGGGTGATCAATGAGTGGAACAGGCTGCCAGGAGAGTGGTGAGTTCTCCTTCAATGGAAGTCTTCAAACACAGGCTGGACAGACATCTGTCTGAGATGAGCTATACAAGTGAATGGTGTCGCATTGCGACTGTGACAAGCAAGTTGCAAAACTTCCAACGAGGTTAGCTTCTTGTGTTGCAGTACTCTCGGGGTGGCAGTAAAACCCCATACCTGTGTGTAGCGCTGCAATGTAGCAGAGACATCGACTGAATCTTGGTACCGCAACAGGTGTGGTGGCTAGAGTCATCTTGTAGGCCAGCCTTAGTGAACATATACCTGGGAGTATGGCGACAGAAGCGGCATTCACGGGCAGATTTCTAATTAGTACTCATTTAAATGAAGTTGATCCTTTTTTATTCTTGATGCTTAGGAGCCATAAAAAGTAATATTGGTTGTGAAGGTGACTATAACCTCTCAGGCCCGGGCTTTATAGGGATACTCAGTTGCACGCACTGTGGTGAAGCCTTATATTTCTGGATGGCACACTGGATGTAAATATGTCTGATCGCTTAAACTAGAAAATCTGCAGAGGTTCAAATTTTAATATATTTTGACTGTTCAGAATACGAAGCAAAATCGCTGCAGAAAACAAAGTGCTTTGCTCTGAGGTGCTCAATCATACAAGGCAGAACTTGTGGAACAAAACAGGAACAGAGACGGCCTCATCGGCCAAATCAGTGATCAGTTTTAGATATATAAAGGTCTTCTGCAATTAAAGGGGTAATCCAGAAGAGGTGACGTGCCTCTAGTATACTTTTCCTCTGACTGATCCTGATTTTGACTTACAAATACTGGTGTAAAATACTGACCAAATACTGACCATGTGAATGTGGTCAAATTTAAAAAAAAATAAAAATTGTGTGCAACGTTCTCCTTGCTACAAGTTCTATTCTTGGGATAGTTGTGGCCCCAGGTTACCTTTTGTATAAAAATGTTATAAATGTACAGTTTCTATAAGTTTCTATGTACTTGAATAAAAAAAAAAAAAAATTTGCATTTTCTTTAAAAACGTTTAAAGAATAAATGTCTACAAACTGGTCGACGTGTCGGCATTTAATCACCAATTGGTCGCTGCAGTCACAGAGCCACATACTTATACTGATTTCTATAGTAAGTGGGCCCTTCTTTTTAAGGTGTCCCTTTATTAGAGGGATTGTCTGGTTTTGGGGTCCAAATGCAGTCAGTGTGTAACTGCAGACTTGGGAATGCCCAGAGTGCATGACACTTCTTAAAAGGGAATCTGTCATGAGGTTTTTGCCACCTGATTCCAGTGATGTGTCACTTACTGGGCTGCTTGCTGCAGTTTTGATAATGTCCTGTTGATACATCAGGGATTTTTTCACTTGAGGACTAGGAAACCTGCTGCCGTGTAGTCTCCCACATTCATGAGCTCAGTATGACTCCGCCCTCACCACGGATTGGCAGCTTTCTGTGTACACTGTGCATAGGCAGAAAGCTCCCAATCAGTGCTGTGGGTGGAGTTATGCAAAGCTCAGAAAAATGATAGTGCAATCTGATTTTTGGATCGGATTGCACTTGTCTGAGTCATTCGCCGTTGTGAGCGAACCCCTAAAATCTCATGCACGCTGCTTGCGTTGTAAGTAGATTTCCGCAAGTGAATATGCAGTGAAAGATCCACTACATTCCCTTATGGAAGATTCTACCAAAATTCTACAAACCAGAATACGCAGACACATTTCTAAAGATACAACATTCACGTGAGTGTAATAATCAAAGACCCCAAGTGCCTCCAAAAACAGAGGAAGACGCATCCACAGCCTGTCAGTGATTAAAAACGTCATCACTCTGAGACAAAACTTACAAACGTCGTCCTATTAAATGTAAGGGGTAACAAGACGGAGAGTCTTCTCTGGAATCAACCAAACTCTACAGTAGATCCCCGTTCACAGGCGCATGATGGCAGTAGTGGTGCTGTGCCACGGGTATCTTTTAGGCAACTGATGATCACTCCAAGTCTACGATTTTTCTGGACACGTTTATTTATCAGTGTTATTAGCGGACTGACCGCACCTTCAGCCTCTTACGGATGTGCATAGACTTTTGTTATTACATGCTTTGCAACATTTCCTTTTTTTTGCCACAGAATATTTTGCTTGAATGAAAAATTCTAAGACGTACACTTTATTTTAGGCAGTTTGACAATATAAGACATGAATTGATATAACAAGTCTTGTCCCTTTTACTGCACGTGGAATGCTTTTTTCAGAGGTATCTGCTTAGGGCAGCGCCTCTGTCTCAGGGTCCCACCAGCGTATATTCTCTCATCCGAGAGAATCAGGAGATTACGCTAATCACACTTTGATCAGAATGTTGTAAAAGTGTGATCTGATTTTCTCGGAGGTGGTGAAGATGGAAAACAAATGTCTCCATCTTCTCCATTGTGTTAGTTCTTAGAAATAGGACTGCACTCGGATGTCATCTGAGTGCAGTCCGATGTTTTCCACAGACTCATTGACTTTTATAGCTGAAAGCAGTCTGAATATCAGATCCAACTTGTGGGCATGTAGCGATTATTTTTTATCTCAAATTGGCCTGAATGCCAGCTGTTTTTTTGAACCGCACTCGGACCAAAAATGCAGACACGTGCACAAGTCCTTGAGGATACAGCAGTGATATTGTGTACCCCTGATGAGCATTCATCACATAATAGCCAAGAAATACATAGACAAGGGGCCTGGCTCAGTCATTCACATCAGAAGTCAGCCAGCCCCTTCAATCAAATGCTGACACAGGAAATTCCTGCATCATTGGGCTCCCAAATACAGGGGTGATGAATCCAAAGGGAGTTTGTAGCTATATTCCGCGCTGCCGCTTTAGACAAATTCCAGGAGAATGCTGTATGATTGCAGTGGTTTTATTCTACGCGTTTCAGGGGTCTCATGCCCCCTTCATCAGGAAATACCACCATCAGGTGGTATTTCCTGATGAAGGGGGCATGAGACCCCTGAAACGCGTAGAATAAAACCACTGCAATCATACAGCATTCTCCTGGAATTTGTCTAAAGCGGCAGCGCGGAATATAGCTACAAACTCCCTTTGGATTCATCATTTCTTTGGTCACTGAAGACCTGTGGATCTGCAGCAGCCGCTACCTACACGCTCTTATCTCATCCTAACCAGGTGAGCATATTTCATGATATACTGTCTTTTGTAACGTGGATAAGACCCTATTGCGCTTTTTTGTCTCCCCCTTTTTTTGCAATAAATACAGGGGTGAAGCAGACATACATATACATGTATACCGGTTGTGTTACCATTAAATGCACATTTTAGTATATATTTTTAACTAGAAAACCCCTAAAGATTAAGGGCAGTTTAGTTTCTCACTTGGGTAATATAAGGCAGGAATTATGGTGGTTGGGAAAAAAAAAAAATTTGCAGTAAAATTTTCACTAAATTGGAGAACCTCATTTAAAAAAAAAAAAAAAAAAAAAGTCACGCAGCTCTCAGATTTGCATTATTTGCCTTCTCACTTTGTCCAAAAACATTCTTTATTTTCTTTCCAGGAGGAGCCTTCTTCTGCATACACTTCCTGTAAGGGAGGAAAAAAGATACATATGTTATATAAAAGAAAAGCAAAACACAAACCTAAAAAAAATTTACTAAAACCTTTTCACAATTTTTTTTTTTTAAGTGACATTCTAAATGTCACTTCAACAAACATTTTCTTTACGTTGTCAATGTAGACACCATCAGAAACGTAATATACTTTCATTACCAAAAGTTTAATAAAAAAAAAAAAGCCTATGTACAGACATGGCCGTTCTATGGTATGGCCGTTGCACTGGAAATTTGTGACATATTGCAGTAAAATACATGTGGATGGGCTTCTCAAAACCTTTTATATATTTCTTGGAAAAATCCTAAACAGAAAAATCAGTAGAAAGTCCACTGCCTTCCACCAAATACATGGAGATTAGCCACAGACGGTAATGGTTGATGGCCAGGCATTACAATCATCAGTAGGATCAATAACTTTCCCTTAGCACCCTAAGGGCAGAGACACACTGGCGTATTTTTTGTCCGCGTCCGAGAATCGGATTGTAAACCTTGCACTGGCTGTCTGCGCTCCTGACCTGAGCTTGACAGCTGCATAGTAATCCATCCTGCTGTCATGCTCAGGTCAGGAGAGGTGCCGGCCAGTCCGTGCAGTGCGATGCGATTATCGCATGAGTATTTCGTCAGTGTGACTCCAGCCTAACTCCCCAAGATCTAAAAGTACGTAAGAGTGCAGGCCCAGGGGCTGAGCCCGCTCCATACAGGGCAGGTGCAGGCTGGGTTATACAGCCAGCTCCCACTCATAAAAGCAGTGGTATTCAGTAGCAATATGATGTGAAAAATCAAATCCATCAAGATATAAAATAAATCAACCCATAAAGCAATATAGGAAACACCATTAAAAATAAAAATGCCTTTCTTCAATCAATGCACCTCAGCCAAAAATGCAAGGAAAAAAAAACAGATCTAAACCTTGAATGTACCTCATAAGAGGTATGTATAGAAACTGCAGCTCGGCAAGCAAACAGAAACAAGCCTTAAAGGTTTTAGGGGTTGGGGTCTTGGGTAGGTGGGGAGTCTGCAGTCTCTGTATGTGACTGCAGACTTGTGAATGTTTACAGTGAGCACAGTGCAAAGAATCTCCGGTGCCGGAAATCTGGAGCTGGTGGTCATGTGCGTTTTGCATACTTCTGGACACATTCTGACAACTTATCTGCCCTCGCTTAATTCAGCGAACATCTAGTTGGTATGTGACCGCGCATGTATGCAAATCGCTGCTGCTCCCGGCGCCGGAGAAACCTGACATTGCGCAATGAAAAAAAAAAAAAAAAAAAGGCAAAAATCAATAAAAGACATCATAGAAAAAAAAAATCCATACTTTCAATACCATATCCAGATAAATGCACAATAGGATGCAGAAGGTCCCAGATTTCGATTTTCTGTAATGTCTGTTATTGAACTTTCTCAGTGAATTGTTTTTGCATTTAGTATAGGGTCTCGCAAGATAATGAGGATTTATATTTTTTCAGTGACGTCTTAAAGTTCAGAATTTTTTTAAGGCATATAATAATAATAAAAACGGCTAAACAAGAATCAGATTGACAATTCATTTGTATGACACAATGGAGGCCGTAAAATGAAACAAACCAAAAAGTTATGGGTGGAATGGATTTTTTTTTGTTCCCCATCACAATTGTACTGAAAGGGAAAAAAAATCTAAGTTATATTATGGCAAAATGAATGACAGCTTTCAAAATTACAAATACCCGCTAAAAACGAACCTTCGAATTGTGAGGTCAATGGAAAAATTAACGAAAAAACACGTTATAGTTCTTTGAAAAACAGAAGGAAAAAGACCGAAGTGCAAAACTGAATATTAACTGCGTTGTGGGTTAATCCTCCTGCACTCACCTTCTTCCATATCGGCACAGTGGTTTTTAATGTATTTATACAGAACTTCACGGCGTCCAGGGAATCGTCTCGGTGAGGGGAGGAAATGGCTATGACAACGCTGGCTTCTGTGATTGGCACCAAGCTGAAAAGAAACAAAAGGACATTTTTTCTCATATAGTCCATCGACAGACTAGTCATAATCTGAGCAATTAAGATCTGGTACAAGGGCACAATATAATTTACTAATGGAGTAACAGATGTAGCAGAGCTCGGCTTGTGCGGTTAGCCCTCATTCACACATCACATAGAACTTGCCCCTATTATAGTCTATGGAGCTGTTCCCACGTCTGTGTATTCTTGCGGATCGAGTGATCCATAGAAAAATATGGACAGTCTTGGATCAAACTCGCCAACACTAGTCCGTGAAAAAAACAAACAAAAAAAAAATCGTACAGCACTTGATGCCTTCAGCGTGTTGTCCGATTTTCACAAACTTTGATAGAAGTTTAAGAAACCTCCATCATTTTTTTGTTTCAGAAACTCTGACCAAACTTTGATGGTAATAAAGCGACACATGGACCAAACTGATAAAAATCACTAATTTTTTTTTTTTTCCACACAAGAAAGATGGAGGCTTAATTTGTAGTTTTAGGCTATGTACACACTGCGTTTTTTGCATTTTTTTTTTCTGCAGGCAAAACCTGCTCTCTTCGCATTAAAGAAGCTGCTTACAAAAAGAAGGTTTTGCTGCGTATTTGTTGCCTGTTTGTTGTCTCTTGGGCACGCTGATAAAGTTTAGTGCTCCCCCCCAAAAAAAAATACCAAGGTTACTTACCGGTAGCCGATTTTTCCAGAACCCATGACAGCACACCTGAGAGAGGGATCCGCCCAGTCAGGACAGGAAACCTACTGAAAATAAAAGGACGGTACCTCTCCCTCGCTTCAGTTAGGTTACAGAGCAATATGCTAAATGACTTTTCAACAGTATTTACACAAGAAAATCCCATGACGGATAACATGATCAGTAGTCACAAAAATTCTCCATTAAATATCACCTGCTTAAGCCATCAGGAAGTACGGCAGCGTCTAAAAATCACTAAAGTTGACAAATCCCCAGGCCCGGATGGGATGCCCCCCTGAGTACTGCAGGAATTAAGTACAGTCATAGATAGACCATTATTTTTAATCTTTAAAGATTCCATAATAACAGGGTCTGTACCACAGGACTGGCGAATAGCAAATGTGGTGCCAATATTCAAAAAGGGGACAAAAAGTGAACTTGCAAATTATAGGCCAGTAAGCTTAACCTCAACTGTGGGTAAAATCCTGGAGGGTTTTCTAAGAGATACTATTCTGGAGTATCTGGAGAAGAATAACCTCATGACCCAATATCAACATGGGTTTACGAGGGACTGTTCCTGTCAGACTAATCTGATAAGCTTTTATGAAGAGGTAAGTTCTGGACTGGACCAAGGAAACGCAGTGGATGTCGTGTACATGGACTTTTCAAAAACTTGACACGGTGCCACACAAAAGGTTGATACATAAAATGAGAACAATGGGGATAGGGGAAAATATGTGTAAGTGGGTTAAGAGCTGGCTCAGGGATAGGAAACAAAAGGGTGGTTATTAATGGAGCACATTTGGACTGGGTCACAGTTAGCAGTGGGGAATCACAGGGGTCAGTATTGGGCCCGCTTCTTAACATATTAATGACCTTGTAGGAGGCATACAGAGAAGAATTTAAATATTTGCAGAAGACACTAAACTCTGCAGGGTAATCAATACAGAGGAGGACAATTTTATATTACAGGAAGATTTATGTAAACTAGAAGCTTGGGCTGATAAATGGCAAATGAGCTTTAATGGGGATAAATGTAAGGTCATGCACTTGTGCAGAAGAAATAGTATGTATAATTATGTGCTTAATTGTAAAACACTGGGCAAAATGGTCACTGAAAAAGACCTGGTTGTATGGGTGGACGTCAAACTCACATTTAGTGGCCAGTGTCAGGAAGCTGCTGCAAAGGCAGATCCTCTCCAGTTCCGTCAGGTTGGATGGTGAACGTTAGGGGACAGTCATTTTCAGGTCTCTCCAAAGATGCTCAATTGGGTTTAGGTCAGGGCTCTGGCTGGGCCAGTCAAGAATAGTCAGAGTTGTTATTTTAGCTGTGTGCTTAGGGTCATTGTCTTGTTGGAAGGTAAACCTTCGGCCAAATCTGAGGTCCAGAGCACTCTGGAAGAGTTTTTCATCCAGGATATCTCTGTACTTGGCCTAATTCATGTTTCCTTCAATTGCAACCAATCATCCTGCCTCTGCAGCTGAAAAACACCCCCATAGCATGATGTTGGCACCACCATGTTTCACTGTTGGGATTGTATTGGGCAGGTGATGAGCAGTGCCTGGTTTTCTCCACACATACCGCTTAGAATTATCACCAAAAAAGCTCTCTTTGTCTCATCAGACCAGAGAATCTTATTTCTCATAGTCTTGGAGTCCTTCATGTGTTTTTAGCAAACTCTATGTGGGCTTGCATAGGTCTTGCACTGAGGAGAGGCTTCCATCGGGCCACTCTGCCATAAAGGCTCGACTGGTGTAGAGCTGCAGTGATAGTTGACTTCTTGGAACTTTCTCCCATCTCCCAACTACATCTGTGGAGCTCAGTCACAGTGATCTTGGGGTTCTTTACCTCTCTCTCACCAAGGCTCTTCTCCCACGATTGCCCAGTTTGGCTGGACGGCCAGGTCTAAGAAGACTTCTGTTGGTCCCAAACTTCTATTTAAAGATTATGGAGCCCACTGTGCTCTTAGGAACCTTGAGTACTGCAGAAATTGTTTTGTAACCTTGGCCAGATGTGTGCCTTGCCACAAGTCTGTCTCTGAGCTCCTTGGCCAGTTCCTTTGACCTCATGATTCTCATTTGGTCTGACAAGCACTGTGAGCTGTGAGGTCTTACATAGACAGGTGTGCGCCTTTACAAATCAAGCCCTATCAGTTTAATTAAACACAGCTGGACTCCAATGAAGGAGTAGAACCATCTCAAGGAGGATCACAAGGAAATGCATGTGACTTAAATATGAGTGTCTGGGTAAAGGGTCTGAATACTTATGACCATATGATATTTCAGTTTTTCTTTTTTAATAAATTTTCAAAAATGTATACATTTCTGTTTTTTTTTCCAGTCAAGATGGGGTGCAGAGTGTACATTAATGAGAAAAATGAGCTTTTTTTAATTTACCAAATGGATGCAATGAAACAAAGAGTGAAAAATTTAAAGGGATCTGAATACTTTCTGCACCCACTGTATATCAACAAAAAGCACCCAAACTATAGTGCACACTGAAGGAGTGAAAAAGGAGGGAATATACTGTTGAGGTAGGGCTAAATTAACCCTTCACGGTTGATCCAGTGATTTCCAAATTAATTCACAGGGCGTTGCTAGCAACTGGGAATGACCACACGGAGACGGGGGTCTCTGTACGGGAGGATCGAGGCAGATCACTGAGCCCCTTTACTGAATATCACATTACATAGCATTCTGCTTAATTATGCAAAGTATACAGCTACCAATAGAATCGTAATACATCTAAGCCAATAGTATTGCAAGAAAATCAGAATATGTCCCTAGCTGCGTGACGTAGAATATAGAACAACAGCACATTCTTTTAGGGTCTCATCTCATATCTCATATCTTGTACAAGCTGGAACAGTCTGGTTTCATAACAGCCGTGAACTTTCATCTAGTTAAGTTACAAAATTTAACTCGTAAACAGCAAAATGGCGTCGCAAGCACAAAAATGGATCCCGGAGAACAAGATGTCCCGTACATCTGAATACTGTACTGCACAATACAGGTGCTGTCATGGGCTCCAGAAAAACCGGCTACCGGTAAGTAACCTTGGTGTTTTCCCTTCACCCATGACAACACACCTGAGAGATTTTTGGAGAAATGGAAAAACACCTTAGGGAGGGACCACCGCTTGCAGCACCCTTCCAAAGGTTAGATCAGCCGAGGAGGACAGGTTCAGTATGTAGTGCTCAAAGAAAATAGATGGCGAGGACCAAGTAGTGGCCTTACAGATCTGATAAATCAAAACCTCTGCCTTTTCTGCCCAGGAAGTAGCCATGGCCCTGGTGGAGAGCGCCTTAATGTCTTCAGGAACCGGCGTGCCACTCGTGGAGTAGGATAAGTGGTACCCTTAGATACCCCATACCACCTTTCTGCTACCCCGGAAGGCTACAAATAGGGACTGATCTTTTCTATATTGACTAGTCTTGGGCATGTATTCTCTAGCATGGACCTCCTCACATCTAAAGTATGGAATTTTTCCTTCACTGGATTTTTAGGGTTATCACATAATGAGGGCAAGGTGATCTTCTGGCTCCTATGGAATTTAAGAACTACTCTGGGGAGATAGGCCGGATTTGGTCTTAGAACCACCCTGTCCTCAAACACTTGCGTGCATGGGGGGCATATAGACAGGGCTTGTATGTCACTCACCCGATGGGTTGATGTTAAGGTCACTAGCAACACCGTTTTAAGCGTAAGGAATTTTGCAGATACTTCCTGAATGGTTCCCTAGTTAGCGCCTCTAAAACTAGGTTGAGGTCCCATGGAGGAATTTTCTGAACTATAACCAGTCTAGATCTACTACAGGATTTAATAAATCAGGACACCCACCTATTGGATGCTAGGTTGCAATTATACAAGGCACTCAAGGCCGACACCTGTACCTTGAGATTATTAGTTGCTAACCCTAGTTGCCATCCCGACTGTAGAAATTCTAGAATAGCCCCTGCTGGAGCTTCATCCCCCAAAGGCTGCCCTAAGAACTCCAGGAATTTCTTCCATGTTCTACCATAGATCTTTAATGTAATCAGTTTCCTACTCTTCAACAGGGTGGAGACTAGCCCTGGTGAGAACCTTTGCCAACTCAGTAACACCCTCTCAAATTCCATGCTGCCAGATGGAAGCCCTTCACTTGAGAGTGGCACACTACTCCCGGGATCTCTGGTAGAATCCATGGATCAGTAACAGACATCCACCTTAGAAGGGAGAACCATAGTAACATAGCTATTAAGGTTGAAGGAAGACTTTAAGTCCATCTAGTTCAACCCATATCCTATCCTAACTTGCCCTAACTAGTTGATCCAGAGGAAGGCAAAAAAAAACCATGTGGCAAACAGCTTCACATTGGGGAAAAAAAATTCCTTCCCGACTCCACATACGGCAATCAGACTAGCTCCCTGGTTCAACGCAATATTAAGGAACCTAGTGTATATACCCTGTAATATTATACTTTTCAAGAAAGGCATCCAGTCCCTTCTTAAATTTTAGTAGGGAATCACTCATTACAACATCATATGGCAGAGAGTTCCATAGTCTCACTGCTCTTACAGTAAAGAATCCGCGTCTGTGAGTATGCTTAAACCTTCTTTCCTCCAGACGTAGAGGATGCCCCCTTGTCCCCGTCACAGGTCCAAGAGTAAAAAGATCATTAGAAAGGTCTTGGTATTGTCCCCGCATATATTTATACATTGTAATAAGATCACCCCTAAGCCTTCGATTCTCCAAACTAAATAACCCCAAGTGTAATAACCTGTCTTGGTATTGCAGACCCCCTAGTTCCCTAATAACCTTGGTCGCTCTTCTCTGCACCCGCTCCAGTTCAGCTATGTCTTTCTTATACACCGGAGACCAGAACTGTACACAGTATTCTAAGTGTGGTCACACTAGTGACTTATATAGAGGTAAAATTATGTTCTCCTCATGAGCATCTATTTAATGCATCCCATTATTTTATTTGCCTTTGCAGTAGCTGCCTGACACTGGCCGCTAAATGTGAGTTTGTCGTCCACCCATACACCCAGGTCTTTTTCAGTGACTGTTTTGCCCAGTGTTTTACAATTAAGCACATAATTATACATCTTGTTCATTCAACCCAAGTGCATGACCTTACATTTATCCCCATTAAAGCTCATTTGCCATTTATCAGCCCAAGCTTCTAGTTTACATAAATCCTCCTGTAATATAAAATTGTCCTCCTCTGTATTGATTACCCTGCAGAGTTTAGTGTCATCTGCAAATATTGAAACTCTATTCTCTATGCACCCTACAAGGTCATTAATAAATATGTTAAAAAGAAGCGGGCCCAAAACTGACCCCTGTGGTACCCCACTGCTAACCGTGACCCAGCCCGAATGTGCTCCATTAATAACCACCCTTTTGTTTCCTATCCCTGAGCCAGATCTTAACCCACTTACACAAATTTTCCCCTATCCCCATTGTTCTCATTTTATGTATCAACCTTTTGTGTGGCACCGTATCAAAAGCTTTTGAAAAGTCCATGTACACCACGTCCACTGCATTCCCTTGGTCCAGTCCGGAGCTTACCTCTTCATAAAAGCTTATCAGATTAGTCTGACAGGAACGGTCCCTTGTAAACCCATGTTGATATTGGGTCATAAGGTTATTCTTCTCCAGATACTCCAGTATAGTATCTCTTAGAAAACCCTCCAGGATTTTACCCACAGTTGAGGTTAAACTTACTGGCCTATAATTTCCAAGTTCAGTTTTTGTCCCCTTTTTGAATATTGGCACCAAATTTGCTATACGCCAGTCCTGTGGTACAGACCCTGTTATTATGGAATCTTTAAAGATTAAAAATAATGGTCTATCTATGACTGTGCTTAATTCCTGCAGTACTCGGGGGTGTATCCCATCCAGGCCCGGGGATTTGTCAATTTTAGTGATTTTTAGCTGCCGCCGTACTTCCTGCTGGGTTAAGCAGGTTACATTTAATGGAGAATTTTTATCCCTGATCATGTTATCCGTCATGGGATTTTCTTCTGTAAATACTGTTGAAAAAAAGTCATTTAGCATATTGGCTTTTTCCTCATCCACCATTTCACCCAGACTATTTTTAAGGGGACCAACACTATCATTTTTTAGCTTCTTACTATTTATGTAGTTAAAGAATATTTTGGGATTATTTTTACTTTCTCTGGCAATGAGTCTCTCTGTCTCAATCTTTGCTGTCTTGATTTGCTTTTTACAGAATTTATTTAATTTTCTGTATTTATTTAATGCTTCATCACTACCTACTTGCTTTATTTCTCTAAATGCTTTATTTTTATCTCTTATTGCGCCCCTTACAGCTCTATTTAGCCATAGTGGTTTCCTCCTAATTCTAGCACGTTTATTCCCATATGGTATATATTGTGCACAGGTCCTATTCAGGATGCTAATAAACGTCTCCCATTTTCTTTGTGTATTTTTATGTCTCAGGATATCGTCCCAGTTAATTGCACCAAGATCATCTCTCATCCGTTGGAAATTTGCCTTCCTGAAAGTTTAGTGTCCTTGTAACCCCTCTACTACACATCTTATTAAAGGATACATGAAAACTTATTAATTTGTGATCATCACCATTACCCAAGTGACCAACGACCCTTACATTTGATATGCGGTCTGGCCTGTTGGTTAATATTAGGTCTAGCAGTGCCCCCCCTCTTGTTGGGTCCTGAACCAGTTGTGAAAGGTAATTGTCTCTCATAGTTGTCAAAAACCTATTATCTTTGCTGCAGGTTTCGGTTCCCCAATGTATTTCAGGGTAGTTGAAGTCCCCCATAATAATGACTTCTCCTTGAGTCGCAGCTTCATCTATTTGCTTTATTAGGATATTCTCTGTTGCTTCCATTATTTTTGGAGACTTATAACAAACCCCTATCAGTAATTTATTATTTTTCCCCCCTCCCCTTATCTCTACCCACAGGGACTCTACATTTTCATTAGATTCATATATATTATCACGAAGGATGGGTTTTACGGATGATTTTACATATAAACACACACCTCCCCCTCGCTTATTTGTTCGGTCATTTCTGAACAGACTATAGCCCTGTAAATTAACCGCCCAGTCATGGCTCTCATCCAGCCATGTCTCAGATATCCCCACCATGTCATAATTATGTTTCAACAACATTAACTCCAATTCCTCCATGGTCTCCTCGGCCAGAATGGAGCCATGAGAATTACTCTAGCCTGATCCTCTCTGATCTTTCTCACAACCACTGGAATCATTGCTATCGGGGGAAACACATAGGCCATGCTGAACTGCCAAGGTATCTGAAGGGCATCTACGGCAAATGGATTCTCCCTTGGATCTAACTAGCAGAAGTTCCTCAGCTTCCTGTTGTGTAAACTGGCAAACAAGTCTATCTCTGGCTTGCCCCAAGCCTGCACTATTTGCTGGAACACTCGAGGGTTTAGAGACTATTCTTCTTTTCTTGCTTTCGTGTTTTCTATAACGATTATGTGGAGTGCCATGAGAGATAGAACAGGATGCTTGTATATGGGTATAGGACCTCGTTCCCCCCGTTGGTTGATATAAGCCTCCACTGCGTGATTGTCGGACATGACCCGGGCATGGCGACCCTGAAGGAAGGGGAGAAATTGTCTTAAGGCCTTTTCCACAGCCCCTTTATATTTTATGAACCCTGATCCCCTTCTAGAGGAGACCAGGCACCCTGTACTGAGTGGGACCTTAGATGTGCTCCCCATCCAGTACCACTTGCGTCTGATGAGCACATCCTCCACCGGCCTCAATCACTGGACCCCTGACGCCAGATGCTCTCACTGTCTACCAGGCAAGGGTAAGGAAAGATGTACAGCTCTTACAGCTAAGGAAAGATGTACTTTTCCCTCTAAATGCCGTTTTAACAACCTCTGTGCTGACAGGACCTCCCACTGTAGCTGCCTTAGGTGAAATTGTGCCCATCCTACTGCCGGTTATACAAGATGTTAGGGATCCTAGCAAGGAAATTGCATTTCTCAGTGTCATTATGGGCTGCTGTATTGCCGAACATGCCAGTCCCATTATTTTGACTATTTTGTCCTCTGGTAGGAGAACGAGTTGGTGCACGGAGTCCAGAACCAGCCTGAGGAAGGATTGTTTTTTTTCTGGTGTTAGCCTTGACTTGAGGGTATTTACCACCCAGGCTAGCTACTTTAGGGTCATAGTCCTTTCCCTCACGTGATCTACACAGTGATCCTCCGACCTCCCAACTATAAGGAAGTCGTCCACATATGGGATGACGACAACATCCCGAGAACGAAGGTAGGACATCACCTCCAACATCACCTTGGTAAACACCCTTAGAGCTACTGACAGACTGAATGGGAGAACTGCACATTGGTAGTGCCGAACCTGTTCCTGGACATACAGAGCCACCCTTAGGAACTTTTGATGGTCCCGATGGATTGGGATGTGGTAATATGCATCTTTTAAGTCTGTGACCACCATCAAACAGTCCTGGAACAACAGCTTTATAGCCATGTATACCAATTCCATCTTGAAAGTAATTCACGACCCATCGGTTGAGCTTCCTCAGGTTGATGATAGTTCTTACAGAATCGTCCGGCTTTTGTATTAAAAAGAGGGGGGAATGAAATCCCCTTCCTTCCTCTTCCATCGGAACTTCTCGTAGAACCTGCTTTTGCACCAGTACCAAAACCTCTGCTTCCAAGACCAGATGTTTTCCTGGAAACTTCCTGCGGGGCGTTAATACAAAAATCTGCCAGGGTGGATGGACGAAGTCTATTAGACCATCCCTGATGACACTCAGGATCCAGCGACTGGGGGAGATATTCACCCAGGCAGGGAGAAAGAGAGAGCCTTCCCCCTACCTCTGAGCTGACATCATTGAAGGGCTTTTTTTTGACAATTTAGAGGGTCCTCTGAACATATAACCTGACCCTTTTCTGTCTTTGAAGTCCAAGCTCTTTATCTCCAGGGGGATGACCTCTATTAAATTTCCTCCTCCAAAAAGAAGGGTTTCTGATCTCCCCCCAGGAAACGGGGAAACCCCTTCTTTTTATCCCCTGCCTTCTCCAAGATGTCCTCTAGTTTCTGACCAAAGATAAACTGACCATTGTACGAAATGAAGCAGAGTCTATTTTATAAAGGCAGGTCTCCTGGCCACCCATTAAGCCACAAGGTCCATCTAGCCGCATTAGATAAGTATGCCATCTCAGCCGCCAACCTCACCAAATCTACAGAGGAGTCTGGTAGGAAGGCCGCTGCCCCTTGCACCAGAGTCATATTGGCCAAGATCTCGTCCCTTGGAACCTTACTCCTCAGCTGTTCCTCCATCTGTTGTTGCGAGACCATGAGTGAGAGGGCAGTACAAGTGCCAGCTATCGCTGGCTTTAGACCCCCCTGCAGCTGCCTCCCAGGTGTGCCTCAGGAACTCATCTGATTTTTTATCTAATGGGTATCTCAGTGTGCTGGAGTCCTCTAAAAGGCAGGGACAATTTCTTAGAGGACTTAGCCACTGCCCCGTCGATCTTAGGGATTTTGTCCCAACTCTCCAAGCCTTTTTCCTCAAAGGGGTATATACTTTTGGAAGACGAGGGCAGGCTACCAGACCTCTCTGGCTTCTTCTACTCCTCTATGAGCGCTTTCACGCTAGTATTAACTGGAAAGGTGCGCTTCCTTTTTTTCTCCAGGCCCCCAAATATAACATCCTCTAAGGATTTAGGTGTTTTCTCCTCCTTTAATCCCATTGTGGACCTGTCTGCCCTAACCAGTCTGTGTCCTCGGCTGGAAAGCAAGGTCGGCCACCTACATCTGTCCGAGGAGGAGTAGGAGGATGGGGAGGAGGAGGAGGGAGACGGGGATATTGATATTCCACCCCCGGATTGTGAGGCCTCAGAAGCTGTGATAAGCCCCCAGGCTTTCTTGCTTCCCTTTTTCAAAGCTGAATTTAGGGAACCTTTCACATCTATCATGATTATGGCCCTAAGGCTTGTAGTAAAGTCGGGGGTCTCTTCCCGTATTATTTTCTGCATGCAGTCAGTGCAGAGATTCTCCTGCCACTTAACTGCCAGCGGCACATTCCTTATTCTTTACCTTGGCGATAGCCTTCCTAAGCCCCTGGTGATTAAGCAAAAAATGGCCCCTATTACAACCAAGGTGACATTCTCGTAGATCACTCACCATCTGCTGTCAATCAAGGGTACTGGATTTGAAGGCTTATTAGGGGAACGAACCACGTCCCTCCTGAATACTGAGGAGTCCCTCGACCTCTGGTCGGGATGGCTGCCACTCCTGCCACTCTAGCGGCCGCTCCTCTTACTATGCCCCAGCTGGTGACCAGGCACAGAACCTGCTGCTGCTGTCCACTGTGATCCTCTATAATGGGGAGCTTCGGACACGACTGCCCCTTCTGTGGTCATCCCCGCCTCCTCTGGTGCCAATCTATGCTCCTCTCCCCCTGCTGCCCCGCTGGGAAGTGCCCAGAATCTAAGCGCACTGGCCGGCATTCTTGCCCTGGGTGCCGCCATCTTGGCTCTGGTGCACACCTCCTGATGTCAGGCGGGAGCGCCCATTCCCAGCGTGCCTCACGCCAACGTCAGCGGAGCGCTCCCCGGAAGCCCGTCTCAATATGGAGCGGCAGTCGGGAGGCAGAGAAGAGAGAGCGGCGCAGCGGCCACATGACTGCACGGCTCCTTGCCTGCACGTACGTCGAGGCCCCACAGGACCCACGAACAGTGCTTCCACCACCTGAAGGCCGGCATACAGGTGCCCTGCCCATTCTTCCAGTGCTGGGACAGGCATGGGTGAGTGGATAAAAAAAAAAAAAAAATCTTGTGGCGCCCCTGAGGCTCAGTCGCCACAGAGGTACTGCACCTTCTCCTAAGGTGTGGTGCCCCACCATCCTGGTAAGTTGGGAGCTCCTTTCCACACTCCAACACCTGCATCCCACACACAGGATAGTTCAGCACTGATCACATTGCGGCTCATGCTTAGAGGGTAGCAGAGCACCTTTCGTGGATCCTTGCTTCGTAACACGAGATGTGCTGGGAGGTGGGTGGAGTTCGTATAAAAGAAGGGGAAAGATAGGATCTTGAGTTTTTTCAGTTTTCAGTCTGACAGAAGGTCGGCGGAGTAGGAAGCCACTCAGTGAGGAGTGGGGGATCCCTGGAAGAAGGGATGGAGGAAGGAGTGCTGCAGCTGCCTCAGTGACCTGAGCCAGCTGGCAAGGGAAAGTAAGAAAGGTGGAGAGACATAGAACTGCAACCTAAGCTTCCATAAGAGAGAGAAGAAACAGCGCGGAACGAAGGAGTAGGAGAACAAAGAGGAGTTGTGGGTTGGAAGAGGAACCCTGCCTATAGGTTCTCAGCGCAAGGCCGGGGCCCGGTCCCCGAGGTTGTATGGACACTTAAGGTTCTGCAGCAGACACCGGTGGAGTAGTTGGCTGTAAATGCACTACTCCCATCCAAGACTTGGGACACAACAGCAACATGGATAGAGAGCCGGGATCCAGGAGGTCCCTGATCAGGGTACAGCTGTCTGTCATACAAGTAGAGTTGTTAGGAACATCTGACAGGAGGAACTTCAGAGAACCATGGTACTGGAGCTCTTCACACTAAAAGGCGCAATAGATGAGTCGTTCGGGAAAGGCACATGTTGGCGGAGTGTTGGAGAGGAGAGCCCTGACTTGCCCGGGAGGTTGATGGAGTCTCTACCCCGGAGGACAAGGCACGGAGGCAGGCACCAGTGGGTAACACGAACTGTGAGTAAAGCTTTGAAACTGCAAGCTCTGGTGTCCTCCATTCATTCGTCGCTGGCACCTTCAGCACCGCTACATCTGGGCACCAGCATCTATACTCTTCTGCGCCTCTCCTCATCCATTACGCCTACACTGCCCTGGGGTTACAGCTTCACCTGTGGGGAGATACACCATCTAAGCTGCAACACGCCATCAGCCCCAGAGGATCTGCACGCAGCGGTGGCTAACACCTCACTTGCCAAACACCACAGGTGGCGTCACGAACTTTCCATATAAACTACATTAACCACAAACCACCATTGATTTGGGCGCCAAGGGCCACGGACCGGGTCACTGCTGCTGTGACACATCCCCCTGATACCGGCCCGATACCGAGTACCCACTTACAACTGCCGGTTTTCATCATGAGGGTTCCCGTCAGGACAGGAAACCCAACTGAAGCGAGGGAGAGGTACCACCCTTTTATTTTCCGTAGGTTTCGTGTGCTGACTGGGTGGATCCCTCCATTAGGTCTGCTGTCATGGGTGGAGGGAAAAATACGATGCAACTTCCACCAAACACCCAGCAAAACCTGATAGCTGCATTTCTTGCTTTGCTTTCTATGGGTGAAAAAAATGCTGCAAAATGCTGAAAGAAATGACAGGCTGCAGTTTGCAAAAATGCAGCATTTTTTTCCAAATCTGTCAGGAAAAAACAAACACGTGTGCATGAGATTTCTGAAATCTCATCGACTTTGCTGGTACTGTAAAGCGCAGCTTAAAACTTGCATTAAAAATGCAGAAAAAACGCAACTAACTTGTGAACATAGCTTTACTCGAGCTACAATCAAAGCATTCTGCAGATTCAGAGACGTTAAAGGCTCACTCCCACTTGCAATTAAATTAAACAAATGCAATCCAATGAAAATCAGTCTGCATTCTTACCAATTTCATTCTACGCTTTTGTTCTTAGTGGCCTTTTTCCTACTCCGTTTGGATTGCATTCGGACACGAAAAAAACGCAGCATGCTGCAAATGCACGCAATATGCGGATTGCACGCGACCATATAAGCCTATGGGTGCGTGTGAAATATAACACTGCACTCGGTTATCACCCGAGTGCAGTGCAATTATCTCGGACGTTGGCAATAAAGGAAATACAAACATTAGTTTCTCCGTCTCCTCTGCAGCTGTGCTACAATTCTCTCATGCGAGAGGATGGGAGCACAAAGTGTTATGATGAGGCCACCGAGGAGGATAACAGGGGAATAAGCTAGGCAACCAGATGACCAGAAAGGTCGGTACCTTAGTGGATTGCAGACCCCTAAAACTAACAACACAACTAGAATTAGCTGTGGGACGTACCTACGATGCCCTAGACGCCTCGACACAGAAAGAATTAACTAAGCCTAAAGCATGAAAGGGGAAAGCTAACCTGCCCCAGAGTAGAACCCCAAAGGAATAGATAGCCCCCAAACATATATTGCCAGTGAGACAAGATGAGACACAAACACAGGCAGAAAATAGAGTAAGCAAATGATGGGGCCCAAACTGTCTAGATAGCACAGGACAGGAAAGATACTGTCTGCAATCACGCACAAAACCCTAAGGGTATGTGCACACGTTGCAGAAAATTTCTGCACAAAAACCTGAATCCCTTTCCCAGAAACCGCACCTATTTTTCCGCGGCGGTTTTTGTGCGTTTTTTGCGCGGTTTTGAAGCGTTTTTGATGCGTTTTTTACCGCAGCGGTTTCTAAAAGCATGGGAGAAGCCTAAACCACGGAAAAAAACGCAAAATTAATGTGCATGCTGCGGTTTTTACCGCGATGCGGTTTTTTCGCGGCAAAAAACGCATCAATGTGCACAAAAAGTGCAAAATGCATAGAAATGACTGTGCACCTTATTTTTAGCGGTTTTATAGCGGTTTTATAGTGAAAACCGGGGTAAAAACCGCTAAAAAAACGCTGTGTGTGAACACAGCCTAAGAAAAATCCAACACGTCTGATATGCAAAAATACTGAGGCCACACGACCTCTCCCCACTAGATCAGCATTCTGGTGTGAACTGGAAGCAAAACAAAAGATACAGATATAACAGGGGACTAACAATACTGAAAAGACTGACATAAGCTGCGGCATATGGAACGGGGTCCAGCAAAGGTCCCAGCAGGGAACAATGCTGTACCCACACAGCAAAGAAGAAAGCAGAGAAAGGCAAAACTGGATCAAATGCAAAAGATTCCAGCAAACAAATAACTTATCTGAAAGATGCAGGACCAAGCAGGGGGCAAGCGGACTTCAAAATGCACAGGTAGAAAACCAAATCACCAGCAGCAACTGAGGGAAGCCTGCTCACTTAAATCTTCCCAGTCTGTAACACCTGACTTCCACTCATCCTCTTCAGGTGATTGACTTCTGTCAACTCGACCAGCTCCATTACCTGCAGCAACCACCAGAGGGAGCCCAAACTCAGAAGTCAGGTCAAAAGTGTTCACAACAACAAAGCACTGACACTCGGCTCACGCTCACAACACAGCAGGAGCCAAGGGTCATTAGCATATCACATCCGATGCGCTCACTAGTATATCTCCAGCCTTACTATGCGCTTCTGTAGTACATTGTGTGCCTCCGATTTCATCCGCCATCTATGAGAAGTAAAATTGTGGCACCTCACATATGGTGAGATCTATTAAGAAATACAGAATTATGGCTCAATAAAACAAACAAAAAAAATGGTATATATGCCTTTTGCCACCTACATTATGTATTTTTGTGCCTAACTTGACAAGTGTATGTGGCCTTGAAAAAGAAGGCATGACCTAAAATGAAAACAAGTGAGGCAGTTAAAAAAAAAAAAAAAAAAAAAGAAACAAGTTCTTGTTGCCCATAACAACCACATTCCAACTTTTGTTTTTTCAAGATAACGGAAAGAAATGATAGCGGCACTGTATGTGAATGGTTGCCATGGGCAACAAGACTAATTTTATTTTATACAGCTTACAATGGTTATCCAAGAATGTAATAAAATGGTCCCCAACACGTAAATCAAACTGCAGTCTTTCCTAGTCAAGTGTCGGGGGGCTGCAGTCTGAAGAAACACAGCTACTGAGACCTGTGTCTCAACTGTCAGAACAATAGCATACACCCAAGTGTTTACAATAGTAAGCACACACCTCAGTGAGCTGTGGGTGCAAGGCTGTAGCATGGGAAGAAATAAATCTTCACACTCAGCAAAAAGGATTTTTTTTTCTCCAGTCTCAGGCCTGCGCATTCAATCAGCGAAAGGAAAATGTAATCCTTCTCATATCAGTATATCGATATGTGTGTTTACGATGCAGTTGTTCTGACAGTTGAGACTAGAGTCTTGGGAGAAGTGATTATTCAAACAGCAATCCAGCCTGACGTGACACGGACCATCATAACAAATCTATCACGGTGTTATACTTTCCATTATTAACCACCTCATGACATAGGATGCATTGGTACAGGTGAGTCCATCCCACACCTGTCAGATGCAAGGCGCAAATGTTCCACCACCCACCGCACCCCATCCTGATTGTAATCACTTAAATGGTGCCATCTATTTAATATAAAATGTGATACTGGTTGGGTATCTGTTAGGGGCAAAAATTGCTCCATTAGCCCCATCCTTAAAACACAATCGCCGGGTGTGAACATGTTACTATAGCAGTCATGGAACAGGCAAAATATTCCATTGCTGACATCTTAGCACTCGAGCTGTGCATGAGTCTCGGCTCAATAGACATCAGTACTATGTTTATATAAGAATATATATTCAGAAATGGAGACCAGGATCAGCGCTGTCTTCTGTTGACACGATTGAATAAAAATTTTTTTTTAAAAAGTGTCTTTTTGATTGTTTCAATGAGCATTTATTTAAAAATAAATTATTAAAATACCAATTTACACAATGCGTTTCGACTGGTTACAGCCTTCATCAGGTGTATAATAAAAATAGGCATTAGACCTACCGGTAATTATGTTTCCAGGAGTCCATCCTGACAGCACCAGGGAGGACGTCCCTCGCCTCCTTGCAGGAACAGGAAGAGCACACAAGAGGTTAAAAACAGTCTCCACCCCCATTCCCTCAGTGTTTTTCCAAGTACCACACCGTGGATGATGCAACTGAACACTTTATTTACAGAATCATATTACGACATGACAATTATTTCGGGAAGGGAACTATCCGTCCTGTCAGGATGGACTCCTGGAAGCATAATTACCGGTAGGTCTAATGCCTATTCTCCAGGACGTCCTTCCTGACAGCACCAGGGAGAATACCAAAAGTATCCCCTTAGGGTGGGATGACTGCCTGGAGAACCATTCACCTGAAAGCAGTCTGTTGGTTAGAGAATACATCTAATTTGTAATGCTTACAGAATGTGTCCAACCTGGACCAGGTTGCGGCCCTACAGATTTGGTTTACTGAAGCCCCTGCCCTTTCTGCCAAGGAAACTGATAATGCTCGTGTTCAGTGAGCTTTTAACCCTTCTGGGGGAGGAACCACCTGAGAGACATAGGCTAAACTGATTAGCGATGTTATCCATCTCGCGATCGAGGCTTTTGAGGCTTTTCTCCCTTTGTTTTTCCCCCCAAAGAGTAGACATAGGTTATGGTCCTGTCTCCAACCCTGCGTGGCCTTGATGTAATCATTAATTGCCTGGCATACGTCTAATTCGTGCAGGGCCCTTTCTTTGTCATTTGAGGGGTTCTCACAAAAGGAAGGCAAAATTATTTCCTGGTTTAAGTTTTGGACTAACACAATTTTGGGGAAAAAGGTGGGGTCTAATCTCATGATTATTTGATCCTCCCAGATTCGGAGATATGGGTCTCGGATAGATAGTGCCTGTATCTCACTTATCCGTTTCGCGGTGGTGATCGCCACTAAGAATGCTACCTTCATGGTTCGATGTGAGATGGGCATCTCCTGGCTCTGGATAAAGGGATCTAAGCAAAGGGACCGCAGGACAAGACTAAGATCCCATGGGGGGACTGACCTCCTGATTGTGGGATGTAGCCTCTGAATTGCCCTGATGAATCTTATTACCCAGGGATGGGAGGCCAAGGGGTAATCAAGAAAGGCGCTTAATGCCGAGATCTGGACCTTCAGCGTGCTAGGCCTAAGTCCTTTATTAAAGCCTGCCTGAAGGAAATCTAGTATCTTTGGGATGTCTGGTTTTCCTTCCGCTGAGCTGGGCCTGCCACAATCTAGACAGAATCTTATCCAAATTTTGTGGTATATCGCAGAAGTTACAGGTTTTCTGCTGGCCTGAATAGTCTGACAGGCCTTGAGCCCTCAGGATCTGCCGTTCAGGACCCAGGCAGACAGGTGAAGTCTTCCTGGATCTTGGTGAAGAACCAGCCCCTGGTGAATGATGTCTTCCCACTGTGGCAGCAGAAGAGGTCGATCTTCTGCCATAATCCCCAGGAGTGGAAACCAGCTCCTTTTCGGCCAATAAGGTGCTATCAGCAGCACTCTTGCCTGATCCTCCTGAATCTTCCTGAGGATGGCTGGAATGAGAGCTTTCGGGGGAAATGCGTATGACAGAGTCTTCCCCCACTTCTGGCTTAGGGCGTCTACCCCCTCTGGATTGTCCAGCGGATTCAGAGAGAAAAACCTGTACGTCTTGGTATTCTTTCTGGTTGCGAAGAGGTCTATCTGCGGTCTTCCCCAGCGCTGGCATAAGTTCTGGAAGATCTCTGTGTTCAGCTCCCACTCCGTGGGACAGATCTTCTGCCTGCTTAAATAATCTGCCACTGTAATTTGTGATCCTTCGAGATGGACGGCTGTTACTGACAGAACCGTATTTTCTGCCCAGGAAATAAAATCTTTTTTGCCAGGTCCTGGAGTACCCAATGCCTTGTTCCTCCTTGATGCTGTAGGAAGGATACCGCTGTCACATTGACCGATAGAATCTTGACGTGTTGGTTATTTAGTCGGTCCTGATTTCTTCTTAGGGCCTCCCATGTGGCGTAAAGTTCCATGTAGTTGGAGGAAGTGGACCGCATGTTTGCCGGCCATTCACCCTGAAGAATCCTGCCTTCTAGATGAGCCCCCCAGCCCCATTTGCTGGCATCTGTAGTGATTATGACACATGGGGAGGTGATCCAGGGGACACCTTTCCTTAGGTTTTGTCGCTGCATCCACCACACCAGGGATCTTTTTACTGCTGGAGACAAGGCCATTTTCTTGTCTAGGGAGGTCTGGTGATGATCCCAGGCGGCAAGTACTTCTTTTTGAAGGGTTCTCGCATGGAACTGTGCCCATCGGACACAAGGGATGCAGGATGTCATGAGGCCCAGAGCGCGCATTGCTACGCTGATGGAAACACGGCCTTTTTGAAGTTCCTTCATGCTGTCCCGTATCTTTGTCTGTTTTTCTGGTGGTAAGAAAGAAGTTCTGCTTCTAGAGTCCAGTAGTACTCCCAAAAATTTTTTTCTTCTTTCTGGTGCTAGGTCTGATTTTTCTTTGTTTATGATCCAGCCCAGGAACTCTAGAACCTCTATTGTCTTCTCCTTGTGTCGCCGCAGTTCCTCTGTTGATCTCGCCACCAGGAGGAAGAAGTCTAGGTATGGAATGATGATTATTCCCTGATTTCTTAGGAACGCCACCAGTTCCGCAATTAGCTTCGTAAAGACTCGAGGCGCCGAGGCCAGAACAAACGGAAGACACTGAAATTGAAAGTGGCAGGTCCGATTCTGAAGTCTTGCTGCAAACCTCAGGAATCTCTGTGACATTGGGTGAATTGGTACCTGATAGTAGGCACTTTTCAGGTCCAGGGTACACATCAGGACATCCTTGTCTATCAGATGGACTGTGGATCTGACTGACTCCATTCGGAATTTTTTGTACGTGACCCAGGAATTTAAGGGTTTCAGATTTATAATGGTTCGGGATTCTCCGGATGGCAAATAGGGACGAATAGTGGCCTGCCCCAATTTCTGCCCGGGGAACTGGAATTATCACACCTGAGTTTGCCAGTTCTGTCACGTCGACCCACATCTGGGAGTCGTTTTTTATTCTGCAGGGAGAAATGGACCTTTCGGGGGGAGGGGATGAAAATTCTATTTGGTAACCCTCTGCTATTGTTCTCAGTTCCCACTGATTTTTTGTGATCTGAGACCACTGGGAACTGAATTCTCTGAGTCGACCCCCTATGTTGGTATAGTCATGTTCTTCTGGATCTAGTACGAGATCCAGAAGGGTGGGCTCTAGATCTTCCAGCTCTAGAGTGGGTGCTACCGTAGGAACTCCTCTGAGAGCTCCCCTGGTATCTATAGTACTGCTGTCTTCTATATCCCCCGGGTCTACGAAAGGGCTGGTCCCTAGGTTTCTTTTCCTCTGGGAACCCTTTCTTTACATCAGATGCTTTTTCTAATATATCATCTAATGCTGGGCCAAAGACTTAACCCAGAGAAGGGAAGGGCACAGAGCTTGTTTTTAGAGGCTTCGTCACCCGTCCATGTCTTTAACCAGATGGCTCTGCGTGCCGAATTTGACAAAGAGCCATTCCGGGCAGAAATTCTAACAGATTCTGCCGATGCATCAGCTAGGAAGACTGTGGCTGATTTCATGATTGGAAGTGAATCTATAATTTCCTCCCTTGGGGTTTTATTAGTTAAGTGTTCCTCTAACTGCCCCAACCATAAACACATAGACCTTGCTACCGAAGTAGCTGCTATGTTTGTTTTAATTAAGGCTGCTGATGTTTCCCAGGCCCGCCTTAGTAGGTTATCCGCCTTCCTATCCATGGGGTCCCTCAGACTAGACGTGTCCTCAAAGGGGATCGTTGTTTTCTTGGCCACTTTTGCCACAGGGACATAGAATCATAGAATCGTAGAGTTGGAAGGGACCTCCTGGGCCATCTGGTCCAACCCCCTGCTCAAAGCAGGATTCGCTAAATCATTCCAGTCAGATGTCTGTCCAGCCTCTGTTTGAAGACTTCCATTGAAGGAGAACTCACCACTTCTCGTGGCAGATTGTTCCACTCATTGATCACTCTAACAGTCAAAAAGTTTTATCTAATATCTAATCTGTGTCTCCTCCCATTCAGTTTCATCCCATTGCTTCTAGTCTTTCCTTGTGCAAATGAGAATAAAGTTGATCCTTCTACAATGTGACAGCCCTTTAGATATTTGTAGACAGCTATTAAGTCTCCTCTCAGTCTTCTCTTTTGCAAACTAAACAATCCCAAATCCTGCAACCTTTCCTCATAAGACAGGGTTTGCAGACCGGTCACCATTCTGGTTGCTCTTTTCTGAACTTGCTCCAGTTTGTTGATGTCTTTTTTAAAATGTGGTGCCCAAAACTGGACACAATAATCCAGATGAGGTCTGACCAAAGAGGAGTAGAGGGAAATAATGACTTCACGTGATCTAGACTGTATGCTTCTGTTAATACATCCTAGAATTGCATTTGCCAATTTGGCTGCTGCATCACATTGTTGACTCATATTCAGTCTGTGATCTATTAGTATACCCAAGTCTTTTTCACATGTGCTGTTGCTTAGGCCTATTCCTCCCATTCTGTATATGCTTTTTTCATTTTTATTGCCCAGATGTAGTACTTTGCATTTTTCCCTGTTAAAAAACATTTTGTTAGTTGCTGCCCACTTCTCCATCAATTTTGGGAACTAGCTCCCATTCTTTAATGTCCTCGGGGTCGAAGGGGAGAAGTCTCTTAAAGTCCCGAGATATCATGAGACGCTTTTCTGACTCCTCCCATTCCTTCAGGATCATAGCTCGCACATGGTCGTTCACTGGGAATAATACTTTCCTCTGCGCCCTAAGGCCCCCCGAACATCATGTCCTCTCTGGACTGAGGCTTCTGGACCTCCTCAATCTGCATTGTGTCTCTGACCGCCTGCACTAGATTGTCTGTATCATCCGAGGAAAAGAGGTATCTTTTCCCATACTCCGGTTCGCTAGTGCCCAGCTCGCCTTCTTCCTGATCCGACTCCGAGGAGTAGGAACCTTCCTCTGAACTAGGCTCCATCTCCTGTCTGGTTCGCTTAGCACTGGGGCCTGGACTGGCTGGGGCTGGCACAGGGTGGCCATGGAAGCCTGGACCTCCTCTCGAATCAGCGATCTCATCTCCGATAGGAGGGACGGCTGTTCGCCCTTCATTACTTTGGCCGTACAGGTGTCACACAGCAACTTCTTGTGCTTGCTGGGGAGCTTAACCCTGCATATGGGACACTTATTGGGCTTCCCTGGGTCTTTCTCCGCCTACTTGGTCGTGGGAGTGGGCGCTGTCGGTTGTGCCTTTTCCTGCATAGTGCAAGAGAGGGACAGTCAAGCTCTGATCTGGGCAGTCCGGGTCTCGGTCGGTTGGTCTGCGCTATGCGCACTTACCCCGTCAGGGTCGATTCTGCCCTGGTTCTCCATCCTTGCTGTGAGCCTCTGTGAGGTCAGGACAGGCGGGTGCTGCCTGTCTCGCTGATGCCACGCTCTGCTCCTTCAGAGCACCTGCCGGCAGCTGGTATTTCCGGCGCTCTGACGTCACCGGAAGTGTGTCGCGGTCTCTCTGCACGCGACTTCCAGTCCCTGCGCTGCTGCCGGCGTCGGAGCTGAGAGCCTCCGCTGCGGGAGGAAGCAGCTCTACCCAGGGGGCTCGTCCCTCCCCTGGTCTCTGTGGCTGAGGGACCCCCACCCAGGAGGGTTTCAGCACCAGGGCCGCTTCAGAGGAGGAAGGATTGGCAGGGCCGCCCGATCCCCCTGGACCCCTCCGGTAAGCCGACTCCTCTTGTGCGTCTCACCGTGCAGGGACAGGAAGAAACACTGAGGGAATGGGGGTGGAGACTGTTTTTAACCTCTTGTGTGCTTGCTCTTCCTGTCCCTGCAAGGAGGCGAGGGACGTCCTGGAAAACATACTTATCTAACAACCTTTTATCCTCCACCACCAGGAAGTGAGAGGAATGGAAAAAGTAGGGGGAGAGGGCAGGGAAGGAAAAAGGTTTAAATACAGGCATATTTTAAAAAAAAAGGCAGAGTGCTGAATAAATCCTTCTGGATTTATTTATTTAAGGATTTATTAATTCAGTGCTCTATACATTTTTAATTAAGAAAATGTATTTATAATATGCATACATTTTAGATTTTTTTTCCCCACTTTTTGTTTTTATATTTAGTATAGTGTTATTGCATTTTCATACGCACTATATATTTAACAGATGTTCTTTTAGTAATTTAATCTCTCCTTGTGGCAGAAAAGTGTAAAACAAGATCAGGGTTAGGATGTCACAGTGTGAATATGGTTGTAAACAAAGTACACAGAAAATGGTTACATATATCCAGGCTTAAACTTTTTCCTTCCCTGCCCTCTCCCCCTCTCTTTCCATTCCACTTACTTCCTGGTGGTGGAGGATATATAGTTGGATAAGTATATATTTATTATACACCTGATGAAGGCTGTAAGCAGGCGAAACACATTGTGTAAACTTTGTGTTTTAATAATCTTTTATTTCTAAACAAATGCTCATTGAAGCAATCAAAAAGACACCATTCATGATTTAATCTTGGCAACAGAAGACAGCTCTGATCCTGGTCTCCATTTTATATATATGCCTAATTACCCCTGAACCAGTAAATAAAAAAAATAAGCATATTTCTAAGTATGATGTCCTTAAAAGTTAAAGTATGCATCCCAAAATGTTAGCACGCAAAAACCAAGATTCATAAAAGGGCCATCAATGGAAAAAAAAAAAAAAAAAAAAAAAAAAACGACTCTCAGAAAATAGCAATACAAACCAGTTTTTTTTAGGCTAGTTTCACACTAGCGTTTATTCCATGCAGCGCACGGCGCCACTAAGCCCCGCCCCCTGCCGGCTCCCTGCCCGCCTGATCCGGTCATCGCCACCTACTATCGCACATGGACGCGTGCGATCTGCGCACCCTATCTTTAGCATAGGGTGCGCAGATCGTGCGCTGGCCATGCGCTAGTAGGATTTAAACGTGCGCTGCACACTTTTGAAGGTGCGCCGAGCGCGCCAAAATGCAACATGCTGCGCTCGGCGCACACGGGCGCACCTTCAAAAGTGCGCAGCGCATGCTAAAATCCTACTAGCGCACTGCCAGCGCACTCTATGCTAAAGATAGGGTGCGCAGATCGCATGCGCCCATGTGCGATAGTAGGCGGCGATGACCGGATGGGGCGGGCAGGGAGCTGGCAGGGGGCGGGGCTTAGCAACGAAGGAATACATGGAATGGAATAAACGCTAGTGGGAAACTAGCCTTAGCCACTAAAATAAAGTAAAAAAAAAAAAAAAAATACATTTGGCATCTCTGTATACTACTGACAGACTCATGTTCCAGGTCATTTTGATCACATAATAAACAGGGAAAAAAAAAAGGATTTGTGTTTTTTTTGCACTCTTGTCACTGCACTTGGATTTTCACTTACAGGTTTCCAGTACACTGCATGATAGAATGACTACGGCCTATTCTGCAAAAAAAAAAAAAGGAAAAAAAAAAAAAGCCTTCATACGGCTATGTCAATGGAGGAATAAAAAAGCTATGGCTATGAAAGTCAAGTCAAAGAAATCAAAAGGTGCAAAAAAAAAAAAAAAAAATAGAATTAGACTTAACAGTAATTCGGTTTCTAGGAACCTTCCACGACAGCCACCTTGGAGGTTGTTTCCCCGCCCTAATAGGGTACAGGAACACAAAGAGGTTAAATAACCCTCCCCTTCCTGCTACCTCAGTGTTTTTTCTGAATGTACTAGCATGAGTAGTTACCGCCAGTAGAGCAGGAATCATCAGATATTATATAGGGTGGGAAAATTAGTGCTGTCGTGGAAGGTTCCTAGAAACCGAATTACCGGTAAGTCTAATTCTATTTTCTCTAGTCACCTTCCACGACAGCCACCTTGGAGTCATGCCAACGTTAATTTTTTAGGGAGGGACTACGGCTTGCAAGACGCGTCTGCTGAACGTCAGATCCCTATTGAAATTCAGTCTAGAGTGTCTGGTAAAGGTGTGCACAGAGGACCAGGTGGCCGCTCTGCATATCTGCTCCGAAGACGTACTTCCTCTTGCTGCCCAGGACGTAGCGACTGATCGAGTGGCGTGGGCTTTTAACGATCCGGGAGGAGAGAGATGTCTTGAAGATGCCAGGGAGATGGACTGCTTGATCCAACCTGCTATCGTGTTCTTTGCCGCTTTCTTCCCCTAATTTCTTCCTGAATACTGAAGGAACAGGTTCTGATCGATTCTCCAATCCTTGGTTGCCTCGAGGTAGCGGAGAACTACCCTGCGGACATCCAAGGTATGAAATTTTCATTCCTTCGGATTAGAAGGATTTGGGCAAAATGAGGGCAACACGATATCTTGACTTCTATGAAAGTCTGACACCACTTTGGGCATAAAGGAGGGGTCTAGATGCAGTACTATACTGTCTGAATTGAGTAGGAGGTAAGGTTCCTGTACCGAAAGGGCCTGTAGCTCCCCCACCCGTCTAGCCGATGTGATTGCCACCAGAAACACCGTTTTAAGTGTGAGAACTTTTAATGGGATTTCTGACAGGGGCTCAAACGTGGCCTGTGTTAGGCTATTGAGTACTAAATTAAGATCCCAGGGAGCAACCCAGTTAGGGAGCGAAGGGCGAATTCTGCCTGCCGCTGTCATGAACCGCTTGACCCAGCGGAGTTTGGCTAGGTCTTGGTCAAAAAAAAAGAACTAAGGGCAGATACCTGTACTTTCAACGTACTTGGAGTAAGCCCTACATCTAACCCTTTCTGCAGGAAGTCTAGTATTTGGGCAATATTTGGGTGGGTGGGGTCAGGGGCCCCCGGAAGACACCAGGAGGAAAATTGTTTCCATACTTTGCTGTAAATTGCATTTGTTACCGGCTTTCTAGTTTTTTGACGGGTCCGACCTCATCCGACAACCCTTTGGCCCTCAGAATGTCGGCCTCAATAACCAAGCTGCTAGACATAACTTGGTTGGGTTCGGGTGTAGTAATGGACCCTGAAAAAGGAGGTCAGTCTTCTGGGGTAGAAGCAAGGGACCTTCCTGGGCCATGTCCAACAGACCGCTGCTGTACCAGCTTCGTCCTGGCCACATGGGAGCCACCAGGATTGTCGTGACCCCGTCCGCTCTGATCTTTTGTAACGTTTTTGCCAGCATCGGGATTGGTGGAAAGGCGTAGGCCAGTCTGAAGACCCATGGATGGGCAAATGCATCCGTCCCCTGGGCTCCGTACGTGGGACTGAGGGAGAAATAGGTCACTGCTTTTGCATTATGCGCATTCGCGAACAGGTCGACCTCTGGGTCTCTCCATCTCGAGGCTAGAGCCTGGAAAACCTCTTGGTTTAGACACCATTCTCCTGGATGGACGTCCTTCCTGCTCAGGAAGTCTGCCTGGATGTTTTCCGACCCCTTCAAGTGTACCGCAGAAATGGATAACAGGTGCTTCTCTGCCAGAGGAAGATCCTTGCTGCTATCTTCTTTAGACTGGCGTACCTTGTGCCCCCTTGGTGTCATGTTGTCGGAGCATATCCGAACATGATAGTTCTTGACAAGGGTTGATGCGGCCTTCAGTGACTCTTCCACCACCGTCAACTCCCTTAGGTTCGAAGATCCGTATCTTATGTTCTGGGGCCACTGCCCCAGGAAGTATGAATCCTCGACCACGGCTCCCCAGGCTCTCAGACTGGCATCGGTACATAATGTTCTTAGAGGAAGCTGATCCCAGCTTACTCCTCGCCTCAGGTTTCGGTAGCTCAACCACCACCAGAGGGTCGATTTTACATGTCCTGGAAGTGGAACCCTTTTTGATAGGTTGTTTGGGTACTTCCTCGCATTTATCAGGACGTATGACTGGAGGACTCGCGTATGAGTTTGTGCCCAAGATACCGCCTGAATGCACGCTGTCAAGGAACCCAGGATGGACATGGCGTCCCTCAGCGTCTGTGCCCTTTGGTCTCTGAACCGGATTATTCTCTGCCGAAGATCTTTTTGATGATCTTCGGGAAGAAAGGACGTCCTCTTCTCTGAATCCAAGAGGATCCCCAGGAATTTTTTCCTCGGGGAAGGATAGAGGGCAGACTTCTGGAGATTCGGTATCCACCCTGGGGTTTCGAGTATCTGTAGGGTTCTTGATACGTCCTGGTTCAGCCGGGTTACCGATGGGGCGACGATCAGCAGATCGTCTAGATACAGCACAATGCATATCCCCCTGAAGCCGAATGGAGATGACTGCTTCCTTCATGATCTTCGTGAACACCCTTGGTGCTGGGGATACCCAGAACGGGAGGGCATTGAACTGGAGGTGGCTGATTCCTCGGTCGTGGGAGATCGCGAACCTCAGGAACATCCGGTGGTCTGGATGAATGGGAACGTGATAATACGCGTCCCTTAGATCTATTGTAGCCATCTGCCAGCCTCGTCCAATAAGAGGGATCGCTGATTTCACTGACTCCATCTTAAACCTTCGGTACTTGATGAAGTGGTTCAAGGGCTTTAGGTTTATTATGAGCCTGTGCTTTCCTGAGGGTTTCTTTATCAGGAACAGGCGAGAGTAATATCCTCTGCCCGCCTCTTGTGGAGGTACATACGAGACCACTCCTTCCCGTAGAAGTTCTTCTATCTGAAGCAACAGGACTTTTTGCAGGCTTGGGGACTGTGCCGGGGTAATTCTTAGGGCAAGCGGGGGGGGGGATGCTTGAACTCTAGTTTCAGCCCAAATTGTATAGTGTGCAGGACCCACCAGTTCGAGGTCGTGGCCTGCCATTGGGCAAGAAACTGTGTGAGTCGACCCCCGACCCGGGAGTCACTGCTTCTCCGGGGGCTGCTGCTGCTGGGGCACAAGGATGCTTCTTCCTTTACCCCCTTTCGGGTAGCTCCAATGACCAGTCTTGCCCTGCCCTCTGAATGCCCTCTGAGAGGTCTGTTCTCTTGAGGGACGAAAAAAACGACTTTTGGTGGATTTCTGTTCTGGCAGTGACTTATTCTTGTCAGAAGCCTTCTCAAGGATATCATCCAGGACAGGCCCGAACACGTGGTGCCCCTGGAAGGGGATGGCGCAGAGTTTCGTCTTGGAGGTGATGTCGCCCCCCCACGACTTCAGCCACAAGGCTCTCCTGGCCGAGTTTGAAAGGACTAGGGACCTTGCTGCCACCCGTACAGTTTCTCCTGAAGCATCAGCTAAATAACCTGTTGCCTTCTGGAGGATTGACAGGGAGTCTAAGATTTCCTCTCTTGGGGTACCCCCCAATAGGTGGTCTTCCAACATACGTAGCCAGAAAAACAAAGATCTGGCTACGCAGGAGGAAGCAATATTTGCTTTGAGCAGGTTCGTAGAAGCTTCCCAGGACTTTTCGAGGTGGCTTTCTATTTTGCGATCCATCGGATCCTTCAATTGGGAAGTATCCTCAAAGGGCAAGGACGTTTTCTTAGTGACCTTAGACACTTGGACGTCTATCTTAGGGATCTCCCAAATAGAACTATCACCTTCTAGGGGAAACCGATTTTTTAGCTCAGAAGGCACCGTAAGTGCCTTCTCGGGGGAGGACCACTCCTGAGCTATTAGGTCCTGTATAACCTCATGAACTGGGAAACCCTTTCTACCTCTGGGTTTCAACCCTCCAAACATCTCATCCTGGACTGAGAGCCTGACCTCCTTCTCCTCCAACCCCATGGTATTTCTTACCATGGAGACTAACTCCTCCATATCCTCCGAGGAGAAATAGTATTTTTCTGCCTCATGACTGGAGGCGGACGTGGAGCCCTCATTTTCCCAAATATTCTCCGATCCTGTTTTTTGAGGCAGGGCCCTGAGCCACCGGGGTTTGGGCTGCTATGGAAGTTTGAACCTCCTGCCTAATGAGAGTTTTTATGCTGTCAAACAGGGAGGGTGGCTCGCTATGCAGAATATTCTGCGTACAAGGTTGGCGTAACTTCTTTTTATAGTCAGAAGGAAACCTGGCACCACATATACCACACTTGCGGGGGTTTTTAGGGGCAGAGGCCTTGTCTTCCTGCAAGAAGAAGAAAAGGCTTACTCAGACCTGTGCCACCAATTATTTGACAGGCAAGGGACTGGCCCTGCTACTCACTGTAGGAGGGGGAACGCTGGGCTCCGCAGATGCTGCAGTTGAGGGCTTCTCACCATCCATGTCTGCACACACCACAGACACACTGCGCTTACCTGGAGCTGCTGCACCTTTTTAAGGATGAGGCTGCGTTCGTTTGCTGGGTGCTCCTCCCTCCTGCCCCGTCCCTGGGGAGGATACCGCTCGACCCCCACCACCATTGGATTCATTTCCCGGGTCCCCCGGGTGCCGGCGCGCGTTTCCCCCTCACAGGACACCGGAGGCTGCAAACGGAAGTGCGCGTCACCGCTACTTCCGGTCGATTGCCTGCCCCCTCTGACGCGCGCGGCTCCAATACAGCGCTGGGAGGAAGGAGGAAGCCGGGGAGCTATACAGGACCCCGGCAGGCACCATACCGCCCCGCTTCACCCCGGAGGGCGCGGGAGGGGCGGCATAAGTCCCGAGTCACACCACAGTGGAGACGGGTGCAGCCCATGGAGGAGAGGCGAACCCCTCGACCTCGGCTGCCCAGCTCGGTGAGTACATAGGGGCTCCACTTGCTGGCCATGGCAGCCCCTTGTGACCTCTTCATGCCCCGATAGGGGACAGGAAAAACACTGAGGTAGCAGGAAGGGGAGGGCTATTTAACCTCTTTGTGTTCCTGTCCCCTATTAGGGCAGGGAGACAACCTCCAAGGTGGCTGTCGTGGAAGGTGACTAGAGAAATGCCTGGTCATGAAGAGGTTTAATTAAATCAAGACCCAATGGCAGATGCTTATAAGAAAATGTAAAGTTGTATTAAATAATAAAGTAATATATACCCGAGTCTGTGATATACGGCCATGTGCCGGACAGACGGCCACTTCTGCCTGATCTCACTCAGGATTTTCTTAATTTCCGTTTCTGCCATGGGCACATACGCTTCATACTCGAGGTGCACGACTTTCTTTCCTTCAAAATTGTTCCTTGTCGTCCCTAAAAAGGAAAAAAAAAAAAACGACAAAACACAGATAGAAAATGTACCGTAATACTTCATTCTCATCTGTGACAGGCGGCATCAATAACAAATGCCAATTATTCATTTCCTCAGGATTTACTCTAAGGGTTGATTTAAAGGGACTGTCCAGTATCACAAAAAACATATGAGGTCTACTTGTCATCAGAACCAGCGCCACTCTTACCCATGGGCTGTGTCTGGTACTGTGGCTGATTTTCGATAACGAGAATGGAGCATGCCCTTATATCTAATCATGGACAAACCCTATCTGGGTAATTATTGCATAAATCCTATCAATTCCTACCGCAATTCAAAGTTATATTGATCTCTATAATCTGATCAGCTCCATTGTAATCATTCCATCAGATCCCATGTAGAAGGGTCTCCATAAGATGGCAATGAGGCCAAGTACTGCACCCCGGCCTCACTTGAACAATAGAACAGCTTACAGCACTTTTCCCATTTGTTTATGCCTTTAGTATTACATAAGGGGAAAAAAAAATTGCGATACGCATGATTGGTCACTAACCCATAGTCACTCTAGAGCAGCGGTCACAAACACGCGAACCCCGAGGCTGCTTCATGCGGCCTGCAGGCACTGTAGACCCCGTAACGTTCAAAGGTCCCGGTCGAGGGGTCTGCCGAAGTCAGTGCTTTATTTCAGTTGAATGCGGGTCCTTAGATGCACATTCGTTGAAATGTATTGCCTGCTGAGACAAGCTCTCTGCACATCAATACTAATTCCAGCTGCCAGCCAGAGGCCAACAGCTGACATCGGCATGCCGGGCGCCGCGGCTTATGACATCACTGCCATGCATCGGCATGCCGATGTTAACTGCTGGCCTCTGATTGGCTGGCATTGGTAATGCTGTGCAGAGAGCTTGTCTCTTCGCTGCAATACATTTCAAATGAATGTGCATCTAAGGACCCACATTCAACTGAAATGAAGCGGTGACGTCGGCGGATCCCTGCACCGGGTTGCGATCATCAAGGCGGTCTACAGTGCCTGCGGGCAGCATGTGCAGAAAGGGCACCAAGGGAACAGAGAACAGGCCAGAAGAAATTTTTTTTTTTATGTCTAAGTGAAGAATGTCACAATAAAGGACACTACAACAATATGCAAACCAGAATGGGCCATTACTACAAGATCAAGACGAAGATGAGCACATTATTACACGAAGGGGACAATGATGGGGCATTACTACGAGATAGGGAGATCAGGATTGGGGGACAATACTACAAGATGGGGACCAGAATGTGGCATGACTACAAGATGTTTGCCAGAATTACTACATGGTAATAATTGTAAGACAATATTGCTATATGTGGCCAACTGGAAGAAAAAAAATTGTAAAAATAAAAGCTAAAAATGCTATAAAACTGTTTCAAGGATCCACATTCAATTGAAATAAAGAGCTGACGTTGGTGGACCCATGTACCGGGCCACGATCAGCAAGAGGTTTACAGTGCCTGCGGACTGCATGTGCAGAAAGAACACCGAGGGAACGGCGGACAGGTGAGAAGAATCGTGTTTTTTTTCTCTATTATGTGTGTGTGTATGTGAAGAATAGCACAATAGGTGACATTACTAAAATATGGGGACCAGAATGGGTCACTACCTCAAGATCAAGACAAGAATGGGCACATTACTACAAGGGGACATTACTACAAGGGGACCATAATGGGACATTACTACAAGATGAGGACCAGGATGGGGACATTTCTACAAGATGAGGCGTTACTACAAGATGGGGATCATGATAGGGAACATTACTACAAGAAGGGCAACCAGGAAGTATATATACTAAAATAAACCAAACAGACGCCCCCTGAAGAAGCGACATCCACGCGAAACGCGCGTCAGGAGCAACGACACAATGTCTAACTATATAACTGTTTCATTATATTTACAAGCACATTGGGTACCTAAATGAAATGCATGTTACCAGATCTTAGATCGTCTTAGCAACAAGTGGGTCTAGACAATTTCTCTTTGCTACATTTTTGAACCCAGGATCATATACTAATGAGTTAATTTGTCATTCCATCATGTTTTTATCTGATAAATCATGCAAATAATTGACTTAATTGGTATTTTGTTTTAATATCATTATCCTGACCACAGCCTTCGGCCACTCCTCTCGTTTGCACCTTTATGGATCATAAGCTTTATGTACCCATATATTCAAAAAACTTTTATTAAAATGGTGTTTATTGTAAATGCAAAAAATGCTTTTCTATCTATAAATAAAAGTGCATATTGTTATATTTAGTGACTCAGATCTTCCTTTTATAACAAATAGTGCACATTTGTTGCCACCACATCCATAATGGCCCAAGCCATAAAACCGTACCTTAACGCTCAAGATGAATGCCATTTAAAAAAATAAACTAAACATGGCAACGTTAAAAAAAATGATCAAGAGGCATATAGAAAAAAAAAAATTTGTAAGACTAAAAATGTCACTGTCCTGCAAAGAATGCGGCACCTCATATTAATTTTTTTTTCTATGTGTGGTGCATATACCCAGCCAAGTTTGAGACTCCTGCTCTAGAGGATAACTTCTTGTCGCTGAAGGTCTGACCACTTACACCCCAGTGACCCCGAGAATTTGGCTTGGGTACCAGGCTCAGCAGAACCTGAAATGAATGACGAGATGGTGCTCATGGTCAACCTCTACTCTGTCTATAGGATTGCCAGAGAAAGCAGAGCACAGTGCTCTGAATAGGCCTTAAAAATGAAGAGGTTGTGCAAGCACACGGCTCTCTATAAGGCCGGAGTAACACTAGCGTGAAATACGGACGAGTGCTATGCGAGAAAAAAAAAAAAAATTGCATAGCACTCGTCCCAATGTTAATTTATGGGTCAGCTCGCAGAATCAGTTTTTTCCTCGCGTGTTTTATACGTGCAAAAGAAATCGAAGCATGCTGCGATTGTCAGCGTTTCTCTGCTGAGACTCGTCAATGCAAGTCTATGGAAAAGTTGTACTGATAGTAAAAAGGTGACCATATCTTTAAATGCCGTCAATATCAGATATTGCACAGCCCCGACGTGCGTTTCGCAATCAGAGTTCCTTCGTCAGACGAAGTAACCCCTGACGAAGGAACTCTTATTCCGAAACGCTCATCAGGGCTGTGCAATATCTGATACCGGCGGCATTTAAAGGTATAGTCCCCTTTTTACTATCAGTACAACTTTTCCATTTTTTTGATCCCCATATGATTTGCCAAGTATGGGCTTCCTATATAAGTATATTATGTCCCATTTTTCTTATGCACTTTATCACGATTGTTCTACTTACTAGTTATTAGTAGGGTGGCTTTTTATAGTGAATTTTTTTACTGAATTATGTTTATGTACTTATGGACATTGGCACTTTTCTGTGTATACTATATTATATTATGAATGAAAAATTTTTTTGAACATTGCACTTGCACTTTTATGTAGTCATATGATCTGGTGACTTTTTAATATTTAAATATATTTATACATTGTTGCGCGGTTTATATATTATTTTTTTGGTGTTTCACATTTTTGTGGGATATCTAATACTTTTATGGATTTACTTACATGTTTGGGTCTGCTATTTGTTGATTCCTTTGAGACATACACTCACTGGCCACTTTATTAGGTACACCTGTCCAACTGTGTGTTAAGACTTAATTTCTAATCAGCCAATCACATGGCGGCAACTCAGTGCATTTAGGCATGTAGACATGGTCAAGACAATCTCCTGCAGTTCAAACCGAGCATCAGTATGGGGAAGAAAGGTGATTTGAGTGCCTTTGAACGTGGCATGATTGTTGGTGCCAGAAGGGCTGGTCTGAGAATTTCAGAAACTGCTGATCTACTGGGATTTTCACGCACAACCATCTCTAGGGTTTACAGAGAATGGTCCGAAAAAGAAAAAAAATCCAGTGAGCGGCAGTTCTGTGGCCGGAAATGCCATGTTGATGCCAGAGGTCAGAGGAGAATGGGCAGACTGGTTCGAGCTGATAGAAAGGCAACAGTGACTCAAATTGCCACCCGTTACAACCAAGGTAGGCAGAAGAGCATCTCTGAACGCACAGTGCGTCGAACTTTGAGGCAGATGGGCTACAGCAGCAGAAGACCACACTGGGTACCACTCCTCTCAGCTAAGAACAGGAAACTGAGGCTACAATTTGCACAAGCTCATCGAAATTGGACAGTAGAAGATTGGCAAAACGTTGCCTGGTCTGATGAGTCTCGATTTCTGCTGCGACATTCGGATGGTAGGGTCAGAATTTGGCGTAAACAACATGAAAGCATGGTTGCAACGCCACAGCCTACCTGAGTATTGTTGCTGACCATGTCCATCCCTTTATGACCACAATGTACCCAACATCTGATGGCTACTTTCAGCAGGATAATGCGCCATGTCATAAAGCTCGAATCATCTCAGATTGGTTTCTTGAACATGACAATGAGTTTACTGTACTCAAATGGCCTCCTCAGTCACCAGATCTCAATCCAATAGAGCATCTTTGGGATGTGGTGGAACGGGAGATTCGCATCAGGGATGTGCAGCCGACAAATCTGCGCCAACTGTGTGATGCCATCATGTCAATATGGTCCAAAATCTCTGAGGAATGCTTCCAGCACCTTGTTGAATCTCTGCCACGAAGAAATGAGGCAGTTCTGAAGGCAAAAGGGGGTCCAACCCGTTACTAGCATGGTGTACCTAATAAAGTGGCCAGTGAGTGTATTAATTACCTTGTATGCCTGCTTATTTGTTTCATATATTTATTGTATATTCAGAGATTTTGCTATAAGGCCGGTATTATACAGGCACAGTGTGTTGGGTATTCTCCCATTGCCATTATTTTTATTAGTTATTCTTTATTGTATAATAATAAACAAATTTGGATTATATACTTTGTCTTCCTTTTGGATGTTCTTGGGTTTTTCTGTCTTCTGGGTGGATTTCACCTTTTTTATGAGCACTGGTGTTAGATAAAAATTCATTTATCTGATTTTTTGATTATATTGAAATATTCTATTTTTCATTGGTGCTCAAATATCGGTTAACTATTTTAACCTGTCATTGGGATCCATTATATGTCTATATTGCAAGCCGGGGAGAAAATCTCACCATACAGATGTCACGAGGATGATTAGATGTGAGAAGAATCGCATCCTCGCATTGCACACGGATGACATATGATTCACGAAACATTTGTGTGATTCTCGGCCGTGAAAAACGGAGCGATTTTTATACGTTGTGTGTGACTGCCTAACGTTTCGGAGCTCCTATAAACTACAGTGGAGCGAGCCACAAACACAGAAGTTCACCTGTCTAATTCACATACTACTTTCTCGAACCAAACTGGTTTAGAGACCCCGTTTTCCTGTTGCATGAAGCATCCAGAGAAGTCTACTCTGGGCACCATTAGTACTTGCCATCCCTGCTCCTCAGCTGCCGCCACTACTCTTGCGTGTGTGGCGGCCCACATATTGTTAATCTGTCAGTCAACCATTTTTCTGTCCATAGGGTTGGGGGCCACACTGAACACCGTCGCAGGCCGAATGTCGCCCCGGGCAGCAGGTTGTTCACCCCTGATTTAACATGAATCGATTTTAATTTTTTCTTCTTGCTATGTTACATCCGGAGGGTAGTGAGACCTCACAAATCATTGAAAAACTGTTCAGAACCACACAATTCAGCAAGCAGAAGTCTCCTGGAAGAGCATGTGCACAGAACGGTGTACGGTCCAACCAATATTCCAAGGGTACGTCCACCCATGAACACTTTAGGGAACCTGTCCGCTGATCCCTGCTGGATGACCCATATTCAGGCAGCATGAATCTTCTCCGCTCACCTATACGAGCCTCCCCCTTTGTGTGTGTATAACGCAATAATTCAGGCGGTGTTCAAATCATGCTTACTGATCCTGGGCGGCGTGATTCAGATGACAGGTTCGCTTTAATTTTTTGCCATCTACCTACCTACAAAAATGGACACCGCACCGCAACTGGGCGAAACCACCAACTGCGACACTTCCTCCGCAGAGAGCTTCTCTGTACAGATTCTAATGATGTCTTGAGGCTCCTCAGATTTTTCATCCATAGCAGCTAAAATGGGAAAAGCACAGGTAAATTGTAGTCAAACTCATCAGGCACTTAAACCAGCATTTATAACCTTCAAGAAAAAGAGTGCCAAATCTCATTATAGACATTCTAAATGGTTTCGTACAGAGCAATAACATCCGAGAGAAAAAATGTACACAGAAACCTGCTATGCAAACAAAGACATATGAATTATATTAAAGTAGTACACATAGAAACAAGTAAAAAAAAAGACAAGACTCAAGTGGGAAACCACAGAAAAATGGCACCATAGCCTACATAAACTCTATGAGGAGGCTGCACATGTTTTGAATGTCCAAAAAATGCTATACATACATATGCTGGGTATCTTAAACCCCATATAGAACATAGTTTACTAAAAAAGCAGCGTATAGCTAACTAGTATATACATAGCAATGGATTCGTGCAGATTAACCTTACTTCCCGGGGGTGATGGTACCAGCCGCAACGCACATTTCGGAAACACGCATTCTTCTGGGGTGGCCACACACCACATAGAGCAAGGTTTTATAGTGCACAACAACCAATCAGTGGTTGTATAACAGAAAAAAGTACGCTGATCGAGATAGTAATAGGTCAAATGGGAGCAGGAACTAGATATAGTAAAGTGGAGGAGGAGCATAAAAATCGCTATACCAATAGGTAAAAAGAAGGGGAGGAAAAAGGCGTGGTATACCACCATCCCCATACTTTATGTTGAACTACTTACCCTATTAAAGGGCAGATTACCAGGATGTGGGCATATCCAGGTCCTGTTAAGTCCCGCCCCTTTTGAATAGCCCAAATGTTTATATGAATCACATATTTCGTGCAAATAGACATCCATCATGCTATATCAAGTCCGATTGATGCAAGTCACGCTGACAAATGCCCAAGAAAGCTACCATGACCATACAGCCCACCCAACACCGCGGCAGGGAGTCCCAAACCCCGCCCACCATTACGTGGAGGAGGCTAAGTCACATGACCGCCACGTCGGGCTTAGTTGCCCATACACCTAACACAGCTGTGACTAGACATCTATCCAACTACATCGGTCGGATTAGTGCACGTCGCGCTGACATCGCAGCCGTGCAGCCCACTAGACGCCGCGGCACGGAGTCGAAACCCCGCCCACCATGACGTGAAGGAGGCCGAATCACTTGACCGCAGCGTCAGGTCCAAGCCACACCCCGCAATGTCTCCCACAGCAACATGCCCGACGCGTGTGCAGACTAACACTTACTGTAGATCAAAAACAATGGCAAAAGTGCCATACCCAGCGCAGTGAACAAAATACAAGTTTCACCTTCAAACATACAATAATACGAATGAATGCAACCACCAGACACTTATGGGCGAATAAAAAATGTAACCCTCACATCAATATCTAAATACTATTAAAGTTATTTAGTATTAATCCTTTATATACTGGCCACCTTACATGCATTAAGCATGAACATTATACATAAACATAATTAATATATTGTTGCAAAGCATATATCTCATTTTAATTTTGATCATAGATCTAATTCAATATATAATGCCCATTGGTCATTAAACCAATTAAACATATTCTCTCTTCCCAAAATTATGAAGGGGGGGGTTTTGAGATCTGTGCATGTTCAAAAGCCCATTTTGGGATACCCCCTGTCCACAAAAACACTATATACGGACGCTAATATTACTCCCCCATCTCACACATAGATCCAACTAAATCAAGTTAATATGGCGCACGTTGCACTGACAAGTGTCGCGGAAGGCATCACGGCCATGCGTCAAGCCAAATGCGGCGGTCGCGAGTCAATCCCAGCCCACCAATGGGTGGGCTAGGCTGAGTCACAAGGCGCCGCACCAGGTCTAAAAGATGCACTCCGAGATGCCTCCCCACACACACACCGTCAGGCCCGTGCGCACAACTTGATAGGAGGAGAAGAAAGGGAAAAGGAATCCATTATTACCAATAATTAACCTAAAATAATAATCGACCTATACATGATCACTATTACCAAGGATACAGTATACATTCACAACAAAAAACCATATATATCTTAATGATATAAAGTACATATAGAGTAGCCATTAACATATACAATATGATTACTATATTGTTCCCAAACTTTCCATGACAATATTGATGAGCTTACTTCATATTCCATTTGATAGAGATGATGATGAAATTCCTTCATATTTCCTTATATATAATGTATCATGGTTACTGAAGAATTTCCATCCATCCATTAGTTCTTCTCAAGAACAAATTCGGAAATGTCCTAAGGTGTATTTCACAACTGATACAAGATTATGTGCACACATAAAACCGTACTCCAAGATAAAAAAACAAAACGATTAAAATCAACATATACGGTGCGAATTAAAAATGAACACAGACGATCTTAGAGAAATGGGACAAAGCTAATGGACTCATTGAGCCCGCGTGGGTGCATGGTTCATAGGGTCCAAATCCATTTGGTCTCTAGACGTGCCAAAGGGCAAGTAATTTCTCCCCCCCCCTTTACACCTAAAACTAGACAATCAATTCCATGTAATCTTAGGAGACTCGAATCACACTGATGATAAAGCTTGAAGTGTTTGGGTAATGTACGTAAATGATATCTACCTCTTCTTTGGCCGCAGTGATATTGCGAACATGTTCCCTGACACGTACCTTCAGGGCTCTAGTGGTCATACCAACATTGACTTTATCACATGGACACCGGGCATAGTATATTACTGCCTTCGCTGAACATGTGATAGTCTGCGTGATTTTAAATTCACTGCGGCCATCGGAAGAGGAGAACGTCGTGGCTCTCTCAATGTTTAGACACGCCATGCATTTCCCACATGGGGAACAACCCCATTTCGGCTTCTGGGATTGATCACTTTTATTATAATGGCTTTGAACTAAGGTGTCTCTAAGATTCTTGCCTCTTCTTGCCGTAATACTAGGTTTAAGAAGTAAGTATACTAGCAGGATATCATCAGCTAGTAAAATAGGCCAATATTTAGAAATGGCCTTATGCATTAAATCCCATTGGGAGTGGTATGTGGGGACAGTTCTCGCCTTATCAGTTTCCTGTCTCTTACTGCCACTAATGGCTGGCGTATACATCAAATCATATTGATTAGACTTACTAGCTCTGTTATAGGCCAACTTAATTTGCCTATTACAATACCCTCGTGTTCTGAATCTCCTTTTGAGTTCCTCAGATCTCTTTTCAAAATCTGCGTCTGATGAGCAAATTCTCCGAACTCTTAAGAATTGCCCCATTGGCACAGACTTGATCACCTGTGGTGGATGGGCCGATTCCACATCATCAATGTACCGTGCCCAGAAAAGGACACCGTCCATTGATGGGTGTCGATCAGACAAGAAGAGGTCTCTCTCTCACAGCCCCAGGAACAGATTAGCATAAGCGGGCGCAAAGGCCGTGCCCATTGCTGTCCCCTGGAGAAAAAGTTGTGTTTCAGAGCAAAACCAAGTAGTTGTAAAATAAACTCAACCTCTTCCATATTAAAAGTGGACGTGGATAATTAGTGGGCAACTGCTCTAAGGCCATCCTCATGTCGAATGCTTGTATAAAGAGGTTCGACATCGCAGGTGGCAAGTATTGCATCTTCATCAATATTAAGGGAATCAATCTTGCGGAAGAAATCACCCGTGTCACGGATATACGACGGTAGGGTTTCTACCAGAGGCTTTAGTTGGGCATCTATGTACTTGCATATATTCTCAAGAAAATTACCTACCCCCGAGACGATAGGCCTACCAGGGGGGTTCCTACAATCCTTATGGATTTTTGGCAATAGGTATAATGTGGGTATTCTGGCTTCTGTCACAATCAGTGCATCATGTAGTTGTTTTGAAATTACCAATTTATCATGTGCCTGATCCAGAATATCCATCAACAATTTTGAAAATGTTGTTAAAGGATTGTAGGTCAGCCTCTGGTAGCACTGTCTGTTCCTGAGTTGGCGGTATGCTTCTGCCTCAAAGTTTACAAGGCCTCACAACGATGTTTCCACCCTTGTCCGCTGGTTTGTAGATAACATCACGTAATTGTTTAAATTTGAGACTCCTTCTCTCCTCTATTGTCAAGTTATCTCTCTCTCTCTCTATATATATATATATATATATATATATATATATATATATATATATATATATACACATACATACACACACACGCGATGGATATGTCTCAACTCTTCTGATACTAGACTAACAAATAGTTCAACATTAGGACATACGGATAAGGGTGGAAACTTCTGTGACCTTTGGTGCAGACACTGTGGAACCTTACCCGTTTGGGCTCCTTCATGCTCCCTAGAAACATCATCTAAAATTTGTAGGGTCGATTGTTCCTGACTCGTAGGGAACATTTCATGTTCGTTGTTATGGAACCATTTCGTAAATATTAAGGAGCGGGTGATTTCTTCCGCAAGATTGATTCCCTTAATATCGATGGAGATGCAATACTCGCCACCTGCGTTGTCGAACCTCTTTATACGAGCATTCGACACGAGGATGGCCTTAGAGCAGTTGCCCACTATTTATCCATGTCCACTTTTAATGTGGAAGAGGTTGAGTTTATTTTACAACTACTTGGTTTTGCTCTGAAGCACAACTTTTTCTTTTTTGTGGGGTCCCTCTACCTGCAGCTCCAGGGGACAGCAATGGGCGCGGCCTTTGCGCCCACCTATGCTAATCTGTTCCTGAGGCTGTGGGAGAGGGAACGCTTCTTGTCAGATCGACACTCATCAATGGACGGTGTCCTTTTCTGGGCACGGTACATTGATGATGTATTCTTGACCTGGCAAGGTAGTTCATTTGAGCTGGATTCCTTTTTTGAGGACCTCAATGTGAATAATTTGAATCTGTGCTTGACACAAGTCTCACCAGGATATGATAGAGTTCCTGGATGTGACCGTGAGACGTGATGGACTTGGTTTTTTACAAACCGATCTATTCCGCAAAGAGATTGCCACTAATTCGGTATTACATGCGGAATCGGCCCATCCACCACAGGTGATCAAGTCTGTGCCAACGGGGCAATTCTTAAGAGTTCGGAGAATTTGCTCATCAGACGCAGATTTTGAAAAGAGATCTGAGGAACTCAAAAGGAGATTCAGAGCACGAGGGTATAGTAATAGGCAAATTAAGTTAGCCTATAAACAGAACTAGTAAGTCTAATCGATATGATTTGATGTATATGCCAGCCATTAGCGGCAGTAACACAGGAAACTGATAAGGCGAGAATTGCCCCTACATACCACTCCCAATGGGATTTAATGCATAAGGCCATTTCTAAATATTGGCCTATTTTACTAGCTGATGATATCCTGTGAGTATACTTACCTCTTAAACCTAGTATTACGGCAAGAAGAGGCAAGAATCTTAGAGACATCTTAGTTCAAAGCCATTATAATAAAAGTGATCAGAAAACTCTCCCCTTCAATCCCAGAAGCCGAAATGGGGTTGTTCCCCATGTGGGAAATGCATGGCATGTCCAAACATTGAGAGTACCACAACGTTCTCTTCCGATGGCCGCAGTGAATTTAAAATCACGCAGACTATCACATGTTCAACGAAGGCAGTAATATACTATGCCCGGTGTCCATGTGATAAAGTCTATGTTGGTATGACCACTAGAGCCCTGAAGGTATGTGTCAGGGAACATGTTCGCAATATCACTGCGGCCAAAGAAGAGGTAGATATCATTTACGTACATTACCCAAACACTTCAAGCTTTATCATCAGTGTGATTCGAGTCTCCTAAGGGTACATGGGATTGTCTAGTTTTAGGTGTAAGTGGGGGGGGGAATTACTTGCCCTTTGGCACGTCTAGAGACCAAATGGATTTGGACCCTAGGAACCATGCACCCACGCGGGCTCAACGAGTCAATTAGCTTTGTCCCATTTCTCTAAGATCGTCTGTATTCATTTTCAATTCGCACCGTATATGTTATTGATTTTAAAAGTTTTGTTTTTTTATCTTGGAGTACGGTTTTATGTGTGCACATAATCTTGTATCAGTTGTGAAATACACCTTAGGACATTTCCGAATTTGTTCTAGAGAAGAACTAATGGATGGATGGGAATTCTTCAGTAACCATGATACATTATATAAAAGAAAATATGAAGAAATTTCATCATCATCTCTATCAAATGTAATATGAAATAAGCTCATCAATATTGTCATGGGAAGTTTGGGAACAATACAGTAATCATATTGTATACGTTAATGGCTACTCTATGTACTTTATATCATATATATATATATATATATATATATATATAGTTTTTTGTTGTGAATGTATACTGTATCCTTGGTAATAGTGATCATGTATAGGTCGATTATTACATTAGGTTATTTATTGGTAATAATGGATTCCTTTTCCCTTTCTTCTCCTCCGATCAAGTTGTGCGCACAGGCCTGACGGTGTGTGTGGGGAGGTGTTATGAATGAGTCACCGAGGAGGAAAAAACAAAAAGCAAGCTAAGCCCAGAAAACCGGAGAGGTTGGTAACTAGCGGATTGCAGACCCCTGATCCTATTCACACAACTAGCAGTAGCCGTGGAGCGTGCCTACGGTGGTCCTAGACGCCTCGTCACGGCCCGAGAACTAAATAAGTCTAAAGAAAGGGAAAATCTAAACTGCCCCAGAGCAGACCCCAAAGCAATAGACAGTCCCCAACATGTATTGTCGGTGAAACAAGATGAAAACACAAACATAGATAGAAAGATAGGCTGAGCAAACGATGGGGCCCTTACTAACTAGAAAGGACAGGAAAGAGAAGCTGCTGTCTGCAATCTCACAAAAAAAAACCTGCCAAAAAATGTCCAACACGACTGATAGAAAAAGGCCCTGAAGACGCTAGACTTCAATTCCCTATATCAGCACTCAGGTATATTCTGAAGACAGAGCAAAAGAGATCAACTGATCAGAGACAAAATGGGGATTCAGCCCAGTCCCAGCCAGGGCTGGCTGAACACAAAAACTAAGTAAACCAGATGAAAACTCATATGAACAAAAGCAGAGAAAGCTTAGCTTTAAGAAGGCAGGAACCAAACTGGAAACCAGAAGCCACAGTCAGGAGAAATCACCAGCAAAAAACTAGGGAGTCGGCTGCCTTAAATCCAATCAGAAATTCCTGATATCCAATCACAGTCCTCTTCCTCAGGTGGCCGGTCTCTGCCATTTAGATCAGCTTCATTACCTCCCTTCACCAATAGAGGGAGTCCAGATAGAGAACTCACTACTCCTCTGTCAGCACAGTCAGCTCCATAACCCTCACCAGAAGCCAGAGGCAAACCCGAAAATGAGCTCACAACAGGGAGGCATCTCGGAGTGCATCTTTTAGGCCTGGTGCAGCGACTTGTGACTTAGCCTCGTCCACCCATTGGTGGGCTGGGATTGACTCGCGACTGCCGCATTTGGCTTGACGCATGGCCGCGATGCCTTCCGTGATACTTGTCAGTGCAACGTGCGCCATATTAACTTGATTTAGTTGGATCTGTGTGTGAGATGGGGGAGTAATATTATTAGCGTATATAGTGTTTTTGTGGACAGGGGGCATGTTCAAAATGGGCTTTTGAACATGCACAGATCTTGAAACCCCCCCTCTCTTCATAATTTTGGAAAGAGAGAATATGTTTAATTGGTTTAATGATCAATGGGCATTATATATTGTATTAATGTAGATCTATGATCAAAATTAAACTGAGATATATGCTTTGCAACAATATATTATGTTTATGTATAATGATCATGCTTAAGGCATGTAAGGTGGCCAGTATATAAAGGATTAATACTAAATAACTATAATAGTATTTATATTGAAAAAAAAAGTGAAAAAGCACAGTACTTAACTTCGGGTGCTCAGTCCCTGGCAGAAAGTCCCGTTTTCAGCCACAGTACCCAATATTCAATCCAAATAAAGGCAGCACTCCATAATAGCTCTTTTCAAATAGTGGCAAGTTTTATTCAGCCCACATATCAAGGCAACATTTCGGCTCAACTGAGCCTTTCTCAAGCCCGTGGGGCTGTGGGGAGACGTTGCGGGGTGTGGCTTGGGCCGGACGCTGCGGTCACGTGATTCGGCCTCCTTCACGTCATGGTGGGTGGGGTTTCGACTCCATGCCGCGGCGTCTAGTGGGCTGCGACGTCTCGTCAGATGCGACGTGTGCTAATCTGACCGATGTAGTTGGATGGATGTCTAATCATAGCTGTGTTAGGTGTATGGGCAACTAAGCCCGACGTGGCGGTCATGTGACTTAGCCTCCTCCACGTAATGGTGGGCGGGGTTTGGGACTCCCTGCCGCGGCGTTGGGTGGGCTGTATGGTCATGGTAGCTTTCTTGGGCATTTGTTAGCGTGACTTGCGTCAATCGGACTTGATATAGCATGATGGATGTCTCTTTGCATGAAATATGTGATTCATATAAAGTAAACATTTGGGCTATTGAAAAGGGGCGGGACTTAACAGGACCTGGATATGCCCACATCCTGGTAATCTGCCCTTTAAAAGGCTAAGTAGTTCAACATAAAGTATGGGGATGGTTGTATACCACGCCTTTTTCCTCCCCTTTTTTACCTATTGGTATAGCGATTTTATGCTCCTCCTCCACTTTAGTACATCTAGTTCCGGCTCCCATTTGACCTATTACTATCTCGATCAGCGTACTTTTTTCTGCTGCACATCCACTGATTGGTTGTTGTGCACTATAAAACCTTGCTCCATGTGGTGTGTGGCCACCCCCAGAAAAAGGCGTGTTTGCTGAAACGTGCGTTGGGGCTGGCACTGTGGGAGGAACGGCCCTCGTCGAGTGTCCGGGCCGGAACCAAAGGAGCCGTCATCCGGATTCCAGGGGAAAAATTCGAGGACGGACTGTTCTGCCCGACAGATGGGCTGGGGGAGGGACCAGTATACAGGAGGCGGGGAATTCCCCGGGCAATGAGTCAGCAGACCGGGACAGAGACTGCAGGAGAGCGTGGGAGTGACGGGAAGCTAGAGCGACTCACCAGTGCGCGAGGACGCTCAATGAGGACTCCAGAGGGACAGGGCCAAGGCGATCGTCCGAGACTTGCTGCCCTGCTCCAGCCCGCGGCCACTGCGGCCCCAGTTCAACCCACGGCTGCTGCCACCTCCCTTCCGCCCACGGCTGCGGCCTGTTCCCCTCCACCCGCAGCCGCCCCGTTCCCGCGGCAAGTACCGTGCCATCGGCGGCCACCACTGTCCCGCTCAGGCCCGCAGCAGGGGCCAGGCCTCTGCTGACTGCGGACTCCCCGTCGCAGCCGTTAGCTGCGCAGGTGGCCTGTCATCCGCCACCGCACATCGCTGCCGCTGGCCCCAGTCCAGGGGCTGCGGCCCACCCATCCAAGGACTTCACCGGGACCTGTGGGGCTCCAGTGTCACCAGCACGCCTCAGCAACTGGGCCCAGCAACTACTACGCCGAAAGACCACCAACCCGAACAGCGAGGGACGTCTGGACAGCAGCTAAGTTGACTTTTCAATTAAGGACCCGTAGTCGGCCAAACCACGGCCCTATAGTGACCGGCTATTGCCGGAAGTAGTCGTGTTCTACTCTTTGGTGTTTCCTTGTCTAGAGCCCCTGCAAGGGCAACACGTGTTACCCCTTTTTGTGTTCAAGCCGTGACTGAGGAAAGTTCCCCCAGTCTTATAAAAGTTATTTTAGAAAGCACCAGGTTGTCTCGCGACTCATCACTGCATCCTGTGTACCTGCAAATACCACATTTGGCGTCATCAGCAGGATGCAGTCTCCGAGCGCAGACGGCGGTGCACTTGGTCAGAGTAGGGCTACGGATGAAGAGGTCCCCGCTCCAGCATCTCCCTGGGGGCTATGCTGAGTAACCTGCCCCGGTTTTCTGGCTCTGATACGATGTTGTGGAGCTGGACAGAACGTATGCGGGGCCTTTTCCGCATGCACCCCATGACCCCCAATTTAGAGGCTGAGGTGGCCCTTATGGCGTTAGATGGGGAGGCCCGGAAGTCGGTAATGTTGAGACCCCCGGGGCACCTTTGCCATGGTCCTACAGATCCTGGAAGAGACCCACAGGGATCCAACAGACATGGGAGAGTTGAGAACCCGGTTGTTCAGTCAGATGCAGGGGGAGGGGGAGACCATCACCCAGTATATGAACGCCCTCCAGGAGCTACACCCCGCCATAGAAAGGAAGGCCCATCGACATTACCCTGCGTTACCTGCTAGTGACTGGGCTCCAGGACCCGCTAATCAAGCAGGCATTGCGGGAACAGGTTCGAGTGAACCCACGGTTAGCCTTTTCTGAAGTGGGGAGTCAGGCCCGGGTGCGAGAGCAAGAACAGGGGGAAGACGGCTCCTGTGGGGAAGGCCCGGAGCATGGAGTCGTCCGTAAGCGTTGTCGAAGAACCTCAATGGATTGAGGAAATGAGACAAGAACTGAAGAGGATCCAGGGCGAGCTGGCTGAAGTGAAGAAAACCCAGCCGACCTGGCTACAATTCCAGGCCTTGGGGGCCTCACAATACCTGGGGTGGCCGAGCCTCACCTCCCCGGTGTTATGAGTGTGGAGAACTGGGCCACTTCACAAGGGAGTGTCCGCGGTGTGGGAGATATCCACCCCGGCGGACATTAAACTAGAGGGCTCCGGGCATGGGGGACGCCGCTCGGAGCCGGAAGCCACAACGAGGGGTGGTGGAAGTCCCGAAAAATTGGTCGCAAAGTGCCCAATAGTATGGGCCGAAGTTGAGGGTCATGCTGTGCGGTGCCTAGTGGATACAGGGTCCCAGGTGACTACCATGCCAGCAACGTACTTCCGGCAGCAATTCCGGGAAGCAGCAAGGCCCCAGTGGGGGCCAATGATACGACTATTGGCCGCAAACCAACTGCCGGTACCTGTCGCCGGGGTGGTGTGGCTTCAGATGACATTGTGTGGAAAATCCCTCAGTCGCCGGAGAGTGATCCTGACTCAAGGAGAGACTAACGACCGTCATCCGATCATCTTGGGCATGAATGTACTGCGGGAGTTCAGCAATCTACTCCTCAACGATTCCACGCAGGAGACCCCAAGTCAGTGGGGTTCTTGCACGGCCCAGGGGCAGGTCTTTCAGCGGTTGGTGCGGGAGGCGCAAGTGCTCCAGGAGTGTCAGGAGGGTAAGGCGCTGGGCAAGGTCATCACGCCGGCGGACCTCACTTGTGCTTCCTCCGGGGCAGACGGTGGTGGCTCTGCCGATCCGCGCCCCAATACCACTGGAGGACATGGAGGTGCAGGTGGAACCATGTTACTCAGAGCGCCTGCACCCTGGCATCCTGGTGGCCCACTCCCTGGCCAAAGTGCGGGAGGGGACCGTCTTGGTACGTTGTGTCAACCTGGAAGATCAGGATATCACCCTGAAGTCCCGGGCCGAAATGGCCAAACTAGTAATGCCATTGGAGGAGCTGCTGCCAGACCACGCAGTCCAGTTGCGGGTGCAATCCGAAGATCCCTGGGTAGTAACGGTACGAACCCAACAGGCTGCCGCGTCCGCGGCCCAAGAAAATGGTCGAGTCATTCTGGAGAGAATGCGGGCTGAACTTTCCAGCCTAGCGCCAGCCCAGCTTCTCCAAGTAGAGACACTCCTTGGGCAATATTAGTGTCTTCGCCAGCCATGAGGACGACTTCAGATGTACCACGGGCATCACCATGGGATCCCCACGGCAGGAGCAGCCCCCATGCCGGTATCGGCAAATACCACCGCAGCTATATCAGGAAGTGAAAACTCTATTAGAACAAATGCTCCAGAAGGGGGTCATACGAGAAAGCCAAAGCCCTTGGGCGGCCCCTATTGTCCTGGTTTGGAAGAAAGATGGCACTCTACGTTTTTGCGTTGATTACTGGAAGTTGAACGCCTGCACCATCAAGGATTCGTATCCACTGCTCCGCATAGAAGAGTCTCTGTCCGCCCTGGGGAACGCAACGTACTTTTCGACCCTTGACCTGGCCAGCGGGTACTGGCAAGTGCCGATGTCGGAGGAAGACAGAGCCAAGACGGCATTCATCCTTCCCATGGGACTGTTCGAGGTAAATCGGATGCCGTTTGGGCTGGCCAACACCCCCGGAACTTTTCAGCGGTTGATGGAGCGGTGTCTAGGAGACCTCAACTTTGAAGCCACGTTGATATACCTGGACGATATCATTATCTATTCCGTCACATTCGAGGACCACCTGAGGCGGTTGGGGCAGGTGCTCGGCCGGCTGCAGAAGTACGGGTTAAAGGTAAAGCCCCAGAAATGCCACCTGTTCCGCACCCAGATCGAGTACCTGGGGCATACCGTCTCGGCAGAGGGCGTCCGACCATCCCTGGAAAAGGTCGCTGCCATCCAGAGGTGGCCTACCCCTGAGACGGTGAAGGACGTGCGGGCCTTCTTGGGGTTGGCCGGCTACTACCGTCGGTTCATGAAGAATTTTGCACGCCGAGCCCTGCAGAACCTGCTGAAGGGGGCTCCCGCCGGGGCGAATGGACGGAAGATCCAGTGGCAGCAACCGCAAGAGGATGCGTTTCAAGACCTCAAAGCTGCTCTCTCGGACGCCCCAGTACTGGCATATGCGGATTTTTCGCAACCGTTTATCCTACATACCGACGGGAGCCTCTAGGGGCTAGAAGCTGTGTTGTCACAGGTGCAGGATGGCTGGGAAAAAGTGATCGCCTATGGTAGCCGGTCGCTGCACGACTCAGAACGCAACCCGGACAATTACAGCTCCTTTGAGCTCGAGCTCCTCGCGGTAGTGTGGGCAATGACGGAGCGATTCGCAAAGTATCTGGCGGGCTCCGAAGTAGTAGTGCGGACCGATAACAACCCGTTAGCCCATTTGAAGAATGCCAAACTGGGGGCCCTTGAGCAGCGGTGGGTGGCTCGGATGGCCAAATTCAATTATAAGATCATCTACAAACGGGGAGCTGAAAACGTGCACGCCGACGCGCTCTCCAGAATCCGACACACCACCCCAGGGAGAAACCGAGACGACGAATTAGAAGCAGATAAGACACCGTTCACCCTCACCACCGCCGCGCTTATAGTCAACACGCAAGAAGTGCCTCATCCGGGACTCCTAGGAGGGATGCTGGGACAACCCTGCGACAACTGGATCCAGCAGCAACAAGAAGATGCAGAAATTGGACTCCTGCACTGATGGATGGCAACCGGTAAATTGCCCATGGGCTCGCAGAGACAGACTTTGACCCAGGATATGTTGCTGATGCTGTGCCAGTGGGAAAAACTAGTCATCAAAAAGGGACTTTTATATCGAAAGGCCATGTCACGAACCACGTCAGCCATGATATGGCAGGTGATCGTGCCTGGAGCCCATCTCAACCAACAGGCCTGGGAAACCCATGAAAAGGGGGCTCACTTTGGTGCTCAAAAGACTTTACACTGGTTGCAGCAGATAGTGTATCACCCACGCTTGCACGCTGCCGTAGAAGAAGCTTGTCGAACCTGCCGCCCGTGCGAGCTCGCTAAACCCCCTGCGCAGCGAGCCCCGATGCAAACGATTGTAGCATCAGCCCCTCTGGAGCTTCTTACGGTGGACTATCTGACCATAGGTCCTGCCTATCAGGGTATGAACATTGTCTCGTTATGGTGGACGATTTCACCAAGTTCGCCGTGGTCACCCCCATCCGAGACCAAACAGCGGAGTCGGCCGCTTATGCGATTTGTAAGAACTTTATTCAAAGTGTACGGCTGTCCACAACGAATACATTCGGACCAAGGAGCGTGCTTCCTAGGAAAAGTCATGGAAGAGCTACACCATCTTTACGGTATCGATAAATCGCGGACTACGCCATACCACCCTCAGGGGAACGGAGCCTGCAAGCGATTCAATCGTACGCTAATCCAAATGCTGCGCACCCTGGAGAGCGACCGCAAGGCCCGCTGGCCTGAATATGTCCCCGAGCTAGTGTGGGTATATAACAATCGAGTGCATCGAGTGACTGGTTACACCCCCTACTTATTGCTGTACGGACTAGAAGGCAAAGGAATTACGGAGGTGGAATTGAACCCGGAGGAACCACAACCCTGGACTGGGGTATCCTCGTGGGTCCGAAACCACCGGCAGCAGACCCTCCACCGTATCGTCCATACGAAGCTCCAGGATCTAGAACACCAAGGGGGAGCACTGCCCCCATCCATTGACTTTCAAGCTGGGGATCAGGTACTCGTACTTGATCAACGCTCCCAAAACAAGTTAGAACCCCGTTGGGAGGTGAACCCGTACCGAGTGTTGCGCCGAATAAGCCCCAACGGGCCTGTGTACGAAATACAATCTGAAGGAAACAACGCGCCTCTCACTCGGGTTGTGCACTGTTACGACCATGTACGTCTACCGATCCTCTGCGACCCGAACCGACCCCCCAGGTCCCTAACCCCCTGCCTACGGTCTGGGACCTGGATGACGAAGAGGACTTCCCCGTCACATCTGCAGGGCACCCAAGCAGTGGCACTACAGTAGACCCGGAAATCCCACCAGAACCAACTAGTCGACCACCCTTCACCACCCCAGAAGACTCCACTACACCCGAGCTTCGACGATCCGAGCGGTCAACAGCTGGCAAACCCCCTGAACGTTACGAACAGGACCAGTTCGTATGGCGACAAGGACTGTTGGCTCAAAAGTCTAACCCAAGTCTACAAAAACCCTCGCCCGAGGACTGGCGAGCATACAGAGCGGGGGGAGTGTGGGAGGAACAGCCCCCGTCGAGTGTCAGGGCTGGAACAGAAGGAGCCGTCATCCAGGTTCCGGGGGAAACTGGTCCCGGGGGACAGAATTCGAGGACGGACCATTCTGACAGACAGATGGGCTTGAGGAGGGACCAGTATAAAGGAGGCGGGAAATTCCCCGGACAATGAGTGAGCAGAGTGGGACAGAGACTGCAGGAGAGCGTGGGAGCGACGGGAAGCTAGAGCGACTCACCAGTGTGAGAGAGGGAAGCTCACTGAGGACTCCAGAGGGACGGGGCCAAGGCAATCGTCCGAGACTTGCTGCCCTGCTCCAGCCCGCGGCCACTGCGGCCCCAGTTCAACCTGCGGCCGTTGCCGCCTCCTCTTAGCCTGCGGCTGTTGCCGCCTCCCTTCCGCCCACGGCTGCTGCCGCCTCCCTTCCGCCCACAGCTGCTGCCTGTTCCCCGCCACCTGCAGCCGCCCCATTCCCACCCGCTCGGGCCTCTGCTGACCGCGGACTCCCCGTCGCAGCCGTTAGCTGCGCAGGTGGCCAGTCCGGGGACTGCGGCCCACCCATCCAAGGACTTCGCCGGGCCCTGTGGGGCTCCAGTGTCACCAGCACGCCAGAGGGCGCGAAGACTCCGTCAACGCCTCAGCAACTGGGCCCAGCAACTACTACGCCGAAAGACCACCAACCCGAACAGCGAGGGACGTCTGGACAGCAGCTAAGTTGACTTTTCAATTAAGGACCCGTAGTCGGCCGTAGTCGGCCAAACCGCGGCCCTATAGTGACCGGCTATTGCCGGAAGTAGTCGTGTTCTACTCTTTGGTGTTTGCTTGTCTAGAGCCCCTGCGAGGGCAAGAGGGCAACACGTGTTACCCCTTTTTGTGTTCAAGCCGTGACTGAGGAAAGTTCCCCCAGTCTTATAAAAGTTATTTTAGAAAGCACCAGGTTGTCTCGCAACTCGTCACTGCATCCTGCGTACCTGCAAATACCACAGCACTATCACCCCCGGGAGGCAAGGTTATTCTGCACGAATCCTTTGCTATGTATATACTAGTTAGCTATACGCTGCTTTTTTAGTAAACTATGTTCTATATGGGGTTTAAGATACCAGCATATGTATAGCATTTTTTGGACATTCAAAACATGTGCAGCCTCCTCATAGAGTTTGTGGGCAAAGGTGCCATTTTTCTGTGGTTTCCCACTTTTTAATGAGTCTTGTCTTTTTTACTTGTTTCTATGTGTACTACTTTAATAAAATTCATGTCTTTGTTTGCAAAGCTGGTTTCTGTGTACATTTTTTCTCTCGGATGTTAAAATGGGAAAAGGTAGAAAAGAGAGTCAAGTAATAAATTACGTATTTAAGAGTAATGGATATACACATACTGTACAATAGTCTGAGTCCGGCTGCTGAAACATCTATTGACCGGTTATTATTCCAAGGTAAAGCTTTGGACAGAGGAATTAATGGTCAGCCATGTACATACATCGCTTTTCTGGACCTTTGTGTGATTGTCTGGAAGGCTCCTGGAAAAAAAAACGTTTACTTCACTGGCTCCCGAAATAGTTGGGAGGTTTCCTATTCCTGATACCTGCAGGTTCCAGCAATAGATGATATTCATTCAAGGGGCAAGGAACACGGCAACGCTTTTCTTGTCTAGGATCCATTCTTTAAAAAAAAATTGGTAGGGTGAGCGGTGGGGTTTCCACAGGACATTACATGAAGGGGTGTCATTTGATCATCGGTCTTACCTCGAAGACCACCAGCTCTGCACTCATTCTATGATTATGGGTCGCCCTCCCAGGGCTGTGGGGTACTCGGTACCGGGCCGGTGTCAGTGGGATGTGTCACAGCAGCAGTGACCCGGTCCGTGGCCCTGGGCGCCCAAGTAATGGGGAATTGTAGTTAATGGATTAGTTTGTGACGCCACCTGTGGTGTTCGGCAAGGGAGATGTTAAGTCGACGCTGCAGACAGATCCACTAGGACTGATGGTGTGGTGCAGCAGTGATGGTATAGCCCTCCACAGGCAGGGCTAATGTCCCAGGGCAGTGTAGCGGTGGTTGGCACGGTGATGTAGCAGTGCCGTAAGGGTAGGAAGCAGACAAGACACAGCGGGGTGCAATTTCTGTACCTTTACTTGATAACTGCAGTCCAGGGTCCTGATTACAGATGGTAACGGAGCAGGCTAGCCTGGAAGCAACTCAGGGATTCTCTCTCACAGACGGGCTGTGCAGTCTCCTTACTAGCGCCTTGTGGTGTGAAGCACTCCAGTACTTAGTTACTCTAGAGTTCCACCTGTCAGATGTTCCCAAGAACCTCACTTGCACGACAGACAGTTGTAGCCTCTCTCGGGGACTCCTCTCTCTATTCAAGCTGCTGTTGTGCCTCAAGTCTTAGATGGGAATAGGGCATTTACAGCCTCCTACTCCTCTGGTATCTGCTGTAGGACCTTTAGTATCCGTACAGCCGTGGAGACCAGGCTCCAGTTCGTGCGCTCTCAGCTGAGGGAGCTCTCCTTCCTAGCTCAACCTCCATCTTCCTTCTACACGTCTGCACACTTCACCCTCCGCAGACTATCTGACCACTCCTTCTTCTTGGCCCTCAGAGGGCACCCCTCCCCTTAATCCTGGTTCAGAGTTCCCCCTGATGGCCTGGAGTGGAACTGTGTTGCATGTATGGATTGACTGCGAGAGAGACCCATCATTGCCTCCAAGCCTGGCATTACCCTCCCCTGGAAGAAGGCAAAGCCACTGTGGCGACCATACTCCTCCTGGGGGCGCCACAATTACATAGGCACAACAGCTCAAGTCAGCATTCACTGGTACATTAAAATTCCAAAAATAAGTTAATCCCAACGGTTAGAACCCCAAAGATTCCAAGAGTCCAAAGAATGGAGAACTGCAGCCACTTTCTTGAATGAAGCAGAGGTGAGCACGCCCAGCCTTCGCTCAATATATTGTCTATATGACTGTGTGAGAAAGCCAAGTGCTGTACCCCACTATTTCCAGGAATCCCATTCACGATGAGTGAGCCTATGGATGGGTATAACTTGCTATTTCGGAAATAGCCCTTTTAGGGTAGATCTTACAATTCCTGCAACCATATTATTTGGGCATGAGAAGAACCAGGCTTCTAGTGATTGAATGTGAACTTTACGTATGTTCCCACATTCTCAGAACAGAGGGGCTACATTAAAAAAAGAGGCAGACTTCCTGACAAGTCGCCAAGTAACACCAAATTCTCACAAAATCTCCAGGAAAACGACCGCATAAAACTTCTTCTGTGGCGGGTGTATGGAAGAAACACAGAACAGGTGGTGTCCTACCATAAGCGCTTGGACATCATAGGCCTCCTACTCCAAGTACACAGGAGTCTAGGTAATCTTGGGGACACATCCATTTCAGATAATAGTATCATTATTCTTTCTGCTTACCATCAATCTTTCCAAATTCAAGGAACGTTACCCACCACTGATTGGGGGGATTACTGCAATCTCATCCCCAGGATGGAGAGTTATAACTTCATCGCCAATGGGGACATATTCCTGGCGCACTGCGAGGATAACGTGGTCTATAATAGCACAGAGCCTAGGGGGGGAAAAAAAAAAACCCATAAGAAATCTAAGAATGGATACCAAGGTACTCAACTGCATGTATGAGAAGTTCGGGATCAGTGGTCAGTTCCCCACCATTAGCCCGTTTTCACCTATCCTGTGGAAAGGTTATCAATGCCATTTGTTGGACACCCCTTTTAAATATTAGAATCAAGCTCATTACCCAGGATGCAGGGCTGTTATTTTCTCCCAGAGTTCTTTGGAAGTGATTTCTTGAGGCACAGTTAAGTTTTCAGAACGCACCCCTGCTAGTTCAGAACTTTTGGCAAAATACAGAATTACCACCTGAACAAAGAAAGAAAAAAGAATTGTGTTATAGGCCTCAATGGAAACAAGTTAGGCTCTGCCTATTGAATAAGCCAAGTAAGTCTTTTAAAGAAAGTAGGCTCTAAATATCTACTAGCCCCTGACTCACCCTTGATGGGAAAAAATAAAACCGTAAATCTGAAAAAAAAAAATCATCACAATTCCCCATATGTGCCATAAGCTGCAGATTGGACAGGGCTCAGGAGGTACAAGAGGAGAAGGTAGAGCAGTAATGCATATTTCATACATTATATATTTACATGCTTTATTACTAGAGTGCAGCTTTATTTGTTTGTTGTATATGGAGGTGGCTGCTCCTAGTTCGCAACTGTACACACCAGTTTTCTGATTTGGGAGGGTCAGTCAGTTTTTTTGTTATTATCATGTGATTAAATATAGACTAAGCTCTATTTAGAAACAGGAGGTCTATTTTCCCTGCGTGAGTCAGCCTCCTTCCAACTCCTGACAATTGCTCATTTTGCCTATCTACCCAGATAATTCTTCTCTTTTTTCTGTAGGTAGAAACAGGAAATGTCTTGTCCCTGCAGAATTCATTCCTCTCTTCAACTTCTGACCCAGCTACTACCTCTTCCCTCTGACTTTGACTTTTGCTGTGACTCATGAGTCATACAGGGAAAATTGACCTCCTCTTTGTACAGAGAGCTGAGAAGGATTCAGCTATTCATCCGAAGTCATAGGTCTGATGGAAAATGGAAGAATTAAGTAGAAAGACAACTGTTAAGTACAGAGTGGTATGTAATATGATGACTGCAATACGTTAAAGAGAAAAATTGTGATTGGTGGAGGAAGAGGAGCGCTTCATTAAGTAGGTTTTCTTATGTACAACAATAGCATATACATGGATAAAAGCTGTTTGGTCACACGCAGAGCCCACAATTTAAGGTGATCTATCTGGCTTTTGAATCCTTGTTTTCAGGCAGAATGTCACTTTTGCACAACCTCTTGAGAAGTAGTATGGTGGGAACTACACCCCTTAGGCATCGCTGTACACAGGCTTTCTTACATCCGGCAAAGGGTCGATATCTGACTATACCGGGCCAGACAAAGTGACATATCGGCGCCATTCTCTAACACGCAGCACCCAGGGCAAATGTTTTGCAAGTCGTAAAAAATATCACATTTTGATGTTGTTGTTTTATGAAAACCATAACTTTTTTTTTTTTTTAGATTGACAGAGTTAAGGGGTAGTGATGAGCGAACGTATCGGGATAAGGTGTTATCTGAGCATGCTTGTGTGCTAACCGAGTGTCTGCGGCGTGCTCGAACAATATGTTGTTCGACAGCCACAACACATGTAGGGATTGGCTAACAAACAGGTATTCCCTGCATGTGTTGCGACTGTCGAACAGCCGTGAGACATGCAGCTGCGGGGACTTGAAAATATTATTCAAGCACACCAAAGGCGCTCAGTTAGCACCCGAGCATGCTCAGATAACGCCTTATGCCAGCATGTTCTCTAATCACGACTAAGGGGTCATGTTTTTTGAGCCGAATATGACTTATTAATCTTTTAACAAGGCAGTTGCTTCAGGAAAACCGAGTTTATCCTGAAGCATCTCCATTGGTGTCTTCTCTGTCGTTTTTACATTGCTGTGCATTGTGTTCATGCTTTGTTGCATTTTATAGCACTTTTTCACGTGGATTCCCCAGTTATAATAAAGATATTTTTCGTGCACATTCTCCTAAAATGAGGATATCAACAGATCTGAAATAATCCGCAGCAGTCTCTGATATTGGAAACATATTTACCAGGCATACGGCAGTAGAAATCTTTTATGTCAGGTAATCACAAGGTGCAAAAAGTTAACCTCGCATTACCTGACACCTCACACCTTCACCTCATTCCACCTTTTTTAGGCAAAGCTCATGGCATCTGAAATCCGGAGCCAGTCCAACCCAAATAAATGGGTTCATCAAAACCCCGTTCGCATGTTGCGGATCTGTGTTGTTGCAGATTAGATTTTGCAGATTTTGAGCAAATTTTCGCCATTAACATCAATGTATTTGTTGATCCGCAATCACAAACTCCAAATGCGGGTATTCAAAGCAGATTAAATCCTCCGTGTGTGACCTTGCTCTTAATAGGATTGTCCTCTTCTAGAAAATCTTGGCCCCTGGGAACAGTTTGTTATGAAGTTAAACTGCACTGTGCTCATGCTCCGTGCGTCCAGCTTTTAGGCCGGGGTCACACTAACCGACGCAAAATACGGTCCGTAGTTTACAGGCGTAATACGGATGAATGACCCCTAAACACTGCTCCGTATGTCATCCATAATCAAGGTGTGGTCGCATATTTTGCGCATGTAAGCATCCGTATGTAATCCGTATGCCGAGATTTTCTCGCCGGCTTGCAAAATGGACATATAATGGAGACCTATGACAGGGTTTCTAACAGAAACCAAAGAATAGATATAGACACATAGAATACATGTATACATATATATATATATATATATATATATACACACATACATGTCATTGAGACACATATATATATATTTATATTTCACAGAGTTCTTTATAGCAGAATAGCCGCTAATTCAATTGCCGGCTTTTGTGAAATCATTCCCCAACCTGACATGAAATGACACATGGTTTACATACAGTAAACCATTTCATTTCATGTTTTGTTTTGTATGTCTTTCATTAGTAATTAGATGAGGGTTGATGTGTAAAATTTGGGAGGTGTAGGTGTTAATTTAAGGGGTTAATTCGTTGTAAAAAAAAGTGTGGGCTCCCGCGGTAATTTGTCAATGCGGGAGCCCACACATTTTTTTACAACGAATTAACCCCTTAAATTAACACCTACACCTCCCAAATTTTACACATCAACCCTCATCTAATTACTAATGAAAGACATACAAAACAAAACATGAAATGAAATGGTTTACTGTATGTAAACCATGTGTCATTTCATGTCAGGTTGGGGAATGATTTCACAAAAGCCGGCAATTGAATTAGCGGCTATTCTGCTATGAAGAACTCTGTGAAATATAAATATATATATATATATATATGTGTCTCAATGACATGTGTGTATATATATATATATGTATTCTATGTGTCTATATCTATTCTTTCGCTTGTGTTATAAACCCTGTCAGTGTGATTTTACTGTATTGTGCACTGAATTGCCGGCTTTTGTAAAAGACACCGGGTGCGTATTTCTCGCAAGTCACACATCTGGTCCGTGTGTAATGCGTATTTTTAGCGCACCCATAGACTTGCATTGGCGTACTACGGGCGTAGTACGCTGACAATCTCAGCATGCTGCGATTGGCACGGACTGTGGAATACAGATGAGAAATATACGGCTGATGGGAGCTGCCCCACAGAGAATCATTGGTCCGTGTGTAATGCGTGCTTTTAGCGCCTCTCACTCGTCCGTATTCCTCTCTAGTGTGACGCCGGCCTTAGTCTCTGCTACATCTCCTGGTGTCCGGTATAGGATGCGGCGCTGAGGTTACGTGGACAGCCAAGCAGGGAGCGTTCTGTCTACATGGAGAGAAGTGCGGAGGTCACTCATCGGCTGCCAGGATATCAATGTGATGTCAGCGCCACATCCAAAAACAGGTAATGGGGCAGCGGTGGAGACTCAGCGCTGGACCCGGGGAGGGTGAGAAAAACATTTTACCTATTTATTTTTTTATATAACAAACTTCACCTGGGGACCAACATTTTGTTGTAATGCAACAGCAACAGCAGCCCTTATAGTAGTGGCCTGAAACCTGCAGCGATCTAGCTGTTGTGTAACTACAACTCCCAGCAGAGCTGGATGATCACAGGCATCGGTCAATAAAATCTGGTGCAAATTTCAGTTTCCCCCCCCACTTGTAAAGTGTTCGTCCCCTTGCAGAGAAAGCAGAGCTGGGTGTCATAGAGAAAGCCTGCACTCACCTCACAAGTCATGGAGGCCAGCAGCAGTCAGCTCTGCTTCTCAGTGACACAGAGCAGGAAGAGCAGCTGATAAGACTTGCTAGCCACATGTGAGGTCCCTGCTGATTGGTGGCTCAGGCTGCGCCTGTAACCCTGTGTGGCATTGGTGTACACAGTAATCCACCCACTATCACATGCTGCAAGCTCCCACAGCACGCTGCACAGCACCCAGTATATACACGCATAGGGTCACAATAGTCATTCCTGTACATAAAGGATAATCCCAGCAGCAGCACATACACCGCATATGTATTAGGAGATAGTATGGGGAGGAGGCAGTATGGTGTGCGGGGGAGATGTGTCAGCAGTGGGATGCACAGTATAAGGCCATGTGCACGATGCAGAATTACTGCGGATCCGCAGCTGATTTTACCGCGCAGAACCGCTGCATATCTGCATTGTGATGTACAGTAGCATGTAAATCAATGAAAAAAAAAAACGCTGTGCAGACGCTGCAGATTTTTCCGCGCGGTTTTCCTGCGGTACAAAATCCGCAGCATGTTACTTCTTTTGTGCAGTTTTCCATCTCCCCTGTCACCAAATCCGCAGGGGGAAAACTGCAGTGGAAAACCGCATGAAAAATGGAAGAAATCCGCAGGAAAAATGCAGGTCATTTGACCTGCGGATTTCTTCCATTCTGCGTGGAAAAATCCGCAGGGCCAAAAAGTCCGTCTGCACTCAGCCTAAGTATGTGAGGGCACATGATGGAGGGGACAGTATGCAGAAGAGGAAGTGGGAGGAGGGTGTACAGTATAGAGGGGGACAGTGTGAGGAAAAAGTGTGAAGAGGAGGCCAAGTATGGAAAGGAGAGGACACTGTGGAGGCCATGTACCAGAAGAGGGTCATATTTTAGGCAGGGAGCACAGTGAGGAGAAATTATTCAATGTCACAGCATAGGGTAGATATTTTTATTCAGGGGCATCGGGCAGCACAGTGGCTCAGTGGTTAGCATAGTGACTCAGTGGTCAGCCTTGCAGCGCTGGGGTCCTGGGTACAAATCCCACAAACATCTGCAAGGAGTTTGTATGTTCTCCCCGTGTTTCCGTGGGTTGCCTCCAGGTGCTCCGGTTTCCTCCCACATTCCAAAGACACATGATATTTCCTATCAGTATAGGAAATATAGATTGTGAGCCCCATCGGGTACAGTGATGATGATGTGTGCAAACTGTAAAGCGCTGCAGAATATGTTAGCGCTATATAAAGGTTATTATTATTATAACGACACTGTTATTTTTAAGGGCACTGTGTGAGGATGTGATATAGAAAACCAGAGAAATTGGAAGTCTACAGAGACAAGCTGTCGATGCAAAAAGTCTGGACAATATCCAGAAGAAAAGAAGGTGTACACCAATCAGAGAAGCTGCCTGGATGTCAATACTGATTTGTGATACTGACTGCGTCTCATTATACTGTAGGTCTTGTTCCCGTATGTTCCTCAGTCTGATCATGGCTTTTAACAACAACTCTCAGTATTTTTTTTTTACCATTTTTACGGAGTTGCAGGTTCAGCTTGTATATGGGGTTAACCTGACAATACATTTAAAAAAAAAACCTACACAAAAATAGAAGTACTGAGCTCAAGTAAAATTATAATGTTTATTAGTGATAATTAAAACATTTTTTTATTTAAAGAGATTAATATATAAGATGTGTCGATGAGATCAGAGCGATTCCTTTACTGATGGTGGTTGCTGTATTTCTATACTGTTGGGGGTTCCAGTGATGTATTCATGTAGTGATGGTGGTTGTGGTACTGTATTCCTGTAATCGTGGCGGTGGTGATGCTGTATTTCTGTACTGTTGGTGGCTCTGGTGATTTATTTATGTACTGATCGTGGTTCTAGTGGTGTATTTCTGTACACATAGTGTTTATGGTGCTGTATTCATGTTCTGGTGATGTCGTGCTTTACTGATGGAAAATTGTGATGCTGTATTTCTGTGCTGATGAGAGTTCTGGTCATGTATTCCTGTACTAATGGCGGTTATTATTGTGGTTGTTATGCTGTATTTCTATGCTGTTGGGGGTTCTGGTGATGTATTTCTATGCTGTTGGGGGTTCTGGTGATGTATTTCTGTTCTGTTGGTGGTTCTGGTGATATATTCATGTACTCTTGGTGGTGGTTCTGGTGATGTACACCTGTTCCCATGCTGGATCTACTGATGTACTCTTGTACTGATGGTAGTTCTGGGGATGTATACCTGTAGCGGTCTCTCCCATGTGTGTACATAGAAAGAAGCCAGCAGGGTCCAAGCTGGACTTGTTAGGTTTCACCCTATAGTCACCGGATGGTTTTCTCACAGCATTTCACAGTAAAACACTCCTGTCTACAATTATACAGCCAGGCTCTGATTCATGTTGCCTGTGGCTTGGACAGCAGGAATACTGATGGTTTGTCATGCGGTTTAATGTAATTTGGACATCCATAAGTGACAGGTTCCCTTAAGCAACAGCTTAGCCAACAGCAATCTGCAGTGTATGGGCATCTACATGAATCACCAATTAGGTATTTGAGTACGGAAAGTGCTCAGGGCACCAAAAACTCGCAGTACAGCAGTGCATACACAACTTACTTTATTAACAGCAGTGAAGCATCACCTGCATTGACATTTTCCCCCTTTCCTCCCTTCCTCATTGGCAGCAGCATTATTGGAAAACATTAACCCTTTCATGCGAGTCTCTCGCATGAAAACTTGGCACTGTCCCCGGCACGTGGACCGGAGCGTGCGGCTGCATAGAAATACATGTAGCCGCACGCTCCGGTCCGAGTGCCAGGTTTTCATGCGATAGACTCGCAAGGGAATCGTGCGAGTCTCTCACAAGTGAGTATGAGCCCTAAAAGTGAGTGTTGGCTTGGGCAAGTTATTTGTCTAAGGCAGATTTAGGAAAACCTGTCAAGGGCTTTTATTTTTTAAATGGACTACAGGAAGATAGTGGGGGTGGTCTGTTTCCTCCCCAGGCAGGGTTTTCCATGTGGCCTATGGCCACAGGTTCCCTTGTAAAAAAAAAACCCTTGCAGCCGAGGGTTGGGTGTGTCAGTGTGGAGTTTGCAGTGAGCAGAGCAGATGCCTCTGAAAAAGCTCAGCCTGTGGTAGGGAACACAGAGCCGAGCAGAGCGCACTCCTGGCACCCCGCAGCGTGATACAGTTGTGCAGTCACCCTTGACAACTGGACGCATTTATGGACTGTCTTGTTTCCTGGCTGCAATCCAGAGGATACCGTGTGCTGTACACTGTGAGTCTGGACATTAAACACATTTTGTTTTGAACTTTGCTTTGTGGACACCACTGCACTACAATACACATAATGACCTGGAGAATCATAATGGCAGTTCATTTTTACCATACAGTGAACATGATAGGCTAGTTTCACATTAGCGTTTACGGTCGCAGCATCGGGCTGCGCACGGCTGCCGCTAAGCCCCGCCCCCTGTCACGCCTCCGCTGGTAGCTCCGCCTGCGGGCGCATGACGCTGCATGCGTCCTGCGTCCCCTATCTTTATCACTGGGGACGCAGGCCGTGCGCAGTATGCGTTTGGCGGCGCATTCATCCTTTTGACGGTGCGCCGAGCGCAACCAAATTGCAACACGGCCTGCGTCCCCAGTGATAAAGATAGGGGACGCATGCAGCATCATGCGCCCGTAGGCGGAGCTACCGGCAGAGGCGTGGCAGGGGCAGGGCTTAGCGGCAGCCGTGCGCAGCCTGACGCTGCGGCCGTAAACGCTAATGTGAAACCGACCATAAACAAATTTAAAGAAAAAATTGGGAAATTGCATCTTTTTTGTTTTATTAACGCATTGGTATTTTTTTTTCCCAATTTTCCAGTGTTCTACATGGTAGAATTAATAGTGTCATTCAAAAGTACAACTCATTCCACAAAAAACAAGTCTCATAAGTCTATATTGATTGAAAAATAAAAAAGTTATGGCTCTTGCCTGAAGTGGAGGAAAAAACGAAAATGGAAAAAAAAAACTGGAAAATGGTCATGGTGTGAAGGGGTTAAAACGCAAGGATACGAAATTTAAAGGTGTTTTCTAGCGAATATTCTTGATAGAGAAGTTACATGTTTCTCTCATAAGCTATCTGTATGAGGTGTTCAGCATTTTTTGCTTGTTATTTATGTTAACTGCTTTTTTTCTAAATACCGCTCTGATGATTACTGTAATAAGCTGTGCAGTAAAAAATTGATTTAAAAATGTTCACATTGCTCGTTTTTAAAGCGAGTGTCACCCCCAAAAGAAAGCAATTAATGGCAACGTGTCCGTTTTGAGCTAAGTCATAGAACAAAATGATCCATACAAATCATTGGATCAGTGCGCTGTCCGTGTGCTGTCACAGATTAACAGTGTAATATGTAGGACAAACTTTGTAACTTATTTATTTAAAGTCAAACAAACCAGACAAAGGAAAAAATAAAAGATTCAATAAGTGCTGATAAAACACCAAGTACCGTATAATTTTAAATAAAAAAAAAAAAACAACAAAAAACACCGCATAACTGCTGCATCTAACTTTAATCCACAGCGTCCAAATGTTACAGCATAGTAAAGGGGATTTTATGAAATCCCGTCTCCACTATGTGTCCTAATACGCGGGTAACACACCAGTGAAATCGGACATGTGTCGCGTCATTTTAGACCGCAGCATGTCTGCTTACCTTGCAGAGACACTCAGTCTCCGCAAGGTAAATAGTCTACTCTATGTATACGCTGCGGCGATTCCGGATGTGTTCAATGAGCAGAAGGGGGTGGGGTTTCCACTCCGTCCAAAGCGCACGCAATGCGCTAAGTGGAAACATACTGTGACGCCCGGGAGACCATGGAATACCCAGCACCGGATCGGTGGTGTCCTTGCTTCACCTTTGGGGAATGTCACGGGTGGCTTGACCCGGTGCTGTGGCCTCAGGCGATGCACAGTGCAAAAGGGGGTATTATGAGGGGACTTGAAGAGCACGGGCACTTGTTCAGCAGCGGATTCTCTCAGCGGTAATGCTCCCGATCTTGGGTAGATGGCTACTGTCCAAATGAAAGTCTGAGACACTGGATACGGTTAACCAGTTTACTTCAACAAATAGGGGGTTACAATAAGTCCCGTCTCCGGAGTCTGTATGGGAACTTTTGGGTTACTCTGGCCCTGCTGGGGCTTTTACCTCCTATTTTGCGCTGTTTCTGTGTGGCCCTGCTGCGGTGTGTGAACTGGCTGCCGGCCCAATCTGTCCTCTCCGGGTCTTGATTCAACAGGCAACTCGAGTCCTTTCCTTTTCTTCCCCCCTCCGGGAGTACCGCTGAACTCTACACCTGTTGCTGCGTCTGACCATAGTGAGGCTGGAATCACCTCACGTTTTCCGGTTGCTGTATTATATATAATGAATGCAGCCACGGATCCGGTATCCGTCTCTGCGCCTGTTCTGGGTAGTAATTAGTGCTACCCGGTTCTTAAAATGTCCTCTTTCTCTGTCCCTTTTTCCTCAGACCGGTGTTCTGTTGACCCTGAAATTGTCAGTCAGTCCTTCAGGAGCCTGATACTGCTCCTCACACTCTGACCCTCCAGATCTGAACTCCTGGGAATAACTGACCTCTTTTCCTCAGGTCAGAATTGATATAGGGGAGTCTCTGGAGCTCCCCCTTCTGGCCGGAGGTGGCAATGCAGTGTTCCTATTCTTGTTTGTGTCTTGTGTCAGTAACTCTGTGGTGATCCCACTTTTGTGGCAAATACCCCTAGGGGTGCCACATTCCCCCTTAGTTAAGAACAGTACTCCGGGACTGTGGGACAATAAACATTTGAAATAACAACTAATATATACAGTCTTAAAATGAAAAGTCACAAAAACCATTCAAAGATCAAAAATAGAGTTCTGTAAAAAGTCACTTCAGATAGCGTCCATTAATACAGTTCTATCCTTGAGGGTTATTTATTTGTTAGGAAAGGCACTGCAATTAGTGTCCAGGAATTTAGTTCCATTTTTTTTTCAACAGAGTCTAAAGATAAAGTTCAAAAAGAAAGTTCAAGAATATGCAAAAAGTTCATACAGAAGAATCTCCGTAGATACTGGGCTTAAACGTTGCAAACTGAAAACAAATGGCTAAGCTAGATTTTCTGTTCAACTATAAATGGCATAATATATATTCAATTCTCATAAATGGTATTCACATTTGGTAATCCGTATACCTTTCCGGTAATTGACCCTGAGTACTACGTTGTGATCTACGTAATAACGGTGTCTCTTCAGGTGGCGTACTACGGTCTACTGCTAATATGGTGTCTGCCCGTTCTGCTAAAGATAATTCCACAATTATGGGGTTGGCAAGTCCACCGTGAATGGGATCACCATGACCAGGAATCTGTTCTTCCTGTCTTGGGACTTCTTGTGGTACGGGGTCAACTTCTTGTCTTGGGGCTTCTGGTACTACGGGTTCTGGTGTTGGGTAAAAGGCCATCACTGGAACTATTACTGAGCCATAGTAGGTTGGCCATGTCTTAGGAAAGTCTCCTAATGCGGTATGATACACTTCTTCCTCTTCCTTAGCAGGTTGAAACTGTATGGGTTGAATGACTTCTGGTTCCGGTTGGATAATTTCTGGCTCTTTCAATGTTTCCGGACATAGTTTCAGAATTGTCTGTAGATACTAGTACTGATGTTAGTCCTCCGTTTTTGCTGATAAGGCACATTTTTGGGTTGTTCACTCTTGTTGGTAAAACTGTATAGGGAACGGTTTCCCACTGATTGTCCAATTTATTGGTACGACGATTTCTCTTGAGCACTTGGTCACCCGATTTTAATGGGGTTGCTAGAGCATTCCGGTTGAAAGTTCGCTCTTGTCTTTCTCTAGTTTGCTGAAGGCTTCTTTCCACACTTTCTTGTACTTGGCGATACTGCTTTTGCCGTATGGTATCCCAATTTGAGTCTTGAACGTCTACGTCTGGTTTCAGAATTCCCATTTCAAGATCGATTGGTAGTTGGCCGGGTCTTGCACGCATAAGGTAAGCTGGGGTACAGTTGGTGGAGCTTACCGGGACATGGTTATATAGATCTACCAAGTCAGGCAATTTCTCCGGCCACTGATTTCTTTCCGATTCTGGTAAGGTTTTCAGTAGATCTATTACAATATGGTTCATCTTTTCGCATAAGCCGTTTGTTTGTGGATGGTAGGCCTTCGTCCGGATCTTTTTGCAACCATACATATTACAAAATTCTCTAAAGGTCTCTGATTCAAAGGCTGTACCTTGGTCTGTGAGTACCTGTTCTGGGTATCCATGGGGTCTACAAAAGTACGTTTGGAACGCCTTGGCTGCTGTTTTTGCTGTCAGATCTTTTACGGGTACTACTACCAAGAAGCGTGAATAATGGTCCACAATGGTCAAGGCATAAACATAGCCGGACCGGCTTGGTGTCAACTTCACGTGGTCTATGGCAACAAGTTCAAATGGCTGCTTGGTGATTATGGGCAGCAGTGGTGCTCTTTGGTTTCTTTGATCTTTTCTTCTAAGGTTACAAGGGCCACAGTTTCTGCACCATTGTTCAATTGATTTTCTCATTCCGACCCAATAAAATCTTTCTCTTAGGAGTACTTCGAGCTTTTTCCATCCGAAGTGACCAGCACCATTGTGGTAAGCCTCTAGGACCATTTTCACATCTTGTTTAGGCACGATGATCTGCCAGACCAATTCATGCGTTTTTGGATTAGTGTACCTTCTGCAGAGCTTCCCTTGGTACAAGAACATTTTGCCTCTCTCCTTCCAGAGTTGATGCGTCTCTTCTGGAGCATTCTCATCGGGGTATGCACTTTGCTCAGTCAACAGTTCTTTCACCAACTTCACAGCCGGATTGATATCTTGTGTGTCAGCCCATCTATGGTGTGCCAACGGGTTAAAATTCACCTCTTGTTGTTTCTGGTAGGTACTTGACTGATGCTGTTTTGCCTTGGGATGATGGAAGGCTGGTAGCTCAATCTCTTCAAGCTCTTCCGGTTCTTCTTCCACGTCCCTCAAGTGTGGCATCCGGGATAGGGCATCGGCATTTCCATTCTTGCGGCCTGCTCTATACTTGATCACGAAGTTGTAATTGGACAACCGGGCTATCCATCGCTGTTCTAGCGCACCTAGTTTAGCCGTATCCAGATGGGTCAACGGGTTGTTGTCAGTATAGACGGTAAATTCTGCAACGGCCAAATAGTGTTTGAAACGCTCAGTCACAGCCCAGACTACTGCCAGTAGTTCCAACTTGAAGGAGCTGTAATTTTCTGGATTTCTTTCAGTAGGCCGGAGCTTCCTACTTGCAAAGGCGATGACTTTCTCCTTGCCTCCCTGCTTCTGAGACAGTACGGCTCCTAGTCCCACATTACTGGCATCTGTGTAGAGGATGAAGGGCTGATGGTAATCTGGGTATGCTAGAACCTCTTCTCCTGTTATTGCCTTCTTTAGCTTCTCAAAGGAGTCTTCCCTCTCATCACTCCACTGGAAAGGAGGATTTCGGTTTGAAGGCTTCTTCGTCTGCCCTACCAAGATGTCTTGTAGGGGTGCTGCTAAATTCGTGAACCCTCTTATGAATCTGCGATAGTAGCCCACCAGTCCCAGGAATTGCCTCACCTCTTTCTCACTGGTGGGCCTTGGCCAATCCCTTATTGCGGTTACTTTCTCAGGATCCAGTGCTACTCCCTCTGAACTCACAACGTGTCCCAGGTACTGTACCTTTGGCTTGAGAAGGTGACATTTGGATGGCTTGATCTTCATGCCATATCTGGATAAGGCTTCAAACACTTCTGCCAGGTCTTGTAAGTGTTGTTCGTAAGTTTTTGAGTAGACGATCACATCGTCCAGGTACAGGAGGACGGTCTCGAAGTTCTTGTGTCCGAGGCAGCATTCCATCAGCCGCTGGAAGGTACCGGGTGCGTTGCAGAGTCCAAACGGCATACAAGTGAATTCACAGAGACCCATTGGTGTGGTGAATGCTGTCTTTTTTCTTTATCTCTCTCAGCCACAGGGACTTGCCAATACCCACTTGTTAAGTCTAGGGTGGAAAAATAATTAGCAGATCTTAAAGCAGATAAGGACTCTTCTATCCTAGGCAAGGGGTAGGCGTCTTTATGGGTAATGTTATTAATCTGCCGGTGGTCTACGCACATTCTCATGGTTCCGTCCTTCTTTTTAACAATCACTAGAGGGGCCGCCCAGGGGCTACAGCTGTCTCTTATTACCCCGCCTGTTTCATCTCCCTGAGCATATCTTTTGCACATTGGTAGTGAACGGGTGGTATGGGCCTATATCTTTCTTTTATTGGTGGGTGGTCACCAGTGGTGATTGTGTGTTCTACCCCTTCTATCCGTCCGAAATCCAATAGGTGTTTACTGAAGACCTGTTCATATTCCGTCACTAGCCTATACACCCCTTGTTTTTGATGGGTAGGGGTTGAATTTGTGCCCACGTGCAGCTGTTGGCACCAATCCTCCAATTCTCCATCTGAGCCGTTGTCTTCCACCTGACAGGTTGGTTCTAAGGGCCCAATGGTAGTGATGGCATTGTTGTCAACAGTATATAGCTTTGCCACTGTAGCATACCTTGGCAAGGTGACCTCTTCCTCTCCACAGTTCAAGAGCCGTACCGGCACTCGTCCCCGGTGTACCTCGGCTACCCCTCTTGCCGTGAGTATGGTGGGCCTACTGTCAGTGTACACTGGTTCTACCAAGGCTTGATAATTTCGTCCCTTCGTACCAATGGCTGCTCTACACCATACCAGCATTTCTGTTTTTGGTGGAATTACGATGGACGTTGGATCACTTACCCTCACACTGCCGATTTCTCCACCTGCAACCTCTACCTGTTGCTTTAGCATCAATACTTTTATTTCCCTCCGGAGAACTCTCTGCTGGCAGGATTGGGCAGTTTCAACAATTTGCTGTAAGACAGAAATAACTGTCATTCCTATCAGTACAGTTGGTTCACAGTTCCGCCGGTCAACATCAACAACAATTATACCCTGTTTCTTCAATTCTACTTTACCAATCTTTACAGTCATCTCTCGGAATCCTAGTTGCGGTACCAACTTACCATTACTGGCCCATATATCTAGCCCAACATCAGAGGGTCCTTTATCAATATCTGCATCAGCCCAGTACCTCTTATAAAGGATATATGGTATAGATGAAATCTGGGAACCGGTGTCCAGCAAAGCGTTGAGGGGGATTCCGTCCAGCACAATGGGGATAACGGGACGTCCTCCGATGTACTTGTCGTGCCAAGGTGTTGGGCCTTGAAAGTTCATTCCTGTGAAGCGGCCCGCATTCCCAGGGGATCCTTGTTTAAATCACAATCTCGTGCAAAGTGGCTTGGCTGCTGGCAACGGCGGCAGATGGGCTGTCCATCCGGTTGGTAGCGGTCGCTGGGTCGTCCTCTCCACGTTGGGTATCTCCGGGGTCTCATCCATGGAACATCCTCTCTACGGTTCGCCAACTCCATCCGGGGTCCTCTCATCTCCTGCATGGTTTTAGCCATTGAAGCAACAACATCAGTTAAAGAGTCAAGCTTTTGTCGAAGAGCCTCATTGGTGCTGGGCTCCAGGGACTTAGCACTGGCCCCGGACATAGCTGATGTCACTGGTACACCCGGTTGCTGAGATGCTTCTGCCATGGGGTGCGCAGGATCCTGATCCCAAGGTGCCTCTGCCAGCTGGAGACGTATAGCACTCTCTTTTAACTGGGCAAATGTCAATTCAGGGTCCTTAAAAGCCAGCATGCTCACATGACCCCTGTGAGAAGGGGCGTAGAGTCCTTCAATGAATTGATCTTTTAGCAGCTTATCCGCTCCGGTGTTAAAAATGGGTTCAGCCAGTGTAAGTGCTTTAAGGGCTTCCTGCAGGTTTAAGGCAAAGTCTCTCACGCCCTCATTGGCTTTCTGTTTGCAATTAAAGAATTGTGCTTTAGCTTTACCAAAGGCTGTGGGTTCAAATGCTGCTTTTAATCCAACAAATATACGTTCAACAGTGTCTCTGAGGTCAGCTGCCCATGCTGTGACTTCCCGCTTGGCATTGCCTCCTAACTGTGCTATCAGATACCCAACACGCTGCTGTTCTGGCATGGGGAATATGTTGAAATGGGCCAGCATCTGTTCCTTAAAATCATCGAGGGTATTTGGCTTACCATCATACCTCGGATGCCACGGGGCGCCCGGGGTATATGGCATCAGCAGCAGCATAATGAGCGCTGCTCCTTGCGCCGGTGTACCATCGGGCGCTTTGTTTACATTCTGCCCTTCAGCTGCAGTTGCGTCGCCGGGTGCTTCAACGTCCCCGTGCTGCGACATTCTGTACAGCCTTAGTTAATCTGGACCCTTTCGGTCCTCTGCTTCCGTCGGGATAGTGTAGAATCGTTCCGCTGTGCAGCCGGATTCATTTTCCCCTTCCTCTGGCATCAGAGCACTCAGCTGAGTGCCGCCCACAATGACACGCCCCTTTTTGCTCCCGCTTGCCACTCGCTCTGTAATGGCGGATTCTGAAATTTTTCTGTCAGATCAGGGTTCAGGCTGTGGCGCAGTTCAAACAGCAGTCTCGCGCCCTGGCAGTTATGAGGTATTTACCTCAGAGGCTGGCGGCCATTATAACTCCATGTTAGTCAATGGGAAAAAGTCAGATTCAATGATTCTCAATGGGGACAGCAATTTTTCTCTAATAAAGTCAATTTTAGGTCTTTTTCTTCCAAAGCTTCACAATTTTGGGCTCAAATCACGGCACACAATACCCGGTTAGCGGGCACGGTGAATCCTGTTCGTGACGCCAATTTGTGACGCCCGGGAGACCATGGAATACCCAGCACCGGATCGGTGGTGTCCTTGCTTCACCTCTGGGGAATGTCACGGGTGGCTTGACCCGGTGCTGTGGCATCAGGCGATGCACAGTGCAAAAGGGGGTATTATGAGGGGACTTGAAGAGCACGGGCACTTGTTCAGCAGCGGATTCTCTCAGCGGTAATGCTCCCGATCTTGGGTAGATGGCTACTGTCCAAATGAAAGTCTGAGACACTGGATACGGTTAACCAGTTTATTTCAACAAATAGGGGGTTACAATAAGTCCCGCCACCGGAGTCTGTATGGGAACTTTTGGGTTACTCTGGCCCTGCTGGGGCTTTTACCTCCTATTTTGCGCTGTTTCTGTGTGGCCCTGCTGCTGTGTGTGAACTGGGTGCCGGCCCAATCTGTCCTCTCCGGGTCTTGATTCAACGGGCAACTCGAGTCCTTTCCTTTTCTTACCTCCTCCGGGAGTACCGCTGAACTCTACACCTGTTGCTGCGTCTGATCCTAGTAAGGCTGGTATCACCTCACGTTTTCCGGTTGCTGTATTATATATAATGAATGCAGCCACGGATCCGGTATCCGTCTCTGCGCCTGTTCTGGGTAGTAATTAGTGCTACCCGGTTCTTAAAATGTCCTCTTTCTCTGTCCCTTTTCCCTCAGACCGGTGTTCTGTTGACCCTGAAATTGTCAGTCAGTCCTTCAGGAGCCTGATACTGCTCCTTACACTCTGACCCTCCAGATCTTAACTCCTGGGAATAACTGACTCCTTTTCCTCAGGTCAGAATTGATATAGGGGAGTCTCTGGAGCTCCCCCTTCTGGCCGGAGGTGGTAATGCAGTATTCCTATTCTTGTTTGTGTCTTGTGTCAGTAACTCTGTGGTGATCCCACTTTTGTGGCAAATACCCCTAGGGGTGCCACATTACCCTTAGGCTGGAGTCACACTTAACGTACAAAAATACGGACCATATTGTACAGTCGTAATATGCAGATATGTTCCCTGAATAGTGGATCCGTATGTCATCCGTTGTCAAGGTGTGGCCACGTATTCTGCGCATGTAAGCATCCGTATGTAATCCGTATACCGTTTTTTTTCTCGCAACCTTGCAAAATGGACATTTTAACGGTTTTGAGGCCTGAAAATATTTTAAATCATCATCAGCAACCCTATTTATTGCCTCTACAGTACAATAGATGGCAGCCTCCAATCTGGCCATTTTGGTGCTGTGCTTGTGTTGGAGTATTGGTGGTTGGTTGCCAACATGTCAGACACACTTCAGTTCAGTTCACCTCAACTAACCGTGTTCTCTACAACTGAGTTTTGTCCTGCCGCTTAGGCTAGCCATATCCAGTGATTGTGGATCCGAGGAGGAGGAGACGAATGTGGAATAAAGGCCATTTTCACCGGCTTTATGCATCTCTGAGGTGAGGACATATCCCGACAAGTTTTTCCTATATTGTCGTATGAGCATTGCCACCTTTGATGTTTTGTTGGAGACAGTGCATCCAGGGATCACCTTCCAGGACACCAGGATGCGCAAATGTATTTATGCTGAGGAGCGCCTTCTCTTTACGTTACGGTATGTATTCCTCAGCTGCATAATGTATGTTGATGATGCGTTTTCACAAGAATTCTCTTTGTCAGTGACCCCTTTTGCTGAATTAGATTCTTAATATATCCCAAATCTCAGATCTAAGTAAGAATACTATGATGTTTATGTTAAATTCATATAGCCCTTTGACTTGTCTGTATGTAGTGTTTGCCTTGATTATTAGTTACACACTTTTTGTGTGATCTATATGTAATTTGTAAACCACCTCTTCACCTTCCCCCACTGGGTCTATAATGGCCTCAGATCGAACCCTGTCTCCTTCTCTGTGAGGCTGGACTGAGTTCTGTTAGGAAATGTAAGCAAAATAAAAAAAGGTTGGAGATCTGACCCTAAACACCATATGTGTAATGTGGTGTGATGTCTGTACTTACGGTCTGAGATCCATAATAGGAGCCAAAAAAGCAAGCCGGTCAAAATAGATGTACTTTCGTTTGGTTTTTGTTGCAGCCCCACTCCTGGCCTGCTGCTGACGTTCCCGCCCGCGCTGGTCGCAGATGCTGCGCCAGCGTCTCATCACATCTTCAACTGCAATGTGACAGAAAAATTTCAAATTACATTGCAGAAATGTCAAAAAACACTTTCTAAACATTTGACATAGTCATGTGGCCTAGTAGGGTGTCATTTTAAACACAGATTATCGCTTACAAACAATGATCCCAAAATACACATTATATGATTTTAGGGGCTACTTGGAAAAATTCTATTTTCTTGCATTTCAGATGATTGTTAAAAAATTAGATAACTTACTCATTTGTTGCTGCTCCTCACATGGACGGTCCACAAACTCAGGAAACATCTGCCCACAGATGTGCCTCCATGCCACCTCTTTTCTGGTCCGGTCAGAATAATGTGCATCCCTTTGGTCCCAAATTTCGGGCCTTTCCTGGACCAAAATGATGAGCATCTCTACATTGATGTGGGTAGACATGCTGCAGGACTACGTGGAGGCCTTCTTCCGGGATGTCTGGAGCGCTTTTGGGCTAATTAACATGTCTAAGCTTCCTGATAATGGCTTGGTCCATTTCCTGTCACCTGGAGAAGTCTTGCGCATTTCTCGCAAGTCACACGTGTGGTCTGTGTGTAATGCGTATATTTTGCACACCCATAGACTTGCATTGGCGTACTTTGGCCGTAATACGCTGACTGTAAAATATGGCCGAGAAATATACGACTGATGGGAGCTGCCCCATAGAGAAACATTGGTCCGTGTGCAATGCGTGGTTTTAGTGGCTCTCACTCGTCCATATTTCTCTCCAGTGCGATGCCGGCCTTAGAAAAATGATTGGGAGTTATGGAAACAATGTAGCTCAGCTTCTCTAGGCGGTTTCCTTTGGTCCACTTCCATTGGTTGCCGCCTCCATGGACTTATTTCCACCAATATTTATTTTTAATGTTTTATCAACATGAAAAAAAATAATTGTAATCGCTCCTTATTTTTTGTGGGGTTTTTAAACAAATTCTTAAAAGTTTTAACATTTTTATCCCAAACAGGAACCTTTACTTTACATTTTGTTATTTTAACTCATTGAATAACTTGTTTTCAATTCCTGTGTCTATCTAATATATCAGAAGCTATTAGAAAATACCCTAGTTTTACCCTTAGGGTGTGTGCACACACTGTGGATTCTGCTGCGGATCCGCAGCAGTTTCTGCTGCCGTGTACAGTACCATAATATCCTATGGGAAATAGAAACCGCAGTGTAGACGGTGCAGATTTTTCCGCGCTGATTTGCTGCGGTTTCAAATCCGCAGAAAGAATTGACATGTCAATTCTTTCTGCGGATTCCGCTGCGATTTACCATCTCCTCCATTGTAGAGGTGATAAACCGCAGGCTAATCTGCAGATACTGTGGATTTTACAAAATCCGCGTGGACAAATCCGCAGAGCATTCCGCAGCGTGTGCACGTACCCTTAGTCCGGGGTCACACTTGTGAGTGCAAGAAAGAAAGACATGCAGCCGCACACTCCGGTCCCGAGTGCTGGTGGCAGTGCCCGGTATTGATGCGCGAGTTTCTTGCATTGCACTCGCAAATGTGACCTTGGCCTTAGTGTAATTGCACACGACGTCTTGAAGACTTCCTGCGGAGCTGCCAAGACTTTCCAAGGCAAAGCAGCTTTGGGGAAAAGTAGGTGGGTTTGGCTGGCGGTTTCGACGTCGTTTTAATCTTATCCATATACTTTAAACTATAAAGAGTGCCGGACTTCCAAACAAAGCTGTGAGCGTTTTAATTCTTTTAGCTGCTTGATGGATTCTGAACTCTGAGGATGTTAAAAGTAGAAACCAATGACTGAACAGTAATGCAGTTTTGCAGCGCTTTTTCAGGTGGTCTACAGACAGAATCCTCCGGAAAAAAGATGTCATGTGCACATAAACAGTGCAAATAAGTCAGAACTAGGGCCCTCTATTGGGCCCAAAAAAAAGTTTAAGGGCTTATTCACACACAGTATTTTTCATCAGTGTTTTTGGAGCGCTCCGCAGGGCTGGGGGTCACTCGGTACCGGGCCGGTCAGGCCCGTTTAAAGGGGAAGTGTCACGGTGGTGATAGTAGTGACCTGGTCTGTGACCCTGGGCGTCCAGTAAAGAAGGAAGTTCAAATGGGGGGGAAGATGGTGGGATCAATTAAAGGAAAAAGGGGAAATCGTGACGCCACCCGTAGTATTCGGCTAGGATTGTCGATGCTGCTATACAGATCCTCTGGAACAGTGGTATGGCAGCAGAGATGGTTTAGCTCTCCACGGGCAGAGCTGTGTCCCAGGGCAGCTAAGATGTTATATGCAATGTTAAGCAAGTGGGACGCGAATGACACGAATGACAGTGAGGTGCAGTTTCACGGCTATTACTCACACTTGACCTGTGCGCTCAGGTGTCCCGCTTAGCACTGTGTCCTCCGAATAAGGGGTCCAGCCAACTCTCAATTAATTTGGAAAACACCGTTCCAGGACTTCCTTTTGTGTTTTTTCCTCTCTTTCTGGTCATCTCTCTGTGCTGGTCTTTCCTTTCCTCTCGCCTAGCACCTTCACAACAGTGTCCCTAAGCCAGCAGCCTTGGACCTTACCGGGCAACGTGAGTCAGGCCCTGGGATCCTCTACCTGGCCACCTTTTCAGGGAATTAATGTGGATGTAGCTGAGGTACTTGCAGTCATCTCAGCCTCTGGCTTGCCAGAAAAGTCTGTCTTCTTCTCCACTGGGCTCAGGGGCCGGTACCCTCACTGCAACCTAGTCCTTCCAAACTGGAGCGGGCCCCACAGGTGGCTTATCTCACTTCCAGTGCTCCTCAGGACTCCTTCTGTTCTCTCTAAACTCCCTTTCAGTTCTTCTTCCTTTCCCTCTGGCTTTGACTCCTCTTACTCCACTGTCCCGTCACCAACTGACTGGATCTTCCAGAAAATTCCTTTACCTCAGGCTTAAGTCCGCCCACTCACTGTCACCTTTCTGTCACTGATTGGCTACACTCCTTGTCACCCCATCTCCTTAGCTCCTTCCTCTTCTCTACCTTTTCCACTCACCTAACAACACCCTTTCCTAGCCAGTCTGGGATGAGGCCATCCTCCCGAAGGGTACACCCAGATGCCCTGACTGAACTAGCGTGTGTTGCGTGCAAGTGTTGAAGTCCCAGGTGGTGCTCCCTCCTTACCTGAGGGTGGGATACCGCACCTCTGGATGAGGTGCAGTACCTCTGTGGCGACCGTACCCTCAGGGCGCCACATTTCCATGCCAAAGCCAGGAGTGGAACTTGCAGAGAAAAACTATAATTGAAAGATTGACACCTGTTCTCTGTTTTGGAGGCACTCCTAGTTTTGGCATACAAATACTGATCTAAAATACAGATGTGAATAAAGCCTAAAACTGTCAGTCCAATCTTTATCTCCAGAGCTGATAAGTTATCAAAGAGATCCCCTCTACTGTGCTTCTCTGTTCATTATAGCTTGCGGCCACACGAGCAATCAAAATCCGAGGGTTTTTCTTTATCATTGCGCCTTAGTAGGTGTCAGTCACACCTGTGTTCCCATTATAGCAGCTTGGTAAATGCACAAATTCACGATATTGTAGATTTACAACACAATTACTGAACACTATCCTTTATGTCACGTTCACACGTTCAGTATTTGGTCAGTATTTTGCATCAGTATTTATAAGACAATGTGGGTGAAAAATCCAAATGGTGAAGTGTTTCTATTATACTTTTCCTCTGATTGCTCCTCTCTTGGTTTTGGCTTACAAATACTGATGTAAAATACTGACCAAATACTGAGCGTGTGAACTTGGCCTTAGCTTAACCCTCACTGTGGCCTACTTTTAAGCAGTAGGGCTAGGGGTACCTTTCTTGCGCCGGCTCCGGAACTGTCGGGGCTGTCTCCTCTGTTGTCCAGGGGAAAGCTAAAAGAACCGGACCAACCTTTGCACTTGGCAGCAGAGAGCGTGTCTGAGGTAAAACAGCAGAAGTGCGCGCGGAAACAGGCAGACTTGGCGGGAACTGAACATAGCAGGAGGAGGAGAGTGCTCCGTCCCTCGAGCACCATAGCAGCGCAGGCTCCAGCATCCCCGCTGTTGCCCGCAGAGACTGTGGACTGAGACACTGTGTGCCCATTGGACCCTGCAAAGCAAAGTGCCACACGCTCCGGGCTTGTGAGTGCTGTGCGCGTACCACTTAAGAAGTACCCGGTGTGTGACTGTGAACTGAATCCTGACCTCCCGGTGCAGGTTTGTCGGGCCATGTTGGGCTCCGACACCGGAGATTCACCGCTGCCGGAAAGACACAGCTCGTTGTCATCTTCAAGACTACACCGGATTAACCCTGCGCTGACTGTTGTTGGTGCCAACGCTTGTTTTGTGGACTCTACAGTCTGGAAGTTATCGGATAAGTTATACCTTAAGAACTGCTACCTTCATTGCTCCCCTGCATTTTGTCCAAACTGCGCACCCTTTGTTACCTACTACCTGCATTATCCCTGTTTAACCCCCTATCTCCCTGCGTGGAGAACATATCTGTTAAAGTAAATACGTTAACCCTTGCTATTGTCACTGCATCCCGCAACCTGCTGACATACTCAATGCAATATAAAAAAGTAGCTAAAAGGATGCAATCCGCTAAAGTTTTTCCAGTTATGATTTTGTGCAATATGCGATGTTTTCAGTAGAGGGAGCCATCGTACCACTCATGTTATCAGTGGCGGAAACTGTTCCCATAAAACTAAATGAGCTCTTCTCTCTATCGTAAGGATCCCAAGCATCATCATCATTTTAAGAAAAAATAGTAACGTCGATCCATCTTAAATTTTCTCCAGGAGGTATATCTAATTATAACATATAACAAGTAGTGTAAATGAAGATGACGGCACTCACCAACCACAAATATTTATTATTTCATAACAAGCAATAAAAATCAGAGAGTACAGGCAAACATCAACAGGCTACAGTCATTTCATGTCTACTGACACTTCTCCAGGCCTCTTTTTTGCCTGTAATTATAATACATAATATGACTTTCTGCCATTGTCTAAAGTTAGTTGTGCGGTGTCGGCCAGGCAGCGTCTTCTTTTACATGTTCAGTATGATGTAACTGCTACTGTGCAATTTTAACGGGGTGCTTCCAGAATCTATTTATTTTTTTTTAAATTCCATGTAATCTTCCTAAGGCCTCTTTCACACTTCAGTTTTTTACAATCAGTCACAATCCGCCAGGTTTTGAAAAAAACGGATCCTCAATTTTCTTTTGAGGATCCGTTTTTTTCCCCATTGACTTCCATTAATGGCAGATTGTGACGGATTGCTGTCTGTTGCATCCGTTTTTTTTGAGGACCTCTCTCTCTCTCCCTCTCTCTCTCTCTCGCTCTCTCTCCTCCTTCCCGGCCAGCGGTTCCTTTAAATTTCCTCATTTTCCATCCGTTCACATCAGTTGAGAACGGATCCGCTTGTCTGACTTTTTGGCGGATTTGAACTGATGCAAAAAACTGAAGTGTGAAAGAGGCTTAAGGTGTTCTGTCGATGCTTCACATACTCTTTGACTAATTTCTTATCTTATCTTTCTTATCTTTTTCTGGCTCCTTCTCTTCTACAACCCCTGGCAAAAATTATGTAATCACCGGCCTTGGAGGATGTTCATTCAGTTATTTAATTTTGTAGAAAAAAAGCAGTTCACAGACATGGCACAAAACCAAAGTCCTTTCAAATGGCAACTTTCTGGCTTTACGAAACAGTAAAAGAAATCAAGAACAAGAATTGTGGTAGTCAGTAATGGTTACTTTTTTAGACCAAGCAGAGGGGAGCGCTGTGCCCACGTCTTCATGTGAGAATGAGGAAGTACAGGGCGGCCACTTAGAGTTCAATCTGCATTTCTGAACGTTGATTGGCGTCATCATGCTGGGGCCGGTGATGTTGGCGTTACCTAGCATGAGCCTATGATCGGTGCTGCTATTGCTTAAAACACTGAAATTGCTGTGATTGACTGTTCAGACAGCCCAGGAGTGGGGTCCAGCATATTTTTTGCTGAAAAAAATCTGAAATCAGTGTCAGAATTGTTCTGGCTTGGGAAAAAATACCTCACAAAATGTGCGTTTTGCTAAAAATTTTTCCCCATACATGTTTTGCTAGTCAAATTTTACATCTGTACATGCCACATCAATACAGTGCACTGTTGCACGTTCTGTCTATTTTGACATGGACTTTCTTAGTATTTCATGTCACGCTCTTGTGGCACCCCTGAGGGTCCAGTCGCCACAGAGGTACTGCACCTCAACCTTGCATCCCACCTTGCAGGTAAGATGGAGACACCTAACCTGGCTCTTACACAACACTGCATCCACCACACACTATAGCAGCAGGTGCTCCTTTATCCCTGCTGGCTAGGAAAGAGTGTTAGATGGTGGGTGGAGCTTGGGTTCGGAGCGGGAGAATAGAGGGAAATTAGGTCAGTCTCCCTTTAGGGGAGCAAGTGAGAGGACATGTGCAGCAGCTCCCTGTCAGCAGGGGCTGCTGGAAGAAGTACTGGTACGGACAGAAGGACTGAAGGAAGCTCCCTGAAGGGGAAAGGGATTCCTAGAGGCATGGGTTGAGCGAGTGCTACCCGTGGGGCTCGTTCCACGCTGACGGACGTCAGGTGGGGGAAAATCCAGGTCGCAGAAGGGTCTCGACTCTTGGCCCCTTAGCCTAGTGTTGTGGACAACAGGGCTCAGCTAGCAAGCCGACAGCTGTGGCAACTTTAGAGGCCACAGCCAACAACCACAGTTATCTTCTCTGGAAAGGCAGCCAGAAAGGATCAAGGAAATGCTTTGGGCACGTTATCCGACAGGGTCCGCAGCTGCTGGCCTGGGACCCTGACTGTGAGGTGCTGGGAAGGAAGAGGAGTGGAAATCAGCACAGTGAGACAGCCAGGGAAGGTATATACTAACAGGAAGTTCTGGAAAGGTGTTCTCTATCTGCCTGGAGGACATAGCACCAAGGCATCACCGGCTCTTGAGAGCTGTGAGTAAAGCTTTGGAAATGCATTCAGCTGTGTCTCTTGCCTTCTTCCTGCGTCACCTACTCAGCACTGCTACATCTCTTGCTTCACACTACATCACCATTTCTCAACATCTCTTATCTGCCCTTGGACTTGGCCCTGCCTGTGGAGAGCTTTTCCAACTTTGCTGCATCACACCATGTGTCCCAGAGGATCTGCACTGCAGCGTTCGTTGCCTCTAACTGGATACCACAGGTTGTGCCACGGACACTTTATACATTAAACTCTTTATTTTTCATCCCTTGTAAATATACCCCTTTTATTGGATGCCCAGGGCCACAGCCAAGGTCACTGTCGCTGTGACACATCCCTTTAAGAAGTGGCCCGGTACCGAGTACCCCACGGCCCTGGTGGGCACTCCACTCAATCCACACAATCTGTTTTGCCCCATAGTCCCACAAGCCATAGCAAACTTTTTCCTGTTGAATTATTGGATCAGATAAAATGAAAGACTCAATTCAAATATCAACCTGTGATGGTGTGTCAGCCGTGGTGCTAGGGACATTGTCTGTGACAGTTTAGGTGGTAGTGACACTTTGAGTCAGGGCAAATCTAGAGCAAGGGATCAGGTTGGTGGGGAGAGAATAGTTCAATACATTTACAAGGCGATAACGGTTAACTGAGTAAGGGTTGATGATGATGACAATGATGATGATTGTGTTGGACAAGCGTTTGAAACCATATTGAGGTGCCGAAGTGGTGATATTATCAGGGTGGAGGGTTGTGATGCCATTGATAAAGAGTGAAGTCAGAATCTGGCCAGAAGATTTTCTGGGGGAAGTTCTGCTTCTGCACTTAGCTCAAGAGCAGGTTTGTCTCAAGTGTAATGACCAGGCCGAACGTTCCCTGCTATCCACCCCCACACGGTATCTGCAACTGAAGGAATTATGACACACACCGGTCTCGGGGATAACAGTTTCTTTTATTTCAGTAGGAATGGGAATTATAAGTTGGAACAAATAAGGAACAGTCTCTCATGGGTAGTCCACGGCAATTACAGTTCACACTTCGATGCTGAGATGTGATTGGTGTCTGGAGCTTTAAGAGCACTGACTGGACAGTGTCTTTTGGTATTTTACAGAAGGAGGTAGATGCAGCAATTAGAGGTTACCGACCTGTACTCAGGGTTATCTCCACAGTGTGTCACGGCATGTACACAAGAACTTATAGGTGAATGTAGAAACTGTGGTGAATCCTGTCAGAAAGACTTTAGAATGATTTCTGTACAGGTTAGAGGGAACTCAGACTCTTAGGCCTCCAGGAGATCTTGAGGTAAAAACAGCCTGCACGTGTGTTCTGCCTTCCCTGAAGATCTCCCTCAGACTCTAGAGCATTCTAGACTTGCCTGGAAAACAGCTCCTCCTATTGACCATGTGACTAGGAGCTGGCCAATAGAACATCGGATTCACACCTCAGGTCCTTACAAAATAATAATTGAGTTATTGTACACTTTCACCATTAGATGGCGCCAGAACACAGCAAATGAGAAATGCTTTGCATCTAAAATGGAGGTGACTAGAAATGGAGAATTACAGCTCACAAATAATATAGAGGGCCAGTTAGAGAGTGAGCTGTAGTGTACAGAAGCTACTCACAATTCAGTATTACTTAAAGGGACAGAAACACTCTTGACTGGGTCACTACACAAGTACGGTTGGTAGAAGAGGCTCAATGGTGCCTGAAAGCTCTGGTCAATGTTGTGATGGTGGTGAGTCCTAAGTGCAAGCATTTTGGAGTTGTGTGTGTTCTTTTCCATGTTGATAACCAATTAATCTTGCATTGTGCAATGTTCTTCATTTAACCCTCCGTCAGGCGCAATATAGATTCTCCTCAGTTCATGCGCAATGTGCCTGACAAGCACAGGTCAGAAAACCACCTTTAGTAGCTACATATTTCAATTTCAGGACTATAGAAGTAGTCAGTGACCTTCATAGGAATGTATTAAAAGAGATTACACCAAATCAGATGCAAAAAAAACCATTTATTAACCATAAACTTATTAAAACTAAAAGTACCACTTTTCGGTAGTACCGCCAAATAGGCTCCAGTTATCTTTACTTAACTATTGCTTAAATATAAAATTATGGAAAAAAACTTAAAGGATATTGCACTTAGATGTTACTTAATTATTTTCTACTCATCTTCAGTGGTTTCAATTGCAGCAGAAGCAGCACAGGTACACTTAGAAAAGCAAGGCTGGCAGACGAAAGTTGCATGGGAAAGGCAGATTGATTCTTTACATATTTTGCAGTCATATTTAGAAAGCCTTCTGAAACCAGATACAAATGAGCAGGTAGTACAACTGTGTCTTTTAGAAGGTGGTAGAGTCGGTGTTTGTTCTGGAACATCCTTGGGACGATATCTCTTCAACCGGTGTTGCAGGGCAAGGGGCATTCCAACCGTCTTTGTACTTCTTAGGCTTAGCTCTCCACTCACCAGTTCATTAGCCAATTGTTTTAGGTACATTCTTCTGCGCATTTGTTTAAGTTCATTACCGAGGTAAATTACTTGTGAGTTGATGCCATCCACATTCAGCATTGTAAAGAAGATTACCATCGGCCAGAGTTTGGTATTTCGACTTACATTGAAATTGCCACACATTTGGTCAGCAGTGTCAACGCCGCTTTTGGTCAAATTCTAAAAAGTTATGATTTCTGGTTTCCTTAGCTCCCCAGACTCTGGATCAATGGTGTAATCATTATGTAATGAAGAGACCAAAATCACATTTTTCCTCTCGCGTGGGATGTAAGAAACTAAAATCTTTCCATTACTGAACCCAAACATAGTGCTATACTGTTGTTTGCCTTTTGTATATAGAAAATCTGGCGGCAACTGCCTTTTGTTTTTTCTAACAGTTCCCACATATGACAGCTTTTTCATTTTTAAAAAATCAATCAGATCAAAGTCAGTAAACCAGTTGTCAGCAGTGATATTTCGACCAGATCCAAACATTGGCTCAGCAATTCTCTTTACTACATCACTAGGCTTGTTGCTCACATTGAAAGGACCTGGTGGCTGTCTTCCACAATAAACTTCCATGTTCATAGTGTACATCATCCTTGCATCAACCATGGCAAAAATTTTAATTCCATATTTGTTTGGCTTTGATGGTATATATTGCCGAAAACCACATCTTCCACGGAAACCTGGAAGCATCTCATCAATAGTGAGGTTTTGCCCCGGGCAATAGCTTTTTTGACAATTCATAATAAATTGTTGAAATATGTCCCGAATTGGTGCAAGCCGGTCATAACCTTTTCGTTCTGTCCGGGTACTTCGATCATCGAAACGGAGGCAACGGATCAGGACTTTGAATCGTTTCAGATTCATCACAAGGCTGAATTTTTCGATGCCATCACCGTCTGTCCCCCACAGCTCCTCCAAACTTTGCCTATTTGCTCTGAAAGCACCAGCTAGGTATAACAAGCCAATAAATGCCTTGAGTTCAATCACATCAGTGTTTTTGATGTCCCTCTCTCTGGAGAATTGCTCTTTGATTGTGTCAATATACTGGTTAGTGAACCGAACAATAGTTTCCAACATGCTATCTGTAATTAGATTACTCCAACATTCCACTGCAGTTTTAGCTTTTCTAGCACTTCCAATAACTCCAGGAAGGTGTGTAATAATATTGTGGGATTCTCTGCGCTGTTTGTTCTTGGGTGCCTTTTTGTTCCACTTTGTATTTTTATCTTTGCCCAAATAATAAGCTAGATCTGTGTCTGTTTCCTCTGTATCAGTGTCATCACCATCCTGCTCTGTTCCAGAATCAGTGTTACATTCTGCTACCTCATCTTCAGATGAAATGTCACTAGATTCCTCTAAATCCTCAGTTACTGCTGGTTCTTCCTCATCATCTTCTAACAAAAAAATCTTCATTTCTTCTAAATGAAGGGGTTTAGATGAATCATACTGTTTTCTGGCCATTGCAGCAGAAAATCTGAAGCAAGAGAGAAAGAGTATGTGTTAGGGCGCAATGTGCCTTAGAAGCCACCCTCCTTTTGTCTAAGAAAACAGTACTTATGTACACTAACTTAGCATTAATCCTTCATAAAACAAGCTAAATACACAATCGTGATGAATAAAAAAAGAAAATACTAACCTTTCAATTTGTGTTGAAATCAGGCGCAATGTGCCTGAGAAGCCAAAGTGTTGATATCTGCTCACTAGAAGGTCTGCTGAGTCACTGTGATATCAGGTTTCACAGAGCCTGTAGAGTCAGGAGATAACTAGGAGGGGTGGGGTTTCTGGTATAGGGGGCACATCTTTTTAAGTAGTACCTGGTCATTTTTATCAATATCTACTTCCACTGCTTGTCATATTCGTATTACTCTGCCTCTTCATTCTTTGCTGTCACACCAGATACCCATCCCTGATTATGTGCTGAGGAAACAAATATACGTTCTTGGTCATCTGTTTTGTGCCAATTCAACCACCATCTGGTCTAGCTCGTGTTCGGGCAGTCACAGCCATAGAACTTGGTGGACTCCACTGACTATTGAAAAATGATGGCATGCACTCGGCCTCACTGGCAGATACCTATGCCATTATTTTTTGCAGAATGGGATGCCCACTTTGATGTGCAGGAGAACATGGGAGCTCTATTGCTTGGAGTTAAGGTAAACATTGAAATGAACCATAGACACATTGATCAGCACCCATGGACAGTATATGTCTTTCTTGGCCCATTGATTTAATGTGTTGAGTGACAGTGATGCACCAATGCAACTAGGACAGTTGGTGAAGCCTCCCTTGTCATGCACCAACAGCAACAGGGCACGGCTTTGCATCCACTCCCTGCTCTCAGTATTTTCATTTTTTTAATTTAAAATGCTGCCATGCAGTCTTCCAGCTTGTAAGCATGGGTGACAAAAACTATGTAGTTGTCACATTGTTCATATGGATGAAGCAGCAAACCTTACGCTGGATGGCTCCCTGTCCACAATAACTGGGCGTTGTCATCTGCTACAAAGCTCAGAACCTTGTGGCTTCCTTACTTCTGTGAAAAGTAATCATATTCTGAATTTGGTTGTGAAATATACAATACCTGGTGGCCTTTGCAAATAAAGAAAAATCTACCATAGCACAGCATGATTTAGAGCATTGCAACGCACTGAAATTTGACCATGCATATTTAGAAATATCTGTAAGAGCATAGTAAATACCGTATATACTCGTGTATAAGCCGAGATGTTCAGCTCATTTTTTTAGGCTGAAATTCCCCCTCTCGGCTTATACACGGGTCATATACCTGAGGGTTGGCGGGGGAGGGGGAGCGGGGGTTTCATAGATCATACTTGCCTGTCCTGCCGCGGTCTCTGCAGCCTCGCTCGCTTCTCCACTGTCTCCCTTCCTGTCTTCAGTGGTCACGTGGTGCCGCTCATTACCACTCATGAATATGCGCATATTCATGAGTGGTAATGAGCAGTACCACGTTACCACTGAAGACAGGAAGGGAGACAGTGGAGAAGCGAGCGAGGCTTCAGAGACCGCGGCAGGATGGGTGAGTATAGCGATATTCACTGTCCCCCGGTCCATCGCTGCTCACTGCTGTCTCTGCTGCATCCTGTGTCAGTGACGTTTAGGCAGCAGGGGGCACGGTGACGTGATTAGTGCACGCCGCCCCTCTACTGGCTGAGCAGTCACTGACACAAGAAGCGGCAGACAGCGGCGATGGACCCAGGAGAGGTGAGTATGGCTTTTTTTTTTTTTTGCAGCATATGGGGGCATATTCTATGGAGCAGCATATGGGGGCATATTCTATGGAGCAGCATATGGGGGCATATTCTATGGAGCAGCATATGGGGGCATATTCTATGGAGCAGCATATGGGGCATATTCTATGGGGCAGCATATGGGGGCATATTCTATGGGGCAGCATATGGGGGCATAGTCTATGGCAGGGGTCCCCAACCGCCGGTCCGCGGCCCAGCACCGGGCCGCTGCAGTGCCCTTGCCGGTCCGCGGACACAAGGGGAGCCAGGGGCGGTCAGTGGCGTAGCGGGGGCTGGGGCGGCACGCAGCAGTTCTTAGCGGCGGCCAGGGAGCGATCCAAGCAGCTCCGCTGCCTGCAAGAGGGAATAGCAGGAGCGGAGCTGCAAGGACCCATCCAGCTTCCTGCCCGCCACCTGCGCTTCCTGTCTCTGACTGACACAGAGAGGAGAGCGCCGCTGCTGTGTCAGAGCGAGGAAGCGCGGGCGATGCTGCGACAGGTGAGAGGAGAGAGGTGGTGTCTGTGTGTGTGTGTGTGTGTGTGTGTATGTGTGTGTACGTGTGTGTATAGGTGTGTGTGTGTTTGTGTAGCCTGGCCCTGGAGGAGATGGGGACATGAGGAGAAGGCCATGAGGGGAGTGATGGAGAGACGGCAGTGATGGGGTGAAGGCAATGATGGGGAGACAGCAGTGATGGGGTGAAGGCAATGATGGGGAGAAGGGAGTGATGGGGTGAAGGCAATGATGGAGAGACGGCAGTGATGGGGTGAAGGCAATGATGGGGAGACAGCAGTGATGGGGTGAAGGCAATGATGGGGAGAAGGGAGAGATGGGGTGAAGGCAATGATGGAGAGACGGCAGTGATGGGGTGAAGGCAATGATGGAGAGACGGCAGTGATGGGGTGAAGGCAATGATGGGGAGAAGGGAGTGATGGGGTGAAGGCAGTGATGGAGAGAAGGGAGTGATGGGGTGAAGGCAATGATGGGGAGAAGGGAGTGATGGGGTGAAGGCAATGATGGGGAGAAGGGAGTGATGGGGTGAAGGCAGTGATGGAGAGAAGGGAGTGATGGGGTGAAGGCAATGATGGGAGAAGGGAGCGATGGGGAGAAGGGAGTGATGGGGTGAAGGCAATGATGGGGAGAAGGGAGTGATGGGGTGAAGGCAATGATGGAGAGACAGCAGTGATGGGGTGAAGGCAATGATGGGGAGAAGGGAGTGATGGGGTGAAGGGGTGAAGGCAATGATGGGGAGAAGGGAGTGATGGGGTGAAGGCAATGATGGGGAGAAGGGAGTGATGGGGTGAAGGCAATGATGGGGAGACAGCAGTGATGGGGTGAAGGCACTGATGGGGAGAAGGGAGTGATGGGGTGAAGGCAATGATGGGGAGAAGGGAGTGATGGGGTGAAGGCAATGATGGGGAGAAGGGGGTGATGGAGCACTTATTCAAAACCTATGGTGAGTTGAGTCACATTATAAATGTTATTTAAATATAAGTATGCACTGCTACACTACAACTGTGTCCATAGCCCCGCCCCCTTATGACCAAAGCCCCGCCCCTGCCACACCTCCATCCCCGCCCTGCCGGGCCATGGAAGAATGGTCTTGCTTGAAACCGGTCCCTGGTGCAAAAAAGGTTGGGGACCACTGGTCTATGGAGTATATGGGGGCATAGTTTTTGGGGCAGCATATGGGGGGCATAATCTATGGAGCAGCATATGAGGGCATAGTCTATGGAGTATATGGGGGCATAGTCTATGGGGCAGCATATGAGGGCATAGTCTATGGAGTATATGGGGGCATAGTCTATGGGGCAGCATATGGGGGGCATAATCTATGGGGCAGCATATGGGGGGCATAATCTATGGAGCAGCATATGGGGGCATAGTCTATGGATTCCACCCTCGGCTTATACATGAGTCAATTAAGTTTTCACAGTTTTTTGTGGCAAAATTAGGGGGGTCGGCTTATGCACGGGTTGGCTTATACACGAATATATACGGTAAGTGACTGATTATATTATGCAGAAGAGAAACTGGAGCTTGTGTTATTTTAAAATGCAGCCAATGTATAAAAGAAGGATCCAGATCCTAATAATAATACATTTTATTTCTATAGCGCCGACATATTCCGCAGCACTTTACATTTCAGAGGGGATTTGTACAGACAATACATTACAGCATAACAATAATCACATAGATTATAACAACTACCAAGAGGAATGAGAGCCCTGCTCGCAAGCTTACAGTCTGAGGAAAGAGGTAGATACGAAAGGTGGGTGGTAACAGTTGCCCTGATTGTATGGACCAGCCATAATGTTAAGTGTGTAACAGTACAGACACAGAGGGCTAATGGATGCATAAAGCATGTGGGAACATGATGCGGGGAACCTGGTTATGGTAAAACTTTTGGCTGTGCCACACAGGGATAAATTAGGTTAATGTGTTGAGGCGATAGGCCAGTCTGAATAAATGCATTTTATGGGCACGCTTAAAATTGTGGGGATTAGGGACTACTCGTATTGACCTGGGAAGTGCATTCCAAAGAATTAGCGCAGCACGTGTAAAGTCTTGGAGACGGCAGTGGGAGGTTCTGATTATTGAGGATGCTAACCTCAGGTCATCAGCAGAACGGAGGGCGTGGGTAGGGTGGTATACTGAAACAAGGGAGGAGATGTAGGGTGGTGCTGAGCCATGGAGGGCTTTGTGGGTGAGGGTAATAAGTTTTACTGAATTCTGGAGTGGATGGGTAGCCAGTGTAATGACTGGCACAAGGTAGAGGCATCGGTGTAACGATTGGTGAGAAATATGATCCTGGCTGCAGAATTCAAGACAGATTGAAGAGAGGAGAGTTTGGTAAGAGGGAGACCGATTAGAAGAGAGTTACAATAGTCCAGATGAGAATGAATAAAAGAAACAGTAAGAGTTTTTGCAGATTCAAAAGTAAGAAAAGGTCGAATTCTAGAAATGTTTTTGAGGTGCAGATGACAAGAGCGAGCCAGTGATCGAATGTGGGGGGAAAGGAAAGCTCGGAGTCAAGTATGACCCCAAGACAGCGGGCATGTTGCTGGGGAGTAAAAGTGGATCCACACACAGAAATGGCAATGTCGGGTATAGGTACATTAGTAGAGGGAGGAAACACAAGGAGTTCAGTCTTTAACAGGATCAGTTTCAGATATAGTGAGGACATGATGTTAGCCACAGCATTTAGACAATCTTCAGTGTTTTCTAGAAAGGCTGGCATGATGTCAGGAGAAGAAGCGTATAATTGGGTGTCATCAGCATAGAGATGGTACTGGAAACCAAATCTACTGATTGTTTGACCAATAGGGGCAGTGTACAAGGAGACGAGGAGGGGGCCTAGAACCGATCCTTGAGGAACCCCAACAGTAAGGGGAAGATGAGAGGAGGAGGAACCAGCAAAAGATACAGTAAAGGAGCGGTCAGAGAGATAGGAGGATAACCAGGAGAGAACGGTGTCCTTGAGGCCAATGGAACGGAGCATAGTGAGGAGGAGCTGATGATCCACAGTGTCGAATGCTGCAGAGAGATCCAAGAGAATTAGCATGGAGTAATGACCATTAGACTTAGCTGTTAGTAGATCATTAGAGACTATAGTGAGGGCAGTTTCAGTAGAGTGTAAAGAGCGGAAACCGAATTGGAGAGGGTCGAGAAGAGAGTTATCAAAGAGATAGTGGATAAGGAGTTTAGAGATGAAGGGAAGATTAGAGACAAGGCTATAGTTAGCGGCACAGTTTTGGTCGAGGGATGGTTTTTTAAGTAGTGGATGTATGATGGCATGCTTAAATAAGGAGGGAAAGATACCAGAAGAGAGAGAGGTTAAATATTTTAGTTAGTGAGGGGTGACATCAGGGGAAAGGGACTGGAGGAGATGTGACGGAAATGGGTCACTGGTGCAAGTGGTTGGGTGAGAAGATGCAAGGAGCCTGCTTACTTCTGCAACTGGTTCAAAATCAGAGAGTGAGCTAGATGCAGTGGGGGGGATGGTGATTGGGAGATAATTTCCTGTCGAATCTGGTCAATTTTTTCTTTGAAGTAATTGGCCAGATCTTCAGCTCGGAGCTCCATGGTTGGGGCCTGTACTCTTGGGTTGAGTAGAGAAGGAAAAGTGTCAGAGACGTTTCGGGTTATTGGACAGTGAGGTGATGAGGGTGTTGAAATAGGTTTGTTTGGAGAGGTGAAAGGGTAGTGTTGTATGTTTTCCAAGCATAAACTTATAATGGATGAAATCTTCGTGTAGATTGGATTTTCTCCACAGACGTTCGGCGCACCTGGAGCACCGCTTGCAGGAAACGTGTTTGCAGGGTGTGCCAGGGTTGTTGCCATCTGTGTTGTGGTGTTTTATTTATAGGGGGTGCAAATTCATCCAGGGCACTTTGTAGTGTTTCATTGTAATGCTTCAGTGCAGAATCAGGACATGAGAGGGAGGAGATGGGGGCCAATGAAGACTGCAAGTTCTTCATAAGTTTCTGGGTGCTAATGGCCTGTATGTTTCTATAAGTATGGACAGTGGGGGTGACCTGAGCAGCCTGGCTGTTCTTGATAGAGAATGAAAGAAGATTGTGGTCAGAGAGCGGGAAAGGGGAGTTTGCAAAATCATCCACTGCACAAAGTCGAGAGAAGACTAAGTCGAGGGAGTTTCCGTCTTCATGCGTTGGCGAATTAGTAAGCTGCGAAAGGCCAAATGAGGAGGTTAGAGATAAAAGGTGAGTAGCAGATGGGGAGAGGGGAAGAGCAATGGGGATGTTGAAATCTCCCATGATGAGGGTAGAGATGTCACAGGAGAGAAAATGTGGAGGCCAAGTGGCAAAATGATCCAGGAACTGATGGGAGGGGCCGGGCGGACGATACACCACCGCCACTCGCATGGAGAAGGGGGTGTAGAGTCTGACGGCATGGACCTCAAAAGAAGGGAAGACTAGTGAGGGTAGTTGAGGGATAACCTGAAAGGTACATTTTGGTGATAGGAGCAGACCAACGCCTCCACCTGCTCTATTGTCTGATCTTGGGGTATGAGAGAAGTGTAGTCCCATGTAAGAAAGAGCAGCAGCAGCAGTAGTGTCTGACTGCTGGATCCAGGTTTCAGTAAGAGCCAGGAGGTTAAGAGAATTAGAAAGGAAAAAGTCATGAGTGAAGGAGAGTTTGTTACACACTGAGCGAGAATTCCAAAGGGCACAATTAAGAGAGACAGATGGCATGCAGGGAATGTTAATAAGATTAGAGGTGTTTCTGAGTGTAGCAGTTGGGGGGTTTGACTTTCTATAACATGGGGGCCCAGGGTTGGGAGCAATGTCTCCTACGACTAGGAGAAGGAGGATAGAAAGAGTGAGCAGAAGGTTAAGTGATTTGTGAGAGAGTCTCTTATGTTGAATGTTGGGACTGACTGGATCTGTGCAATTTAACAATGTGAAAAGAGCGTGAGTGCTATACATAGGAGAGGAAAGGAGCGAGGGGCCGATATGGATGGAGTGTAAAGAGATAATGCCAGGGCGGTGGATGTGTGTGAATGCAGCGGCCAGGATATAAACGACACAAATGCATATAGTATATATTTGTTGTACTCCAAATGTACAGGGAGTAGATATATATAAAGGTCTTACCTGTCTCCTGCCCTGTCTAACTGCCATGTTATAACTGCCAGTACTTTGATACATGTACTTCGATTACATGTGCATAAATGCCCCCTTATGATTAAGGGTGTAGACACCTGATGCTATTGTAAGAGGGTCAGGCTCAGGACCTTGCCCTGTAAATGTTGTTGCTACTAGTTACCTATATATGATTGCCATATTTGTATGTGTCACGTAAATACGTCACAAATATATATATATATATATATATATATATATATGTGTGTGTGTAATCTAGGGACAGTGCAGTTAGGGAAAAGGCCACTAGATGGGGGCACTGAGTACATTGCATAGGGAAGCATAGTTTTAGGACACTTTAGAGATTAATTGTAGGAGTGGTAGCTTGGAAATAGCTGGACAGATTTCTTGGTTATAGTCAGTCCGGGGTAGACCCCTGGTGCTGCTCAGATGGTCCGGTTCCTGAGCTGTGTAGCTGCCACACAATGTAGGAAGTGGAATCCCTAGCCATCCATAGTAGATGTGGAAGAATTGAGCGGAACAAAGAAGAGTAAAGTGTATGGTATCTGCAGCAACATAGAGAAGATGTCAGTGAAGAAGTTATTGATGAAGTGTCAGCAGATGTCTGTGTGCTGAAGAAGTGGTCGAGTGGGCCTCCAGCTAGTGCTCGGTTAGGATACCTAAAAGGGGGTGGACGACCTAGTAGATGATGATTTTCTGTATCTGGACTGAAGTCGGTTCCAGGGAGATTGGTCGACATGCCGTTTTCACCGGGCTCCTCGTCCCGTAGTGACTTTGTGGTCCATTCTGGTGTAGCTGAAGAAGCTAGGGAAAGCTGAAGAAGATGTATTGCTGGTACCGTATCAAGTGTGCTAAAGGTGTATTGGATGTGCTGTGTCTTGAAGAGAAGAAATCTTTATTGTTTGAAGTTATCCTGGGCTCTTCCTCCAGTCTTTTGGACTCCAGGAAGAATGTGGAACGCACCAGGGAAGAAGCAGTAGACAGCACAGTGAGTACGGATTGTGCTGATGTGTCCACCTTCCCGGCTGTGGTTTTACACTATCACTAACATGAATGAATGAATCCTCTGCACCACATTCACCTGAATAAAAAAAAATACACTGTTCGTGGATGGATCTTTCTTTTATCCATACCCACGCCATGATAGAGCATCCTTCTGTGTTCTGGGTCACAGGGAAATATTACTGGTGAGCTGGAAGTTTTTTCTTTGTCTACTACCATTTTAAAATGCACCATTGTCAGCTGATGTCGAATGTTTGTCCCTACCGGATTCCTTTGAAGATGCTACTAAATTTGTCATTAGGGAAGACTGTTTCATCAACAATTTCATGTGCCTCATATTGGAAAAAACACTCACAAGGATGTAAAAAGGGATGAAGTAAGAACTGCAACTTCTACATCTTCATCATCGCCCTGGGACTTTTGGGAACCCTCAAGGTCAATGTTGCATACAGAAGGTTGTAGAGGAGAAGGAGGATGAATAGCAGAAAGTGGATGTGGAGGACAACACTGAATTTTCCCAAACAGAACAAGAAGTCAAGGCTGATAGTTAGTTTGAAATTTATGGTGATAATGATGACCACATTGGCCATGATTACCTACCATTGTAGCACGTTAAGGAAAGTGAACTAGATGGACCCTCGTTCATGCTGACAAGCATGGCAAGCTGTTTGCTTGTGAAGTAACACACATATTTTTAGCCGCAAGCAAAGGGATAACTATTGCACACCCATGCTTTAAGCTCACACTATAAAGCCTAAATGGGGAAATTTGGGGAGTGGGGGGATTTAAAAAGAGTCAAAATTGGGAAATTACCAGGATAGGCTTCTGCCTAGCAAACGCAAGCCAATCACAAGAAAATACAAAGCTGCACTATGGATTGTTTAGAATGGTAAATCTAGAAAATTGGAACTGCATTACTGCCATAGAAAATTGGTTAAGTGCTACATTATGTACATATGGAATTTTAAAACATTGGAAATGCAATATTGCTATTGGAAAATCTACAGTAAAAAGAAGGTACTTGACATATAAATTGGCCAATGTATATAAGCCCAACTGCAACATCAATGCGTACCTTATAGTTGGGTCCCTGTCCTGATAAGTTACCTCTTGGACTAAAAAGCTTACAATTTATGAGGCAGGAAGGATCCTGCTAGTTAAAACCACTTGAGTCTGATGAGATTGGGCGTAGGAGTGCACTATAAGGTACACATTGATGTTGCAGTTGGGCTCATATACATTGGTCAGTTTATGTAAGTATCATCTTTTTACTGTAAATTTTTTTATAGCAATATTACATTTCCATTTCCAATTTTCCAAAAACCTATATGTACATAATATGGCACTTAACCTATTTTCCATGGCAGTAATGCAGTTCCAATTTTCTAGATTTGTCGTTCTAAACAATCCAGAGTGCAGCTTTGTATTTTCTTAGAATTGTTATGTTAGTTGACACCTGTTCAGGCTAGTTGGAATGTGCTGGTCAGTTTTTCTGTTTGTAGCAAGCCAATCAAAAGTCTAGCAAAGAGGCTTTTCTAACACTACACCAAAGGCTAGCCCCCTTGATTATCCCAACGTTAGGGTTTCAGCATAAAGCCAAAGAAGCAGCAACGGTTCCAGTATATATGACACGATACACCAGATGTTATATATGCCACTTCACCAACTTCAAAAATTTCAGCAAACAGACACTGCCTGACCAAGCAGGTTCAATTACATCTGGAGTGTTTGCTTTTTCTGGAACATGAACTTCTAGCTCAATAGATTGGACCAATGGCAGGAACTGGTCCAATTTGCCATGGGCATGCTGTCTTGTCCAGCTTCCAAGTGTACTGTCAGAGAGGATATTCAACACGGCAGGTGGCTCTGTCACGCCCAAGTGGACCAGATTATCCTCTGCAAGTGTAGAAAACCTTGTACTTGTCAAAATGAATAAGGCATGGATCAATGTCGATTTTCATTCATGAATAGCTTATGCCAATGATAAAATAGGCCATAGCATCTGCTGGCCTTTCCATTGTGTTATATACTGTTCTTCTGCTCAAAGTGCCAATGTCCTCACCCAGCCAGGCATCTCCTGCCTATCCATCATGCTATATCTAGGCTATGCTACTTCTGCTGCCAGTGCTGACTATACACAGCCAGACATCCTTTTGCCTGTCCCTTCATAATCTACACCGTATGGCTGCTGCCACTGTCATGGACAACAGACTGGCACACATCTTCTACCTGTTCATTGTTTTCTAGATCTATACTGGACTGCTGTTGGGAACCTTAGCCTGTACAGAGGAACTGAACCTGTAACTGCTCCCCAAAAAAAAGAATAATTTTTGGACTGCTTTTTAAAATTACATTCCTTCTTCAATTTCAGCAAAATTGCTACTACTGAAAAGGAGACAAATATTTGGGAGGCTTGTGGAATAGCCATTGCTTCTTCACTTTCAAAACAGCAAACCTCCTGCCAGAACATGGCTTATTTTTGGAAGACTTGTTAAAAGCTATAGCTTCTTGTTTTAACAAAATACAAATCTGTTGCTAATTTCCAAACCGGGATCATTTTTCAACTAACTTTTACTAAAAAGCCATAGCTTCCTCCATTTACACTGCATGTCCATAAGCATTTGGTGTTTCTGCCCTCAAAATGGATCAATTTTGGACCATATTTACATTTTAAAAATCATATAAAGTCTGTCAGTGATGTGTATTATCAAAAAGGATGTTGGTTACCATCAGTTACCATCGATTTACCACTAGCCATCTATGTTGAGGTCACTTTCACATTACTAAGATTGTTGTTGCATTTAAGTGCACAAAAGGGTGTCAATATTTTAACACACCCGTCTTGGCTTCAAGTATGGGCTCTCCTATATTCCTTCTGTTACTGTCACCATTTCCTGTGCTTCAAGTCAGTTTTAGCAATTTATCTACTGTACTTCAGTGACATCATCACCCAAGATCGCTCAAGACCCACCTCTATGCCTAATCTATGAGTGCAGTTACTGTGTGCCTTGGAGTTTGCCACTATTCATTTCTTTCAGTTGTGATCATCTCAGCAAATTTCTGTCTTTTATACTTTCTGCATCTAATGCTAATTCACTACTAATCTAAGACTTACTGATTAACCTTTTATCTGCTCTAAGCATGAAAACTGTGATCTGAACCTGTTAACACTTTAATGCTCCAGAGTGTCTTTCATTTGCCTCTTCATTTCTGCTGCTAACAGCTATCCTTGCTTGCTGATTAACCCTTTGTCTTCTGTAGCTTTACACACTCTCGTCTGGAATTGTTCATGTTACACTTCAGCAATTCCTAGACTGGCTATTCTTCAGTTCCAGTGTCTGTCTACACCTTTGCCTTCTGATTTGTTCTACTCCGCTTGCTTACCTTCTTTCCAGTTTACCCTGTGGTCCTCGCCATTCCAAGTACTATACAGCAAGTCATGCCCGCTGTGCCATCACCTCCACCGCATGTTTTATCTTTGACCTGTGGCCTAGCGAATCCACCTTATCAAGTGAGCTCTAACAAATACAGTACTAAATTACCTTAGAGTGTTACACACACCTTTTCATGGCATTTGGAGACTGTAGTGTTGTGATTCGCAGGGAGTTAAAAAACTTGCTCATTTCCACTTATTAATTTCAAAAAGATTAATCAGAGAATTTTCTAACCAAGCTCTCATGTCTGTGCAGAAGTAATTGGCAGGAGGAGGAGAGATATGACTGTAATCTATTGTGAATGGTGGAACTTCTGACATCTATATTTAGCTGTTCATTTTTAATCCTATCTATACACAACAAAAAGTCAACCCACAATTTGGTTTAGTGGTCAGAATATAGTGATATGGAAAACTAAATTGCAAAAAATTTTGGACAAATTATAAAATTAAAGCTTGATTTAAAGGGAACATAGGCTTATTGCCAGGGTCAGGCAAAGATTAGGTTCCTGTTCGGCAATAGATGTAGAACATATATAGGGACGTTTAGGGAAGACAGGGTGACTTTAGATCTGCCTAGGGGTCTCCACTCCCCCTTCTCTAGGGTTGGGCTCACTTCCCCTCATCCCTCTGTGTTTCACTTTGTCTTTCCTACACTGTGCATGACAGAGAGTCAGAATTCTTGCCGGTTGGTAGATGATCAAATACTTATTTCATGCTATAAAATGCAAATTAATTATATAAAAATCATACAGTGTGATTTTCTGTTTTTTTTTTTTTTATTTTTAGATTCTGTCTCTCACAGTTGAAGTGTACCTATGATAACCATTACAGACCTCTCCATTCTTTGTGGGAAAACTTGCAAAATCAGCAGTGTATCACTGTATTCCACCATATACTGTAGATACTACATCACTGGGAATTAATTTAAAGACTGTCCAATGACATGCGCACAAATGTTTCTCTAACTTTTTGTAAGTCCGCCGACATGTGCATTAACCCCTTCACGACATGCGCCATACATGTACTAGACATGTCATGTCTCTCTTTGATGTGAGCTCCGGCGCTGAGCCCACATCTTTCCCGACACATGTCAACTGTTTTGAACAGCTGACATGTGCCCCTAACAGCCGCGGGTGGAATCGCGATCCACCTGCTGCCGTTAACCCATTAAATGCCGCTGTCAATTTCTGACAGTGGCATTTAATATGATTGCGCCGATGGGTTGGCACGACAACCCGGGGTCAGCAACCAACCCCTGTGGTTGTCATTACCGGATTGCTATGAGCGCCACCCAGTGGTCAGCGCTTTTAGCAAGTGAGCATTTCTGCTACACACAGGCGATCTGATCATCGACTGTGTGAAGCAGAGGCGATCGAGTTACCACAGCTTCTAGTCTCCCATGGAGACTATTGAAGCAAGTGTAAAGTAAAAAAAATGTTTTTAAAAATAAAAAAATAAATATAAAAGTTGAAATCACCCCCCATTCGCCCCATTCACAATAAAAAAATAAGAAATACACTTATTTGGTATTGCCACGTTTTGAATCGTCCAATATAAAAAAATTAATCCGATCAAAACACCAGAATTACGTTTTTTTTGTTGCCGCAACATTGCATTAAAATGCAATAAAGGGCAATCAAAAGACCGTATCCACAACAAAAATGGTATCATTAAAAACATCAGCTCAGCGTGCAAAAAATAAGCCCTCAAGTCTCGGAAAACGACTCAATTTTTTTTTTTTTTTTACAAAAATTTGGATTCTCTTTTCACCATTTAAATAAAAAAGAACCTAGACATATTTGGTATCTATGAACTCATAATGACCTGGAGAATCATAATGGCAGCTCAGTTTTAGCATTTGGTGAACACAGTAAAAAAAAAATCCAAAAAACAGTTGAGGAATTGCACTTTTTTTGGAAATTTTTTCCTTAGAGTACAAAATATGGTAAAACCAATGGTGTCATTCAAAAGTGCAACCCGCCCCACAAAAAAAAACAGCCCTCACATGGCCACATTCACAAAAAAATAAAAAAGTTATGGCTCTGGGAAGAAGGGGAGCAAAACGCAAAATATATGTAACACATAATTTCTCTTAAACTTTAAATGATTTTCTGGTGACAAATTCCTTTTGACAAATGGGTCAATTTCTGATGATATACAGCCTTTAAGAATTTCTTAGCCATTAGTTATTGATGTTACTCCCTGTGTTTTTGCATTTTAGTAGCTTCATTTACATTCAGGATGTCAGATCATGTATCTGCTTGGTTTCAACCGTGATGGTCAACTATTTAAGGACTGATAGTATCCCTCGAGTACATTTTATCCACAGACACCCACACCAGCACATAATCTCAGAAATTAATTCATGTTGTCCTTACATGGTTCAGGAATAATACAATGTCCTGGGAATCAGAGCAGGACCAATGACTTCACTTTTTCTGATCACTCTATTTTTCTTGCCTTTTTTTATATTTAACCTTTCCCTCTCATTAGAGAGTGTTGGTGAAGTATTCCAACAAGGGACCGTTACTAAAACTACCGATAACAAATAGCTTAGTGAATCGAAACTTATAGCCATTGTCTACTCCAGGGGGAAAACACTGACAATATAGCCAAATTTTGGGAAATTCCTTTTTTCTACATTGCTACAGCATCTCATCAGCATCTGGAGTTACACATGATTCCTGACACTGATAGAAAATACAAAAAAAACTGGATAATCTTTTAACGTTACATGAAAGACAGGGCAGGGCCAAGACTGATAAAGGGCCTCCTTCCATGAATTTGACCATGATGACTTGTTCTTCTATTTGTTAGGTGTTTATTTTTTTTCTCATGTTCATGTTATTAGATCATTACTAATTCATTAGTAGTTATTGTAAATGAAGATACTGTACAGAGAAGCAAGTGAAGAGTTCAAATAATATTGAAGAGCATAACGAACAAAGTTAAATGTTGCTTACTATTATGGTCATTATGTGTAAATAAGCTCCACCTTTTGGGCTCCCCATACTGTATAATGCTCCCACAGTACCACCCCCAGCACAGCATGATGCTGTAATAAACTGCAGGTACTGAGGAAGTCGCCACAGATCTGAGACAGACCAAGCGTTAAAGGTTTATTTACAGGGATTTTCTCTCCATGCAGGGAGGAGCAGAAGGGGGTTAAATGTGACAGTGTAACACAATAAAGCAGCACAATGAAACTGAAGAAAGCAATAAAACAGTAATGCAGCATTGAAACGGCTAAACTAAGATAATTAAAACTTATCAGTCCAAGGAAAGTTTGATTGAAGAGTCTACTTCTCCCACGTTGGCATCGACAACAGCAGCGCTTGCAGTCTCTAAAGTCTCTACTCTGAATCAAGTTGGGGCCTCTAGGGGTGAAAGCAAGAATCAGGGAGATGATGCGAACCTGAGTCTCCCTTGCTCTGAGTCTCTGTATGATACCCTGTCTGTCTCTCCACAGGAACGATGCTACGCACACTGCCAAGTCTCTTTACCACACTCAGGGGGTCCGGCTTGTCACTTCGGTCCCCGTGACTGCATGCTTGTGTTACTGTCTCTGCACTTTCAGGGGGGGAAGTCTTCTCTAGTCACGGAGGCTACCAAGTCCACGTAGTCACATACGATGCTCTCAACGCCTCGTCCTTCAGTCTCAGTCCCTTGACAGGGGGTTCTCTCTCTTTGGGTGCACTCTGACTTCTGTCTGGCGTGCTCAGCTTTTGCCCCCTCACCCTGCACAGCTTCCTGTCCACTGCCCCTTTCCTTTGGTCACTGCCCCCCACAGTCACATGGTTCAGTCAGTCCGGGCCAGAAAGTCTTCCCCTGGCAACCCTGCTGTCTGGCTAGGTGGTTCCAGGCATTTAGCAGGAGAGGTAACCCCTTCTAGACTCTTCTTCCTCTTCACCCTCTTACATTCCCCCCCCTCTTTTTGCTGTTCATTCCACAGGCAAGATTTTATGTAGTTCCCATTGACAGTCTTCCAATCCCTGAACAATTTGTTGCCAGACGAATTGGTCTTAGTTATAGCGAACGGGGGGTACACTGGCAGTTGGACGCTCAGAGCGTCGCAAATCAGAAGGAGCATCTGTGTCAGCTGTTATGGGAGGAACGATGGCCTGAGTTGCTCCCGTTGGGTTGGCAGTTTCAGGCACCAGCCTCCCTTCCATGTCCCTTGGGGGAAATTGGGAGTCTTCCTCATCTTCAAAATCAACGTCGGTCAATGGAACTGCCTGTGGGGCAGGAGGTACTTCTCGTTCTCGGTTAGGATCCAGAGACAAACATGGCCGCAACATATTTCAGTGCAACATACGAGTGAGGGCTCCCCATTCTGTTTCTGGCTGGACCTCATAGATGGGGCCTTTGGCATTGACTCAACGTTTCACCCTGTATAGGCCCATCTCCCAACGGTACTCTAATTTGTTATGAGAGCGCTTTTCTCTCACTAAAACTTGGTCTCTGGCCCGAAGAGCCGTCCCCCGTAGAGGAGTGACTTGAGGATGCTTCAGCTCCTGTAGCCTGTTCCGTACTAGTTGATGGAGAGTCTTTAGCCGACGATGGTGTTCTTAAACCCAGGAATACACCCACTTCCGTGGGTAGTCCTCCTCGGGCTCTAACTCCAATTCAGTCATGTATTTTCGGGCCATCCGAAGAGCAGAGAGTAGGGTGTGTAGCCGGTGGTGCTGTGCTTACGATTGTTATACACCCATACCAATTCAGGGATGTATTCGGGCCATCGTGCCTTCTCCTCCTCCAGGGTTCTTTGCATTTGGATCAGGATATGGTTAAATCTCTCGCAAGCTCCATTACCCTGTGGATGATAAGGTGTTGTATGAGATTTACCGATCTTATACAACTGGTGCAACTCCTCCATCACCCTTCCAAGAAAACAGGCTCCCTGATTGGAGTGGATATGCTTAGGACATCCATACGCCTGGATGGAGTACTTGCAGATGGCATGAGCAGCAGAGTCGGCAGTCTGATCCCGTGTTGACGTCACGACGGCAAACTTCGTGAAGTAGTCGACAATTACCAAGCAGTGCTCATAGCCTTGATGCGCTGGCCCGATCGTCAGATAGTCTATCATCAGCAGATCCAGAGGGCCAGATGACATCACCGTTTGCGTGTGAGCCCGCTGTTTGGGTGTTTTGACCAATTCACAGCTCCGGTACTGCTGACAGACTTTCTCCACCAGCCTCCTTAGATTGGGATGATAAAACAGGTGCTGCAGCCATTAGAAGGTCTTTTAAGGGCCAAAGTGGGCTTCTTTCTCATGATCCTCTGTAGCCACCCAGAACACCAAGGATGAGGGAATCACTGTCTGCCAGATGATGCTGAGTTCTGACTGCAGAAACATCTTCCGATTAAAGGATGCCGTCCCGCAGATGAAGCCTTTCCCATTGCCGTAACGTTTGCAGCATTCCAGGTGATGCAGACCCCCTCTAATGATGGCTGGGCATCTGTTTAGACGTGACCCACCGTCTCAACTGGGATTTTTCCAGATCCTTCTGCTGCACTCGGACCCACTCATTGCTGGGTTGTTCCATTAAATTTGCACGAGTCTCCTCCTATTCTGTCTCCCGCGTAGCTGCCACCGTCCTGGAAGTTCTTCCAAATTCCGGGACTTCCACAGCCTCCAGCTCTTCGTCCCGATTAGGCGCTGGGCTACGATAATTTACTCAGAAAAGTGCATCAGCACGGGTATTCTCTGCTCCTCTTTTATAACTGATCTTGTACCGGAATATCACCATCCAAGCTACCCAGCGTTGTTCTAGCGCCCCAAGCTTCGCTTTCTCCAGATGAACTAACGGATTTTTATCCATGAGGACATGAACTTCAGAGCCAGACGGGTACTCAGCAAATTTCTCCATCATTGCCCATAATAACGCCAACAACTCCAGTTTAAAGGAACTTTAGTTATCTTGGTTCTCCTCAGAGTCATGCAAACACCAACTTGGCCTGGTCTTGCTCGGACATTGGTACCTGCCAGGCCAGGCCTAGTGTAGAAAAGAATCTGGCATTTCCTAACATGGACAGGGACTCCTCTATTCTCGGCAACGGATATGAAACCCGCACTGTACAGACGTTGTGGCGGTAATAGTCCATACAGAAGCGTAAAGTCCCGTCCTTCCGCACCAGGACAATGAGGGCAGCCCACGGACTCTGGCTCTCACGTATTACCCCCTTCTTATAGCACAACGTCAATCGGCCCTACACCTATACCGTCCTTCTGGACAATTACAGTATTTAGTTCCTGCAGGGCATTCATAAACTGCGTCTCGTTCTCCCACTCTCTTTGAACCCGGTGAAACAGTCGCATGCGCCGCTCCCCTACATCAGTGGGGTCCCCATGCGTCTCCTCAAGTATAAGGTAACACGAATTTGCAGTCATAAACGGAAGACATAAAAGTTATGACCGCAAATTTGGGTTAGCTTGTTTCGGTATCTCTTCAATCTCAAATGTTCTACCATTCTTCCATTTAGCTAGCATATATCACTTTTATTTTTATTCTTATTGATATAGGTATTTTTATTCTGTATAAATCGGTGTTGCTATATCAGGTTGTTTTGGTACTCCTCAAGTATAAGTAGAACTTTGTCCAGGGTATCTCTTGTCTGGGCGAGTCTAAGCATAACAGAGTCCCGTGCCTCCCCCTCCAGGGCCATCACTGCTATCTCTGCCTCCAGGGCCGGCGTCATGGGATGCATCCGCATCATCCCTCGGATACGCTCCGTCCATCTCCACAACATAACGTTCCCAGAGAATTTCGCCAAATTAATTTAACATGGCTCCCTGGGGCCTAGACCTGGGGCCTCAAGCAACTGCTTGGTCTGCCCCCTCCGTGCCATTTGTGCGACATCCTGCCGACTACGCCAATTGTAATAAACTGAAGGTACTGAGGATGTCGCCACAGATCAGAGACAGACCAAGAGTTAAAGATTTATTTAAAGGAATTTTCTCTCCACGCAGGGAGGACCAGAAGGGGGTTAAATGTGACAGTGTAAAACAGTAAAGCAGCACAATGGAACTGAAGAAAGCAATAAAACAGTAATGCAGCATTGAAATTGTTAAACTAAGATAATTAAAAGTTATCAGTCCGGGGAAAGCTTGATTGAAGAGTCTACTTCTCCCACGTTGGCACGGACAACAGCGGCGCTTGCAGTCTCTAAAGTCTCTACTCTGAATGAAGTTGGGGCCTCCAGGGGTTAAAGCAAGAAGCAGGGAGATGATGCAAACCTGAGTCTCCCCTGCTCTGAGTCTCTGTATGATACCCCACCTGTCTTTCCGCAGGAATGATGCTACGTCCACTGTGATGTCTCTTTACCACACTCAGGAGCTCCGGCTTGTCACTGCGGTCCCCGGGACTGCGTGCTTGTGTTACTGTCTCTGCACTTTCAGAGGGGAAGTCTCCTCTAGTCACGGAGGCTACAGAGTCCACATACTCGCCTACGACACTCTCAATGCCTCGCTCTTCAGTCTCTTGACAGGGGGTTCTCTCTCTTTGCGAGTGCAGTGCTGTGGCCTGCTCTCTGGCATGCTCTGCCTTCTGTCTGGTGCGCTCTGCTTTCGCGCCCTCACCCTGCACAGCTTCCTGTCCACTGCCCCTTTCCTTTGGTCACTGCCCCCCACAGTCACATGGTTCAGTCAGTGCGGGCCAGAACGTCTTCCCCCCAGCAACCCTGCTGTCTGGCTAGGTGGTTCTGGACACAGAGCAGGAGAGGCAACCCCTGTTAGGCTCTTCTTCCTCTTCACCTCCTTACAATGCCCCCACAGTATAACTTTCCCACAGCAAGTTTTAGACCACGCCCAGACCACACCCGTTTCACAGCTAGTCACACCCATATCCACACCCATTTAGCGCTGCTGATCACACTGACTGGTACTGAGGGCACAGTGGCTGTCATTATGGGCACAGTGGCTGGTAATGTGGGCACACTGACTTATACTGAGGAAAAGAGAGAACAGAGAAAGAGAAAGATGGGTAAGAAAGAACAGAGATAGAAAGGAACAGAGAAAGAAAGAGGGACAGAAAAAAAGGACAGAGCAAAAGGAAAAAAAGAAAGGGGAAAGAAAGAACAGAGAGGGAGAGAAAGAAAGAGGGGAAAGAAAGAACAGAGAGGGAGAGAAAGAAAGAAAGAGGGGAAAGAAAGAACAGAGAGGGAGAGAAAGAAAGAAAGGGGAAAGAAAGAACAGAGCGAGAAAGAAAGAGGGGAAAGAAAGAGGAAAGAAAGAACAGAGGAACAGAGAGAAAGAAAGAGGGGACAGAAAAAAAGAACAGAGAAAGAGAGAAAGATGGGAAAGAAAGAACAGAGAGAGAAAAAAAGATTAGAGAGAGAAAGAACAGAGAGAGAAAGAAAGATGGGAAAGAAAGATCAGAAAGAAAGATTAGAGAGAAAGAACAGAGAGAGAAAGTAAGAGAGGAAAAAAACACAGAGAAACAGAGAGATTCTATAAAGATACTATAGCAGCCTCATTGCAATGCCCACCTGAGCCTCACGATGCAGAACATATCATGATCTGCTCACATGGCCAGCATCCCCCGATTCCAAGGTGATCCCGCTGTCCGTGCTGTCAGAGGAGGACACGGTGATGGATCTGAAGCATTCCCTGAAGTGCCTCCATGGTTCCGTCACAATCTCCTCCTGAAATTACCTCATTTCTGGCCAGCTTCTAGCATGTTACTTCCGGTGGAACGTCACGTGCGAATTTTAAAGTGCTCCTCGGGGCTCTGCCGTGTACTCCTGTGTCCACGGGAAAAGTAAGCTCCCGGGCCGGGGCAGACTCTCTCTCAAAATCGGGACTGTATCCCGGATGGTTGGGGGGTATGAATGCTCCCCACCATACACCTTGTACACGTATGCCTCCGCACACCTCATACACACACGGTTCCACTTTGTATGCCTCGTACACACACGGCTCCGCTCTGTACAACCCATACACACACGGCTCCACTCCGTACACCCCGTACACACATGGCTCCGCTCCGTACACCTCGTACATACGCGGCTCCATTCCTCACACCCGAACACACACGGCTCCGTTCCGTAGATCTCATACACACACGGCTCCGCTCCGTACACCTTGTACACAGGCGGCTTCGCTCCATACACAGCCTACACATCTCTGCTCTGTACACCTCATACACACACAGCTCCATTCCGTACATCTCATACGCACACGCAGCTCCACTTCATACACCTCGCACACAAGGCTCCGCTCCATACACATCTCTGCTCCGTACACACACGGCTCTGCTCCGTACACTTCATACACACATGGCTCCACTCCGTACATTTCGTACACGCATGGCTCCACTCTGTACACTTCGTACACCCGCGGCTCCACTCCGTACACCTCGTACACGCTTGGCTCCGCTCCGTACACCTCGCATACATGCGGCTCTGCTACATCTACCCTGTAAACCCCTCCTGACCCCACACATAAACTTCCCTCATCCAGCACCATGACAACCAGCACAGCAGAGTCCTGCATACGCCAAGGGCTGTGTGCATAGGACCTGTGATAAGGTCACAGGAGAGGAGGAGTCAGGGAGTCACATGATCAGGGGCCTCAGATCGAGGCCCCTGATCATGTGACCCCCTGACTCCTCCCCTCTTGTGACTTCATCACAGGTCCTGTGCGCACAGAGCAGCCCAGCGAAGACATTGCTGGGATTTATGAGTGAGGGGCTGCGGTGGCCGGTGGGTCTCTCTGGGAGGGCGAGGATGGGGACGATGCATGGGGGGTGGTGGCTCAGTGCAATGTGGGAAAAAAGCTCCCAGGCGGGACAGCGGGTGGGGGGGCAAAATCGGGACTGTCCCGCCAGATCCGAGACGGTTGGGAGGTATGCTTCTCCTACTTGTTTGCCTCATGTTAATGGTCTTGTTGCTGAGAAATGTTATATTCTGCGTTTATGTTAGCGATTTTTCTTCCAGGCTCCAGGGTGTGCGATGCCTGGAAGAAATCCCTGCCCCCTGTCTGCATTGTAATACTATCCCCGCTCCCATTCACATCAGTTGTGGGCTTGTGGCCCTTGAATCCCACACCCTCACCCTGCACTCTCCCTCAGATTCCTCCCTTCAGTGGGAACTGCATTCAGGGACAGGAGGCAGGGATTTTTTCCAGGCACAGCACACCCTGGAGCCTGGAAGGAATCTTAAACATAAAGACAGAATTTAACATTTCTCAGCAACAAAACCGTTAATATGAGGCATACAGGTACTACTAGTGTAACATTTCTATTACCTATATGTCCATATTAATAGGTCATATACAGTATGTCCCGGGAGGTGACTGATTCCCTTTAAAGTAACCCAGATATAATATGATAGTTCCACATTCCCCACCACATACAGTATGAATTTTTGCACAACGCATATTTACACTATAATGTTATGACAAAAAATAATGTAAAAAAACATTTTAATATTTTAAAGTGTAATATAAAAATTCAAATAACACCCCTTTTCCCCCGTTAACTACAGTGAAAAAGGAACGCATTTGATATTGATGTATACATAAGAGCCTGATCTGACTATATTACAGTAAACCGTGTAAAGAGAAAAAAATAAAAACATGAGAAATTTGTTTTTTGGTCACCTCACCTCCTTAAAATAATACAATAAAAAGTGATCATAAGTCATATTTACCCAAAATTGTTCTAAATGATAACGTCAGCTTACCACACAAACAACAAGCTCCATTCACAGGAAATGGTAAAGTTTTAGAAAATGGCGCCACAAAACCATTTTCTTTTTTTACAAAATTCAGAACTGTTTTTCATCAATTAAATAGAAACAAATTGATGCAAGTTTGGTATCACCAAAATCATGTATCCAGGTAATTTTTACAGCACAATGAACAATGTGAAAACAACAGTGGAATGCCGTGTTTTTAACCATTTCATCCCTAATAGAATTATATTATATTATAGGGAACTGGCCCCGACATACTATGTTTTGTTTGATTTTTTTAAATGTATTCTTTGTGGGAGTTGCAGATACAAAGAAATGCCAATTTTAGTGTTTGAATATTTTATTTGCGACATTTACTGTACGGGTTAAACAATTTTATATTTTGCTACATTAGACTTTTACAGAAAGGAAAATTTTTTTTTTCCTGCACCTAGCTTTTTACTAACTCACCCTCTCCCTCTTTTTCCCTCTCCTCCTTTCCCTAACCCCTTCCCCACCTCCTTCTGCCACTGACCGCTCATCAATAAGTGATCACTGTTGAGTACTTGAGCTCTCAATTTTTGGCAGTTTTTTTCCTGTTTGTGCGTCCTACAGCCACTGAGAGCTGATCTGTGACGTAAATCACTGATCGGCTCCAGTACTTGCTGTTTTACAGGCCTTTTTTTCACGGTCCATTATCCCCCCATTTCCACCGCCTCTGTGCATGCATCCTGTCCATCACTGATCAGCAACCGGGCTTGCTATTTTCAAGGACTTTTTTTCATGCCTTCTTTGCACCATTCCATGTACGGTTGGTGATGCACATAGCTGATCAGCCACCAGTTGTTGTTTTTGTTTTTTCTGTGAAAAAAGAATTAAAAAAAATAGATTAGAGACAGTAAACATGTATTGTGTTAATATTTGTCTACTACAGTATTTTTTTCTGAATAAAGTCAAGTTCAGTGTCAGAGCGTAAAAAAAGAAAAAAATTTAGATTAGTTAATAGCAAAGTGGAAATAAAAGAATCCCATCCTTTTGTGTGTCCTACAGCCGTCAAACACTAATGGGTGATGCACATTAATGATCGACATCCAGTTGTTGTTTGATTTTTTTTTTTTTTTTTTTTAGGTGTGAAAAGAATAAAAAATTGTAGATTACTTAATAGGACTAGATTAGGGACAGTAAAAATATATTGCAGCAATTTGCATCTACTACAGCATTTTTTACTGAATATAGTCAGTGTTAGAGATGGGTGAACCAGAACAGTAAAGTTCGGCGTCCGTACAGAACACCAACTGTTTGGGCACAGACACCGAACACGGACTTCACCAGGAAGTCCATGTTAATGTTTTTGTTTGGCCCCCTCAAACAACGGGTGTTTGTCACGTTGTCATGGGCACGACAGAGCGGCAAACACTGCTTCTGATCGGCTGTAAAATCATCACCGCAGGCCAGACAGCCACGGTTCCCACACCGTCAAAACACAGAATAAGAGCACAGCTGTGATCGGAGGTGTAAAGTTTACCTCTGGTCACTGGTGTAAGCTGATGGGACAACTGCACCCATCAGCCAACACCTGCTGCCACTAATAACAGTGAGAGCAGGAGTATCTGATGGGAGTATTGATCAGCCACCTCCTGCGCTGTAAATAAATAGTTCAAAAAAACCGGCGTGGGTTCCCCTGTATTTTGATAACCATCCAGGCAAAACTCACAGCTGGGGCTGCAACCCACAGCTGTCAGCTTCAGCAAGGCTGGTTATCAAGAATCGAGGGGTCTCCCCTCTGATTTTTTTAAATTATGTAAATAATTTTAAAAAACCGCATGAGGTCCCCCCCCTTTTTGACAACCAGCCTTGCTAAAGCAGTCAGCTGAGGGCTAGTATTCTCAGGCTGGTAAGGGGCCATGGATATGGACTCCCCCAACCTAAATATAGCAGCTCGCTGCCGCCCTGAAAAGGCGCATCTATTAGATGCACCAATTCTGGCGCTTTGACCGCCTCTTCCCACTTGCTGTTTAGCGGTGGCAAGTGGGGTTCATATTTGTGATGTTGATATCACCTTTGTATTGTCAAGTGGCATGAAGCCCAGGGCTTAGTAATGGAGTGGCGTCTATAAGACACCCATCCATTACTAACCCTATAGTTACGTTATTTTATAAATAAATACACAGCCAGAATAAAGTCTTTTATTTAAAATAAAACAAAACATTTTTACTTTTGTATTTAAAAATAATAAACACAGTTGTACTCCCGTAACACCTAATTCCACCAAACCCTTGTCTTCTGTAATAAAACCAAAATAAAAAACATCAATATCCCTCACCTGTCCGTCATTCTGTCCCTCGGTGAGATCCTCGCTAGCACCGTGAGAAAGTGTCATGGTGCAGGGGCGAGTTCACCGCAGTTCAAATTCACGGCAGTGAAATTTTCCTGATGAACTACGCTGAACTGACCTCTGCACTGTCAGACTTTCTCACAGTGCTAGTGGGGATCTCCCCGAGGTCATTGCAGTTCAGCCCGGCTGGGAATGCAGCCTCAGTGACTTGTGGTAACCTTGATGATGTCACCGCTAGTCACTGATGCTGCGCTCGCAGCAGCTTATTCACCAGTGGTTCTCAGCCTGGACGGTTGCATCTTGCAGTTATATTGGTGCAATTCATCTTAGCTTCATGGTCACGCTGGAGATGAGTCTGTCGCAATTTGTTTTGCAAGGAATCCACCCTCTTACCAGCCTCCTCATAGTTCCTCAGCATTTCCACTACCTGGGTACCAAAGTCATCCAATGACTCGCTGTGGTCATTCTCCCCCATGAAGGCTTGGGGTTACCTCTATCTGGGGTGGGCTGGCTACTGGACTGACGATGAGCTTTTCAGGAACCACTGTAGCCGTGGCTCCCTGTGCAGGGGACGCCATTCCCTTCAGACTTTCTGACCTCTGGACCTTCTCCTCTGCTGATAAAAGCATTTGATACCTGCCCCCTGCTGGCATGGTCTGTGGGCAGGAGCCTGGGGCTCCATGAGCTTCTTCCCAGAAAACCCTGCCTCTACCTGGGAAGTAGAGAGGCAAGTGTCGGTTTTTCTTTTTGGTTCCTTGAGAGTAAAATACAGCACACACTGTTCACTAACCACACCCACAAGACAAGCTTCTCCCGTGGCAGCTGGCACTAGATTTGCCCTACAATAGCTGCTCATTAAAGGAATTAACTACTCATTCCAAATACAAAGCCTCAAAATTATCTTGGATGGCTATTGTGTCTTGCAACATCAGCTGATGACACCGTTAAAAAGTGGAAAATTTGCTTGACTGCTGCCTTCCTTGGATTTGGTGGTGATACTTATTAGGCTCCCACTCTAGATTCAAACCCTGATTCACTGTACTCCAAGGAAAACAGCATGTAAGGGAGGCTGCATGGCACGATGGGGTGATCAGAAGGGACAGCGATTCTCTGTGCTGGCAGGTCCAGAAGCAGCAGGTGGAAAGATAACACCCATTGCACAGTGAGAGTGAGGTGAGCGGACTCCAAAGGACACCACGGCTGCCCTGTCTCGTCAACCAGCGCACTCAAGACACTGCACATGGTCCATCGGGATAAGGGCGAGGGTGTGGGGGCCTATGTGGCACCTCTGTCAGGCTTTCCATGCATTCCTTTACAGGTTCATAATTTTTATGCAACCTGTAGACAAAAGTTTTAAAATACTTAATCCAAATTGACTTATGTAATGACCATTCACAGCTTCACTATGCCATCTGTGTGTATGCGGCCGTTGTGGTACAGGGCCTCATCTTAAAAATGTTTTTTAATCCAATCCACTTCACACACTTTTTAGATTTGTCATATAATTTTCCATTTTTGGGTGATTATATGTTATTTTAAGTAATTTCCCTATCCATATTTGTTTACAGAGCATTTAGATCCCTTTTGCAGCCCCCTAGCCCTTACTTTGACCATTGTAAAGCACCGAAGTTCAGGTCGCCATTGACTTCTATTGATTTCGGGTTCAGTGTCAAGTTCGGAGTCAAGTTCGGTTGCCGAACTGAACTTTTAACTGTAGTTCGGCCGATCTTGACCAACCTGAACATCAACGGGTCCACTTATACTTCCTCTCCAGTTTCAGGGTATAAAAAAATAAAAGTTTGAAAATTGCTGCCAAATTTCCAAAGTTGTTGCCAAATTTCCATTTTTTTCATAAATAAAAGAGTCATAGTGAGCAAATTTTACCACTATCATGAAGTACAATATGTCACTAAAAACAGTCTCAGAATTAGTGGGATCTGTTGAAGTGTTCCAGACTTAGTACCATATAAAGTGACACTGGTCAGAATTGTCAAATTTTCCCTGGTCATGAAGGCGAAAACAGGCTGGTTAATTCTCTGCCTCAGCTTTTATGCAGGCTCTGATATTTCCTACTCCTTGGCTGCGCGATACCCTTTGATGTACAAACAGACTAACAGGAGGGCACCATCGGCAAATTAAATACAATAAATAAGCAAGAGGTGGTCAACCTGAGACATGTCAAGGAAAATGCACTAAAAACTAATAGAAAAGAGACATTTCATAAAAACAGCGACCACAGTGTGTAACAGTCAAAGATAATCATTTTATTGAAGTGTACAAAAACACATCAAACCACACTAGATATAAAAACAATAAAAAAGAATGTTTACAAAAAATATTAGTTGTTACAGAAGGCACAATTGACAAGGTATGCATCCTATCCTGTTGCAAATTGCATAATACCCCAAATGCAAAAATAGGTAGCGATGGCTAACAGTAATGGAATGATGTTATGCTATAGCGCCAAATTGGACTGGCAAACTGATGCACTATGTTAGCTCCCCTATTCAGCCAAAAAATACTTATAGGATGCCACAATTTGTTGGTGACCAGTCTCCAAAGAGTATATAAAGAAAATTAGAAAGCTCCAGGGGTGGACACATACCATTGATACTGCCCCATTCAAAATAAATAAATGGTAAACTGGCAAACTAAATATAGAAATAGACAGCCAACCAAACAAGTCAACCAGACCAAAAGTTGTACACAAATGGAGGGACCAGGAGGGGGACTACCGCGGTCACAGGGGTTGCAGCTGCGATGGCACCCGAAGTGTTTAGGGGCCCGATCGCGGAGCTGCAGCTGCTCATTGGCTGTGCAGCTCCTTGCTTTGAGTGGCTGCCAGGTTTCAATTAGCCTGATGCAATGGCTGCACACAGGACCTGTGATGATGACACAGGAGGGGAGGAGTCAGGGGTCACATGATCAGAAGCCTCCTGTGTCTGCATGACTCTGCTGTGCTGGTTGTCATGGAGCTGGATGAAGGTAATTTTATGTGAGGGGTTTACAGTGTGGATGTAGCAGAGCCGTGTGTGTATGAGGTGTATGGAGAGCAGCCGCGTGTGTATGGGGTGTACTGAGCGGAGCCGTGTGTGCGCGGTGTGCGGAGCGGAGCCGCTTGTGTACGAGGTGTGCGGAGCGGAGCCATGTGTGTACGAGGTGAGCGGAGCTATGTGTGTACGAGGTGTACGGAGCAGAGCCGCGTGTGTACGAGGTGTACGGAGCGGAGCCGCGTGTGTACGAGGTGAGCGGAGCCATGTGTGTACGAGGTGAGCGGAGCTATGTGTGTACGAGGTGTACGGAGCAGAGCAGTGTATGTACAAGGTGTACGGAGCGGAGCCGCGTGTGTACGAGGTGTGCGGAGCGGAGCCATGGGTGTACGAGGTGAGCGGAGCGATGTGTGTACGAGGTGTACGGCGCAGAGCAGTGTATGTACGAGGTGTATGGAGCGGAGCCGCGTGTGTACGAGGTGTGCGGAGCGGAGCCGTGTTTGTACGAGGTGAGCGGAGCGATGTGCGTGTATTTTGGCATGGGGGGCCCCATTTGAAAATTTGCACCGGGGTCCATAACTTTGTAGTTACGTCACTGGGAGGGACAGATGAAGTCCAAAAAGGAATGAGGTGTACAGACCTTATATATGAAGGGGGAAACGTGCAACATCACTCCAATTAATAAGGGGCATACAAGAAACAAATGACCAAAATGTGGTGCCACATAAGTGATGTTATCACATACCACATGGAGATGCCTATAGCTCAAGACCAGTTTGTGGGTATTTTGTCAAAAGGGCCAATAGATTGCCCTTGCCCGATGCGTATCGCCACTGCCGTGGCTTCTTCATGTTGCTACCAGCCCCTGAATAATACCCCTTTGGGAATCCTGTTTTGGAAATGATACCCCTTTGGGAAATTTTCTACCGCTGTAGTACCAATTTTGACTCCATGGGTATTTTCCAGAAAGAAGCAGCAATGAATGTTGCTGAGTGAAAATTTGAAAACTGCCATTGTAGTGACCAGTATGCTGTAGTGACCAGTGAGTTGCCGTTATCAGTGCATTATGCCCAGCCTATGCTTCTGGAGACATGCTCCCGTAAGTTAGGTGAGCTCTCATCGCTTCAGAAATGCCAAACAGGGGGCGTGGCCTGGTTGAGCTTGAGACAAGACATGTCTACCAGGTGCTCCTGCTGAGGCTAAAGGATTATAAAGAGGGAAGTGACCCCTTGGCTATAAACTGAACACCAATAGTGTCCGGAACCCATCCTGCTCCTCCAGAAGCTTAAAATTGTATAAGAGGGAAAAGCGGCTGCCCGGATTTGAGAGCTGGCCAAGTCCCAGCTTCCAATGGAAAGAGGACAGACGCCATCTTCATACAGTGAGCTGCTGTGGAGGAAAGACATTCAGAGTCACAGAGGTACCGTTTGGACACTTTCCCTCCCCTCCCCATCCCTGTTGAGTGGCCGCACTTCCCCCTCACTAGTTGTCTGAGAGACCCGGGCACTGGAGCAGTGAACAGGAGACTCTGCAGCCTGACTCTGTCACATTGCACCCCTCCCCTGCCTCCTCACATGTGCTGACAGCCACTGGCTGGCAGCACTCATTACATACCTCTGCTGGGGAGTGTGGTGAATTCTTCTCCTGCTCCTGACTTCCCTGGCTGCAGGCCTGCCTGTCACCGGGATCTGAAGCTACCCGAGCGAGACCCGGGGACGTTGGTGACATTCTGGACTCTTTTTCCAGCCCCTGGCCAGCGCCATATTGCAGGGAGAGGCAACACTGGGGGCTGAAGCTGGGAGCACAGCACAAATCAGCTCTGAGATAAAATCGCACCCAGAGTTGTGGCTGAAGAGAGGGGGAGACGGGAAGGAGGGAAAGAAAATATACAATAAAAATATAATTCACTGAAGACATCAAAAAACAGGGTCTGGGTCTGAAGGAGGGGAGAAGGAGAAGGAAGGAAGGGAGACAAACAGGAGAGGCCATAAAGGCGAAGGAGACACTGTTTGTCCTGAAGAGTTAACCCTCGTTTTTTTTCCTCTGAGTGTTTTTCTTCTCAGACTAGAGGTCCCAGGAAAGCAGAAATAAAGATTCAGGACACTCTCTTTAGAATGACTCATTGCTGAGATAATAGTGACACCAAGTGGTCACTTTGAAGATTAGCATCCATCTATCTCAAAATAAAGGACGAACCTAACTACTTTAAAAATGTGACTACCTTCATGAAAATTTATACGGGGGGAATGTGAATGACGCTAAAATAGCTACCCGATATCTCTGAATTTCAACGTCTAAAGATGGTGAAGATTGGTAGATCCACATCAGTTTCTTCTGGATCTAAAGTTTCTCTAACTCGAGTAGATATGAATAAATTCCTTAATAAAAAACAAACTAAATCCACCGCAACTAAATCCAAACCTCTAGTGCCCATGCATCAGCACTCTCAAGGCAACTCTGAATCAGATATAGTAAGCGATATGGAGGACAATGGTAGCATGGGAGACCAACCTGTCTCTAGATCCTTCATAAAGAGGATACTTACTAAATCTCTTGAACCGGTGGTCAAAGATTTATCCATCATTAAGCAAGAAATCTCACAGATTGGACACGCTCGAGGCATCCAATTCTACCATAATCCAGCAAACCAATGAGGCTATTGCTTGCTCACAGAGCCAAGGAGAACATATCAACCAAATATATTCTATCCTTGAGGATCATGAGAATAGAGAAAGAAGGAATAACTTGCGGATAAAGGGCATTCCTGAATCAGTAGCGGCTGAAGCGCTGTCCGCAACCTTGATTGAACTATTTTCTAAACTTCTGTCTCAAGATGACCCCTCACAATTTGAGATAGTAAGGGCACATAGGTCGTTAAAACCAAGACCCAAAATGGGAGACCCTCCCCGGGATGTCATTTGCCGTTTTTTGGACTATCGTACTAAGGATTTAATAATAAGACGTTCAAGGGTAGCAGAAAATATAACATTTGAGGATTCCCCAATCTTGATCATTCAGGACCTAGCAGCATCGACATTAAATAAGAGACGTCTTCTAAAACCCTTTACTGAGGCTTTGCGCCATAACCAGTATCAATACCGCTGGTTGTACCCATTTGGCATTGCAATAACTTCCAAGGACAAACGCATCCAGGCCAGGAACTCGGCGGAAATCCAAGAGGCGTGCAAAGAGCTGGGGATAGTTCTTGAAAAGTATCCAGATAGAGGTATACCATCCAGTTCCTTCACTGCACCCTCTGTCCCGGCCCAAGCCTTGGAATCTGGTCCAATCAGCAAAGTCCACTCGAAAACCGGCGTATAGCAGCAAAGCCAAAATCTATGCGGATGAAGAAAACTGACGAGCTGATAGCCTAAAGGTACTGTCACACTTAGCGATCTACCAGCGATCCCGACCAGCGATATGACGCGGTCAGGATCGCTGGTACATCGCTAAGTAGTCGCTAGTGAGCTGCCACACAGGCAGATCTCACTAGCGACATCGCTGGGGATGCGGGTCGCTACTTACCTGTCACACCAGGCGATCCTGCGTCCTCCCGCCCGGCTCCACGCGTCGCTCGTCTTCACAGCAGGAAGCGCCGCAGGAAGCTGACGACGAGAAACAGTCCTGAACGTTCTTGCGCGATCAGCGATAACCAGCGGGGGAGCCGGTCGTAGGTAAGTATCAGACACAGAGATATCGCTAGCAATATCGCTATAACGTCACTAGTTATAGCGATATTGCTAGCGATATCTCTTAATGTGACAGGCCCTTTAGACAAGGACTTGTCCACGACATGGGAACTGCCTGTTGGATATGGCCGATCAGCAACGATAGTCATCTGGAGGCTGCTTAGTTTGACTTTATTGTATACCTGTGTTTTCTTTTTGTGTTCTAATTTTCGTTTCAGGTAGAAAGGTAAAACTGCGGCATCAATCGATATCTATGGCGGATTTCATGGATCTCGTGTGAGTAGAGCACTACTCAGTACAGTTTATTGTTGCTTCCTTTCTCGGGGGACTTGCTCGATCTACTTTGATATATCTTGACTGTGAGTGAGGGGGCAGGCATTTCTCCAAGAGATGGGAAAGAGGTGTTTATACATGAGGCCTGTAACACTGGTGTCATCATAATCACTCCCCCCCCCCTTTTGAAATGTTAATTGTCTCAAATCAACATGGTTTATGTTACTGTTATTTGCACTGGCAGTGCACTACCCCAGTTAAAGTAAACTTAATACCACTATACTCCAATTACCCCTTGTTTTTGCCCACGTCCACCCCGCGTTGGTCCTGTGAGGTCACACTGCAGAACAAAGGTCCGCACACTCACTTCAATTTATATGGAAGCTAATCAAAGTACACTAAAATTAGCAAGCTTTAACACGCATGGCTTAAATTCACCTATCCCAAGAGCACAGACACTGAATTGGTTGAAAAAGGAAAATTGTAATATTCTTCTTTTACAAGAAACGCACTTTCAAATTGAGAAACTTCCCTCTTTTGATTCATATTACAACCAGTGGTACCACGCAACTTCCCCCCAGAAGAGTTCTAGAGGGGTGTCAATTGCATTTGGCAAGAATACTTCTTTTTTTACTATCTGACTCACTGGTTGATCCAGAGGGGAGATATATTTTTATAAAAGGCCTACTGGCAGGAACCTTGGTCACTATTGGCAACTTATATGCCCCCAACAAAAAACAAATCAAATGGATTACATCCAAACTAAATCTATTCCGCTCCTTCTTAGAGGGCATACCACTTCTTGGAGGGGACCTTAATATACAGTGGGGAAAAAAAGTATTTAGTCAGTCAGCAATAGTGCAAGTTCCACCACTTAAAAAGATGAGAGGCGTCTGTAATTTACATCATGGGTAGACCTCAACTATGGGAGACAAACTGAGAAAAAAAAATCCAGAAAATCACATTGTCTGTTTTTTTTTTTTCATTTTATTTGCATATTATGGTGGAAAATAAGTATTTGGTCAGAAACAAAATTTCATCTCAATACTTTGTGATATATCCTTTGTTGACAATGACAGAGGTCAAACGTTTTCTCTAAGTCTTCACAAGGTTGCCACACACTGTTGTTGGTATGTTGGCTCATTCCTCCATGCAGATCTCCTCTAGAGCAGTGATGTTTTTGGCTTTTCGCTTGGCAACACGGACTTTCAACTCCCTCCAAAGGTTTTTTATAGGGTTGAGATCTGGAGACTGGCTAGGCCACTCCAGGACCTTGAAATGCTTCTTACGAAGCCACTCCTTCGTTGCCCTGGTGGTGTGCTTTGGATCATTGTCATGTTGAAAGACCCAGCCACGTTTCATCTTCAATGCCCTTGCTGATGGAAGGAGGTTTGCACTCAAAATCTCACGATACATGGCCCCATTCATTCTTTCATGTACCCGGATCAGTCGTCCTGGCCCCTTTGCAGAGAAACAGCCCCAAAGCATGATGTTTCCACCACCATGCTTTATAGTAGGTATGGTGTTTGATGGATGCAACTCAGTATTCTTTTTCCTCCAAATACGACAAGTTATGTTTCTACCAAACAGTTCCAGTTTGGTTTCATCAGACCATAGGACATTCTCCCAAAACTCCTCTGGATCATCCAAATGCTCTCTAGCAAACTTCAGACGGGCCCGGACATGTACAGGCTTAAGCAGTGGGACACGTCTGGCACTGCAGGATCTGAGTCCATGGTGGCGTAGTGTGTTACTTATGGTAGGCCTTGTTACATTGGTCCCAGCTCTCTGCAGTTCATTCACTAGGTCCCCCCCGCGTGGTTCTGGGATTTTTGCTCACCGTTCTTGTGATCATTCTGACCCCACGGGGTGGGATTTTGCGTGGAGCACCAGATCGAGGGAGATTATCAGTGGTCTTGTATGTCTTCCATTTTCTAATTATTGCTCCCACAGTTGATTTCTTCACTCCAAGCTGGTTGGCTATTGCAGATTCAGTCTTACCAGCCTGGTGCAGGGCTACAATTTTGTTTCTGGTGTCCTTTGACAGCTCTTTGGTCTTCACCATAGTGGAGTTTGGAGTCAGACTGTTTGAGGGTGTGCACAGGTGTCTTTTTATACTGATAACAAGTTTAAACAGGTGCCATTTCTACAGGTAATGAGTGGAGGAAAGAGGAGACTCTTAAAGAAGAAGTTACAGGTCTGTGAGAGCCAGAAATCTTGATTGCTTGTTTCTGACCAAATACTTATTTTCCACCATAATATGCAAATAAAATGAAAAAAAAACAGACAATGTGATTTTCTGGATTTTTTTTTCTCAGTTTGTCTCCCATAGTTGAGGTCTACCTATGATGTAAATTACAGACGCCTCTCATCTTTTTAAGTGGTGGAACTTGCACTATTGCTGACTGACTAAATACTTTTTTTCCCCACTGTACCTCTAGACCCAATCTTGGACTCGTCCACAAAAAAATGTCAGATTTCATACCAAAATATTATCAGAATAAAGAAATCCCTGCATAGTCTTTGATTAATAGATGTGTGGCGACATATGCACCCTAATGACTTTGACTACACTTTTTTCTCCCATCCCCATAATTCCTAACACAGAATCGATTATATTTTCCTACCAAGATCTTTGCTGCCAAACCTATTTAAAGCAGAAATTCTTCCCTCATACACTTGGACCACTCGATAGTTGCAGTACGGTTTTCAACTTCAAAACCCCATTCCGGGTATCGCTCATGGAGGCTAAATGATTCAATTCTAACCTCAGACACTAACAAACAACGAATCAGAAACATTCTAACAGACTATTTTAAGAATAATGTTTCTCCAGAGGTGAGCTTTCCAATGATATTGGAGGCTCACAAAGCAGTGGTCGAGGGGAACTAATTTTTATAGCTTCTCACCTCAACAAACAGCGCAAAAAGGCAACACAAGATCTTTAATAAGATTTAGTTAATTTAGAAAAAGAACATAAAAGAACCTTACTGCATCAGAATCTGGAGGCACTGACAGCCAAGCGCTTACAACTAAAGGATCTGCTGAATATGCAGCCCACAAAGCAGTACATTAGTTGGAGAAATCGTATGTATGTACATGGCGATAAGGCCTCTAGACTTATGATGTCATTAATCAAAGTTAGACAAGCTAAGACTTTTATTCACTCCCTGAAAACCTCCAGTGGCAGTAAAACATCTGACATTGGCCAAATTTCACAGGAATTCTTAAAATATTATTCAAGCCTTTACAATTTGAAACCTGATGAATAGTGTTGAGCATTCCGATACCGCAAGTATCGGGTATCGGCCGATACTTGCTGTATCGGAATTCCGATACCGACTTCCGATATTTTTTCAATATCGGAATTCGGCATCGGAAACGGAAGTTCAAAGTTGATTGACGGCCTGACGTCATCATGATGCGCGGTGTGTGCGCATCATGATGCGCCGTCATTTCGGGCCTTCCGGGGGTCTCTGCCGGGGGGCTGTGTGGACTGCCCGGGGTCGGTACCGGCCTGCCGGGGGGCTGTGCCGGCCTGCCGGTGGTCTGTGCACCCTGTGGGGGTCTGTACCGGCTTGCCGGGGGGCTGTGCCGGCCTGCCGGTGGTCTGTGCACCCTGTGGGGGTCTGTACCGGCCTGCCGGGGGGCTGTGCCGGCCTGCCGGGGGGCTGTGCTGATGTCCGGGGGTCTGTGCAAGCATCGTCCGATGGGACTACAAGTCCCATCTGGCGATGCCTGCTACCATGACAGTGATTGACACATTAGCCAATGATGGGACAGTAGTAGTCCCATCATCCGGCTAATGTGTTAAATGTTAAAAAAAAAAAAAAAATACTACATACATACTACATACATACTACATGCTACATACATACTACATATATACTACATGCATGCTACATACATACTACATGCTACATACATACTACATATATACTACATGCATGCTACATACATACTACATGCTACATACATACTACATATATACTACATGCATGCTACATACATACTACATGTTACATATATACTACATATATACTACATACATACTACATACATGCTACATACATGCTACATGCTACATACATACTACATACATACTACATACTACATGCATGCTACATACATACTACATACATACTACATGCATGCTACATGCATGCTACATACATACTACATGCTACATACATACCACATACATACTACATACATACTACATATATACTACATGCATGCTACATACATACTACATGCTACATACATACCACATACATACTACATACATGCTACATGCTACATACATACTACATACATACATACTACATGCATGCTACATACATACTACATGCATACTACATGCATGCTACATACATACTACATGCATGCTACATACATACTACATGCATGCTACATGCATGCTACATACATACTACATGCTACATACCACATACATACTACATACATACTACATGCTACATACATACTACATATATACTACATGCATGCTACATACATGCTACATACATACTACATACATGCTACATACATACTACATGCATGCTACATACATACATACTACATGCTACATACATACTACATGCATGCTACATACATACTACATACATACTACATGCATGCTACATACATACTACATGCATGCTACATACATACTACATGCATGCTACATACATACTACATGCTACATACATACTACATACATACTACATACATGCTACATACATGCTACATACATACTACATGCATGCTACATGCATGCTACATACATACTACATGCTACATACATACCACATACATACTACATACATACTACATACATGCTACATGCTACATACATACTACATATATACTACATGCATGCTACATACATACTACATATATACTACATGCATGCTACATACATACTGCATGCTACATGCATGCTACATACATACTACATACATACTACATGCTACATACATACCACATATATACTACATACATACAATACATCCATACAATACATACATAGACATACAGTACATATAACATAGAGTAACATACTTACCAATACTTGTCACATTGTTCCCCGAAGCCATTGTCTTTTCCGGAATAAATATTAACATAACAAACCACAAAAATACTCACCCACGATCCGAAGCAGTCCACGAGTGTGTCCCACGACGATCTTGGGTAGAGAACGGCAGCATCAGATGATGCTGCCGTTCTCTACGGGCTGCAGGAATCCAATGACGGAAGGTAGGTATCCTTCCGCACTGTATTCCTCCGCCACTTAAAAAAAAAAAAAGTCCCTAGTCTCACTTTATGCCATTGCTGCGTGGGAATTTCCCACACAGCAATGGCATAAAGTGAGACTAGGGACTTTTTTTTTTTAAGTGGCGGAGGAATACAGTGCGGAAGGATACCTACCTTCCGTCATTGGATTCCTGCAGCCCGTAGAGAACGGCAGCAACAGCTGATGCTGCAGTTCTCTACCCAAGATCGTCGTGGGACACACTCGTGGACTGCTTCGGATCGTGGGTGAGTATTTTTGTGGTTTGTTATGTTAATATTTATTCCGGAAAAGACAATGGCTTCGGGGAACAATGTGACAAGTATTGGTAAGTATGTTACTCTATGTTATATGTACTGTATGTCTATGTATGTATTGTATGAATGTATTGTATGCATGTAGTATATATGTGGTATGTATGTAGCATGTAGTATGTATGTAGTATGCATGTAGCATGCAGTATGTATGTAGCATGCATGTAGTATATATGTAGTATGTATGTAGCATGTAGCATGTATGTAGTATGTATGTGGTATGTATGTAGCATGTAGTATGTATGTAGCATGCATGTAGTATATATGTAGTATGTAGTATGTATGTGGTATGTATGTAGCATGTAGTATGTATGTAGCATGCATGTAGTATGTATGTAGTATGTATGTAGCATGTATGTAGCATGCATGTAGTATGTATGTAGTATGTATGTAGTATGTATGTAGCATGCAGTATGTATGTAGCATGTAGTATGTATGTAGCATGTAGTATGTATGTAGCATGTAGTATGTATGTAGCATGCATGTAGTATGTATGTAGTGTATTTTTTTTTTTTTTTTTTTTTTAACATTTAACACATTAGCCGGATGATGGGACTACTACTGTCCCATCATTGGCTAATGTGTCAATCACTGTCATGGTAGCAGGCATCGCCCGATGGGACTTGTAGTCCCATCGGACGATGCCTGCACAGACCCCCGAAGCCTGCACAGACCACTGGCAGGCCGGCACAGCCCCCCGGCAGGCCGGCACAGCCCCCCGGAGCCTGCACAGACCACCGGCAGGCTGGCACAGCCCCCCGGCAGGCCGGCACAGCCCACCGGAGCCTGCACAGACCACCGGCAGGCCGGCACAGCCCCCCGGCAGGCCAGCACAGACCACCGGAGCCTGCACAGACCCCCTGGCAGGCCGGCACAGCCCCCCGAAAGGCCCGTACAGACCCCAGAGAGGCTGTACAAGGCAAAAACAGGGTTTTTCTTATTCCGATACCGGAAGTCCCATAGACTTGAATGGGACTTCCGGTATCGGAATCGGCGATACCGATACTTTTTTTAAAGATCGGCCGATCCATTCCGATCCGATACTTTGAAGTATCGGACGGTATCGCTCAACTCTACTGATGAATCTAACGCGGACAGGTTACGAAAACAAGCAGAAATTCAGTCCTTTTTAGCTAGCCTTAATCTCCCCAAACTTCAGAAGAACAAAAATTCCTCACTAGGCCCTTCACCCGGGGGGAGGTCCGATCCACTCTTTCGAACAGTCCCTCAGGGAAGGCCCCCGGCCCCGGTGGATTTCCTGCTATTATAAAACCTTTTCTGAGGCCCTAGAACCTCACTTACTTAATCTTTGTAATGAAATACTCCAAGGTAACTCCTTTCCTCCCCAATCCCTGGAAGCTCATATTTCTCTAATCTACAAGGAAGGCAAGGACCCAGAACTTTGTAGTAACTACAGACCCATTTCCTTACTGAATGTGGATCTAAAAATCTATGCCAGTATGCTCGCGAGGCGCATTGCGGAGTATTTACCTAAACTGATCTCCCCAGATCAGACCGGCTTCATTAGAGGTAGAGAGGGCAAGGAAAATGCATGGAGAGTTCTACATTTGAAGCAATATTCTGATTTCCATAGGATACCCTTGGTGCTACTAGGCACAGATGCGGAAAAAGCTTTCGACAGAGTGGATTGGACCTTCTTGCAGGAAACCCTCCTTAGCTTTAATTTTCCCCCCTCTGCTGGTAGCGGCAATATTGCAAATGTATTCTCACCCCACAGCAAGAATTAAACTTAATAACTCCCTTACCAACTCATTTGAGATTCATAATGGCAGGGATGTCCTCTCTCGCCGTTATTCAATTATTCATAATGATGATGGAGCCGCTTATCAAAGCTATAAATTTATGAAAGACATAGAGGGGGGTGTCCATACAGGGTTTAACGCATAAAACCATGGCCTTTGCTGACGATTTATTAGTCACTATGACTTGTCCCCACAGATGCATACCAGCCCTTATGCGGATTCTAGAGAGATACGGCTCTCTGTCTAATTTCAAAATTAACCCGTCTAAATCCGAAGCACTGGGCGTACATATACCTGCTAACACTATAAATGATTTTAAGTCACAATTCCCCTTCCACTGGCCGGGCAATTATATAAAGTATCTGGGTATTAAAATTAGTCCGTCCTTTAAAGACTTATTCAATTTCAATTATAAACAGCTTCTTAGTTTAGTTGAAGACCAGACTAAAAGATGGAGGGCCCGTACCTATCTTGGATGGGCAGAAAAAACCTGATCAAGAGCATCCTCATGCCTAAATTAATCTATGTCAGATGCTGCCTATAGATATGCCCAGGTCATTCCTAGCCCAGATCAATTGGTCTATCTTTAAGTATATTTGGAATAAACATAGGCCGAGACTTAACTCACATACACTCTCATTGCCCAGAGGGAAAGGTGGCATGGGAGCCCCTAATATCCGCACTTACTATTTGGCTGCTGTCCTATCAAGGACTGTTGAATGGGTCAGGAATAGTGTTGAGCATTCCGATACCGCAAGTATTGGGTATCGGCCGATACTTGCTGTATCGGAATTCCGATACCGACTTCCGATATTTTTTCAATATCGGAAGTCGGCATCGGAATCGGAAGTTCAAAGTTGATTGACAGCCGAAATGACGTCATCATGATGCGCGGTGTGTGCGCATCATGATGCGCCGTCATTTCGGGCCTTCCGGGGGTCTCTGCCGGCCTGCCGGGGGGCTGTGTGGACTGCCCGGGGTCTGTACCGGCCTGCCGGGGGGCTGTGCCGGCCTGCCGGTGGTCTGTGCACCCTGTGGGGGGGGTCTGTACCGGCCTGCCGGGGGGCTGTGCCGGCCTGCCGGGGGGCTGTGCTGATGTCCGGGGGTCTGTGCAAGCATCGTCCGATGGGACTACAAGTCCCATCTGGCGATGCCTGCTACCATGACAGTGATTGACACATTAGCCAATGATGGGACAGTAGTAGTCCCATCATCCGGCTAATGTGTTAAATGTTAAAAAAAAAAAAAATTACTACATACATACATACTACATGCATGCTACATACATACTACATATATACTACATGCTACATACATACTACATGCTACATACATACTACATGCTACATACATACTACATATATACTACATGCATGCTACATACATACTACATGCATGCTACATACATACTACATGCTACATACATACTACATATATACTACATGCATGCTACATACATACTGCATGCTACATACATACTACATACATACTACATACATACTACATACATACCACATATATACTATACATACTACATGCATGCTACATACATACCACATACATACTACATACATACTACATACATACTACATGCATGCTACATACATAACACATATATACTACATGCATGCTACATACATACTACATGCTACATACATACTACATACATACTACATACATACTACATGCATGCTACATACATACTACATGCTACATACATACTACATATATACTACATGCATGCTACATACATACTACATGCTACATACATACTACATATATACTACATACATACTACATACATACTACATGCATGCTACATACATACTACATGCTACATACATACCACATACATACTACATACATACTACATGCTACATGCTACATACATACTACATATATACTACATGCATGCTACATACATACTGCATGCTACATGCATGCTACATGCATGCTACATACATACTACATACATACTACATACATACCACATATATACTACATACATACTACATACAATACATTCATACAATACATACATAGACATACAGTACATATAACATAGAGTAACATACTTACCAATACTTGTCACATTGTTCCCTGAAGCCATTGTCTTTTACGGAATAAATATTAACATAACAAACCACAAAAATACTCACCCACGATCCGAAGCAGTCCACGAGTGTGTCCCATGACGATCTTGGGTAGAGAACTGCAGCATCAGCTGATGCTGCCGTTCTCTACGGGCTGCAGGAATCCAATGACGGAAGGTAGGTATCCTTCCGCACTGTATTCCTCCGCCACTTAAAAAAAAAAAGTCCCTAGTCTCACTTTATGCCATTGCTGCGTGGGAAATTCCCACACAGCAATGGCATAAAGTGAGACTAGGGACTTTTTTTTTTTTAAGTGGCGGAGGAATACAGTGCGGAAGGATACCTACCTTCCGTCATTGGATTCCTGCAGCCCGTAGAGAACGGCAGCATCAGCTGATGCTGCAGTTCTCTACCCAAGATCGTCGTGGGACACACTCGTGGACTGCTTCGGATCGTGGGTGAGTATTTTTGTGGTTTGTTATGTTAATATTTATTCCGTAAAAGACAATGGCTTCGGGGAACAATGTGACAAGTATTGGTAAGTATGTTACTCTATGTTATATGTACTGTATGTCTATGTATGTATTGTATGTAGTATGTATGTAGTATATATGTGCTATGTATGTAGCATGTAGTATGTATGTAGCATGCATGTAGCATGCAGTATGTATGTAGCATGCATGTAGTATATATGTAGTATGTATGTGGTATGTATGTAGCATGTAGTATGTATGTAGCATGCATGTAGTATGTATGTAGTATGTATGTAGCATGCATGTAGTATATATGTAGTATGTATGTAGCATGCATGTAGTATATATGTAGTATGTATGTAGCATGCATGTAGTATATATGTAGTATGTATGTAGCATGTAGTATGTATGTAGCATGCATGTAGTATGTATGTAGTATGTATGTGGTATGTATGTAGCATGTAGTATGTATGTAGCATGCATGTAGTATATATGTGTTATGTATGTAGCATGTAGCATGCATGTAGTATGTATGTAGTATGTATGTAGTATGTATGTGGTATGTATGTAGCATGTAGCATGCATGTAGTATGTATGTAGTATATATGTGGTATGTATGTAGCATGTAGTATGTATGTAGCATGCAGTATGTATGTAGCATGCAGTATGTATGTAGCATGCAGTATGTATGTAGCATGCAGTATGTATGTAGCATGCATGTAGTATATATGTAGTATGTATGTAGCATATATGTAGTATGTATGCAGCATGTAGTATGTATGTAGCATGCAGTATGTATGTAGCATGCATGTAGTATATATGTAGTATGTATGTAGCATGTAGTATATATGTAGTATGCATGTTGCATGCATGTAGTATGTATGTTGCATGTAGTATATATGTAGTATGTATGTTGCATGTAGTATATATGTAGTATGAATGTAGCATGTATGTAGTATGTAGTATGAATGTAGCATGTATGTAGTATGCATGTTGTATGTATGTAGCATGTATGTAGCACGTAATTTTTTTTTTTTTTTTTTTACATTCAACACATTAGCCGGATGATGGGACTACTACTGTCCCATCATTGGCTAATGTGTCAATCACTGTCATGGTAGCAGGCATCGCCCGATGGGACTTGTAGTCCCATCGGACGATGCCTGCACAGACCCCCGAAGCCTGCACAGACCACCGGCAGGCCGGCACAGCCCCCCGGCAGGCCGGCACAGCCCACCGGAGCCTGCACAGACCACCGGCAGGCCGGCACAGCCCCCCGGCAGGCCGGCACAGACCACCGGAGCCTGCACAGACCCCCTGGCAGGCCGGCACAGCCCCCCGAAAGGCCCGTACAGACCCCAGAGAGGCTGTACAAGGCAAAAACAGGGTTTTTCTTATTCCGATACCGGAAGTCCCATAGACTTGAATGGGACTTCCGGTATCGGAATCGGCGATACCGATACTTTTTTTTAAGATCGGCCGATCCATTCCGATCCGATACTTTGAAGTATCGGACGGTATCGCTCAACTCTAGTCAGGAAGACTGGAGAGAAACCCTGGCTCAATATTGAAGAGCAGATGGCTCCGACTCAATTGCGCTCTGTTATCTTCTCTCCTGCAGCGACACCTAAAATTACCTTCCCGAATCTCCTTACTAGGGTGGAGATTAAATGCTGGAAGTCAGTTTCATTTTATTTAGCGCCAACCCCCTCGCCGCTTGCTAAGGTTTCGGATGTCATGGCAGCGGGATTGGTGAAACCTTCATCAACAGATAAATCACCTCTATTGGATCAGTTATATAAAGAGGGGACTATTATACCCTTTCAAGATATGAAAGCACTACCCACACTGTCTAATTATACCTTCTTACATTATGAATCTCTAAGAAAGTCGCTACGCCAAGCCATGATAAATGGCGACATTACACGACCTTTAACCACTTTTGAAACACTGTGCTCCCAAACAAAAACCCCGAAAAATGTGCTCTCCGCCCTCTATAATATGTTGCTTGTACAACAAGTTTCTCAAAAAAGAGCCTTTGTATGGAGATGGGAAAGAGAGTTAGGTCACTCTTTTTCTGACTCCCAAACTAACCTAATATATAAATTTTCATATGGCCCTTCACACTGTGTGAGAGCTCAAGAAAATAGCTATAAAATATTGACTCACTGGTATACAACACCCCTCATGTTGCACAAATGGCTTCCCACCTTGTCAGACTTGTGTTGGAGATGCGAGAAGGACAGAGGGTCATATCTACATATCTGGTGGTCCTGTCACACCAAACAAAAATTTTGGAACACGGTATCCCAGAATTTGAATGAGGTAGCACGTACCCATATAAAATTCACACCGGAACATGTTTTCCTCAATCTTCCAATTGTTCTAAATAATAAAGCCATATCTAAACTGGCCTCCTTCATACTTACAGCTGGCAAACTCCTCCTACCTACATTTTGGCATACGTCTGATATTCCAAGCTTGAGCCAGTTATTAGCTAAAATTGACCAATTGTATCTTTCTGAAGAATTGGTTGCACTTTCTACACATAGCTTTTCTGCCTTCTCGCATGTCTGGATTCCTTGGGTGTCATACAGGAAATCAGAAAAATTCATTTCTATGATTTCGCCTACCCTACATCTTGAATCTTAGACTTGAGCAGCGTGTCTACGGACCTCCCACCAACCTCCCCCGCCCCTCGACTCCCTATCCCCCCATCTGTTCTATTGGTACACGTCTGTGTTTTTTTCACCCCTTTCTTTAGGCCCTGATTTGGTTCCTACTAAGTCAATTGTTTCATCAGAAGGTTTATTATTGAACATCGGGGCACCAGTTTTGTTCCAAATGTATGTTTATGTGTTAATAACAAGTAAGAATTGATCGTTCTTCATGGTAACGATGTTCTGACGGCGGAGTGGGTGTTTACATCCCTGTAGACTTGGTCAATCTTCAGCTTTTTCATAACCATTCTTGAGACTGGCACGGTCCTCTGAACACTGTATTGTTTACTTGTGCTGTATTACGCCTGCATTGTTGGATTTACTGCATTGCTGTCATGTTACCAATAATTTTCAATAAATAAAACATTGAAAACAAAACAAATGCCAAACATGGGGATGCTATCTGTGGTTTAAGTACACTGTGGGGCTCAGAAGGGAGGGGGCATTTGAATTTGGGAGCGCAGAATTTGCTGAATTTCTTTTGGAGGGTTATGGAGCCATTTGCTTTTCCAGAGCCTTTGTACTACTAGTAACGTGGAAGCCCCCTATATTTCCGCTTACAAATGACAGACCTGAATGAAGGCTTGCTTTTTTGTGGATTGAGTTGAAGCTTTTATTGGGAACATTTTAGATAACATTTGGGATCATCTTTATCTGGCGCTCTAAGCTAACCACTTACTTTGGGGTTTCCATCTAAATCTTTGAGTGACGTGATTGAGATGAAACCCCCAAGGGATCCATTCACTGTAATGAGGCATCAGTTACTCTGGACTCTGTCCGTCTTTTCAGAAGTGCACAAAACTGTGGCTGATGGCACTTTTATGCAATTCTAAAAAGATGGACACCACCGGATCACAGGTCAGACGGCGTCCACAGTGCCTCCATCTGCCTCATTATAGTAGGGAATAGTTCACCAGAGGTTCCATCTGAATCATGTATTTCAGAGATTTACATGGAAACCCAGGAGTAGGTGCTCAAAGCAGAGGGATTAAGGAGATTCCCCCTGAGTGAAGTGGTGATTACTGCCTCACACGCTTGCAACAATAGACCCGTTCTCACAGTGTGGGGGCTGGGACGGATCTTTCTTCTATGAGCGGGCACAGCTGAGTGTGTGCTACTGTCACCCTCCTCCATAAAAGAAGATAAACTACTTCTTTGGAATCCCATCCTTTCTCCAGTAACAGCACACAGTAGAATAAGACATTTATCAGAGACAGTGTCTTTTTTGCATGTTTCTCCTCTCTGCTAATATCACAGCCCTGACTGTGTTCCTGCTTTTGCAACATCATCACTGGGTTGTACTCTCGGGTGCACTGTTCTGGGCTTGTCCCACACCTAACCTTGTCATGCTGGACCTAAAATGAGGTGACGTGCTCCGGCACCACCAGACATAACGCGGCTCATACCAGCTTTCACTGACTCTCCTGACCGCTGAGGCGCTTACTGCTGGCATCGTAGCACGACTGGGCACATGATGACCCGAGGTAGATCTCAAAACAAGGCCTCTCCTCCTCGCCTGCCAGATTTCTTCCCGCGGTCACAGACCGCACATGCTGCAGGGAAAATGGTGGCGGCTTCTCCCTCCAGATCATCACACTCCTCCCGTGGTTCCCGTGACTCAGAAAGAGGTGAGGCCTCAGCAGGAGCACAATTTAGCAGCTCCGCACCTATGACCAGGGGGGATATGAAGGAATTCCTCACATCTATACGCGCCTCATTAAAAGAGGATATGCAGGACATGTTGAAGGAGATAAGAGGAGACATTAACTCTTTAGGGGCCCGCATGGATCATTTGGAAAACAAAATGTCCGAATATGTCTCTGTAATTAACGCTCTGGTGGATGAAAACCAAGCTATAAAGAGCAAGTTAGAAGGGGCGTTTGATAAACTGCACGACTTAGAGGACAGATCCAGGAGGAACAATATTCGTGTGAGAGGAATCCCTGAAGATGTTGCAGATAAAGATTTAGCTGCTTTCCTCCAGAATTTTATGCAGGCTGTCCTGCCCTCACTTTCCTCTAGAGCTCTACTGACGGATAGGGTACATAGAACACCCAAGCCCAAGCATCTAGATCCATCTCTTCCTAGAGATATCCTTGCACGGATTCATCTGTACACTACTAAAGAGACATTCCTGCGACAGATGAGGAGCCCCCCCCGATCTATCCCCTGAAATTCCGGGATCTCCTGGTCTTCCCGGATTTGTCAGCTGCTACCCTGGCCAAAAGGAGAGAATATGTCCGTGTCTGTGAAGCTCTGAGGGACACCAACATACGTTACCGGGGTTTAATCCTGAGCGTTTGATTATCACATACGAAGGACGCACAGTTGTCTTCTCCTCACCCAAACAGGCAGAGGAGAAGCTTACGGCCTGGAAAATACCCTTTGCTCCCAGACCTGCGGACACAGGAAGGAAAATAGCCTCGGACTGGTCAACGGATTGACAGTGTCACATGGACAGTGTCTGGACTGCTGAGCTCTCCTACTGCACCCCTTAGTGGGCCTTTGGATTGTGAACCTCTCACTTCCACCCCTCCACGCAGATTTTGTTCTGCGGATTGTCTGGACTGTTTCCGACGTTCCTACAAGGATTACCTATGTTTTGTTTTTTTGGTTTTTTTCTTTTTCTTTTCCTTTGTTTTTACTCCTTTTTATTTTTTGGTTCTTTTTACTCTGTCCAGCATACATTAAGAGTCTCCCCCCGATGTGACTGCATACTTGCCCTTCCCCTTTCTTCCCTCCAGGTTTTTTCTCTCCAAATCCCTGGGCATTCTCTGTCTATATTGATTTTTGATTGCTATTATGGAACTGGCAGTTATTTGTATGTAAGTTTCGGCACACCATTGGTGGGGTCACTGGATAATACTGGCAGTATAGACTTTAGTATAATGGTACCATGAGTTTACAAATTCTTTCTTTGAATGTCAGGGGTTTAAACTCCCCTGAGAAGAGATCTATGATGTGGAGGGAGGTGAAGCGGTCAAAAGCAGATATTATCTGCTTGCAGGAAACCCATTTGTTGGCCGAGGATAATTTCAGGCTTCGTCATCCCCTCTTCCCGCACATTCTATTTGCTAATGGCCCAACCAAAAAGGCTGGTGTGTGCACCATGGTGAAAAATACAATCGCTTTTACATTGATAGCGCAAAATAATGACCCCACGGGTAGATGCTTAACTATTACGTGCCTACTGAATGGTGAGTTACACACGTTGATAAATCTTTACGCTCCCAATGAGGGACAACATAAATTCCTGAGAACAACCCTTCATGAAGTCTCTACGAATGTGAAGGGTAATAATATAATATGTGGTGACTTCAATCTCCCCATGCATGTGGACCTTGATTGCTCTTCTGGTAGCAGACGACCTAGAGGGGACTTGACTCTCCTCACAGGTGAATTCCACTTGCATGATTATTGGAGATATTCACATGCATCTGAGAGGGATTATACCTTTTACTCTTCCAGGCATTCCACATACTCTCGTATTGATTATTTTCTAACAGACAGTGCAACTCTGTCCAGATGCAGATCCGCAACTATAGGCTTAATAACATGGTCTGATCACGCTCCCATCACTCTGAGTCTTACTTTGGCACACCAAGCTAACCCAGCCTTTAGGTGGCGATTAAACGACGCATTGCTGCTGAATAAGGAGGTGTTAGGTAGAATCTCCTCGGAGTTGGAACATTACTTTCAGATAAATGATAATGGAGAGGTTTCTGATGAGACCTTATGGTCGGCACATAAAGTAGTGATTAGAGGTGTGCTCCTCCAACAAGCTTCCTACCTGAAACGGAGGAGGGAGAGTGGCAGATAGGTATTAGTCTCCTGCCTGCAATATTTAGACACTATTAACAAGTCTGCTCCCACGCCTTCCATCTCTGAGGAGATCTATCAGACTAGGTTTAAATTGAGAGAAAATCTCTTGGCTAGATATGCACATAACATGAAGAAATTCAAGACTAATCTATATGCTGCAGGTGATAGGGCGGGTGCACTCCTGGCACGCAGAGTACGCAAGAGGGAAGCTAAATCAAGAGTGGACCATATCTTAGATAGAAATGGGAAGGCCCTCAGAAACCCTCAGGACATAGTCCAGGCCTTTGCAGAATATTATACCGGCTTGTGTAATTTAAAAGATGACCCTTTTACCCCCCAACCGGATCACCAATCTATCTATAAATATCTAGACTCTATAAAATTACCCCGTATCACATCTGAGCAGCTAAACTACCTTAATTCTCCCTTCACTGATGTAGAAATTAACTCGACGATTAAACAAACTAAATCTCATAAGGCCCCAGGTCCAGACGGGTTGACGAATAATTATTATAAATCCTTTCATCTGCTGTTGACTCCATATTTGCAGAGATTATTCTCGGTGTGGAGAGACTCGGGTACTGTGATGGCTCCTGGTTTGGAGGCTACCATATCTACCATACCCTAGCCTGGGAAACCCCTCACACGCCCTAGTGACTTTAGACCCATTGCTCTGCTCAATTCGGATGTCAAAATATTCACTAAAATTATAGCGTCCAGACTAAAGCTTATCATTCCAACTATAATTTCGCCGGACCAAGTGGGTTTTGTGGCTGGACGTGAGACGAAAGATGGGGTACGGCGCATGCTGAATCTGATTAAAATAGCCGAGCTGTCTGGCCTGCCCAGTGCATTCCTGTCACTTGATGCTGAGAAGGCTTTTGACAGGGTGCACTTGGGGGTACCTTCGGGCAGTATTGGAGAAGTTTGGACTGTCAGGCCCCATATTCTCAGCTATCTGTGCTATGTACACGACTCCTTGTGCCAGGGTCTTGACATCCGGTTTTTTATCTGGTTCGTTTCAGATCACGAATGGCACTCGCCAAGGTTGCCCACTCTCTCCTATTATCTTTGCACTGTGCATGGAGCCGCTTGCTGAGCGCATAAGAACTTCTATTAATATCACCGGAATCAGGGTTGGACAGATGGAGCACAGAATTGGCCTATATGCTGATGATGTTATCCTGTCCTGTGTCAACTTGGAGACATCCTTGACAGCTATTACCTTGGAACTCGGGGAATTCAGTAATGTGTCAGATTACAGGTTGAATCCCACGAAGTCCTTGTTGTTTCCGGTGGCGGTTCCATGCGCGGCCAAGTCAAAAATGGAAGCAGAATTTCCATTTCAACTTCCATTTCATACTTGGGAGTTATATTGACGGGTTCTGAACAGATTGTCGAGAAGAATTTCTCTAAGTTGATCACACAGGTTAAGGCATAACTTGACCATTTTCACATGGTTATGACGTTCTGGATTGCAAGGATTAATGTTTTCAAAATGATGATCCTGCCTAAAATACTGTATCTCCTTAGGTGTATCCCATTATAAATCCCCAAACGTTTGATTTTGACATTACAAACTATGTCATACAATTTTATTTGGTCACACAAAAATCTAGAATCTCTAGGACCTTGATGTACTATCCGTTCAAACGGGGAGGGCTGGGAATGCCGAACCTCCTGCTGTACCATAGAGCGGCCATACTAACTGGACTCAGAGATTGGTGGCAGGCGGACAAAGACCATAGATGGCTCCAAAGAGAGAACTACTATGCCAAAACTAGATCTACCCGCACAATTCTTGAGGCTGAATCAATTGCAATCACTGATTATTCCCCTACCTTACCAACCATGAAAACCGCGCTCCACTACTGGAGGACACTGGTCCCTTCCCTGATTAAATTATCTCATGATTCCCTATCCCTAAAAGCCCTTGAGACACACATCCCATTTCTTAATCTCCAGCCTTGGGTTGATGCTGGAATCGTAACATTAGGGCAGATATTGGGTGCCACTGGCCTTGTCCCCTTTGACCACTTGGCCTCTAACTTCCCCAATATCCGAAGATATTTCTATCAATACTTGCAAATACGTCATCTACTTCATAATTCCCCAAACTCACCTTTTCTCAACTCACATTTAAATAACAGGGTTAATGGTTATTTCTTGTTGCCTGACTCTGGCCCGAAGGGAATTTCAATATTATATAAAGCCTTAAACGACCCAGCAGAAGATGTTAAACTGCCATATATGATCAAGTGGGAACAGGACTTGAACTTCCTATCTGACCCGATAGACTGGGAGGGGGGGCTCGGTGAGGTGTTACCGGTATCTGCTTGCGTCAATCATCTCGAAAAATTTAAAAAAGTACACCTTAGATGGTATCAATATCCGGTTCAGGTGGCTCACTATGACCCTTCCGGGTCGGACAAATGTTGGAGGGGTTGCGGTCACAAGGGAACTCTGGAACACGCCTGGTGGTCGTGTCCAATTCTTCGGCCCTGGAGGAGAGATATGGACCTTTTAATTGCACAGGTCTTGGGGATCCAGCTGACTCTGTCACCTAGGCAGGCCATTCTTCACATTGGCCTGGAGGAAATTCCACACATACTTCGAGGTACACTATCACATATTCTAATAGCTGCCAGGTTATTGGTCGCCTCAAGATGGAAAGACACTAATTCTCCCAATATTAGTGAATTAATTGATAAACTTAATGTCCTCTGCCAATATGAACTCGCCTTGGCTCACTCCATGACTGCCAAAACCAAAAGACAGAATATTTGGCACCCCTGGTTACATAGTAGTCATTCCTCTATTAACCCGCTCCACCTTGTTTGACTGTTTACTTGAGTGAGAATAAGTAAGCATCATTGACATAATATTCTCATTTTGCCATAGTTTGCCAGGAACCCTTGTCTATAACTGAACTGCTAGACAGTGCCTTGTGAATGCCTATACTCCTTTCCTCTTCCCCCTATTCCCCTTACCGTTCCTACCCCCCCTCCCGCTTCTCTCCCCTACTTCTTTTTCTTTTCCTTACTTATTTCTGGTCATTTTTGGTTAACCTCTGTTACTGTTACTGTTATTACTGTTTGATGGCACTGTATTGTTTTGAAAATCTTTAATTAACACTAATTGATAAAAAAAAAAAAAAAATTTCAATAGGAGGTGTTGATGAAACTTGTGAGATTTTCACTGCTCTCAAAACAAGACCTGTTACGTGATCACAGAAATTGTATTATGTAAAAATCCTTGAGTTCCTCCAGATTCTGCCACTCTATTTAGTTTTGTGCATGCATTGCAGAGATACACACATTTGTTACTTTCGGAGTGCAATATGTGAAATTTCTACTTCCAGTTCAACTGGGCGTGTCTTCACAGTGTACTCTGGGGGTGTGCACTTTGAGTGGCATCATCTTGGGAGGAGGGGGTGAAAACACATGCCCCCAGAGAAGACCCTGAAGAAATGCCCACTGGACTTCAAGCAGAGATTTCATAAAGTGCTCTCCAGAATTAACAAACGTGAACATCTCTACAATGGAGCGACTTTGAGCAACAGGGAAACAAACACAGGAATTAGGGGAGCTTAGGAATTTTTACATTGTATTTAACTCAAGTGATAAGTCCTCCTTAAACCAGATGAGTAATAATAATGGAAAGGATTATGGAGGATTCTGGAAGAATATATGAATACTTATTTTTGCGCCCCCTTCACTATTTTCCCCTGCATAAGGTAACTGAAGCACAGCCCTATTTAGGTGAATGGAGCCACAACAGGTCCCTGCACAGCTGGGTGGCCAGGAGTGCGGCCGTGCAGGATAAGCACAGCGCTGAACCAGCCCTTTACTCTCAGGATGAAACGTTTAATACATAGCATGATCCAGCCAAGAACAAGAAAGGATCTTCAGCTCTGTATCTATCTCCCATGTGGACACCGTCAGCAGCATTGTGCATTAGTACAGAAACATTTTAGTTTGTGATTGGTTTCTCTTACTCCAATATTTGTATTAATTAGCTTCTTTTGTCTTTGTTCTTCTTTTCCACTTCTAATAGCAGAGTTCTCAATAGCATTTGTCAGGTGTATGGCTTTTTCTGGTCTTTTGCTTCCCTTCCCATGTTGTTCTAGTTTAAAGCTCTCCTTACAAGTGTAGCAAGGCGACTTCCAAATACATGTTTTCCAGTCTTCATAAGATGCACCCCATCTCTAGCTAGTAGTCCATCGTAAAGGTAATTCACTCCGTGATCCATAAATCCAAATCGTTGCTGACGGCACCATCGACGTAGCCAGTTGTTCACCTGCAGAATCTTATTCCACCTCCTTGTTCCATGGCCATCCACTGGGAGGATGGAAGAGAAGACCATCTGCGCTCCCAGTTCTTTCACTTTCTTGCCTAAGTCTTCAAAGTCTCTGCAGATGGTTTCCAGGCAGCATATAGGCAGCACAGGTCCCCAATAGACAGGTAAATGTCCTCAATAGGGCCCGGTGTTAAAAAATAAACAAAAAAACAGTACTCACCTATGTCCCCCGCTGCTCTGAAGAGGCACCAGCTCGCTCGACTCGTCTTCTTCTGGCACAGGCGGCATGAAGGAATTATATAATTAACAAAAAAGTGTGAAACAACTGAAAATACTGTGTGTCTTATATTCTGGTTCTTCAAAGTAGCCACCTTATAAATGGGGTTGAGACCATCAGTTGTGTTGTGCAGAAGTCTGGTGGATACACAGCTGATAGTCCTACTGAATAGACTGTTAGAATTTGTATTATGGCAAGAAAAAAAGCAGCTAAGTAAAGAAAAACGAGTGGCCATCATTATTTTAAGAAATGAAGGTCAGTTAGTCCGAAAAATTGGGAAAACTTTGAAAGTGTCCCCAAGTGCATGGCAAAAACCATCAAGCGCTACAAAAAAACTGGCTCACATGAGGACCGCCCCAGGAAAGGAAGACCAAGAGTCACCTCTGCTGCGGAGGATAAGTTCATCCGAGTCACCAGCCTCAGAAATCGCAGGTTAACAGCAGCTCAGATTAGAGACCAGGTCAACGCCACACAGAGTTCTAGCAGCAGACACATCTCTACAACAACTGTTAAGAGGAGACTTTGTGCAGCAGGCCATCATGGTAAATTAGCTGCTAGGAAACCACTGCTAAGGACAGGCAACAAGCAGAAGAGACTTGTTTGGGCTAAAGAATGCAAGGAATGGACATTAGACCAGTGGAAATCTGTGCTTTGGTCTGATGAGTCCAAATTTGAGATCTTTGGTTCCAACCACTGTGTCTTTGTGCGACGCAGAAAAGGTGAACGGATGGACTCTACATTCCCACCGTGAAGCATGGAGGAGGAGGTGTGATGGTGTGGGGGTGCTTTGCTGGTGACACTGTTTAGGATTTATTCAAAATTGAAGGCATACTGAACCAGCATGGCTACCACAGAATCTTGCAGCGGCATGCTATTCCATCCGGTTTGTGTTTAGTTGGACCATCATTTATTTTTCAACAGGACAATGACCCCAAAAACACATCCAGGCTGTGTAAGGGCTATTTGACCAAGAAGGAGAGTGATGGCCTTCACAGACACCAGACCTGAACACAGTCAAGATGGTTTGGGGTGAGCTGGACCGCAGAGTGAAGGCAAAAGGGCCAACAAGTGCTAAGCATCTCTGGGAACTCCTTCAAGACTGTTGGAAGACCATTTCCGGTGACTACCTCTTGAAGCTCATCAAGAGAATGCCAAGAGTGTGCAAAGCAGTAATCAAAGCAAAAGGTGGCTACTTTGAAGAACCTAGAATATAAGACATATTTTCAGTTCGTTCACACTTTTTTGTTAATTATATAATTCCACATGTGTTAATTCATAGTTTTGATGCCTTCAGAGTGAATGTACAATTTTCATAGTCATGAAAATAAAGAAAAACTCTCTGAATGAGGTGTGTCCAATCTTTTGGTCTGTACTGTATATATGTAATTGATATTACATAGTGTATTACATATTTACAATTTATTACAGTTTTTTTGTGTTCTAAAGTTGTATTCCAATAAAAAGATATTATGTTCTATCTAAATATCTTGATTATTGGATCATAGAAATGATTAAATGTCTGATGTTCACATTGTATTACAATAAATTTTTCACTTAAATATAAGCAATATATGTGGGAGTCCGAGTCGTGGAGTCGGAGTCGGTGTAAGGGAAATTGAGGAGTCGGAGTCGCAGGTTTGGCTTACCGACTCCACAGCCCTGCCAGCAGCACTCAGGTAGTCCGGGAGGCTGTGCGCAGCCCGAGGCCTGAATCAGCCAAGTGCAGTTTCTGAACCAATAGGAGACGAGCCTCGAGAATCGTCATCGGTGAGCGGACCAATGAGAAGGCAGCACTGGGGAAAGCCTCTGTCTGCAACCGTCACTGAGTCCCGTAGAGAAGATTTCAGAACTTGACATACTGGTGACACTGGTACAGATTAACCCCTGCCATACTGGTGACACTGGTACAGATTAACCCCTGCCATACTGGTATTACTGGTACAGATTAACCCCTGCCATACTGGTGACACTGGTACAGATTAACCCCTGCCATACTGGTGACACTGGTACAGATTAACCCCTGCCATACTGGTAACACTGGTACAGATTATCCCCTGCCAGACTGGTAACACTAGCACAGATTAATCCCTGCCATAATGAGACTGGTGACACTGGTACAGATTATCTCCTCCCATAACCCCTGCCATACCAGTGACACAGTGCAGCCGCTCCGGGCCCCACACTCAGAGGGGCCCACCTACAGCTACGCTACTCTTACCTATATCAGCGTGGGCCCACCATACCGTGTATAGGAGAGCTGTACATGGGGGGACTCGGAACATAGTTGGGACACTCAGAGTACTGTTCCTGTCAAAGGAGCATTATCACTTTCTAGGGGCAAAATGTGGACACTGTTTTCTAGGCACTTGTACAGGACATTAATATTTTCTATTGGGCAATTTTACCATCTAGATGGCACAAAGGACACACTTTACTTTGTAAGGCGCACAGTGGGTGACATTAGGCGGGTTAGTAAAAGGACCAGTGTTTTGAACCACACAGTAGGTGCAGTAATAGGGGCACATACGGCATCAGTGGCTTAGTATTGGGGTAGCAGGTGTAGTAATAGGGGCACATACGGCAGCAGCGACTCAGTATTGGGGCATCAGATGCAGTAATAGGGCCACATACGGCAGCAGCGGCTCAGTATTGGGGTAGCTGGTGCAGTAATAGGGGCACATACGGCAGCAGTGGCTCAGTATTGGGGTATTAGGTGCAGTGATAGGGGCACATACGGCAGCAACGGCTCAGTATTGGAGTATCAGATGCAGTAATAGGCCACATACGGCAGCAGCGGCTCAGTATTGGGGTATCGGGTGCAGTATTAGGGATATTTATGGCAGCAGCGGCTCAGTATTGGGGTATCAGGTGCCGTAATAGGGTCACATACGGCAGCAGCGGCTCAGTATTGGGGTATCAGTTACAGTAATAGGGACACATATGGCAGCAGCGGCTCAGTATTGGGGTAGCAGGTGCCGTAATTGGGGCACATACGGCAGCAGCGGCTCAGTATTGAGGTATCGGGTGCAGTAATAGGGACACATACTGCAGCACCGGCTCAGTATTGAGGTAGCAGGTGCAGTAATAGGGGCACATACGGCAGCAGCGCCTCAGTATTGGGATATCAGCAGGATAAGGAGTTTGTGCAGGTTGGGAATAGATGGGGACAGTGCTGGAAATGTGAGAAGTCTGATGTGATTTATTGTAATCTCTGCAGATGAGTCCTGGCTGGAGAAGTGGTGATGTCGGTCTGGGAGAGATGGAAAAGACAAGAAATGTGAATGAAAGAACGTCAGCTGTAAGTTACTATCTATAACTGTACAGAGATCATTTGTATGTTCTGCAGGACTGGTATCCACCACTGTATGGTCACCATATGGCGGTAATATCAGTGTACAGTAGGTCTTTGTATAGAGAGTTCTCCTCGGTAACATTGCGGTCATCTGCTGTATCTGCAGGGCTTGTATTGTACAGGATGAATGATACATTGAATACAACCATCTTGGGACACATACTGGTTATTCATCAACTGTTATCTTTTTTTGAAGGACATATGGAAGTAAAAAAGCAATTCTGACGTGTTTTGTTGTGCGCCAAGTTATAGATTTTAATGACACCATACATTTTACCATTTAATGGACTGAAAACAGGGCAAATATTCCAAGTGAAGTGAAATGGTAAAAATAAATCATTTATAGGGATTGGTTTTGGTTACACAGGGCAGTAGCTGTGAGCAAGTACACCCCGACACATTACATGAAGGTGGGGGTCCATGCAGGCCGCTTGATGCCGTTGGCTTTGGCTTGCCAGGACCAGGTCTTCTAAAGTTCAATGAAGGAGACCACCACTGAAAAACAAAAGGTCTTTTACTGAACAATAGCTTAATGCGTATTATGATAGCAGGTGCATAGATTCATGAACGTCTCTTAGTGCATGGAAAATGCAATACAGCCACTGACAATCACACTACGGCCACCATATTTTACTGTTGGTATGATGTTTTTTGATTGAAAGCCTGTGTTACTTCAACACCAGATGTAATGGGATAGACATCTTCCAAAAAGTTAAACTTTTGCCTCGCGAGTTCACAGAGTATTCAGTCTTGGGGATCATCAAGCTGTTTTCTGGCAAAACTGAGATGAGCTTTCATGTTCTTATAGCTTAGCAGTGGTTTTCGTCTTATAACTCTGCCATGCAGACCACTTTTGCCCAGTCTCTTTGTTATGGTGGAGTCATGAACACTGACCTTAACTGAGGCAAGTGAGGCCTACAATTCTTTTGATGTTGTTGTGGGGTCTTTTGTGACCTCTTGGGAAGGTTCACCACTGTTCCATGACAAAAGAAGTGAATGTGCTATGTTTATATGTGTCAGTATGATACCGATTGCAGGTTTTGCAGATTTAGAGAGTATCATCAAAGATAATGAAACCAAATATAATGCATAAGATCCCACCTGTAACTCAAGTCACAGATGGTCACAAATCAATACTGGGACCCGCAACTTACCCATGGTATATGAGGATGGAATGCCCCTCGCTGCCCCGACAAGCGTTTCGCTTACACTTTTTCAAGGTGTTTGCCAAGCACTAATTGCCAAGCACATAATTTAGACACATCATACTGACACATCTAAGGATAGAACATTCACTTCTTTTGTCTTTTAACCTTCATTTCTATATTCACTTAATATATCTTTTTAAGCTATATTTATTTTTGTGCCAATCTATATTCATTACCCATTACCCATACATATCACCATAGTAACTGGGGAATTTTGGTCCCGTGGTTATTATTTTTTGATGGATGGGAACATCCCCCTTGTGCTTATGTTCCTCCTTTGCTATAAGTGCTATAAGACCTATATTTTTCTATATTGTTATTCAATGTTTTATGTATTGTATTCAATAAATTTTATTTTGTTTTATTCCATTCTTTTGGTTTATGGCTACTCCATTGCTGCTTTGTATCTCTTACCTGTACATTATACACTATATACAGAGCTCCTGTGTGTAATGTCACTGGGGATCACTGTATTACCTGTACACTGACACTATATACAGAGCTACTGTGTATAGCATCACTGGATATCACTGTATTACCTGTACACTATATACAGAGCTCCTGTGTAATATGTTACTGGTGATCACTGTACACTATACCCTATATACAGGGCTCCTGTGTTTAATGTCAATGATGATCACTGTATTACTTGTACACTATACTCTATATACAGGGCTCTTCTGTATAATGTCACTGGTGATCCCTGTATTACCTGAACACTGACATTTATACAGAGCTCCAGTGTATTATGTCACTGGTGGTAATAACAGTGTTGTTAGTTTTGTAATTTTAATTCATGATCAGTGTTCAGTCACTATGTGGTGGTAATATGTTGTCTGGTCACTGTGTGGCGGTATTTCTCTCTTGTATGTTCATGGTGTGGCGTTATTTGTTCCTTTTATGTGGTAATATGTGGTCTAGTCATGGCTGTATTTATTTCTTGTATGGGGTAACCCCTTTACCCCCAAGGGTGGTTTGCACGTTAATGACCGTTAAGGGTTAAAAGTTGACCAGCGATTTCTCATTTTTACAACACCATTTTATTTTTAGGGACCACATCACATTTGAAGTCACTTTGAGGGGTCTATATGATAGAAAATATCCAAATGTGACAACATTCTAAAAACTGCACCTCTGAAGGTACTCAAAACCACATTTAAGATGTTTATTAACCCTTCAGGTGTTTCACAGGAATTTTTTTAATGTTTAAAAAAATTAACATTTAACTTTTTTTCACAAAAAAAAATTATTTCAGGTTCAATTTTTTTATTTTACCAAGGGTAACAGGAGAAATTTGACTGCAAAAGATATTGTGCAATTTGTCCTGAGTACGTTGATACCTGATATGTGGGGGGGAACCACTGTTTCGGCGCATAGCAAAGCTCAGAAGGGAAGGAGCGCCGTTTGACTTTTTCACTGCAAAATTGGCTGGAATTCAGATAGTACGCCATGTCACGTTTGGAGAGCTCCTGATGTGCCTAAACAGTGGAAACCCCCTACAAGTGACCCCATTTTGGAAACTAGACTCCCCAAAGAACTTACCTAGATATGTGGTGAGCACTTTGAACCCCCAAGGGCTTCATAGAAGTTTAAAACTTACAGCCGTACAATTAAAAAATCATATTTTTTCCAAAAAATGATCTTTTCATCCCCAATTTTTATTTTCCCAAAGGTAACAGGACCCCAAAAGTTATTGTGCAATTTGTCCTGAGTACACTGATACCCCACATGTGGGAGTAAACCACTATTTGGGCGCATGACAGAGCTTGGAAGGGAAGCAGCGACATTTGACTTTTTTGGCTGGAATTGAGATCGGACGCCATGTCGCGTTTGGAAAGCCCCTGATGTGCCAAAACAGTGGAAACCCCCCACAAATGACACCATTTTGGAAACTAGACCCCCCCCCAAGAAACTTATCTAGATGTGTGGTGAGCACTTTGAACCCCCAAGGGCTTCACAGAAGTTTATAACGTACAGCCGTAAAATTAAAAAATCATATTTTTCCACAAAAAATGATCTTTTCACCTCCAATTTTTATTTCCCCAAATGCTTCACAGAAGTTTATAACACCCGGGCGTGGAAATAGAAAAATCATATTTTTTCCACAAACATGATCATTTAGTCCCCAATTTTTTTATTTTCCCAAGGGTAACAGGAGAAGTTGGACCCCAAAAAGTTGTTGTCCAATTTGTCCTGAGTACGGTGATATCCCATATGTGGGAGAAAACTACTGTATGGGCACACGTCGGGGCTCGGAAGGGAAGTAGTGACTTTTTAGAATGCAGACTTTGATGGAATGGTCTGCGGGTGTCATGTCGCGTTTGGAGAGCCTCTGATGTGCCTAATCTGTTAAAACCCCCACAAGTGACCCCCATTTTGGAAACTAGACCCCCCCAAGGAACTTTTTTAGATGTGTGGTGAGCACTTTGAACCCCCAAGTGCTTTACAGAAGTTTATAACGTAGAGCTAGAAAAATAAAAAAAATAATATTTTTTTTCCCCAAAAATTATATTTTTGTCCCCAATTTTTTATTTTCCCAAGGGTATCAGGAGAAATTGGACCCCAAAAGTTGTTGTACAATTTTTCATGAGTAGGCTGATACCCCATATGTGGGGGTAAACCACTGTTTGGGCGCATGGCAGAGCTTGGAAGGGAAGGAGCACCGTTTGACTTTTTCAGCACAGAATTGGCTGGAATTGAGATCAGATGCCATGTTGCATTTGGAGAGCCCCTGATGTGCCTAAACAGTGGAAACCCCCCAATCCTAATGCCAACCCTAACCCCAACACACCCCTAACCCTAATCTCAACCCCAACCCTAGCCCTAACCCTAATGGGAAAACGGAAATAAATACATTTTTTTTAATTATTTTTCCCTAGCTAAGGGGGTGATAAAGGGGGGTTTGATTTACTATTTATGTCGGGTTTTTATGTTTGGCAGCTTTCGCACGCTAAAAGACGCTTTTTATTGTAATAATTGTTTTTGCATCACCACATTTTGAGAGCTATAATTTTTCCATATTTTGACCCACCGAGTCATGTGAGGTCTTATTTTTTGCGGGACGAGTTGACGTTTTTATTGGTACCACTTTTGGGAACGTGACATTTTTTGATCACTTTTTATTCCGATTTTTGGAACTTAGAATGAACAAAAACCAGCATTTCATGAATTTCTTTTGGGGGGTGCGTTTACACCGTTCCACGTGTGGTAAAATTAATAGAGTGGTTTTGTTCTTCGGGTCAGTACGGTTACAGCGATACCTCATTTATGTATTTTTTTATATTTTGGCGCTTTTATGCAATGAAAACAATTTTATATAAAAAGTAATTATTTTTGCATCTCTTTATTCTGCGAGCTATAACTTTTTTAGTTTTTCGCTGATGATGCTGTGTGGCAGCCCATTTTTTGCGGGACAAGATGACGTTTTCAACGGTACCATGGTTATTTATATCTGTCTTTTTGATCGCGCGTTATTGCACTTTTTGTTCAGCGGTATGATGATAAAGCATTATTTTTTGCTTTGTTTTTTTTTTTTTTTAAGGGGTCCAAAAAGGGGTTAACTAGTGGGACACTTATATAGGGCAGGTCGTTATGGATGCGGTGATACCAAATATGTGTACTTTTATTGTTTGTTTTTTTATTTCCAAAAAATGAATTTATTAGGGAATATTCTTTTTTTTATTTATTTATGTAGCGATTTTTTATAAATTATTTTTACACTTTTTTTTTTTACTTTATTACATTGTCCCAGGGGGAACATCACTGTCATATGTCAGATCGCTGATCTGACACATCACACAGCGCTGTGTCAGATCAGCGATGTGACAGGCGCTGCACAAGGCTTCCTCATGCCTGCGCTCTGCAGGCAGTGAGGAAGCCGCCTCCCTGCAGGTCCCCGAAGGCCACCCTGGCCATATTGGATCCGGGGACCTGCAGGGAAGGAGGCCCCCAGCGCAGCGCAGCACATCGCGCTGCGCTGTGGGTTGCAGGGAAGCACGGAGGGAGCCTCCTCCCTGCCGATGCTTCCCTGATCCTCCGGTACACTGCGATCATGTTTGATTGCAGTGTGCCAGGGGTTAATGTGCCGGGGGCGGTCTGTGACCGCCCCTGACACATAGTGCTGGGTGTCAGCTGTGATAATCAGCTGACACTCAGCAGCGATCAGCGGCGCTCCCCCTCCTCCTCCCTGATCGCTATGACGTACTATCCCGTCCTTGGGAATTAGGTCCCAGGGCACATGGACGGGATAGTACATCATATGTCAGAAAGGGGTTAATATTTGTTCTGTTCACGGAGTGGCGGTATTTTTCCATTGTATGTGGTATTATTATACCTTCTTGTAACTAAAGAAAACCTTTAATGCAGACTACCATAATTGTACATCCCAGTTATGATGTGCGCACAGTTGATGTGATTTACAGACGATGCCTCACTATAACGAGGATAATGGCTAACAGGTATTTGCATATGGCTGTATGGTGTGCCCCTAGAGTCAATTCCCCCTGTGGGCCCAGACACCTCAGTCCGACCCTGTTTGGCACTATGTCCATTACTAAGGCCTCTTTCACACATCAGTTTTTTGCCTTCAGGCGCGATCCGGCTTTTCTTTGTAAAACCGGATCCGGCAAAATGCAATGCCGGATCCAGTTTTTCCCCATTGACTTGCATTAGCGCCGGATCGTGCCGGATGGCATTGCGTTTCATCCGTTTTTTGCCGGATCCGGCAACTTGTTTCATTCCGGCGTCTGGAAAAAACGGCTACTGTAACGTTTTTTGTCTCCGGCGAAAAAGCCGGAAGCGCCGGATCCGGCGCTTCCAGCTTTTTGCTACAATGAAAGTCTATGGGCGCCGGAATGCGCCGGATCCAGAAAAAGACGGATCCAGCCACCGGATCCGGTTTTTTTAAGTCTGCGCATGCTCAGATCCAATTGGCCAGCCCCCAGGAACAGAGACGGATCCAGCAAAAAAACGGATCCGTTTCTACAGTTCTCCAAAATTTATGCCGGATCCGTTTTTTCTAAAAATAGCCGGATCCTGCCTGACGGCAAAAAACTGATGTGTGAAAGTAGCCTTAGCCTCTGCTCGCCAACGCCTTGGAACTATCGCCCAGGGCATTCTCTTCATCTCGTGCTCCCTGCTCTCATCCGTCCCCTTACCTCCTGGGCTTGCACTTTCTATTTTACTCTTCAGGGTTTCCTGCCCCAGACCTCGTCTCCAGAGAATCACTCACTCCTTTTTGTCGCTTTCTCTTGTCTCTCTTCTAGATCACACTATCCATCCTCTTGGTCTCCTCTCACTTTAGGTACACCCACATCATGCAGCTCTGCTGTGTAGTGAAGTGTGAATGTGTTGGGATATCTTCTTATCTGAGCATGCTTGGGCATTATCCGAATATCTGAGAGTGCTCGTATATTACGTTCAGGACCATGTGGCTGCATGATTTGCTGCTGTTAGACAGCCTCAACACATGTGGGCATTACCAATGAAACAGCCAATCCCCACATATGGTCAGGTTGTCTAAAGCCACAAATCATGCAGCCACAGAGACTTGACCATAATATACGAGCTTACCCAGATGATCGGATAACACCCGAGCATGCTCGTACAAGATGGTATCTGTTGCTGATTACATGTGTGGAATGCCTGTTTGTTAGGGAATTCCCACATGTATTCAGCATGTCTAGCAGCCACAAATCATGCAGCTGAGACCACGAAAACTAAATCTCCGAGCACGCCAAAATACTCGGAGATCAGCCGAGCATGATCGGGGAGACCCGAGCAACGATGCTACTCGCCCATCACTAATGCTGACTTTTTATCTTTATCTCTGTGGAGTTATGTGAGAGATTATTTTTTCTGCGACGAACTGACGTTTTTATTTATACAATTTTGGGTAGATATGATATTTTTATTGCTTTTTGTTATATTTTTTGAGGAAATTACGGCAACAAAGAAATGGCAGATCTGCCAATTAAACTTTTTTTTTTTTTTTTGCATTTAAGGTACGATTTAAACAAATTTATATGTTGATTAATTGGAACATTTTCTTACACAGAGATAACAAATATGTTTTTTTATTATTTTGTTTATTTTTATTAAATCATTTTTACATGGTTTTGCAGTTCTCTTATGAAGGCCAGCCTAAGACCAGGGTCACAGTTGCGAGAAACTCGCACGAGTGTCACTTCTCAATACCTGGCACTGCCGCCAGCACTCGGACCTGCGCGCTCAGCTGCATAGAAATACATGGAGCCGCACACTCCGGTCCCGAGTGCCGGGTATTGAGATGCACGACTCGCGCGAGTTTCTCTCAAGTGTGACCCTGGCCTAATGCTTACCGTAGCTTCAGAGGGAGAATAAGGTGGCATTTTCTGTGTCGGGGGTGTGGTGGGGTGCAGTGGGAGCCAGTGTGCGCGCACACTGGCAATAGTGTCATCTGAAGGCCACTGTGAGAGATTTACAACAGCATTTATATAGTTAAACTGCAGAGATCAGCAGAAGGTTCAGTCTCTGCAGTTACCGGCAGGTGTCACTTATGTAACATATCTATCATCTGCCACATATGAAGAAGGCTCTGCTCCTGAGACAGCCCTTAGTCACCTATGACTTGCAATGAGCGCAAGTGCTTGTTACTTGAGTTTGCCTAGGGTGCTCGGGTACTCACTGAGTAGAGCGGGTGCTCGAGAGACATGTTTGCGTCCCCACGGCTTCATATTCATGGATATTAGACAGCCTCAAAACATGTGAGGATTACCTGACATAGTCATCCATAAAGTATAATGTGCTGCCCATAGTCCTCCATATATGATAATGCACGGTCCAAAGTCATCCATAAAGTATAATCCACCCCACATAGTCATCTATAAAGTATAATGCACCCCACATAGTCATGTATAAACTTATAATGCACCCCACATAGTCATGTCTAAACTATAATTCACCCCACATAGTCATCTATAAAGTATAATGCACACCCCATAGTCATCCATAAAGTATAATACACCCCACATAGTCATCTATAAAGGATAATGCACACCCCATAGTCATCCATAAAGTATAATGCACCCCACATAGTCATCTATAAAGTATAATAGACCCCACATAGTCATCTATAAAGTATAATGCACCCCACATAGTCATCTATAAAGTATAATACACCCCACATAGTCATCCATAAAGTATAATGCACCCCACATAGTCATCTATAAAGTATAATGCACCCCACATAGTCATCTATAAAGTATAATGCACCCCACATAGTCATCTATAAAGTATAATACACCCCACATAGTCATCCATAAAGTATAATACACCCCACATAGTCATGTATAAAGTATCATTCACCCCACATAGTCATCTATAAAGTATAATACACCCCACATAGTCATCCATAAAGTATAATACACCCCACATAGTCATCTATAAAGTATAATACACCCCACATAGTCATCTATAAAGTATAATACACCCCACATAGTCATCTATAAAGTATAATACACTCCACATAGTCATCTATAAAGTATAATACACCCCACATAGTCATCTATAAAGTATAATACACCCCACATAGCCATCCATAAAGTATAATACACCCCACATAGTCATCCATAAAGTATAATACACCCCACATAGTCATCTATAAAGTATTATACACCCCACATAGTCATCTATAAAGTATTATTCACCCCACATAGTCATCTATAAAGTATAGTACACCCCATAGTCATCCATAAAGTATAATACACCCCACATAGTCATCTATAAAGGATAATGCACAGCCCATAGTCATCCATAAAGTATAATTCACAGCTCATAGTGATCCATGTTGTAGTATAGACACTTATTTAAAATAAATAGATAAATTCTTACTGTCCATCCCATCCCCCGACTTGCGGCGTCCTCTTGTGAAGCTGGCAGCTGATTTCAGCGTGCCAGCGATGGCAGCGCTTGACATCACTGCCATGTGCCCTCAATCACATACACGCTATGTGGGTTCAACAGGGGGCAAATCCAGTTGAAGCTTCTGCTGACTTTGGAGGGCCCCTTGTTAGTTACGCCTCTGCTTACATTATACAGGGGGCTTTGTGGGGGGTTCACACTACATAGAGAGTGCTTTGTGAAAGCTCATACTGTATATAGGATGCAATGTGGGGGCTCATACTGTTAATATGATGCTGTGTGGGGGCTTATTCTGTATATAGGAGGCTATGTGGGGGCTCATACTGTATATAAGAAGCTATGTGGGAGGTCATACTGTATATAGGATGATATGTTGGAGGTCATACTGTATACAGTGTGCTATGTGAGGGCTTATATTTTATTTAGAGAGACTCTGTGGTGACTCGTATTGTATATAGAGAGACTATGTGGGGGCTCATACTGTATATAGTAGGATATGTGGATTGTCATACTGTATACAATGGGACAGGACCAGCATCAGGGCATTACAGTCCTTACTGTAGTATGGAGCGCGGTGAGCAGAGGGGGGCTCAGACCGCCCCCTCTACTCATCTGACCCCAAGGGCAGGATCTTGCCCATTCAGTCTTATGACGCACTTTCAGTTAAAATCTATTGCCGCGTGGGCCCACATGGCAACAGTTAAAAGCTGCCAGCCAATCACAGGACGGCAGCTGACTTTGGCACACACGTCGCCGGCGTATGACGTCACTGTCATGTGTCGGGGAGTCCGCACCTCAAATGGATGGGGGAGATGACAATGCTTGACCGTGACCAGGTAAGGAGAAACCTTTTTTTTATACAGAAAGAGACAAATGAGGCAGGGTCATGGGACGGATGAGGCAGGATAGAGACAGATGAGGCAGGATGGAGACAGGTTGGGCAGGATCATGGGACAGATGGGGCGGGATCATGGGACACAAGGGGGCAGGATCATTGGACACATGGGGCAGGATGAAGGCAGATGGGACAGCATGGAGAAGTCAGATGGGGAAGGATGGAAACGTCACATGGAGCAGGATGGAGACGTCACATTGGGCAAGATGGAGACCGATGGGGCAGCATGGGAGATCATAATGGGCAAGTTGGAGATACATGGAGCAGGTTGGAGACACATTGGGGAGCAAGATGGGAGAACATATGGGGAGAATGGAGACACATGGAGTCACATGTCACGGTATTTGTCCCTTGTATGTTGTATTATTCAGTCACTATGTGGTGGTAATATGTGGTCTGGCCATGGTGTGATGATATTTGTCCCATGTGATATTATTGGTCATTTAAAAAAAATATATTACACGATATAAAGTGGCTATGTGGGGCTCATACTGTATATATGAAGCTGTGTGGGGGCTTCTACTTTATATACGAGGCTATGTGGGGGCTCATACTGTATATAGGAGGCTACATGGAAACTCATTCTGTATATAGGGGCTATGTGAGGGCTCATGTTGTATATAGGAGGGTATGTCTGGCCTCTTTGTATATAGAGAGGCTATGTGGGGTCGCAAACTCTATATAGAGAGGATATGTTCTTCCACTGTATGCAGGGTGCTATGTGGGGGCTCATACTATATATAGGGGGACTATGTGAGGCTTACACTGTATAAAGGGGCTAGGTGGGGGCTCACTGTATGTAAAATATGGGGCTTCTACCATATAGGTGGCTATGTGGGGGCTCATACTATATTTACGTGGGCTATGTGCAGGATCATATTGTATATTGGAGGCTATGTGAGGGCTCATACTGTATGTAGTGGGCTTATGTGTGGTCTCATCCTGAACAGGGGGCTTTATGGGGATTTGTATGTGGGTGTTTACACTGTATATAGATGGGCTATGTGAGGGCTCATACTATATGTATCAAGCTGTGTGTGAGCTCTTACGGTATATATATCCAAAGGGAGTGGGTCTAATCCAATGGCACTTCAATACAACTACATATCCAACAAGACCAACGGAGTTATGCCATATAAAAATAGCCTTTATTAATGCATTATGCCAAAAAACATATAAAACCATTTAAAAAGAGATACATGTCCATTAAACCTTACAAGGAAATGCATGTATAACCTGCCACAGGGCAGAGAAACGCCAAGAAAGAGCATACAGTATAAAATATAAGCTCATATAGCAGTTCAATGACTGAAAAAAGTATATGTAAATTGCTCCAAATTGTGTTTGTCCAGAAAACACTCTGCAAGTATCAAGGTGAAAACAAAATACGTCTGTAAAGATTATTCTAAGTAAGGCTGCGCCCCTTTGACGCTGCGTCCAGCGCACAAAAATGCAACACAGCGCGTTTTTGTGCACTGGGCGCAGCGCCAGCAAAATCTGACCAGCGCATGATCAGCGCACCCAACCCTAAGTATAGGGTACGCTGATCGCATGCACAGTCATGCGATCGGAGGAGATGACAGGAGGGTGTGCAGCCGGGGGCGGGGCTTAGCGGTGACTCTGCGCTGCGCCCAGAAACGCTAGTCTGAAACTAGCCTAAGGTAATATCCCATGTGTTTAGCAATGACCAGTTAGGTTGTGATGTATAATCTGTCAAACAATAGTCAGAGGTGGCTTGTAGTGCTAGATAGTATAGCATGCGTATTTGTCAATATCACACAGTGCCACACATCAGGAAACCAGCGCATAGGAAAGTATACATATATATATATATATATATATATATATATATATATATATATATATATATATATATATATATATTGCAAAGTGCAGTAGTGCGCAGGCAAAAGATCCAAAATAAAGTCTATGATAGAAAAGACTATGTATGAGAGAGACTACCAGCTGGTTATACATGCATTTCCTTTTAAGGTTTAATGGACATGTATCTCTTTTTAAATGGTTTTATATGTTTTTTGGCATAATGCATTAATAAAGGCTATTTTTATATGGCATAACTTCGTTGGTCTTACGGTATATAGTGGGGCTATATATGGGCTCATACGGCATATAGGGGTGTCCGTATACTTAATTCTGCTCACTATTAAGTGATACTATTAATATTATTTTATAATATTATAATCGTAACTAATATTTTGATATTCATATTGAGCAGAATTAATTTCAGCCTATTGGTTTGGCCCTCCAGAACAGTCATAATCTCTCATGTGGCCCCTTGGGATAATTAATTGCCCCCCCTCGAATATAGCAATATTGTCTATAGTGTCCTCTACTATTTACTGGCCATTTTTCTCACAGTGGTATATCCACCTTCCCATCCAACCACCCATATAATCTAATCTTCTGTATTACTGGGATATATCAGTAATTATTGTGCATTTATCGCTGTTCAAATCTGTAGAAACTACTCTGGAATTACATTGTAATAATGACATTGTGGCACTTTGTAAAAGGTTTCAGAGGTGAAGGTGCATAATTAGAGTCAATTTCATCTATATGGTAATGAATTGGTTGCATGGCCTGGTCTGGTGTGCTGCTCCTGCTGATGATGTCACGGAATGTTGTTTTTTTCTGGCATTATGACATCACACATTCTATAAGGATCTCCAGAGACAACATTCCATTTGAGAGTTATAGTTAGTGGATAGAGAGGTATGGCATCAGGTGAGTATAATAAAAGCTGTTTTTCTTGTCTTTCACGTCGGGTTGGGGACAGATATACAGCATTACAGAATATAGACTAGAACAATGAACTGGGGAGATTGTTAAATGAAGGAGATGCTGCCTTTGTCTGTACATAGTGACTCAAGTATATAGTGCCAAGTACTGATCATATTAGATGATGGTGGCCCAGTCTTGCCCAGGGGCCCACCGGAGGATTCTCCTGTTCTCTTGTGGGACAGTCCTGTGGCCGTATCTCATAATGGTCAAACCTGGTGACAGGTTCACTTTAAGTCCTCACTACAGGCTATCCACACAAACCATGCGACTGTGTGAGCAATGTGGATAATTGTCCGCTAAGTAATATATAATTCTTTTTACACTGAATTACTATTTTCTATCACTTCTGATGAACCTTTAAAAGGGGAAACATGACAAGTGTAATGGTTATAGAGGGACACGACTTATAGCGTCTAGTTTATTTACCCCCAACCTCCAAAGCAAGGTAGGATCACAATAGTAGCAGCCTAGGGTGAGGCTCCGGCCCCTGTTTTTTCTTAATGGCATTCAAGTGATGTGGAGATACTGAAATAGGTTAACGCTTGGTGTTAGGCTATGTGCACACGTAGCGATTTTTAAGCGTTTTTGCCGCGATTTTCGGCGCGAAAACGTATAAAAATCGTGTACAAAACGCCCCCCATGCATTCCTATGGCATTCCGTACATGCTGTGCTAATGCTGCGCTTTTTTCCGCGGCGGAGTCGCATCGCGGAAAAAATCGCAGCATGCTCATTCTTTTGTGCGGAATCGCAAAGAATTGCCGTAGGAATGCATGAGAATCGCTTACTTCCCGCATGTGGCTATGCCCACCATGCGGGAAGTTAAGCGTCTCATGTGCGGTTGGTACCCACGGTGTGGAGGAGAGGAGACTGTCCTCCAGGCCCTGGGTACCATACCCCTGTAAAAAAAAAGAATAAAAAATAAAAAATCGGGGTATATTTACCTTCCGATGTCCTGCGCTGCATTCCCGGCCTAGCATTCCCAGTAATGCCTTGCGGCAAGGCCCTGTAATGACGTAGTCTCGCGTGACTCTAGCGGTCTCGCGAGATCGCTATAGCAATGCGAGACTACGTCATCACAGGTCTCGCAAGGCATTACTGGGAACGCTGAGGCCCAGGAATGCAGCGCGGGACGCCGGAAGGTAAATATACACCGATTTTTTTTTAGCATTTTAACATCCTATCTTTTACTATTGATGCCGCATAGGCGGCCTCAATAGTAAAAACCTGGTCACACTTGTCAAACACTATGTTTGACGAGTGTGACCAACCTGTCAATCACTTTCCAAGCGATGCTTCAAATCGCTTGGAAAGTGCTTGAATATCGCACGCGAAAATCGCGGCAAAATCGCGATCATAATCGCGGTAAAATCGCGGTGAAATCGCGCGGAAAAAAACGCGCGATTTCTGGGAAGGAGTGCGGTTTTTAGTGAGCGTTTTAAAACGCTACGTGTGCCCACAGCCTTACAGATCGGCTTCACAAGCTATATGATCATTGAGCACAACATGGTGTCTTATAAGGAGCTATATACAGACACATTTTAGTTTTCATTGCCAATCTGCCTTTTCTTGATCAGACTGACATATACTGAATGAGAGCATTGTTGTTTCGTACATATGCTGTTTGCAAGACTATGCATTTATCTGAGGGATAAAATGCTGTGTGTTCTGCACTTGGCACTTTGATGCTTTTGGAGACATTACTGTGATACTAGTGTGTCACCTGATAATTTAGGCCTCTCTTAGCAATCGGGGCCTAACGAGCCCAGAAGGGTCAGCCATCGGTGAGCAGGGGCGCAACTTGTCCAACTATAGGGTGCTAGCCTTCTCTGCAAGGCAGGGATAAGGTAGTGATTGAACAGGGAGAGGCACCATCCCTCCTGACCTTTTTCTGGTCACACAAAAGTATATGATTTTGGTGGTTCTACTTTTTACATACAAAATTTTGCTTTCTTCCTAATGTCACGATTTTAATATTACGTATATACCCGTGTATAAGCCGACCCGAGTATAAGCCGAGACCCTAATTTTTTCTACAAAAAACTGGGAAAACTTATTGACTCATGTATAAGCCGAGGGTGGTGCTGCACAAGGGTTAATGGTGGTCCAAAAAGATGCTCCATAGATAAATACCCCCATAAAATGCTGCACAAGGGTAAATGTAGGCCCAAGAAGATGCTCCATAGGTAAATACCCCCCATATATTGCTGCTGCCTCTGCTACTGCAATTAAAAAAAAATGACATATTCACCTCTCGTCGCGGGGGGCTGGGGGGCCAGGTGCCGGTGTCCTGAGCAGGCAGGGATACCGGCGCACTATGTGGGCCAGGTGCCGGTAGCACCGCTGGCTCAGGTCCCCAGCACTGGCGATATTCACCTGTCCCCGTTCCATCGCTACTCGCCAGTCTGTCTTCCAGGTCCTCTGCAATGACGTTCAGCAGAGGGCGCACATTGACTATGTCATCGCGCTCTCTGACCTGAACGTCACAGACAGAGGACACAGAAGACAGAGTGGCGGGCGGCGGTGGAACGGGGACAGGTGAATATTGCACTGCTCCCCGTCCTCCCACGTCATACTCACCCCCTCCTGTCGCACGGTCTCTGCAGCCCCTGCTTCGAGCCTTCTCCCATGGTCTCGGCGCTGCAGTGCTTCCAGGTTTCAGTGGTCATGTGGTACAGCTCATTAAAGTCATGAATATGCGCATATTCATGACATTAATGAGCGGTACCACGTGACCGCTGAACGCAGGAACAGCTGGGGCGCCAAGACCATGGGGGAAGCAGAGGGTGCAGAGACCGTGCTAGGAGGGGCTGAGAAGGATCTCTGACACCCGCGCTCCCCCTCCCCCGCCGACCCCCCCGGTATATGACTCGCGTATAAGATGAGAGGGTGGAAATCTCGGCTTATACACGAATATATACGGTAACTATTAAAAGCTATATTTTATTTTTTCTAATAAAGTACTGAGTGTTTACGGTAAAATTGGGAATTATTATGGTGTTTGGCTTTGGCCACATTAGCTCTTATTTGTCATGTCACGGAATATTTTGATTGTTGGTTTTGCTCCCATCAGCTACTTCTTGTGATGCCATCGAATGTGGAAGGTAGCCCTTCAGAACAGAATGGCTGTTGACTACTGTTAGCAATTAAAGGTGGAAATTGTGCTGTTATAGGTGAGGGACGCTCCTACGAGATTGAAGATGCACATAATTCAATTGCAACAAACATGGATAAACTAAAAGAGCTGCAACAAAAAGCCAAAGATCCATCAAAAGAGCGAAGGAATCCCTTCTACTGGATGGGGTCCATTTGAGTTTGGTTAATCAATATAATCTCGACTTTGCTAAAGCCCATAGCAGTAGTGATAGCATTGATTGTATTGACCTTGATTGCCTGGAAATTATTAATGTGATGTGTTTCCTATTGCAGGAAATTAATTATACAATGGAACCACTGGCGGACACAGATAGAAGATGGCCTCTGTGCAAAAACAATATATGGGCCCCTTGCGGCATGATGGCACATCAAAATACACAATTTCAACTGCATTGGAGGTGCAAATGGGCCCCCTTAACTCTTGGGCTCCTCTGCTACCGCAGAAGTTGCACCAATGATATGTCCACCCCTGAATTGAACCATAGGAAGGGTGACATTACAGCTACAGAGGTGACCGTCTGATAGCCTAGCTCGACTATCCATCTCTCCTGAAGACCCTTTCAGCTTTTTGAGAGTTGGGTGGAGGACATCATCTCTGAAATTAGGGTCCCACAGCTGCACCCCAACAGTTTGAGCAGCACTCTAAGAAAGAGTCAATGCCCTGAGACCACTTTGTCACTGAGGATGATTTTCCCTCACTTTGTGACTGAGGATGATTTCATTCTTCAGGGATTACTCCGGAGTGGTCCTTGTGGTGGGAGGCAGGTCTGGACAGCTGTCGTCATCCTTTTAGATAGGTAAAATTGAATGTATTTGTGTGTATACTTTAATAAATTGTAGGGAATGCTTAGATGAAGTGGCAACTATAAGGCAGCCAGGAATGGATGTCTGACATCCCATGATCTATGCAGACTAGCTGTATACTTCATGAAGTATGGGCTGTTAACAGGGGTCACTTCACGGTAGCCAGGAGTATAGCTAGCTTACATAATGTGTAATAATGAAATTTTCAAAATAAAGAGGCCCCTGTGCAAGAGCAATATATGCGCCCTTTGCAGCACGATGGCACATCAAAATACACAATTCCAACTGCACTGGAGATGCAAATGTGCACCCTTACCTCTTGGGCCCCTGTGCTACCACAGAAGTTGCACCAATGATATGTCCGCCCCTGAATTGAACCATAGGAAGGATGACATTACAGCTACAGAGGTGACCGTCTGATAGCCTAGCTCGACTATCCATCTCTCCTGAAGACCCTTTCAGCTTTTTGAGAGTTGGGTGGAGGACATTATCTCTGAAATTAGGGTCCCACAGCTGCACCCCAACAGTTTGAGCAGCACTCTAAGAAAGAGTCAATGCCCTGAGACCACTTTGTCACTGAGGATGATTTTCCCTCACTTTGTGACTGAGGATGATTTCATTCTTCAGGGATTACTCCGGAGTGGTCCTTGTGGTGGGATGCAGGTCTGGACAGCTGTCGTCATCCTTTTAGATAGGTAAAATTGAATGTATTTGTGTGTATACTTTAATAAATTGTAGGGAATGCTTAGATGAAGTGGCAACTATAAGGCAGCCAGGAATGGATGTCTGACATCCCATGATCTATGCAGACTAGCTGTATACTTCATGAAGTATGGGCTGTTAACAGGGGTCACTTCACGGTAGCCAGGAGTATAGCTAGCTTACATAATGTGTAATAATGAAATTTTCAAAATAAAGAGGCCCCTGTGCAAGAACAATATATGCACCCTTTGCAGCACGATGGCACATCAAAATACACAATTCCAACTGCACTGGAGATGCAAATGGGCCCCCTTACCTCTTGGGCCCCTGTGCTACCACAGAAGTTGCACCAATGATATGTCCGCCCCTGAATAGAACCATAAGAAGGATGACATTACAGCTACAGAGGTGACCGTCTGATAGCCTAGCTCGACTATCCATCTCTCCTGAAGACCCTTTCAGCTTTTTGAGAGTTGGGTGGAGGACATTATCTCTGAAATTAGGGTCCCACAGCTGCACCCCAACAGTTTGAGCAGCACTCTAAGAAAGAGTCAATGCCCTGAGACCACTTTGTCACTGAGGATGATTTTCCCTCACTTTGTGACTGAGGATGATTTCATTCTTCAGGGATTACTCCGGAGTGGTCCTTGTGGTGGGATGCAGGTCTGGACAGCTGTCGTCATCCTTTTAGATAGGTAAAATTGAATGTATTTGTGTGTATACTTTAATAAATTGTAGGGAATGCTTAGATGAAGTGGCAACTATAAGGCAGCCAGGAATGGATGTCTGACATCCCATGATCTATGCAGACTAGCTGTATACTTCATGAAGTATGGGCTGTTAACAGGGGTCACTTCATGGTAGCCAGGAGTATAGCTAGCTTACATAATGTGTAATAATGAAATTTTCAAAATAAAGAGGCCCCTGTGCAAGAGCAATATATGCGCCCTTTGCAGCACGATGGCACATCAAAATACACAATTCCAACTGCACTGGAGATGCAAATGTGCACCCTTACCTCTTGGGCCCCTGTGCTACCACAGAAGTTGCGCCAATGATATGTCCGCCCCTGAATTGAACCATAGGAAGGATGACATTACAGCTACAGAGGTGACCGTCTGATAGCCTAGCTCGACTATCCATCTCTCCTGAAGACCCTTTCAGCTTTTTGAGAGTTGGGTGGAGGACATCATCTCTGAAATTAGGGTCCCACAGCTGCACCCCAACAGTTTGAGCAGCACTCTAAGAAAGAGTCAATGCCCTGAGACCACTTTGTCACTGAGGATGATTTTCCCTCACTTTGTGACTGAGGATGATTTCATTCTTCAGGGATTACTCCGGAGTGGTCCTTGTGGTGGGATGCAGGTCTGGACAGCTGTCGTCATCCTTTTAGATAGATAAAATTGAATGTATTTGTGTGTATACTTTAATAAATTGTAGGGAATGCTTAGATGAAGTGGCATCTATAAGGCAGCCAGGAATGGATGTCTGACATCCCATGATCTATGCAGACTAGCTGTATACTTCATGAAGTATGGGCTGTTAACAGGGGTCACTTCACGGTAGCCAGGAGTATAGCTAGCTTACATAACGTGTAATAATGAAATTTTCAAAATAAAGAGGCCCCTGTGCAAGAACAATATATGCACCCTTTGCAGCACGATGGCACATCAAAATACACAATTCCAACTGCACTGGAGATGCAAATGGGCCCCCTTACCTCTTGGGCCCCTGTGCTACCACAGAAGTTGCACCAATGATATGTCCGCCCCTGAATAGAACCATAAGAATCATAGAATCATAGAATCATAGAATCGTAGAGTTGGAAGGGACCTCCTGGGCCATCTGGTCCAACCCCCTGCTAAAAGCAGGATTCGCTAAATCATCCCAATCAGATGTCTGTCCAGCCTCTGTTTGAAGACTACCATTGAAGGAGAACTCACCACTTCTCGTGGCAGCCTGTTCCACTCATTGATCACTCTAACTGTCAAAAAGTTTTTTCTAATATCTAATCTGTGTCTCCTCCCATTCAGTTTCATCCCATTGCTCCTAGTCTTTCCTTGTGCAAATGAGAATAAAGTTGAGCCTTCTACAATGTGACAGCCCTTTAGATATTTGTAGACAGCTATTAAGTCTCCTCTCAGTCTTCTCTTTTGCAGACTAAACATTCCCAAATCCTGCAACCTTTCCTCATAAGACAGGGTTTGCAGACCGGTCACCATTCTGGTCGCTCTTTTCTGAACTTGCTCCAGTTTGATGATGTCTTTTTTAAAATGTGGTGCCCAAAACTGGACACAATATTCCAGATGAGGTCTGACCAAAGAGGAGTAGAGGGAAATAATGACTTCACGTGATCTAGACTGTATGCTTCTGTTAATACATCCTAGAATTGCATTTGCCTTTTTTGCTGCTGCATCACACTGTTGACTCATATTCAGTCTGTGATCTATTAGTATACCCAAGTCTTTTTCACATGTGCTGTCACTTAGCTCTATTCCTCCCATTCTATATATGCTTTTTTCATTTTTATTGCCCAGATGTAGTACTTTGCATTTCTCCCTATTAAAAACCATTCTGTTAGTTGCTGCCCACTTCTCCAGTTTATTTAAATCTTTTTGAATCCTCTCTCTCTCTTCTCTATTATTAGCTATCCCTCCTAGCTTTGTGTCATCAGCAAATTTAATCAGTTTACCCTCAATTCCTTCATCTAAATCGTTGATAAAGATGTTGAACAATACAGGGCCCAGGACAGAGCCCTGTGGTACCCCACTTGAGACATTCTTCCAACTGGATGTGCAGCCATTTACGGCCACCCTTTGGGTCCGATCACTAAGCCAGTTATGAATCCACCTAACAGTTGCCTTGTCCATTCCATACTTAGTCATTTTTTCAATAAGGATTGTATGATAGACTTTGTCAAATGCTTTGCTGAAGTCAAGATATACTATATCTACAGAATTTCCTTGATCCACCCAATCAGTGATACCGTCATAGAAGGAAATTAAGTTAGTCTGACATGACTTATTAGTTACAAACCCATGCTGACTCTGTTTAATCACTTCATTCTTATCCAGGTATTGACATACATGTTGTTTAATAATTTGTTCAAAGATCTTTCCTGGTATAGAAGTCAGACTCACCGGCCTATAGTTGCCTGGGTCCACCTTCTTCCCCTTTTTGAAGATAGGAACAACATTTGCTCTTCTCCAGTCTTCTGGCACTTCTCCTGTTCTCCAAGAATTTTCAAAGATTATGGAGAGGGGTTCAAAAATTTCTTCTGCTATCTCCTTCAGTACTCTGGGGTGTAATTCATCTGGTCCTGGAGACTTGAATTCATTTAGGTTAGCTAAGTGTTTCCTCACTATCTTTCTGTTTATAGATATCCTGGATTCTTCTATTCCCTTAATAGGACAGTGAATAACAGTTGATGTTACATTTCCTTTCTGAGAGAAAACAGATGCAAAATAGGAATTTAAAAGTTCAGCCTTCTCAACATCCTGTCTTACCATTTCATCATTTTCATCCTGTAAAAATCCTATAGCATCTTTGACTTTTCTTTTACTTTTGACATATCCCCAAAATCCTTTATTATTGCATTTGACATCTCTTGCAAGCCTCAATTCATTTTCAGCTTTAGCTAATCTGATTTGTGCCCTGCAGGTTCTGCAGACAGCATTATATTCTTCTTTAGATATGCCTCCCTCTTTCCATTTTATAAACATTTTTTTCTTCCTTTTTAGCATGTGCTTAAGTTCTGTGTTCATCCATCCTGGTTTCCTTAAATGCTTCCTATTCTTCCCTCTTTTCGGAATTGTTAACAACTGTGCTTTGAGAATTTCATTTTTCAAGATTTCCCATCCTTCCTGGACATTTTTGTCTTTAAGGATATCCAGCCATTGGATCCCTCCAATTCTCTTTCTGAATCCCTTAAAATCTGCCTTTCTGAAATCTAACCTTGACGTCTGAGTCTTCACAGGTCTTCCGCCTCTAGTTATCCAAAATTCTAAAATAGCATGGTCGCTACCTCCTAGGGTCCCAGCCACTTTTACCTCCTCAACCATTTCCTCCCTGTTTATAAGGATTAGATCCAAGGTAGCAGTTCCCCTTGTTTTCTCCCTTACCTTTTGGGAGATAAAGTTGTCAGCAAGAGAGGATAAGAATTTCCTTGACCTGTTAGTTTTGCCTGAGAGAGATTCCCAACAAATGTCTGGATAGTTGAAATCTCCCATGATAACTATGTCATATTTTTTGGAGAACTTGGCCATTTGATGCATAAAGAGTTCATCCATATCTTCAGCTTGCACAGGCGGTCTGTAGTAAATGCCTACAATGGTGTCCTTTCCATTGTTCTGACCTTGTATTCTTACCCAAACAGTTTCCACAGAACTCCCAGTCTCTGAAGCTTCAATCTCTGTGCAGATATACGCGTTTCTAACATACAATGCGACACCTCCTCCTCGTTTATCAAGTCTGTTTCTTGCAAATAAGTTGTATCCTTCTAGTCTTGTATTCCAATCATGTGTATTGTCCCACCAAGTTTCAGTGATTCCAATGACATCATATTTCTTTTCCTGTGTTAGTAGTTCCAATTCTCCTTGTTTGTTGCCCATGCTTTGTGCATTAGTATAGAAACATTTTATTTTGTGATTGGTTTCTCTTTCTCCAATATTTTTATTAATTAGAATCTTTCGTCTTTGTTCTTCCTTTCCACTTCTGATAGCAGAGTTCTCAATAGCATTTGTCAGGTGTATGGCTTTTTCTGGTCTTTTGCTTCCCTTCCCATGTTGTTCTAGTTTAAAGCTCTCCTTACAAGTGTAGCAAGGCGACTTCCAAATACATGCTTTCCAGTCTTCGTAAGGTGCACCCCATCTCTAGCAAGTAGTCCATCGTATAAGTAGTTCACTCCGTGATCCAGAAATCCAAATTGTTGCTGACGGCACCATCGACGTAACCAGTTGTTCACTTGCAGAATCTTATTCCACCTCCTTGTTCCATGGCCATCCACTGGGAGGATGGAAGAGAAGACCACCTGCGCTCCCAGTTCTTTCACTTTCTTGCCTAAGTCTTCAAAGTCTCTGCAGATGGTTTCCAGGTCGTTTCTTGCGGTGTCATTTGTCCCCACATGTAGTAGCAGGAATGGATAGTCATCTGTAGGTCTGAAGAGTCCTGATATCCTGTCAGACACATCTTTAATTTTTGCACCTGGAAGACAGCACATTTCTCTTGAAGTTATATCCGTTCTGCAGATAGCGGCCTCTGTTCCTCTCAACAGGGAATCCCCCATGACCACCACTCTCCGTTTCTTCTTCACAACATTTTTCTTTCTCCATCCAGGAGGACTCTGAAGGCGTACAAGGTTGCTGTTTGTTGGCAAAGTCTTATCCTGATGTATTTCTTCATCATTTTCCTGCGTGAGAGCCTGGTACTGGTTTCCGACCAGTATGGGTGCTGACTGCCTCCTGGTCCTCCTGCTTCTCTGGGTCACATGTCTCCATTCCTCTGTTTCTTCAGGTGCACTTCGAATCTCTTCTCTTTCTGTAACATGAAGAGATAATTCTGCTCTATCCAAGAACTCTTCACCTTCCTTAATGATCTTCAACGTAGCTAACCTCTCTTCGAGATTTTGCAACTTTTCCTCCAACAGGGACACAAGCTTGCATTTGTGGCATGTGAAGTTTGGCTTTTCCACTGGTAAATCTGTGAACATGTAGCAAGAAATGCAGCTCACCAAATGGCTCCTGGCCTCTTCCATCTTGAGATTTCTTAAAAACGCTGAAAGATGAGCGAAAATTCGCGCGCCGACAGGTGCGGGGTTTTTCCGATTTCCTCTTTTCAGCTGCAACGGCCAAAACCCAGTGATCGTTGAGCTCGCGGAGACTCTTCACTTATCCCAGAAGGCACTGGGAATATGCAAATGATCTCCTCAAGACTCTTCCCCTGGTTTTCCGATTTCCTCTTTTCAGCTGCAACGGCCAAAACCCAGTGATCGTTGAGCTCGCGGAGACTCTTCACTTATCCCAGAAGGCACTGGGAATATGCAAATGATCTCCTCAAGACTCTTCCCCTGGTTTTCCGATTTCCTCTTTTCAGCTGCAACGGCCAAAACCCAGTGATCGTTGAGCTCGCGGAGACTCTTCACTTATCCCAGAAGGCACTGGGAATATGCAAATGATCTCCTCAAGACTCTTCCCCTGGTTTTAGAAGGATGACATTACAGCTACAGAGGTGACCGTCTGATAGCCTAGCTCGACTATCCATCTCTCCTGAAGACCCTTTCAGCCTTTTGAGAGTTGGGTGGAGGACATTATCTCTGAAATTAGGGTCCCACAGCTGCACCCCAACAGTTTGAGCAGCACTCTAAGAAAGAGTCAATGCCCTGAGAACACTTTGTCACTGAGGATGATTTTCCCTCACTTTGTGACTGAGGATGATTTCATTCTTCAGGGATTACTCCGGAGTGGTCCTTGTGGTGGGATGCAGGTCTGGACAGCTGTCGTCATCCTTTTAGATAGGTAAAATTGAATGTATTTGTGTGTATACTTTAATAAATTGTAGGGAATGCTTAGATGAAGTGGCAACTATAAGGCAGCCAGGAATGGATGTCTGACATCCCATGATCTATGCAGACTAGCTGTATACTTCATGAAGTATGGGCTGTTAACAGGGGTCAGTTCACGGTAGCCAGGAGTATAGCTAGCTTACATAATGTGTAATAATGAAATTTTCAAAATAAAGAGGCCCCTGTGCAAGAACAATATATGCACCCTTTGCAGCACGATTGCACATCAAAATACACAATTCCAACTGCACTGGAGATGCAAATGGGCCCCCTTACCTCTTGGGCCCCTGTGCTACCACAGAAGTTGCACCAATGATATGTCCGCCCCTGAATAGAACCATAAGAAGGATGACATTACAGCTACAGAGGTGACCGTCTGATAGCCTAGCTCGACTATCCATCTCTCCTGAAGACCCTTTCAGCTTTTTGAGAGTTGGGTGGAGGACATTATCTCTGAAATTAGGGTCCCACAGCTGCACCCCAACAGTTTGAGCAGCACTCTAAGAAAGAGTCAATGCCCTGAGACCACTTTGTCACTGAGGATGATTTTCCCTCACTTTGTGACTGAGGATGATTTCATTCTTCAGGGATTACTCCGGAGTGGTCCTTGTGGTGGGATGCAGGTCTGGACAGCTGTCGTCATCCTTTTAGATAGATAAAATTGAATGTATTTGTGTGTATACTTTAATAAATTGTAGGGAATGCTTAGATGAAGTGGCATCTATAAGGCAGCCAGGAATGGATGTCTGACATCCCATGATCTATGCCGACTAGCTGTATACTTCATGTAGTATGGGCTGTCAACAGAGGTCACTTCACAATAGGCAGGAGCATAGCTAGCTTACATAATGTGTAATAATGAAATTATCAAAAGGGTGGGATACTGTGGAATATAATTCCTTTGTCTTTCGCTTGATCCTAATATGTCTTTGTACATTTATTAGAAATAGAATATCTGTTTGTATAATAAATAGAAATTTTTCAATAAAACTAATATTCTTTAAATCAGATGTTTTTTTTATTGTGAAAAGCATATTACCAATCTCAGATTGTTTACATTTTGAAACAAAGCAATAGTAAAGTACATTACAATAAGAAACAAACCCCAAATTGTACATAAATGATTTTCATAAACCAACATGTCGTAAGGTACATGTATAGAATGTCCAATGGCAAAATAAAAGAATGTCATGGAAAGGTCGGGTGTTCGAACAAATGTTATTTTACATGTAGACAAGGTATTAAAATGATTATATTTTTCCCAACACATATATACATATTGTCCATGAGAAAACCATCATCTCTGTCATGAGATTATGTTATAATAATAATACATTTTATTTCTATAGCGCCGACATATTCCGCAGCACTTTACATTTCAGAGGGGATTTGTACAGACAATAGACATTACAGCATAACAATAATCACATAGATTATAACAAATACCAAGAGGAATGAGGGCCCTGCTCGCAAGCTTACAGTCTATGAGGAAAGAGGTAGACACGAAAGATGGGTGGTAACAATTGCCCTGATTGTTTGGACCAGCCATAATGTTAAGTGTGTAACAGTACAAACACAGAGGGCTAATGGATGCATAAAGCATGTGGGAACATGATGCGGGGAATCTGGTTATGGTAAAACTTTTGGCTGTGCCACACAGGGATAGATTAGGTTAATGTGTTGAGGCGATAGGCCAGTCTGAATAAATGCGTTTTCAGGTCACGCTTAAAATTGTGGGGATTGGGGACTAATCGTATTGACCTGAGAAGTGCATTCCAAAGAATTGGCGCAGCACGTGTATAGTCTTGGAGACGGGAGTGGGAGGTTCTGACTATTGAGGATACTAACCTCAGGTCATCAGCAGAACAGAGGGCGCAGGTAGGGTGGTATACTGAAACAAGGGAGGAGATGTAGGGTGGGGCTGAGCCATGGAGGGCTTTGTGGGTGAGGGTAATAAGTTCATACTGAATTATGGAGTGGATGGGTAGCTAGTGTAATGACTGGCACAAGGTAGAGGCATCGGTGTAACAATTGGTGAGGAATATGATCCTGGCTGCAGCATTCAAGACAGATTGGAGAGGGGAGAGTTTGAATCATAGAATCATAGAATCATAGAATCGTAGAGTTGGAAGGGACCTCCTGGGCCATCTGGTCCAACCCCCTGCTCAAAGCAGGATTCGCTAAATCATCCCAGTCAGATGTCTGTCCAGCCTCTGTTTGAAGACTTCCATTGAAGGAGAACTCACCACTTCTCGTGGCAGCCTGTTCCACTCATTGATCACTCTAACTGTCAAAAAGTTTTTTCTAATATCTAATCTGTGTCTCCTCCCATTCAGTTTCATCCCATTGCTTCTAGTCTTTCCTTGTGCAAATGAGAATAAAGTTGATCCTTCTACAATGTGACAGCCCTTTAGATATTTGTAGACAGCTATTAAGTCTCCTCTCAGTCTTCTCTTTTGCAAACTAAACATTCCCAAATCCTGCAACCTTTCCTCATAAGACAGGGTTTGCAGACCGGTCACCATTCTGGTCGCTCTTTTCTGAACTTGCTCCAGTTTGTTGATGTCTTTTTTAAAATGTGGTGCCCAAAACTGGACACAATATTCCAGATGAGGTCTGACCAAAGAGGAGTAGAGGGAAATAATGACTTCACATGATCTAGACTGTATGCTTCTGTTAATACATCCTAGAATTGCATTTGCCTTTTTTGCTGCTGCATCACACTGTTGACTCATATTCAGTCTGTGATCTATTAGTATACCCAAGTCTTTTTCACATGTGCTGTCACTTAGCCCTATTCCTCCCATTCTATATATGCTTTTTCCATTTTTATTGCCCAGATGTAGTACTTTGCATTTCTCCCTGTTAAAAACCATTCTGTTAGTTGCTGCCCACTTCTCCAGTTTATTTAAATCTTTTTGAATCCTCTCTCTCTCTTCTCTAGTATTAGCTATCCCTCCTAGCTTTGTGTCATCAGCAAATTTAATCAGTTTACCCTCAATTCCTTCATCTAAATCGTTGATAAAGATGTTGAACAATACAGGGCCCAGGACAGAGCCCTGTGGTACCCCACTTGAGACATTCTTCCAACTGGATGTGCAGCCATTTACGACCACTCTTTGGGTCCGATCACTAAGCCAGTTATGAATCCACCTAACAGTTGCCTTGTCCATTCCATACTTAATCATTTTTTCAATAAGGATTGTATGAGAGACTTTGTCAAATGCTTTGCTGAAGTCAAGATATACTATATCTACAGCATTTCCTTGATCCAAACAATCAGTGATACCATCATAGAAGGAAATTAAGTTAGTCTGACATGACTTATTAGTTACAAACCCATGCTGACTCTGTTTAATCACTTCATTCTTATCCAGGTATTGACATACATGTTGTTTAATAATTTGTTCAAAGATCTTTCCTGGTATAGAAGTCAGACTCACCGGCCTATAGTTACCTGGGTCCACCTTCTTCCCCTTTTTGAAGATAGGAACAACATTTGCTCTTCTCCAGTCTTCTGGCACTTCTCCTGTTCTCCAAGAATTTTCAAAGATTATAGAGAGGGGTTCAAAAATTTCTTCTGCTATCTCCTTCAGTACTCTGGGGTGTAATTCATCTGGACCTGGAGACTTGAATTCATTTAGGCTAGCTAAGTGTTTCCTCACTATCTTTCTGTTTATAGATATCCTGGATTCTTCTATTCCCTTAATAGGACAGTGAATAACAGTTGATGTTACATTTCCTTTCTGAGAGAAAACAGATGCAAAATAGGAATTTAAAAGTTCAGCCTTCTCAACATCCTTTGGTAAGAGGGAGACCGATTAGAAGAGAGTTACAATAGTCGAGACGAGAATGAATAAGAGAAACAGTAAGAGTTTTTGCAGAGTCAAAAGTAAGAAAAGGTCGAATTCTAGAAATGTTTTTGAGGTGCAGATGACAAGAGCGAGCCAGTGATCGAATGTGGGGGGTGAAGGAAAGCTCTGAGTCAAGTATGACCCCAAGACAGCGGGCATGTTGCTGGGGAGTAATAGTGGAACCACACACAGAAATGGCAATGTCTGGTATAGGTACATTAGTAGAGGGAGGAAACACCAGGAGTTCAGTCTTTGACAGGTTCAGTTTCAGATATAGTGAGGACATGATGTTAGACACAGCGTTTAGACAATCGCCGGTGTTTTCTAGAAAGGCTGGCGTGATGTCAGGAGAAGAAGTGTATAATTGGGTGTCATCAGCATAGAGATGGTACTGGAATCCAAATCTACTGATTGTTTGACCAATAGGGGCAGTGTACAAGGAGAAGAGGAGGGGGACTAGAACCGATCCTTGAGGAACCCCAACAGTAAGGGGAAGGTGAGAGGAGGAGGAACCGGCAAAAGATACAGTAAAGGAGCGGTCAGAGAGATAGGAGGAGAACCATGAGAGAATGGTGTCCTTGAGGCCAATGGAATGGAGCATAGTGAGGAGGAGCTGATGATCCACAGTGTTGAATGCTGCAGAGAGATCCAAGAGAATTAGCATGGAGTAATGACCATTTGATTTAGCTGTTAGTAGATCATTAGAGACTTTATTGAGGGCAGTTTCAGTAGAGTGTAAAGAGTGGAAACCGGATTGGAGAGGGTCGAGAAGAGAGTTATCAAAGAGAGAGCGGATAAGACGGGAGTGGACCAGGCGTTCCAGGAGTTTAGAGATGAAGGGAAGATTAGAGACAGGTCTATAGTTAAGTAGTGGATGTATGATGGCATGCTTAAATGAGGAGGGAAAGATACCATAAGAGAGAGAGATGTTAAATATTTTAGTTAGGTGAGGGGTAACAGCAGGGGAAAGGGACTGGAGGAGACGTGATGGAAATGGGTCACTGGTGCAAGTGGTTGGGTGAGAAGATGCAAGGAGCCTGCTTACTTCTTCTGTGACTGGTTCAAAATCAGAGAGTGAGCTAGATGCAGTGGGGGAGGGAGGACAGTGCATGGTATGAGGTGATTGGGAGATAATTTCCTGTCATATCTGGTCAATTTTTTCTTTGAAGTAATTGGCCAGATCGTCAGCTCGGAGCTCTGTCTTTGGGGCCTGTACTCTTGGATTGAGTAGAGAATGAAAAGTGTCAAAGAGAAGTTTCGGGTTATTGGACAGTGAGGTGATGAGGGTGTTGAAATAGGCTTGTTTGGAGAGGTGAAGGGCAGTGTTGTATGTTCTAAGCATAAACTTAAAATGGATGAAATCGTTGCGTAGATTGGATTTTCTCCACAGACGTTCGGCGCACCTGGAGCACTGCTGCAGGAAACGTGTTTGCACCATGTGCCAGGGTTGTCGCCGTCTGTGTTGTGGTGTTCTATTTATAGGGGGTGCAAATTCATCCAGGGCACTTTGAAGTGTTTCATTGTAATGCTTCAATGCAGAATCAGGACATGAGAGGGAGGAGTTAGGGGCCAATGAGGACTGCAAGTTCTTCATAAGTTTCTGAGTGTTACCGATAGAAGTAGTCGATCTGCTATAGTAATCCTGAGTAAGCCCACAGAAGCAATTCCTGGAGTGTACAAGCAACATTCCCAGATTTTTACAAGTTTTCTTAATGCAGTACACATAGTCTTTAGTGATGATCGAGCGCTAAAATGCTCATGTGCTCAGTATTTGAGTCAAGCAGGATGGACGCTCGGTCGGGTCAATTCGAGTAACGAGTAAAATGGAAGTCAATGGGTAACTCACATTTTTTTTTAAGAACCTGCCCGGAGGACTGGGGTAGAGGGGACAGGAAAATGGCTGGAAAGAATGGAAGCAGCTTTCAAATGGAATGGGAACAGCATGGATAAGACACGTGGACGCATCTCTGACGTCCTGGTCGCTGCTGGAATCAATGTTGCAACTTTTACAGACTGAGAATAAAACATGCAAAATTGAAGATAAAATGGATTTTCCAGGACAAAATGTTTAGAAAGATTATTTCCTATATAATGACATGTGTATAAGCCAAAAGTAAAAAGATAGAAAAAAAAATGCCTCCTCCACCCCTTAATAGCCAGGCCATCTCTCACCGGGTCTCCCAGTCTCTTGTGATACAGTAGATGGATTTATTTCTGCCTTTACATAGTAGAGGGAGAAATAAAACTACACCCATCAGTAGTCACCAGTAAATTATTTTTTTTTATTTTTCTACCTCATTTGGGCATATGTTGTGTGACATGTAGAGTTGAGCGATACCGTCCGATACTTCAAAGTATCGTATCGGATGGTATCGGCCGATCTTTAAAAAAAGTATCGGTATCGCCGATTCCGATACCGGAAGTCCCATTCAAGTCTATGGGACTTCCGGTATCGGAATAAGAAAAACCCTTTCCTGCCCTTGTACAGCCTCTCTGGGGTCTGTACGGGCCTTTCGGGGGGCTGTGCCGGCCTGCCAGGGGGTCTGTGCAGGCTCCGGTGGTCTGTGCCGGCCTGCCGGTGGTCTGTGCAGGCTCCGGGGGGCTGTGCCGGCCTGCCGGGGGGCTGTGCCGGCCTGCCGGGGGGCTGTGCAGGCTCCGGGGGGCTGTGCCGGCCTGCCGGGGGGCTGTGCCGGCCTGCCGGGGGGCTGTGCAGGCTCCGGGGGTCTGTGCAGGCATCGTCCGATGGGACTACAAGTCCCATCGGGCGATGCCTGCTACCATGACAGTGATTGACACATTAGCCAATGATGGGACAGTAGTAGTCCCATCATCCGGCTAATGTGTTAAATGTAAAAAAAAAAAAAAATAAAAAAAAAATTACATGCTACATACATACAACATGCATACTACAAACATGCTACATTCATACTACATAAATACTACATGCAACATACATACTACATATATACTACATGCATGCTACATACATACTGCATGCTACATACATACCACATATATACTACATACATACTACATGCATGCTACATGCATGCTACATGCTACATACATAACACATATATACTACATGCATGCTACATACATACTACATGCTACATACTACATATATACTACATGCATGCTACATACTACATGCTACATACATACTACATATATACTACATGCATGCTACATACATACTGCATGCTACATGCATGCTACATACATACTACATACATACTACATGCTACATACATACTACATATATACTACATACATACTACATACATACTACATGCATGCTACATGCATGCTACATACATACCACATACATAACACATATATACTACATGCTACATACATACCATATACATACTACATGCATGCTACATACATACTACATGCATGCTACATACATACTACATGCTACATACATACTACATATATACTACATGCATGCTACATACATACTACATGCTACATACATACTACATATATACTACATGCATGCTACATACTACATGCTACATACATACTACATATATACTACATGCATGCTACATACATACTGCATGCTACATGCATCCTACATACATACTACATACATACTACATGCTACATATATACTACATATATACTACATACATACTACATACATACTACATGCATGCTACATGCATGCTACATACATACCACATACATAACACATATATACTACATGCATGCTACATACATACTACATGCTACATACATACCATATACATACTACATGCATGCTACATACATACTACATGCATGCTACATACATACTACATGCTACATACATACTACATATATACTACATGCATGCTACATACATACTACATGCTACATACATACTACATATATACTACATGCATGCTACATACTACATGCTACATACATACTACATATATACTACATGCATGCTACATACATACTACATGCATGCTACATACATACTACATGCTACATACATACCACATACATACTACATATATACTACATGCATGCTACATACATACTGCATGCTACATGCATGCTACATACATACTACATACATACTACATACTACATACATACCACATATATACTACATACATACAATACATTCATACAATACATACATAGACATACAGTACATATAACATAGAGTAACATACTTACCAATACTTGTCACATTGTTCCCCGAAGCCATTGTCTTTTCCGGAATAAATATTAACATAACAAACCACAAAAATACTCACCCACGATCCGAAGCAGTCCACGAGTGTGTCCCACGACGATCTTGGGTAGAGAACTGCAGCATCAGCTGTTGCTGCCGTTCTCTACAGGCTGCAGGAATCCAATGACGGAAGGTAGGTATCCTTCCGCACTGTATTCCTCCGCCACTTAAAAAAAAAAGTCCCTAGTCTCACTTTATGCCATTGCTGTGTGGGAAATTCCCACGCAGCAATGGCATAAAGTGAGACTAGGGACTTTTTTTTTTTTAAGTGGCGGAGGAATACAGTGCGGAAGGATACCTACCTTCCGTCATTGGATTCCTGCAGCCCGTAGAGAACGGCAGCATCATCTGATGCTGCCGTTCTCTACCCAAGATCGTCGTGGGACACACTCGTGGACTGCTTCGGATCGTGGGTGAGTATTTTTGTGGTTTGTTATGTTAATATTTATTCCGGAAAAGACAATGGCTTCGGGGAACAATGTGACAAGTATTGGTAAGTATGTTACTCTATGTTATATGTACTGTATGTCTATGTATGTATTGTATGAATGTATTGTATGTATGTAGTATATATGTGGTATGTATGTAGCATGTAGTATGTATGTAGTATGTATGTAGCATGCATGTAGCATGTAGTATGTATGTAGCATGCATGTATTATATATGTAGCATGCATGTAGTATATATGTAGCATGTATGTAGTATGTATGTGGTATGTATGTAGCATGCATGTAGTATATATGTAGTATGTATGTAGCATGTAGTATGTATGTAGTATGTATGTGGTATGTATGTAGCATGTAGTATGTATGTAGCATGCATGTAGTATATATGTAGTATGTATGTAGTATGTATGTAGTATGTATGTGGTATGTATGTAGCATGTAGTATGTATGTAGCATGCATGTAGTATATATGTAGTATGTAGTATGTATGTAGTATGTATGTGGTATGTATGTAGCATGTAGTATGTATGTAGCATGCATGTAGTATGTATGTAGCATGCATGTAGTATGTATGTAGCATGCATGTAGCATGCATGTAGTATGTATGTAGCATGCATGTAGTATGTATGTAGCATGCATGTAGTATGTATGTAGCATGCATGTAGTAGGTATGATGTAGCATGCATGTAGTATGTATGTAGCATGCATGTAGTATGTATGTAGCATGCATGTAGTAGGTATGATGTAGCATGCATGTAGTAGGTATGTAGCATGCATGTAGTATGTATGTAGCATGCATGTAGTATGTATGTAGCATGCATGTAGTATGTATGTAGTATGTATGTAGTATGTATGTAGCATGCAGTATGTATGTAGCATGTATGTAGTATGTATGTAGTATATATGTAGTATGTATGTAGCATGTAGTATGTATGTAGCATGTAGTATGTATGTAGCATGCATGTAGTATATATGTAGTATGTATGTAGCATGCATGTAGTATGTATGTAGTATGTATGTAGTATGTATGTAGCATGCAGTATGTATGTAGCATGTATGTAGTATGTATGTAGCATGTATGTAGTATGTATGTAGCATGCATGTAGTATGTATGTAGCATGCATGTAGTATGTATGTAGTATGTATGTAGTATGTATGTAGCATGCAGTATGTATGTAGCATGTATGTAGTATGTATGTAGTATATATGTAGTATGTATGTAGCATGTAGTATGTATGTAGCATGTAGTATGTATGTAGCATGTATGTAGTATATATGTAGTATGTATGTAGCATGCATGTAGTATGTATGTAGTATGTATGTAGCATGCAGTATGTATGTAGCATGTATGTAGTATGTATGTAGCATGCAGTATGTATGTAGCATGTATGTAGTATGTATGTAGTATATATGTAGTATGTATGTAGCATGTAGTATGTATGTAGCATGTAGTATGTATGTAGCATGTATGTAGTATATATGTAGTATGTATGTAGCATGCATGTAGTATGTATGTAGTATGTATGTAGTATGTATGTAGCATGCAGTATGTATGTAGCATGTATGTAGTATGTATGTAGCATGTATGTAGTATGTATGTAGCATGCATGTAGTATGTATGTAGCATGCATGTAGTATGTATGTAGTATGTATGTAGTATGTATGTAGCATGCAGTATGTATGTAGCATGTATGTAGTATGTATGTAGTATATATGTAGTATGTATGTAGCATGTAGTATGTATGTAGCATGCAGTATGTATGTAGCATGTATGTAGTATGTATGTAGTATATATGTAGTATGTATGTAGCATGTAGTATGTATGTAGCATGTAGTATGTATGTAGCATGTATGTAGTATATATGTAGTATGTATGTAGCATGCATGTAGTATGTATGTAGTATGTATGTAGCATGCAGTATGTATGTAGCATGTATGTAGTATGTATGTAGCATGCAGTATGTATGTAGCATGTATGTAGTATGTATGTAGTATATATGTAGTATGTATGTAGCATGTAGTATGTATGTAGCATGTAGTATGTATGTAGCATGTATGTAGTATATATGTAGTATGTATGTAGCATGCATGTAGTATGTATGTAGTATGTATGTAGTATGTATGTAGCATGCAGTATGTATGTAGCATGTATGTAGTATGTATGTAGCATGTATGTAGTATGTATGTAGCATGCATGTAGTATGTATGTAGCATGCATGTAGTATGTATGTAGTATGTATGTAGTATGTATGTAGCATGCAGTATGTATGTAGCATGTATGTAGTATGTATGTAGTATATATGTAGTATGTATGTAGCATGTAGTATGTATGTAGCATGTAGTATGTATGTAGCATGTATGTAGTATATATGTAGTATGTATGTAGCATGCATGTAGTATGTATGTAGTATGTATGTAGCATGCAGTATGTATGTAGCATGTATGTAGTATGTATGTAGCATGCAGTATGTATGTAGCATGTATGTAGTATGTATGTAGTATATATGTAGTATGTATGTAGCATGTAGTATGTATGTAGCATGTAGTATGTATGTAGCATGTATGTAGTATATATGTAGTATGTATGTAGCATGCATGTAGTATGTATGTAGTATGTATGTAGCATGCAGTATGTATGTAGCATGTATGTAGCATGCATGTAGTATGTATGTAGTATGTATGTAGTATGTATGTAGCATGCAGTATGTATGTAGCATGTATGTAGTATGTATGTAGCATGTATGTAGTATGTATGTAGCATGCATGTAGTATGTATGTAGCATGCATGTAGTATGTATGTAGTATGTATGTAGTATGTATGTAGCATGCAGTATGTATGTAGCATGTATGTAGTATGTATGTAGTATATATGTAGTATGTATGTAGCATGTAGTATGTATGTAGCATGTAGTATGTATGTAGCATGTATGTAGTATATATGTAGTATGTATGTAGCATGCATGTAGTATGTATGTAGTATGTATGTAGCATGCAGTATGTATGTAGCATGTATGTAGTATATATGTAGTATGTATGTAGTATATATGTAGTATGTATGTAGCATGCATGTAGTATGTATGTAGCATGTAGTATGTATGTAGCATGCATGCAGTATGTATGTAGCATGCATGCAGTATGTATGTAGCATGTATGTAGTATGTATGTAGTATATATGTAGTATGTATGTAGCATGTAGTATGTATGTAGCATGCATGTAGTATTTTTTTTTTTTTTTAACATTTAACACATTAGCCGGATGATGGGACTACTACTGTCCCATCATTGGCTAATGTGTCAATCACTGTCATGGTAGCAGGCATCGCCCGATGGGACTTGTAGTCCCATCGGACGATGCTTGCACAGACCCCCGGACATCAGCACAGCCCCCCGGCAGGCCGGCACAGCCCCCCGGCAGGCCGGTACAGACCCCCACAGGGTGCACAGACCACCGGCAGGCCGGCACAGCCCCCCGGCAGGCCGGTACAGACCCCGGGCAGTCCACACAGCCCCCCGGCAGGCCGGCACAGCCCCCCGGCAGGCCGGCAGAGACCCCCGGAAGGCCCGAAATGACGGCGCATCATGATGCGCACACACCGCGCATCATGATGACGTCAGGCCGTCAATCAACTGAACTTCCGATTCCGATGCCGAATTCCGATATTGAAAAAATATCGGAAGTCGGTATCGGAATTCCGATACAGCAAGTATCGGCCGATACCCGATACTTGCGGTATCGGAATGCTCAACACTAGTGACATGGTCAGACACATCCTGATTAATTTATGAAGTAGGGAACTGGGTATATAGTATGATGACTATATAAGATGGTATATGAGGGAAACTGGGATCATCATACTATATATATGGGAGAAACTGGGGCCAACTTACTATATATGGGAGGAACTGGAGAAATCTTACTATATACTGTATATGGGGAGATCTGGGGCCATCATATTGTATATATGGGGGAACTAGGGCCATCATGCTATATATATACACTGAGTGCCAAATTATTATGCAAAAAATATTTCCTCATATTTTCTCTAAATTACCTATATGAATTGCAGTCATTGTTATTTTCCAGTCATCTACTATTCTAGTATAATTGCAATGTTTTTGAACAAACTGCTTATGAAAACAGTATATTTTGAAAAATAATAAACACTCAAAATGCATGTTCCAAATTATTATGCACAGCAGAGTTTTCAACCTTTTTATTTTGAACAAAAAAATGGTCAATTGTGAAATTATAAGCATTATCAGCTTATTACAAAATGAAATCAAACAGTTTTCAAGTCAAAACTTTATTCTAGATGATGTTACATTTGTACATAGGACCCCTTGTTCGAAAGAAGCTTCTGAACTCTCTCGTCCATTGAATTTGTCAGTTTTTGGATGGTTTGTGCTTCAATTGTTTTGCATGTGGACAGAATACCCTCCCAGAGCTGTTGCTTAGATGTGAACTGCCGCCCGCCATCATAGACACTCCTTTTGATGATGCTCCAGAGGTTCTCAATGGGGTTGAGGTCAGGGGAAGATGGTGGCCACACCATAAGTTTGTCCTCTTTTATGCCCATAGCAGCCAGAGATGCAGATGTGTTATTTGCAGCATGAGACGGTGCATTATCATGCATGAAAATGATCTTGCTGCGGAAAGCACGGTTCTTCCTCTTGAACCATGGCAGGAAGTGCTGTTTTAGAAACTCCACATAGATTATGGAGTTCATCTTTACCCCTTCAGGGATCCTAAAGGGCTGACAATCTCTCTCCCCATGATTCCAGCCCAAAACATTACTCCACCTCCTCCTTGTTGGCGCCTTAGCCGTGTTTTCATGGGGTGTCCATCAACCAGCCATCCTCAACCATCCATCTGGACCATCGAGCGTTGCACGGCACTCATCGGTGAACAAAACAGTTTGGAAGTCAGTCTTCATGTATCGTTTGGCCCACTGGAGCTGTTTCTGCTTGTGTGCAGTGGATAGAGGTGGTCGACAGGATGGCTTACTCACAGCTGCAAACCTCTGAAGGACCCTGCATCTTGTTGTTCGGGAGACGTTAGAGGCACCAGCAGCTTCAAAAACTTGTCTGCTGCTATGACAAGGCATTTTTGCAGCTGCTCTTTTAACCTGACGCAATTGCCTGTTGGAAAGTGTCCTCAATTCTTCCTTATCAGCACGCACACGTGTGTGCTGGGAATCAGCTACATACTTCTTGATTGTGCGATGACGACGATGAAGTGTCTTGGCAATGTTGATTGTAGTCATGCCTTGACCTAAATACGCCACAATTTGTTGCTTCTCAGCAGCCGACACATCCTTTTTCTTTCCCATTTTGGCAAAAAATGTAGGCTGCTTAATAATGTGGAACAGCCTTCTTAAGTAGTCTTGCCTTTATTTGGACACACCTGCCAAACTAATTTGTACAGGTATCTGTAAATGACACACATCACCATCAGTGAGTTTAAATGACAAACAAAAAAATTCTAACCTTATCACTCCTAAACTCTTTTTGCATAATAATTTGAAACACAGTTTATTTATATATATATATATATATGTATACTGTGTGTGTGTATATATATATATATATATATATATGTATATATATATAGATATAGATATAGATATTTGAAATAGTGTTGTTTCTCCAGCGATCAGTCCAATGGTAGGGTAAAATATAGCTTTTATTTTTCCATTAAAAGGTTCCATGTTTCTTCAATAATTTTGCATATAGTCAATCCCTTTTGGACGACATGTTTCGACACTACACGAGTAGTATTGAGCATTCCGATACCGCAAATATAGGGTATCGGCCGATATTCGCGGTATCGGAATTCCGATACTGAGCTCCGATACTTTTTGCATGTCGAATACCGGAATCGGAAGTTCCCATAATGCTATGAGCCAGTCTGATTTGATTCAGCCAATGACAATCCTCAGAAGTGTGGGCACATCCTGTTAGGAATGTAGGCATGTTAACTAATGGCATGGTTGTGATTGGCTGCTGAAATGATATCATGATGCATTATAAAAGTCGTCGCCATTTCGGGTTCACTCTGCTGTGAATTCAGTTAGGGACAGGCTGCTGTTCAAGACTCTGAGGGACAGTTAGAGATAGCGATTTTCAAAATAATATTGTGCTTTACCCAGGCTACATTATCAATCAGTGTAGCTTTATTTGCCTTGCAGCGCTGTTCACAGCTGTCTGCAAGGTCGGTGTGAGTGCAGCTCACGCTGTGTATTGTGTCCTGCAGCCACGTCTGGTTGTAGGCCGCTCAGTGTGCGTCACTGCCTCATACATATTTTTCTTTTAGTGCTGCTCATTTTTCATTAATTCTATTAGTGTGCATCCATCCATATCCATATACATTGGTTGCAAACACTATAGTAGACAGCGGAGCCTTTCTGCAGCCTTTCAGTGCTAGTGCCCAGTTATCTGCACTGTTCACGGCTGTCTGAGAGGTCTCTGTGTGTGAGTGCAGCTCACGCTGTAGTGTGTCCTGCAGCCATGTCTGGTTGTAGGCCGCTCAGCGTGCGTCACTGCCTCATACATATTTTTCTTTTATTGCAGCTCATTTTTCATTAATTCTCCTATTAGTGTGCATCCATTCGTATCCATATACATTGGTTGCAAACACTATAGGAGTAGACAGCGGAGCCTTTCTGCAGCCTTTCAGTGCTAGTGCCCAGTTATCTGCACTGTTCACGGCTGTCTGAGAGGTCTCTGTGTGAGTGCAGCTCACGCTGTAGTGTGTCCTGCAGCCACGTCTGGTTGTAGGAAACTCAGCGTGCGTCACTGACTCACACATATTTTCCTTTTATTGCAGCTCATTTTTCATTAATTCTCCCATTAGTGTGCATCCATCCGTATCCATATACATTGGCTGGTTGCAAACACTATATAGGAGTAGATAGAGGAGCTTTTTTTCTGGCTTGTGCCCTGCAGCCGCAGCCAGATTAGTATTACCCTATTTTTTGGAGCCTCATCTATTGCATTGTAGGTTACCTTCCTGCATTGTAATAGCTCCCAAAAGTTTGTGATACTATCTCTTTCACATCTTTGGTTTTTTGAAAAAAAAAAAAATAAAGTTCTCCAAACACTCCACTTGACAGTTGTGTAGGCTACATTAGCTCATATTAAAGTGTAGTCCACACACTTTTTAAAATTAGTGTTTCTTATACCTGTTAGCAGCTGTTCAGGAATAAGCACACTAAGCCCCCCTTTGTACTTTTCTGCCTATCTTTATCAGTCTACCAAGATGAAGAAGGCAGGGAGTAAGGCACGTGGTTGTGGGCGTGGAGTTGCAGCAGGGAGAGGACGTGGGGATTCAGCAGGGAGAGGACGTGGGGATTCTGTGCCTGCTGCGGGCACCAGTGACTCAGCATCCCCCAGTTTTACCAGGCAACAGTCCTTTATGCGCAGCTTTGTAGGACCTCGCCGTACCCCACTGCTGCGGGATGAACAAATTGAAGCCGTTGTCGGATGGATGGCAGCTAACGCATCGACTTCAATGACTTCCACATCCTCTCAGGGCCAGAGTACTGAAGAGCAACCATCTGTCTCTTCACCAGCTGCCAAATTGCCCAGGCAGTCAGAGAGCCCTGTACAGGAGCCATCTCAGTCTCTGAATCTGTTGGCTTGGAAAGAGGGGGCCAGCCAAGCAGCATTCAAGAATGTGAAGAAGAGGGAGTATGCAGTGATGCGCAACTGCTTTGTCCCTCTGAATCTGAAGAGGTGGGTGGGCCAGTGCCTATGGTCAGCACACCTCAGTACGCATCAGATGATGAGACTAAGGTGCCACTTTCTGGTGCGTACGGTGCTGGCGAGACTCCCCAGGAGAAGCAGTTGTTTGAAGAGGGGAGTGTAGACGATGAGGTCCTTGACCCATCATGGCGTGAGGAACAGGAAGGTGGTGGGAGCAGCTCTGAGGAAGAGATTCCCCGAACGGCCAAAACAGGAGGGAGAGGGAGGGGGCAGACTTGGTTGCCTGTAGCCTCCACTTCAGCACCCGTTAGGAGCATTCCTCTTCCAAAGGCCAAAACGGGCGCTCCCAAGACTTGCATTGCGTGGTCCTTTTTTGACACAGTTGCAGATGACATTTGCTTTGTCAAATGCAAGTTGTGTCACCAGAAAGTCAAATGAGGGAAAAGTGTCAGCAACCTCAATACCACAAATATGTGCAAACATGTGCGGACCAAGCACGTGGTGGAGTTACAAAGACACACTGAAGACGTAGGCCAACCTACAGCACCACCTACCACCTCTTCAGCTCGTGTTGTAGCCTCTTCCTCCAGCTCACACACAGCTGGTTTGGCTTCCTCACAGGATCGCCATGAAAGAACCTCTGGCACTGTTGTCCAGAGACCCAGTGACATTCCACCCACAGCACCACGTTCCCGTTCATCCTCGCACTCCCAGGCCACTCTACAGCCATCGGTAGCACAGGCATGGGAGAAAAGGCGGCCATACTCGGCAAACCTTCCCCGAGCACAGGCTCTGAATGCTGGCATTGCCAAACTACTGGCACTTGAGATGCTCTCATTCAGGCTGGTGGAGACTAGTAGTGGGAATGTGGACAGAGCAGGAGACATTGCCGGACACACATCAGGAAATCAACTGACGTGACTGAACCCCAGTAACACAGGAACAAGTGTTGATTGTGCCGACGGCACTTCTGAGCAGCAACTGGCGGTGTTGGAGGCCAGGGTAAATACTAGAGACAGTGGAGCCAGAGGCCTAATTGGAGCATGGGTAAAATCAGTAGTAGTCTACAACTGATATTTAACTTGATGAAATTAGGCCTCAGCCTACACCATGATTGATCCTGGGCTTCAACATAGCCAGTTGTTGCTCAGAAGTGCCATCTGCACAGAAAAAAACACTAGCTTCTGTGTTAGTGGGGTTCAGTAACGTCAGCTGCTACCCTGCTGTGTATCCGGCAATATCTCCTGCTCCCTCCAAAATCACACTACATCAGATTTTAAACTTGCTCCAAGTAGGCCTCAGCATACACCATGATTGATCCTGGGCTTCAACACAGCCAGTTGTTGCTCAGAAGTGCCGTCTGCACAGAGAGAAACACATGCTCCAGTGTTTGTGGGGTTCAGTAACGCCAGCTGCTCCCCTGCTGTGTGTCCGGCAATGTCTACTGCTGCCTCCACATTAACACTACTACTGATTTGAAACGTGCTCCAATTAGGCCTCTGGCTCCACTTTGTCTCTAGTATTTACCCTGGCTTCCAACACCGCCAGTTGCTGCTCAGAAGTGCCGTCTGCATAATCAACACTTGTTCCTGTGTTACTGGGGTTCAGTAACGTCAGCTGATCCCCTGATGTGGGTCTGGCAATGTCTCCTGCTCTGTCCACATTCCCACTACATTCCCACTTTGCCACCAATACGTTGTCCTGTCGTGTTGCGGTCTGGTTAGCCGAGTCTATGGTGCCTGCAGTTTATGGGCTTCCTATGTGGGCTGCGGGTTCTGGTAATAAAGGCTGGTTCCGTAGTGCCAATAGGACAAGCACCCCCTGTAAGGACTGTGGGTTTCGGTAACTGCGGCCGGCTCGCGGCCTTGCAACTTTGTTTTTCATGAGTACCCTCTGCTACCCATCCGGGTTCCAGCACCGTCAGCTGGTTCTCAGCAGTGCCTTTGGCTCAGGCGCCTCCTTCTCGGTATCTGAGTTCCAGCAATGTCTGCTGGTCCTTGGTAGTGCTTTCTAGCACAGGTACCTCCTGCTTAGTAACCAGGTTCCAGCACCCTCAGCTGGTCCTCGGTAGTGCCATTGGCTCTTGTAGCTTCTGCTACCCATCCGGGTTCCAGCACTGTCAGCTGGTTCTCGGCAGTGTCTTTGGCATGGGTACTCCCTCCTGCCCAGCCTGGTTCCAGCATGCCTGCTGTTTCCGGGTAGTGTCAACGTCACTTTGCCACCAATACGTTGTCCTGTCGTGTTGCAGTCTGGTTAGCCGAGTCTATGGTGCCTGCAGTTTATGGGCTTCCTATGTGGGCTGCGAGTTCTGGGAATAAAGGCTGGTTCCGTAGTGCCAATAGGTCAAGCACCCCTGTACGACTGTGGGTTTTGGTAACTGCGGCCGGCTCGTGGCCTTGCAACTTTGTTTTTCATGGGTACCTTCTGCTACCCATCCGGGTTCCAGCACCGTCAGCTGGTTCTCGGCAGTGCCTTTGGCTGAGGTCCCTCCTTCTCGGTATCCGAGTTCCAGCAACGTCTGCTGTTCCTTGGTAGTGCTTTCTAGCACAGGTACCTCCTGCTTAGTAACCATGTTCCAGCACCGTCAGCTGGTCCACGGTTGTGCCATTGGCTCTTGTTCCTTATGCTGCCCCTCCGGGTTCCAGCACCATTAGCTGGTCCTCGCTAGTTCCATTTGCTCTTACAGCTTCTGCTACCCATCCGGGTTCCAGCACCATCAGCTGGTTCTCGGCTGTGCCTTTGGATGAGGTGCCTCCTTCTCGGTATCAGAGTTCCAGCAACGTCTGCTGGTCCTTGGTAGTGCTTTCTAGCACAGGTACCTCCTGCTTAGTAACCGTGTTCCAGTACCATCAGCTGGTCCTCGGTAGTGCCATTGGCTCTTGCTCCTTCTGCTGCCCCTCCGGGTTCCAGCACCATCTGCTGGTCCTCGCTAGTTCCATTTGCTCTTGCAGCTTCTGCTACCCATCCGGGTTCCAGCACCGTCAGCTGGTTCTCGGCAGTGCCTTTGGATGACGTGCCTCCTTCTCGGTATCCGAGTTCCTGCAAAGTCTGCTGGTCCTTGGTAGTGCTTTTTAGCACAGGTACCTCCTACTTAGTAACCGTGTTCCAGTACCATCAGCTGGTCCTCGGTAGTGCCATTGGCTCTTGTTCCTTCTGCTACCCATCTGGGTTCCAGTACCGTCAGCTGGTTCTCGGCAGTTCCTCAGCCTTCTTGTAACTTCTGCTACTTTTCCAAGTTCAAGTTTTTGGAAATGGTTTTTGGTTATCATTCTGGATCTCCCTGACGACGACCCTGAAGACGACGACCCTGAAGACCACACCGAAGAAGACGACGACCAGGAAAACGATGACCCTGAAGACGACAACCCTGAAGACCACCCCGAAGAAGACCAAAAAGATGACCCTGAAGAAGATGACCAAGAGGACAAAGAACATGAAGACAACCACCAAGATACAGAACAACAAGAGACAGAAGACCAAGAAGCAGAAGATCAAAAAGCAGAAGAACATTAAGTATAAGACTAAAAATCAGAGCAAAAGATATTATCCAAATTATAAGCAGAAGAAGACTAAGCAGTGTATGGGGGTGAGTCCGTTCATCCTCGTGGTGCCCCTGTAAAATGCCTGCTGCTGCAGGCCAAACTGAGCGCGGACAAATCCTGTTGTAAATCTTTTGTGACAGGCAGAACGGAAGGTGTAATCCTCAAACTTTTATAGATAACAACTACAGAAATGCCTGTCACAAATAAGAATATGATGAAGAAGAATAGGAAGAAGATGAAGAAGTAGAATATGAAGTAGAATAATAGTTGAATAAGAAGAATATGAATAATGTACAAAAAAAGAATAATAGGAAGAAGGTGAAGAAGAAGATGAATAAGGTGAAGAAGAAGTTGATGAAAAAGATGCTGCTGCTGCTGCTGTGGATCATTAAGGAGAAAGTGGGAGAAGTAAAAAAGAAGGTGAAGAGCATGGAAGTAGTGAAACATACATATCTGACAAAATATAAAAAAGGTTAACATAGTCAATATCCTTGTAACTCCGAACGTCTTAAAAAAAAAAAATTTTTTCCTGCTATTCCATTTGATTGGGCTAAACCTCTATGCCTTTAATGTCTCCTCCACCTCCCCCAATACATTCTACATTATTCTTAGTTGTTTTTCTTCATGTAGAATTAACCTACAAGGAAAGAAAGGGTTTTTTTTAGTTCCGATATTTCTGTCCCATTGACTTGAATGGAGCTTCCGGTATCGGAATCGGCGATACCCGATACTTTTTGGGTATCGGTCCGATCCAATCCGATCCGATATTTCACGATATCGGATGGTATCGCTCAACACTATACACGAGTCTTCCTCCAGGTCCAAGTGAGGAATGAATCAAATATATATATGGGGGACTGGAGCCATCATGTTACATATATATACAGTATATATATATATATATATATACTGTATATATATATATATATATATATATATATCTATATATATATATATATATATATATATACTGTATATGGAGAACTGGGGTAATCATGCAATAGATATATTACATTCTAAAAATCACCATCTCTACATGTCTGACAGCCATTCCATTCTAGTGTCAGTTGAATTCCATCCAGAGGACACCTCATTCTACTTAATGTGCTTCTGATTAGGTGATCACCTGAGCCAAATCTTATTTAACGAGGGAAAGTTTAAAAAACCCTGCTGTGGTGAACACAATCCTCTTGCAATAGGACTACCTGGATGGTCAAACAAGTGCTAGGAATAGCACAAAATTAATAAGGATTTGATCCCCTCTCAACCATTAAGGCTATGTGCCCATGTTGCAGAAATGCTGCGGAGTTGTCCGCAGCATTTCCGCAACTCCCCGCCGCAGGTAAAACGCATGTGATGCGCCCCAGAGGCCGTGGGATACTCGGCAGCGGGCCCGTTAACTTCAATGGGAAATGTCACAGTGGCAGTGACCTGGTCCGTGGCCTCAGGCGGTCATGTAAAAGGGGTTGAATTGAATGGGGATAAAGTTTATGCTTTGATTCATGACGCCAGTTGGAGTATAGCCAGCACTGCAGATGATCCCTGGGGGAGTAGATGGTGATTGCAGTGCAGATGTTTAACGCTCTCCAACCAGGGCCGACCCCCAGAGATTGTGATGGAAGTAGAAGGCACGGAGTAATAAGGCAGGAGACAAGTAAAGTCACTTTATCATTTAATGTAGTTCAGGTGCAGTTCAGAGGAGATATTACAACTCTCACCAGGTTACACTCTGTTCTGAAGAATGGGAGTTATCCTTCAATCTGCTTGTGACTCAGTGTAAGCTTCCTGCTATTCTAATCCCTTCTGGGACCAAGGCTTCCCAGAGTCTAAAACTTCCGATATAGCTTCTACTCACTGTGTATTTCTCCTTTGGCAACTTGCGGCATGGATCCTGTGTGTGAGCAGCTCAAGTTCCCACTTGCACTATCCTTCACTGATCCTAGGTTGTTGCAGTATTAACGAGGGAAAACACTTCTGCTGGTTGTATAATCCCACACAGTCTCTCAGCTTACCACCCTGCTCTGAAAGCATGGATGTTCTAGTGGCTAGTTCCCTGATGCTTCTTTAGCTGTACTCCTGGATCGAGCACGTCTTAACATGGCTTCCCAGAGCGTCCTTCCTTGTTCTTCACTGAAACAACTCGGCCCCTCGCCTTCCCAATTAGGGCATGTCTGCAAAGCTCTAAGCTTCAGACAAGTGAGGGAGTGAGGCAAATGGTATGTGTGTGTTGTGGTCCCTAGCAGAGAAAGCATAACTCCCATTGCTCACAAAACACATACAAAACAGTACATATTTAACCCTTTTGTGGCGATAAAGACGCAGGGCGCCATACATGCAGAATTCGCAAAATTCCTGAAAAATATAAGCATTTTGCAAGCGTCAATAGTAAAAGATAGAATGTTAAAAATAATAAAAAAAATAAAAAATAGGGATATACTCACCTCCTGGCGGCCCCCTATCTCCTCAATGGCAATCCCTGTCCTCATCGGTGCTGTCGGCAACTTCCGTTCCCAGGGATGCCTTGCGACAATGAATTCTGATGACGTAGCATCAAGCAAGACCGCTACGTCATCAGAGGTCATTCGCGCAATGCATCCCTGGGAACTGAAGTTGCTGGCAGCGTCGCTGAGGACCGCTGAAGACTCTGGGGGCCGACAGAGGGTGAGTATATCCCTACTTTTTATTTTAATTCTATTTTTACAGGTATAAGGTACCCAGGGCATGGAGGAGAGTCGCCTCTCCAGACACTGGGAACCATCCGCACATGAAGCGCTCACTTTACGCATGGTGGGCATAGCCACATGCGTAAAATGAGCATTTCAATGCAATCCTATGGAGGCGGAATCGCTGTGATTCCACAGAATTAATGGACATGCTGCAGATTTTACTGCTATGCGATTCTGCAGCGGAAAAATCCGCAGCATGGGCACAGCAACTGCGAAATCCCATAGGATTGCATGGGAATGCGTTTTTTAAGCACTTCTGCAGCAGCAAAAACGCGGTGGTATCGCTTAATAAAAGCAACGTGGGCACACAGCCTTAGAGTTCTGGCTCCTATGGACCAGTTAGACACTTCTAATCAACTCATTACCTGTATTAAAGACAGCTGTTTTATATAGTCACCTTTATAAAAGACTCCTGTTCACAGACTCAATTAATCAGTCAGACTCTAACTTCTACAACATGGGCAAGACCAAAGAGCTTTCTAAGGGACAAGATCATAGACCTACACAAAGCTGGAATGGGCTATAAAAGCATAAAGTAAGACAGGTGAGAAGGAGACAACTGTTGATGCAATAGTAAGAAAATGGAAAAAATGCAAAATGACTGTCAATCGACATTGATCTGGGACACCTCGTAGGGTATCCTTGATCATGAGGAAGGTGAGAGATCAGCCTAAAACTACACGGGGGGAACTTGTTAATGATCTCAAGGCAGCTGGGACTACAGTCACCAAGAAAACCATTGCTAACACATTACACCGTAAAAAATCCTGCAAGATTTCAAACCCTGCTCAAGAAAGCACATGTGCAGGCCCATCTGAAGTTTGCCAATGAACACCAGGATGATTCTGTGAGTGATTGGGAGAAGGTGCTGTGGTCAGAAGAGACAAAAATAGAGGTCTTTGGCATTAACCCCTTTCCAACAACGGGCGTAAATTTAGGCGATGTCGGACTCCCTTCTTTTAATGATGGGGGCTGTGGAGGTGAGCCCACATCTTTCCCGGCACGTGTCAGCTGTTTTGAACAGTTGATATGTGCCCAGAACAGCTGTGAGTGGAATTGCGATCCACAAACTCTGACAGTGGCAACATGCGCTTCCTGCAATCGTGCCGAAAATCTGCTTATCGGTGACCCTCGTCACGTGATCGCAGGTCATCGATGGGTTGGCATGACAACCAGAGGTCTCCTGCAGACCTTTATGGTTGTCACTGCCGAAGTACTATGAGCGCTGACCACTGGCTCATGGCAAGTGAAGTATTCTCCTACATACAGGTGATCTGATCATCGCCTGTATGTAGCAGTGCCGATCAATTTATGGCAGTGTCTAGTCTCCCATGGAGACTATTGAAGCATGCCAAAAGTGAAAAAAATGTTTTTAAAAATATAAAACATTAAAAAAACATAAAAGTTCAAATCACTCCCCATTCAAAGTAAAGCAATAAAAAAAATCAAATCTACACATATTTGGTATTGCTGCATTTAGAAACACCCGATCCATTAATAAAAAAAAGGATTAACATGATCGTTAAACGACGCAGTGAGAAAAAAAAGTCAAAACGCCAGAATTACGTTTCTTTGGTCACCGTGACATTGCATTAAAATTGAATAATAGGCAATCAAAAGATCATATCTGCGCCAAAATGGTATCATTAAAAACGTCAGCTCGGCGCGCAAAAAATAAGCCCTCAACTAACCAGAGATCACGAAAAATGAAGATACTTTGGGTATCAGAAAATGGCGCAATGTTTTTTTTTAACAAAGTTTGGATTTTTTTTCAACGCTTAGATGAGAAAGAACCTAGACATGTTTGGAATCTATGAACTTGTAATGACCTGGAGAATCATAGTGGCAGGTCAGTTTTAGCATTTAATGAACCTACTAAAAAGCAAAACAAAAAACAAATGTGGGATTGCACTTTTTTTGCAATTTCACAGCACTTGGAATTTATTTCCCATTTTCTAATACATGACATGGTAAAACCAATGGTTTTGTTCAAAAGTACATCTCGTCCTGCAAAAAACAAGCCCTCACATGGCCATTTTGACAAAAAAATAAAAAAGTTATTGCTCAGGGAAGAAGTGTAGCAAAAATGAAAATGCCAAACCAAAAATACCTCTGGTCGTTAAGGAGTTTACTCGCCGTGTTTGGAGGAAGATAAAAGCTGCCTATGACCAAAGAACACTGTCCCCACTGTCAAACATGGAGGTGGAAACATTATGTTTTGTGGGTGTTTCTCTGCTAAGGGCACAGGACTACTTCACCACATCAATGTGAGAATTGATGGAGCCATGTACCATAAAATCCTGAGTGACAACCTCCGTCCCTCCGCCAGGACTTTAAAAATGGGTCGTGACTGGGTCTCCAGTAAAGACAATGACCCAAAACATACAGCCATGGTAACAAAGGAGTGGCTCAAAAAGACGCACATTAAGGTCATGGAGTGGCCTAGCCAGTCTCCAGACCTTAATCCCATAGAAAACTTATGGGAGGAGTTGAAGCTTCAATTTGCCAAGCGACAGCCTCAAAATCTTAATGATTTAGAGATGATCTGCAAAGAGGAGTGGACCAAAATTGAGGACAACTGGGATCATCATGTTATACATATATGGGAAACACAGGGGCCATGATACTATGTATGGGGAAATGGGACCATCATGATATATATTTATGGGGAGAACTGCCACCCCCCATGCTTCACAGTAGGTATGTTGTTCTTTGGATGCAACTCAGCATTCTGTTTCCTCCAAACACGACGAGTTTTGTTTCAGCCAAACAGTTCTACTTTGGTTTCATCAGACCATATGACATTCTCCCAATACTCTGTGGATAATCCAAATGCTCTCTAGCAAACTTCAGACGGGCCCGAACATGTACTAGCTTAAGCAGGGGGACACGTCTGGCAGTGCAGGATCTGAGTCACTGGCGGCATAGTGTGTTTCTGATAGTAGTGTTAGGGACGGCGGAACGCACCAAATATAAATAATAGGTAGTGCATTCGCCGCCCGGGGTCCACTGTGCGGTAGGTGTAAAGACCACTGCTGGACAATAGCAGACTCGCTAGGTGGCGAAGTACTGCGCTCGGGTTAAAGTCACCCGAGGAGCTTAGGGCAGCTCTGTTTAGTCACAGAGCAGCCCCAGAGTAACTAGGATATAAACGCTGGGCCCGTTAACCTCACAGGGATGACCAGCGGGGCGTCGCAGCCGCGAACGTCGAAAAGTGCTGCAGAGTAGTGCGGCGGTAACTACAGCCGCCAAACGACGGGCCGAGGGACCGGACACCGTCGGACGCTAGTGCTGGGTGCGGTAAGCACAGTGGCGCATCGCTTGCCACTACCTGGCACTGACTAATACACACACTCTGTCCACATTCATAATATCAGAGGGTAGGGGTTTCAAATGAGTCAGTCACCAGACACATGCATTCGTCACCATACACACATAGCATAATTAGTCTACACTAGCGCATCATGGCCGAGCCGCCATGCGGGCTTTTTATAGCCATGCGTTTCCAGGACCTTCCAGCCCTCTTGGAAGGACCAATCAGATCCGACGCAGGACCTGGGCACGTGACCCCTGATCTCCCCTGAGAGATCGTCCTGTGGGCATGCCCAGTAGCACGGCGAGAGGACTTAGCCTCTGGTGCGGTTCCCTGCAAAGCAGGTTGCGCTACCATTGCTGGACCAGAGGTGGCAGCAACATCCAGACCTAGAGAGCGGGTCTGAGCAGGACGCCTGGATCGCCGGGATTGCTGTGCAGGTCCCTGAGTGGTCGGAGAATGGGAGACCGCTGGATGTACGGCTCTGGATTCCTGCTGTGCAGTGTCAGAAATCCGACGCCTAACAGGTAGCCTTTGTTACGGTGGTCCTAGCTCTATGCAGGTCATTAACTAGGTCCCACCGTGTGGTTCAGGGATTTTTACTCACTGTTCTTGTGATCATTTTGATCCCACAGGGTGAGATCTCACGTGGAGCCCCAGATCGAAGGAGATTATCAGTGGTCTTGTATGTCTTCCATTTTCTTATTATTGTTCCCACAGTTGATTTCATCACACCAAGCTGCTTGCCTATTGCAGATCCAGTCTTCCATGGTGCAGGGCTACAATTCTGATTCTGGTGTCCTTCAACATCATGCCCTATACTGTATATATGGGGGGGACTTTAGCCATCATGATATATATATATATATATATATATATATATATACAGTGGGGAAAAAAAGTATTTAGTCAGTCAGCAATAGTGCAAGTTCCACCACTTAAAAAGATGAGAGGCGTCTGTAATTTACATCATAGGTAGACCTCAACTATGGGAGACAAACAGAAAAAAAAATCCAGAAAATCACATTGTCTGTTTTTTTTTTCATTTTATTTGCATATTATGGTGGAAAATAAGTATTTGGTCAGAAACAAAATTTCATCTCAATACTTTGTGATATATCCTTTGTTGGCAATGACAGAGGTCAAACATTTTCTGTAAGTCTTCACAAGGTTGCCACACACTGTTGTTGGTATGTTGGCTCATTTCTCCATGCAGATCTCCTCTAGAGCAGTGATGTTTTTGGCTTTTCGCTTGGCAACACGGACTTTCAACTCCCTCCAAAGGTTTTCTATAGGGTTGAGATCTGGAGACTGGCTAGGCCACTCCAGGACCTTGAAATGCTTCTTACGAAGCCACTCCTTCGTTGCCCTGGCGGTGTGCTTTGGATCATTGTCATGTTGAAAGACCCAGCCACGTTTCATCTTCAATGCCCTTGCTGATGGAAGGAGGTTTGCACTCAAAATCTCACGATACATGGCCCCATTCATTCTTTCACGTACCCGGATCAGTCGTCCTGGCCCCTTTGCAGAGAAACAGCCCCAAAGCATGATATTTCCACCACCATGCTTTACAGTAGGTATGATGTTTGATGGATGCAACTCAGTATTCTTTTTCCTCCAAACACGACAAGTTGTGTTTCTACCAAACAGTTCCAGTTTGGTTTCATCAGACCATAGGACATTCTCCCAAAACTCCTCTGGATCATCCAAATGCTCTCTAGCAAACTTCAGACGGGCCCGGACATGTACAGGCTTAAGCAGTGGGACACGTCTGGCACTGCAGGATCTGAGTCCATGGTGGCGTAGTGTGTTACTTATGGTAGGCCTTGTTACATTGGTCCCAGCTCTCTGCAGTTCATTCACTAGGTCCCCCCGCGTGGTTCTGGGATTTTTGCTCACCGTTCTTGTGATCATTCTGACCCCACGGGGTGTGACTTTGCGTGGAGCACCAGATCGAGGGAGATTATCAGTGGTCTTGTATGTCTTCCATTTTCTAATTATTGCTCCCACAGTTGATTTCTTCACTCCAAGCTGGTTGGCTATTGCAGATTCAGTCTTCCCAGCCTGGTGCAGGGCTACAATTTTGTTTCTGGTGTCCTTTGACAGCTCTTTGGTCTTCACCATAGTGGAGTTTGGAGTCAGACTGTTTGAGCGTGTGCACAGGTGTCTTTTTATACTGATAACAAGTTTAAACAGGTGCCATTACTACAGGTAATGAGTGGAGGAAAGAGGAGACTCTTAAAGAAGAAGTTACAGGTCTGTGAGAGCCAGAAATCTTGATTGCTTGTTTCTGACCAAATACTTATTTTCCACCATAATATGCAAATAAAATGAAAAAAAAACAGACAATGTGATTTTCTGGATTTTTTTTTCTCAGTTTGTCTCCCATAGTTGAGGTCTACCTATGATGTAAATTACAGACGCCTCTCATCTTTTTAAGTGGTGGAACTTGCACTATTGCTGACTGACTAAATACTTTTTTTCCCCACTGTATATATATATATATATGGTGGGCCATTTAAATGGATACACCTAAATTAAATGGGAATGGTTGGAGATATCAACTTCCTGTTTGTGGCACATTAGTGGCACATTATAAAAATAAAGATTATTATTATTATTATTATTATTATTAGTGTATGTGAGGGGCAAAACTTTTCCAGATGGGTGGTAACCATGGCAGCCATTTTTAAGTTGGCCATTTTTGATCCAACCTTATGAATGGCCCACCCAGATGTATCCATATAAATGGCCCACCCTGTGTATATATATATATATATATATATATATATACTAGCTGAAGAGCCCGGCGCTGCCCGGGCATAGTAACTAACTGTGGTTAGTTATAACAAATTATAATTATCCTCCATCCCATAGTCCCATCCCCACATACCCATCATACATATTCTCCATCCCATAGTCCCATGCCCATATACCCATCATACATATTCGCCATCCCATAGTCGAGTGTCCATATACCCATCACACATCCTTCATCTCATAGTCCCATGCCCATATACCCATCATACATATCCTCCATCCCATAGTCCCGTGCCCATATACCCATCATACATATCTGCCATCTCATAGTCCCGTGCCCATATACCCATCATACATATCCTCCATCCTATAGTCCAGTGCCCATATACCCATCACACATCCTCCATCCCATAGTCCCGTGCCCATATACATATCCGCCATCCCATGGTCCCGTACCCATATACACGTCAAACATATCCTCCATCCCATAGTCAAGTGCCGATATACCATCACACATCCTCCATCCCATAGTTCCGTGCCCATATACAGTACATATCCGCCATCCCATAGTCCCGTGCCCATATACCCGTCATACATATCCTCCATCCCATCGTCCGGTGCCCATATACTCATCACACATCCTCCATTCCATAGTCAACCATTATGACATCATAATGAGCGGCTGCGGGGCTTGCAACCTATGATGACATCAGCGTCTCCATGGCAACCATTGTGACATCATAATGAGGGGCGGGGCTTGACACGCACACACTGCTTCCCCAGTATGCAAATAGGGGCATTGTGACATCATAATGAGGGGCGGGGCTTGACGCGCACACACTTTTTCCCCCAGTATGTAGATAGGGGCAAAATTGTTTGGTGAATTGGAATGCGCGGGGTTAAAATTTCGCCTCACAACATAGCTTAGGACGCTCTCGGGGTCCAGACGTGCGACTGTGCCAAATTTTGTGGCTGTAGCTGCGACGGTGCGGATGCCTATCCCGGACATACACACATACACACACACATACATACATACATACACACATACATACATACACACTTTGAGCTTTATATATTATATATATATATATATATATATATATATATATAGCATGATGGCTTAAGTCCCCCCATATATATATGGCATGATGGTCCTAGTTCCTCATATATATAGTATGATGACCCCAGTTTTTCCCATATATAGAGTGGGGAAAAAAGTATTTAATAAGCCACAAATTGTGCAAGTTCTCCCACTTAAAAAGATGAAAGAGGCCTGTAATTGACATCATAGGTAGACCACAACTATGGCTCTCCACCAACGTTCACCATCCAACCTGACAGAACTGGAGAGGATCTGCATGGAAGAATGGCAGTGGATCCCCAAATCCAGGTGTGAAAAACTTGTTGCATCATTTCCAAGAAGATTCATGGATGTACTAGCTCAAAAGGGTGCTTCTACTCAATACTGAGCAAAGGGTCTGAATACTTATTATGATCATGTGACATTTCTTTTTTTTTTTCAGTCAAGATGAGGTGCAGAGTGTACATTAATGAGTAAAAGAAAGAACTGTCTTGAATTTACCAAATGGCTGCAATGAAACAAAGAGTGAAAAATGTAAGGCTACTTTCACACATCAGGTTTTCGGCGTCAGGCGCGATCCGGCGTCGTGCCGGAATGCCGGATCCGGCAAATGTTTTGTAAAACCTGAAGTGCCGGATCCGGTTTTCTGCCGGATCCGTCTTGTTCTTGACAGACAAAACCGGATCCGTCTCATCCGGTTCATCCGTTTTTCTATCCGTTTTTCTATCCGTTTTTCGACGGATTACGCCGGATCCGGTTTTTAAAATTGACCCTTGTGGCCTTCCGAACAGGATTGGCTACTGGAAAACTAGATATAGCATGTTCCTACAGCCCTTCTTTGACAGGTTGTAGAGAAGAAAGTGCAGGTTGGAGAGAAGAGCAAGTTACTGGCGAAGATGGATGTTGTCATTGGAAATATTACCACTAGAAGTTCTGTGACGGTTTCAGGGACAATTTTCCACTATACTTTATGTCACCTCAAGGCAGAGTACACTGGGATGACAGAGTGTGAGAGATTTTTGCCCTAAACTTGTGTACCTTCTGGACCAACAGTATATACCTTTGCCAACCAAAGTTGGCTATCTTGTCATGGTCTTACTATTTTTACCTTTAGGCCACAGGTGTGTACCTGGTTGTGTTTTATGCAAAGTATTTCACCTTTTAACAAAAGTTGTGTACATTGTTAAGAAATCACCAACAATAAACACAACTTTTTCGGTGAAATACTTTGCTTCAAACACAACCAGGAACACAACTGTGGCAAAAAGCTAAAATTTACCCACAGTTATACCTGGTTTTGAATACCTTTTTACCTTTGAAATACCCTGTATTTAACCTTTTTTTAAAACATAGTTCGCCGCAGAAAGAAATGACAGACAACCATTGTGAAACGATAATTTAACTTTTATTTAAATTTTTTTTTTTTTTGTAAAATGTTTTTAAAGTGCAAAAAACTTTTTTAATAAAGGTTTTAAACCCAATGGGCATTTTTATTACAAAAAACACACATTACAATTCTGTGTACTGTGGGGTGGAAATACTGCTGGAGGGGCTGCGGGACACTTCGACACTGGGTGTGTGGAGAGAGGACTGGGATCGTGGTGGGGAAGGAACAGTTAGAGGTGAAGGTGTGGAAAAAGCTACAGAATGGGTGGACATGTGGGAAGCAGAAGAGGTGGTGGGTGGTGGAGTGGAGGGTTGGGCAGGGACTGTAGGAGCAGATGATGTTGATGGAAAGTTGTATGGGGAAGGAGTTTGGTACGGGGAAGGAGTTTGGTACGGGGAAGGAGTTTGGTACGGGGAAGGAGTTTGGTATGGGGCAGGTTGCTGGAAGTGGGGAGATGACTGGTACTGGGGAGGTTGCTGGTAATGGGCAGGTTGCTGGTATGTAGTAGGAGGGGGAGGATGGAAAGTGGCTGGAGGGGGTGCAGATGTAATAGGAGGGGGAGGATGGAAAGTGGCTGGAGGGGGTGCAGGTGGAGGAACTACAGTGGTGGGAGGTGGAGGTTGGGAGGTAACCTGCTGTAGAGCACCGTGGCACGAATGCATTACATGCATCTGCTGGGTAGGAGATAGTGTTGCCATGCGCTCCACAACAGACCTGAAAAAGGTGTGGTTTGGCGAAGATCTTGCTTCTGAATGCATGGTTTGCAGAAGTGTCTTCACCTCCAGAATGCTGGAGTTGATCTGCTGAAAGCCTGCGGAGATTTGCTCTGACAAGACTTTGAGACAGTTCTGGAAAGATGCATTCAGATGCAATAACTCTTGCGCATAACTCTTTTCCTGACCCCTCTGCCGCTGCCGCCCAGTACCCGCAGGTGTACTAGAGGCGGCAGGGGCAGAAGGGTGGGGTAAAGGGAAAGCGATCTCCTCACCAGCAGCTTCATGTAATGTAGGCGGCCACGATGCTCCTGTGCTGGTGGATGGGACAGATGGGTCGAATGTGTGGGAAGGCTGGGAAGGTGCAGATGTACCGGGGTGGTCGAAGTGTCCCTCGGTGCCGGTCTCCTCAGGGATCGCCTCAGAAGGGTCCAATCGTGCAGGCTCCCGAGTGCTGCTCACCGTGCTGTGGAATAAAGAGAAAAAAAAACAATTAAAATACTGACATGGTATGGCCCTGGCTGAAAAAAAAAAGTTACATCTAACATTTTTTTTCACATGTGGTGTGTAATATTTACCTTCTGGTGAGCATTGTTTCCCAGAGGAACGACAGGGCTTGTGCGTACTTGTACTTGCTCCTGTGTCCTCCAGATCCACTCGGGGCCCGCATCTCTTTATTGAACTCCTTCTTGAAACGATCCCTCACAGACCGCCACCGATTCACAATTCTGTTCCCTGAAACGAGAAAGGAGTGGTTAGTATACAACATCAGTGTTTCACAAACTCCAGTCCTCATGGTCCCCAGGGGTCATGTTTTCAGGATTTCCATAGTAAATAGAAATCCTGAACACATGATCCGTGGGGACCACGAGGACTGTAGTTCGGGAAACACTGGTTACATCAAGCAACCGTTACTGTATATACTTACGCTCTTTAATCTGGGCCCGAGCTTCGAGGTCCTCCCAGCGGCCCACAAGGAGAGAACAGATTTCCTCCCAGAGTCGTCGGGTAATGATCAGGTCAGCGTGGCGGCGGTCAGCCATATTCCAGAGCGGCTCCCTTTCTCTGACGAGATCGATGAGGCGGTCCACATCAATCCCTCCATCCTCACCGTCAGAGTCGGGAGCACGCTGTGAAGGCTGTTAAAGAAAAAGACAAAAATAACATAATTAGCCTCCACAAAAGAAATGAAATAAAAAGTGCAAAAAAACAAAGCAAAAATATTTATACTTACACGCTGGTGACCGCCGCGTTGCTGTCGCCGACGACCCTGGGAGGCACTGCGAGGACCTCTTGGCCGAGCACCAGATTGGGAAGACTAGAGAAGAAAACAAAAAATGTTATGTCTTTGGATGTAGGCATTTGTTTGCTGTGTGTGGTCTGCAGAACATTGTTTTCTATGTGTTGTGTGTAGTGTGATGTTGTGTTTCTGCGTTTGATGCAAAAAACTTACCAATTGTGAGCCCACTCCAGGTGTCTGTCCACCCCTTCCTTCTTCTTCTGGGAGCTCCTCTTCATCTTGTGATTCCTGTTTTGAAATAAAAGGCAATGAATAGACATATATTACAGAGATGATGGATTTTGGAAATAAAAACTTACCGTCAAACGCTGACGATGCGAGGGAGGGCTCCCAGAAGAAGATGTGCTGTCCTGTTGATGGCCAGACTCCATGGCTGTGGGTATTGCTGCTGCCAGTGATGCCATTTCTGCTGCTGCTGCTGCTGCATCTCTTTGGCGGCTGTTGAATAAAGAGAAACAAAGGGCCAATGAATATCTTGATATTCCATGGCCCTAGTTTGGAGGAATGGGGGATTTGATAATTACCGTCTCTCATCTGCTTCTGGACTCCCCTCCCGTTCAGCATGCTGCTCCATTTGGGGTGGTGCTGATGGTGCTGCTGCTGCAGATGTCTGCTGCCTTCTCCTGCTCCTGGTTCTTGGCTTGGGTGGCATGTTGGGTGTGGTTGAGGGTCCCATTGTCTTGCTTTTATATATCTCCTGTGGGCAGAGTTACTGAGCATGCTCAGACCAAAAAAACCGGATCCGGCGCATTGCGGCGCTCATAGGCTTTCATTGTGTGAAAAAGCCGGACGCGCCGGATCCGGCGGGTACGGCTTTTTCGCCGGAGACAAAAAACGTTACAGTAGACGTTTTTTCCAGACGCCGGATCGCGACACATTGCGACACATTGCCGGATCCGGCGAAAACCGGATGAAACGCATGGCCATCCGGCGCGATCCGGCGCAAATGCAAGTCAATGGGGGGGAAACCGGATCCGGCATTGCATTTCGCCGGATCTGGTTTCTGTCAAAAGCGCCGGATCGCGCCTGACGGCGAAAACCTGATGTGTGAAAGAGGCCTAAGGGGTCTACTTAAATACTTTCCATACCCACTGTATGTAGCAAAAAACGATTGCCATTCTAAGGGCTTGTTCACACTGGCAAGTAGAGATGAGCAAACTTGTTCGGAAAACATTCACCAATCTCAAATTTGGCACAAACATAGCTCTTTCGGATTCGTGTTTGGATTCCCGAGCATTTTTCCTAAAAATGGGCAAAGTTTGGTAATTGGCCAAGTTCATTAAGGGCTCTTTCAGACATCAGTGTTTCTAGTGGCAGCACGGGCCGCAAAACGTCCCACACGCGTGCACACTAATGACACAGGGATGACATCCCTGTGTCATAAGTGTGACACGTATTGGCGCCTGGGATTTAGCGGTACTGTTTGCGCTGTTCCCCGGCGCCGGGTGCTGTAGTGAAGACAGCTCACATCACTGTCCCTTCTCGCTCTGCGTTCAGTGCTAGCAGGAGACAATGTTGGGAGTTGTATTCAACTGTTAACAGCAAGAGCAGACAGCAGTGCTATAAATACATTTTAACCCCTTCACCCCCAAGGGTGGTTTGCACGTTCATGACCGGGCCAATTTTTACAATTCTGACCACTGTACCTTTATGAGGTCATAACTCTGGAACGCTTCCATTGATCCCAGTGATTCTGACATTGTTTTCTCGTGACATATTGTACTTCATGTTAGTGGTAAAATTTCATTCAAATAACTTGCGTTTATTTGTGAAAAAAATAGAAATTTGGTGAAAATTTTGAAAATTTCGCAATTTTCCAACTTTGAATTTTTATGCCCTTAAATCACAGAGATACAGCACACAAAAAACTTGATAAGTAACATTTCCCACATGTTTACTTTACATCAGCACAATTTTGGAACCAAAATTTTTTTTTGTTAGGAAGTTATAAGGGTTAAAAGTTGACCAGCGATTTCTCATTTTTACAACACCATTTTATTTTTAGGACCACATCACATTTGAAGCCACTTTGAGGGGTCTATATGATAGAAAATACCCAAAATTGACACCATTCTAAAAACTGAACCCCTTAAGGTGCTCAAAACCACATTCAAGAAGTTTATTAACCCATTAGGTGCGTCACAGGAATTTTTTTGAATATTTAAAAAGAAATGAACATCTAACTTTTTTTTCACAAAAAAATACTTCAGGTTCAATTTTTTTTATTTTACCAAGGGTAACAGGAGAAATTGGACTGCAAAAGTTATTGTGCAATTTGTCCTGAGTACGCTGACACCTGATTTGTGGGGGGGAACGACTGTTTCGGCGCATGGCAGAGCTCAGAATGGAAGGAGCGCCGTTTGACTTTTTCAATGCAAAATTGGCTGGAATTCAGATCGGACGCCATGTCACGTTTGGAGAGTCCCTGATGTACCTAAACAGTGGAAACCCCCTACAAGTGACCCCATTTTGGAAACTAGACCCCACAAGGAACTTATCTAGATATGTCGTGAGAACTTTGAACCCACAAGGGCTTTACAGAAGTTTATAACGTACAGCGGTACAATTAAAAAATCATATTTTTTCCACAAAAATGATCTTTTCACCCCAATTTTTATTTTCCCAAGGGTAACAGGACCCTAAAAGTTATTGTGCAATTTGTCCTGAGTATGCTGATACCCCACATGTGGGGGTAAACCACTATTTGGGCGCATGGCAGAGCTCGGAAGGGAAGCGGCGCCATTTGACGTTTTTGGCTGGAATTGAGATCGGACATCATGTCGCGATTGGAAAACCCCTGATGTACCAAAACAGTGGAAACCCCCCACAAATGACACCATTTTGGAAACTAGACCCCCTAAGGAACTTATCTAGATGTGTGGTGAGAACTTTGAACCCCCAAGGGCTTCACAGAAGTTTATAACATAAAGCCGTACAATTAAAAAATCAGATTTTTTCCACAAAAATGATCTTTTCACCCTCAATTCTTATTTTTCCAAGGGTAACAGCACCCTAAAAGTTATTGTGCAATTTGTCCTGAGTACGCTGATACCCCACATGTGGGGGTAAACCACTATTTGGGCGCATGGCAGAGCTCGGAAGGGAAGCAGCGCCATTTGACGTTTTTGGCTGGAATTGAGATCGGACACCATGTCGCGATTGGAAAACCCCTGATGTACCTAAACAGTGGAAACCCCCCACAAATGACACCATTTTGTAAACTAGATCCCCCAAGGAATTTATCTAGATGTGTGGTGAGCACTTTGAACCCCCCAGTGCTTCACAGAAGTTTATAACGCCCGGGCGTGAAAATAAAAAATTCGTATTTTTTCCACAAACATGATCTTTTAGTCACCATTTTTTTTATTTTCCCAAGGGTAACAGGAGAAATTGAACCCCAAAAGTTGTTGTCCAATTTGTCCTGAGTACACTGACACCCCATATGTGGGAGAAAACTACTGAATGGACACACGTCAGGGCTCGGAAGGGAAGTAGTGACGTTTTGGAATGCAGACATTGATGGAATGGTCTGCGGGTGTCATGTTGCCTTTGGAGAGCCCCTAATGTACCTAAACAGTGGAAACCCCACACAAATGACCCCATTTTGGAAACTAGACCCCCTAAGGAACTTATCTAGATGTGAGGTGAGCACTTTGAACCCCCAAGGGCTTCACAGAAGTTTATAATGCCCGGGCATGAAAATAAAAAAATCGTATTTTTTCCACAAACATGATCAATTAGTCCCCAATTTTTTCATTTTCCCAAGGGTAACAGGAGAAATTGGACCCCAAAAGTTGTTGTCCAATTTTTCATGAGTACGCTGACACCCCATATGTGGGAGAAAACTACTGTATGGACACACGTCAGGGCTCGGAAGGGAAGTAGTGACGTTTTGGAATGCAGACATTGATGGAATGGTCTGCGGGTGTCATGTTGCCTTTGGAGAGCCCCTAATGTACCTAAACAGTGGAAACCCCCCACAAATGACCCCATTTTGGAAACTAGACCCCCCTAAGGAACTTATCTAGATGTGAGGTGAGCACTTTGAACGCCCAAGGGCTTCACAGAAGTTTATAATGCCCGGGCATGAAAATAAAAAAATCGTATTTTTTCCACAAACATGATCAATTAGTCCCCAATTTTTTCATTTTCCCAAGGGTAACAGGAGAAATTGGACCCCAAAAGTTGTTGTCCAATTTGTCATGAGTACGCTGACACCCCATATGTGGGAGAAAACTACTGTATGGACACACGTCAGGGCTCGGAAGGGAAGTAGTGATGTTTTGGAATGCAGACTTTGATGGAATGGTCTGCGGGTGTCATGTGCGTTTGGAGAGCCCCTGATGTACCTAAACTATTGAAACTCCCCACAAGTGACCCCATTTTGGACACTAGACCCCCTCACGGAACTTATCTAGATGTGTGGTGAGCACTTTGAACCCCCAAGTGCTTCACAGAAGTTTATAACGCTCGGACGTGAAAATAAAAAAATCATTTTTTTCCACAAAAATGATATTTTTGCCCCCAAATTTTTATTTTCCTAAGGGTAACAGGAGAAATTGGACCCCAAAAATTGTTTTGCAATTTGTCCTGAGTAGGCTGATACCCTACATGTGGGGGTAAAACACTGATTGGGCGCATGGCAGAGCTTGGAAGGGAAGGAGCACCATATGACTTTTTCAACTCAAAATTGGCTGAAATTGAGATCAGACGCAATGTTGCATTTGGAGAGCCCCTGATGTGTCCAAACAGTGGAAACCCCCAATTCTAACTCCAACCCGAACCCCAACACACCCCTAACCCTAATCTCAGCCCTAACCCTAACCCTAGCCCTAACCCTAGCCCTAACCCTAGCCCTAACCCTAACCCTAACCCTAGCCCTAACCCTAGCCCTAACCCTAACCCTAGCCCTAACCCTAGCCCTAACCCTGGCCCTAACCTTAGCCCTAATGGAAAAATGGAAATAAATACATTTTTTTTATTTTATTATTTTTCCCTAACTAAGGGGGTGATAACGGGGGGTTTGATTTACTATTTGTGGCGGTTTTTATGTTTGGCAGCTGTCGCACGCTAAAAGACGCTTTTTATTGTAAAAATAGTTTTTGCATCACCACATATTGAGAGCTATAATTTTTCCGTATTTTGACCCACTGAGTCATGTGAGGTCTTATTTTTTGCAAGACGAGTTGACGTTTTTATCGGTACCATTTTCGGGCACGTGACATTTTTTGATCGCTTTTTATTCCGATTTTTGGGACACAGAATGAACAAAAACCAGAGTTTCATGAATTTCTTTTGGGGGGGTGCGTTTACACCGTTCCGCGTGCGGTAAAATTGATAAAGCGGTTTTATTTTTTGGGTCAGTACGGTTACAGCGATACCTCATTTAGGTCGTTTTTTTATGTTTTGTCGGTTTTATGCAATGAAAACTATTTTATATAAAAAATAATTATTTTTGCATCGCTTTATTCTGCGAGCTATAACTTTTTTATTTTTTCGCTGATGATGCTGTGTGGTGGCTCGTTTTTTGCGGGACAAGATGATGTTTTCAGCGGTACCATGGATATTTATATGCGTCTTTTTGATCGCGCGTTATTACACTTTTTGTTTGGCGGTATGATAATAAATCATTATTTTCTGCTTCGTTTTTTATTTTTATTTTTTAAGGGGTTCACTAAAGGGATTAACTAATGGGACAGTTTTATAGGGCAGGTCGTTACGGACGCGGCGATACCTAATATGTGTACTTTTATTGTTTTTTTTTTTTATTATTTTCAAAAAATGAATTTATTGGGGAATATTTTTTTTTTTTTTTACTAATTTATTTGGCGATTTTTTTAAATTTATTTTTACATTTTTTTAATTTTTTTTTTACTTTATTACATAGTCCCAGGTGGGACATCACTGTCCTGTGACAGATCGCTGATCTGTCACATCACAGATCACTGTGACAGATCAGCGATCTGTCACAGGCAGTGCCGAAGGCTTCCTCATGCCTGCGCTTTGCAGGCACTGAGGAAGCCAGCTTCCTCAGGTCCCCGAAGGCCCCCGTCGCCATCTTGGATTCGGGGGCCTGGAGGATAGGAGCCCCCCGCAGCAGCGCTGCACATTGCGCTGCCGTGGGGGGCTCAGGGAAGCACGGAGGGAGCCCCCTCCCTGCTGATGCTTCCCTTTAACTCCCGGTACACCGCGATGATGTTTGATCGCGGTGTGCAAGGGGTTAACGTGTCGGGGGCGGTCCGTGACCGCCCCTGACACATTGTGCCGGGTGTCAGCTGTGATAATCAGCTGACACCCGCCGTGATCAGCGGCGCTCACCACGTGGGCGCCGCTGATCGCGGTAGACGTACTATCCCGTCCACGGTCATACGGGCCCGGGTACCGTGGACGGGATAGTACGTCGGATGTCAGGAAGGGGTTAAAAATTAATGTGGGGTTCCCCTATATTTTTGATAACCAGACAGGCAAAACTGGCAGCTGTGGGTTTCAACCCTCAGCTGTTGGCTTCAGCAAGGCTGATTATCAAGAATAGAGGGGTCTTCATGCCTTATTTTTTAACTATTTAAGCAAATAGTTAAAAAAAACGTAGTGGGGTCCCTCTCATTTTTGACAACAAGCCAAGCTAAAGCAGATATCTGGGGGCTGGTATTCCCAGGCTGATAAGGGGCCATAGATATTGAACTCAGTTCAACTTACTGTCATCAGCGTGAGCGCCATAATAACCTTTCCCATGGCGCTTGCGCTGACATCAGTGAGAATAACTGAGTTAATTGGCTATGACATCGCTGGACGCACTGCGAGCGTGTGAACATTCTCTTCTCACGCTCGCAGTGATGTCAGTGAGGTGAAAATAGTTCACAGCGAGGCATTGAGTTGAGCAAGCACATGCAGCTAAGAGTCTCTGCTGGATGGCAGGCTGCAGAGTCGCATCATGAAACAATGCAGCATGTCATCTAGATATAAAAGAGCTAGATGCATCGTGGGACAAATGGATTATTATCTTCTCGGCGGACAGGTGAGAAATATGTTTGTTAATTATTTTAATTATGTTACAGGGGACATTGGCTTCAGTGGCCTGGGCATTTACTTGAGTATAGCTGGTTTGATTTGAGTTAGATTATTTCAATTAAAGGACTTTATTCTGGGTGTGTGTTTTTTTAAATTATCACTGTGGGGTTAATAAGGGAGGTGTCTTATAGATGCCACTCCATTACTAACCTCTAAGCTGACAATACAAAGGAGGCATCAACTCCCCCAACTATTACCCCACCAGGACAAGTGGGAGGAGCGAGGCTAGGTGACAGAATTGGCAGATCTTATGGTTGAGCCTTTTCTAGAGTGTCTGTGTTAGGCGTCAGATTCTGCCCTCTGCACAGGAGGAATCCCCAGCCGTGCCTTCTGTCGTCTCCCTTTCAGTCTCGACCGCAGAGGAGGCTGCTCAGCAAAGGTGTCGTTCCCGGCGTCTTGCTCAGGCTAGTGCCGTCAGGTTGGTTGCTGCTGCCACCTCTGGTCCATTGTTGTGAGTTCATTTTCCCCTTCACCATTGAGGTCTGATGAACTCCCTCTTCTGGTGAAGGAAGGTAGTGAGGCTGATTACAAAGCACCTGAGCAGAATGATGATGACTGGGTGACTGGGATTGCTGACTGGATGCGGGTGATTTCTCTGCGGGATTCTTGGAGACCAGTCTGATTCCTGCTCCTCAAAAGCTAAGTGTTTCTGCTCTGCTTTTTGCATTTGTGTTTTGGTTTTGTTTTGCCTTGTTTTTCTGATTTCTGCCTTTCCCTGCTGGGTGAGCTGAATTCCTTTTTGCTCTGTCTTCAGAAAATACCTGAGTACTGATATAGTCTTTTGAAGCCTAGCGTCTTCAGGGCTTTTTTCCCTATCAGTCTGTTGGCTCTTGTTTTTGAGAGGGTTTTGGCGGATTGCAGACAGCAGCTTTTCTATCCTGTCCTATATAGTTAGCTTGGGCCCCACCATTTGCTCAGCCTATCTTTCTATCTGTGTGAGTGTTTTTTCATCTTGCTTCACCGTCATTATATGTTGGGGGCTGCCTATTGCTTTGGGGTCTGCCCTGGGGCAGTTTAGATTTCCCTTTCTGTCTTTAGGCTATGTAGTTCTCTGGCTATGTTCGAGGTGTCTAGGGCACCGTAGAAACCCCCCACGGCTACTGCTTGTTGTTGTTGTTAGGTTCAGGGGTCTGCAATCCGATAGCTGCCAACTTCTCTGGTTTTCTGGACTTAGCTAGTATTTCTGTTTTTGCCTCCTATGGTGACTCATTCATAACAGTCCAGCTTTAGCAATCCACACTAGTCAGCAGCGAGCAGCTCCAGAGGCTAAGTCCTTTTTGCAGCCTGCTGAGCATGCCTGTTGTGAATTCCCTTGCTCGAAGTTCTGAGCCGAAGCTCCCTCTGCTCCCTCTGGTGGTTACTGAGAGTAGTGGAGCTGGCCAGCTGGATGGAAGTTCCCCATGTGACAACAATAATTGGGAACCTGGGATTACTGGCTGGGAGCATATAATTGAGCTGGCTGCTCTTGGAGGTTGCTGGTGATTTCCTAGTGTGCATTTGGAGCTCTTTTGTCCCCTGCCTGATCTGCATGGATCAGCTAAGTGATTCTTTTGCTAATCCTTTGCATCTAATCTGGTTGTGTCTTTTTTTTGCTTTCCGTTTTGCTGCTACCGTTCAGCGTGCTCCCTGCTGAGGGCAGTGCTGGGCCCTGCTTCATATATTGCAGCTTGTTCAGTCCCCTGCTATGTTAGTATGTTTTTGCTTTGCTGCCAGTTTATACCAGAGTGCTGATCTAGCGGGGGTGAGGTCGTGTGACTTCAGGTTTTTTCTATATCAGAAGTATTGGACTTTTTTAGGGTTATGTGCATGATTCCAGACAGTATCTTTTCTGTCCTGTCCTGTCTAGACAGCTTGGGCCCCACCGTTTACTCAGTCTATTCTCTGCCTGTGTTTGTGTCTCATCTTGTCTCACTGACAATATATGTTTGGGGGCTGTCTATTCCTTTGGGGATCTGCTCCGGGGCAGTTTAGATTTCATCTTTCTGTCTTTAGGCTTAGTTAGTCCTCCAGCTGTGACGAAGTGTCTTGGGCATCGTAGGAACGCTCTATGGCTACTGCTAGTTGTGTGGATAGGATCAGGGGTCTGCAATCCGCTTAGTTACCAACCTCTCTGGTCTTCTGGTGGCTTAGCCTGTTCCTGCCATTCTCCTCGGGGACCCATTCATAACACATGCCTGTGGGACGACCTCTCATTGGAGGCCGGAGGTCATATGCTCTGGTCCTCAAGCAGCTCGGAATGGACCATCAGGAAGGTCCCAGAAGAATGCTGCTATAAAAGGTTTGCATGGCCGCTTGGCCATGCGCTAATATAGACTGATGGTTAGTTGTGTGTGTGATGACGGCTGTATGAGACTGGTGACTGATTCATTATGAAACCCCTTCCCTCGGTTGTGTATGAGTTAGGGTTTAAGCAGATAGATCATGCCACTACTGGTGCTGACTCTATGTGCCACAGAGCATCTCGCTCTCCACACGAGTGTTAGCACCAGATAGTGCCAGTCAGCACAAGGCACCACTGGACCACAGCAGCGTTCCTCACAGTGGCGCCGTGCGCAAGTCAAGCGCTTACCTCCCTGCTCTGGGTGGTTAGTGGCATCTGCTGAACCGATGCAGTGCACACGTGTTGCGACTATATTATTTAGTTTAGGCATCGCAGTTATGGTGTCAAGCACTAGTGGGACTAGAGGGACTCTAACCTTGCAACCTTGGGGCAGAGTCCTGTGTCTCTTAACTAGTGTTCACCTTGCCGAGTCCTGTGAGGTTAACAGGCTCCGGCACTTGTGTTCAGTAGCTGTGTGCAGTAACAGAGTTCGCTCCTGTACACACTGGGTCAGCGGTTACCCCGCCGGTATTCAGTCAGTGTTCGCCATTATCGAGCAGCAGTATACCATTACCATCTCTGCACGGTGGACTCCGGGTTGCGAATGCACCTTACTATTGTATTTTATTTGGTGCGTTCCGCCAACCCTAGCAGTATATTAGCGCCAGAGTCTGGCTCTAATGGCGGATGAACAGCGACTCTGTGTGTACATCAGGCAGCTGGAGGGCAGGTTGGTGGCTATTGAACGTTCAGCCTCAGCTGCGGATGTTACCGTGGTCGCACTCGAGGCAGCCACAGAGGCTGTCTCCCGTGTGACCACTGCCTTCCCTGCCCCAACTTTGTCCTACCTCCCACTGCCCGAGAAGTTCTCGGGCAATAGTGCTGCATGTAGGGGTTTCATGAGTCAGTGCGCTATACAGCTAGATCTGCGTGCTGCACGATTCCCCTCCGAGCGGGCTAAAGTGGGATTTGTCCTCTCCCTCTTGTTGGGCAGGGCTTTGGAGTGGGCCATACCACTGTGGGAGCGTGGTGATGATGTGGTGCAGAGTGCTTCTCTGTTTTTGGCCACTCTGAAGCAGGTGTTCTTGGGACCGCAAGTCACCCATGACACCGCGCTCTGGCTGCTGGCTATGTCACAGGGCTCGTCCATGGTCAGACACTTTGCCATCCAGTTCCGGACGCTGGCCTCTGAGTTGGTGTGGCCAGATAAGGTCCTCATTCTTGCTTTCTGGAGAGGCTTTGCTGACCATGTGAAGGAAGCCCTGGACACCAGGGAGGTTCCTGCCACACTGGAGGAGCTTATCACCCGTATAGACCTTCGCTTCTCCGAGCGAAGGTTGGAGCGGTCCCAGTGCAGGCAGAGGTTTAGATTGGCACCCAGTTTCGCTAAACCTCTGGAATCTTCCGATCAGGTGTCCGAGCCAAGGGAAGCTTTTCGTGCGGGATCCAGGCCCTGGTCCGCTCGAGTACCTGTGGTATTACATGTTTGCCGGCAGTCTGGTCACATTGCCAACCGGTGCCCACAGCAGCTGGGAAAAAGCTCGCCTCTAGTGGTGATAGGAGGGGGTTCACTGGAATCAGCAGCGTTTTCCTCCAAGCTGACCTTTAAGGGGATGCTTGGGTTTGTTCATCCACTCTGGCGGTGGAAGTCTGCATGGATTCCGGAGCAGAGGGCAATTTTATATCTTCTGCCTTCGCTCAATGGCACGCAATACCCCTGGTTATGATGGCCAAGGCAGTTACCGTCAGAGTGGTGAACGGTGCGACTCTACCCTCACAGATTACCCACCAGACCTCCCCGTTGATACTCTCGGTGTCTCCTTCACATCAGATGATATCCCTCCTCGTCATGCCTGAGGGTATCGACCAGGTCCTTTTAGGGGTTCCCTGGTTACGGTTCCACTCTCCCCATATAGAGTGGTCCTCGGGGAGGATTCTCAGTTGGGGTTAAGCCTGTGAGGGTAGATATCAGAGGGAGTGAGTTCAGGTTGCTTCCACCGAAGTCCGTGCAGATCTTTCCTGTCTCACCACACATTATCAACAGTATGCAGACGTGTTCTCCAAGAGGGCGGCGGAGACTCTTTCACCCCATTGCCCCTATGACTGTCCTATTGACCTCTTGCCTGGTGCAGAGCCTCCTCGGGGTCGAGTCTATCCCTTATCTCTCCCAGAGACAGAGGCCATGTCTCAGTATATCAGGGAGAATCTGGCAAGGGGATTCATTAGGAAGTCGGTGTCACCAGCAGGGACGGGATTCTTCTTCGTCCAGAAGAACGGAGAACTACGTCCCTGCATCGATTACCGGGTTCTTAACGCTATCACCGTTAAGAATAAATACCCTCTGCCCCTGATATCGGACCTGTTTGATAGGCTACGGGGAGCGAGAGTGTTTACCAAACTTGATCTGCGGGGGGGCTTACAACCTGATTTGCATCCGTGAGGGAGACGAATGGAAGACTGCATTTAACACCAGGCATAGGCACTATGAATACCTAGTGATGCCCTTTCAGGCTCTGTAATGCCCCAGCCATCTTCCAAGACTTTGTGAATGATATCTTCCTAGATATGCTTACCACCTCGGTAGTAGTCTATCTCGATGAAATACTCATCTACTCTCCAGATGTTGACTCCCACCAGAGAGATGTTTGCAAAGTCTTTGACCTCCTGCGGACAAACTCCCTCTATGCAAAGTTAGAGAAGTATGTGTTTGAGCAGGAGTCCTTGCCTTTCCTGGGCTATATCATCTCCGACCAGGGATTGGACATGGATCCTGCCAAACTACGGGCGGTAATAGACTGGCAGGAGCCCCATTCTCTTAAAGCGGTGCAGGGCTTTATGAGGTTCATAAATTACTATCGACAATTTATCCCCCACTTCTCAACTTTGGTAGCTCCCTTGGTGGCCCTCACCAAGAAGGGGGCGAATCCCAACTTATGGTCAGAACCTGTCTCCAAGGCCTTCTCCTCCATTAAGTCCCATTTCGCTAGTGCTCCCACTCTGCAGTGCCCCGATGTAGATAAACCCTTCACTATGGGGGTGGATGCCTCTTCCATCGGTGCTGGAGAGGTCCTGTTTCAGAAGGACACGCAAGGTCGGAAGCACCCATGCTTCTTTTTCTCCAAGACCTTCACACCGGTGGAGAGGAGTTATTACATCGGGGACAGGGAGTTGCTAGCGATGAAGTTGGCCTTTTCGGAGTGGAGACACCTCCTGGAGGGGGCTCGCCACCCTTTCCAGGTGTTCACTGACCATAAGAACTTGGTATATTTGCAGACGGCCCAGCGGCTGAACTCTCGCCAGGCCAAATGCTCGCTGTTCTTCTCCCGGTTCCACTTTACCCTACATTTTCTCTCCAGGGAGAAGAATGTCCGAGCCGATGCACTCTCCTGCTCCGTCGTGTCATCGGAGGAGGAGCCTCGGCTGATTGTCCCTTCCGAGAACCTGAGGACCGTGGCTCCGGTTGCTCATGAGTCTGTACCACTGGGCAAGACATTTGTCCCTGACCATCTGCGACCAGAGGTATTCTCTTGGGCTCAGTCGTCCAGGGTGGGTGAATATTTTGGGACAAACCGGACCTCTGAGCTTCTGGCGAGGACATACTGGTGGCTGCATATGGCCCGTGACATCAGGGACTATGTGTGTCTCCTGCGCCCAGAATGCATCACCTTGGCAACGGCCCGCTGGGCTACTTTACCCCCTGCCGGTAGCGGACAGGCCCTGGGAGATGGTCGGTATGGATTTTGTGGTGGGACTGCCCAAATCCTGTGGCTGCACGGTCATTTGGGTTGTCACCGACCATTTCTCTAAGGTGGTGCACCTGGTGCCTCTTTCTTGGTTACCTTCTACACGGGGCCTGGAGGCATTGTTCATTAAGCATGTCTTCCGCCTGCACGGTATGCCGGACAAGTTTGTCAGCGACCGGGGTCCCCAGTTTGCGTCTCGCTTTTGGAGAGAGTTATGTCACCTGCTCAGTATTGAGCTGAATATCTCCTTGGCCTATCATCCCGAGACGAACGGGTTGGTAGAGAGGGCCAACAAGACGCTGGTCACATATCTTAGACATTTTGTCTCGGCCAGACAGGATGACTGGGCATCCTTGCTGCCGTGGGCGGAGTTCGCTTTGAACCACGCTGTGGCCAATTCCACTGGTCAGACCCCATTCCTCCTTCATTATGGCCAGCATCCGCACGTTCCTGTGCCCATGCCCGTGTCGTCCACCGACTCTAGGGTGGCAGACTGGGCGGTAGAGGCACGTGACATTTGGGACTGCACTCAGAATGCCATATGGGCCTCCAAAGAGAGAATGAGGTCTTCCGCTGACACACACCGGCGCCCTGCTCCCACCTTTGCTCCTGGCGACTTCGTGTGGCTCTCCGCTCATAACATCAGGCTGCTGGTTGAGTCCACTAAGTTAGCGCCTCGCTTTATAGGTCCCTTCAAGGTCCTTGAGCAAGTTAATCCTGTGGTCTACTGTCTGGCTCTTCCCCCACACCTGGGTATCACAGACACATTCCACGTGTCTCTCCTTCAGCCCGTTCACTTGTCCCGGTTTTCTGAGTCATCTACCGAGACATAAAGCTTTTCCTCGGATGAGTATGAGGTGAACGCCATCTTGGGGTGTAAGGTGGTACATGGTAAAAGGTATTACCTGGTGGACTGAAAGGGTCATGGCCCAGAGGATAGGACCTGGGAGCCTGTGGAGAATATTCATGCTTCCTTGCTCATTGCGGCCTATGAGCGTAGCAGGGAGGGGTGTTATGATTGGGTCACCGAGGAGGAGAGCAAGACCAAGCTAAGCCACAGAAAACCAGAGAGGTTGGTAACTAAGCGGATTGCAGACCCCTGATCCTATCCACACAACTAGCAGTAGACGTGGAGCGTACCTACGATGATCCTAGACGCCTCGACACAGCCGGAGAACTACATAAGCTTAAAGTAAGAAAGAGGAAATCTAAACTGCCCCAGAGCAGACCCCAAAGGAATAGATAGCCCCCAAACATATATTGTCGGTGAGAAAAGATGAAAACACAAACGCAGGTAGGAAAATAGACTAAGCAAGCGATGGGGCCCACACTAACTAGACACGACAGGAAAGGAAAGACACTGTCTGCAATCACTCAAAAAACCCTGCAAAAAATGTCCAACACGTCTGATAGAAAAATACTGAAGTCACACGACTTCGCTCACTATATCAGCACTCTGGAATATTCTGAAAGCAGAGCAAAAAGAGGCCAATCTAATAAGGGACAAAACAAACTGGCACAAGCAGTAACATAAGGATGGAAATTCAGCACAGCCCCAGCCGTAGCTGGCTGACCACACAAAACTGAAATAGACAAATCCAGATCAAATGTGAACAATAGCAAAAGAACACTTAGCTGAGCATGCAGGGACTGAGCTGGAAACCAAGACCTCAGGAGGCAGGAAAAAATCACCAGCAGGGATAGAGGGAGTCGGCTGTCTTAAATCCAGTCAGAAACTCCAGATCTCCAATCGTCCTCCTCATTATCAGGTGGCAGGCCTCTGTTAATTAGATCAGCTCCATTACCTCCAGTAACCACCAGAGGGAGCCTGGAAAGAGAAGTCGTGACCCCTCTGTCAATATAACCAGCTTTTTTTTTTTAAGTGGCGGAGGAATACAGTGCGGAAGGATACCTACCTTCCGTCACTGGATTCCTGCAGCCCGTAGAGAACGGCAGCATCATCTGATGCTGCAGTTCTCTACCCAAGATCGTCGTGGGACACACTCGTGGACTGCTTCGGATCGTGGGTGAGTATTTTTGTGGTTTGTTATGTTAATATTTATTCCGGAAAAGACAATGGCTTCGGGGAACAATGTGACAAGTATTGGTAAGTATGTTACTCTATGTTATATGTACTGTATGTCTATGTATGTATTGTATGAATGTATTGTATGTATGTAGTATATATGTGGTATGTATGTAGCATGTAGTATGTATGTAGTATGTATGTAGCATGCATGTAGCATGCAGTATGTATGTAGCATGCATGTAGTATATATGTAGTATGTATGTAGCATGCATGTAGTATATATGTAGTATGTATGTAGCATGTAGCATGTATGTGGTATGTATGTAGCATGTAGTATGTATGTAGCATGCATGTAGTATATATGTAGTATGTATGTAGCATGTAGTATGTATGTAGTATGTATGTAGTATGTATGTGGTATGTATGTAGCATGTAGTATGTATGTAGCATGCATGTAGCATGCATGTAGCATGCATGTAGTATGTATGTAGCATGCATGTAGTATGTATGTATGTAGTATGTATGTAGTATGTATGTAGTATGTATGTAGCATGCAGTATGTATGTAGCATGTATGTAGCATGTATGTAGCATGTATGTAGTATATATGTAGTATGTATGTAGCATGTAGTATGTATGTAGCATGCATGTAGTATGTATGTAGCATGTAGTATGTATGTAGCATGCATGTAGTATATATGTAGTATGTATGTAGCATGTAGTATGTATGTAGCATGTAGTATGTATGTAGCATGCATGTAGTATGTATGTAGCATGCATGTAGTATGTATGTAGTATGTATGTAGTATTTTTTTTTTTTTTTTTTTACATTTAACACATTAGCCGGATGATGGGACTACTACTGTCCCATCATTGGCTAATGTGTCAATCACTGTCATGGTAGCAGGCATCGCCAGATGGGACTTGTAGTCCCATCGGACGATGCTTGCACAGACCCCCGGACATCAGCACAGCCCCCCGGAAGGCCGGCACAGCCCCCCGGCAGGCCGGTACAGACCCCCACAGGGTGCACAGACCACCGGCAGGCCGGCACAGCCCCCCGGCAGGCCGGTACAGACCCCCACAGGGTGCACAGACCACCGGCAGGCCGGCACAGCCCCCCGGCAGGCCGGTACAGACCCCCACAGGGTGCACAGACCACCGGCAGGCCGGCACAGCCCCCCGGCAGGCCGGTACAGACCCCGGGCAGTCCACACAGCCCCCCGGCAGGCCGGCAGAGACCCCCGGAAGGCCCGAAATGACGGCGCATCATGATGCGCACACACCGCGCATCATGATGACGTCAGGCTGTCAATCAACTTTGAACTTCCGATTCCGATGCCGAATTCCGATATTGAAAAAATATCGTAAGTCGGTATCGGAATTCCGATACAGCAAGTATCGGCCGATACCCGATACTTGCGGTATCGGAATGCTCAACACTACTTGTCAACCTTAATTAACTTCATAATACAAGTTACGCACTGAAAAATGGGGGTTATTTGGCTAAAGTTGTGGGGGGGGTAGGGCTGGCTCCAGGTTTTCATGTGCCCTGGGCGAAAGAGCGCCCCTTTAACACATACCACAACTCATCATGCTCCGATACGGCAGAGAAATAGCGGTATAGTACAATGAAAAATACTTCACTTTTTACATCTCATGACGAGGCCCATCTATTTCTCTATACAGAATCATTGGTCCCATATAATGTTTAAAACAGTATATGATGCGCTCCACATAATGCTACAGTATATGTTGGTCCCCATGGATGAAGCTCCACTGTCTTATGGGCCCAAATAATGCTCCAAACATAATGGGCCCCATTTCCAATGCTCTAGTGTATAATGGGCCCTGTAAATGCTGCTCCAGTGTCTGATGTCCACCTTTGGAATGTTCCAGTGTATGGTGGGCCCCATCTATCATTCTCCAGACTATAGTGCTCCCCAAAAATTGCTGTCCCAACATTGAAAACAATCAAATAAGTCTCCTCGCTAGGGAATCCCTGTACTAGTCTGGACTCCTCGTCGTCCCCATCTTCCATCTCACTGCACAGTATTTCAACCTTGCAAGTGCTGTGATCCTGAGCAAGCAGGGGGGGCCCACTCGTTGGCGACGGCACTGGCACAGGGCCCCTGATAGTACGGTGGTGTGTCTGATGGCGGGTGGACCGAACCTGCACTTTCATCTGCAGCTTCCTCTTTGTCACCGTGTAAGATGGAACTGTATATGGGAAGGGTAACCTGAGTTTCATCAGGGTCAGATTCAGGCCGGGTAGCGTGCGAGGGGAATGTAGTGGTCTGGGTCAATGTACCAGCAGAGTCATCGAGCAGTGGCTGGGCATCAGTGCACATGTGTCACCCCCAGGAATACGGTCGCCACAGTGGCATTACCTTCCTCCTAGGGAGTGTGATGTCATGCTTGGGAGCAAAGAAGGATCTCTCTAGCAGGTTAAATGATTGGGCGGCGTTATTCCCACGAGTCATGACCCTCCAAACAGCGTTCATGAAGGCAAAGTGTTTGTTTTACGTGGGCAGTATGGTTGCAAAGCTGAACCTTAAAGGAATGTCCAGAAGGGCACCACCAGGAGTGGAGCCTAATGCGTAATTTGACTCAACACGGGCAACCTCAACCATGCCAGCTACAGAACAGATGCACACATTGCAAGCTTAATTCCATTAACGAACGAGACTCCGTCATGCCCTGCAGTCCGAGTCCGGCTTACTAGAGGGACACGTGAGGCTCTGGCACATGAGATTGGCCAATAACTGGTGTGTCATGCCCTTACATGTCCGTGGCTGCATGTGCGCTACACTGAAAAGGCCAGCGTTTGTCGCTTACAGGTGCAGTTAACCCGCTGAACAACGTTAGTGATGGGGATTGCACAAAGGTGAGAAAGGGTACCGTATCCCCGGATAACATGTATGGATAGCGTACACATTCAAAAGATATGTCTATACATCAGGAGGCAGGCTCAGACGGTGTCAGGCACAGTATGGATTTGACGGCCCAGACTACACAGCGGAGGAGCAGGGAGAGGTAAAGATTGCAAATGCTAGGGCCCTGCCCAAGCAAGGGGGGCCCACTCGTGGGCGTCGGTACTGGCACTGGGCCCCTCATAGTACAGCGGTGTGTCTGACGGCGGGTGTGCACCACCACCGTCAGAGACACTTGATTGCACTATGAGGGACCCTGTGCCAGTGCCCGCGCCCAAGAGTCGGCCTACCCACCTGTCCAGGGCAACAGCACTCGCACGGTGTCGTGCGCTAGGTGGTGACCCCGGCCATGGGGGGGGAGGCAGCACAGATAGGGAGTTTTAGAAAGTGGCATATGTTGATGTTGGACATTCAGCTGATGCAAAAGGCGAAATAGGTCAAGTCCCAGGAAGAGGTGGACCAAAGCAAGCCATTTTTCTGTCACCCTATGTGTCATCAGGGGAAGGTGGGAAAAAATACTTGGAAACCCTTGCATGGTTCATTTTAATGAAGGTTAGATCATCCACATTTTGTGTTGACAGACGGGTCCTTTTTTCTGTCAGGATTGATCCAGCTGCACTGAAGACTCTTTCCGATAGCACACTTGCTGCTGGGCAAGCGAGCTCCTGTAAGGCATATTGTGCCAATTCAGGCCAGGTGTCCAGTTTAGCAGCCCAATAGTCAAAGGGGAATGACCTGTGTGGGAGAACATCGATATGGGAGGAAAAGTAGTTTGTAACCATAGTTGACAACTGCTGTCTCCTGTCACTTTCCATCGATGCTGTATTACCAGTTGTGTGAGCGGTACTTGAAAAATCAGTCCACAACATTGTCATGAAACCCCTGTCTCCAACGCCACTTCTGCTGTGTGCACCATGAACACCTCTGCCAAGCTGCCCCCGGCCCGTACGGCTCTTGTGAGAACCATCACCGCTGCTGTGTGCTGGGAATGCCTCAAGCAACCGATTTAACAGAGTTGCTTGTTTACTAGCCAATATTAGGTCAAGGTTCTCCTGTGGCATGATGTTTTGTAATTTGCCTTTATAGCGTGGATCCAGGATGCTGGCCAACCAGTAGTCGTCATCGTTCATCATTTTGGCAATGCGAGGGTCCCTTTTTAGGATCCGCAAGGCATAATCTGACATGTGGGCCAATGTTCCCGGTGTCAATGATGCACTGCGAGTGCTGGTTGGAGGAGCACTTTCTGGCAAATCCACATCCCTCCAGTCACGCACAAACCCTGTACCAGACCTTGCCACTCCAACATTTTCACTTGCCCCACGAGATGCATCCTCCTCCCCTAAGTAATCATTCCCATCATCATCCTCCTCCTCCTCTTCTTCCTCCAACTCATCCAGGAGAGGTCCCTGAGCAGACAATGGCTGAATGTCATCAACGATTCCCTCCACCTCTTCCTCCTCGTCAACATTGGCTGCAGACGCCTGCTCCTTAAGGTGCGTCAAAGTTTGCATGAGCAGACGCATAAGTGGGATGCTCATGCTTAGGATGGCGTCGTCTGCGCTTACCAGCCGTGTGCATTCCTCAAAACACTGAAGGACTTTACAGAGGTCTTTCAGCTTCGACCACTGCACACTAGAGTTGAGCGAAACGGGTCGAACAATTTCAAAAGTCGCCGACTTTTGGCAAAGTCGGGTTTCATGAAACGAAACCCGACCCTAGGATGAGGTTGGCCACGAGGTCGGCGACTTACGCGCCAAAGTCGCGTTTCAAAAGTTTGTTTAGCGCTCTTTTTCAGCCAATCAGGATCCACGGACACTGTGGGCAACGTGATGACATAGGCAGGGGTCACCACCATCTTTCAGAAGGGCATGCAAGTGATTGGCTTGCTTTGGTGGGCGTCACAGGGGTTATAAAAGGGCGTGCACGCCGACCGCCATCTTACTTCTGCCGATCTTAGCATAGGGAGAGGTTGCTGATTCTGTAGGGAGAGCGTTAGGCAGGGAAAAAGAAAAAAAAACTGCTTCTGCTGCTAGCGATTCTGCCTGTGCAACACACCAGTCACTGTGTGTGCAGTGCAAGGGGAGGCTATATTGTGGTGGATCAGCGGTGTTGGTTGTTAGGCTGCCTTCTAAGGCTTCCTGACAGCTGCATTGCTGTTTCCCCACTGCTCTGCAAACTGCTTTTTTAAAAGCAATCCCAATTTTTTTTTTTGTCCTGTTGAGGTACTGAGCGTGCATTTATTCACACCATACAGCGGTGTACGCTCCTCACACAGTACCGTGTAACGGCTGTTATCACAGCCACAGTGAAGCTATCTGTGTGTCACTGTGGAAGGATAAGTGGAGGACTTGTTCCGTTCTTACAGACCTACACTCTAGGGAGATTCCTATTCTGCCCAATTCTACAATTCACTTTTTTCACACCTGTGCCATCGAGCCTGTGACATAGCGCTCTGATATTCAGTGGGCCTCACACAATCCAAAAGTGTCCAGTGTCCACAAGTGTCTGCAGAAATTCAAAATCTCCCTTATCCTGTAGTCACTTTTTTCACACCTGTGCCATCGAGCCTGTGACATAGCGTTCTGATATTCAGTGGGCCTCACACAATCCAAAAGTGTCCAGTGTCCACAAGTGTCTGCAGAAATTCAAAATCTCCCTTATCCTGTAGTCACTTTTTTCACACCTGCTGCATCGAGCCTGTGACATAGCGCTCTGACATTCAGTGGGTCTCACACAATCCAAGTGTCCAGTGTCCACAAGTGTCTGCAGAAATTCAAAATCTCCCTTATCCTGTAGTCACTTTTTTCACACCTGTGTCATCGAGCCTGTGACATAGCGCTCTGATATTCAGTGGGCCTCACACAATCCAAAAGTGTCCAGTGTCTACAAGTGTCTGCAGAAATTCAAAATCTCCCTTATCCTGTAGTCAATTTTTTCACACCTGCTGCATCGAGCCTGTGACATAGCGCTCTGATATTCAGTGGGCCTCACACAATCCAAGTGTCCAGTTTCCACAAGTGTCTGCAGAAATTCAAAATCTCCCTTATCCTGTAGTCACTTTTTTCACACCTGTGCCATCGAGCCTGTGACATAGCGCTCTGATATTCAGTGGGCCTCACACAATCCAAAAGTGTCCAGTGTCCACAAGTGTCTGCAGAAATTCAAAATCTCCCTTATCCTGTAGTCACTTTTTTCACACCTGTGCCATCGAGCCTGTGACATAGCGCTCTGATATTCAGTGGGCCTCACACAATACAAAAGTGTCCAGTGTCCACAAGTGTCTGCAGAAATTCAAAATCTCCCTTATCCTGTAGTCACTTTTTTCACACCTGCTGCATCGAGCCTGTGACATAGCGCTCTGATATTCAGTGGGCCTCACACAATCCAAGTGTCCAGTGTCCACAAGTGTCTGCAGAAATTCAAAATCTCCCTTTTACTGTAGTCACTTTTTTCACACCTGTGCCATCGAGCCTGTGACATAGCGCTCTGATATTCAGTGGGCCTCACACAATCCAAAAGTGTCCAGTGTCCACAAGTGTCTGCAGAAATTCAAAATCTCCCTTATCCTGTAGTCACTTTTTTCACACCTGTGCCATCGAGCCTGTGACATAGCGCTCTGATATTCAGTGGGCCTCACACAATACAAAAGTGTCCAGTGTCCACAAGTGTCTGCAGAAATTCAAAATCTCCCTTATCCTGTAGTCACTTTTTTCACACCTGCTGCATCGAGCCTGTGACATAGTGCTCTGATATTCAGTGGGCCTCACACAATCCAAGTGTCCAGTGTCCACAAGAGTCTGCAGAAATTCAAAATCTCCCTTATCCTGTAGTCACTTTTTTCACACCTGTGCCATCGAGCCTGTGACATAGCGCTCTGATATTCAGTGGGCCTCACACAATCCAAAAGTGTCCAGTGTCCACAAGTGTCTGCAGAAATTCAAAATCTCCCTTATCCTGTTGTCACTTTTTTCACACCTGCTGCATCGAGCCTGTGACATAGCGCTCTGATATTCAGTGGGCCTCACACAATCCAAATGTCCAGTGTCCACAAGTGTCTGCAGAAAATCTAAATCTCCCCTGTCCTATAGACACCTTGTACCTTGTTTTACATTACTATATAGTTTGTTGGATTTTGTCTACATTTCTACCAAAAATGAGGAAGGCTGGTGGAAGAGGCCGTGGAATTGGGCGGGGGTTGGCAGCTGGTAATGATGGTGTTGGTGGTGGATCTGATGGTAGTGGCAAAAGCAAAATAGGACCGAATGCAGGAGGTGTTGAGCCTGCGTCATCGTCTGGCTCCATAAGGCTTCGAAGGCTTAGTTTTCTCAGAGTTGGCAAACCGCTTTTAACGCCAGAGCATCAGGAAAAAGTTTTGTCTTACATTGCTGACTCAGCCTCCAGCTCTATCGCCTCCTCTTCTGAAGTTGTAAAAAGTAAAAGCACTGAGTCGTCATTGGAGGCTCATGTTCATGAACCACACCTTTCCTTGTGTCCTTCACCCCAACCAAGATTGAAGGATGATGCAGGCCATACTACTGATTACTCCATGGAGCTGTTTTCACATACCATGCCTGGATTATCAAGTGAAATGGTGAATTACCCAGGCCAAGATGAATCTGACATGGAGTGCACTGATGCACAGCCGCTGATAGATGATTCTGCTGGTACATTCACTCAGAGCACTACATTGTCCTCGCAGTGTACAGAGCCAGATTCTGACCCTGATGAGACTCAGGTGCCCCTTCCCGCACACTATACCACCATACACGGTGACACAGAGGAAGATGCACATGACATTGAAGAGGAGGTGATGGATGACCCAGTTGTTGACCCAGATTGGCATCCATTGGGGGAAGAGGGTGCTGCTTCCAATAGCTCAGATGAGGAGCATCCACAGCAGACATCGACATCGCAACAGCTGTTATCTGGCAGGCCCGGAGCACTCCAAAGACAGGTTCCAAAAATCAAAAGAGTTGCTAGACAGCTTGTCCAGAGGGTCAAAACATCACAGCGTACTAGGCCGCAAAATGTCTGCCAAAGTAGGAAGAGTGCAGTGTGGCACTTTTTTGAACAAAATCCTCATGATCAGGCCAAGGTTATCTGTAAGAAGTGCGCAAAGACCTTTAGCCGAGGGAAAAATCTGAAAAATTTGAATACCAGTTGCATGCTTAGACATTTAACCAGCATGCACTTGCAAGCGTGGACACAACACCAAACCTCAAGTGCCACATGTGCAACTGATCACAAAGAAGATAGTCAGCAATGCTACATTGTTTCCCCCACTGTAAGCCCACCGGTTAGCACAGCAGCAAATGTTGAGGTGTCGTTGCAAGGCCACAGCAGTCAGGGAATCCCACTGTTATATCAACGAAATACTGAATCTAGACGAATAGAAAGAACACCAACTCCATCACCATCAGCAACCCTCTCTCAGTCCGCCCTGTCCACCGCTACTTCCACCATATGCAGCTCTCAAGTCCAGCTCACCCTCCCAGACACTATGAGTAGGTCAAGAAAGTACTCAGTCTCTCATCCGCGTACACTGGGTTTGAACGCCCACATTGCCAAACTAATCTTGTTTGAGATGATGCCCTATCGGTTGGTGGAAAGCGCAGCTTTCCGCGAACTCATGGCCTATGCAGTACCACGCTATGACCTACCCAGTCGCCACTTCTTCCCTCGCAAAGCCATCCCAGCCCTCCACCATCATGTGAAAGACCGCATTGTCCATGCACTCAAGCAGTCAGTGAGTGGAAAGGTGCACCTCACAACTGATGCATGGTCCAGTCGGCATGGCCAGGGCCGTTACGTGTCCATCACTGCGCACTGGGTTAATGTGGTGGATGCAGGGTCCACAGGGGACAGCGGTTGTGGGACAGTGCTGCCTAGCCCACGGTATAGGAAACAGTTTTCTGTAGGCGTTCCACCCTCCTCCTCCTCCTCCAGAAGCGAAAGCTCGTCCACAGAGCGCAGTCGTACGAGCACTCCATCTGCAGCTGCCACTGTTGCACACGAGGCTTCCCCCTATCGAGCAGCTAGTGGAAAGCGTCAGCAGGCTGTGTTGCAGATGATGTGTTTGGGCGACAGACACACCGCCGAGGTGCTGGCCGAGTACTTGAAGCGACAAACTGAGTCATGGCTGGGCAGTGTACATCTTGAGGCAGGCAAGGTAGTTAGTGATAACGGCCGTAATTTTGTGGCAGCCATAGCCCTTGCAAAACTCAGCCACATACCTTGCTTGGCTCACACCTTGAACCTGGTGGTGCAGTGCTTCCTCAAAAATTATCCGGAGTTAACAGCCCTGCTCCTTAAGGTGCGTAGACTGTGCGCGCACATCCGCCGGTCGCCTGTACACTCCGTTCGTATGCAGAAGCTGCAGCGATTGCTCCACCTTCCCAACCACCGCCTCATTATCGACATTGCAACAATGTGGAACTCCACCATGCACATGGTGGAGCGGCTGTGCGAGCAGAGGCAGGCCATAATGCATTTGTGGGAGGATACACGGCCAGGCACTTTGAGAGCAGACATGGAGTTGACAGGTGTGCAGTGGTCGAAGCTGAAAGACCTCTGTAAAGTCCTTCAGTGTTTTGAGGAATGCACACGGCTGGTAAGCGCAAACGACGCCATCCTAAGCATGAGCATCCCACTTATGCGTCTGCTCATGCAAACTTTGACGCACCTTAAGGAGCAGGCGTCTGCAGCCAATGTTGATGAGGAGGAAGAGGTGGAGGGAATCCTTGATGACATTCAGCCATTCTCTGCTCAGGGACCTCTCCTGGACGAGTTGGAGGAAGAAGAGGAGGAGGAGGATGATGATGGGGATGATTACTTAGGGGAGGAGGATGCATCTCGTGGGGCAAGTGAAAATGTTGGCGTGGCAAGGTATGGTACAGGGTTTGTACGTGACTGGAGGGATGTGGATTTGCCAGAAAGTGCTCCTCCAATCAGCACTCGCAGTGCATCATTGACACCGGGAACATTGGCCCACATGTCAGATTATGCCTTGCGGATCCTAAAAAGGGACCCCCGCATTGCCAAAATGATGAACGATGACGACTACTGGTTGGCCAGCATCCTGGATCCACGCTATAAAGGCAAATTACAAAACATCATGCCACAGGAGAACCTTGACCTAATATTGGCTAATAAACAAGCAACTCTGGTAAATCGGTTTCTTGAGGCATTCCCAGCACATAGCAGGGTGATGGTTCTCACACGAGCCGTACGGGCCGGGGGAAGCTTGGCAGAGGTGTTCATGGTGCACACAGCAGAAGTGGCGTTGGAGACAGGGGTTTCATGACAATGTTGTGGACTGATTTTTCAAGTACCGCTCACACAACTGGTAATACAGCATCGATGGAAAGTGACAGGGGACAGCAGATGTCAACTATGGTTACAAACTACTTTTCCTCCCATATCGATGTTCTCCCACACAGGTCATTGCCTTTTGAATATTGGGCCGCCAAACTGGACACCTGGCCTGAATTGGCACAATATGCCTTACAGGAGCTCGCTTGCCCAGCTGCAAGTGTGCTATCGGAAAGAGTCTTCAGTGCAGCTGGATCAATCCTGACAGAAAAACGGACCCGTCTATCAACCCAAAATGTGGATGATCTAACCTTCATTAAAATGAACCATGCATGGGTTTCCAAGGATTTTGTCCCACCTTCCCCTGATGACACATAGGGTGACAGAAAAATGGCTTGCTTTGGTCCACCTCTTCCTGGGACTTGACCTATTTCGCCTTTTGCATCAGCTGAATGTCCAACATCAACATATGCCACTTTCTAAAACTCCCTAACTGTGCAGCCTCCCCCCCCCCCATGGCCGGGGTCACCACCTAGCGCACGACACCGTGCGAGTGCCGTTGCCCTGGACAGGTGGGTAGGCCGACTCTTGGGCGCGGGCACTGGCACAGGGTCCCTCATAGTGCAATCAAGTGTCTCTGACGGTGGTGGTGCACACCCGCCATCAGACACACCGCCGTACTATGAGGGGCCCAGTGCCAGTACCGACGCCCACGAGTGGGCCCCCCTTGCTTGGGCAGGGCCCCAGCATTTGCAATCTTTACCTCTCCCTGCTCCTCCGCTGTGTAGTCTGGGCCGTCAAATCCATACTGTGCCTGACACTGTCTGAGCCTGCCTCCTGATGTATAGACATATCTTTTGAATGTGTACGCTATCCATACATGTTATCCGGGGATACGGTACCCTTTCTCACCTTTGTGCAATCACTTGCAAGCCATACTGGGCCTAACACCGTCTAAGCCTGCCTCCTGATGTATAGACTTATCTTTTGAATGTGTACGCTATCCATACATGTTATCCGGGGATACGGTACCCTTTCTCACCTTTGTGCAATCACGTGCAAGCCATACTGGGCCTAACACCGTCTGAGCCTGCCTCCTGATGTATAGACATATCTTTTGAATGTGTACGCTATCCATACATGTTATCCGGGGATACGGTACCCTTTCTCACAATTGTGCAATCACTTGCAAGCCATACTGGGCCTAACACCGTCTGAGCCTGCCTCCTGATGTATAGACATATCTTTTGAATCTGTACGCTATCCATACATGTTATCCGGGGATACGGTACCCTTTCTCACCTTTGTGCAATCACGTGCAAGCCTTACTGGGCGTGAGAACGGCTGGCGAGCTGTTAAGCAAGCTACAGCACCTGTGGTTTGCACACGTAAGTTTTTCATTTTTTCAGGAATGTCGGTTAGGCCTAATTCCGGAACTGCGGTTGACCTGCACTTACTGGGAAATCATCGTTCGCGAGTAATAATTGTAATCAGTGATCCCCATCACTAACGTTGTTCAGCGGGTTATCTGCACCTGTAAGTGACAAACGCTGGCCTTTTCAGTGTAGCACACATGCAGCCACGGACATGTAAGGGCATGACACACCAGTTATTGGCCAATCTCATGTGCCAGAGCCTCACGTGTCTCTCTAGTAAGCCGGACTCGGACCGCGGGGCATGATGGAGTCTCGTTCGTTAACGGAATTAAGCTTGCAATGTGTGCATCTGTTCTGTAGCTGGCATGGTTGAGTTTGCCCGTGTTGAGTCAAATTACGCCGTAGGCTCCACTCCTGGTGGTGCCCTTCTGGACATTCCTTTAAGGTTCAGCTTTGCAACCATACTGCCCACGTAAAACAAACACTTTGCCTTCATGAACGCTGTTTGGAGGGTCATGACTCGTGGGAATAACGCCGCCCAATCAGTTAACCTGCTAGCGAGATCCTTCGTTGCTCCCAAGCATGACATCACACTCCCTAGGAGGAAGGTAATGCCACTGTGGCGACCGTACTCCTGGGGGCGACACAAGTGCACTGATGCCCAGCCACTGCTCGATGACTCTGCTGGTACATTGACCCAGACCACTACATTCCCCTCGCACGTTACACGGCCTGAATCTGACCCTGATGAAACTCAGGTTACCCTTCCCATATACAGTTCCACCTTACACGGTGACAAAGAGGAAGCTAGCTTAAGTAAGAAGAATTGATGCTTTTGGCATTCAAATGAGCACTGTAGGTGTGTTTCCTGTCCTCCTCTCACTGCCGACTTTTATTCCCCATTGACTTACATTGGGTTTCGTGTTTCGGGACGACCCCGACTTTTCCCTATAATCGGCCGATCTTGCTCGACCCGACTTTTGGAAAAGTCGGGTTTCACGAAACGAAACTCGACCATAAAAAACCAAAAGTCGCTCAACTCTACTGCACACCTGTCAACTCCATGTCTGCTCTCAAAGTGCCTGGCCGTGTATCCTCCCACAAATGCATTATGGCCTGCCTCTGCTCGCACAGCCGCTCCACCATGTGCAGGGTGGAGTTCCACCTTGTTGCAATGTCGATAATGAGGCGGTGGTTGGGAAGGTGGAGCAATTGCTGCAGCTTCTGCATACGAACGGAGTGTACAGGCGACCGGCGGATGTGCGCGCACAGTCTTCGCACCTTATGGAGCAGGGCTGTTAACTCCGGATAATTTTTGAGGAAGCACTGCACCACCAGGTTCAAGGTGTGAGCCAAGCAAGGTATGCCCAGCCATGACTCAGTTTGTCGCTTCAAGTACTCGGCCAGCACCTCGGCGATGTGTCTGTCACCCAAACACATCATCTTCAACACAGCTTGCTGACGCTTTCCACTAGCTGCTCGATAGGGGGACACCTCGTGTGCAACAGTGGCAGCTGCAGATGGAGTGCTCGTACGACTGCGCTCTGTGGACGAGCTTTCGCTTCTGGAGGAGGAGGAGGAGGAGGAGGGTGGAACGCCTACAGAAAACTGTTTCCTATACCGTGGGCTAGGCAGCACTGTCCCACCACCGCTGTCCCCTGTGGACCCTGCATCCACCACATTAACCCAGTGCGCAGTGATGGACACGTAACGGCCCTTGCCATGCCGACTGGACCATGCATCAGTTGTGAGGTGCACCTTTCCACTCACTGACTGCTTGAGTGCATGGACATTGCGGTCTTTCACATGATGGTGGAAGGCTGGGATGACTTTGCGAGAGAAGAAGTGGCGACTGGGTAGGTCATAGCGTGGTACTGCATAGGCCATGAGTTCGCAGAAAGCTGCGCTTTCCACCAACTGATAGGTCATCATCTCAAACGAGATTAGTTTGGCAATGTGGGCGTTCAAACCCAGTGTACGCGGATGAGAGACTGAGTACTTTCTTGACCTACTCATAGTGTCTGGGAGGGTGAGCTGGACTTGAGAGCTGCATATGGTGGAAGTAGCGGTGGACAGGGCGGACTGAGAGAGGGTTGATGATGGTGATGGAGTTGGTGTTCTTTCTGATGGCCTAGATTCAGTATTTCGTTGATTTAACAGTGGGATTCCCTGACTGCTGTGGCCTTGCAACGACACCTCAACATTTGCTGCTGTGCTAACCGGTGGGCTTACAGTGGGGGAAACAATGTAGCGTTGCTGACTACCTTCTTTGTGATCAGTTGCACATGTGGCACTTGAGGTTTGGTGTTGTGTCCACGCTTGCAAGTGCATGCTGGTTAAATGTCTAAGCATGCAACTGGTATTCAAATTTTTCAGATTTTTCCCTCGGCTAAAGGTCTTTGCGCACTTCTTACAGATAACCTTGGCCTGATCATGAGGATTTTGTTCAAAAAAGTGCCACACTGCACTCTTCCTACTTTGGCAGACATTTTGCGGCCTAGCACGCTGTGATGTTTTGACCCTCTGGACAAGCTGTCCAGCAACTCTTTTGATTTTTGGAACCTGTCTTTGGAGTGCTCCGGGCCTGCCAGATAACAGCTGTTGCGATGTCGATGTCTGCTGTGGATGCTCCTCATCTGAGCTATTGGAAGCAGCACCCTCTTCCCCCAATGGATGCCAATCTGGGTCAACAACTGGGTCATCATCACCTCCTCTTCAATGTCATGTGCACCTTCCTCTGTGTCACCGTGTATGGTGGTATAGTGTGCGGGAAGGGGCACCTGAGTCTCATCAGGGTCAGAATCTGGCTCTGTACACTGCGAGGACAATGTAGTGCTCTGAGTGAATGTACCAGCAGAATCATCTATCAGCGGCTGTGCATCAGTGCACTCCATGTCAGATTCATCTTGGCCTGGGTAATTCACCATTTCACTTGATAATCCAGGCATGGTATGTGAAAACAGCTCCATGGAGTAATCAGTAGTATGGCCTGCGTCATCCTTCAATCTTGATTGGGGTGAAGGACACAAGGAAAGGTGTGGTTCATGAACATGAGCCTCCAATGACGACTCAGTGCTTTTACTTTTTACGACTGAAGAAGAGGAGGCGATAGAGCTGGAGGCTGAGTCAGCAATGTAAGACAAAACTTTTTCCTGATGCTCTGGCTTTAAAAGCAGTTTGCCAACTCCTAGAAAACTAAGCCTTCGAAGCCTTATGGAGCCAGACGATGACGCAGGCTCAACACCTCCTGCATTCGGTCCTATTTTGCTTTTGCCACTACCATCAGATCCACCACCAACACCATCATTACCAGCTGCCAACCCCCGTCCAATTCCACGGCCTCTTCCACCAGCCTTCCTCATTTTTGGTAGAAATGTAGACAAAATCCAACAAACTATATAGTAATGTAACACAAGGTACAATGTGTCTATAGGACAGGGGAGATTTAGATTTTCTGCAGACACTTGAGGACACTGGACACTTGGATTGTGTGAGGCCCACTGAATATCAGAGCGCTATGTCACAGGCTCGATGGCACAGGTGTGAAAAAAGTGACTACAGGATAAGGGAGATTTTGAATTTCTGCAGACACTTGTGGACACTGGACACTTTTGGATTGTGTGAGGCCCACTGAATATCAGAGCGCTATGTCACAGGCTCGATGGCACAGGTGTGAAAAAAGTGACTACAGGATAAGGGAGATTTTGAATTTCTGCAGACACTTGTGGACACAGGACACTTTTGGATTGTGTGAGGCCCACTGAATATCAGAGCGCTATGTCACAGGCTCGATGGCACAGGTGTGAAAAAAGTGACTACAGGATAAGGGAGATTTAGATTTTCTGCAGACACTTGTGGACACTGGACACTTGGATTGTGTGAGGCCCACTGAATATCAGAGCGCTATGTCACAGGCTCGATGGCACAGGTGTGAAAAAAGTGACTACAGGATAAGGGAGATTTTGAATTTCTGCAGACACTTGTGCACACTGGACACTTGGATTGTGTGAGGCCCACTGAATATCAGAGCGCTATGTCACAGGCTCGATGGCACAGGTGTGAAAAAAGTGACTACAGGATAAGGGAGATTTTGAATTTCTGCAGACACTTGTGGACACTGGACACTTTTGGATTGTGTGAGGCCCACTGAATATCAGAGCGCTATGTCACAGGCTCGATGCAGCAGGTGTGAAAAAAGTGACTACAGGATAAGGGAGATTTTGAATTTCTGCAGACACTTGTGGACACTGGACTCTTTTGGATTGTGTGAGGCCCACTGAATATCAGAGCGCTATGTCACAGGCTCGATGCAGCAGGTGTGAAAAAAATGACTATAGGAAAAGGGAGATTTTGAATTTCTGCAGACACTTGTGGACACTGGACACTTTTGGATTGTGTGAGGCCCACTGAATATCAGAGCGCTATGTCACTCGCTCGATGGCACAGGTGTGAGAAAAGTGACTACAGGATAAGGGAGATTTTGAATTTCTGCAGACACTTGTGGACACTGGACACTTTTGGATTGTGTGAGGCCCACTGAATATCAGAGCGCTATGTCACAGGCTCGATGGCACAGGTGTGAAAAAAGTGACTACAGGATAAGGGAGATTTTGAATTTCTGCAGACACTTGTGGACACTGGACACTTTTGGATTGTGTGAGGCCCACTGAATATCAGAGCGCTATGTCACAGGCTCGATGGCACAGGTGTGAAAAAAGTGACTACAGGATAAGGGAGATTTTGAATTTCTGCAGACACTTGTGGACACTGGACACTTTTGGATTGTGTGAGGCCCACTGAATATCAGAGCGCTATGTCACAGGCTCGATGGCACAGGTGTGAAAAAAGTGAATTGTAGAATTGGGCAGAATAGGAATCTCCGTAGAGTGTAGGTCTGTAAGAACGGAACAATTCCTCCACTTATCCTTCCACAGTGACACACAGATAGCTTCACTGTGGCTGTGATAACAGCCGTTACACGGTACTGTTTGAGGAGCGTACACCGCTGTATGGTGTGAATAAATGCACGCTCAGTACCTCAGCAGGACAAAAAAAAAAAATTGGGAGTGCTTTTAAAAAAGCAGTTTGCAGAGCAGTGGGGAAACAGCAATGCAGCTGTCAGGAAGCCTTAGAAGGCAGCCTAACAACCAACACCGCTGATCCACCACAATATAGCCTCCCCTTGCACTGTACACACAGTGACTGGTGTGTTGCCCAAGCAAAATCGCTAGCAGCAGAAGCAGTTTTTTTTTCTTCTTCCCTGCCTAACGCTCTCCCTACAGAATCAGCAACCTCTCCCTATGCTAAGATCGGCAGAAGTAAGATGGCGGTCGGCGTGCACGCCCTTTTATAACCCCTGTGACGCCCACCAAAGCAAGCCAATCACTTGCATGCCCTTCTGAAAGATGGTGGTGACCCCTGCCTATGTCATCACGTTGCCGACAGTGTCCGTGGATCCTGATTGGCTGAAAAAGAGCGCTAAACAAACTTTTGAAACGCGTAAGTGGCCGACCTCGTGGCCGACCTCATCCTAGGGTCGGGTTTCGTTTCATGAAACCCGACTTTGCCAAAAGTCGGCGACTTTTGAAATTGTTCGACCCGTTTCGCTTATCTCTAGTCAGAATGGTAAAAATTGGCCCGGTCATGAACGTGCAAACCACCCTTGGGGGTTAAGGTAAGCAAAGCCTGACCAATATGAGAAAGTAAACTATGACCTACATTAGGTAAATCATGGCTGTCCAAAACGACTATCCCAGCTTTTTTTTACACTTGCAATTGTGTATTTTTTTCATCAGCTCATGAACTTGCTTCTTCTGAATAGTCACTATTTTGTCAGCCATAAAAAAAAAACTTTCCACTAATTTGATCAAATTTTGATTTTTTTCTAAAATTATTCAGCAATGTTTGAGCATAGCCTTATCGTTTCCTGTAGAAATGCACCACATAGGTGTATTGGGATACATATTGCACCTATGTGTACATGAAGCCTTGTATTGAAAGTGTTGTAATTAGTGTTGAGCATTCCGATACTGCAATATCGGGTATCGATAGTTCCGATACTTTTAGAATATCGAATACCGGAATCGGAAGTTCCCATAATGCAAAGAGCCAGTTTGATTTTATTCAGCCAATGAGGAATCCTAAGAAGTGTCGGCACATCCTGTTATGCATGTTAGGCATGTTAACTAATGGCATGGCTGTGATTGGCTGCTGAAATGATGTCATGATGCACTATAAAAGCCGCCGCTGCCATTTTGGGTTCACTCTGCTGTGAATTTACTTAGAGACAGGACGCTGCTGTTCTGACTCTGAGGGACAGTTTGAGCTAGTGATTTGCTTTATTTTGCTTTACCCAGGCTACTTTAGCAACCGCTGTGTGAGAAACTTTCTTTTGCCTTGCAGCGCTGTTCACGGCTGTCTGCAAGGTCTCTGTGTGTGAGTGCAGCTCACGCTGTAGTGTTTTCTGCAGCCACCTCCGGTTGTAGTCAGCTCAGCGTGCGTCACTGCCTCATACATTGTTTTTTTTTTGCATTAGTGCTGCTCATTTTTCCAGATTTCTCCTATTAGTGTGGTTCCATCCGTATCCAGCTAGATTGCTTGAAAACACTATATAGGAGTAGATAGAGGAGCCTTTCTGCTGGCTTGCAGCGCTGTTCACGGCTGTCTGCAAGGTCTCTGTGTGTGAGTGCAGCTCACGCTGTAGTGTGTTCTGCAGCCACCTCCGGTTGTAGTCCGCTCAGCGTGCGTCACTGCCTCATACATTGTCCTTTTTTGCATTAGTGCTGCTCATTTTTCAAGATTTCTCCTATTAGTGTGGTTCCATCCGTATCCAGCTAGATTGCTTGAAAACACTATATAGGAGTAGATAGAGGAGCCTTTCTGCTGGCTTGTGCCCTGCAGCCTCAGCCAGATTAGTATTAGCCTATTTTTTGGAGCCTCATCTATTGCATTGTAGGTTACCTTCCTGCATTGTAATAGCTACAAAAAGTTTGTGATACTATTGGTTTTACATCTTTGGGCACATCCAGTGTCTTTTTGTGAAAAAAAAAGTTAATAAAGTTCACCAAGCACTCCACTTTACAGTTGTGTAGGCCACATTAGCTCATATTAAAGTCTAGTCCACACTTTATAAAATTAGTGTTTCTTATACCTGTTAGCAGCTGTTCAGGAATAAGCACACTAAGCCCTTAGTACTTGTCTGCCTATCTTTATCAGTCTACCAAGATGAAGAAGGCAGGGAGTAAGGCACATGGTCGTGGGCGTGGAGTTTCTTCAGGGAGAGGACGTGGGGATTCTGTGCCTGCTGCGGGCACCAGTGACTCAGCATCCCCCAGTTTTACCAGGGAACAGTCCTTTATGCGCAGCTTTGTAGGAGCTCGCCGTACCCCACTGCTGCGGGATGAACAAATTGAAGCCGTTGTCGGATGGATGGCAGCTAACACATCGACTTCAATTAGTTCCAGATCCTCTCAGGTCCAGAGCACTGAAGAGCACCCATATGTCTCTTCACCAGCTGCCAAATTGCCCAGGCAGTCAGAGAGCCCTGGACAGGAGCCATCTCTACTTCTGTTCTCTGAATCTGTTGGCTTGGAAAGAGGGGGCCAGCCAAGCAGCATTCGAGAATTTGAAGAAGAGGTAGTATGCAGTGATGCGCAACAGCTTTGTCTCCCTGAATCTGAAGAGGCGGGTGGGCCAGTGCCTATGGTCAGCACACCTCAGTACGCATCTGATGATGAGACTCAGGTGCCACTTTCTGGTGCGTACTGTGCTGTCGAGACTATCCAGGAGAAGCAGTCGTTTGAAGAGGGTAGTGTAGATGATGAGGTCCTTGACCGATCATGGCGTGAGGTACAGGAAGGTGGTGGGAGCAGCTCTGAGGAAGAGATTCCCCGAATGGCCAAAAAGGGAGGGGGCAGACTCGGTTGCCTGTAGCCTTCACTTCGGCACCCATTAGGAGCATGCCTCTTCCAAAACCCAAAACGGGCGCTCCCAAGACTTGCAGTGCCTGGTCCTTTTTTGACACAGTTGCAGATGACATTTGCTTTGTCAAATGCAAGCTGTGTAATCAGAAAGTGAAAAGAGGGAAAAGTGTCAGCAACCTCAATACTACAAATATGTGGAAACATGTGCGGACCAAGCACGTGGTGGGGTTACAAAGACACACTGAAGACCTAGGCCAACCTACAGCGCCACCTACCACCTCTTCAGCTCGTGTTGTAGCCTCTTCCTCCAGCTCATACACAGCTGGTTCAGCTTCCTCACAGGATCGCCATGGAAGAACCTCTGGCACTGTTGTACAGAGACACAGTGTCATTCCACCCACAGCACCACGTTCCCTGTCATCCTCACACTCCCAGGCCAGCCTACAGCCATCAGTAGCACAGGCATGGGAGAAAAGGCGCCCATACTCGGCAAACCACCCCTGAGCACAGGCTCTGAATGCTGGCATTGCAAAACTACTGTCCCTTCAGGCTGGTGGAGACTGACACCTTCCATAACTTCATGGCATTGGCAGTCCCATAATACAATGTGCCAAAGCTGCTTTTATTTCAGCACGCAAGCCGTCCCTGCCCTGCAAAAGCATGTGAAGGGAAAAATTAAACATGCGCTACTAAACGTCGTCAGTAGCAAGGTCCACCTGACCACCGATGCGTGGACCGGTAACCATGGACAGGGACTTTCCCTCACTGCCAATTGGGTAAATGTTGTGGAGCCGGGTACAGATCTTGAGAGTGGCGCTGTTCTGCCAAATCTAACGATTGCAGGAATCCAGTCTGTACACATTGACTCCTCCTCATACTCCAGTTCCTCTGAATCAGCGCTGCAGGAGCCGTCACAGTCTACCTCCACATGGACCCGTGAACTCTTACCTGTTACGACCGATATGAGCACAGCCGTGGCCAAACGTCAACAGGCCGTATTGAAATTAATTTCTTTGGGGAATCGAAGCCACACAGCGCAGGAGCTCTGGAATGACATCAAGCAGGAGAGCGACGTGTGGTTTGTGCCAGCGAATCTCCAGCCAGGCATGGTAGTGTGTGACAATGACCGAAATATGGTGGCAGCTCTGAGCCTAGGCAACCTCACTCACATCCCATGTCTGGCACATGTGCTCAACTTGGTCGTACAGAGTTTTGTTGAGGGACTATCCGGATCTTGATGCACTGCTGTACAAGGTCCGCATAGAGTGCGCTCACTTGCGGCGTTCCAGCATGGCAAGATCGCGCATTGCAGCTCTGCAGCGCCGATTCCGCCTTCCGAAACATCGCATCATATGTGACCTACCCACCAGGAGGAATTCAACGTTACATATGTTGGAGAGGTTATGTGAGCAGCAGGCAGCAGTAATGGAGTACCATCTGCATCAGGCGCAAACAAGTCGCACTACGCGTGGTTCACTCTTCACCACCACTGAGTGGGCCTCCATGAAGGACATCTGCCACGTTTTGCGTACCTTCGATGATTCCAAGCGGATGGCGAGTGCAGATGATGCACTAGTCAGCATGACTATCCCCCTTATCTGCCTGCTTGAAAAAACACTGCAAGCACTAAGGGAGGAGGTTGTGGAAGAGGTGGAGGGTGAGGAGTCCCAAATGCCATCTGCTTCTGGACAGTCTGCACAACGTGGTTCCTCACAAAGGCCTAGGCAGGGGACACTTTGTGAGGAGGATGAGGAGGAGGAAGACATCTGTCCAGAGGAGGGAGGTACACAATGCTCTAGCAGTCAGAATGTAGAGCGAGGGTGGGGTGATGCAGAGCAGGCAGAGATGACGCCTCAAGCAGGGGACAGCGTTTCTTGGCCAGTTGGCAGTCTGCAGCACATGGTTGATTTCATGCTGCAGTGCCTGAGAAACGACCGCCACATCGCCCACATTCTCAACACGGCTGATTATTGGGTGTACACCCTCCTAGATCCTCGCTACCGGGACAACTTACAAAGCCTCATAACACCGTTGAACCGGGAGCATAAAATGCAGAAGTACCAAGACACACTGGTGCATTCCATCATGTTCTCCATTCCACCCGAGAGCAGTGCTGCTAGTGCTTTACAAAGCAGCTCAGGTCGTCAAGGCAGTGGAGGAAGCTCTGCACAAAGAGGGAGCAGAAGCAATGCCTCAGCACAAGGCAAGACCAGTATGGCCCAAATGTGGCAAAGTTTTGTGTCCCCGCCACAAATGTCTACACCATCACAGACGGCTCCAGTCAGCAGGAGGCAAAGTTTCCGTCAGATGGTGACAGACTACATGTCTTGCCCTCTCAGTGTTCTCCCACACAGCTCTTCCCCCTTCAAATTTTGGGTCTCTAAGCTGGATACATGGCCAGAGCTTAACCAGTATGCATTGGAGGTGCTGGCTTGCCCTGCTGCTAGTGTATTATCGGAACGCGTCTTTAGTGCCGCAGGTGGTGTACTAACAGACCGTCGCATACGACTATCCTCCGATAGCGTTGACCAGCTTACTTTTCTGAAAATGAACAAGGCCTGGATCTCGCAGGAATTTGCCAGTCCTCTTCCAGATTAAATAATTAGTTGGCAACAGTATCCCGGTCTCCTGTTGTGTTCATGTTTCTACCAACTGAACTGTAATCCCTGGGCTCCAACACCGCCAGTTGCTGCTCAGAAGTGCCATCTGTACAGTCAACACTTGCTCCTGTGTTATTGGGGTTCAGTAATGTCAGCTGATCCCCTGCTGTGTGTCCGGCAATTTCGCCTGCTCTGTCCACATTCACACTACTACAGATATTAAACTTGCTCCAATTAGGCCTCTGGCTACACTGTTTCTACTGTAATCCCTGGGCTCCAACACCGCCAGTTGCTGCTCAGAAGTGTCTTTGGCACGGGTACTCCCTCCTGCCCAGCCTGGTTCCAGCACGCCAGCTGTTTCCGGGTAGTGTCAACGTCACTTTGCGTCCAATACGTTGTACTGTCGTGTTGCGGTCGGGTTAGCCGACTCTATGGTGCCTGCAGTTTAGGTGCTTCCTATGTGGGCTGCGGGATCTGGCAATGAAGGCTGGTTCCGTAGTGCCAATAGGACAAGCTCCCCCTGTAGGACTGTGGGTTTCGGTAACTCCGGCCGGCTCGCGGCCTTGCAACTTTTTTTTCATGTGTACCTTCTGCTGCCTATCTGAGTTCCAGTACCATTAGCTGGTTCTTTGGAAGTCAATCTTGAATATGTCCCCCTGGGTTCCAGTACCGTCAGCTGGTTCCAGGCAGAGCCTTTGGCTTAGGTGACTCCTTCTCGGTATCCGAGTTCCACCAATGTCTGCTGGTCCTTGGTAGTGCTTTCTGGCACAGATACCTCCTGCTTAGGAACCGGGTTCCAGTACCATCAGCTGGTCCTCGGTAGTTCCATTGGCTCTTGTACCTTCAGCTACCCTTCCAGGTTCCAGTACCGTCAGCTGGTTCTCAGCAGTTCCTCAGCCTTCTTGTACCTTCTGCTACATTTCCAAGTTCAAGCTTTTTGAAATGGTTTTTGGTAATCACTCTGGATCTCCCTGACGATGACCCTAAAGACGACGACCCTGAAGACCACCCCGAAGAAGACGACGACCTCGAAGACCACGACCCTGAAGACCACCCCGAAGAAGACCAAGAAGATGACCCTGAAGAAGATGACCAAGAGGACAAAGAACAAGAAGACAACCACCAAGATACAGAAGAACAAGAGACAGAAGACCAAGAAACAGAAGAACAAGAAGCTGCAGAACAAAAAGCAGAAGAACATTAAGCATAAGACTAAAAATCAGAGCAAAAGATATTATCTAAATTATAAGCAGAAGAAGACTAAGCAGTGTATGGGGGTGAGTCCGTTCCTCCTCATAGTGCCCCTGTAAAATACCTGCTGCTGCAGGCAAAACTGAATGCGGACAAATCCTGTTGTAAATCTTTTGTGACAGGCAGAACAGAAGGTGTAATCTTCAAACTTTAATAGATAACAACTACAGGAATGACTGTCACAAATAAGAATATGATGAAGAATACTATGAAAAAGATGAAGAAGTAGAATATGAAGAAGAATAATAGTTGAATAAGAAGAATATGAAGAATGTAGAAAAAAGAATAATAGGAAGAAGGTGAAGAAGAAGATGAATAAGGTGAAGAAGAAGTTGATGAAAAAGATGCTGCTGCTGAGGATGTGTATTGCCAACTGTTTAGCAATAAGGTTCGGATATGGCTTTAAAGAAGGCTACTATTTGGATATAACAAAATTTTATTATACAATGGCTATAAAACACCAAATTAATGGAATGGCAGATATAATATTACCCTGTCTTGTTAATTTCATGTGAATCATACAATTATTATGAATTATAATACATAGAGAAATAAGTATCCATACTATACATTACCAAGCAGTATTGCAACATCACTTCTCCACTGGAGGGACCACAGTGTCAAATGAGAAGGAAATGCTCTGGTCTTGTCATCACAGAAACCGTGCACCCACGATAGCTTCTGGAAATGTCCCTGCCTCACTGACACAGGTCCACCTTTTTATACACAAAATTCCCAGATTCCCTCTGTGCAGTATGCTGAGTCATCAGAATCTTGAAACTGCACAAGACTTCAAGGTCTGTTTGCTATAGCCTCTTAGTGTGTTTGCACCAACCAGAGATTTGTTTGCCAATAGTATGTCAACCTAGACTCTGTTTGCCTCTGGTCAACTTGTCAAAGTTGTCTGTTACTGTTCAAAGTTCAACATATGTTGCTTGTTACAAAGTTAACTCTTCATGCTCATAGCATAACACTCTAAGATGGTAGCATATGGGCAGCATGACTTCCATAATCACCTATTCTGAAAACTGGATACCTATCGTAACTCAGACACACACTCAGACATGTCATGATATGTATCACAATCGGTCCTCGATTATGGATGTCATGCACGATCATTGCTACATGAGACCATAACATTTCGGTCTCTCTTGTCTTCGAGAATCATACTATTATTAAGCACAAGACTTCCTTGTTCAAGCAGCATAAATATTCATTATCTATACAGTTGTTATTCCTATTGTCCTAGCTTATATGTAAGAATATACCACACAACTCTTATATTAGAATACCACACAGAATTAGTTGGAAAGCTCCTTGTAGAATTCCCATCAACCACCCCCCAAGTGAAATATTCAGTATCTATCACTGTTTGTCAACAGGGGTCACTTGTGTGCAAATCAGGATAATGAATCTTTGAAACACAGAGCTTCAAAGACCACAGAACAATTCCTTGTCTTATGGTATTGACACAGAGCAAACGCTTTGTGTCTCAGTATCAAAGTCCAGCATTAATGATATTACACCCTAGTATATTGCAATATAGTGTTTGGATTCAAGCAACCATATTTCATATTTGCAATACTTTCTACCCTTGGTCTAATAACCACACTATATCAAAGCATATAAGCAATATATTACAATATGTAGGCTATAAGATATCCATATTTTTATTAGCACCACAGGATGATGAAGGAGAAAGTGTGAGAGAAGTAAAAAAGAAGGTGAAGAGCATGGAAGTAGTGAAACATAAATATCTGACAAAATATAAAAAGCTTAACATAGTCAATATCTTTGTAACTCCGAACGTCTTAAAAAAAAATTAATTCCTATTCAATTTGATTGGGCTAAACCTCTATGCCTTTAATGTCTCCTCCACCTCCCCCAATACATTCTACATTGTTCCTAGTTGTTTTCCTTCATGTAGAATTAACCTACAAGGAAAGTAAGGATTTATTTTCATTCCAATATTTGTGTCCCATTGACTTGCATTGGTTTCCGGTATCGGAATCGGCGATATCCGATATTTTTGGGGTATCGGTCCGATCCAATCCGATCTGATATTTCCTGATATCGGAAGGTATCGCTCAACACTAGTTGTAATAGATTCATGTGTTACAATCTGGGTGCTTGGGTTTTGCCATTGTTCTTCTCAGAGCCATCGAGCTCTAAAGCTGTCCATCTGTAATACATGGTGACCATAAATTTGCAGCCTGCTCTACTCCATAGCTTTTGGGAGGAAGAAAAGCACCAGGTTGGAAGCTGTGTTAGTCACAGAGTACATGATATTCTATAAAGAGTGACCCTCTCAGTGGTGGTAATTGATTATGGATGGATTTATGTGTCTCACTTGTGCTTAGTGTGTAGTATCCATCACTGCGCCATTCCACAAGATCACAGCATCCATGTACCGCTGGCACAATACTCCGGCTTTGTCGTGCACAAAAGACGATCAGCATGTTAGCCAATCGAATGTCAGTTAACAGGCAGTTTGTAAAAATTGGGGAAATTTTAGTGTGTGTGTGTGTGTGTGTGTGTGTGTTTTCTTATCATTTGCTAAAGGGCACATAAAAGTTTGCCAAACTAAAGTATAACCGAGCCTTCAGACTCTCCTTTGGCAGATGATATCAGGTAAGAACAGGCTCAGCCATACTAGACTATGCTCCCACAATGGTTATTTAGTGAGCTTTTGATGTTGCAGATTTTCTGCACCTTTTAGGTCATTGCGTTTTTTAATACAATTTTAATAAAAAATTTTGAATGCGGTTTAATTACTTCTTTTTGTCTCTTGTTGATATATAATATTTTAAATATATAGAAACCCAAACTCATATTATACCACTAGACGGTGGCCCGATGTGATAGCAGGAATGTCACTATGAGGGCAGGCTTTGCAGCATTGACAATCTCTCCCCCCATGTGGTCACCCACCTATCCACTTTCTCTTTCCCCATGTGCTGACTTCTCCCGTCTGTGCTCTCTTCTTTGACCTGTCTACCCCATGTGCTATGCCCCTTGTCTGCTGTCTCTTTCCTGTGCTGTGTTCTCCCCTCATGTGCTGTCCCGTTTGATCTGTCTCCCCCCTGTGCTCTGTCTCTTTCACCCCTGTGGCTGACCGTGTACAAAACATACCACAGCTCCTGGGCACGGGAGGAAGCAAAAGACAATACTGACATTACAGCAGGAGATCACAGAGGATACATTTTGTGAGGTAAAATATTGTTTAAAAACAATCAGTGAAATATTTTTCCTTACAAAATGAATCCTCTGTGATTCCCTGCTGTAATGACAAGTATATGTTCATCTATGTGCGCACAGAATTTCAGTCATGGTAATGAATCTTCATATTTCCAATCGTGCAACATAGTCATCAACTGCCACCATGAAGGAGAAGAGTTCAAGAGGTATATCTGTTAGAGTCCAATAAGACGCAAGTAGCTCTGAAATATAAAAGTGAAGTTAAAAACTGAAAACACTACATGGAGGGGAATATTCATTGTTTGTAGTTTTAGAGGATGTGGCAAAATTCAAGGATTCATTCAAGCCGTCTGGTTTAACCGTTCCCAATGTCACTATCCATTAAAGTTCATACCTGGCCAGGAGTCGTCTGATGTCCCCCCTCCCCCTCTTATGCCAGTGTGAACCAAATCTATCCCTTTCACTTTAAACCCTTTTGGGTCGCAGTTATGGACCAATCTAAAAATGTCTTGGGATAGATTTTAGTTCAGATGTGTCAACCACCACCCTGGCTGCACCAATGCTCCACACGTGCTCCCTTATCCTAACTCTCAATTCCCTTGAAGTGAGTCCCACATATATCAGTGGGCAGCTACATGTAGCGAAAGGGTTTAAAGAGAATCGCAGAAATGTTACCAGAACAGTGATCCGTATGTCATCCGTGTGCAATGCGAAACATCCGTATGGCGAGATTTTCTCGCCGGCTTGCAAAATGGACATATAATGGATTCCGGCCCAGAAAATCATGAATAATAATGTGGAAGTCTATTTCTTGACTGCACAAGTTCCAGCCTACAAGCGAAAAAATTGTGTGGGCTCCCGCACAATTTTCTTCGCCAGAGAGGGAAAGCCGTTGGCTGGGGCTGATATTTGTAGCTTGGGAAGGGATTAATACCCATGGATCTTCCAGGCTATGAATATCTGCCCGCAGCTGTATATTTAGCCTTTACTGGCTAGTCTAATAGGGGGACCCCCCAAAAAAATGATGTGGGGTCCCCATATAATTAATAACCAGAAAGGCTACGCAGACAGCTGTGGGCTGTTATTCATAGCCTAGGAAGGAGACATGGATATTGGGCCCGCCCTGGCTACAAACACCAGCCCGCAGCCTCCCCAGAAATGTTGCATCTGTACGATGCGCCAACTCTGGCACTTAGCCCTTCTCTTCTCACTGCTGTGTAGCATATGGGGTAATAAGGGGTTAATGTCACCTTGCTATTGTCAGGTGACATTAAGCTCGGTTAAGAATGGAGAGGCGTCAATAAGCCGACTATCCATTATTAATCTTATAGTAATAAAGAGTCAAAAAACACACGTTAAGGATAAAGTATTTTAATGAAGTAAAACAACAGTTTTACATAGTTTTTAGTTAAGTATACACCCTGATGTGACACAGTCCCTCTTTAACCTCTTACTTACCGCTGACGCAATAGCATGTCAGCAGTAAGTATCCCCTGCTTTGAGGTGGGCTCACCGCCGGAGCAGGCATTCAATTAGTACTACCGGCACGCGGCCAGAAATGAGCTCATTGCCGACCCGTTACGTGATCGGGGGTCAGCGGCGCATTGCCTTGACAACCAGAGGTCTGATAGACACCTCTATGGTTGTTGCCGGCAGATTGCTATGAGCGCCACCCGCTGGTCGTCGCTCATAGCAATGCAGTAAATCTGCTACATATAGGCGATCAGAGCATCACCTATATGTATCAGAGCCGATCAAGTATGGCATGCTTCTAGCCTCCTATGGAGGCTACTGAAGCATGCCAAATGTAAATTAAAAAAAAAAGTTTTTAAAAATAAGACAAAAATAGTGTAAATCACCCCAATTTCGCCACAATCAAAATAAAACAAAAAAAAAAATCAAACCTACACATATTTGGTATCATCGCGTTCAGAATTACCAGATCAATAAAAAAAGGATTAACCTTATCGCTAAACGGCGTAGCAAGAAAAAAAATCAAAAACGCCAGAATTACGTTTTTTTGGTCGCCGCGACATTGCATTAAAATGTAATAACGGGCAATCAAAAGAACGTATCTGCAAAAATGTGGTATCATTAAAAACGTCAGCTCGGCACACAAATCATAAGCCCTCACCTGACCCGAGATCACAAAAAATGGAGACGCTACAGGTCTCGGAAAATGGCGCATTTTTTTTTTTTTTTTTGCAAACTTTGGATTTTTTTTTCGCCACTTACATAAAAGAGAACCTAGACATGTTTGATGTCTATGAACTTATAATGACCATAATGGCAGGTAAGTTTTAGCATTTAGTGAACCTAGCAAAAAAGCGAAACAAAAAACAAGTGTGGGATTGCACTTTTTGGCAATTCACTGCACTTGAATTTTTTTTTCCCATTTTCGAGTACACTACATGGTAAAACCAATGGTGTTGTTCAAAAGTACGACTCGTCCCTCAAAAAATAAACCCTCACATGGCCATATTGACGGAAAAATAAAAAAGTTATGGGTCTGGAAAGGGGAGCGAAACATGAAAACGAAAAATCGAAAAAAGCTCCGGGAGTTAAGGCATTAATAACAATTGTCCCACAACGATCTCCCCTATAGTGCAGCCACATTGGCAGATGTGACCACTCTATAGGCCTCCGATGACACACTGACCGGAGATAACCTCCCGCAGTGTGTCATCGGAGTTAAACCTCTCGCTTTACGGCACTACAGCGTGAGTAAATTCTCATGCTGTAGTGCCGCAAAGTAACAGGTGAACTCAGATGACCTGTCTGTGGCGGAGTGATACAATGACTGAGATAATCCTCCGCATTGTATCACCAGAGCCCCTGGAGAGCAGTCACATCTACTGATGTGACCACTCTCCACGGGAGATCGCCGTGGGACAATCGTTATTATATGGACTACGTCGGACACAGGGAGTATATTGTTTGTTTATTATTTCAATTTTTTTCAGGTGAGCGAGGGCTTCGGGGATTAACAGTATATGGTGAGTATGGACTATATGTGTGTGTGGGTTTTTTTTTACATTCAACACATTAGCCGGATGTTGGGACTACTACTGTCCCATCATTGGCTAATGTTGTCACTGTAGCAGGCATAGCCAGATGGGACTAGTAGTCCCATTGGACGATTCCTGCATACACACTCACACACACTGACACAGCCCTGCAGACCCCGCACACAGCCCCACCGACACTGCACACAGATTCACGCAGACCCTGCCCGCACACAGACGCGCACATAGCTCCGCCCACACTCTTCCCGGTCTGTGATTTTCACACCAACATCCGCAGCAAAACCGCAGATTTTTTACATCTGCGATTTTGCTGCAGATGTGCCTGACTCATTGCAAGTCAGTGGGTGCAGAAACACTGCAGATCCGCACAAAGAATTGACATGCTGTGGGACAAAAAACGCTGCGAATCCGCACGTTTCTTTCCAGAGCGTGTGCACAGGAAATCTCCATTTCCCATAGGTTTACTTTGGCTGTGCACTACACTGCGGATTTGATGCAAATCCATGCGGCAAAAAGCGCTGTGGATCCGCAATAAAATCTTCAATGTGTGCACATACCCTTAAGCCAGCACTTTACACTGCAGGAGGGAGACTCCACTGAGCCAGGAGCATGCAGAATGACCGTCAGGCAGGGGAGCAGCATTTTCCTGCTCTCCTCCTGTGTGGTGTTCTGCCTCATAAAAAAGTGGCACTGACTCCGGTGGGCCCCTTCCTGTGACAGGGGCCTGGGGCGATGGCCACCTCTGCCCCCCAGTAGCTAGACTACTGCATGAGTATTGGTATCTACAGCTTGTTTTAAAGTAACCAGTTCAAATCCAAAATGTGACTATACATGTCCAATGTCTAGCAATATACTTGGTGGCACTCTTGTTAAAGTGAAGGGCACTAGGTATGTGGACGATAGAACAGGCACATAAATATCCTCCGCTAGCTACTGTGCGATCCTGCGAAGAGCCGACAGTACATGTGTGCTTGCTTTCTTCCGATGCTTTTCAGAAGAGTAGTCTTCCTTTGTCAGAGATGTGTTGCTCCCTTAAGAACAGGTAATGTCTGGCAGAAGTCACCTGCAAAAATTATAATACCCCCATTAAACGATCAGTTCCCCGCAGATCTTTCAAGGTCCGATCAAGGGCTCAACCGCTTTCTTGTGCACCATGGTACATTCATCCCAATTACTTTGCACGTTTGTAATACCTTAGCTTTCCCAAAGCCCTTAGTGATATTACAGACAGGATTTTCTGACTGCGCTAGATTAAAGGGCAACCCTAGTGCTGAATGAGCCGTGCCCCCTCCATCTAAAAGAGTGGCCGCAATCCCACATGATGCAACAGCCAAGGCAATATCATTGTTTGAGCGAATTTCTGGAAGCAGCAAATTAATTAAAATGTTTTACCAGTACCTCCTGATGCATCTAGGAGACATAGTCCCCCATTTCCACTCGAATTCTGAGCCATAATTGTCATATAGCCGATCTTTGGTCATCAACCAAAAGAGGCTTATTTAATATGACAAATTCTTTACATTTTTTCAAATCATACCTTTTTTTCTTGCAGACTTTCTCTGTTCATAATATCAGTCTGGTCGATTTGGTGCTGGTAAACCTAATGCTATTAGAGTTTTACTTTTGATAGATATGCACCTTTCTTCTAACATCAAGAGGGCTTTGTTGACAATGTCAGCAATGACATTTAAGTCTAAGTCTGGATTAACCCTCCTTTGCACTCTAAGAATATCTTTACTAAGATATTCTTTGTATTTGTCCCAAAGCGCACAGGGATTGGAGGGTGCGCAGGTTGTAATTATTATAGCGAACAGGTCTTAGTTGAGGTGGAAAGCGAGTGAGAGATGCTTCCTGCAATGCCAAGTCCCAGTGTTGATCGTCTTGTTATTTATCTTGTGGAGACTGAGCGTCTCTGCAAGATAAATAGACATGCTGCGGTCTAGAAAGACGCGCCGCTTGTGCGTATACGCAGGTCTGTCACACATGTCTTTGAACGCATAGGGAGATGGGATATCATAAAATCCCATCCACTATGCTGTAACATCTGGCAGCAGCGGGGTGGACGCTGCGGCTGTATGCAGCATCCAAAGCGCAGCGTTTCCTGACCGTGGAAACATACCCTTAGGGAAAGTATTTCGTGTTTTTCTAGAGGAGTTATCTATTTAATTGAATGCCCATTTAACAAATTATACATAGGCTGCACCAAAAGGCGACTTATGGTACGGATACAGGAGCACCTAATATTCAGAAAGGCTACATGGGGCACTCACTTTCACGCCATTTTAAAGAAAAACATAATACTTCGACAAAAGGCGTACACTTTCTTGGTATCCAGAAAATTCGACAAAACCCAAAGGGGGGGGGCAATTTTATAAAACTGATGTCCAGAACGGAATCACAATGGATAGTCACCCTAGACTGCCTGACTCCAAAAGGCTTGAATTATGTGCTAGAATTATATGCATTTTAAATGGGCTTGAACTAACATAGTGATACTAGTAATACTAATAATGGACTAGTTTCACTTTCCCTCCCAATTCCACATGTCGTATTATTCTATTCAGGTGTCAACCGAGTGATGGAGAGATTCTATCGTATATATTTTTAATAGATATGTCTTATTTTATACTGTCAATTAGGATCGGTTTTAGGGACTTCTAATAGTTCATACTGACTCAAAGGACACGGCCGGATATAGGCATATACACTACTGTTCAAAAGATTGGGGTCACCCAGACAATTTTGTGTTTTAAATGATAACTCAAACTTTTGTTAATCAAATGAGTTGCCAAATGAATTTAAAATCTAGTCCAGACATTGACAAGGTTCAAAAAAAAGATCTTTATTTGAAATAATAATTTTCTCCTTCAAACTTTGCTTTCGTCAAAGAATGCTCCCTTTGCAGCAATTCCAGACGTTTGGCATTCTAGCAGTTAATTTTCTGAGATAATCTGGAGAAATTTCACCCCATGCTTCCAGAAGCCCCTTCGACAAGTTGGTTTGGCTTGATGGGCACTTTTTGTGTACCATACGGTCAAGCTGCTCCCACAACAGCTCAATAGGGTTGAGATCTGGTGACTGCTCTGGCCACTCAATTACAGATAGAATACCAGCTACCTGCTTCTTCCTTAACTAGTTCTTGCATAATTTGGAGGTGTGCTGTGGGTCATTTTCCTGTTGTAGGATGAAATTGACTCCAATCAAGCGCTGTCCACAGGGTATGACTTGGCGTTGCAAAATGGAGTGATAGCCTTCCTTATTCAAAATCCTTTTTACCTTGTACAAACCTTCCTGTCAAATTGGTACTATAGGTTCTATGGAACTCGGTAGCATGGGTCAGAGAAGACAGACACAGTATATGTTCAAAGGTTCAGTATTGTATTGTAGCAACAGGTCACAGTACTATGCAAAGATAGTTCAGGGGTATTGCAGGAAGCAGGCTTCAGTATTACACGGTAAGCAGATATAAGTTCTGGCAACAGGTAGAGTCTGTACGAACCAACTGGCGAGAGTCTGAGGTCCGGGAGCACACAGTCCTAAAGTCCAGAGCCTGGACCAGGCTTCAAGCGGAGAGCAGGCCGCAGAGATGAATGAAGCAGAGCAGATCCGGACAGGAGAGGCGGTCAGGCAGGACGGCAGGTAAGTAACAAATGGGGAATCCCGAGGTATAGAAGAAGCAGGCACAATGCGAGTTCTCCAAGCTTGGCAGCAGGTGAAGATCCAGATACACAAGCACAGGTATAATGTGCTGAGTCCCTTTTGTACACAGCAGGCAGGAAACAGGAAGAGTCAAACAGGAACAAGATGGCCCCTTGTGAAGCTACTTACTCCATCTTTGATAAGGGCAAAAGTAAGGGCAAAGTCAAACAGGAACAAGATGGCCCCTTGTGAAGCTACTTACTCCATCTTTGATAAGGGCAAAAGTAAGGGCAAAGTCAAACAGAACAGGAACATGGCTCAGAGCCTCACACTATTCCCTCCTTCAAGGATGTCCTCCGGACGACCTTAGATCAGGTTTATTGGGGTATCGGCTGTGGAACCGTTGGATCAGACGGGGAGCTCGAATGTTCTCCTGAGGTTCCCAGGAATTCTCCTCCGATGGGTAACCCTGCCATTTCACCAAGTACTGAAGTTTCCCCCTATGGATCCGAGAGTCGATGATCCCTTCCACGTAACGTAAATACTGCTCCAAGGTTTGATTAGTCCGTTCCGTTTGTCCGTTAGACTGCGGATGAAAAGCAGATGATAGATTTACCTTGATGTCCAGGGCGGCACAGAAGCTTCGCCAAAATTTTGAGGTAAATTCGACCCCTCGATCTGATATCACTTCGTCAGGAACTCCATGTAGCCGAAAAACATTTTGTACGATGAGGTCCGCTGTCTGTTTGGCTGTCGGAAGACCGATACAGGGAATGAAATGGGCAGCCTTGGTCAAACGGTCGATCACTACTAGGATAGTGTTTTTCCCCTTAGAAGTAGGCAATTCTACAATGAAATCCATTGAAACAGACCCCCAAGGGCGAGATGGAATAGGGAGGGGTTGTAACAGTCCCATAGGTGAGGAGCGGGGAACCTTTGATCTTGCACATACCTCACATGACGAGACGTAATGCTGAACGTCTCTCCGGTAGGTCGGCCACCAAAAGAAGCGAGACAAGAATTCCTGAGTCTTCTGGACTCCTCTATGACCGGCGATCTTTGAGTCATGCATTAATTTTAGTACACTTAGTCTGACCGTTTCCGGAATATACAGGCGTTGCCCCTGAAACCAAAGTCTGTTTTTCAAGGTTAGGTTTACCTGATTGGGGGGTTGGATCAGTAGTGGGTCTCCAGCGTAGGCTTCCTTAATACCTGTTAATAGATCTTGATTGTGTAACACTCCTATGAAGTTTCTTTCTGAGAGTATAGTCCTCTGAGGTAATGCTGGAGTTACGTTTCCTGAGTGAATCCTAGATAGTGCATCGGCCTTCCCATTACGAGAGCCTGGCCTGTAGAAACAATGAAGTCAAACTGATTAAGAAATAAAGTCCATCGGGCCTGTCTAGGTTTTAGACACCTTGCCGATCTCATGAATTCGAGGTTCCGATGATCCGTAAATACAACAATCTGGTGAGATGCTCCCTGTAGTAGATGCCTCCATTCCTTGAATGCGGTTATAATGGCCAATAGCTCTTTATTCCCGACATCGTAATTTCTCTCTGCGGGCGACAATTTCTGGGAAAGAAAGGCACAAGGGTGTAAAAGATCTTTCTCACCTGTTCTTTGCGAGAGTATGGCCCCTATCGCACAGTCGGAAGCGTCTACTTCCATTATGAAAGCTCGATCCGGATGTACGAGGATCGGTGCTGATGTGAATTTAGCTTTTAACTTGGAAAATGCTGTCTGCGCTTCCGGTGACCAGACAAATGGTATCTTCTTCCGGGTCAATTGGGTGATGGGTATGACGATCTCTGAAAAATTTTTAATGAATCGTCTGTAAAAATTGGCGAATCCAATAAATCGTTGTACTTCTTTCACAGACTTGGGAATTGGCCACTCCTGAATGGCTTGAGTTTTACTGGCATCCATGCTGAGACCCTGAGGAGAGATAACATACCCCAAGAATTGGATTTCCGTCTTGTGAAATTCGCATTTCTCCAACTTGATATACAAGTGATTCTGCCGTAGACGATCCAAGACTACTCTCACGTGCTGCTGATGCTCCTCGATGTTGCTGGAAAAGATCAAAATGTCATCCAAAAAAACAATAACAAAAATATCGAGTATGTCTCTGAAAATGTCATTCACCAAGTGTTGAAATGTAGCTGGCGCATTACGGAGACCAAAAGACATGACGAGGTACTCAAAATGCCTATAGCGTGACCGGAAGGCTGTTTTCCACTCGTCACCGGGGCGGATCCGTACTAGATTGTATGCTCCACGGAGATCTAATTTCGTGAAGATTTTAGAGTGTCGCACCCTTTCAAGTAGTTCAGGAATTAATGGAAGTGGATAGGAGTTCCTGATCGTAATTTTGTTGAGTTCTCGGTAATCAATACATGGGCGGAGTGAACCATCCTTTTTTTTTACGAAGAAGATTGGGGCACCCGCTGGAGAGGAAGATGGTCGTATAAATCCCTTGGCTAGGTTCTCATCGATATACTCCTTGAGGGCTTTTAGTTCTGGCCCAGCCAAAGGGTAAATGTTACCGAACGGAATCGCGGCACCAGGTAGCAGTTCCACGGGGCAATCGTACGGCCGATGTGGAGGTAATTTGTCTGCATTTTTTTTGTCACATACATCGATGAAATCCTGATACTCTATTGGTAGATTTAGGTCAACTGTATTTCTTTCGTCTCCCAATTGATAGTAGGGTTTTGCAGTCGTAGCCATGGTAATCCTAGGATTATGGGAAAATGAGGGGAAGAAATTAACAAGAAGGACAGTCTTTCTGAGTTATCTGCCCCCATACGGACTTTCAGTGACGTTGTTTCAAGGTCTACGGGCCCGGATACCAGTGGGGAACCATCCACAGTTTCCATCAATACCGGAGAAATCCTCCTTTATGAACATATACTGTGTTTTTTAGCGAATGTAATGTCCATAAAATTGCCGCTGGCCCCTGAGTCAACCATAGCGAAACTAGTAATCCACTGGGACTGGGTCCATATCTTGATGGGGATATAACAGTGCGAGTCCTTCCTTGAGCCGTCCAAGGTCGAAGTAGTGGAACTTACTGATGAGATGGCTGCATTCACCGGTGAGAATATTTCTGAAGTACAGTCGGAGAAGTCGTGATTCCTGTCGACTATTTCCTTCCTAGGAGGGTTTGAGTGGGAAACTACTGAAGATACATCCGAAAAGTCACATTCAATTACCGCAGCCGTGGTCTTGCGATTCTTACCGGGACAATTTGAAATATAGAGACCTGATTTTCCACAATAGAAGCATAAATTTTCTCTAAAACGGTGCTCCTTGCGTGGGTCAGGAGGACTTCTCCGGACTGCATCGACCTGCATAGGTTCTGACTCAACAGGGAGGAAAGACTTGTTCTGAGCTTCCCTGGAGGGAGACGGCAAGGTTAAAAAATTACTGCGGTTAGCATCTGCCCATCTCTCTTGCCGGCGTTCTGCAAGACGAATATCAATACGAATGCAATGGTTTATGAAGTCTCCCAGGGCAGTGGGTGACTCGCCTCTAGCCAATTCATCTTTAATTGCGGCAGATAACCCCCTCCTAAACACTGCGTATTTTGCTGAGTCGCACCATGTGGTATCCAACACCCACCTCTGAAATTCCATCGCGTATTCTACGACAGGACGCTTTCCCTGATGGAGGGCCAGCAATGCGGTTTCTGCTGTGGCACTTCAGTTGGGGTCATCGAACATCTGACACATTGCGGAAATAAAGTCATTTAAAGAATTCAAACAGACATCATTAGTTTCAATCAGGGGATTTGCCCAAGCAAGAGCCTTGTTGGTTAACAGCATTATCATAGCTAACACCTTGTCTCGTCCTGTTGGAAACTGAGCCGCATGCGCAGCAAAATACAGCTGACACTGATTTAGGAACCCTCGGAACTTTTCTCTTTCGCCACCGAACCTGAATGGCGGGAGTTTAGGGAAAGCTGGAATCGAAGGTGGGGTTGCGGCTGGGGCTGAAACTGTAGTCTCTAGTTTTGAGAGACAAGTAGCTAACGCCTGAATGGACGTATCAGCTATGGTAGCATTATGGTTAGCTTGAGTCTCTAGTGCCGACAATTTTGTTTTGGTAGCCTGAAGCTCCCCTTGAAGTCCTGAGATAAATGTGCATATCTTTTTAAGGCGTACTTCCACAGAATCTGATCCAGCGAGCTCCATATTATTGGCTTGTGTATCCTGTCAAATTAGTACTATAGGTTCTATGGAACTCGGTAGCATGGGTCAGAGAAGACAGACACAGTATATGTTCAAAGGTTCAGTATTGTATTGTAGCAACAGGTCACAGTACTATGCAAAGATAGTTCAGGGGTATTGCAGGAAGCAGGCTTCAGTATTACACGGTAAGCAGATATAAGTTCTGGCAACAGGTAGAGTCTGTACGAACCAACTGGTGAGAGTCTGAGGTCCGGGAGCACACAGTCCTAAAGTCCTGAGCCTGGACCAGGCTTCAAGTGGAGAGCAGGCCGCAGAGATGAATGAAGCAGAGCAGATCCGGACAGGAGAGGCGGTCAGGCAGGACGGCAGGTAAGTAACAAATGGGGAATCCCAAGGTATAGAAGAAGCAGGCACAATGCGAGTTCTCCAAGCTTGGCAGCAGGTGAAGATCCAGATACACAAGCACAGGTATAATGTGCTAAGTCCCTTTTGTACACAGCAGGCAGGAAACAGGAAGAGTCAATCAGGAACAAGATGGCCCCTTGTGAAGCTACTTACTCCATCTTTGATAAGGGCAAAAGTAAGGGCAAAGTCAAACAGGAACAAGATGGCCCCTTATGAAGCTACTTACTCCATCTTTGATAAGGGCAAAAGTAAGGGCAAAGTCAAACAGAACAGGAACATGGCTCAGAGCCTCACACTTCCACTTTACCAACACCAAAGCAACCCCAGACCATCACATTACCTCCACCATGCTTGACAGATGGCATCAGGCACTCTTCCAGCATCTTTTCAGTTGTTCTGCATCTCACAAATGTTCTTCTGTGTGATCAAAACACCTCAAACTTGGATTCTTCTGACCATAACACTTTTTCCCATCTTCCTCTGTCCAATGTTTGTGTTCTTTTGCACATATTAATCTTTTCCTTTTTTTTAGCCAATCTCCGATATGGCCTTTTCTTTGCCACTCTGCCCTGAAGGCCAGCATCCCGGAGTCGCCTCTTCACTGTAGACGTTGACACTGGCATTCTGCATGTACTATTTAATGAAGTTGCTAGTTGAGGATCTGTGAGGCATCGATTTCTCAAACTACAGAGTCTAATGTACTTGTCTTGTTGCTCAGTTGTGCAGCGGGGCCTCCCACTTCTCTTTTTTCTCTGGTTAGAGCCTGATTGTGCTCTCCTCTGAAGGGTGTAGTACACACCGTTGTAGAATAGCCTTCATTTCTAAGAACAAGAATAGACTGTCGAGTTTCATGTGAAAGTTCTTTTTTTCTGGCCATTTTGAGAGTTTAATGGAACCAACAAATGTAATGCTCCAGATTCTCAACTAGCTCAAAGGAAGGTCACGTTTATAGCTTTTCTAATCAGCCAAACTGTTTCCAGCTGTGCTAACGTACTTGCACAAGGGTTTTCAAAGCTATTCTAACCATCCATTAGCCTTCTTACACAGTTAGCAAACACAAAGTACCATAAGAGCACTGGAGTGATGGTTGTTGGAAATGGGCCTCTATACACCTATGAAGATATTGCAATACAAACCAGACGTTTGCAGCTAAATAGTCATTTACCACATTAACAATGTATAGAGTGTATTTCTGAATCATTTAATGCTAGCTTCAATGTAAAAACTTTTCTCTCAAAAATAAGGAAATTTCTAAGTGACCCTAAACTTTTGAACGGTAGTGTGTATGTATATATATATAATTTTATTGTTATTTTATACTAATCCATAAGATATAATTTTGTACTAATTCTAATTTATTTTGCCTTTATACTTCCATTTTTAAATATTATTAATAAAATTGATTTTAAAAAGTTGTTTTTATATATAAGTAAATTCCTCTCATCACTTTAATAATTTTGCCTGAAGCTGTAGTGCATTAAATATATTCTAATGTAATCAAACTTGTTTTTAATTTCACTTTTATGTACTTGTTCATATTTATTTAATTTTATACCAGTCCTCATCTGATATACGCATGTGTGTATAAATATACCTCCAATCAAGCATTACACACATTGAGCAATATTAGTCATTGCACAGGCTCATAAAATTGGTAAAACTGAGGTGCACATACAGTATACACATAAATCATTGGGGCAAGCAGAGGAGATGCGGGGGCTAGATGGACACATAAGGTGTATAAATTAGCGGGGGTCAATAAGCGGGTAAGAACCCTGATGAAGGACGCAGTCCTCCAAAACGCGTTGGCCACTCTTTTGGTCCCAGCACCGCTCTGTAGCCTCTGTGACGTCTGTTAGGAATCTGGGTCATTCTATGCATATGCAGCAACCCAGATTCTCACATTTGTCTCCAGAGGCGAAGTCCTTTTTCCCTGCTTCTGAGCATGCTCACGGGACTAGCTCTCATTGGAGTTCAGGAGTCAGGTGCTCAGGTCCTGCTCCTGATTTGATTGGTTATGCTCGGGGCTCTGGAGATTTCCGGCAGGTCCCGTACGCTATAAAAAGTGCGCATGGCCGCTATGCCATGCGCTAGTATTTTCCATACTTGCTGCTGTGTGTTTGGTGATGAATGCTTGGACTGGTGAATGACATATTAAGAAACCCCTTCCCTCTGATAATACGTATGTGTGAGTGATTGGGATACAGCCAGTGTGCATGCTAGCGCCAGCGCGCTCAAGCATCCTCTGTTGCAGCAGCCTGCGTCCTGCATTGTGCCTGCTAACTAACTTGCACCTGCAGTCGTTTTGGTGTCTGTGGTTGCGATGCCGTGCACGCGTCCAGTCACGGTAAGTCGTCTCGGCTGTAGTGACGTCTATAACTACTCCGATCTTTGGCTACCGCACGTGTGCCGCTGAGTGTCTGTGAACTTAATACAGACCCAGCGTTTTTTGTATTTGTGTTCATGTGTGCAGCTCTGTGAGTCTTTTAACAGAGCTTGCTTTTGTGCATCAGGTGCAGTTCTTCCCTGTGCACATTACCGTCCTTGTGCTCTGCCTGTTTAGCAGCGGTTATTACACCTGCCGCACGGTGGATCCCGGGCAGCGAACACGCTTTATTTATATTTTTTTAAGCGTGTTCCGCCGCCGTAACATAATACTAGCGCCAGGGTCTGGCTAAAAAGGCAGATAAGCAGCAACTGTTGCAATGCGTGCGACAGCTCGAGGCACACGCTAGGAATCACTGTCGGCCATCTTTCCTTGCTGATATCCAGGGACGCCAATGGCCAGGGCTTCCCTGGCTCTACGCAGCTCCCTTGCACCGTCACTTCACTGCCAATGACAGGAGCATACCTCTTTGACTACATCCAGGCAACAGCCAAGCTGTAAACAGCCTCCAACCTGGCGAAACCGGCACTATTCTGCCACATCCATGCACCATCTACCACATAACTTGCCTCTGACCCGGTAACTACATGCTACTCTTCTAGGCAGCTGTTCACCAATCACTGGGTAAGTGTTAAACCGGTTGGACCTGTATAGTCTGCTCTGCAGTATATATATTTTTTTGGGGGGGCACTTTGTATTTCAACTAACTTTTCAGAGTGGTAAGATCATTTTAATTCAAAGGGGCTCTATCACGATGTGGTACACCTAAGTGGTACCAACACTCCAAAACACCGTCTGATCCAGGGCTCCACTTTAGGCTGTGTGCACACGCTGCGGATTCCGCTGCGTTTCCGCAGCGGTTTTGGCCGCTGCGGACACGCAGCAGTTTTAGCTGCGTTGTACAGTACCATTCATTTGAATGGGAAAAAAAAAACGCTATGCCGACGCTGCGGAAAAAAACGCGTGGATTTGCTGCGGTTTTGAATCCGCAGAAAGAATTGCATGTCAATTCTTTCTGCGGAAACCGCTGCGGGTTCTTATCTCCACCATTGTGGAGATAGTGAATCCGCAGGACCAAACCGCAGGCAAAACCGCAGATAATCCGCAGGTCTTTGGACCTGCGGATTATCTGCGGTTTTTGCAAAATCCGTGCGGATTTATCCGCAGCGGATTCCGCAGCGTGTGCACGTACCCTTACACAGGGACCGTATTAAGTGGCTCAATTGCTCCTAGGAGGACCCTACCGCTGTGAAATACATCCTAACAGCAGGTGTATTTTTCATTGCATTTTAACATTTTGTATTTTTGTTCTCTGTCATACCCTCAAGCGCGGTTTCAGTTATTGCAGCCATCAAGTTTCTATAATCAGTGACAGTGTTGGCACCTACCTGTCTTGATTTCAGCTGCTGTGGACATTTTCTGTGAGGTAGCACTAGTGTGATCAGTCAATTTTTCAATAGGAGAAGGTGTTGATGAAACTTGTGAGATTTTCACTGCTCTCAAAACAAGACCTGTCACGTGATCACAGAAATTGTATTATGTAAAAATCCTTGAGTTCCCCCAGATTCTGCCACTCTATTTAGTTTTGTGCATGCATTGCAGAGATACACACATTTGTTACTTTCGGAGTGCCATATGTGAAATTTCTACTTCCAGTTCAACTGGGCGTGTCTTCACAGTGTACTCTGGGGGTGTGCACTTTGAGTGGCATCATCTTGGGAGGAGGGGGTGAAAACACATGCCCCCAGAGAAGACCCTGAAGAAATGCCCACTGGACTTCAAGCAGAGATTTCATAAAGTGCTCTCCAGAAGAAACAAACGTGAACATCTCTACAATGGAGAGACTTTGAGCAACAGGGAAACAAACACAGGAATTAGGGGAGCTTAGGAATTTTTACATTGTATTTAACTCAAGTGATAAGTCCTCTTTAAACCAGATGAGTAATAATAATGGAAAGGATTATGGAGGATTCTGGAAGAATATATGAATACTTATTTTTGCGCCCCCTTCACTATTTTCCCCTGCATAAGGTAACTGAAGCACAGCCCTATTTAGGTGAATGGAGCCACAACAGGTCCCTGCGCAGCTGGGTGGCCAGGAGTGCGGCCGTGCAGGATAAGCACAGCGCTGAACCAGCCCTTTACTCTCAGGATGAAACGTTTAATACATAGCATGATCCAGCCAAGAACAAGAAAGGATCTTCAGCTCTGTATCTATCGCCCATGTGGACACCGTCAGCAGCATTCATGTTCATGTCTGGGGCTGGCCAGGACAAAGATATGGTGTCGTGTAGCCTGGACAAGGACAACATCTGCAAGGAGTTTGTATGTTCTCTCCGTTTTTGTGTGGGTTTCCTCCGGGTTCTCTGGTTTCCTCCCACATTCCAAAGACATACTGATAGGGAATTTAGTCTTGTGAGCCCCATCGGGGACAGCGATGATAATGTGTGCAAACTGTAAAGTGCTGCGGAATATGTTAGCGCTATATAAAAATAAAGATTATTATTACTATTATTATTATTAAATGTCCCCTATAGAATCATAGAATCATAGAATCGTAGAGTTGGAAGGGACCACCTGGGCCATCTGGTCCAACCCCCTGCTCAAAGCAGGATTCGCTAAATCATCCCAGTCAGATGTCTGTCCAGCCTCTGTTTGAAGACTTCCATTGAAGGAGAACTCACCACTTCTCGTGGCAGCTTGTTCCACTCATTGATCACTCTAACTGTCAAAAAGTTTTTTCTAATATCTAATCTGTGTCTCCTCCCATTCAGTTTCATCCCATTGCTTCTAGTCTTTCCTTGTGCAAATGAGAATAAAGTTGATCCTTCTACAATGTGACAGCCCTTTAGATATTTGTAGACAGCTATTAAGTCTTCTCTCAGTCATCTCTTTTGCAAACTAAACATTCCCAAATCCTGCAACCTTTCCTCATAAGACAGGGTTTGCAGACCGGTCACCATTCTGGTCGCTCTTTTCTGAACTTGCTCCAGTTTGTTGATGTCTTTTTTAAAATGTGGTGCCCAAAACTGGACACAATATTCCAGATGAGGTCTGACCAAAGAGGAGTAGAGGGAAATAATGACTTCACGTGATGTAGACTGTATGCTTCTGTTAATACATCCTAGAATTGCATTTGCCTTTTTTGCTGCTGCATCACACTGTTGACTCATATTCAGTCTGTGATCTATTAGTATACCCAAGTCTTTTTCACATGTGCTGTTGCTTAGCCCTATTCCTCCCATTCTGTATATGCTTTTTTCATTTTTATTGCCCAGATGTAGTACTTTGCATTTTTCCCTGTTAAAAACCATTCTGTTAGTTGCTGCCCACTTCTCCAGTTTATTTATATCTTTTTGAATCCTCTCTCTCTCTTCTCTAGTATTAGCTATCCCTCCTAGCTTTGTGTCATCAGCAAATTTAATCAGTTTACCCTCAATTCCTTCATCTAAATCATTGATAAAGATGTTGAACAATACAGGGCCCAGGACAGAGCCCTGTGGTACCCCACTTGAGACATTCTTCCAGCTGGATGTGCAGCCATTTACGAATACTGTATGTCTTATATTCTGGTTCTTCAAAGTAGCCACCTTATAAAAGGGGTTGGGACCATCAGTTGTGTTGTGCAGAAGTCTGGTGTATACACAGCTGATAGTCCTACTGAATAGACTGTTAGAATTTGTATTATGGCAAGAAAAAAAGCAGCTAAGTAAAGAAAAACGAGTGGCCATCATTATTTTAAGAAGTGAAGGTCAGTTAGTCCGAAAAATTGGGAAAACTTTGAAAGTGTCCCCAAGTGCATGGCAAAAACCATCAAGCGCTACAAAGAAACTGGCTCACATGAGGACCGCCCCAGGAAAGGAAGACCAAGAGTCACCTCTGCTGCGGAGGATAAGTTCATCCGAGTCACCAGCCTCAGAAATCGCAGGTTAACAGCAGCTCAGATTAGAGACCAGGTCAACGCCACACAGAGTTCTAGCAGCAGACACATCTCTACAACAACTGTTAAGAGGAGACTTTGTGCAGCAGGCCATCATGGTAAATTAGCTGCTAGGAAACCACTGCTAAGGACAGGCAACAAGCAGAAGAGACTTGTTTGGGCTAAAGAACGCAAGGAATGGACATTAGACCAGTGGAAATCTGTGCTTTGGTCTGATGAGTCGAAATTTGAGATCTTTGGTTCCAACCACTGTGTCTTTGTGCGACGCAGAAAAGGTGAACGGATGGACTCTACATTCCCACTGTGAAGCATGGAGGAGGAGGTGTGATGGTGTGGGGTTGCTTTGCTGGTGACACTGTTTGGGATTTATTCAAAATTGAAGGCATACTGAACCAGCATGGCTACCACAGAATCTTGCAGCGGCATGCTATTCCATCCAGTTTGTGTTTAGTTGGACCATCATTTATTTTTCAACAGGACAATGACCCCAAAAATACATCCAGGCTGTGTAAGGGCTATTTGACCAAGAAGGAGAGTGATGGGGTGCTACACCAGATGACCTGGCCTTCACAGACACCAGACCTGATCACAGTCGAGATGGTTTGGGGTGAGCTGGACCGCAGAGTGAAGGCAAAAGGGCCAACAAGTGCTAAGCATCTCTGGGAACTCCTTTAAGACTGTTGGAAGACCATTTCCGGTGACTATCTCTTGAAGCTCATCAAGAGAATGCCAAGAGTGTGCAAAGCAGTAATCAAAGCAAAAGTTGGCTACTTTGAAGAACCTAGAATATAAGTCATATTTTCAGTTGTTTCACACTTTTTTGTTAATTATATAATTCCACATGTGTTAATTCATAGTTTTGATGCCTTCAGAGTGAATCTACAATTTTCATAGTCATGAAAATAAAGAAAAACTCTTTGAATGAGAAGGTGTGTCCAATCTTTTGGTCTGTACTGTATATATGTAATTGATATTACATAGTGTATTACATATTTACAATTTATTACAGTCTTTTGTGTTCTAAAGTTGTATTCCAATAAATAGATATTATGTTCTATCTAAATATCTTGATTATTGTATCAAAAAAATGATTAAATGTCTGATGTTCACATTGTACTACAATAAATTTTTCACTTAAATATAAGCAATATATTTGGGAGTCCGAGTCGTGGAGTCGGAGTCGGTGTAAGGGAAATTGAGGAGTCTGAGTCGGAGTCGCAGGTTTGGCTTACCGACTCCACAGCCCTGCCAGCAGCACTCAGGTAGTCCGGGAGGCTGTGCGCAGCCCGAGGCTGGAATCAGCCAAGTGCAGTTTCTGAGACGAGCCCCGAGAATCGTCATCGGTGAGCGGACCAATGAGAAGGCAGCACTGGGGAAAGCCTCTGTCTGCAACCGTCACTGAGTCCCGTAGAGAAGATTTCAGACCTTGACATACTGGTGACACTGGTACAGATTAACCCCTGCCATACTGGTATTACTGGTACAGATTAACCCCTGCCATACTGGTAACACTGGTACAGATTAACCCCTGCCATACTGGTGACACTGGTACAGATTAACCCCTGCCATACTGGTAACACTGGTACAAATTATCCCCTGCCATACTGGTGACACTGGTACAGATTATCACCTACCATGCTAACATATTGCACATCACACAGATGCATTTCGATTGTATTTCATGCACTGAGCTCAGGATGTTAAATGAGTGTGATCGACAATATTGAAATCATTCAACGCTTGTTGACGAAACTTGTGAGATTTTCACTGCTCTCAAAGACTGACAAGACCTGTCACATGATCGCAGAAATTGTATTATGTAAAAATCTTTGAGTTCCCCCAGATTCTGCCACTCTATTTAGTTTTGTGCATGCATTGCAGAGATACACACACTTGTTACTTTTGGAGTGCAATATGTGAAATTTCTACTTCCAGTTCAACTGGGCGTATCTTCACAGTCTACTCTGGGGGTGTGCACTTTGAGTGGCAGCATCTTGGGAGGAGGGGGTGAAAACACATGCCCCCAGAGAAAAACCCTGAAGAAATGCCCACTGGACTTCAAGCAGAGATTTCATAAAGTGCTCTCCAGAAGAAACAAACGTGAACATATCTACAATGGAGCGACTTCGAGCAACAGGGAAACAAACACAGGAATTAGGGGAGCTTAGGAATTGTTACATTGTATTTAACTCAAGTGATAGTCCTCTTTAAGGCTGGTTTCACACTTGCGTTCAGGAGGGCTGCGGATGGCGGCCTACTTCCTCCCTGAAGCTCCGCGTACTTCTATATGCGTCCTGCATTTCTCATGTACCTAGCTTTACCATTGGGCACGCAGGGACATGTGTTGTATGTGGGCTGTCACGCTTCCATTGAAAGCAGAATATACTGGGCACAAACTTCAGCATTATATTCACTGATGGTGACAGGTTCCCTTTAAAGAGCATTGATGCTAGGATAAGTCATCCATGTCTGATCGGTCGGGGTCCGACACCCAGCACCCTCGCCTATCAGCAGATATCGGTGTCGGCAGCCAGAAATCCTCATTTGCGGAGCTGGCCGTCTTCTGATAGCGGCCTCCGCAGGGGACTACACATCCGCCTCTTATTGATCTGAATAGAAGGCAGATGTGTTGTACCCAACGGCGGCCGCTATCAGAAGACGGCCAGCTCTGCAATCGAGTTCTTCCGGCTGCCGACACCAATATCTGCTGATAGGCAAGGTTGCTGGGGGTCGGATCCTGACAGATCAGACTCTCACAGCCCTCATCGTCTACCTGCTGCCACCTACTGGCGAGAATGAGGAGCAGCCGCCTATCATCTCTATGGGGGGTTACCGTCCTCCAGGATGTGGCTGGGGTCACCGCCTGCACCGTGTACTGACTGGCACTCAAGCCGGGTGTCGGGGGCTTCACCACTTCACAGGCGGACAGCCACATCACAGTCTCGAAGTTGTCTCCCCGGATAAGCGCCTCTGCCTTGTCCCGGTGCACCGCCACCTGCTCGAACTGGCGCAGGCCGCCGGCGTGATCGAAGTGAACGTGAGTGGCCACAGCCATGAGCGGGCGGCGCCTGGATCCCCCGTCCATGCCGTGAGGGAGCAGCCCAGCAGCGCTCAGGTAGTCCGGGAGGCTGCGCAGCCCGAGGCCGGTGTCTATCACCAGGTCCTGGTGGGAGCCGGGCACCAGCCAAATATTCGCCCGGTTCCCCGACTCATAAAAGCGCTCCTGGATCCAGAACACGCTGTCCCCCAGGGCCTTGTGCACAAACCACTCCAGCGCGGCCATGGTGGGACTCCCCGGGCGGAAACACACCGGACACGGCACACACCGGACACTGCACACCGGGCGGGCACACACCGGACACGGCGCCTGTTGCAGTCAGCACCTCGGGCAGCGCCCTCACTGACGCCGATGTCATCCAAGTGCAGTTTCCGAACCAATAGGAGACGAGTGTTGAGAATCGTCACCAGTGAGCGGACCAATGAGAAGGCAGCACTGGGGAAAACCTCTGTGTGCAGAACCGTCACTGAGTCCCGTAGAGAAGATCGCAGACCTGATCATACCGGTGACACTGGTACAGATTAACCACTTCCGTACTGGTGACACTGGTACAGATTAACCCCTTCCGTACTGGTGACACTGGTACAGATTAACCCCTTCCGTACTGGTGACACTGGCACAGATTAACCCCTGCCATACTGGTATTACTGGTACAGATTAACCCCTTTCTATACTGGTGACACTGGTACAATTATCCCCTTCCATACTGGTGACACTGGTACAGATTTTCCCCTGCCATACTGGTAATACTGGTACATATCATCCCCTGCTATACTGGTAATACTGGTACAGATTAACCCCTGCCATACTGGTAACACTGGTACAGATTAACCCCTGCCATACTGGTGAAACTGGTACAGATTAACCCCTTCCACACTGGTGACACTGGTACAGATTAACCCCTTCCACACTGGTGACACTGGTACAGATTAACCCCTTCCATTCTGGTGACACTGGTACAGAATAACCCCTGCCATACTGGTATTACTGGTACAGATTAACCCCTTTCTATACTGGTGACACTGGTACAATTATCCCCTTCCATACTGGTGACACTGGTACAGATTTTCCCCTGCCATACTGGTAATACTGGTACATATCATCCCCTGCCATACTGGTAATACTGGTACAGATTAACCCCTGCCATACTGGTAACACTGGTACAGATTAATCCCCTGCCAGACTGGTAACACTAGCACAGATTAATCCCTGCCATAGTGAGACTGGTGACACTGGTACAGATTATCACCTCCCATAACCCCTGCCATACCAGTGACACAGTGCAGCCGCTCCGGGCCCCACACTCAGAGGGGCCCACCTACAGCTACGCTACTATTACCTATATCAGCGTGGGCCCACCATACTGTGTATAGGAGAGCTGTACATGGGGGGACTCGGAACATAGTTGGGACACTCAGAGTACTGTTCCTGTCAAAGGAGCATTATCACTTTCTAGGGGCAAAATGTGGACACTGTTTTCTAGGCACTTGTACAGGACATTAATATTTTCTATTGGGCAATTTTACCATCTAGATGGCACAAAGGACACACTTTACTTTGTAAGGCGCACAGTGGGTGACATTAGGCGGGTTAGTAAAAGGACCAGTGTTTTGAACCACACAGTAGGTGCAGTAATAGGGGCACATACGGCATCAGTGGCTTAGTATTGGGGTATCAGGTACAGTAATAGGGACACATACGGCAGCAGCGGCTCAGTATTGGGGTAGCAGGTGTAGTAATAGGGGCACATATGGCAGCAGTGGCTCAGTATTGGGGAATCAGGTGCAGTAATAGGGACACATACGGCAGCAGTGGCTCAGTATTGGGGTAGCAGGTGCAGTAATAGGGGTACATATGGCAACAGCGGCTCAGTATTGGGGTATCAGATACAGTAATAGGGACACATACGGCAGCAGCGGCTCAGTATTGGGGTAGCAGGTGCATTAATAGGGGCACATATGGCAGCAGCGGCTCAGTATTGGGGTAGCTGGTGCAGTAATAGGGGCACATACGGCAGCAGTGGCTCAGTATTGGGGTATCAGGTGCAGTGATAGGGGCACATATGGCAGCAACGGCTCAGTATTGGAGTATCAGATGCAGTAATAGGGCCACATACTGCAGCAGCGGCTCAGTATTGGGGTATTGGGTGCAGTATTAGGGACAGTTATGGCAGCAGCGGCTCAGTATTGGGGTATCAGGTGCCGTAATAGGGGCACATACGGCAGCAGCGGCTCAGTATTGGGGTATCAGTTACAGTAATAGGGACACATATGGCAGCAGCGGCTCAGTATTGGGGTAGCAGGTGCCGTAATTGGGGCACATACGGCAGCAGCGGCTCAGTATTGGGGTATCGGGTGCAGTAATAGGGACACATACGGCAGCACCGGCTCAGTATTGAGGTAGCAGGTGCAGTAATAGGGGCACATACGGCAGCAGCGGCTCAGTATTGGGGTATCAGGTACAGTAATAGGGACACATACGGCAGCAGCGGCTCAGTATTGGGGAATCAGGTACAGTAATAGGGGCACATACGGCAGCAGCGGCTCAGTATTGGGATATCAGCAGGATAAGGAGTTTGTGCAGGTTGGGAATAGATGGGGACAGTGCTGGAAATGTGAGAAGTCTGATGTGATTTATTGTAATCTCTGCAGATGAGTCCTGGCTGGAGAAGTGGTGATGTCGATCTGGACCAGATGGAAAAGACAAGAAAAGTGAATGAAAGAACGTCAGCTGTAAGTTACTATCTATAACTGTACTGAGATCATTTGTATGTTCTGCAGGACTGGTATCCACCACTGTATGGTCACCATATGGCGGTAATATCAGTGTACAGTAGGTCTTTGTATAGAGAGTTCTCCTCGGTAACATTGCGGTCATCTGCTGTATCTGCAGGGCTTGTATTGTACAGGATGAATGATACATTGAATACAACCATCTTGGGACACATACTGGTTATTCATCAACTGTTATCTTTTTTTGAAGGACATATGGAAGTAAAAAAGCAATTCTGACGTGTTTTGTTGTGCGCCAAGTTGTAGATTTTAATGACACCATACATTTTACCATTTAATGGACTGAAAACAGGGCAAATATTCCAAGTGAAGTGAAATGGTAAAAATAAATCATTTATAGGGATTAGTTTTGGTTACACAGGGCAGCAGCTGTGAGCAAGTACACCCCGACACATTACATGAAGGTGGTGGTCCATGCAGGCCGCTTGATGCAGTTGGCTTTGGCTTGCCAGGACCAGGTCTTCTAAAGTTCAATGAAGGAGACCACCACTGAAAAACAAAAGGTCTTTTACTGAACAATAGCTTAATGCGTATTATGATAGCAGGTGCATAGATTCATGAACGTCTCTTAGTGCATGGAAAATGCAATACAGCCACTGACAATCACACTACGGCCACCATATTTTACTGTTGGTATGATGTTTTTTGATTGAAAGCCTGTGTTACTTCAACACCAGATGTAATGGGATAGACATCTTCCAAAAAGTTAAACTTTTGCCTCGTGAGTTCACAGAGTATTCAGTCTTGGGGATCATCAAGCTGTTTTCTGGCAAAACTGAGATGAGCTTTCATGTTCTAATAGCTTAGCAGTGGTTTTAGTCTTATAACTCTGCCATGCAGACCACTTTTGCCCAGTCTCTTTGTTATGGTGAAGTCATGAACACTGACCTTAACTGAGGCAAGTAAGGCCTACAATTCTTTTGATGTTGTTGTGGGGTCTTTTGTGACCTCTTGGGAAGGTTCAACACTGTTCCATGACAAAAGAAGTGAATGTGCTATGTTTATATGTGTCAGTATGATACCGATTGCAGGTTTTGCAGATTTAGAGAGTATCATCAAAGATAATGAAACCAAATATAATGCATAAGTTCCCACCTGTAACCCAAGTCACAGATGGTCACAAATCTATACTGGGACCCGCAACTTACCCATGGTATATGAGGATGGAATGCCCCTCGCTGCCCCGACAAGCTTTTCGCTTACACTTTTTCAAGGTGTTTGCCAAGCACTAATTGCCAAGCACATAATTTAGACATATCATACTTACACATCTAAGGATAGAACATTCACTTCTTTTGTCTTTTAACCTTCATTTCTATATTCACTTAATATATCTTTTTAAGCTATATTTATTTTTGTGCCAATCTATATTCATTACCCATTACCCATACATATAACCATAGTAACTGGGGAATTTTGGTCCCGTGGTTATTATTTTTTGATGGATGGGAACATCCCCCTTGTGCTTATGTTCCTCCTTTGCTATAAGTGCTATAAGACCTATATTTTATATTTTTCTATATTGTTATTCAATGTTTTATGTATTGGATTCAATACATTTTATTTTGTTTTATTCCATTCTTGTGGTTTATGGCTACTCCATTGCTGCTTTGTAAAATAAAGGATGGAATCTCCAGCGCTGGAGATTCCATCCTTTATTTTGCTTCAGTCAACACCCCTGATCAAGGTGACTCCGTGCGCAGGAGGATTATGGATCGCAACCGAGACTGGTGAGCTGACCTCCCTTCATTTTCCCTATCCTTCTATAATTATATTGCTGCTTTGTATCTCTTACCTGTACATTATACACTACATACTCGGGAGTTATCCTGGGAGGGCCACCCATATGCCGACTGCTGATCGGGCGGCGTTATTCCCACGAACCTCCAAACAGCGTCCATGAAGGCAAAGCTTTTGGTTTCCGGGGACAGTATGATTGCAAAGCTGAACCTTAAAGGAATGTCAAAAGGGCACCACCAGGAGAGGAGCCTGTGGCTTAATTGGACTCCACCCGGGAAACCACAACCATGCCACCTAAAGAAAAGATGCACACTTTGAAAGCTGTGTCGATTCTGTGTGTGGTGTGGTATGTGTGTTTGTAGTTGTGCTAGCGATTTCTCAGCTTTAATCCGTTAACAACCGAGACTCCGGCATGCCTCCGCAGTATGAGTCAAGTTTACTAGAGGGATAAGCGAGGCTCTGGCACGTGAGATCGAGCAATAACAGGTCTAGCATTCCAGTACATGTCTGGGGCTGCATGCACGCTACACTGAAAGGACCAGCTTTTGTCGCTTACAGGTGCAGATAACCTGCTGAACTCCGTTAGTGATGGGGATCTGGGATTCAGATTATTCCCCGCGAACAAACGATGATTTCCCAGTAAGTTCAGGTCAACCGCAATTCCGGAGTTAGGCCTAACCGTCATTCCTGAAAAAATTACGTGTCCAAACCACAGGTGCTGTAGCTTGCTTAACAGCTCGGCAGCCGTTCTCAGGCCCAGTATGGATTCAACAACATTGTAGAAAGTTGATAAAGGGTACCGTTTCACCGGATAACACGTATATATGTAGCCTAGTTTACACATTAAAAATATATGTCTATAGATCAGGAGGCAGACTCAGATGTTCTCAGGCCCAGTATGGATTTGACCAGATTGTACAAAGTTGAGAAAGGGTACTTTATCTCTGGATAGCAGGTATATATAGCATAGTTTAAACATGTAAAATCTCCGTGTTCTCAGTATGGATTGCAAAGCAATCTAAAAAGTGGAAAAAAGGAAATGCATTTGAGGCGTACACAACTATATACTTTTGGTGTTATTTTTAAATCTTCATATATATTTCTGTCTCAGTAACACAGTCCAGCCTCTCCGCAATAGGAAATGAGATGCATACAATTACTGACATAAAGGCTATTGATTGCAGAAATCTACGAATTACTATTCACGGGAAAAACTTCCGTCATAATTCTCATAGGCGATGCTGACCCTCAATTAATTTGTGTGTTGAGACAGTGAAAACATTTTTTTGTGAATAAAGTCTTGCTGTATCGCACTTCCGTTGATTACATCACTGTTACTTATCTCAATCAAATTTTTATCACAGGGAGCGATGTAAACATGGTGCTCACTGGCTATCATGATCTGTCACGTAACTTTGGAGTGCAAAAGACAGAAGCCACAGGCCGTAGGCGATTCTGTTTGATTGGCATGAGAGGGCACATTTTAAAATTTGCGCCGGAATGTGACACGTTTGTGAGTAGGAAAACTGTGAAAGCTGATGATAAACCACCACTGCATGTCATTGTGAGTCGACGTCCATAAGAAATGGAAGTCATTGATCATCTGGAGCTAGTGCCCGGCCAGCAGGACAGGGCATAGCTACATCTTAACCATCATCTCTCAGTTCAATCAATTTGTAGTGGCACTCCCAGTGAAGGATTTGACAGCCCAGACTACACAGCGGAGGAGCAGGGAGAGGTAAACATTGCAAATGCTGGGGCCCTGCCCAAGCAAGGGGGGCACACTCGTGGGCGTCGGTACTGGCACTGGGCCCCTCATAGTACGGCGGTGTGTCTGATGGCGGGTGTGCACCACCACCGTCAGAGACACTTGATTGCACTATGAGGGACCCTGTGCCAGTGCCCGCGCCCAAGAGTCGGCCTACCCACCTGTCCAGGGCAACGGCACTCGCACGGTTTCGTGCGCTAGGTGGTGACCCCGGCCATGGGGGGGGGCAGCCCAGTTAGGGCGGTTTACAAAGTGGCATATGTTGATGTGGGACATTCAGCTGCTGCAAAAGGCGAAATAGGTCAAGTTCGCGGAATAGGAGGAGGACCAAAGCAAGCCATTTTTCTGGCAACCTATGTGTCATCAAGGGAAGGTGGGACAAAATCCTTGGAAACCCATGCATGGTTCATTTTAATGAAGGTTAGATCATCCACATTTTGGGTTGACAGACGGGTCCTTTTTTCTGTCAGGATTGATCCAGCTGCACTGAAGACTCTTTCCGATAGCATACTTGCAGCTGGGCAAGCAAACTCCTGTAAGGCATATTGTGCCAATTCAGGCCAGGTGTCCAGTTTAGCGGCCCAATAGTCAAAGAGGAATGACCTGTGCGGGAGAACATCGATATGGGAGGAAAAGTACAGTCATGGCCAAAAGTTTTGAGAATGACACAAATATTAATTTTTACAAAGTCTACTGCTTCATTTTTTCTAATGGCATATACTCCAGAATGTTATAAAGATTGATCAGCTTAACAGCAATTACTTGCAAAGTAGAGTTGAGCGAAACAGGTCGAAAAATTTCAAAAGTCGCCGACTTTTGTCAAAGTCGGGTTTCATGAAACGAAACCCGACCCTAGGATGAGGTCGGCCACGAGGTCGGCGACTTACGCGCCAAAGTCGCGTTTCAAAAGTTTGTTTTGCGCTCTTTTACAGCCAATCAGGATCCACGGACACTGTGGGCAACGTGATGACATAGGCAGGGGTCACCACCATCTTTCAGAAGGGCATGCAAGTGATTGGCTTGCTTTGGTGGGCGTCACAGGGGGTATAAAAGGGCGTCCACGCTGACCGCCATCTTACTTCTGCCGATCTTAGTATAGGGAGAGGTTGCTGCTGATTCTGTAGGGAGAGCGTTAGGCAGGGAAGAAGACAAAAAAACTGCTTCTGCTGCTAGCGATTTGGCCTGCACAACACACAAGTCACTGTGTGTGCAGTGCAAGGGGAGGCTATATTGTGGTGTATCAGTGGTGTTGGTTGTTGGGCTGCCTTTTAAGGCTTCCTGACAGGCTGGCATTGCTGTTTACCCACTGCTCCGCAAACTGCTTTTTTAAAAGCAATCCAAATTTTTTTTTTTTTGTCCTGCTGAGAAGAAAAAAAAACTGCTTCTGCTGCTAGCAATTTGGCCTGCACAACGCACAAGTCACTGTGTGTGCAGTGCAAGGGGAGGCTATATTGTGGTGTATCAGTGGTGTTGGTTGTTGGGCTGCCTTTTAAGGCTTCCTGACAGGCTGGCATTGCTGTTTACCCACTGCTCCGCAAACTGCTTTTTTAAAAGCAATCCAATCTCCCTTATCCTGTAGTCACTTTGGTCACAGCTGTGCCATCGAGCCTGTCACATAGCGCTCAGATATTCATTGGGCCTCACACAATCCACAAGTGTCCAGTGTCCAAAAGTGTGTGCAGAGATTCAAAATCTCCCTTATCCTCTCGTCACTTTGGTCACAGCTGTGCCATCGAGCCTGTCACATAGCGCTCAGATATTCATTGGGCCTCACACAATCCACAAGTGTCCAGTGTCCAAAAGTGTGCGCAGAGATTCAAAATCTCCCTTATCCGCTCGTCACTTTGGTCACAGCTGTGCCATCGAGCCTGTCACATAGCGCTCAGATATTCATTGGGCCTCACACAATCCACAAGTGTCCAGTGTCCAAAAGTGTGCGCAGAGATTCAAAATCTCCCTTATCCTCTCGTCACTTTGGTCACAGCTGTGCCATCGAGCCTGTCACATAGCGCTCAGATATTCATTGGGCCTCACACAATCCACAAGTGGCCAGTGTCCAAAAGTGTGTGCAGAGATTCAAAATCTCCCTTATCCTCTCGTCACTTTGGTCACAGCTGTGCCATCGAGCCTGTCACATAGCGCTCAGATATTCATTGGGCCTCACACAATCCACAAGTGTCCAGTGTCCAAAAGTGTGCGCAGAGATTCAAAATCTCCCTTATCCTCTCGTCACTTTGGTCACAGCTGTGCCATCGAGCCTGTCACATAGCGCTCAGATATTCATTGGGCCTCACACAATCCACAAGTGTCCAGTGTCCAAAAGTGTGTGCAGAGATTCAAAATCTCCCTTATCCTCTCATCACTTTGGTCACAGCTGTACCATCGAGCCTGTCACATAGCGCTCAGATATTCATTGGGCCTCACACAATCCACAAGTGTCCAGTGTCCAAAAGTGTGTGCAGAGATTCAAAATCTCCCTTATCCTCTCGTCACTTTGGTCACAGCTGTGCCATCGAGCCTGTCACATAGCGCTCAGATATTCATTGGGCCTCACACAATCCACAAGTGTCCATTGTCCAAAAGTGTGTGCAGAGATTCAAAATCTCCCTTATCCTCTCGTCACTTTGGTCACAGCTGTGCCATCGAACCTGTCACATAGCGCTCAGATATTCATTGGGCCTCACACAATCCACAAGTGTCCAGTGTCCAAAAGTGTGTGCAGAGATTCAAAATCTCCCTTATCCTCTCGTCACTTTGGTCACAGCTGTGCCATCGAGCCTGTCACATAGCGCTCAGATATTCATTGGGCCTCACACAATCCACAAGTGTCCAGTGTCCAAAAGTGTGCGCAGAGATTCAAAATCTCCCTTATCCTCTCGTCACTTTGGTCACAGCTGTGCCATCGAGCCTGTCACATAGCGCTCAGATATTCATTGGGCCTCACACAATCCAAAAGTGTCCAGTGTCCACAAGTGTCTGCAGAAATTCAAAATCTCCCCTGTCCTATAGACACCTTGTACCTTGTTTTACATTACTATATAGTTTGTTGGATTTTGTCTACATTTCTACCAAAAATGAGGAAGGCTGGTGGAAGAGGCCGTGGAATTGGGCGGGGGTTGGCAGCTGGTAATGATGGTGTTGGTGGTGGATCTGATGGTAGTGGCAAGAGCAAAATAGGACCGAATGCAGGAGGTGTTGAGCCTGCGTCATCGTCTGGCTACATGAGGCCTCGAACGCTTAGTTTTCTAGGAGTTGGCAAACCGCTTTTAAAGCCAGAGCATCAGGAAAAAGTTTTGTCTTACATTGCTGACTCAGCCTCCAGCTCTATCGCCTCCTCTTCTTCAGTTGTAAAAAGTAAAAGCACTGAGTCGTCATTGGAGGCTCATGTTCATGAACCACACCTTTCCTTGTGTCCTTCACCCCAACCAAGATTGAAGGATGACGCAGGCCATACTACTGATTACTCCATGGAGCTGTTTTCACATACCATGCCTGGATTATCAAGTCAAATGGTGAATTACCCAGGCCAAGATGAATATGACATGGAGTGCACTGATGCACAGCCGCTGATGGATGATTCTGCTGGTACATTCACTCAGAGCACTACATTGTCCTCGCAGTGTACAGAGCCAGATTCTGACCCTGATGAGACTCAGGTGCCCCTTCCCGCACACTATACCACCATACACGGTGACACAGAGGAAGGTGCACATGACATAGAAGAGGAGGTGATGGATGACCCAGTTGTTGACCCAGATTGGCATCCATTGGGGGAAGAGGGTGCTGCTTCCAATAGCTCAGATGAGGAGCATCCACAGCAGACATCGACATCGCAACAGCTGTTATCTGGCAGGCCCGTAGCACTCCAAAGACAGGTTCCAAACATCAAAAGAGTTGCTGGACAGCTTGTCCAGAGTGTCAAAAGATCACAGCGTGCTAGGCCGCAAAATGTCTGCCAAAGTAGGAAGAGTGCAGTGTGGCACTTTTTTGAACAAAATCCTCATGATCAGGCCAAGGTTATCTGTAAGAAGTGCGCAAAGACCTTTAGCCGAGGGAAAAATCTGAAAAATTTGAATACCAGTTGCATGCTTAGACATTTAACCAGCATGCACTTGCAAGCGTGGACACAACACCAAACCTCAAGTGCCACATGTGCAACTGATCACAACGAAGGTAGTCAGCAACGCTACATTGTTTCCCCCACTGTAAGCCCACCGGTTAGCACAGCAGCAAATGTTGAGGTGTCGTTGCAAGGCCACAGCAGTCAGGGAACCCCACTGTTATATCAACGAAAGACTGATTCTAGGCCATCAGAAAGAACACCAACTCCATCACCATCATCAACCCTCTCTCAGTCCGCCCTGTCCACCGCTACTTCCACCATATGCAGCTCTCAAGTCCAGCTCACCCTCCCAGACACTATGAGTAGGTCAAGAAAGTACTCAGTCTCTCATCCGCGTACACTGGGTTTGAACGCCCACATTGCCAAACTAATCTCGTTTGAGATGATGCCCTTTCGGTTGGTGGAAAGCGCAGCTTTCCGCGAACTCATGGCCTATGCAGTACCACGCTATGACCTACCCAGTCGCCACTTCTTCTCTCGCAAAGCCATCCCAGCCCTCCACCATCATGTGAAAGACCGCATTGTCCATGCACTCAAGCAGTCAGTGAGCGGAAAGGTGCACCTCACAACTGATGCATGGTCCAGTCGGCATGGCCAGGGCCGTTACGTGTCCATCACAGCGCACTGGGTTAATGTGGTGGATGCAGGGTCCACAGGGGACAGCGGTGGTGGGACAGTGCTGCCTAGCCCACGGTATAGGAAACAGTTGGCTGTAGGCGTTCGACCCTCCTCCTCCAGAAGCGAAAGCTCGTCCACAGAGCGCAGTCGTACGAGCACTCCATCTGCAGCTGCCACTGTTGCACACGATGTGTCCCCCTATCGAGCAGCTAGTGGAAAGCGTCAGCAGGCTGTGTTGCAGATGATGTGTTTGGGCGACAGACACACCGCCGAGGTGCTGGCCGAGTACTTGAAGCGACAAACTGAGTCATGGCTGGGCAGTGTACATCTTGAGGCAGGCAAGGTAGTTAGTGATAACGGCCGTAATTTTGTGGCAGCCATAGCCCTTTCAAAACTCAGCCACATACCTTGCTTGGCTCACACCTTGAACCTGGTGGTGCAGTGCTTCCTCAAAAATTATCCGGAGTTAACAGCCCTGCTCCAGAAGGTGCGAAGACTGTGCGCGCACATCCGCCGGTCGCCTGTACACTCCGTTCGTATGCAGAAGCTGCAGCGATTGCTCCACCTTCCCAACCACCGCCTCATTATCGACATTGCAACAAGGTGGAACTCCACCCTGCACATGGTGGAGCGGCTGTGCGAGCAGAGGCAGGCCATAATTCATTTGTGGGAGGATACACGGCCAGGCACTTTGAGAGCAGACATGGAGTTGACAGGTGTGCAGTGGTCGAAGCTGAAAGACCTCTGTAAAGTCCTTCAGTGTTTGAGGAATGCACACGGCTGGTAAGCGCAGACGACGCCATCCTAAGCATGAGCATCCCACTTATGCGTCTGCTCATGCAAACTTTGACACACCTTAAGGAGCAGGCGTCTGCAGCCAATGTTGATGGGGAGGAAGAGGAGGAGGGAATCCTTGATGAAATTCAGCCATTGTCTGCTCAGGGACCTCTCCTGGACGAGGTGGAGGAAGAAGAGGAGGAGGAGGATGATGATGGGGATGATTACTTAGGGGAGGAGGATGCATCTCGTGGGGCAAGTGAAAATGTTGGCGTGGCAAGGTCTGGTACAGGGTTTGTGCGTGACTGGAGGGATGTGGATTTGCCAGAAAGTGCTCCTCCACCCAGCACTCGCAGTGCATCATTGACACCGGGAACATTGGCCCACATGTCAGATTATGCCTTGCAGATCCTAAAAAGGGACCCCCGCATTGCCAAAATGATGAACGATGACGACTACTGGTTGGCCAGCATCCTGGATCCACGCTATAAAGGCAAATTACAAAACATCATGCCACAGGAGAACCTTGACCTAATATTGGCTAATAAACAAGCAACTCTGGTAAATCGGTTGCTTGAGGCATTCCCAGCACACAGCAGCGGTGATGGTTCTCACACGAGCCGTACGGGCCGGGGGCAGCTTGGCAGAGGTGTTCGTGGTGCACACAGCATAAGTGGCGTTGGAGACAGGGGTTTCATGACAATGTTGTGGACTGATTTTTCAAATACCGCTCACACAACTGGTAATACTGCATCGATGGAAAGTGACAGGAGACAGCAGTTGTCAACTATGGTAACAAACTACTTTTCCTCCCATATCGATGTTCTCCCACACAGGTCATTCCCCTTTGACTATTGGGCCGCTAAACTGGACACCTGGCCTGAATTGGCCCAATATGCCTTACAGGAGCTCGCTTGCCCAGCTGCAAGTGTGCTATCGGAAAGAGTCTTCAGTGCTGCTGGATCAATCCTGACAGAAAAAAGGACCCGTCTGTCAACCCAAAATGTGGATGATCTAACCTTCATTAAAATGAACCATGCATGGGTTTCCAAGGATTTTGTCCCACCTTCCCCTGATGACACATAGGGTGACAGAAAAATGGCTTGCTTTGGTCCACCTCTTCCTGGGACTTCACCTATTTCGCCTTTTGCATCAGCTGAATGTCCAACATCAACATATGCCACTTTCTAAAACTCCCTATCTGTGCTGCCTCCCCCCCCATGGCCGGGGTCACCACCTAGCGCATGACACCGTGCGAGTGCCGTTGCCCTGGACAGGTGGGTAGGCCGACTCTTGGGTGCGGGCACTGGCACAGGGTCCCTCATAGTGCAATCAAGTGTCTCTGACGGTGGTGGTGCACACCCGCCGTCAGACACACCGCTGAACTATGAGGGGCCCAGTGCCAGTACCGACGCCCATGAGTGGGCCCCCCTTGCTCCTCCGCTGTGTAATCTGGGCCATCAAATCCATACTGTGCCTGACACCGTCTGAGCCTGCCTCCTGATTTGGAATGTGTACGCTATCCATACATGTTATCCGGGGAAACGGTACCCTTTCAAACCTTTGTGCAATCACGTGCAATCCATACTGGGCCTGACACCGTCTGAGCCTGCCTCCTGAGACATATATTTTGAATGTATACGCTATCCATACATGTTATCTGGGGATACGGTACCCTTTCTAACCTTTGTGCAATCACGTGCAATCCATACTGGGCCTAACACCGTCTGAGCCTGCCTCCTGATGTATAGACATAGATTTTGAATGTGTACGCTATCCATACATGTTATCCGGGGATACGGTACCCTTTCTAACCTTTGTGCAATCACGTGCAATCCATACTGGGCCTAACACCGTCTGAGCCTGCCTCCTGAGACATATATTTTGAATGTGTACGCTATCCATACATGTTATCTGGGGATACGGTACCCTTTCTAACCTTTGTGCAATCACGTGCAATCCATACTGGGCCTAACACCATCTGAGCCTGCCTCCTGATGTATAGACATAGATTTTGAATGTGTACGCTATCCATACATGTTATCCGGGGATACGGTACCCTTTCTAACCTTTGTGCAATCACATGCAATCCATACTGGGCCTAACACTGTCTGAGCCTGCCTCCTGAGACATATATTTTGAATGTGTACGCTATCCATACATGTTATCTGGGGAAACGGTACCCATTCTAACCTTTGTGCAATCACGTGCAATCCATACTGGGCCTAACACCGTCTGAGCCTGCCTCCTGATGTATAGACATATATTTTGAATGTGTACACTATCCATACATGTTATCTGGGGATACGGTACCCTTTCTCACCTTTGTGCAATCACGTGTAATCCATACTGGGCGTGAGAACGGCTGGCGAGCTGTTAAGCAAGCTACAGCACCTGTGGTTTGCACACGTAAGTTTTTAATTTTTTCAGGAATGACGGTTAGGCCTAATTCCGGAACTGCGGTTGACCTGCACTTACTGGGAAATCATCGTTCGCGGGTAATAATTGTAATCAGTGATCACCATCACTAACGTTGTTCAGCGGGTTATCTGCACCCGTAAGCGACAAACGCTGGCCTTTTCAGTGTAGCGCACATGCAGCCACGGACATGTAAGGGCATGACACACCAGTTATTGGCCAATCTCATGTGCCAGAGCCTCACGTGTCCCTCTAGTAAGCCGGACTCGGACCGCGGGGCATGACGGAGTCTCGTTCGTTAACGGAATTAAGCTTGCAATGTGTGCATCTGTTCTGTAGCTGGCATGGTTGAGGTTTCCCAGGTGGAGTCGAATTTAACCGTAGGCTCCACTCCTGGTGGTGCCCTTCTGGACATTCCTTTAAGGTTCAGCTTTGCAACCATACTGCCCACGTAAAACAAACACTTTGCCTTCATGAACGCTGTTTGGAGGGTCATGACTCGTGGGAATAACGCCGCCCAATCAGTTAACCTGCTAGAGAGATCCTTCGTTGCTCCCAAGCATGACATCACACTCCCTAGGAAGAAGGTAATGCCACTGTGGCGACCGTACTCCTGCGGGCGACACAAGTGCACTGATGCCCAGCCACTGCTCGATGAATCTGCTGGTACATTGACCCAGACCACTACATTCCCCTCGCATGCTACACGACCTGAATCTGACCCTGATGAAACTCAGGTTACCCTTCCCATATACAGTTCCATCTTACACGGTGACAAAGAGGAAGCTGCAGATGAAAGTGCAGGTTCGGCCCACCCGCCATCAGACACACCACCGTACTATCATGGGACCTGTGCCAGTGCCGTCGCCAACGAGTGGGCCCCCCCTGCTTGCCCAGGATCACAGCACTTGCAAAGTTGAAATACTGTGCAGTGAGATGGAAGATGGGGACGACGAGGAATCCAGAGAAGTACAGGGATTCCCTAGCGAGGAGACTTATTTGATTGTTTTCAATGTTGGGACAGCAATTTTTGGGGAGCACTATACTCTGGAGAATGATAGATGGGGCCCACCATACACTGGAACATTCCAAAGGTGGACATCAGACACTGGTGCAGCATTTACAGGGCCCATTATACACTAGAGCATTAGAAATGGGGCCCATTATGTTTGGAGCATTATTTGGGCCCAAAAGACAGTGGAGCTTCATCCATGGGGACCAACATATACTGTAGCATTATGTGGAGCTCATCATATACTGTTTCAAACATTATATGGGACCAATGATTCTGTATGGAGAAATAGATGGGCCTCGTCATGAGATGTAAAAAGTGAGGTATTTTTCATTGTACTATACCGCTATTTCTCTGCCGTATCGGAGCATGATGAGTTGTGGTATGTGTTAAAGGGGCGCTCTTTCACCCAGGGCACATGAAAACCTGCAGCCAGCCCTCCCCCCCCACAACTTTAGCCAAATAACCTCCATTTTTCAGTGCGTAACTTGTATTATGAAGTTAATTAAGGTTGACAAGCTTAAGTAAGAAGAATTGATGCTTTTGGCATTCAAATGGGCACTGTAGGTGTGTTTCCTGTCCTCCTCTCACTGCCGACTTTTATTCCCCATTGACTTACATTGGGTTTCGTGTTTTGGGACGACCCCGACTTTTCCCTATAATCGGACGATCTTGCTCGACCCGACTTTTAGAAAAGTCGGGTTTCACGAAACGAAACGCGACCCTAAAAAACCAAAAGTCGCTCAACTCTATTGCAAAGTCAATATTTGCCTAGAAAATGAACTTTATCCCCCAAAACACATTTCAACATCATTGCAGCCCTGCCTTAAAAGGACCAGCTAACATCGTTTCAGTGATTGCTCCATTAATACAGGTGTGGGTGTTGATGAGGACAGGGCTGGAGATCAATCTGTCATGATTAAGTAAGAATGACACCACTGGACACTTTAAAAGTAGGCCGGTGCTTGGCATCATTGTTTCTCTTCTGTTAACCATGGTTATCTCTAAAGAAACACGTGCAGTCATCATTGCACTGCACAAAAATGGCCTAACAGGGAAGAGTATCGCAGCTAGAAAGATTGTACCTCAGTCAACAATCTATCGCATCATCAAGAACTTCAAGGAGAGAGGTTCCCTTGTTGCCAAAAAGGCTCCAGGGCACCCAAGAAAGACCAGCAAGCACCAGGACCATCTCTTAAAAGTGTTTCAGCTGCGGGATCGGGCTACCAGCAGTGCAGAGCTTGCTCAGGAATGGCAGCAGGCAGGTGTGAGTGCATCTGCACGCACTGTGAGGCGGAGACTCTTGGCGCAAGGCCTGGTCTCAAGGATTGCAGCAAAGAAGCCACTTCTCTCCAGGAAAAACATCATGGACAGACTGATATTCTGCAAGAGGTACAGGGAGTGGACTGCTGAGGACTGGGGTAAAGTCATTTTCTCTGATGAATCCCCTTTTCGATTGTTTGGAACATCTGGAAAATGGCTTATTCGGAGAAGACCAGGTGAGCGCTACCACCAGTCTTGTCTCATGCCAACTGTCAAGCATCCTGAAACCATTCATGTGTGGGGTTGCTTCTCAGCCAAGGGAATGGGCTCTCTCTCAGTCTTGCCTAAAAACACAGCCATGAATAAAGAATGGTACCAGAATGTCCTCCGAGAGCAACTTCTCCCAACCGTCCAAGAGCAGTTTGGCGATCAACAATGCCTTTTTCAACATGATGTAGCACCTTGCCATAAAGCAAAGGTGATAACTAGTGTTGAGCATTCCGATACCGCAAGTATCGGGTATCGGCCGATACTTGCTGTATCGGAATTCCGATACCGACTTCCGATATTTTTTCAATATCGGAAGTCGGCATCGGAATCGGAAGTTCAAAGTTGATTGACAGCCTGACGTCATCATGATGCGCGGTGTGTGCGCATCATGATGCGCCGTCATTTCGGGCCTTCCGGGGGTCTCTGCCGGCCTGCCGGGGGGCTGTGCCGGCCTGCCGGGGGGCTGTGTGGACTGCCCGGGGTCTGTACCGGCCTGCCGGGGGGCTGTGCCGGCCTGCCGGTGGTCTGTGCACCCTGTGGGGGTCTGTACCGGCCTGCCGGGGGGCTGTGCCGGCCTGCCGGTGGTCTGTGCACCCTGTGGGGGTCTGTACCGGCCTGCCGGGGGGCTGTGCCGGCCTGCCGGTGGTCTGTGCACCCTGTGGGGGGCTGTGCCGGCCTGCCGGGGGGCTGTGCTGATGTCCGGGGGTCTGTGCAAGCATCGTCCGATGGGACTACAAGTCCCATCTGGCGATGCCTGCTACCATGACAGTGATTGACACATTAGCCAATGATGGGACAGTAGTAGTCCCATCATCCGGCTAATGTGTTAAATGTTAAAAAAAAAAAAAAAAATACTACATACATACTACATGCATGCTACATACATACTACATGCTACATACATACATACTACATACATACTACATACATACTACATACATAACACATATATACTACATACATACTACATACATAACACATATATACTACATACATACTACATACATACTACATACATACTACATACATACTACATGCATGCTACATACATACTACATGCTACATACATACTACATATATACTACATGCATACTACATACATACTACATACATACTACATGCATGCTACATACATACTACATGCTACATACATACTACATATATACTACATGCATGCTACATACATACTACATGCTACATACATACTACATATATACTACATACATACTACATACATACTACATGCATGCTACATACATACTACATGCTACATACATACTACATATATACTACATGCATGCTACATACATACTACATGCTACATACATACTACATATATACTACATACATGCTACATACATACTGCATGCTACATGCATGCTACATACATACTACATACATACTACATACATACTACATACATACTACATATATACTACATGCATGCTACATACATACTACATGCTACATACATACTACATATATACTACATACATACTACATACATACTACATACATACTACATGCATGCTACATACATACTACATGCTACATACATACTACATATATACTACATGCATGCTACATACATACTACATGCTACATACATACTACATATATACTACATGCATGATACATACATACTGCATGCTACATGCATGCTACATACATACTACATACATACTACATGCTACATACATACCACATATATACTACATACATACTACATACAATACATTCATACAATACATACATAGACATACAGTACATATAACATAGAGTAACATACTTACCAATACTTGTCACATTGTTCCCCGAAGCCATTGTCTTTTACGGAATAAATATTAACATAACAAACCACAAAAATACTCACCCATGATCCGAAGCAGTCCACGAGTGTGTCCCACGACGATCTTGGGTAGAGAACTGCAGCATCAGCTGTTGCTGCCGTTCTCTACGGGCTGCAGTAATCCAATGACGGAAGGTAGGTATCCTTCCGCACTGTATTCCTCCGCCACTTAAAAAAAAAAAAGTCCCTAGTCTCACTTTATGCCATTGCTGTGTGGGAAATTCCCACGCAGCAATGGCATAAAGTGAGACTAGGGACTTTTTTTTTTTTTAAGTGGCGGAGGAATACAGTGCGGAAGGATACCTACCTTCCGTCATTGGATTCCTGCAGCCCGTAGAGAATGGCAGCAACAGCTGATGCTGCAGTTCTCTACCCAAGATCGTCGTGGGACACACTCGTGGACTGCTTCGGATCGTGGGTGAGTATTTTTGTGGTTTGTTATGTTAATATTTATTCCGTAAAAGAAAATGGCTTCGGGGAACAATGTGACAAGTATTGGTAAGTATGTTACTCTATGTTATATGTACTGTATGTCTATGTATGTATTGTATGAATGTATTGTATGTAGTATGCATGTAGTATATATGTGGTATGTATGTAGCATGTAGTATGTATGTAGTATGTATGTAGCATGCATGTAGTATATATGTAGTATGTATGTAGCATGTAGTATGTATGTAGCATGCATGTAGTATATATGTAGTATGTATGTAGCATGTAGTATGTATGTAGTATGTATGTAGTATGTATGTGGTATGTATGTAGCATGTAGCATGCATGTAGTATGTATGTAGTATATATGTGGTATGTATGTAGCATGTAGTATGTATGTAGCATGCAGTATGTATGTAGCATGCATGTAGTATATATGTAGTATGTATGTAGCATGTAGTATGTATGTAGTATGTATGTAGTATGTATGTGGTATGTATGTAGCATGTAGCATGCATGTAGTATGTATGTAGTATATATGTGGTATGTATGTAGCATGTAGTATGTATGTAGCATGCAGTATGTATGTAGCATGCATGTAGTATATATGTAGTATGTATGTAGCATATATGTAGTATGTATGTAGCATGTAGTATGTATGTAGCATGCATGTAGTATATATGTAGTATGTATGTAGCATGCATGTAGTATGTATGTAGTATGTATGTAGTATGTATGTAGTATATATGTAGTATGTATGTAGCATGTAGTATGTATGTAGCATGCATGTAGTATATATGTAGTATGTATGTAGTATGTATGTAGTATGTATGTAGTATATATGTGTTATGTATGTAGTATGTATGTAGTATGTATGTAGTATGTATGTAGCATGTAGTATGTATGTAGCATGCATGTAGTATGTATGTAGTATTTTTTTTTTTTTTTTTTAACATTTAACACATTAGCCGGATGATGGGACTACTACTGTCCCATCATTGGCTAATGTGTCAATCACTGTCATGGTAGCAGGCATCGCCAGATGGGACTTGTAGTCCCATCGGACGATGCTTGCACAGACCCCCGGACATCAGCACAGCCCCCCGGAAGGCCGGCACAGCCCCCCGGCAGGCCGGCACAGCCCCCCGGCAGGCCGGCACAGCCCCCCACAGGGTGCACAGACCACCAGCAGGCCGGCACAGCCCCCCGGCAGGCCGGCACAGCCCACCGGAGCCTGCACAGCCCCCCTGGCAGGCCGGCACAGCCCCCCGGCAGGCCGGCACAGACCTTCGGAGCCTGCACAGACCCCCTGGCAGGCCGGCACAGCCCCCCGAAAGGCCCGTACAGACCCCAGAGAGGCTGTACAAGGGAAAAACAGGATTTTTCTTATTCCGATACCGGAAGTCCCATAGACTTGAATGGGACTTCCGGTATCGGAATCGGCGATACCGATACTTTTTTTTAAGATCGGCCGATCCATTCCGATCCGATACTTTGAAGTATCGGACGGTATCGCTCAACTCTAGTGATAACTAAATGGCTCAGGGAACAAAGCATAGAGATTTTGGGACCATGGCCTGGAAACTCCCCAGATCTTAATCCCATTGAGAACTTGTGGTCAATCATCAAGAGACGGGTGGACAAACAAAAACCTTCAAATTCAGACAAAATAAAAGCATTGATTTTGCAAGAATGGACTGCTATCAGTCAGGATTTGATCCAGAAGTTGATTGAGAGCATGCCAGGGAGAATTGCTGAGGTCCTGAAGAAGAAGGGTCAACACTGCAAATATTGACTTGCTGCATTAACTCATTCTGTCAATATAACCTTTTGTTACTCATAATATGATTGCAATTATATTTCTGTATGTGATAAAAACATCTGACAAACACACTTAAAAACCAGAGGCCAGCAGATCATGTGTAAATATAATATTTGTGTCATTCTCAAAACTTTTGGCCATGACTGTAGTTTGTAACCATAGTTGACAACTGCTGTCTCCTGTCACTTTCCATCGATGCAGTATTACCAGTTGTGTGAGCGGTACTTGAAAAATCAGTCCACAACATTGTCATGAAACCCCTGTCTCCAACGCCACTTCTGCTGTGTGCACCACGAACACCTCTGCCAAGCTGCCCCCGGCCCGTACGGCTCGTGTGAGAACCATCACCGCTGCTGTGTGCTGGGAATGCCTCAACCAACTGGTTTACCAGAGTTGCTTGTTTATTAGCCAATATTAGGTCAAGGTTCTCGTGTGGCATGATGTTTTGTAATTTGCCTTTATAGCGTGGATCCAGGATGCTGGCCAACCAGTAGTCGTCATCGTTCATCATTTTGGCAATGCGTGGGTCCCTTTTTAGGATCTGCAAGGCATAATCTGACATGTGGGCCAATGTTCCCGGTGTCAATGATGCACTGCGAGTGCTAGGTTGGAGGAGCACTTTCTGGCAAATCCACATCCCTCCAGTCATGCAAAAACGCTGTACCAGACCTTGCCACGCCAACATTTTCACTTGCCCCACGAGATGCATCCTCCTCCCCTAAGTAATCATCCCCATCATCATCCTCCTCCTCCTCTTCTTCCTGCACCTCGTCCAGGAGAGTTCCCTGAGCAGACAATGGCTGAATGTCATCAAGGATTCCCTCCTCCTCTTCCTCCTCGTCAACATTGGCTGCAGACGCCTGCTCCTTAAGGTGCGTCAAAGTTTGCATGAGCAGACGCATAAGTGGGATGCTCATGCTTAGGATGGCATCGTCTGCGCTTACCAGCCATTTGCATTCCTCAAAACACTGAAGGACTTTACAGAGGTCTTTCAGCTTCGACCACTGCACACCTGTCAACTCCATGTCTGCTCTCAAAGTACCTGGCCGTGTATCCTCCCACAAATGCATTATGGCCTGCCTCTGTTCGCACAGCCACTCAACCATGTGCAGGGTGGAGTTCCACCTTGTTGCAATGTCGATAATGAGGCGGTGGTTGGGAAGGTGGAGCAATCGCTGCAGCTTCTGCATACGAATGGAGTGTACAGGCGACCGGCGGATGTGTGCGCACAGTCTTCGCACCTTCTGGAGCAGGGCTGTTAACTCCGGATAATTGTTGAGGAAGTACTGCACCACCAGGTTCAAGGTGTGAGCCAAGCAAGGTATGTGGCTGAGTTTTGAAAGGGTTATGGCTGCCACAAAATTACGGCCATTATCACTAACTACCTTGCCTGCCTCAAGATGTATACTGCCCAGCCATGACTCAGTTTGTCGCTTCAAGTACTCGGCCAGCACCTCCGCGGTGTGTCTGTCGCCCAAACACATCATCTGCAACACAGCCTGCTGACGCTTTCCACTAGCTGCTTCGATAGGGGGACACCTCGTGTGCAACAGTGGCATCTGCAGATGGAGTGCTCGTACGACTGTGCTCTGTGGACGAACTTTCGCTTCTGGAGGAGGAGGAGGGTCGAACGCCTACAGCCAACTGTTTCCTATACCGTGGGCTAGGCAGCACTGTCCCACCACCGCTGTCCCCTGTGGACCCTGCATCCACCACATTAACCCAGTGCGCAGTGATGGACACATAACGGCCCTGGCCATGCCGACCGGAGCATGCATCTGTTGAGAGGTGCACCTTTCCACTCACTGACTGCTTGAGTGCATGGACAATGCGGTCTTTCACATGATGGTGGAAGGCTGGGATGGCTTTGCGAGAGAAGAAGTGGCGACTGGGTAGGTCATAGCGTGGTACTGCATAGGCCATGAGTTCCCGGAAAGCTGCGCTTTCCACCAACCGATAGGGCATCATCTCTAACGAGATTAGTATGGCAATGTGGGCGTTCAAACCCAGTGTACGCGGATGAGAGACTGAGTACTTTCTTGACCTATTCATAGTCTCTGGGAGGGTGAGCTGGACTTGAGAGCTGCATATGGTGGAACTAGCGGTGGACAGGGCGGACTGAGAGAGGGTTGATGATGGTGATGGAGTTGGTGTTCTTTCTGATGGCCTAGATTCAATCTTTCGTTGATATAACAGTGGGATTCCCTGACTGCTTTGGCCTTGCAACGACTAGAGTTGAGCGACTTTTGGTTTTTTAGGGTCGAGCTACGTTTCGTGAAACCCGACTTTTCCAAAAGTCGGGTCGAGCAAGATCTGCCGATTATAGGGAAAAGTCGGGGTCGTCCCGAAACACGAAACCCAATGTAAGTCAATGGCGAAAAAAAGTCGGCAGTGAGAGGAGGACAGGAAACACACCTACAGTGCCCATTTGAATGCCAAATGTATCAATTCTTATTACTTAAGCTTGTCAACCTTAATTTACTTCATAATACTAGTTACGCACTGAAAAATGGGGGTTATTTGGCTAAAGTTGTGGGGGGGTAGGGCTGGCTCCAGATTTTCATGTGCCCTGGGCGAAAGAGCGCCCCTTTAACACATACCACAACTCATGATGCTCCGCTATGGCAGAGAAATAGCGGTATAGTACAATGAAAAATACTTCACTTTTTACATCTCATGACGAGGCCCATCTATTTCTCCATACAGAATCATTGGTCCCATATAATGTTTGAAACAGTATATGATGAGCTCCACATAATGCTACAGTATATGTTGGTCCCCATGGATGAAGCTCCACTGTCTTATGGGCCCAAATAATGCTCCAAACATAATGGGCCCCATTTCTAATGCTCTAGTGTATAATGGGCCCTGTAAATGCTGCTCCAGTGTCTGATGTCCACCTTTGGAATGTTCCAGTGTATGGTGGGCCCCATCTATTATTCTCCAGAGTATAGTGCTCCCCAAAAATTGCTGTCCCAACATTGAAAACAATCAAATAAGTCTCCTCGCTAGGGAATCCCTGTACTAGTCTGGACTCCTCGTCGTCCCCATCTTCCATCTCACTGCACAGTATTTCAACCTTGCAAGTGCTGTGATCCTGAGCAAGCAGGGGGGGCCCACTCGTTGGCGACGGCACTGGCACAGGGCCCCTGATAGTACGGTGGTGTGTCTGATGGCGGGTGGGCCGAACCTGCACTTTCATCTGCAGCTTCCTCTTTGTCACCGTGTAAGATGGAACTGTATATGGGAAGGGTAACCTGAGTTTCATCAGGGTCAGATTCAGGCCGGGTAGCGTGCGAGGGGAATGTAGTGGTCTGGGTCAATGTACCAGCAGATTCATCGAGCAGTGGCTGGGCATCAGTGCACTTGTGTCGCCCCCAGGAGTACGGTCGCCACAGTGGCATTACCTTCCTCCTAGGGAGTGTGATGTCATGCTTGGGAGCAACGAAGGATCTCTCTAGCAGGTTAACTGATTGGGCGGCGTTATTCCCACGAGTCATGACCCTCCAAACAGCGTTCATGAAGGCAAAGTGTTTGTTTTACGTGGGCAGTATGGTTGCAAAGCCGAAACTTAAAGGAATGTCCAGAACGGCACCACCAGGAGTGGAGCCTACGGTTAAATTCGACTCCACCTGGGAAACCTCAACCATGCCAGCTACAGAAAAGATGCACACATTGCAAGCTTAATTCCGTTAACGAACGAGACTCCGTCATGCCCCGCGGTCCGAGTCCGGCTTACTAGAGGGACACGTGAGGCTCTGGCACATGAGATTGGCCAATAACTGGTGTGTCATGCCCTTACATGTCCGTGGCTGCATGTGCGCTACACTGAAAAGGCCTGCGTTTGTCGCTTACAGGTGCAGATAACCCGCTGAACAACGTTAGTGATGGGGATCTGTGATTAAAATTATTACCCGCGAACGATGATTTCCCAGTAAGTGCAGGTCAACCGCAGTTCCGGAATTAGGCCTAACCGTCATTCCTGAAAAAATGAAAAACTTACGTGTGCAAACCACAGGTGCTGTAGCTTGCTTAACAGCTCGCCAGCCGTTCTCACGCCCAGTATGGATTACACGTGATTGCACAAAGGTGACAAAGGGTACCGTATCCTCGGATAACATGTATGGATAGCATAGTGTACACATTCAAAATATATGTCTATACATCAGGAGGCAGGCTCAGACGGTGTTAGGCCCAGTATGGATTGCACGTGATTGCACAAAGGTTAGAAAGGGTACCGTATCCCCGGATAACATGTATGGATAGCGTACACATTCAAAATATGTCTATACATCAGGAGGCAGGCTCAGACGGTGTTAGGCCCAGTATGGATTGCACGTGATTGCACAAAGGTTAGAAAGGGTACCGTATCCCCGGATAACATGTATGGATAGCGTACACATTCAAAATATATGTCTATACATCAGGAGGCAGGCTCAGACGGTGTTAGGCATAGTATGGATTGCACGTGATTGCACAAAGTTTAGAAAGGGTACCGTATCCCCGGATAACATGTAAGGATAGCGTACACATTCAAAATATATGTCTATACATCAGGAGGCAGGCTCAGACGGTGCTAGGCCAAGTATGGATTGCACGTGATTGCACAAAGGTTAGAAAGGGTACCGTATCACCGGATAACATGTATGGATAGCGTACACATTCAAAATATATGTCTATACATCAGGAGGCAGGCACAGACGGTGCTAGGCCAAGTATGGTTTGCACGTGATTGCACAAAGGTTAGAAAGGGTACTGTATCCCCGGATAACATGTATGGAGAGCGTACACATTCAAAATATATGTCTATACATCAGGAGGCAGGCACAGACGGTGCTAGGCCCAGTATGGATTGCACGTGATTGCACAAAGTTAGAAAGGGTACCGTATCCCTGGATAACATGTATGGATAGCGTACACATTCAAAATATATGTCTATACATCAGGAGGCAGGCTCAGACGGTGTTAGGCATAGTATGGATTGCACGTGATTGCACAAAGGTTAGAAAGGGTACCGTATCCCCGGATAACTTGTATGGATAGCGTACACATTCAAAATATATGTCTATACATCAGGAGGCAGGCTCAGATGGTGTTAGGCATAGTATGGATTGCACGTGATTGCACAAAGGTTAGAAAGGGTACCGTATCCCCGGATAACATGTATGAATAGCGTACACATTCAAAATATATGTCTATACATCAGGAGGCAGGCACAGACGGTGCTAGGCCCAGAATGGATTGCACATGATTGCACAAAGGTTAGAAAGGGTACCGTATCCCCGGATAACATGTATGGATAGCGTACACATTCAAAATATATGTCTATACATCAGGAGGCAGGCACAGACGGTGCTAGGCCCAGTATGGATTGCACGTGATTGCACAAAGGTTAGAAAGGGTACCGTATCCCCGGATAACATGTATGGATAGCGTACACATTCAAAATATATGTCTATACATCAGGAGGCAGGCTCAGATGGTGTTAGGCATAGTATGGATTGCACGTGATTGCACAAAGGTTAGAAAGGGTACCGTATCCCCGGATAACATGTATGGATAGCGTACACATTCAAAATATATGTCTATACATCAGGAGGCAGGTACAGACGGTGCTAGGCCCAGAATGGATTGCACGTGATTGCACAAAGGTTAGAAAGGGTACCGTATCCCCGGATAACATGTATGGATAGCGTACACATTCAAAATATATGTCTATACATCAGGAGGCAGGCACAGACGGTGCTAGGCCCAGTATGGATTGCACGTGATTGCACAAAGGTTAGAAAGGGTACCGTATCCCCGGATAACATGTATGGATAGCGTACACATTCAAAATATATGTCTATACATCAAGAGGCAGGCTCAGACGGTGTTAGGCATAGTATGGATTGCACGTGATTGCACAAAGGTTAGAAAGGGTACCATATCCCCGGAAAACATGTATGGATAGCGTACACATTCAAAATATATGTCTATACATCAGGAGGCAGGCACAGATGGTGCTAGGCCCAGTATGGATTGCACGTGATTGCACAAAGGTTAGAAAGGGTACCGTATCCCCGGATAACATGTATGGATAGCATACACATTCAAAATATATGTCTATACATCAGGAGGCAGGCTCAGACGGTGTTAGGCATAGTATGGATTACACGTGATTGCACAAAGGTTAGAAAGGGTACCGTATCCCCGGATAACATGTATGGATAGCGTACACATTCAAGATATATGTCTATACATCAGGAGGCAGACTCAGACGGTGTCAGGCACAGTATGGATTTGACGGCCCAGACTACACAGCGAAGGAGCAGGGAGAGGTAAAGATTGCAAATGCTGGGGCCCTGCCCATGCAAGGGGGGCCCACTCGTGGGCGTCGGTACTGGCACTGGGCCCCTCATAGTACGGCGGTGTGTCTGACGGCGGGTGTGCACCACCACCGTCAGAGACACTTGATTGCACTATGAGGGACCCTGTGCCAGTGCCCGTGCCCAAGAGTCGGCCTACCCACCTGTCCAGGGCAACGGCACTCGCACGATGTCGTGCGCTAGGTGGTGACCCCGGCCATGGGGGGGGGAGGCAGCACAGTTAGGGAGTTTTAGAAAGTGGCATATGTTGATGTTGGACATTCAGCTGATGCAAAAGGTGAAATAGGTCAAGTCCCAGGAAGAGGTGGACCAAAGCAAGCCATTTTTCTGTCACCCTATGTGTCATCAGGGGAAGGTGGGACAAAATCCTTGGAAACCCATGCATGGTTCATTTTAATGAAGGTTAGATCATCCACATTTTGGGTTGACAGACGGGTCCTTTTTTCTGTCAGGATTGATCCAGCTGCACTGAAGACTCTTTCCGATAGCACACATGCAGCTGGGCAAGCGAGCTCCTGTAAGGCATATTGTGCCAATTCAGGCCAGGTGTCCAGTTTAGCGGCCCAATAGTCAAAGGGGAATGACCTGTGTGGGAGAACATCGATATGGGAGGAAAAGTAGTTTGTTACCATAGTTGACAACTGCTGTCTCCTGTCACTTTCCATCGATGCAGTATTACCAGTTGTGTGAGCGGTACTTGAAAAATCAGTCCACAACATTGTCATGAAACCCCTGTCTCCAACGCCACTTCTGCTGTGTGCACCACGAACACCTCTGCCAAGCTGCCCCCGGCCCGTACGGCTCGTGTGAGAACCATCACCGCTGCTGTGTGCTGGGAATGCCTCAAGCAACCGATTTACCAGAGTTGCTTGTTTATTAGCCAATATTAGGTCAAGGTTGTCCTGTGGCATGATGTTTTGTAATTTGCCTTTATAGCGTGGATCCAGGATGCTGGCCAACCAGTAGTTGTCATCGTTCATCATTTTGGCAATGCGGGGGTCCCTTTTTAGGATCTGCAAGGCATAATCTGACATGTGGGCCAATGTTCCCGGTGTCAATGATGCACTGCGAGTGCTGGGTGGAGGAGCACTTTCTGGAAAATCCACATCCCTCCAGTCACGCACAAACCCTGTACCAGACCTTGGCACGCCAACATTTTCACTTGCCCCACGAGATGCATCCTCCTCCCCTAAGTAATCATCCCCATCATCCTCCTCCTCCTCCTCCTCTTCTTCCTCCACCTCGTCCAGGAGAGGTCCCTGAGCAGACAATGGCTGAATGTCATCAAGGATTCCCTCCTCCTCTTCCTCCTCATCAACATTGGCTGCAGAAGCCTGCTCCTTAAGGTGCGTCAAAGTTTGCATGAGCAGACGCATAAGTGGGATGCTCATGCTTAGGATGGCGTCGTCTGCGCTTACCAGCCGTGTGCATTCCTCAAAACACTGAAGGACTTTACAGAGGTCTTTCAGCTTCGACCACTGCACACCTGTCAACTCCATGTCTGCTCTCAAAGTGCCTGGCCGTGTATCCTCCCACAAATGCATTATGGCCTGCCTCTGCTCGCACAGCCGCTCCACCATGTGCAGGGTGGAGTTCCACCTTGTAGCAATGTCGATAATGAGGCGGTGGTTGGGAAGGTGGAGCAATCGCTGCAGCTTCTGCATACGAACGGAGTGTACAGGCGACAGGCGGATGTGCGCGCACAGTCTTCGCACTTTCTGGAGCAGGGCTGTTAACTCCGGATAATTTTTGAGGAAGCACTGCACCACCAGGTTCAAGGTGTGAGCCAAGCAAGGTATGTGGCTGAGTTTTGAAAGGGCTATGGCTGCCACAAAATTACGCCCGTTATCACTAACTACCTTGCCTGCCTCAAGATGTACACTGCCCAGACATGACTCAGTTTGTCGCTTCAAGTACTCGGCCAGCACCTCCGCGGTGTGTCTGTCGCCCAAACACATCATCTGCAACACAGCCTGCTGACGCTTTCCACTAGCTGCTCGATAGGGGGAAACCTCGTGTGCAACAGTGGCAGCTGCAGATGGAGTGCTCGTACAACTGCGCTCTGTGGACGAGCTTTCGCTTCTGGAGGAGGAGGAGGGTCGAACGCCTACAGCCAACTGTTTCCTATACCGTGGGCTAGGCAGCACTGTCCCACCACCGCTGTCCCCTGTGGACCCTGCATCCACCACATTAACCCAGTGCGCAGTGATGGACACGTAACGGCCCTGGCCATGCCGACTGGACCATGCATCAGTTGTGAGGTGCACCTTTCCGCTCACTGACTGCTTGAGTGCATGGACAATGCGGTCTTTCACATGATGGTGGAGGGCTGGGATGGCTTTGCGAGAGAAGAAGTGGCGACTGGGTAGGTCATAGCGTGGTACTGCATAGGCCATGAGTTCGCGGAAAGCTGCGCTTTCCACCAACCGATAGGGCATCATCTCAAACGAGATTAGTTTGGCAATGTGGGCGTTCAAACCCAGTGTACGCGGATGAGAGACTGAGTACTTTCTTGACCTACTCACAGTGTCTGGGAGGGTGAGCTGGACTTGAGAGCTGCATATGGTGGAAGTAGCGGTGGACAGGGCGGACTGAGAGAGGGTTGATGATGGTGATGGAGTTGTTGTTCTTTCTGATGGCCTAGAATCAGTCTTTCGTTGATATAACAGTGGGATTCCCTGACTGCTGTGGCCTTGCAACGACACCTCAACATTTGCTGCTGTGCTAACCGGTGGGCTTACTGTGGGGGAAACAATGTAGCGTTGCTGACTACCTTCGTTGTGATCAGTTGCACATGAGGTTTGGTGTTGTGTCCACGCTTGCAAGTGCATGGTGGTTAAATGTCTAAGCATGCAACTGGTATTCAAATATTTCAGATTTTTCCCTCGGCTAAAGGTCTTTGCGCACTTCTTACAGATAACCTTGGCCTGATCATGAGGATTTTGTTCAAAAAAGTGCCACACTGCACTCTTCCTACTTTGGCAGACATTTTGCGGCCTAGCACGCTGTGATCTTTTGACCCTCTGGACAAGCTGTCCAGCAACTCTTTTGATTTTTGGAACCTGTCTTTGGAGTGCTCCAGGCCTGCCAGATAACAGCTGTTGCGATATCGATGTCTGCTGTGGATGCTCCTCATCTGATCTATTGTAAGCAGCACCCTCTTCCCCCAATGGATGCCAATCTGGGTCAACAACTGGGTCATCCATCACCTCCTCTTCAATGTCATGTGCACCTTCCTCTGTGTCACCGTGTATGGTGGTATAGTGTGCGGGAAGGGGCACCTGAGTCTCATCAGGGTCAAAATCTGGCTCTGTACACTGCGAGGACAATGTAGTGCTCTGAGTGAATGTACCAGCAGAATCATCCATCAGCGGCTGTGCATCAGTGCACTCCATGTCAGATTCATCTTGGCCTGGGTAATTCACCATTTCACTTGATAATCCAGGCATGGTATGTGAAAACAGCTCCATGGAGTAATCAGTAGTATGGCCTGCGTCATCCTTCAATCTTGGTTGGGGTGAAGGACACAAGGAAAGGTGTGTTTCATGAACATGAGCCTCCAATGACGACTCAGTGCTTTTACTTTTTACGACTGAAGAAGAGGAGGCGATAGAGCTGGAGGCTGAGTCAGCAATGTAAGACAAAACTTTTTCCTGATGCTCTGGCTTTAAAAGCGGTTTGCCAACTCCTAGAAAACTAAGCCTTCGAAGCCTTATGGAGCCAGACGATGACGCAGGCTCAACACCTCCTGCATTCGGTCCTATTTTGATCTTGCCACTACCATCAGATCCACCACCAACACCATCATTACCAGCAGCCAACCCCCACCCAATTCAACGGCCTCTTCCACCAGACTTCCTCATTTTTTGTAGAAATGTAGACAAAATCCACAAACTATATAGTAATGTAAAACAAGGTACAAGGTGTCTATAGGACAGGGGAGATTTTGAATTTCTGCACACACTAGTGGACACTGGACACTTTTGGATTGTGTGAGGCCCACTGAATATCTGAGCGCTATGTCACAGGCTCGATGGCACATCTGTGACAAAAGTGACGAGAGGATAAGGGAGATTTTGAATTTCTGCAGACACTTGTGGACACTGGACACTTTTGGATTGTGTGAGGCCCACTGATATCTGAGCGCTATGTCACAGGCTCGATGGCACAGCTGTGACAAAAGTGACTAGAGGATAAGGGAGATTTTGAATTTCTGCAGACACTTGTGGACACTGGACACTTCTGGATTGTGTGAGGCCCACTGATATCTGAGTGCTATGTCACAGGCTCGATGGCACAGCTGTGACAAAAGTGACGAGAGGATAAGGGAGATTTTGAATTTCTGCAGACACTTGTGGACACTGGACACATTTGGATTGTGTGAGGCCCACTGATATCTGAGCGCTATGTCACAGGCTCGATGGCACAGCTGTGACAAAAGTGACGAGAGGATAAGGGAGATTTTGAATTTCTGCAGACACTTGTGGACACTGGACACTTTTGGATTGTGTGAGGCCCACTGATATCTGAGCGCTATGTCACAGGCTCGATGGCACAGCTGTGACAAAAGTGACGAGAGGATAAGGGAGATTTTGAATTTCTGCAGACACTTGTGGACACTGGACACTTTTGGATTGTGTGAGGCCCACTGATATCTGAGCGCTATGTCACAGGCTCGATGGCACAGCTGTGACAAAAGTGACGAGAGGATAAGGGAGATTTTGAATTTCTGCAGACACTTGTGGACACTGGACACTTTTGGATTGTGTGAGGCCCACTGATATCTGAGCGCTATGTCACAGGCTCGATGGCACAGCTGTGACAAAAGTGACTAGAGGATAAGGGAGATTTTGAATTTCTGCAGACACTTGTGGACACTGGACACTTTTGGATTGTGTGAGGCCCACTGATATCTGAGCGCTATGTCACAGCCTCGATGGCACAGCTGTGACAAAAGTGACGAGAGGATAAGGGAGATTTTGAATTTCTGCAGACACTTGTGGACACTGGACACTTTTGGATTGTGTGAGGCCCACTGATATCTGAGCGCTATGTCACAGGCTCGATGGCACAGCTGTGACAAAAGTGACGAGAGGATAAGGGAGATTTTGAATTTCTGCAGACACTTGTGGACACTGGACACTTTTGGATTGTGTGAGGCCCACTGATATCTGAGCGCTAAGTCACAGGCTCGATGGCACAGCTGTGACAAAAGTGACTAGAGGATAAGGGAGATTTTGAATTTCTGCAGACACTTTTGGACACTGGACACTTTTGGATTGTGTGAGGCCCGCTGATATCTGAGCGCTATGTCACAGGCTCGATGGCACAGCTGTGACAAAAGTGACGAGTAGAGTTGAGCGAAATGGGTCGAAAAATTTCAAAAGTCGCCGACTTTTGGCAAAGTCGGGTTTCATGAAACGAAACCCGACCCTAGGATGAGGTCGGCCACGAGGTCGGCGACATACGCGCCAAAGTCGCGTTTCAAAAGTTTGTTTTGCGCTCCTTTTCAGCCAATCAGGATCCACGGACACTGTGGGCAACGTGATGACATAGGCACGGGTCACCACCATCTTTCAGAAGGGCATGCAAGTGATTGGCTTGCTTTGGTGGGCGTCACAGGGGGTATAAAAGGGAGTGCACGCCGACTGCCATCTTACTTCTGCCGATCTTAGCATAGGGAGAGGTTGCTGCTGATTCTGTAGGCAGAGCGTTAGGCAGGGAAGAAGAAAAAAAAACTGCTTCTGCTGCTCGAGATTTTGCCTGTACAACACACCAGTCACTGTGTGTGCAGTGCAAGGGAGGCTATATTGTGGTGTATCAGTGGTGTTGGTTGTTGGGCTGCCTTCTAAGGCTTCCTGACCGCTGCATTGCTGTTTACCCACTGCTCTGCAAACTGCTTTTTTAAAAGCAATCCAATCTCCCTTATCCTCTAGTCACTTTTGTCACAGCTGTGCCATCGAGCCTGTGACATAGCGCTCAGATATCAGTGGGCCTCACACAATCCAAAAGTGTCCAGTGTCCACAAGTGTCTGCAGAAATTCAAAATCTCCCTTATCCTCTCGTCACTTTTGTCACAGCTGTGCCATCGAGCCTGTGACATAGTGCTCAGATATCAGTGGGCCTCACACAATCCAAAAGTGTCCAGTGTCCACAAGTGTCTGCAGAAATTCAAAATCTCCCTTATCCTCTTGTCACTTTTGTCACAGCTGTGCCATCGAGCCTGTGAAATAGAGCTCAGATATCAGTGGGCCTCACACAATCCAAAAGTGTCCAGTGTCCACAAGTGTCTGCAGAAATTCAAAATCTCCCTTATCCTCTCGTCACTTTTGTCACAGCTGTGCCATCGAGCCTGTGACATAGCGCTCAGATATCAGTGGGCCTCACACAATCCAAAAGTGTCCAGTGTCCACAAGTGTCTGCAGAAATTCAAAATCTCCCTTATCCTCTAGTCACTTTTGTCACAGCTGTGCCATCGAGCCTGTGACATAGCGCTCAGATATCAGTGGGCCTCACACAATCCAAAAGTGTCCAGTGTCCACAAGTGTCTGCAGAAATTCAAAATCTCCCTTATCCTCTCGTCACTTTTGTCACAGCTGTGCCATCGAGCCTGTGACATAGCGCTCAGATATCAGTGGGCCTCACACAATTCAAAAGTGTCCAGTGTCCACAAGTGTCTGCAGAAATTCAAAATCTCCCTTATCCTCTCGTCACTTTTGTCACAGCTGTGAAATCGAGCCTGTGACATAGCGCTCAGATATCAGTGGGCCTCACACAATCCAAAAGTGTCCAGTGTCCACAAGTGTCTGCAGAAATTCAAAATCTCCCTTATCCTCTAGTCACTTTTGTCACAGCTGTGCGATCGAGCCTGTGACATAGCGCTCAGATATCAGTGGGCCTCACACAATGCAAAAGTGTCCAGTGTCCACAAGTGTCTGCAGAAATTCAAAATCTCCCTTATCCTCTAGTCACTTTTGTCACAGCTGTGCCATCGAGCCTGTGACATAGCGCTCAGATATCAGTGGGCCTCACACAATCCAAAAGTGTCCAGTGTCCACAAGTGTCTGCAGAAATTCAAAATCTCCCTTATCCTCTCGTCACTTTTGTCACAGATGTGCCATCGAGCCTGTGACATAGCACTCAGATATCATTGGGCCTCACACAATCCAAAAGTGTCCAGTGTCCACAAGTGTCTGCAGAAATTCAAAATCTCCCTTATCCTCTAGTCACTTTTGTCACAGCTGTGCCATCAAGCCTGTGACATAGCGCTCAGATATCAGTGGGCCTCACACAATCCAAAAGTGTCCAGTGTCCACAAGTGTCTGCAGAAATTCAAAATCTCCCTTATCCTCTAGTCACTTTTGTCACACCTGTGCCATCGAGCCTGTGATATAGCGCTCAGATATCAGTGGGCCTCACACAATCCAAAAGTGTCCAGTGTCCACAAGTGTCTGCAGAAATTCAAAATCTCACTTATCCTCTCGTCACTTTTGTCACAGCTGTGCCATCGAGCCTGTGACATAGCGCTCAGATATCAGTGGGCCTCACACAATCCAAAAGTGTCCAGTGTCCACAAGTGTCTGCAGAATTTCAAAATCTCCCTTATCCTCTCGTCACTTTTGTCACAGCTGTGCCATCGAGCCTGTGACATAGCGCTCAGATATCAGTGGGCCTCACACAATCCAAAAGTGTCCAGTGTCCACAAGTGTCTGCAGAAATTCAAAATCTCCCTTATCCTCTAGTCACTTTTGTCACAGCTGTGCCATCGAGCCTGTGACATAGCACTCAGATATCAGTGGGCCTCACACAATCCAAAAGTGTCCAGTGTCCACAAGTGTCTGCAGAAATTCAAAATCTCCCTTATCCTCTCGTCACTTTTGTCACAGCTGTGCCATCGAGCCTGTGACATAGCACTCAGATATCAGTGGGCCTCACACAATCCAAAAGTGTCCAGTGTCCACAAGTGTCTGCAGAAATTCAAAATCTTCCTTATCCTCTCGTCACTTTTGTCACAGCTGTGCCATCGAGCCTGTGACATAGCGCTCAGATATCAGTGGGCCTCACACAATCCAAAAGTGTCCAGTGTCCACAAGTGTCTGCAGAAATTCAAAATCTTCCTTATCCTCTCGTCACTTTTGTCACAGCTGTGCCATCGAGCCTGTGACATAGCGCTCAGATATCAGTGGACCTCACACAATCCAAAAGTGTCCAGTGTCCACAAGTGTCTGCAGAAATTCAAAATCTCCCTTATCCTCTAGTCACTTTTGTCACAGCTGTGCCATCGAGCCTGTGACATAGCGCTCAGATATCAGTGGGCCTCACACAATCCAAAAGTGTCCAGTGTCCACAAGTGTCTGCAGAAATTCAAAATCTCCCTTATCCTCTAGTCACTTTTGTCACAGCTGTGCCATCGAGCCTGTGACATAGCGCTCAGATATCAGTGGGCCTCACACAATCCAAAAGTGTCCAGTGTCCACAAGTGTCTGCAGAAATTCAAAATATCCCTTATCCTCTCGTCACTTTTGTCACAGCTGTGCCATCGAGCCTGTGACATAGCGCTCAGATATCAGTGGGCCTCACACAATCCAAAAGTGTCCAGTGTCCACAAGTGTCTGCAGAAATTCAAAATTTCCCTTATCCTCTAGTCACTTTTGTCACAGCTGTGCCATCGAGCCTGTGACATAGCGCTCAGATATCAGTGGGCCTCACACAATCCAAAAGTGTCCAGTGTCCACAAGTGTCTGCAGAAATTCAAAATCTCCCTTATCCTCTCGTCACTTTTGTCACAGCTGTGCCATCGAGCCTGTGACATAGCGCTCAGATATCAGTGGGCCTCACACAATCCAAAAGTGTCCAGTGTCCATAAGTGTCTGCAGAAATTCAAAATCTCCCTTATCCTCTCGTCACTTTTGTCACAGCTGTGCCATCGAGCCTGTGACATAGCGCTCAGATATCAGTGGGCCTCACACACTCCAAAAGTGTCCAGCGTCCACAAGTGTCTGCAGAAATTCAAAATCTCCCTTATCCTCTCGTCACTTTTGTCACAGCTGTGCCATCGAGCCTGTGCCATAGCGCTCAGATATCAGTGGGCCTCACACAATCCAAAAGTGTCCAGTGTCCACAAGTGTCTGCAGAAATTCAAAATCTCCCTTATCCTCTAGTCACTTTTGTCACAGCTGTGCCATCGAGCCTGTGACATAGCGCTCAGATATCAGTGGGCCTCACACAATCCAAAAGTGTCCAGTGTCCACAAGTGTATGCAGAAATTCAAAATATCCCTTATCCTCTAGTCACTTTTGTCACAGCTGTGCCATCGAGCCTGTGACATAGCGCTCAGATATCAGTGGGCCTCACACAATACAAAAGTGTCCAGTGTCCACAAGTGTCTGCAGAAATTCAAAATCTCCCTTATCCTCTAGTCACTTTTGTCACAGCTGTGCCATCGAGCCTGTGACATAGCGCTCAGATATCAGTGGGCCTCACACAATCCAAAAGTGTCCAGTGTCCACAAGTGTATGCAGAAATTCAAAATATCCCTTATCCTCTAGTCACTTTTGTCACAGCTGTGCCATCGAGCCTGTGACATAGCGCTCAGATATCAGTGGGCCTCACACAATCCAAAAGTGTCCAGTGTCCACAAGTGTCTGCAGAAATTCAAAATCTCCCTTATCCTCTCGTCACTTTTGTCACAGCTGTGCCATCGAGCCTGTGACATAGCGCTCAGATATTCAGTGGGCCTCACACAATCAAAAAGTGTCCAGTGTCCACTAGTGTGTGCAGAAATTCAAAATCTCCCCTGTCCTATAGACACCTTGTACCTTGTTTTACATTACTATATAGTTTGTTGGATTTTGTCTACATTTCTACAAAAAATGAGGAAGTCTGGTGGAAGAGGCCGTGGAATTGGGCGGGGGTTGGCAGCTGGTAATGATGGTGTTGGTGGTGGATCTGATGGTAGTGGCAAGAGCAAAATAGGACCGAATGCAGGAGGTGTTGAGCCTGCATCATCGTCTGGCTCCATAAGGCTTCGAAGGCTTAGTTTTCTAGGATTTGGCAAACCGCTTTTAAAGCCAGAGCATCAGGAAAAAGTTTTGTCTTACATTGCTGACTCAGCCTCCAGCTCTATCGCCTCCTCTTCTTCAGTTGTAAAAAGTAAAAACACTGAGTCGTCATTGGAGGCTCATGTTGATGAACCGCACCTTTCCTTGTGTCCTTCACCCCAACCAAGATTGAAGGATGACGCAGGCCATACTACTGATTTCTCCATGGAGCTGTTTTCACATACCATGCCTGGATTATCAAGTGAAATGGTTAATTACCCAGGCCAAGATGAATCTGACATGGAGTGCACTGATGCACAGCCGCTGATGGATGATTCTGCTGGTACATTCACTCAGAGCACTACATTGTCCTCGCAGTGTACAGAGCTAAATTCTGACCCTGATGAGACTCAGGTGCCCCTTCCCGCACACTATACCACCATACACGGTGACACAGAGGAAGGTGCACATGACATTGAAGAGGAGGTGATGGATGACCCAGTTGTTGACCCAGATTGGCATCCATTGGGGGAAGAGGGTGCTGCTTACAATAGCTCAGATGAGGAGCATCCACAGCAGACATTGACATCGCAACAGCTGTTATCTGGCAGGCCTGGAGCACTCCAAAGACAGGTTCCAAAAATCAAAAGAGTTGCTGGACAGCTTGTCCAGAGGGTCAAAAGATCACAGCGTGCTAGGCCGCAAAATGTCTGCCAAAGTAGGAAGAGTGCAGTGTGGCACTTTTTTGAACAAAATCCTCATGATCAGGCCAAGGTTATCTGTAAGAAGTGCGCAAAGACCTTTAGTCGAGGGAAAAATCTGAAATATTTGAATACCAGTTGCATGCTTAGACATTTAACCACCATGCACTTGCAAGCGTGGACACAACACCAAACCTCATGTGCAACTGATCACAACGAAGGTAGTCAGCAACGCTACATTGTTTCCCCCACTGTAAGCCCACCGGTTAGCACAGCAGCAAATGTTGAGGTGTCGTTGCAAGGCCACAGCAGTCAGGGAATCCCACTGTTATATCAACAAAAGACTGATTCTAGGCCATCAGAAAGAACAACAACTCCATCACCATCATCAACCCTCTCTCAGTCCGCCCTGTCCACCGCTACTTCCACCATATGCAGCTCTCAAGTCCAGCTCACCCTCCCAGACACTATGAGTAGGACAAGAAAGTACTCAGTCTCTCATCCGCGTACACTGGGTTTGAACGCCCACATTGCCAAACTAATCTCGTTTGAGATGATGCCCTTTCGGTTGGTGGAAAGCGCAGCTTTCAGCGAACTCATCGCCTATGCAGTACCACGCTATGACCTACCCAGTCGCCACTTCTTCTCTCGCAAAGCCATCCCAGCCCTCCACCATCATGTGAAAGACCGCATTGTCCATGCACTTAAGCAGTCAGTGAGCGGAAAGGTGCACCTCACAACTGATGCATGGTCCAGTCGACATGGCCAGGGCCGTTACGTGTCCATCACTGCGCACTGGGTTAATGTGGTGGATGCAGGGTCCACAGGGGACAGCGGTGGTGGGACAGTGCTGCCTAGCCCACGGTATAGGAAACAGTTGGCTGTAGGCGTTCGACCCTCCTCCTCCTCCAGAAGCGAAAGCTCGTCCACAGAGCGCAGTTGTACGAGCACTCCATCTGCAGCTGCCACTGTTGCACACGAGGTGTCCCCCTATCGAGCAGCTAGTGGAAAGCGTCAGCAGGCTGTGCTGCAGATGATGTGTTTGGGCGACAGACACACCGCCGAGGTGCTGGCCGAGTACTTGAAGCAACAAACTGAGTCATGGCTGGGCAGTGTACATCTTGAGGCAGGCAAGGTAGTTAGTGATAACGGCCGTAATTTTGTGGCAGCCATAGCCCTTTCAAAACTCAGCCACATACCTTGCTTGGCTCACACCTTGAACATGGTGGTGCAGTGCTTCCTCAAAAATTATCCGGAGTTAACAGCCCTGCTCCAGAAAGTGCGAAGACTGTGCGCGCACATCCGCCGGTCGCCTGTACACTCCGTTCGTATGCAGAAGCTGCAGCGATTGCTCCACCTTCCCAACCACCGCCTCATTATCGACATTGCAACAAGGTGGAACTCCACCCTGCACATGGTGGAGCGGCTGTGCGAGCAGAGGCAGGCCATAATGCATTTGTGGGAGGATACACGGCCAGGCACTTTGAGAGCAGACATGGAGTTGACAGGTGTGCAGTGGTCGAAGCTGAAAGACCTCTGTAAAGTCCTTCAGTGTTTTGAGGAATGAACACGGCTGGTAAGCGCAGACGACGCCATCCTAAGCATGAGCATCCCACTTATGCGTCTGCTCATGAAAACTTTGACGCACCTTAAGGAGCAGGCTTCTGCAGCCAATGTTGATGAGGAGGAAGAGGAGGAGGGAATCCTTGATGACATTCAGCCATTGTCTGCTCAGGGACCTCTCCTGGATGAGGTGGAGGAAGAAGAGGAGGAGGAGGAGGATGATGGGGATGATTACTTAGGGGAGGAGGATGCATCTCGTGGGGCAAGTGAAAATGTTGGCGTGCCAAGGTCTGCTACAGGGTTTGTGCGTGACTGGAGGGATGTGGATTTTCCAGAAAGTGCTCCTCCACCCAGCACTCGCAGTGCATCATTGACACCGGGAACATTGGCCCACATGTCAGATTATGCCTTGCAGATCCTAAAAAGGGACCCCCGCATTGCCAAAATGATGAACGATGACGACTACTGGTTGGCCAGCATCCTGGATCCACGCTATAAAGGCAAATTACAAAACATCATGCCACAGGACAAACTTGACCTAATATTGGCTAATAAACAAGCAACTCTGGTAAATCGGTTGCTTGAGGCATTCCCAGCACACAGCAGCGGTGATGGTTCTCACACGAGCCGTACGGGCCGGGGGCAGCTTGGCAGAGGTGTTCGTGGTGCACACAGCAGAAGTGGCGTTGGCGACAGGGGTTTCATGACAATGTTGTGGACTGATTTTTCAAGTACCGCTCACACAACTGGTAATACTGCATCGATGGAAAGTGACAGGAGACAGCAGTTGTCAACTATGGTTACAAACTACTTTTCCTCCCATATCGATGTTCTCCCACACAGGTCATTCCCCTTTGACTATTGGGCCGCTAAACTGGACACCTTGCCTGAATTGGCACAATATGCCTTACAGGAGCTCGCTTGCCCAGCTGCAAGTGTGCTATCGGAAAGAGTCTTCAGTGCAGCTGGATCAATCCTGACAGAAAAAAGGACCCGTCTGTCAACCCAAAATATGGATGATCTAACCTTCATTAAAATGAACCACGCATGGGTTTCCAAGGATTTTGTCCCACCTTCCCCTGATGACACATAGGGTGACAGAAAAATGGCTTGCTTTGGTCCACCTCTTCCTGGGACTTGACCTATTTCACCTTTTTCATCAGCTGAATGTCCAACATCAACATATACCACTTTCTAAAACTCCCTAACTGTGCTGCCTCCCCCCCCATGGCCGGGGTCACCACCTAGCGCACGACACCGTGCGAGTGCCGTTGCCCTGGACAGGTGGGTAGGCCGACTCTTGGGCGCGGGCACTGGCACAGGGTCCCTCATAGTGCAATCAAGTGTCTCTGACGGTGGTGGTGCACACCCGCCGTCAGACACACCGCCGTACTATGAGGGGCCCAGTGCCAGTACCGACGCCCACGAGTGGGCCCCCCTTGCTTGGGCAGGGCCCCAGCATTTGCAATCTTTACCTCTCCCTGCTCCTCCGCTGTGTAGTCTGGGCCGTCAAATCCATTCTGTGCCTGACACCGTCTGAGCCTGCTTCCTGATGAATAGACATATATTTTGAATGTGTACGCTATCCATACATGTTATCCGGGGATACGGTACCCTTTCTAACCTTTGTGCAATCACGTGCAATCCATACTATGCCTAACACCGTCTGAGCCTGCCTCCTGATGTATAGACATATATTTTGAATGTGTACGCTATCCATACATGTTATCTGGGGATACGGTACCCTTTCTAACCTTTGTGCAATCACGTGCAATCCATACTGGGCCTAGCACCGTCTGTGCCTGCCTCCTGATGTATAGACATATATTTTGAATGTGTATGCTATCCATACATGTTGTCCGGGGTTACGGTACCCTTTCTAACCTTTGTGCAATCACGTGCAATCCATACTGGGCCTAACACCGTCTGAGCCTGCCTCCTGATGTATAGACGTGTATTTTGAATATGTACGCTATCCATACATGTTATCCGGGGATACGGTACCCTTTCTCACCTTTGTGCAATCACGTGCAATCCATACTGGGCCTAACACCGTCTGAGCCTGCCTCCTGATGTATAGACATATATTTTGAATGTGTACACTATGCTATCCATACATGTCATCCGGGGATACGGTACCCTTTCTCACCTTTGTGCAATCACGTGTAATCCATACTGGGCGTGAGAACGGCTGGCGAGCTGTTAAGCAAGCTACAGCACCTGTGGTTTGCACACATAAGTTTTTCATTTTTTCAGGAATGACGGTTAGGCCTAATTCCGGAACTGCGGTTGACCTGCACTTACTGGGAAATCATCGTTCGCGGGTAATAATTGTAATCAGTGATCCCCATCACTAACGTTGTTCATCGGGTTATCTGCACCTGTAAGCGACAAACGCTGGCCTTTTCAGTGTAGCGCACATGCAGCCACAGACATGTAAGGGCATGACACACCAGTTATTGGCCAATCTCATGTGCCAGAGCCTCACGTGTCCCTCTAGTAAGCCAGACTCGGACCGCGGGGCATGACAGAGTCTCGTTCGTTAACGGAATTAAGCTTGCAATGTGTGCATCTTTTCTGTAGCTGGCATGGTTGAGGTTTCCCAGGTGGAGTCGAATTTAACCGTAGGCTCCACTCCTGGTGGTGCCCTTCTGGACATTCCTTTAAGGTTCAGCTTTGCAACCATACTGCCCACGTAAAACAAACACTTTGCCTTCATGAACGCTGTTTGGAGGGTCATGACTCGTGGGAATAACGCCGCCCAATCAGTTAACCTGCTAGAGAGATCCTTCGTTGCTCCCAAGCATGACATCACACTCCCTAGGAGGAAGGTAATGCCACTGTGGCGACCGTACTCCTGGGGGCGACACAAGTGCACTGATGCCCAGCCACTGCTCGATGAATCTGCTGGTACATTGACCCAGACCACTACATTCCCCTCGCACGCTACCCGGCCTGAATCTGACCCTGATGAAACTCAGGTTACCCTTCCCATATACAGTTCCATCTTACACGGTGACAAAGAGGAAGCTGCAGATGAAAGTGCAGGTTCGGCCCACCCGCCATCAGGCACACCACCGTACTATCAGGGGCCCTGTGCCAGTGCCGTCGCCAACGAGTGGGCCCCCCCTGCTTGCTCAGGATCACAGCACTTGCAAGGTTGAAATACTGTGCAGTGAGATGGAAGATGGGGACGACGAGGAGTCCAGACTAGTACAGGGATTCCCTAGCGAGGAGACTTATTTGATTGTTTTCAATGTTGGGACAGCAATTTTTGGGGAGCACTATACTCTGGAGAATGATAGATGGGGCCCACCATACACTGGAACATTCCAAAGGTGGACATCAGACACTGGAGCAGCATTTACAGGACCCATTATACACTAGAGCATTAGAAATGGGGCCCATTATGTTTGGAGCATTATTTGGGCCCATAAGACAGTGGAGCTTCATCCATGGGGACCAACATATACTGTAGCATTATGTGGAGCTCATCATATACTGTTTCAAACATTATATGGGACCAATGATTCTGTATGGAGAAATAGAGGGGCCTCGTCATGAGATGTAAAAAGTGAAGTATTTTTCATTGTACTATTCTGCTATTTCTCTGCCGTATCGGAGCATGATGAGTTGTGGTATGTGTTAAAGGGGCGCTCTTTCGCCCAGGGCACATGAAAATCTGGAGCCAGCCCTACCCCCCCACAACTTTAGCCAAATAACCCCCATTTTTCAGTGCGTAACTATGAAGTAAATTAAGGTTGACAACCTTAAGTAATAAGAATTGATGCTTTTGGCATTCAAATGGGCACTGTAGGTGTGTTTCCTGTCCTCCTCTCACTGCCGACTTTTATTCCCCATTGACTTACATTGGGTTTTGTGTTTCGGGACGACCCCGACTTTTCCCTATAATCGGCCGATCTTCCTCGACCCGACTTTTGGAAAAGTCGGGTTTCACGAAACGAAACTCGACCCTAAAAAACCAAAAGTCGCTCAACTCTAGTGACGAGAGGATAAGGGAGATTTTGAATTTCTGCAGACACTTGTGGACACTGGACACTTTTGGATTGTGTGAGGCCCACTGATATCTGAGCGCTATGTCACAGGCTTGATGGCACAGCTGTGACAAAAGTGACTAGAGGATAATGGAGATTTTGAATTTCTGCAGACACTTGTGGACACTGGACACTTTTGGATTGTGTGAGGCCCACTGATATCTGAACGCTATGTCACAGGCTCGATGGCACAGCTGTGACAAAAGTGACTAGAGGATAAGGGAGATTTTGAATTTCTGCAGACACTTGTGGACACTGGACACTTTTGGATTGTGTGAGGCCCACTGATATCTGAGCGCTATGTCACAGGCTCGATGGCACAGCTGTGACAAAAGTGACTAGAGGATAAGAGAGATTGGATTGCTTTTAAAAAAGCAGTTTGCAGAGCAGTGGGTAAACAGCAATGCAGCGGTCAGGAAGCCTTAGAAGGCAGCCCAACAACCAACACCACTGATACACCACAATATAGCCTCCCCTTGCACTGCACACACAGTGACTGGTCTGTTGTACAGGCAAAATCGCGAGCAGCAGAAGCAGTTTTTTTTTCTTCTTCCCTGCCTAACGCTCTCCCTACAGAATCAGCAGCAACCTCTCCCTATGCTAAGATCGGCAGAAGTAAGATGGCGGTCGGCGTGCACGCCCTTTTATACCCCCTGTGACGCCCACCAAAGCAAGCCATCACTTGCATGCCCTTCTGAAAGATGGTGGTGACCCGTGCCTATGTCATCACGTTGCCCACAGTGTCCGTGGATCCTGATTGGCTGAAAAAGAGCGCAAAACAAACTTTTGAAATGCGACTTTGGCGCGTAAGTCGCCGACCTCGTGGCCGACCTCATCCTAGGGTCGGGTTTCGTTTCATGAAACCTGACTTTGCCAAAAGTCGGCGACTTTTGAAATTTTTCGACCCGTTTCGCTCAACTCTAGCAACGACACCTCAACATTTGTTGCTGTGCTAACCGGTGGGCTTACAGTGGGGGAAACAATGTAGCGTTGCTGACTACCTTCTTTGTGATCAGTTGCACATGTGGTACTTGAGGTTTGGTGTTGTGTCCACGCTTGCAAGTGCATGCTGGTTAAATGTCTAAGCATGCAACTGGTATTCAAATTTTTCAGATTTTTCCCTCGGCTAAAGGTCTTTGCGCACTTCTTACAGATAACCTTGGCCTGATCATGAGGATTTTGTTCAAAAAAGTGCCACACTGCACTCTTCCTACTTTTGAAGACATTTTGCGGCCTAGCATGCTGTGCTATTTTGACCGTCTGGACAAGCTGTCCAGCAACTCTTTTGATTTTTGGAACCTGTCTTTGGAGTGCTCCGGGCCTGCCAGATAACAGCTGTTGTGATGTCGATGTCTGCTGTGGATGCTCCTCCTCTTCATCTGAGCTATTGGAAGCAGCACCCTCTTCCCCCAATGGATGCCAATCTGTGTCAACAACTGGGTCATCCATCACCTCCTCTTCAAAGTCATGTGCACCTTCCTCTGTGTCACCATGTATGGTGGTAAAGTATGAGGGAAGGGGCACCTGAGTCTCATCAGGGTCAGAATCTGGCTCATTACACTGCGAGGACAATGTAGTGCTCTGAGTGAATGTACCAGCAGAATCATCTATCAGTGGCTGTGCATCAGTGCACTCCATGTCAGATTCATCTTGGCCTGGGTAATTCACCATTTCACTTGATAACCCAGGCATGGTATGTGAAAACAGCTCCATGGAGTAATCAGTTGTATGGCCTGCGTCATCCTTCAATCTTGGTTGGGGTGAAGGACACAAGGAAAGGTGTGGTTCATGAACATGAGCCTCCAATGACGACTCAGTGCATTTATTTTTTACAACTTCAGAAGATGAGGCGATAGAGCTGGAGGATGAGTCAGCAATGTAAGCCAAAACTTTTTCCTGAAGCTCCGAGTTTAAAAGTGGTTTGCCAACTCCTAGAAAACTAAGTCTTCGAGGCCTTGTGTAGCCAGACGATGACACAGGCTCAACACCTTCTGCATTCGGTCCTATTTTGCTTTAGCCACTACCATCAGATCCACCACCAACACCATCATTACCAGCTGGCAACCCCCGCCCAATTCCACGGCCTCTTCCACCAGCCTTCCTCATTTTTGGTAAAAATGTACACAAAATCCTTACAACTATATAGTAATGTAAAACAAGGTACAAGGTGTATATAGGACAAGGGAGATGTAGAATTTCTGAACACACTTGTGGACACTGTTGGATTGTGTGAGGCCCAGTGAATATCACACCGCTATGTCACAGGCTCAATGTCGCAGGTGTGAAAAATGTCACTATAGGACAGGGCAGATGTAGAATTTCTGATCACACTTGTGGACACTGTTGGATTGTGTGAGGCCCAGTGAATATCACACCGCTATGTCACAGGCTCAATATCGCAGGTGTGAAAAATGTCACTATAGGACAGGGGAGATGTAGATTTTCTGAACAGACTTGTGGACACTGTTGGATTGTGTGAGGCCCAGTGAATATCACACCACTATGTCACAGGCAGAAATTGGCTAGTGCATGACAAACTACAAGGTGTATATAGAATTGGGCAGAATAGGAATCTCCCTAGAGTGTAGGTCTGTAAGAACGGATCATGTCCTCGACTTATTCTTACAGAGTCACACACAGATAGCTTCACTGTGGCCGTGATAACAGCCATTACACGGTACTGAGAGAGGAGCGTGCACGTACACCGCTGTCCGGTGTCCGTAAAATTGTCAAGCTCCGTGTTTTTTAAGTATACGGACTGACACACGTTGTCTCTCTATAGTTTTGAATGTAATCAAACAGCAAATCTACTTAACTGTTTTAAAAACAGACAAAACTAGAAGGTGGAGGTCTGTAAGAACGGAACATGTCCTCGACTTATTCTTACAGAGTCACACACAGATAGCTTCACTGTGGCCGTGATAACAGCCGTTACATGGTACTGAGAGAGGAGCGTGCACGTACACCGCTGTCCGGTGTCCGTAAAAACGTACACCGCTGTCCGGTGTCCATAAAATTGTCAAGCTCTGTGTTTTTTAAGTATACGGACTGACACACGTTGTCTTTCTATAGTTTTGAATGTGATCAAACAGCAAATCTACTTAACTGTTTGAAAAACAGACAAAACTAGAAAGTGGAGGTCTGTAAGAGCGGAACATGTCCTCAACTTATTCTTACAGAGTCACACACAGATAGCTTCACTGTGGCCTTGATAACAGCCGTTACACGGTACTGAGAGAGGAGCGCGCACGTACATCGCTGTCCGGTGTCCGTAAAATTGTCAAGCTCCGTGTTTTTTAAGTATATGGACTGACACACGCTGTCTCTCTATAGTTTTGAATCTGATCAAACAGCAAATCTACTTAACTGTTTGAAAAACAGACAAAATTAGAAGGTGGAGGTCTGTAAGAACGGAACATGTCCTCGACTTATTCTTACAGAGTCACACACAGATAGCTTCACTGTGGCCGTGATAACAGCCATTACACAGTACTGTGTGAGGAGCGTACACCGCTGTATGGTGTGAACAAATGCACGCTCAGTACCTCATCAGGACAAAAAAAAAAATTTGGATTGCTTTTAAAAGCAGTTTGCAGAGCAGTGGGAAAACAGCAATGCAGCTATCAGGAAGCCTTATAAGGCAGCCTAACAACCAACACAGCTGATCCAGCAAAATATAGCCTCAACTTGCACTGCACAGTAACTGGTGTGTTGTACAGGCAAAATAGCTAGCAGCAGAAGCAGTTTTTGGTGTCTTCTTCCCTGCCTAACGCTCTCCCTACAGAATCAGCAGCAGCAGCAGCTCTCCCTATTCTGAGATCAGCATGAGTAACATGGCGGTCGGCGTGCACGCCCTTTTATACCCCCTGTGACGCCCCCCAAAGCAAGCCAATCACTTGCATGCCCTTCTCAAAGATGGTGGTGACCCCTGCCTATGTCATCACGTTGCCCACAGTGTCCGTGGATCCTGATTGGCTGAAAAAGGGCGGAAAACAAACTTTTGAAACTCGACTTTGGCGCTAAAGTCGCCGAGCTCGTGGCCGACCTCACCCTAGGGTCGGGTTTCGTTTCATGAAACCCGACTTTACCAAAAGTCGGCGACTTTTGAAATTTTTCGACCCGTTTCGCTCAACTCTAGCTATAACTTTTTTATTTTTCCACTGATGGAGCTGTATGGTGGCTTGTTTTTTGCAGGACTAGATGACTTTTTCAGTGGTACCATGTTTATTTATATCCGTCTTTTTATTCCACTTTTTGTTTGGCAATATGATAAAGCATTGTTTTTTGCCTAGTTTTTATTTATTTTTTTTCATGGTGTTCACTAAAGGTGTTAACTAGTGGGACATTTTATAGGTTGCGTTATTGCAGATGCAGCGATACCAAATGTGTGTACTTCTATTGTTTTGTTTTTTCTTCATACAAATATTTATGGATGGATACAATATCTTTTGATTTTTTTTATTATTTTTTATTTTTTAAAAATATTTTTACAATTATTTTTTTTTTTTTACTTTGTTACCTCTTCCCACTATGCAACTATCATTTTTTGCAGGCTGATCGCTTTTGTCAGCTCTGCACTGACAGTGAAAGTTGCACATGATCAGCAACTTTTCTAGCTCTCGTGACCCAGATATCATCATGAAGACATCCGGTCACTATGGCAACTATCGGGACCCCGCATAACGCCACGGGGTCTCCGATCCAAAGGCAGAGGGGCTGTCAGCCCACTATCGACTCCCGGAATGCTGCGATTGTGTTCGGTCACAGCATTTTGGGGGTTAAAGTGATGAAAGCAGTGTGTGACCGCTCCTGGCACTTAGTGCTGGGTGTCAGCTGTCAGAATCAGCTGACACCCGCGGCGATCACCCGTGCACAGCCCATGTGCGCGGGCAATCGCAAGGACGTAATAATCCGTCCCTGGTCAAATAGGCCCAGGGCACATGGATAAGTTACTATGTCCAATGTCAGAAAGGAGTTAAATTATGGTCAGATCATGTGGGTGCATGATAGTCAGCTGCATCCCTTTAATATTTCACTATAGAGTGAAATGTTAAAGGGATTTTCTCAGCACAAAATGACTGTTTAAACCAAACAGTGCAACCTTGGCAAAGCAATGTTTTGCATTCATCTCAAATACCTTTGTGAAGACCACATGGACCACATGGACCAGCGCTCATCCCACTGAATTCCTGTACTACTTCCCCGTGGGCCGAATACTACTCAGAGTGAGGGTAACACACTGTGATAATACTATATTGGATCACCAACAGTCAACAACATATAGTACATTCACAGCAAATACACAAGATGGTTCAAATGACAGTTTTACCCTTCTGCTGGCTTGCTGGGGATTAGAACCTCTGCAACATTGGGGCATCCAAGGCCAACTACTCCAACCAGTAGCACCCCAATTTTGTTGGGCACTCACAGAGAGGTGATAGTGGAAAGCGTAGGAAGCTGATCGAGCACAGTGATGTATGTGGCCAGTTGACCTGATTGTCTCAACCTCTGTTCTCCAAATGTCTTCATAGGTTGAGTGATGGGCACTGGAGAAGATCTGTATTCTACCAGCTGGTGCCCTGTAGAATCTGAGTGGAGACAGAGACAGGCCCCTTTTATATTCCTCAGCTCTCATTCAGGGCATTCTCCGACAAGATTGAAGAAGGTGGGGGGAGGTAATCGCTCATTGTTCGATTGTTCAAGTAGACTGCATATATGTCGTCTAAGATATGCACCTCAGGGGACTAATGCAATATGTAATCAGCAGGCACTCCACAAATTAACATACAAGGGTCATCAGACAGTCTCACATGAAACAATGGCTCATGTCCCTTGACCTATTGAACCAAGGGACACTACGTCTGGCATAGTTAAGAATAATTCACCTGCGCACCAGTAGCCAGATTGATGCTGTTTCGTCACAACCCCATAGAGGCTTTCATAGGATTACATTGAGAAAGCCATTTCCGTTCTGTACAAAAACTGCTGTATGAGAAAGTCTGAATTGTGTTCACAAGAGGGGATCGGAATATTGATGATATGAAGGAAAGGAAAAGTTAGAATAATAGGTCACTTTATTGCTTGTTGACCTGTGGTCATATTGTCACACCTACTGTTCTCTCCCATTCTGCAAAGTATCTTGTCCCCTCTTTCTTCAGTTCTATGGGCAAACATCACTCCCCTCTCTTCAGCTTCCTCCAGCATAAAGTCTCATGTAAATAGACATCATCCTTTACCTTCAGGTGTCTTGAACATGCTCTGTTTTTCAATGGAAGATCAGTCTCCACCTTTCAACTTTCTCCAACCTACAGTCTCATGTAAATATCACTTCTCTCTCTCTTCAACTCTCTCCAACATGTAAAAATACATAAATTTACCACTTAAACATGCCTCCAACATACAACTTTACTGTCCCTTGTAAAAAAAAAAAAAATCACTCCCTTCTCAGCCATCTCCAAACTACAGTCCCATGTAAAAATCATCACATCCCTTCCATCACCTTCCTTTAAGCTCACCACTCTGTTATTCCTGTAGTCAGATTGACAGACAGGAGAGCAGGAGCAGAGCGAGAAGGATGTCCATCTATTTCCTGTATTCCATCTCAACGCCTCTGCTACTAGAGGCGGATTACACTTGATAAGAGATGGTGAACAGCAAATTATAAATAATTTCAGTATACAGTATGTAATATTACAGTATATGGATGGATTGCCAATTTTAGACTATCTGTCCATCCAGGGTGATCTGCTGCTGAGATCCTGACTAGTGATGAGCGAGTATACTCATTCCTCGGGTTTTCCCGAGCATGCACTGGTGATCGCCGAGTATTTGGCCTTCTCGGAGATTGTGTTCATCGACGCAGCTGCATTATTTGCGACTGCTAGCCAGCCTGAATACATGTGTGGAATTCCTAACAAACAGGCATTCCCATGTATTCAGCCAGTCTAGCTGCCGCAAATCATGCAGCTGCGTCGACAAACACTAAATCTCCGAGCACGCCAAAATACTCGGAGATTACCCGAGCATGCTATCGGCTGCAAACATGACGGAAACTAGTAAGTGTTCATTTTCCTTGCAGCTCCACCGCAGGACAAATGGAGCATTACAAGGGGAACATTAAAATCACTGTACTCTTTTCAATAGGTTGTGATGTATTCTCCTCCAGAATTCTACAGTTTCTTTCTAGGTTTATTAATTCAAGGTTCTCATTATCTACCATTATTTTATGTATGTTGCCATTTAGAGATTGTCATTGACTAAAAAGTTTTTTTTTCATTTCCAGAAACTAGAAAGAAAAATTGCACACTAATGTAAAAAAAAAATCGTGTTCTGACATCAATTAATTTAGCAAACGACTATTTAGCTTTGTGACGTCTCAATTTCAACACGATAGTCATTTTTTAAAGAATATAAAGAAAAAAAGCTGATATGATATTTTACTTGATATCACCACCTCTAATGTAATGAGATTTATGAAGCGAATGTGTCTACCAGGTCAATGTTGCCCTCTCTAGACTCTCTTCTACGAATGAAAGCCCTCACTTGTGCTCCTGACCATGAGAATGACTGTGGGCCTCAATAATATTCTATACCAACTTGAGACAGCCCCCAAGTTTTTTTTTTTTTTGTTCCTGATAATGAAATGTTCAACCCTACATCACGATGCGAGTTATTCAGAATTCTGAAGAACATTACAATATTGAGTTCACCAGTATAGATGGGAGATCAAGGGATGACAGTGGATAAAAAAGGGAGCAATGAGTGAGAACAGTGACAATGAGGGGGCACAGGGGATAACAGAGAAGGAAAGAAGGTCTTTTAAAGGGCGCATTTTCATAACAAGGAGGCAGAGGATGGAATGGAAAGGACTCAATAGACAACAAATAGGCGCATCGGGGAACATAGGAAACAGGAGGATAAAGAGAATGACATAAAAGGATGAAGGGCAGAACCAAGGACACAGGGATGACGCTGGGACATATTAGCAATTTTCAATAGGAAAGGGTAAATTTGGGCTAAAAAGGCTATTCCTCACAGGGATACATGGAAAAATGTGTCGATGACAATTGTTTACAAAGAGTCCATAGACATAACACTCAGTATAATATAATGCTGGGTGACAATCTGTCCAGGAAGTGGCCATCCTTTCAATCCATTTTAGCATCTATTTTAACCTTTCACAAAGTTTATGGTGAGGTTAAAGTTAAGGCAACTATTGAAGTTGTTTTTTTTTTTGTTTTTCTCCTGAATTCATTTTCAAAAAAAGTTGTAACATTTATAAAAGGAAAGTTTATACCTTTGACAAAGTAAATCATCGTTTGTGGCCACCATGGGAAACACAGACTGTTCTATACAAAGAATACTAAACGCCTGTATTCGATGTAGGAGAAACTGCAGATGATGTAGTAGAAGCAGTGATGTAATGACCAAAGGGATTCCGGGAAAGAGGCTCATGTAAGAAAATAAACGATTGTAAAGAGATGAATAAGCCATGTCAACAAGGGGTCTGGACTGGATAGATCTTTGGTGATGGGAGATTCCAAATTAACTTATAATTAGGATTAAAGTGTATGAATAATATTGGACTTAAAAAATGAAGAAATAGAAACTACTCCTATGTTTTGTGAAATAATAAAATGGCATTATAACTGACAGTCACTCCGCCATTCTTGTCTCTGAGCCTCTGGTATGTTTCACCAGGCTCTCTACTTCCTACTCTGACTGGATGGACAAGTAACTGCTGCAGCCAATCACTGGCCGCAACACTGACCAACACATCAGCACTACAGTCAGTGATTGGCTTCAGTGTTCACATGTTTATAGACACAGAGAGGAAAGAAGATAGACCAGCAGGAGACCTTTGTAATCAAAGTGGTGGGGGATTAGTAAGGTGGGTATTACTATATTTACTTTACACCATTCTGAGTGTTTTTTGTATTTATTGTAAATGGTACATTCTCTAAATGAGATAAAGTCAGCAGTGGGAACCACAAGGGATGTGTTAGAACCCTTTCTTTTTATTTTCTTTATTAATGGCCTCGTGGATGGGATTGAAAGTAAAGTGTCCATCTGCTGATCACTCCAAAATTTATAGCATAAAAAAACTGACTGTACAGTATTGCAGAATGATCTGGATCTGATGTCTGCATGGGCAAACACTTGGCACATGAGGTTTAACCGCTTCATGACATTTGACACACCGATACTTTATGGTTGGCTAGGGGTTCCCAACCAAGGACTTATACTGTAGGTACAAATGGCGATCATGTGTGGTACACGAACTGTGCCTTCGCCTCTGGAATGCTGTGCCTGCACAACTCCCGGCTATTAGCTCCCTAAATGCCATGCTTGATACTTTGAAGCGTTTCAGAGTTATTACCTTTTAAAGTGACACTGGTCGGAAATGTTAAATTTGGCCTGGTCAGGAAGCTGAAAACGGGTATCAGACATATTTTAAGTTACCTTTTGGGCATGCCTGTCCTTTTTCAAGATGGCATCTTTTATTTCATGTGCCCCTTGTCTTCCTGCCTTATAACTCCACCCCATACTCTAATCTTTGCTAGAGTATTCTGCCTGTGTTCTGCTCCTGGTGGTTACCTGGCTTTCCAGCTGCTCCTGCAAACCTGTGTGAATATCCTGCTCCTCGCTCTCTGAGTTCTGCTGTATTCATCTGCACCAGTGTTCCTCCTGCTCCGGACTACTCATGCTGCTTCCTCAGTGCCACTGACCTTCACCTTCTACACATAAACTGGCTGCTGCTCTGGTTCTGCCTTCATTTAATTAGCTGCAAAGCTCGGGACTGCTCTGCTTAATCTGAGACTTCCTACCCAGGCCTCCGTGAATAATCTAACACCTTGTTTGGACTTGCTTATCCGTGCATGGGCTAGACATGGACCTACTTGTTTCCAGCATTCTCAAGTGCAAACTGTGCTTCACATACTGTTTTGCTGATTGCATTTCTTTCTGAGGTTACCTACAGACATGTTAAGTAGTTATTCTAAATGTTATGGACTTGAGTTTTCTCTGCACTTGTTTGAAGCACTGTGTTTATAAGTGTCTTGCTCCATGAAAAAAGACTTCTGAGTCCTCCAGTATCATTATTACAACAGGCTTCGGGGGGGGTGAAGGTTAATGTTGATAAATATAGAGTAATACACCGCAGCTGGAGTAATCATATACTGCTGCATATACATTAGATCAGGGGTGGGAACCAAATGTTTCAGAGGGATCACGTGTGTCCATGACTGTTGTTGAGGACCGAACCAATAGCCTTAATTTAATTCTGCTCACTAGCAATATTAACATATTAATTATAATTATGCTATAATAATATTAATTGTATCACTTTATATTAAGCAGAATTCAGTATTTTGACATCCCCCTATAGACCATATAAGCCCCACACAGCCCCCTATATACCGTATATATGAGCCCTCACACAGCCTCCTATACACAGTATGAGTCCCCACAAAGCATCCTACATACACTATGAGCCCCCACATGACATACAATATAAAGTATGAGCCACTACATAGCCTTCTATATGCAATTGTTGTGAAAAATGGAGTAGCCATCAACCACAAAACAAGGGTGTAGAAAAGATAAAAACAGTCTTTATTGTCTCACATTAAAAAAGTATGAAACATTTGTAGGTACAGTATATATATGAGATGAGATAGGAAAAAAGCATCCCAGTTACAGAGCAAAAGATCCCCCCTACAAATAATAAAGACGACAATAGGCCAAGAAACCGCATATATAAATAGAATCAATGCGCACAAGTCACCCAGGTGTACTGTATTAATGCACCAGAACTGTATCTATATTAAACATAAAGGTGCTCCATGCAACATAGTACCAGAAATAGCAGCAGAATGCGGCTCCAAAAATTTTTGTCAATTTATACCAGGATCATACCCAGTGTCCATAATGCCAATGTCACTTACCCATAGTGAATTTGCAGGAGAGGGGAGACACCTCGCTCGACCCCGACGCACGTTTTGCCACGGCTTTCTCAAGGGGAAGTGTCTGTCTGGCATCATCTACCCATATATAACTGCGGTATCCCCGGTGTCAGTAATCAAGGCGGCGCATGCCCAGTGAGGCCGATCGGTATTATCGCGATGACCCGCCGCCATCAATGAGTCACACGCATATGTGGAGAAAACACCATTCAGACGTCATCAGAATGCGCGCGACCCATAGGGTGATGGCCGAAGCATCACGCACCAAAATTGGACACACTGCGCATGCGCACAAGATCAGCGCCATTTTTAAGAAGACTCACTGCGGGCAGCCATAGTGATGGTGTCTAAAAAAATCCTAGTGCCACCTCGATCGTAATAGAATATGCACTAAACAGTGGAGACTCATTACAAACCACCCTAAGGGCAATGCTAATGGGCTCATAGTGTCTTACCAAATTATATTAACCCCTCTAAAAATTAAATTTATAATAATAACAATAATAAATAATAATACATTTTATTTCTATAGCGCCTACATATTCCGCAGCACTTTACATTTCAGAGGGGATTTGTACAGACAATAGACATTACAGCTTAACAATAATCACATAGATTATAACAAATACCAAGAGGAAAGCGGGTCCTGCTCGCAAGATTACAGTCTATGAGGAAAGAGGTAGACACGAAAGGTGGGTGGTAACAGTTGCCCTGATTGTATGGACTAGCCATAATGTTAAGTGTGTAACAGTACAAACACAGAGGGCTAATGGATGCATAAAGCATGTGGGAACATGATGTGGGGAATCTGGTTATGGTAAAACTTTTGGCTGTGCCACACAGGGATAGATTAAGTTAATGTGTTGAGGCGATAGGCCAGTCTGAATAAATGCGTTGTCAGGGCACGCTTAAAATTGTGGGGATTGGGGACTAATCGTATTGACCTGGAAAGTGCATTCCAAAGAATTGGCGCAGCACGTGTAAAGTCTTGGAGACGGGAGTGGGAGGTTCTGACTTTTGAGGATGCTAACCTCAGGTCATCAGCAGAACGGAGGGCACAGGTAGGGTGGTATACTGAAACAAGGGAGGAGATGTAGGGTGGTGCTGAGCCATGGAGGGCTTTGTGGGTGAGGGTAATAAGTTTATACTGAATTCTGGAGTGGATGGGTAGCCAGTGTAATGACTGGCACAAGGTTGAGGCATCGGTGTAACGATTGGTGAGGAATATGATCCTGGCTGCAGCATTCAAGACAGATTGGAGAGGGGAGAGTTTGGTAAGATGGAGATCGATTAGAAGAGAGTTACAATAGTCGAGACGAGAATGAATAAGAGAATCAGTAAGAGTTTTTGCAGAGTCAAAAGTAAGAAAAGATCAAATTCTAAAAATGTTTTTGAGGTGCAGATGACAAGAGCGAGCCAGTGATTGAATGTGGGGGGCAAAGGAAAGCTCAGAATCAAGTATGACTCCAAGACAGCGGGCCTGTTGCTGGGGAGTAATAGTGGAACCACACACAGAAATGGCAATGTCGGGTATAGGTACATTAGTAGAGGGAGGAAATACCAGGAGTTCAGTCTTTGACAGGTTCAGTTTCAGATATAGTGAGGACATGATGTTAGACACAGCGTTTAGACAATCGCCAGTGTTTTCTAGAAAGGCTGGCGTGATGTCAGGAGAAGAAGCGTATAATTGGGTGTCATCAGCATAGAGATGGTACTGGAAACCAAATCTACTGATTGTTTGACCAATAGGAGCAGTGTACAAGGAGAAGAGGAGGGGGCCTAGAACCGATCCTTGAGGAACCCCAACAGTAAGGGGAAGGTGAGAGGAGGAGAAACCGGCAAAAGATACAGTAAAGGAGCGGTCAGAGAGATAGGAGGAGAACCATGAGAGAATGGTGTCCTTGAGGCCAATGGAACGGAGCATAGTGAGGAGGAGCTTATAATCCACAGTGTCGAATGCTGCAGCAGAGAGATCCAAGAGAATTAGCATGGAGTAATGACCATTTGATTTAGCTGTTAGTAGATCATTAGAGACTTTAGTGAGGGCAGTTTCAGTGGAGTGTAAAGAGCAGAAACCGGATTGGAAAGGGTCAAGGAGAGAGTTATCAAAGAGATAGCGGATAAGACGGGAGTGGACCGGGCGTTCCAGGAGTTTAGAGATGAAGGGAAGATTAGAGACAGGTCTATAGTTAGCAGCACAGTTTTGGTCAAGGGATGGTTTTTTAAATAGTGGATGTATGATGGCATGCTTAAATGAGGAGGGAAAAATACCAGAAGAGAGAGAGAGAAGTTAAATATTTTAGTTAGGTGAGGGGTGACAGCAGGGGAAAGGGACTGGAGGAGATGTGACGGAAATGGGTCACTGGTGCAAGTGGTTGGGCGAGAAGATGCAAGGAGCCTGCTTACTTCTTCTTCTGTGACTGGTTCAAAATCAGAGAGTGAGCTAGATGCAGTGGGGGAGGGAGGACAGTGCATGGTATGAGGTGATTGGGAGATAATTTCCTGTTGAATCTGGTCAATTTTTTCTTTAAAGTAATTGGCCAGATCGTCAGCTCGGAGCTCCGTGGTTGGGGCCTGTACTCTTGGGTTGAGTAGAGAATGAAAAGTGTCAGAGACGTTTCGGGTTATTGGACAGTGAGGTGATGAGGGTGTTAAAATAGGCTTGTTTGGAGAGGTGAAGGGCAGTGTTGTATGTTCTAAGCATAAACTTATAATGGATGAAATCTTCATGTAGATTGGATTTTCTCCACATTTTCTCCACTAAATTTCAGATCATCAGGGCACATATATACTACAACATACCCTTCATGATAATACAATACAGGAGTACATGATCATAAATATAGGTGACACAGATAATACATATTATTATCAAAAAACTACAATCTCCCATAGATACAGTAATAAACAACACTATAAATGTATCAATCATCACACAGATTATCTAATATATAAAGCTCAAAGTGCGTATGTATGTGTGTGTGTGTGTGTGTGTGTGTGTGTGTGTGTGCGTGTATGTGTGTATGTCCGGGATAGGCATCCGCACCGTCGCAGCTACAGCCACAAAATTTGTCACAGTCACACGTCTGGACCCCGAGAGCGTCCTAAGCTATGTTGTGAGGCGCGTTCCAATTCACCAAACAATTTTGCCCCTATCTACATACTGGGGGAAAAAGTGTGTGCGCGTTAAGCCCCGCCCCTCATTGTGATGTCACAATGCCCCTATTTGCATACTGGGGAAGCAGTGTGTGCGTATCAAGCCCCGCCCCTCATTATGATGTCACAATGGTTGCCATGGCGACGCTGATGTCATCAAAGGTTGCAAGCCCTGCCGCCGCTCATTATGATGTCATAATGGTTGACTATGGATGGAGGATGTGTGATGAGTATATGGGCACCGGACTATCGGATGGAGGATATGTATTATGGGTATATGGGCACCGGACTATGGGATGGAGGATATGTATGATGGGTATATGGGAACGGGACTATGGGATGGAGGATGTGTGATGGGTATATGGGCACTGGACTATGGGATGGAGGATATGTATGACGGGTATATGGGCACAGGACTATGGGATGGCGGATATGTATATGGGCACGGGACTATGGGATGGAGGATGTATGATGGGTATATGGGAACGGGACTATGGGATGGAGGATGTGTGATGGGTATATGGGCACGGGACTATGGGATGGCGGATATGTATATGGGCACAGGACTATGGGATGGAGGATGTGTGATGGGTATATGGGCACTGGACTATGGGATGGAGGATATGTTTGACGGGTATATGGGCACGGGACTATGAGATGGCGGATATGTATGATGGGTATATGGGCACGGGACTATGGGATGGAGGATATGTATGATGGGTATATGGACATGGGACTATGAGATGAAGGATGTGTGATGGGTATATGGACACTCGACTGGGATGGCGAATATGTATGATGGGTATATGGGCATGGGACTATGGGATGGAGAATATGTATGATGGGTATATGGGCATGAGACGGAGAATATGTATGATGGGTATATGAGCATGGGACTATGGGATGGAGGATGTGTGATGGGTATATGGGCGCTCGACTATGGGATGGAGGATATGTATGATGAGTATATGGGCACGAGACTATGGGATGGAGGATAATTATAATTTTCTATAACTAACCACAGTTAGTTACTATGCCCCGGGCAGCGCCGGGCTCTTCAGCTAGTATAAGATATTATTACGGCTGACATTAATTCAATTAGTGAGTACATCATTGGTACATTAACCCCAAAGAAACCAACAAAATAATATGAAGCACAACCCCACCCACTCAAATTGTATCTCTTCAATGAATAAAAGGTGACTGGGAAAAATTTGGGGAGATGTTCCATCCTTCTGATTCTTTAAATATCCAGGTCATCCTTGCTCCATCAGAATACTTCCAATGTGTTGGAAACCGGGCACTGTACCATGTCCAATAGAAAATAACCCCCACACCGGACTACTGATCCAAACAACTGTGGGGCACACTGAAGAACCGACCCATATACAGATATGGGTATCAGGAAAAATACAAATGTATGATTAACTAAAAAAACAAACACAAGAACAAATTAAAATCACAGCATGGACACAGAAGCACATGTCACATAAATAACAGTGGAACAGGGTAATTAAAACCCAGACTGAATATTGACAGCATAAATAAGAAACCCCTGGGGAACAAACCAACTAGCCAAAACCCAGAATATATCGCACTAAATTAAGTCCTTGATCATAAAAAGGGTACAAAACTATTAGTTTCGTTCAATCCAGCAGGTGCCAGAGTGTCTAATGTCACAATCCACTCATGTTGTGCAAGGATTTTTTTGACATTACCACCACGATCACCACAGTCAATTCTATCAATCCCACCAACCATCAGGCCCTTGGGGTTGGCATTATGAAATAATTTAAAATGTTTTGGAAGAGTTTTTAAGACAGAGACATCCTGAAAGTCTTTGGATGCCATTATATCCCTAACATGTTCGCGTACCCAGACTTTAAGCTCACGAGATGTAAGTCCGACATAGACTTTGTTACACGGACAAGTAGCATAATATACCACATTAGATATATTACATGTGATATAACTCCTTATACAAAAAGTTCTCTTCCCGTCGGATGTGGTGAAGGACGCAGTTTTACAGATATTAGGGCATGCAACACATCTGCCACATGGAAAACATCCTTGTGTGCGAGTTGCACTCCGAACAGATGATGTTATAGGTACGTAATGACTTTTGATCAAATGATCTTTTAGATTCATACTGCGTCTGGGGATTATTCTGGACTGTCGTGGTAAACATGCCGTCAAAGTAGTATCAGTGTGTAAAATAGGCCAACATTTAGCGAAAATGTCTCGGATACGATCCCACTGGCAATTCGATGTGGACACAAAACAGTGTCTTTATTCTTGTCCTGCCGGGCGTTAGTAGAATTGGCCAATAAGTCATTACGTGAGGTCCGTTTAGCCCTCTGATACCCTTGCTTAATACATCTGTTGCTATATCCTCTGGCCCTAAACCGCTGCCCCAACTCCCTAGCCTGTTATTCAAACATATTCTCTGTGGAACAGATGCGCCGGGTTCTTAAAAACTGGCCCGTGGGAATGGCGCGAATAACTGGTGGAACATGCGCAGAAGACGCGTGAAACAGGGAGTTCACCGCTGTTTCTTTACGAAACAAATCCATCTGGATCGAGCCATCCGGGTCGACCCTAATTAGAACATCCAGGAATTCAATGTTCGACCTATGCCACTTATAGGTGAACTTCAGACTAAAAATATTAGAATTTAGGTGACACAAACTCCTGGAGTTCAGATGATGACCCCATCCAAATGACAAAGACATCATTGATATAATGGTACCAGCACTGCACATGGTCAACGGCATGCACCCCGTCCCCATGAAAAACCTGCCTCTCCCAGAAGCCAAGAAACAGGTTAGCATAGGAGGGGGCGAAAGGTGCACCCATGGCAGTGCTGCGCTTCTGCAAAAAAAACTGTCTTTGATAACAAAATAGTTGTGGTATAAAACAAATTCCAGAAGTTCCCCAAGGAATTCGCACCAATGGCCATCCCGGCTCGTCATCTCCAAATAGAAACGTACTGCCGCCAATCCGTCCACATGGTTAATGGACGTATACAAAGATTCTATATCAATGGCCACAAGGATCATGTCATCCTCCAGGGTAATCCCATTGATCTTGTTTAATAAATCAGTGGTGTCCCTGACATAGGAGGGCAGCGTCTCAACAATAGGTTTCAGATAGTGATCAATAAATTTACATGTCATATCACACAGCCCCCGTATGCCAGCAACAATGGGATTGACTGGGTTCTTGTGGACCTTGGACAGTAAGTAAAAAGTTGGCACCCTTTGGTTCCTAGTCATGAGTCCATCAAGAATTTTTTTGGGGATCAAGCCCACCTCAAATGCATTATACAAGATATTTTCTAAGGACTGAGTAAATGTTATAGTAGGATTGTTTGCTAACTGCTAATATGTTTCCTTATTTTTCAACTGCCTAAAAGCTTCCTTTTCGTATTTATCGATAGGCCAGATCACGACATTTCCGCCCTTATCTGCTGCCTTAATTACCACATCATTGATTTGTTGTAACTCCTTCAATGCTTTTCTCTGCTTAGGCCTCTTTCACACTTCAGTTTTTTGCATCAGTTCAAATCCGCCAAAAAGTCATACAAGCGGATCCGTTGTTAACTGATGTGAACGGATGGCACAGGATCCGTTTTTAGACGGATCCTGAAAATGCGGAAATTTAAAGGAAATGCTGGCCGGGAAGGGGGGAGGGAGAGAGAGAGAGAGAGAGAGAGAGAGAGAAAGAATTTCGGGTTAAATGAGTGTCTGGAGGATCCGCCAGAGAAAAAAACGTTACAAGCTCCGTTTTGAAATCTTTGAGGATGGTGACGGACAGCAATTTTTGGCGGATCCTCAAAAAAAACGGATGCAACGGACAGCAATCCGTCACAATCCGCCATTAATGCAAGTCAATGGGGAAAAAAACGGATCCTCAAAAAAAATTTGAGGATCCGTTTTTTTCAAAACCTGGCGGATTGTGACTGATTGTAAAAAACGGAAGTGTGAAAGAGGCCTTAGATGACAATTTATCCCTATGAATATATGTAGGGATCTTTAAAAATCCTCAATCACCATTTTGCAAAATATCTCAACCTGTGGGCATACAGGTGGATTGTGACATTAGACACCCTGGCACCTGCTGGATTGAACGAAACTAATAGTTTTGTACCCTTTTTATGATCAAGGGCTTAATTTAATGCGATATATTCTGGGTTTTGGCTAGTTTGTTTGTTCCCCGGGGGTTGCTTATTTACGCTGTCAATATTCAGTCTGGGTTTTAATTCCCCCTGTTCCACTGTTATTTATGTGACATGTGCATCTGTGTCCATGCTGTTATTTTAATTTGTTCTTGTGTTTGTTTTTTTAGTTAATCATACATTTGTAATTTTTCCTGATACCCATATCTGTATATGGGTTGGTTCTTCGGTGTGCCCCACAGCTGTTTGGATCAGTAGTCCGGTGTGGTGGTTATTTTCTATTGGACATGGTACAGTGCCCGGTTTCCAACACATTGGAAGTATTCTGATGGAGCAAGGATGACCTGGATATTTAAAGAATCAAAAGGATGGAACATCTCCAAAAATGTTTCCCAGTCACCTTTTATTCATTGAAGAGATGCAATTTGAGTGGGTGGTGGTGTGCTTCATATTATTTTGTTGGTTTCTTTGGGGTTAATGTACCAATGATGTACTCACTAATTGAATTAATGTCAGCCGTAATAATATCTTATATAATCTGTGTGATGATTGATACATTTATAATGTTGTTTATTACTGTATCTATGGGAGTTTTTAGTTTTTTGATAATACGTATTATCTGTGCCACCTATATTTATGATCATGTACTCTTGTATTGTATTATCATGAAGGGTATGTTGTATTATATATGTGCCCTGATGATCTGAAATTTATTTTTAGAGGGGTTAATATAATTTGGTAAGACACTATGAGCCCATTAGCATTGCCCTTAGGGTGGTTTGTAATGAGTCTCCTCTATTTAGTGCATATTCTATTACGATCGAGGTGGCACTAGGATTTTTTAGACACCATCACTATGGCTGCCCGCAGTGAGTCTTCTTAAAAATGGCGCTGATCTTGTGCGCATGCGCGGTGTGTCCGATTTTGGTGCGCGATGCTTCGGCCATCACCCTATGGTTCGCGCACATTCTGATGATGTCTGAGTGGTGTTTTCACCACATATGCGTGCGACTCATTGATGGCGGCGGGTCATCGCGATAGAACCGATTGGCCTCACTGGGCATGCGCCGCCTTGATTACTGACACCGGGGACGCCGCAGTTATATATGGGTAGATGATGCCAGACAGCACTTCCCCTTGAGAAAGCCGTGGCGAAACGCGCTTCGGGGGTCGAGCGAGATGCCTCCCTCTCCTGCAAATTCACTATGGGTAAGTGACATTGGCATTATGGACACTGGGTATGATCCCGGTATAAATTGACAAAATTTTTTGGAGCCGCATTCTGCTGCTATTTCTGGTACTATGTTGCATGCAGCACCTTTGTGTTAAATACAGATATACAGTTCTGGTACATTAATACAGTACACATGGGTGACTTGTGCGCATTGATTCTATTTATATATGCGGTTTCTTGGCCTATTGTCATCTTTATTATTTGTAGGGGGGATCTTTTGCTCTGTAACTGGGATGCTTTTTCCCTATCTCTCCTCATATATATACCTACAAATGTTTGATACTTTTTTAATGTGAGACAATAAAGACTGTTTTTATCTTTTCTACACCCTTGTTTTGTGGTTGATGGCTACTCCATTTTTCTCTACAATTGCATGTTGTTGGGAGTACTCCACTATTATTGGTTAGTCCTTACTATTGGTGGGGGAACTATCATTGGTGTTCAATTGGTTCCTGGCCACTTATGACTATTATGTTGGTTTTGAATTTTTTTTCAATAGCCTTCTATATGCAGCATGAGCGGGCCGCACTTTGCTCAGGTTTTCATTAGCTGGTAATATACTCAAATAGTGATGCGCATATTTGTTTGGAAAACCATCGCCAAACATAAATTTGGCACGAATATGGCATATTCGGATTTGTGATCGGAAACCCGAGCAAGATTTTATAAAATTGGTAAAAATCGGTAACATTCAGTAAAAGTGCGGGGAAAATATTGCGTTGCCACAAAAATATTTTCAGCACTTTAACAACGATAATGTTGGTGTATCATGAGCGTTTGGCACATGTTTGAGGGGAGTGGGTTTGCAGAGCTCAGAGGTGCGTCATTCTTGTAAGCAGAGCAGGCATTTTTTATCTTTTCCCTAACTTTGTGTGTACATTGCGGCTCACCAGTCAGGGAGCAGGAAACACCCACAATGTCCTGACACAACGGCTTGTGTCATTGGCTGCTGAAATCACATGTCCCTCACCATATAAATAGCAGACATCTTGTTTTAGCACCATTTTGACCCAGTACAGCGCAGAGAGGCTGCTTGTGACGCTGCCACTATTAACAGCAAGATTTTAGCTAGTTAGGCGGTTGTATATCATTCAGATAGTGTAGCTAGCTACTGTCCAGTGTGGCTGTTAAATTTACCTTCTGGAATTTTTCTTTTTTTGGGGGGGTATTACTGAGGTTCAGAGACAAAGCCAGCAGGGTACATGTCCTACAAGTGTGTTGTGCACTGCTTCTATTGTGCTCCATGCACAAATGTAGCATTCTAAATAATATTATTTCAGTAACGAAATGTGAAAAAGCCTGCTGTATCCCAAATTTTAGCTACTTAGATAGGTGGTTGTATATCAGTCAGATAGTATAGCTAAATAGTGTCCAGTAGAGTTGAGCGACTTTGGTCGGATCGGGTTTCATGAAACAAAATTTGTTTCAGATGAAACTGGTCCGACTAGGGCAAAAAAAAGTCGGAGTTTCATCTGAAACCCGACCCCAATGCAAGTCAATGGGGAATAAAAGTCGGCATTGAGTGGATGAATGTCATCATCTTATACAGGCCTTATCGACAGGCCCCAAAAATTATTCTGTTACTAACGTCATACAGTAAGGGACATGTGGCTTTGAATTTGTTTGGAGCATCTACTCAATCTTATACAGGCCTTATCGACAGGCCCAAAAAAATTCTTGTTACTAACGTCATACAGAAGGGGACATGTCACTTTTAAATTGTTTGGAGGCTATCTTCTAGATTATTGTGCATCTTTGGCATCCAATTTCTCACGGGCATCTTTTATACCTAGCTTGAGACACACACCTGTTACACCAATCTTCTGACGAGCATCAAACGCTCTCTGTTAATTGGTGTTGGGTAGATGAGTAATAGTTTTAGGCTGCATCCTGGATCTTGTACGTTCCCATTCCCGCCTAAAAAAATTATTCTGTTACTAATGTCATACAGTAGAGGACATGTGACTTTTAAATTGTTTGGAGCATCCACTCAATCTTATACAGGCCTTATCAACAGGCCCCCAAAAATTCTTCTGTTACTAACGTCATACAGTAGGGGAGATATCAGTTTTAAATTGTTTGGAGCACTTCTTTGTCATACAGGCCTCATCCACACCAAATTTTTTTCTTTCTGTGACTAACTCGATTCAGCACACCATATTTCACCTTCTCATTTAGTGCCACTGAAATACAGTTGTGCAAAGGTGATTGAGAGTAAAAAAAAAAATTGTTAGTTGCTAATACTGTGCTCATAGCACACTATGTGAGCAACATGACTGGGAAAAAGCGAGGTCGTGGTGGAAGTGGGATTATTAGGCTTGGTGTTCGAGGTCTAAATGGGGTAGGTGGTGAAATTGATGCCACTTTATTGGTATCTGCCACTAATTTTTGGAAATGTGTACATTCTTAGTTGGGTGACCATTTGCTGGGTTAGCTGAAGTGGAAGATGTGTTGGTCCCTATTATATTATTTCTACTCTCTTAAAATTGAAACCACTTTGTTGGTGTCTCTAATTTTTGGAAATGTTTGCACTCATGGTTGGGTGTACATCTGCTTGGTTAGCTGTTGTGGAAGAGATGTCACTCCCCATTATTCTATTTTTACTCTTGTAAAATTGATGCCACTTTGGTGGTGTCTGCCACTAATTGTTTGAGATGTGAGCACTCCTGGTTGGGTGTCCAACTGTCCATCTGCTGAGTTGGGTGTAGTGGGAGACCTGTCGGTCCCTATTTTACTATTTATACTGTGGTGAAATTGATGCCACTTTGTTGGTGTCTGCCACTAATTTTTGGAAATGTGAACAATCCTGATTTGATTGGGTGTCCATCTGCTTGGTTGGCTGTAGTGGAAGATTTGTCGGTCCCTATTATACTATTTCTACTGTGGTGAAATTGATGTCTCTTTGTTGGTGTCTGCCAATGCATTTTTGGAAATGTGTAGACTCCTGGTTGAGTCTCCTTCATGTGTGTTGCCTGTAGCAGTAGGCCTCTGATACCGGCAGTCCTCCATTCTCAATGAGTCAACTACCAGTGTTACTTTTCTTACATTTTTCTGACAATAGTAATTAACGAATCTGATATTTGTGCCATCTGCGTGTGACTGAGCATCAATTTCAAATTTTTTTTAATAACTTATATAGCGCCAATAATTCAACATTCGCTTTACAGACATTTACAGACATTACTGCCACTCACAATCGAAATTTAGTATCTGTATGTCTTTGAAATGTGGGTAAAAGTAAGTACTGGGAGGAAACCCTTGCATATACGATTAGAACATACAAACTCTTTGCAGATGCTGTCCTTGGTGGGGTTGGAACACAGGACTCTAGTGCTGCAAGGCTGCTAATGCTTTTGTGTTGACGACTCAACGTTTCTGTGGTTGGATGTCTATCACTGTGATGCAAACTGTGTGCATCACTACTGCCTTGGTGAAAACCACGTTCAAGATTCTCTTCAAGCATATTTTGATACTGCAGAATGGGGGCATCCCTTTTTCAGGTGGGGAGGCAACTGATACAATGTAAGTTTGTATCATGGATAGAACACACTGGCACCCAGAAGTAAGCACTATTTCGAATCATAACTATAAGGGTAACAATCAAGTTGCAGAAAGTGCTGCAAGAAGGCGCCATTGGTCGGTCTCTTTCATGAAGTTCCACTCCACAGTGTGTTGGTGGCAGGATAACACTCAAGCTTTCTTCCTCTATCCCCTTGTGGCAACCATGGATTCTGTTCATCTCGTAATTGGTGCGCGTCCATTACCTCTTCCTTCTTGTCCTTTTCATCGTCCTTCTCCAAATGTTCCTCCTCAATTCGTTCCTCCCATGGCAATCGCCTGTGCCTTCTTGTCCTTTTCATCGTCCTTCTCCAAATGTTCTTCCTTCATTCGTTCCTCCCATGGCAATCGCCTGTGAGATGACAGACCTGAGCTTAGAGATATTGTTAACCCTAAAGGCATCCTCCTCTGCTTCTTTGTCTTCCCCTGAGACCACCTTTACCTTCTCACCCAGACTAGATAAAGTGTGGTCCAGCATTTAGATGATGGCATCATCACCACTAATCATCTTAGCAGCCATTTCGAAAACATGCAGAAGGGTGCAGAGGTCCTTCATCTGTGTCCACTACGCAAGTATGAATTGCACCACTTCCGTATTGCGATGTGCCAAGCTATGCAAAATGTCATACTGCACCGGGTCTCGGTGTGCAGAGTTAAATTCCACAAAGCGGTCACTTCTCATATCAATCAGTTAACCGGTAGTATGAAAGATCTCTATACCAACATAAGTGGAATGGTGAAAATGAACACACAATGACAGTGTTTTCTACAGCAGTACATCCCAGCTGGGACAGTGGTGTAGGAATTGCTGTACCTTCAGGTTGAGGATGCGAGCCATGCAAGGCACGTGTGTAAGGTTGGCCCGGCGTACGGCCGCCACCAGGTTTGCACTGTTATCGCACACGACCTTCCCTGGCTCCAGGTTGAGTGTAGGCAACCATTGCTCAACCTGATTGCAGTGAGCCGTGGCTGCGCAGTACAGAGGTGGGGGGATTCCCTCTGCAGTGTTTCTTTAAGGCAGAGGTTGAGGGCTTAGGTGGAGGCCCTAAAGGAGGTGGAGGAGGCAAAAACACTGTAGGAAGTATTAGATACAGAGGTTTGTTCCACAAGCCCTGGGGATTCCAAGACTGGGTGTCTAGTGACACCTTGTTGTCTAGTAGCTTAGTTCTCCATGTTCTGGTGTGTATTTGTTTAGTTCTTCAATCATAGCTGTTTAGTAGTTTAGTTCTCCAACCCCTGTTGTCTATTAGTTTGATTATCCATCGTATGGTGTGTAGGCCCTAAAGGAGGTGGAGGAGGCAAAAATGGGTCGCCCCTCACACCCAGGGCAGCGGGGTACTCGGTACCGGGCCGGTGTCAGGGGGATGTGACACAGCAGCGGTGACCCGGTCGGTGGCCATGGGCGCCCAATATCAATGGCGGTGATGTCAATAGTGTTATAGCTTAGTTGAATAGTTTGTGACGTCACCCGTGGTGTTTGGAAAGTAAGATGTTGAGCCAACGCTGCATGCAGATCCACTGGGACTGATGGTGTGGTGCAGCAAAGATGGTGTAGCTCCCCACAGGTGGAGCTGTATTCCCAGGGCAGTGTGGGTGCAATGGATGAGGAGAGGCACAGAATGGTATAGATGCTGGTACCCAGATGTAGCGGTGCTGAAGGTGTTAGCGACGAATGAATGGAGGACACCAGGGCTTGTAGTTTCAAAGCTTTACTCACAGTTCGTGGTACCCACTGGTGCCCGCCTCTGTGCCGTGTCCTCCGGGGTAGAGACTCAATCAACCTCTCGGGCAAGTCTGGGTTCTCCTCTCCAACACTCCGCCAACATGTGCCTTTCCTGAACGACTCCTCTATTGCACCTGTTAATGTGAAGAGCTCTAGTACCGTAGTTCTCTGGAATTCCTCCTGTCAGATGTTCCAAGAACCGTACTTGTATGACAGACAGCTGTAGCCTCTATCGGGGACTCCTGTCAGAGTCCTGGCTTGCAAATCGGTTGCTGTTGTGTCCCAAGTCTTGGATGGGAGTAGTGCATTTACAGCCAACTACTCCACTGGTGTCTGCTGTAGAACCATAAGTGTCCATACAACCTCGGGGACCGGGCCCCAGCCTTGCACTGAGAACCTATAGGCAGGGTTCCTCTTCCAACCCACAACTCCTCTCTGTTCTCCTATTCCTTTGTTCCGCGCTGTTCCTTCTCTCTCTTATGGAAGCTGAGGTTGCAGGTCTACGTCCTTCTCCTTCTCTTCTCTTTCCCGTGCCAGCTGGCTCAGATCATTGAGGCAGCTGCAGCACTCTCTCTTCTATCTCTCTTCTAGGGAGCTCGTTCCACTAAGACAAGCCCTCGGCCTCGCCTGACTGACTGCCTTCCTCCGCCTTGAGCTCCCCTCAGGCTGACCTCCTGTCAGCCTGCCCTCTCACTGGACTCTGCCAGACTGAACTACAATTCTCCACTTTCCCTCTCTTTTATACTAACTCCACCCACCTCCCAGCACATCTCGTGTTACGAAGCAGGGTTCCACGAAGGGTGCTCTGCTACCCCCAGCCTGAAGCTGCTAGGCGGACCTACTGAACTATTCTGTGTGTAGGATGCAGGTGTTGGAGTGTGGAAAGGAGTTCCCAACTTACCTAGTTGGCGGGGCACTACACCTTAGGAGAAGGTGCAGTACCTCTGTGGCGACTGAGCCTCAGGTGCGCCACAAAAACACTGGAGGAAGTATTAGATACAGAGGTTTGTTCTGCAAGCCCTCGGGATTCCAAGAATGGGTGTCTAGTGACACCTTGTTGTTTAGTAGTTTAGTTCTCCATGTTCTGGGGTGTATTTGTTTAGTTCTACAACACTAGCTGTTTAGTAAATTAGTTCTCCAACCCAGTCATCTAGCTGTAATTCCCCTGTCCATGCTTGCTTGTCCAGATATCATTATTGAAATGCACCCTGGCAGACATGGAATTTTTCAGGTAATGGGTGATGCTGTCTGCGATGTTGTTGTAGCGCAGGTACTTCTTTCTTAGTGAAGTAATGGTGACTGGGCAACTGGTACTGGGGGGACTGCGACGGCCATCAGCTTTTGGAACCCATCTGTATCTCTAAGGCGTAAAGGCTGCATTTCTGTGGCAGCTTGGAAGATTGGAGTGGCCTTGCAATAATCACAGAGATCACAGGCCATGAGTCATACAGAAACAAGCACTGTGATCTTAGTAGTGAATAACTCTCAGCTGGCCCCTATAGTCTAGATAATGACACGATTGGGCCACGAATCATCCAAGGAGGCAGCAGGCTGTTCACAATAATCTCAGAAAAGGAATAGTGAGCATATGGCTTATCCACGTCCAGATTACAACACATGGAATATGCGTATATCCCGCTGTCCGATCACTGCTAACTCCACGATAACCATACACTCCTCGCTGCCAACAACAATCCTGTTTTTAACCCAATAAATGCAGGCCGATTGGACGCCATTCTTCCTTTGAGGTTCACACTATCAGGGTGTGCCATCCCCTCTCCCTCAGAGTAGCAGTCATATAATGGCCTCCAGGCTCACCCACACACTTCCTTGACCACTTTTATGCATTGCGGCCACACTTCATGTCCTCAGAATTGACAACCCTTATGCTGGGAGACTTAAACAGTTCCACCTCCCCAACAGGATCCCAGCTTTTATCTCTAGCTAATTCTCTTGGCCTCTCCCAACTTTCAAACTACGAGACACACAAAGATGGTAATATGAGGGACGGCCAGGGCTGTAGTTGTGGCCACCAACATCTGCAACGGTGTGCCCTGACCTCCCATCACATAGGCACGCTGCCCCTCACTCAGCATACCTGCAGCGCCTTGCACAGCTTCATCAGGGTCCTTAGTACGTTTCTAGAGGACTTCAGGATCCACTTTAGAAATAACGGAGTTACAGTCCAGATCAACTTTAAACGAAGCAACTTTACTGAGACTTGTACACAGCATATTCATATTCTTTCCAGCATCATCATCATCAGGATTCACAGCATACAACTCCTCTTCTGTCCCTTTCCTTCTCTCTCTACTACCAAGCCCGCTTCTGGGGCGGCCGTGCCGACCGGTCCCACAGCATCTTCAGTGCCCAGCCACACTCCAATCGGTTGTTCCCTCAGCCATTTCGCCCCGGATTTGAAGTCATCAGCCCAAGAGATAAGCTACCACATGTTGAGTGTTGTGCACATACTGCCTAGTCTTCACCAACAACTGCAGACCCACTTTAACTGCACTGCCAGCACCGCTTCTGTAACTCCTTCCTGCGACGATCCCAGTCACAAATATATGTTGGGTTCTCTTCTTGCCAAACGTTGCATGGCACAGTTTTGCCCAGGGCTAGCCAGCATTGAAAACTGGGGGTTATTTGACTAAAGTTGTGGGGGGGGGGTAGGGCTGGCTCCAGATTTTCAAGGGCCCAGGGCCAAAAAGTGTCAATGGGCTCCTTTAACACATGCCACAATTCATGATCCTCTGATACGACAGAGAAATATCGGTATAGTACAATGAAAAATGCTTCACTTCTTACATCACATGACTGATATCCATTTTAAATTCTCCAATAGCTCCAAAAACGGACAGTATATTACTCCATACAGTATTATGGCCACCGCATAGTGCGCTATACAGAGTAATGAGGCCCATATATTTCTCCATACAGAATCATTGGTCCCATATAATGTTCGATACAGTATATGATGAGCTCCACATAATGCTACAGTATATGTTGGTCAACATGGATGAAGCTCCACTGTCTGATTGGCCCAAATAATGCTCCATATATAATGGGCCCCATTTCTAATGCTCCAGTGTATAATGGGCCCTGTAAATGCTGCTACACAGTCTGATGTCCACCTTTGGAATGCTCCAGTGTATGGTGGGCCCCATATATCATTCTCCAGAGTATAGTGCTCCCCAAAAATTGCTCCCAACCTTTAAAACAAATAAGTCTCCTTGCTAGGGAATCCCTGTACTAGTCTGGACTCCTCGTTGTCCCCATCTTCCATCTCTCTGCACTTGGACTGTTTAGGCAGAGGGCATACAGATGTGATGTCATAGCGCTCTCTGGCCAGAATGTCACTGTCAGGAAACGCGGAAGATGTCACGGCGATGGAGCAGGGAGAAGTAAGTATTTCAACTTTGCAAGTGCTGTGATCCTGAGCAAGCGGGGGGGCTTGCACGACGGCACTGGAACAGGGCCCCTCATAGTATGGCGGTGTGTCTGATGGCGGGTGGTGGGCCCTCCCACCGGCAGAGACACTTTTGTGTACTATGAGGGGCCCTGTGCCAGTGCCATTGCCCATGAGTATGCCCCCCCACCTGCTCAAGCAACCTGCACTTTCATCTGCATCTTCCTCTTTGTCACCGTGTAAGGTGGTATAGTATGCGGGAAGGGGAACCTGAGTTTCATCAGGGTCATATTCTGCCTGTGTAGAGTGCGAGGGGAATGTAGTGGTCTGGGTCAATGTACCAGCAGAATCATCTAGCAGTGGCTGGGCATCAGTGCACTTGTGGCGCCCCCAGGAGTACGGTTGCCACAGTGGCATACCTTCCTCCTAGGGAGTGTGATGTCATGCTTGGGAGCAACGAAGGATCTCTCCAGCAGTTAACCCAACACACAACACAGATTCCACTCCAGGCCAGCAGGGAAAGCTCTGAACCTGACTGCTGAGGAGCTGCTCTCTGTGGTCGGGAGGAGGGACGTTAGGGCAGTCTGTGAAGGGAAGGGTAAGTGTGTGGATGTGAGAAGGGGAGCTGGAGGATGAGCAGAGTTGAGGCTCACTCCTAGCTGTAGCGCATGGTCCGGATTCCGGTCTCTGAGTTTGTAGGGACACTGACGGTCCTGCAGCAGAAACTGGAGGAAGTAGCAGCTGTAAATGCTCTGTTCCCAACTAAGGCTTGGAGGCCCCAGCAGCGACTTGTGTGAGCCAGAAGGAAAAGGCTACAGCTGCCTGCCATACAAGAAAGTTTCAAAAGAGAGTCAACAGGGGGAACTTCAGTGAACTCAGTACTGCGAGTACCTCAGATAAGCGCTAGAACGGAGGCCACACTACCTATCTGCAGAGACAGAATTCCTAATTTGCTTCCAGGCTGACCAACTCCTTCTCCATCTGTACTCTGGGTCCTGTACGGCACTTACCAAGTACAGGTAAAGGAACTGCACGACTGTGTCTGTCATCTTTCTCCTGCGCCTGGCGCACGGCTCTGCTACATCCTGCACTGAACACCATCTACCAACTCTTTCATCTGCCCTGCGACTATGGCCCTACCTGTGCAGGGCTTCTACATCTTAGCTGCACCACAACATCTGTCCCAGAGAAGCGACACTGCAGCGCCGGTCAATCTGATCAGAAACCACAGGTGGCGCCACATATCATTCACCTATAAACGTTATTCACCTCTTTGCATGGATGCCCATTCCCACGGACCGGGTCACCACCACCGTGACACATGCCTCTGAGACACCGGCCCGATACCGATTAACCCCACTGCCCTGGCTGGCCACCCACACTCGATGTCAGATTCATCTTGGACTTGGGAATTCACGATTTGACTTGATAACCCAGGCATGGTATGTGGGAAAGAGCTACATGGACTAATGTGAAGTGTGGCCTGCTGCATCATTCACTTTTGGTGGGGGTGAAGGACACAAGGAAAGGTGTTCTTCCTAACCAGGAGCCAGCACTTGATGACTCAGTGCTTGCATTTTTTGAAACTTCAGAAGAGGAGGGCATATTTGCTGGAGTCTGTTTCGGCAATGTAAGCCAAAACCAGTTCCTAATGCTCTGACTTTAAAAGAGGTTAACCTACTCCCAGAAAAAGTAGCCTTCCAGGCGTTCCGGAGCCAGACCATGACGCAGGCTCAACACCTCCTGCCTTAGCTGCTATTGTGCTTTTGCCACTACCAGCAGATGCACCACCACCATCAGTACCAGCTTGCCCCCCCATGCCCACGTCCACGTCCACGGCCTCTTCCACCATACTTCCAAATTTTGAAGAAAATGTACCCAAAATAACATCAGATATATGGTACTGTGTCAGAAGCGTACAGCTCTATACAGTCAAAGGATAATTGTCAATCTCCCTATATATTTCATGAGTCACACAGAGATGCTCACAGGCTCAGTATGGATTAGACAAGAATATAAAAAGAAGAAAAAGGATACAGTATCATCAGATACCAGGTATATATAGTATAGTTTAAACAGTCTAAATTTCCGTATATATTTCAGGAGGCAGACACAGACGCTCTCAGGCTCAGTATGGATTACAACACAATATAAAAAGCCGTAAAATGGTAATGGATCTGAAGCGTTCAGCTGTACACAGTGTAGGGGTCATTGTCAATCTCAGTATTTATTTCCACAGTCAGAAACAGACTCTCACTTGGTCAGTTAGACCAGAATATAAAAAGCAGTAAATGGGTAATGTATCACAAGCGTAGAGCTGTATACAGTGTTGGGGTAATTTTTAAATCTACATATAAATTGCAGGAGTAACCCACAGACTCTCACACGCTCAGGATGGATCACACCACAATATAAAAAGAAGATCTGCAAAAAATAATCACACATGTGGGCCACTGTTCCAGGTGTCAATGATACACTTAGAGTGGTGGGTGGAGGAGGACTTCCTGGCAGAAAGGGTACAGTATCACCAGATACCAGGTATATATAGCATAGTTTAAACATTAAAAATGTACGTCTATATATCAGGAGTAGTGTTGTGCTACCCCGCTAGAGTTCGGTTCTGTTCGTCGAACAGGAGGCAAGTTCGTCGAACACCGTCGAGCCCCATTGAAACCAATGGCAGGCAAACACAAACACATGCAAACACATAGAAAACAATTACAAAACACCTTAAAAGGTGTCCCAAAGCAGACACAATGCTCAGAAGACAAAAATAACATATGGAAAATGCAACTACATATAGAAAAGAGGTGGAGGAGTAAAAGGAGGAGAAGGAGACAGATAAAGGCATGTCATGCCCTTATAAAGTTAAGAAAGGCTGGACTAAAAATCTAAAATTAAAAAAAATCTAAAATTCTAAAATCGAGGACGATCATATACCGTTGGACTTCCCACCATAAATTATGCCAACTGCCGATCGGGCGGCGTTATTCCCACTACCCTCCGAACAGCGTCCATGAAGGCAAATTGTTTGGTTTCCGGGGGCAGTATGGTTGCAAAGCTGAACCTTAAAGGAATGTCCAGAAGGGCCCCACCAGGAGTGGAGCCTGCGGCTTAATTGGACTCCAGACGGGCAACCCAACCTCAACCATGCCAGCTACGGAAAAGATGGACAGACTGCAAGCTTTGTCAATTCTGTCGGTGGTGGTGCATGGCCGCTTTTAGTTGTGCTAGCGATTTCTCAGCTTAATTCCGTTAACGAACGAGACTCCGGCATGATCCCGCGGTCCGCGTCCAGCTTACTAGAGGGACACGCGAGGCTCTGGTACACGAGATCGAGCAATAACAGGTCTGTCATACCCTTACATGTCCGGGGCTGCATGCGCGCTACACTGAAAGGACCAGCGTGTGTCGCTTACAGGTGCGGATAACCCGCTGAACCCCGTTAGTGATGGTGATCTGGGATTCCAATTTTTCCCCCGTGAATGAGGATTTCCCAGTAAGTGCAGGTCAACCGGAATTCCAGAATTAGGCCTAACCGGCATTCCAGAAAGAATGTGAAAAAATTAATTGTCCAAACCACAGGTGCTGTAGCTTGCTTAACAGCTGGGCTCCTCTGCTGAGTAGCACGCAGTTCTTACATAAACAGAATGTAACAGAATGGTTTTTAACAGGGAAAAATGCAAAGTACTATATCTGGGCAATAAAAATGAAAAAAGCATATACAGAATGGGAGGAATAGGGCTAAGCAACAGCACATGTGAAAAAGACTTGGGTATACTAATAGATCACAGACTGAATATGAGTCAACAGTGTGATGCAGCAGCAAAAAAGGCAAATGCAATTCTAGGATGTATTAACAGAAGCATACAGTCTAGATCACGTGAAGTCATTATTTCCCTCTACTCCTCTTTGGTCAGACCTCATCTGGAATATTGTGTCCAGTTTTGGGCACCACATTTTAAAAAAGACATCAACAAACTGGAGCAAGTTCAGAAAAGAGCGACCAGAATGGTGACCGGTCTGCAAACCCTGTCTTATGAGGAAAGGTTGCAGGATTTCGGAATGTTTAGTTTGCAAAAGAGAAGACTGAGAGGAGACTTAATAGCTGTCTACAAATATCTAAAGGGCTGTCACATTGTAGAAGGATCAACTTTATTCTCATTTGCACAAGGAAAGACTAGAAGCAATGGGATGAAACTGAATGGGAGGAGACACAGATTAGATATTAGAAAAAACTTTTTGACAGTTAGAGTGATCAATGAGTGGAACAAGCTGCCACGAGAAGTGGTGAGTTCTCCTTCAATGGAAGTCTTCAAACAGAGGCTGGACAGACATCTGACTGGGATGATTTAGCGAATCCTGCTTTGAGCAGGGGGTTGGACCAGATGGCCCAGGAGGTCCCTTCCAACTCTACGATTCTATGATTCTATGATTCTAAACAGGCGGCATAGCTTGGTTCAGGGTGGGCAACACTGCTGAGTTGTAGACAGTGCTTACATAAACTGGCGGCATAGCTAGGTTCATGGGTGGGCTCCTCTGCTGAGCAGTAGACACAGGTACTAGGCCCAAAGTATTGACTGGGCTAAATGGAGTTAAAAAATGGTTCTTACTTAAACAGGCGGCACAGCTTGGTTCACGGGTGGGCTCCTCTGCTGTGTAGCAGACAGTGCTACAAGGCTCAAAAGGATTTTCTGGACAAGATGCGGTAAAAAATTATTAGAAACACACACGGTGTAGCTCCTTGACAGGTGCACTACACCGCTGGCTACCAGACACCGCTACTATGCCATGAAACTGTCTATTAACATTTAAAACCATTATTAATGTGAAAATAAAGTTACGTTTTTGGTGAACGAACCATTCTCGAACAGAACGTCGAACAGCCGAATTTTAAGCAAAGTGTTCGAGTTCGACGAACGGCTCGAACACCGCCCAAAACAGCTCGAATTTAAACTTGGCGAACAGGTCGACTCGAACACCGCTCATCTCTAATCAAGAGGCAGACTCAGACGGTCTCAGGCCCAGTATGGATTCGACAAGATTGTAGAAAGTTGAGAAAGGGTACAGTATCACCGGATAATAGGTATATATAGCATAGTTTACACATTAAAAATCTATGTCTATATATCATGAGGCAGGCTCAGATGGTCTCAGGCCCAGTATGGATTCGACAAGATTGTAGAAAGTTGAGAAAGGGTACAGTATCACTGGATACCAGGTATATATAGCATAGTTTAAACATGAAAAATCTCCGTGTATATTTCCGGAGTCCGAAAAAGACACAGCCTCAGTATGGATTAGACAAGAATCTAAAAAGTAGAAAAAGGGTAATGTATTCGAAGCGTACGCCAGTATACACTGTTGGGGTATTTTTCAATCTTCATATGTATTTCAGTCTCAGTAAGACAGTCCAGACTCTCCGCAAGAGGAAACGAGATGGATACAAGTACAGACGGAAAGTCGAGTGATTGCAGAAATTTTGGAATTACTAATCACGGGAAAAACTCCCGGGAGAATTCTAAGAGGTGATGCTGACCCTCAATTACTTTGTCTGTGGAGACAGCGAAAACAGTTCTTTGTGAAGAAAGGTTTGCTGTATCGCAGTACCGTGGATCCCATCACCGTTACTCATCTCCATCAAATTGTGATCACAGGGAGAGATGTAGTCATTGTCCTCACTGCCTATCATGATCTGTCAGGTAACTTTGGAGTGCAAAAGACAGAAGCCACATGCCGTAGGCGATTCTATTGGATTGGCATGAGAGGACACATTTAAAAATGTGAGCAGGAATGTCACACGTCTGTGAGTAGGAAAACCGTTAAAGCTGATGATAAACCACCACTGCATCTCATTGTGAGTCGACGTCCATAACAAATGGAAGCCATTGATCATCTGAAGATAGAGCCCAGCAGGACAGGGCATAGCTACGTCTTAACCATCATCTATCAGTTCACCAAATTTGTATTGGCAGTCCCAGTAAAGGATTTGACAGCCCAGACTAAACAGCGGTGGAGCAGGGAGTGGTAAGTATTGCAAGTGCTGGGGCCCTGAGCAAGCAGGGGGCCCACTCGTGGGCGGCGGTACTGGCTCAGGGCCCCTCATAGTACGCCGGCGTGTCTGACGGCGGGTGTGCACCCCCGCCATCAGAGACACTTGATTGTACTATAAGGGACCCTGTGCCAGTGCCGTCACCCAAGAGTGGGCCCACCCACCTGTCTAGGGCAACGGCACTCACACGGGTGCGTGCGCCATGTGGTGACCCCGGCCCTGGGGGGGAGGCAGCCCTGTTAGGGAGGTTGAAAAAATGGCATATGTTGATGTTGGACATTAAGCAGCTGCAAATGGAGGAATTGGAGAAGTCCGAGGAAGAGGAGGACAAAAGCGAGCCATTTTTATGGCAACCTACGTGTCAGCAGGGGAAGGTGGGACAAAATCCTTTGAAACCCATGCATGGTTCATTTTAATGAAGGTTAGATCATCAACATTTTGGGTCGACAGAGGGGTCCTTTTTTCTGTCAGGATTGATCCAGCAGCACTGAAGACTCTTTCGGATAGCACACTAGCAGCAGGGCAAGCAAGCTCCTGTAAGGCATATTGTGCCAATTCAGGCCAGGTGTCCAGTTTACAGGCCCAATAGTCAAAGGGGAATGACCTGTGAGGGAGAACATCGATATGGGAGGAGAAGTAGTTGGTAACCATAGTTGACAACTGCTGTCTCCTGTCACTTTCAATCGATGCAGTATTACCAGTCATGTGAGCTGTACTTGAAAAATCATTCCACAACATGGTCATGAAACCCCTGTGTCCAACACCACTTCGGCTGTGTGCACCAAGAACACCTCTTCCATGTTGCCCCCTACGGCTCGTGGGAGAACCATCACCGCCGCTGTGTGCTGGGAATGCCTCAAACAAACGGTTTACCAGAGTTGCTTGTTTGTTAGCCAATATTAGCTCTAGGTTCTCCTGTGGCATGATGTTTTGGAATTTGCCTTTATAGCATGGATCCAGGATGCTGGCCAACCAGTAGTCATCATCGTTCATCATTTTGGCAATGCGGGGGTCCCTTTTTAGGATCTGCAAGGCATAATCACGTTCCAGGTGTCAATGATGCACTGCGAGTGCTGGGTGGAGAAGCACTTTCTGGCAAATCAACATCCCTCCAGTCACGCCCAAACCCTGTACTTGACCTTGCCACGCCAACATTTTCTCTTGCCCCCTGAGAAGCAACCTCCTCCCCTAAATAGTCATCCCCATCCTCCTCCTCTTCCTCTTCTTCCTCCACCTCATCCAGGAGAGTTCCCTGAGCAGACAATGGCTGACTGTCATCAAGGCTTCCCTCCTCCTCTTCCTCCTCGGCTGCAGACGCCTGCTCCTTAATGCGCGTCAACGTTTGCATGAGAAGACGCATAAGTGGGATGCTCATGCTTATGATGGCGTCATCTGCGCTTACCAGCCGTGTGCATTCCTCATAACACTGAAGGACTTTACAGAGGTCTTTCAGCTTCGACCACTGCACACCAGACAAATCCATGTCTGCCTTCAAACTGCCTGCCCATATATCCTCCCACAAATGCATTACAGCCTGCCTCTGTTCGCACAGCCTCTGAACCAGGGTGGAGTTCCACCTTGTTGCAACGTCGATAATTAGGCGGTGCTTGGGAAGGTGGAGCAATTGCTGCAGCTTCTGCATACGACTGGAGTGTACGGGCGACCGGCAGATGTGCGAGCAGTCTTCGCACCTTATGGAGCAGGGCTGTTAACTCTGGATAATTATTGAGGAAGCACTGCACCACCAGGTTCAAGGTGTGAGTCAGGCAATGTATGTGTCTGAGTTTTGAAAGGGCTATGGCTGTCACACAATTCCGGCCGTTATCACTAACTACCTTGCCTGCTTCAAGATGTAGACTGCCCAGCCGTGACTCAGTTTGTCGCTGCAAATAGTCGGCCAGTACCTCCACGGTGTGTCTGTTGTCGCCCAAACACATCATCTTCAACATAGCCTACTGACGCTTACCACTAGCTGTTCGATAGTGGGACACCTCGTGTGCAACACTGGCAGGTGCGGATGGAGTGCTCGTGCGACTGTGCTCTGTGGACAAGCTTTCGCTTCTGGAGGAGGAGGAGGGTCGAACGCCTACAGCCAACGGTTTCCTATACAGTGGGCTAGGCAGCACTGTCCCACCGCCGCTGTCCCCTGTGGACCCTGCAGCCACCACATTAACCCAGTGCGCAGTGATGGACACGTAACGGCCCTGGCCATGCCTACTGGACCATGCATCTGTTGTGAGGTGCACCTTTCCACTCACTGATTGCTTGAGTGCATGGACAATGTGGTCTTTCACAAGCAGGTGGAGGGTATGGGATGGCTTTTCAAGAAAAGAAGTGCTGACTGGGTAGGTCATAGCATGGTACTGCATAGGCCATGAGCTCGTGGAAAGCTTCGCTTTCAACCAACTGGTAGGGCATCATCTCTAACGAGATTAGTTTGGCAATGTGGGCGTTCAAACCCAGTGTACGCGGATGAGAGGATGAGTACTTTCTTGTCCTTCTGAGAGTCTCTGGTAGGGTGAGCTGGACTTGAGAGCTGCATATGGTGGAACTAGCGGTGGACATGGCGGACTGAGAGAGGGTTGGTGATGGTGTTGGTGGTCTTGCTGATGGCCTAGATTCAGTCTTTCATAGCAATAACATTGTGATTCCCTGACTGCTTTGGCCTTGCGACGACCCCTCAACATTTGCTGCTGGTGGTGTGCTAACCGGTGGGCTTACAGTGGGGGAAGCGATGTAGCATTGCTGACTACCTTCATTCGGAGCAGGTGCACATGTGGTACGTGAGGATTGGTAGTCCGTCCACGCTTGCAAGTGCATGGTGGTTAAATGTCTAAGCGTGCAACTGGTATTCAAATTTCTCAGATTTTTCCCTCGGCTAAAGATCTTTGCGCACTTCTTACAGATAACCTTTGCCTAATCATTAGGATTTTGTTCAAAAAGTGCCACACTGCACTCTTCCTACTATGGAAGAAATTTTGAGGCCTTGCACGCTGTGCTAATTTGACCGCCTGGCCAAGCTGTCCTGCAACACTTTGGGTTTTTGTAAACCTTTTTTGGACTGCTACGGGCCTGCCAGATAACAGCTGTTGCGATGTCGATGCCTGCTGCGGATCCTCCTCCTCTTCTTCTGAGCTATTGGCAGTGGCACCCTCTTCCCCCAATGGATGCCAATCTGCGTCAGCAACTGGGTCATCCATCACCTCCTCTTCAATTTCATGTGCACCTTCCTCTGTGTCACCGTGTAAGGTGGTATAGTATGCGGGAAGGGGAACCTGAGTTTCATCAGGTTCAGATTCTGGCTCAGTACACTGCGAGGACAATGTAGTGCTCTGAGTGAATGTACCAGCAGAAAAATCTAGCAGTGGCTGTGCATCAGTGCACTCCATGTCAGATTCATCTTGGACTGGGGAATTCACGATTTGACTTGATAACCCAGGCATGGTATGTGAAAAGATCTCCATGGAGTAATCTGTAGTGTGGCCTGCCGCATCCTTCACTTTTGGTAGGGGTGAAGGACACAAGGAAAGGTGTTGTTCCAGGAGCCTCCACTGATGACTCAGTGCTTTTATTTTTTGAATCTTCAGAAGAGGAGGCAATAGAGCTGGAGGCTGTGTCAGCAATGTAAGCCAAAACTTGTTCCTCAAGCTCCGGCTTTAAAAGTGGTTTACCTACTCCCAGAAAAGGGAACCTTTGAGGCCTTGTGGAGCCAGACGATGATGCAGGCTCAACACCTCCTGCCTTAGGTGCTATTGTGCTTTTGCCACTACCAGCAGATGCACCCCCACCCCCACCACCATCAGTACCAGCTGGCAACCCCCGCCCACTTCCATGGCCTCTTTCACCATACTTCTTCATTTTTGGAAAAATGTACCCAAAATACCACCAGCTATATGGTACTGTAAAGCAAGGTACAAGGTGTATATAGTATTGTGGAGAATTTGAATCTCCCTAGAGATTTTAGGAGGCTGAACTATTATCACAGGACCACTATAGATTACACCTCAATTTAACAGGCTGAAATTGGCTGGTGTATGGCAAAGTACAAGGTATGTATATAGTATTGGGGAGAATTGGAAGTTCCCTAGATAGAAATTTTAGGAGGCTGAACTATTATCTCAGGCCCACTATAGATTACAGCTCAATTTTAACAGGCTGAAATTGGCTGGTGTATGACAAAGTGCAAGGTGTGTATATAGTATTGGGGAGAATTGGAAGCTCCCTAGTGATTTTAGGAGGCTGAACTATTATCTCAGGTCCACTATAGATTTCACCTCAATTTAACAGGCTGAAATTGGCTGGTGTATGACAAAGTACAAGGTGTGTATATAGTATTGGGGAGAATTGGAAGCTCCCTAGATTTTTTAGGAGGCTGACAATGATGCTCTCAGTCCAAGTATGGCAGCAGGCAGCCTAATAAGCAGGACTGCTGCACACAAAAGTGTGGAAAAATGAACGTTTGGTAACTGTGCAGAAAAGAGGAAGAAAAGTATTTTTGCTTTTAAAAAAGCAGTTTGCACAGCAGTGTGCAAACAGCAATGCAGCTATCAGGGAGCCTTATAAGGCAGCCTAATAACCAACAGCTGATGCACAAAAAATATAGCCTCCCCTGTCACTGCACACAAACTGTTGTATTGTACAGTGGAAATCGCTAACAGCAGAAGCAGTTTTTTTGTTCTTCTTCCCTGCCTAACACTCTCCCTTATTCAGAATCAGCAGCTGCAACCTCTCCCTAATGCTAATATCGGCAGAAGTAAGATGGCGGTCGGTGTGCATGCCCTTTTATAGCCCCTTGTGACGCCACACAAAGCAAGCCAATCACTTGCATGCCCTTCTCAAAGATGGTGGTGACCGATGCCCATGTCATCGCATTGCCCACAGTGTGCGTCCTCCATCATTGGCTGAAAAAGGGCGCTGGAAGCATCTTTTGAAATGCGACTTTGGCGCTCTGGTCGCCGACCTCGTGGCCGACCTCACGCTATGGTCGGGTTTCGTTTTATGAAACCCGACTTCAGCGAAAGTCGGCGACTTATGAATTTGACCGACCCGTTTCGCTCAACTCTATCAACCAGTCCCGGCTTCGTGGTCCGACATTGGACCGATTTGCATGGACTTCTGCTTAAGCCCTTAGTTTTCATAGACTGGGAAGTGCATCCGACAAAACACAGATGAATTCTTAGAAACCCAGAAATAATTTATTACGTTTCTTAGCTAAACAGTTTACTTATTGAGTCGTTTAGTATAAACACTTCTTAGGGAAATCATTGTTGTTGTATACAAGTCACAATCGCATATTTCTTACCACATTGGAAGCTATTACCCTGTTTACAGGTTAAGGATGGTAAATTGTCACCATGATTTAGTGCAATGTTTTCAAAATTGTATTCTTATTTTGGAACAATAACCTTAAAAATAATCAGTGAATTTCTGACATAACAACTTTTTTCATTTCCTTTCCACTATTATTTTTTATGTCACTGTTTTCTTGGCTTTCCTAAAAGCTCCCCTAAAGATGATTTGATTAAGTTGTTGTTCGGTATGAGAGTCTGAGTCGTCTTTGAGGCAGGTATTTCCAGTTTCTTCTACACTGTTAAATAGAATATAGCACCTTGCCACACAAGAGACCTTAAAAAGTGGTTAGATGGACGTGGTGATAGATTTATGGCAAAAATTCAAAGAATTCTTTGGTTGAAGTATCACTTTTAGAAGACATTGGGTTGTATCACTCCTGAAGGAATTATTGAGAGGAGGGAAAAGTGCAGGGAAAGTTGAAATTCCCACATTCCTCTAAGATGGATTTAGAAAGTTGATTTTTTTTTTCAGGAAAAGGGGCCAAGTTAAAAATTAATCTTCCATTTATTTTCTCTTTTCTTGTGCTTACAAAAAAAAACTAAATGATTTGGTGAAAAAATATATTGTGAATAATATTGCCTAAAATCTTTTTTTAACAGCATGAATTAAGACAACTAAAATTAAATATTATTTGTTTACTACAAAGGGTAGGAAAAAATTGTGACAGTAATTTCCTACCAAGGCATAATGCCTCTGGGAAAAATATAGCTAGATTCACTGGAATGATAAAATCTATTTATAGTGGCTGCAAAGTTAGCCTATCAATCAATGCAAATCCCCATTAAACAATAAATATGTGTATGTGTGTGTATATTTATACTGTATATATATATATATATACTGTATATATATATATAGAGCACCCATTTACCGTAGATAATATTTTATAAATCATGATAAGAAAAAACATACATAGATAGATGCACCCTGATGGACCCTATATAAGGTGGCAAATAACTACAGAGCTTGGTACCCCAAGGATAAGCACAAATGGCACATCAACTCACCTTCAGCTATCCTTAAGGTGCCCTAGACATCCCTAGGTAGATATTTAATAATGTCTAGACCCATTTATCATTCATCCAAGTTTGGCGCCCCTGAGGGTTCAGTCGCCACAGAGGTACTGCACTTCCTCTTGAGGTGTGGTGCCCCACTATTCAGGTAAGGTGGAGACACCTGACCACACTCCAACACCTGCATCCCACACAACATAGTAGTGTAGCAAAGCACCCTTTGGTGGCTCCATGCTTGGAACACGAAGAGTGCTGGGAGGTGGGTGGAGCTTAGTCTGCACCAAAAGATTGGGAAGAGTTTAGGATTTGGTCAGTCTGACGGGGTCAGAAGGAGAGAGAGGATCCCCAGAGAGGGATGGACGAGAGAAGTGTTGCAGCAGACCTCAGTGACCTTGGTCTGCTGGCACAGGAAAGAGACATTGATGGAAAGCCTAACTCTTCATAAGAAAGATAGATTTGAACAGAACGTAAGGAGAAAAGGAGGACTGAGGATTAGGGTTAGAGCAGAACCCTTCCCAAGTTCACAGCGCAAGGCCGGGGTCCGGTCCCCGAGGTTGTATGGATACTAACGGTCCTGCAGCAGAACCGTAGGAATAGAAGTTGGTAGCAAAGAGTCCCCGAAGCAGGCTACAGCTGTCAGCCGTACAAGTAGAGTTCATAGGAACATCTGACAGGAGGAACTCCAGTGTAACTCAGTACTGAGAGTACTTCACTATAGGCGCAAAAGGGAGACGTTCAGAAAAGGCACATATGTTGGCGGAGTGTTGGAACAGAGTACTTCATCTTGCCTGGAAGTTGGCTGAGCTCCTGACCCGGAGGACATGGCACGGATGCGGGCACCTGTATGCTCAACAGGCTGTGAGTAAAGCTTTGGAACTAGATGCCCTGGTGTCCTCCGCTTATTCCTTTGCCAATACCCTTGGCACTGCTACATCTCTGTGCCTGACACTGCACCATCTACGTCTCTCCCCTATCTCCTCACCTACACTGCCCTGGGACTACTGCCCTACCTCTTGAGGGCCACAACATCATTGCTGCACTACACCACCTGTCTCAGAGGATCTGTCTGCAGCGACGGCTTAACACCTTTCTTGCCGAACACCACAGGTGGCGTCACGAATCATTCAATGAACATTTCTGCTATTTACAATGGGCGCCCAGGGCCACGGACCGGGTCATAGCTGCCGTGACAACAACCCCACTCGTGGAAATCCGCAGGCTTGCTACCAAGTATCCCGCCGCCCTGGGTGTGAGGGCGACCCACAAGCATAACTCTTTTCCTGATTCACCCATTCATAGGAATGGACAGTGAGGGTGATCAATGAGTGGAACAGGCTGCCACGAGAGGTGGTGAGTTCTCCTTCAATGGAAGTTTTCAAACAGAGGCTGGACAGACATTCATCTGGGATGGTTTAGTGAATCCTGCATTGAGCAGGGGGTTGGACACGATGAAACTTGGTGTCCCTTCCAACATTTTATGATTCTATAATTCTTTGACTCAAAACAAAAACGTCTGGTGCAAAAAATGAATTCAGTTATGTAGATAAAGTACAAAGATGCTAGCATCTTAACTATATATGCCATAATCAGGCTAAACACCTTCATATAAAAAATCATCTGTTTTTCATATTTATCGATCCAGATACTGTACCTCAACCAATATTCAGAGGGGAAACAAGTGTCTACCCAGGGATGTCTAGGGCATCTTAGTGATGGCAGATCGTGAACGGTGGTGCCATTTGCGCTTGTTATTAGGGTGTCAATCTCATCGGTCAGGTATCGTCACATATAATTCAATCTCCTGCAGCTTCATCATCAATGACCCATACAGGCCTTTGTCTTCTCTGCAGCAATGATATCACATACTGAACATCCACATGACTGGTGCAGCCAACCACAGGCCTCAGCAGTCTCTTGGTGTATAGTGGGTTGTGAAAGTATTTGCCTCCCTTGGTTTTTACCTATTTTGCTACATTATAACCCGTTTTTAAATATTTTTGTCATCCGATTTTGGTGTGATGCTTCAGCGCTAAATAATCTAAATTGGTGAAGTGAAGTGAGAAAAAGCTAGGCATAAATTACATTTATGGGATCAAATAACTAAAAATTGGCATCTACTGTACATACAGTATGTCTTCACCCCTTTTGCTATGAAGCCCCTAAAAATTTCTGGTGCAAGCAATTACTGTACCTTCTTAAGTCACATGTTTGCTGAGAGGAAGTCCACCTGTGTGCAATCTAAGTGTCACCTGGTCTGTCGGTATATACACCTTACCTTTTCTGAAAGGCCACAGAGGCTGTAACACCATTAAGCAAGAGGCACCACTAACCAAACACCATGAAGACCAAGGAGATCTCCAAACAAGTCAGGGACAAAGTTTTGAGAAGTACGAGTAGGGTTGGGTTATAAAAAAATCGCAATCTCTGATGATCCCCTCTGAGCACCAACAAATCTATTATCATCAAATGGAAAGAACATGGTACCACAACAAATCTGGCATGAGACGGCCAACTGCCAAAACTCTCAGCCTTGGCAAGGAGGGCATTAATCAGAGAGGCAGCACAGAGACCAAAGGTAATGCTGAAGGAGCTGCAGAGTTCCCAAGTAGAGACTGGAATAGCTGTCTATACGACCACAATAAGTTGCACACTTCATAGAGCTGATCTTTATGGAAGAGTGGGCAGAAAAAGCCTTTACTTGCACACAAAAATTGTAAGACTCATTCTGAGTTGGCCAAAAGACACGTGGGAGACTTCCTAAATGTATGGATGAAGGTGCTGTGGTCAGATGAGGTCAATATGGAACTTCTTAGACACCAAGGTAAACGCTATGTCTGGAGCCAAACCAACAAAGGTCATCACCCCAAGATCACCAGCCCCACAGTGAAACAGGGTGGTGGCAGCATCATGTCGTGAGGATGTTTATTGTCAGCAGAAACAGTGAAAATGGTCCAGGTTGAGGGGAAAATGGATAGTGTCAAACACAGGAATATTCTTGAGCAAATCCTGTTTCAGTCTGTCAGTGATATGAGACTGGGACAGAGGTTTACCTTTCAACAAGATAGTGACCCAAAGCATACTGCTAAAGCAACATTTGAGTGGTTTAAGATGAAAGGTGTAGATGTAATGGAGTGATCTAGTCAAAGCACAGCTCTTAGTCCAATTGAGAATCTGTGGTCAGACTTGAAGATTGCTGTTCACCAGAGGACACCATCTAACTTGAAAAAGCTGGAGCAGATTTGCCTTGAGGAATGGGCAGAAATCTCAGAGGAAAGATGTGGAAAGCTCATAGAGACCTATCCAAAGTGACTTGCACATATAATTAGGTGGCTCTACAAAGTCCTGGCTTTATGCACACTGACGTTTTCATTAGAGTTGAGCGACTTTTGGTTTTTTAGGGTCGAGTTTCGTTTCGTGAAACCCGACTTTTCCAAAAGTCGGGTCGAGCAAGATCGTCCGATCATAGGGAAAAGTCGGGGTCGTCCCGAAACACGAAACCCAATGTAAGTCAATGGGGAATAAAAGTCGGCAGTGAGAGGAGGACAGGAAACACACCTACAGTGCCCATTTGAATGCCAAAAGCATCAATTCTTCTTACTTAAGCTTGTCAACCTTAATTAACTTCATAATACAAGTTACTCACTGAAAAATGGGGGTTATTTGGCTACAGACTGTGGGGGGGAGGGCTGGCTCCAGGTTTTCATGTGCCCTGGGCGAAAGAGCGCCCCTTTAACACATACCACAACTCACCATGCTCCGATACGGCAGAGAAATAGCGGTATAGTACAATGAAAAATACTTCACTTTTTACATCTCATGACGAGGCCCATCTATTTCTCCATACAGAATCATTGGTCCCATATAATGTTTGAAACAGTAGCTCCACATAATGCTACAGTATATGTTGGTCCCCATGGATGAAGCTCCACTGTCTTATGGGCCCAAATAATGCTCCAAACATAATGGGCCCCAATTCTAATGCTCTAGTGTATAATGGGCCCTGTAAATGCTGCTCCAGTGTCTGATGTCCACCTTTGGAATGTTCCAGTGTATGGTGGGCCCCATCTATCATTCTCCAGAGTATAGTGCTCCTCAAAAATTGCTGTCCCAACATTGAAAACAATCAAATAAGTCTCCTCGCTAGGGAATCCCTGTACTTGTCTGGACTCCTCGTCGTCCCCATCTTCCATCTCACTGCACAGTATTTCAACTTTGCAAGTGCTGTGATCCTGAGCAAGCAGGGGGGCCCACTCGTTGGCGACGGCACTGGCACAGGGCCCCTAATAGTACGGTGGTGTGTCTGATGGCGGGTGGGCCGAACCTGCACTTTCATCTGCAGCTTCCTCTTTGTCACCGTGTAAGATGGAACTGTATATGGGAAGGGTAACCTGAGTTTCATCAGGGTCAGATTCAGGCCGTGTAGCATGCGAGGGGAATGTAGTGGTCTGGGTCAATGTACCAGCAGATTCATCGAGCAGTGGCTGGGCATCAGTGCACTTGTGTCGCCCCCAGGAGTACGGGCGCCACAGTGGCATTACCTTCTTTCTAGGGAGTGTGATGTCATGCTTGGGAGCAATGAACGATCTCTCTAGCAGGTTAACTGATTGGGCGGCGTTATTCCCACGAGTCATGACCCTCCAAACAGCGTTCATGAAGGCAAAGTGTTTGTTTTACGTGGGCAGTATGGTTGCAAAGCTGAACCTTAAAGGAATGTCCAGAAGGGCACCACCAGGAGTGGAGCCTACAGTTAAATTCGACTCCACCTGGGAAACCTCAACCATGCCAGCTACAGAACAGATGCACACATTGCAAGCTTAATTCCGTTAACGAACGAGACTACGTCATGCCCCGCGGTCCGAGTCCGGCTTACTAGAGGGACACGTGTCCAATTCTACATACACCTTGTAGTTTGTGATACACTAGCCAATTTCTGCCTGTGACATAGCGCTGTGATATTCAGTGGGCCTCACACAATCCAAAAGTGTCCAGTGTCCACAAGTGTGTGCAGAAATTCAAAATCTCCCTTATCCTCTAGTCACTTTGGTCACAGCTGTGCCATCGAGCCTGTGACAGAGCGCTCAGATATTCAGTGGGCCTCACACAATCCAAAAGTGTCCAGTGTCCACAAGTGTGTGCAGAAATTCAAAATCTCCCTTATCCTCTAGTCACTTTGGTCACAGCTGTGCCATCGAGCCTGTGACAGAGCGCTCAGATATTCAGTGGGCCTCACACAATCCATAAGTGTCCAGTGTCCACAAGTGTGTGCAGAAATTCAAAATCTCCCTTATCCTCTAGTCACTTTGGTCACAGCTGTGCCATCGAGCCTGTGACAGAGCGCTCAGATATTCAGTGTGCCTCACACAATCCAAAAGTGTCCAGTGTCCACAAGTGTGTGCAGAAATTCAAAATCTCCCTTATCCTCTAGTCATTTTGGTCACAGCTGTGCCATCGAGCCTGTGACAGAGCGCTCAGATATTCAGTGGGCCTCACACAATCCAAAAGTGTCCAGTGTCCACAAGTGAGTGCAGAAATTCAAAATCTCCCTTATCCTCTAGTCACTTTGGTCACAGCTGTGCCATCGAGCCTGTGACAGAGCGCTCAGATATTCAGTGGGCCTCACACAATCCATAAGTGTCCAGTGTCCACAAGTGTGTGCAGAAATTCAAAATCTCCCTTATCCTCTAGTCACTTTGGTCACAGCTGTGCCATCGAGCCTGTGACAGAGCGCTCAGATATTCAGTGGGCCTCACACAATCCAAAAGTGTCCAGTGTCCACAAGTGTGTGCAGAAATTCAAAATCTCCCTTATCCTCTAGTCACTTTGGTCACAGCTGTGCCATCGAGCCTGTGACAGAGCGCTCAGATATTCAGTGGGCCTCACACAATCCAAAAGTGTCCAGTGTCCACAAGTGTGTGCAGAAATTCAAAATCTCCCTTATCCTCTAGTCACTTTGGTCACAGCTGTGCCATCGAGCCTGTGACAGAGCGCTCAGATATTCAGTGGGCCTCACACAATCCAAAAGTGTCCAGTGTCCACAAGTGTGTGCAGAAATTCAAAATCTCCCTTATCCTCTAGTCATTTTGGTCACAGCTGTGCCATCGAGCCTGTGACAGAGCGCTCAGATATTCAGTGGGCCTCACACAATCCAAAAGTGTCCAGTGTCCACAAGTGTCTGCAGAAATTCAAAATCTCCCCTGTCCTATAGACACCTTGTACCTTGTTTTACATTACTATATAGTTTGTTGGATTTTGTCTACATTTCTACCAGAAATGAGGAAGGCTGGTGGAAGAGGCCGTGGAATTGGGCGGGGGTTGGCAGCTGGTAATGATGGTGTTGGTGGTGGATCTGATGGTAGTGGCAAGAGCAAAATAGGACCGAATGCAGGAGGTGTTGAGCGTGCGTCATCGTCTGGCTACATAAGGCCTCGAACGCTTAGTTTTCTAGGAGTTGGCAAACCGCTTTTAAAGCCAGAGCATCAGGAAAAAGTTTTGTCTTACATTGCTGACTCAGCCTCCAGCTCTATCGCCTCCTCTTCTTCAGTTGTAAAAAGTAAAAGCACTGAGTCGTCATTGGAGGCTCATGTTCATGAACCACACCTTTCCTTGTGTCCTTCACCCCAACCAAGATTGAAGGATGATGCAGGCCATACTACTGATTACTCCATTGAGCTGTTTTCAAATACCATGCCTGGATTATCAAGTGAAATGGTGAATTACCCAGGCCAAGATGAATCTGACATGGAGTGCACTGATGCACAGCCGCTGATGGATGATTCTGCTGGTACATTCACTCAGAGAACTACATTGTCCTCGCAGTGTACAGAGCCAGATTCAGACCCTGATGAGACTCAGGTGCCCCTTCCCGCACACTATACCACCATACACGGTGACACAGAGGAAGGTGCACATGACATAGAAGAGGAGGTGATGGATGACCCAGTTGTTGACCCAGATTGGCATCCATTGGGGGAAGAGGGTGCTGCTTCCAATAGCTCAGATGAGGAGCATCCACAGCAGACATCGACATCGCAACAGCTGTTATCTGGCAGGCCCGGAGCACTCCAAAGACAGGTTCCAAACATCAAAAGATTTGCTGGACAGCTTGTCCAGAGGGTCAAAAGATCACAGTGTGCTAGGCCGCAAAATGTCTGCCAAAGTAGGAAGAGTGCAGTGTGGCACTTTTTTGAACAAAATCCTCATGATCAGGCCAAGGTTATCTGTAAGAAGTGCGCAAAGACCTTTAGCCGAGGGAAAAATCTGAAAAATTTGAATACCAGTTGCATGCTTAGACATTTAACCAGCATGCACTTGCAAGCGTGGACACAACACCAAACCTCAAGTGCCACATGTGCAACTGATCACAACGAAGGTAGTCAGCAACGCTACATTGTTTCCCCCACTGTAAGCCCACCGGTTAGCACAGCAGCAAATGTTGAGGTGTCGTTGCAAGACCACAGCAGTCAGGGAATCCCACTGTTATATCAACGAAAGACTGATTCTAGGCCATCAGAAAGAACACCAACTCCATCACCATCATCAACCCTCTCTCAGTCCGCCCTGTCCACCGCTACTTCCACCATATGCAGCTCTCAAGTCCAGCTCACCCTCCCAGACACTATGAGTAGGTCAAGAAAGTACTCAGTCTCTCATCCGCGTACACTGGGTTTGAACGTCCACATTGCCAAACTAATCTCGTTTGAGATGATGCCCTTTCGGTTGGTGGAAAGCACAGCTTTCCGCAAACTCATGGCCTATGCAGTACCACGCTATGACCTACCCAGTCGCCACTTCTTCTCTCGCAAAGCCATCCCAGCCCTCCACCATCATGTGAAAGACCGCATTGTCCATGCACTCAAGCAGTCAGTGAGCGGAAAGGTGCACCTCACAACTGATGCATGGTCCAGTCGGCATGGCCAGGGCCGTTACGTGTCCATCACTGCGCACTGGGTTAATGTGGTGGATGCAGGGTCCACAGGGGACAGCGGTGGTGGGACAGTGCTGCCTAGCCCACGGTATAGGAAACAGTTGGCTGTAGGCGTTCGACCCTCCTCCTCCTCCTCCTCCAGAAGCGAAAGCTCGTCCACAGAGCGCAGTCGTACGAGCACTCCATCTGCAGCTGCCACTGTTGCACATGAGGTGTCCCCCTATCGAGCAGCTAGTGGAAAGCGTCAGCAGGCTGTGTTGCAGATGATGTGTTTGGGCGACAGACACACCGCCGAGGTGATGGCCGAGTACTTGAAGCGACAAACTGAGTTATGGCTGGGCAGTGTACATCTTGAGGCAGGCAAGGTAGTTAGTGATAACGGCCGTAATTTTGTGGCAGCCATAGCCCTTTCAGAACTCAGCCACATACCTTGCTTGGCTCACACCTTGAACCTGGTGGTGCAGTGCTTCCTCAAAAATTATCCGGAGTTAACAACCCTGCTCCAGAAGGTGCGAAGACTGTGCGCGCACATCCGCCGGTCGCCTGTACACTCCGTTCGTATGCAGAAGCTGCAGCGATTGCTCCACCTTCCCAACCACCGCCTCATTATCGACATTGCAATAAGGTGGAACTCCACCCTGCACATGGTGGAGCGGCTGTGCGAGCAGAGGCAGGCCATAATGCATTTGTGGGAGGATACACGGCCAGGCACTTTGAGAGCAGACATGGAATTGACAGGTGTGCAGTGGTCGAAGCTGAAAGACCTCTGTAAAGTCCTTCAGTGTTTTGAGGAATGCACACGGCTGGTAAGCGCAGACGACGCCATCCTAAGCATGAGCATCCCACTTATGCGTCTGCTCATGCAAACTTTGACCCACCTTAAGGAGCAGGCTTCTGCAGCCAATGTTGATGAGGAGGAAGAGGAGGAGGGAATCCTTGATGACATTCAGCCATTGTCTGCTCAGGGACCTCACCTGGACGAGGTGGAGGAAGAGGAGGAGGAGGATGATGGGGATGATTACTTAGGGTAGAAGGATGCATCTCGTGGGGCAAGTGAAAATGTTGGCGTGGCAAGGTCTGGTACAGGGTTTGTGCGTGACTGGAGGGAAGTGGATTTGCCAGAAAGTGCTCCTCCAACCAGCACTCGCAGTGCATCATTGACACCGGGAACATTGGCCCACATGTCAGATTATGCCTTGCAGATCCTAAAAAGGGACCCCCGCATTGCCAAAATGATGAACGATGACGACTACTGGTTTGCCAGCATCCTGGATCCACGCTATAAAGGCAAATTACAAAACATCATGCCACAGGAGAACCTTGACCTAATATTGGCTAATAAACAAGCAACTCTGGTAAATCGGTTGCTTGAGGCATTCCCAGCACACAGCAGCGGTGATGGTTCTCACACGAGCCGTATGGGGCGGGGTCAGCTTGGCAGAGGTGTTCGTGGTGCACACAGCAGAAGTGGCGTTGGAGACAGGAGTTTCATGACAATGTTGTGGACTGATTTTTCAAGTACCGCTCACACAACTGGTAATACTGCATCGATGGAAAGTGACAGGAGACAGCAGTTGTCAACTATGGTTACAAACTACTTTTCCTCCCATATCGATGTTCTCCCACACAGATCATTCCCCTTTGACTATTGGGCCGCTAAACTGGACACCTGGCCTGAATTGGCACAATATGCCTTACAGGAGCTTGCTTGCCCAGCTGCAAGTGTGCTATCGGAAAGAGTCTTCAGTGCAGCTGGATCAATCCTGACAGAAAAAAGGACCCGTCTGTCAACCCAAAATGTGGATGATCTAACCTTCATTAAAATGAACCACGCATGGGTTTCCAAGGATTTTGTCCCACCTTCCCCTGATGACACATAGGGTGACAGAAAAATGGCTTGCTTTGGTCCACCTCTTCCTGGGACTTGACATATTTCACCTTTTGCATCAGCTGAATGTCCAACATCAACATATGCCACTTTCTAAAACTCCCTAACTGTGCTGCCTCCCCCCCATGGCCAGAGTCACCACCTAGCGCACGACACCGTGCGAGTGCCGTTGCCCTGGACAGGTGGGTAGGCCGACTCTTGGGCGCGGGCACTGGCACAGGGTCCCTCATAGTGCAATCAAGTGTCTCTGACGGTGGTGGTGCACACCCGCCATCAGACACACCGCCGTACTATGAGGGGCCCAGTGCCAGTACCGACGCCCACGAGTGGTCCCCCCTTGCTTGGGCAGGGCCCCAGCATTTGCAATCTTTACCTCTCCCTGCTCCTCCGCTGTGTAGTCTGGGCCGTCAAATCCATACTGTGCCTGACACCGTTTGATCCTGCCTCCTGATGTATAGACATATATTTTGAATGTGTACGCTATCCATACATGTTATCTGGGGATACGGTTCCCTTTCTAACCTTTGTGCAATCACGTGCAATCCATACTGGGCCTAACACCGCCTGAGCCTGCCTCCTGATGTATAGACATATATTTTGAATGTGTACGCTATCCATACATGTTATCTGGGGATACGGTACCCTTTCTAACCTTTGTGCAAACACGTGCAATCCATACTGGGCCTAACACCGTCTGAGCCTGCCTCCTGATGTATAGACATATATTTTGAATGTGTACGCTATCCATACATGTTATCTGGGGATACGGTACCCTTTCTAACCTTTGTGCAATCACGTGCAATCCATACTGGGCCTAACACCGTCTGAGCCTGCCTACTGATGTATAGACATATATTTTGAATGTGTACGCTATCCATACATGTTATCTGGGGATACGGTACCCTTTCTCACCTTTGTGCAATCACGTGCAATCCATACTGGGCCTAACACCGTCTGAGCCTGCCTCCTGATGTATAGACATATATTTTGAATGTGTACGCTATCCATACATGTTATCTGGGGATACGGTACCCTTTCTCACCTTTGTGCAATCACGTGTATTTCATACTGGGCGTGAGAACGGCTGGCGAGCTGTTAAGCAAGCTACAGCACCTGTGGTTTGCACATGTAAGTTTTTCATTTTTTCAGGAATGACGGTTAGGCATTATTCCGGAACTGCGGTTGACCTGCACTTACTGGGAAATCATTGTTCGCGGGTAATAATTGTAATCAGTGATCCCCATCACTAACGTTGTTCAGCGGGTTATCTGCACCTGTAAGCGACAAACGCTGGCCTTTTCAATGTAGCGCACATGCAGCCTCGGACATGTAAGGGCATGACACACCAGTTATTGGCCAATCTCATGTGCCAGAGCCTCACGTGTCCCTCTAGTAAGCCGGACTCGGACCGCGGGGCATGACGTAGTCTCGTTCCTTAACGGAATTAAGCTTGCAATGTGTGCATCTGTTCTGTAGCTGGCATGGTTGAGGTTTCCCAGGTGGAGTCGAATTTAACCGTAGGCTCCACTCCTGGTGGTGCCCTTCTGGACATTCCTTTAAGGTTCAGCTTTGCAACCATACTGCCCACGTAAAACAAACACTTTGCCTTCATGAACGCTGTTTGGAGGGTCATGACTCGTGGGAATAACGCCGCCCAATCAGTTAACCTGCTAGAGAGATCGTTCGTTGCTCCCAAGCATGACATCACACTCCCTAGGAAGAAGGTAATGCCACTGTGGCGACCGTACTCCTGGGGGCGACACAAGTGCACTGATGCCCAGCCACTGCTCGATGAATCTGCTGGTACATTGACCCAGACCACTACATTCCCCTCGCACGCTACACGGCCTGAATCTGACCCTGATGAAACTCAGGTTACCCTTCCCATATACAGTTCCATCTTACACGGTGACAAAGAAGAAGCTGCAGATGAAAGTGCAGGTTCTGCCCACCCGCCATCAGACACACCACCATACTATCAGGGGCCCTGTGCCAGTGCCGTCGCCAACGAGTGGGCCCCCCCTGCTTGCTCAGGATCACAGCACTTGCAAAGTTGAAATACTGTGCAGTGAAATGGAAGATGGGGACGACGAGGAGTCCAGACAAGTACAGGGATTCCCTAGCGAGGAGACTTATTTGATTGTTTTCAATGTTGGGACAGCAATTTTTGGGGAGCACTATACTCTGGAGAATGATAGATGGGGCCCACCATACACTGGAACATTCCAAAGGTGGACATCAGACACTGGAGCAGCATTTACAGGGCCCATTATACACTAGAGCATTAGAAATGGGGCCCATTATGTTTGGAGCATTATTTGGGCCCATAAGACAGTGGAGCTTCATCCATGGGGACCAACATATACTGTAGCATTATGTGGAGCTCATCATATACTGTTTCAAACATTATATGGGACCAATGATTCTGTATGGAGAAATAGATGGGCCTCGTCATGAGATGTAAAAAGTGAAGCATTTTTCATTGTGCTTTACCGCTATTTCTCTGCCGTATCGGAGCATGATGAGTTGTGGTATGTGTTAAAGGGGCGCTCTTTCGCCCAGGGCACATGAAAACCTGGAGCCAGCCCTCCCCCCCCACAGTCTGTAGCCAAATAACCCCCATTTTTCAGTGCGTAACTTGTATTATGAAGTTAATTAAGGTTGACAAGCTTAAGTAAGAAGAATTGATGCTTTTGGCATTCAAATGGGCACTGTAGGTGTGTTTCCTGTCCTCCTCTCACTGCCGACTTTTATTCCCCATTGACTTACATTGGGTTTCGTGTTTCGGGACGACCCTGACTTTTCCCTATAATCGGACGATCTTGCTCGACCCGACTTTTGGAATAGTCGGGTTTCACGAAACGAAACTCGACCCTAAAAAACCAAAAGTCGCTCAACTCTAGTGAATACTTTTGCAAGCTACTGTACAGTGGTTGAAATAAGGATTTGATCCCTTGTTGATTTTGTAAGTTTGCCCACTGTCAAAGGCATGAACAGTCTATAATTTTAAGGGAAGGTTAATTTTAACATTGAGAGATAGAATATCAAAAATAAAATCCAGAAAATCACATTGCATAAATTAATAAATAATCTCTTTATTTATATAGCGCCAACATATTCCGCAGTGCTTTACAGTTTTGCACACATTATCATCACTGTCCCCGATGGGGCTCACAATCTAAATTCCCTATCAGTATGTCTTTGGAATGTGGGAGGAAACCGGAGGACCAGGAGGACCCAGGGGAAACCCACGCAAACACGGGGAGAACATAAAAACTCCTTGCAGATGTTGTCCTTGGTCGGGTTTGGACCCAGGACTCCAGTGCTGCAATTCTGCAGTGCTAACCACTGAGCCACTGTGATGCCCATGAAGTATTATATAAATTTATTTTCATTTTGCAGTGAGAAATAAGTATTTGATCCCCTACCAACCATTAAGGGTTCTGGCTCCTACAGACAAGTTAGATGCTCCTAATCAACTCATTTCCTGCATTAAAGACAGCTATCTTACATAGTCACCTTTATTATTATTATTATTATTATTATTGTGCATTTGTATAGCGCCATTTATTCCATGGCACTTTACAGGTGAAAAAGGGAAATATAGACAAGTGTAATAAACATGTGTAAGGCAAGGGACACACAAGTACATAAGGAGAGGGGACCCTGCCCGCAAGGGCTTACAGTCTTCAGGGATGGGTGAGGATACAATAGGAGAGGGTAGAGCAGGTCATGCGGTGGTTCAGTTGACCGAGAATCATTGCAGGCTCTAGGCTTGTCGGAACAGGTGGGTCTTCAGGTTCTTCATGAAGGTTTCCGTTGATGGTGAGAGTCTGATGTGTTGCGGCAGAGAGTTCCAGAGTATGGGGGAAGCACGGGAGAAGTCTTGTATGCGGTTGTGGGAAGAAGAGATAAGGGGAGAGTAGAGAAGGAGATCTTGAGATGATCAAAGGTTGCATGCAGGTAGGTACATGGAGACCATGTCACGGATGTATGGAGGAGACAGGTTGTGGATGGCTTTGAATGTCATGGTTAGGGTTTTGAAGTGGAGCCTCTGGGCAATAGGAAGCCAGTGAAGGGCCTGGCATAGGGGGAGGCTGGGGAGTAGCCGGGAAACAGGTGGATTAGTCAGGCAGCAGAGTGTAGGATGGACTGGAGTGGTGCCAGAGTGCTAGAGGGGAGGCCAGAGAGGAGGAGGTTGCAGTATTCGAGGTGGGAGATGATAAGAGCATGCACTAGTGTTTTTGTGGTTTCGTGGTTGAGGAATGAGCGGATCCGGGAGATATTTTTTAGTTTGAGGCAGCAGGAGGAGGCGAGGGCTTGGATATGTGGTTTGAAAGAGAGCACAGAGTCGAGGATCACCCCAAGGCACCGAGCGTGCGGGACTGGGGAAAGAGAGCAGCCATTGGCATTGATGGATAGGTCTGGTGGAGGGGTGGAGTGAGATGGGGAAAGATGATGAATTCTGTTTTGTCCATGTTCAGTCTGAGAAAGCGAGCAGAGAAGAAGGCTGAGATAGCAGAAAGACATTGTGGGATTTCGATCAGTAATGAGGTGTGGTTATGTCCAGATAGGTAGATCTGCGTGTCATCAGCATAGAGGTGATACTGCAAACCATGGGATTCTATGAGCTGTCCCAAGCTGAAGATATAGATGGAGAATAGTAGGGGTCCTAGGGCAGAGCCTTGAGGAACACCTACAGACAGGGGGCGAGGTGAGGAGGTGGTGTGTGAGAGGCAGACACTAACTGTTCGGTCTGTTAGGTATGATGAGATCCAGGATTGGGCCAAGTCTGTGAGTAAAAGACTACTGTCTACAGACTCAATTAATCAGTCAGACTAACCTCTACAACATGGGCAAGACCAAAGAGCTTTATAACAATGTCAGGGACAAGACCATAGACCTGCCCAAAGCTGGAATGGGCTACAAAACCATAAGTAAGACACTGGGTGAGAAGGAGACAACTGTTAGTGCAATAGTAGGAAAATGGAAGAAATACAAAATGACTGTCAATTGACATCGATCTGGGGCACCATGCAAAATCTCACCTTGCGGGGTATCCTTGATCATGAGGAAGGTGAAATATCAACTTAAAACTAGACAGGGGGAACTTGTTAATGATCTCAAGGAAGCTTGGACCACAGTCAGCAAGAAAATCATTGGCTACACATTACGCTGTAAGGGTTTAAAATCCTGCAGTGCCCACAAGATCCCTCTGCTCAAGAGGGCACATGTCCAGGCCCATCTGAAGTTTGCCAATGAACACCTGGATGACTCTGTGAGTGATTGCGAGAAGGTGCTGTGTCAGATGAGACAAAAAATGATCTCTTTGGCATTAATTCAACTAGCAGTGTTTGTAGGAAGAGAAATGCTGCCTATGACCCAAAGAACACCATCCCTGCTGTCAAGCATGGAGGTGGAAACATAATGTTTTGGGGATGTTTCTCTGCTAAGGGGACAGGACTACTTCACCGCGTCAATGGGAGAATGGATGAAGCCATGTCCAGTAAAATCCGGAGTGACAACCTCTTTCCCTCCACCAGGACATTAAAAATAGGTCGTGGCTGGGTCTTCCAGCAATACAATGACCCAAAACATACAACCAAGGCAACAAAGGAGTGGCTCAAAAAGAAGCACATTAAGGTCATGTAGTGGCCTAGCCAGTCTCCAGATCTTAATCCCATAGAAAACTTATGGATGGAGTTGAAGCTTTGAGTTGCCAAGCGACAGCCACAAAATCTTAATGATATAGGACCAAAATTCCTCCTGACATGTGCCCAAACCTCATCATCAACTACAAAAAACATCTGACTGCTGGGCTTGCCAACAAGGGTTTTGTCACCAAGGATTAAGTCTTGTTTGCCAGAGGGATCAAATACTTATTTCTCACTGCAAAATGCAAATAAATTTATATAATGCGATTCACATAAAGGGAACTTAGTAGATAGAAGGTGGAAGCAGAATGAGATCTGTTGTCTCAACTAACAGAGGGTGGTAGTAATAAGAAATTGTCTCTCTTTAAAGTGCATGCACACTAACAAATTGTTGTATTTACAAAAAGTCAAGTTTACAACACTTATTTGTGTCCACCCATGTGGTCAAATAAATTTTAAATATGGGCTCCAATTAATAAAAGCAGCTTCACCAGGACTCTAAAGTAAATCTGTCACGCTTGGACATGGGTAAGTCGGCGGACGACACAGCATATAAATATGACGAGATTGAAAAAGGAGAAAAAGGCCATAAAGATAGGGAGCGAGGGATGTGACACCTCCTGATACCAACCTGTGCCTATCCCTAAGCTCTCCTAACACCCTATGCGGGTCCTTCTCCCTGTCACCTCTTTTGACCCTGGTTAGTGCACTGGCTGGCAAGGACGCTAGCATTACCACTGCAGATGGTAACACATAGGGGAAGAGACAAACAAAGAACAGACAGTAAGGAAATTACTCACCCCATCTCTACTGCTAGGCTCCACAGCAGGAGAGAAAATGGCACAAGGAATCAGAACTCAAACAGCAGCAACACAACCATCACATTAGAGCTCAACACCTCTAGCTGGTCAGTATGGAAGTAACTCTATAACCGACGATCAGCTGATGGGTCATGTGACTATTTAAAGGGAGGTGGGAGTGGTTAACAACCAAAATCAGCTGACCAGCGTAAAAGAACTGCCAGCAAGAGACTGACATTAACTCTTGATGTACGAAAAGGAAAAAAACTTTTACATTTCAGCAGACCCAGGACTGCCACGAATTCCCTATTGATTCATGACAAAATCGCTTTGACATGTCACAAAACTTTTAGGAAACTCTGAGTAGTGCAAAATGTTGTGACCTTTGACATTTTCATACCAGTCACAACAAAATGAGCGCAGCTGGAATGGGACGAGGGAGCGGGGGAGGGGGATGCCACAGCTTGTCTAGTTGATGATGAGCTGTGGCATTTCTTTTACCATAAATCTTACTTGACTGGAGTAATATTTGTAGAGAGATGAATACAGAAGCCCACAACTCGTCAGATGCTCTGTGTGTCTCTTAATGAATCTGGAGCGTTTGACTACAACATTCCCACTCAACAAGCCTATGAGTAAATCACCGGTCTTGATGAATCTGGGCCATGATCTCCAACATTGATGCTTTCCTCTGGCATCACTGTAGCCCTTTAGCAAATTCAGTAGTCTTATTATCATCATTATCTTATTTTTGGACCACAAAAATAATATTTTAGGTCTATAGCCAAATATGAGTAGAATTACCACAGCTTGTGTGGCCATTTGAAATGACCTGTGCTCTTAAACTTCCCAAAGTCATAGCTACTGTCTCATCTCCTATCCCAACCTAGTTCCTGTGCTCCATACTTTACATGCTACTGGCTTCGTTAGTTGATATGGAATGCAACGGACCATTAACAATGGCTTTAAAATAAACTTATGGATCTGTAAAGTAAGTGTCCAGTGTGAAGCCTAAATTGGATAAAAAAAAAAAAAATAAGCATTGTGTGCACATTCCTGCAAACGACACAATTCACATAACGTTAACGTTCTCCAAGAAATTGTTCTTGCCAAGTCCATCTCTGTTTCATTGTCCTGGTAATCGAAAACAGATTGACTGATTTTTCTGCATTGCATTATTGTGTATTGTGTACTGATAATAAGTGAAGTCACAAAAATATTCTATCAAGAAAACGCAAATATTACAGAAACCATCACTGAAAATGTGACACCATGAAAGGACAATGCCATTAGACAGGATTTTAGTGTTACTTTTTTGGCATATCATGTAAAAATAAATAGTAAAATATTGTGTCTACCATATTTGCTAATGTGGTATAGAGCAAGAAAACAAATTTAAAATAACAATGAACGCTTCTACCTTATTATCTCTAGGTTAATAAGGTTGGTGCATTGGCATCATGATGAAAATAATTCTTCTCCCCCATATAGCTTCAGCAGTACTTGATATAGGCTATTATCCAGGAGGCAATATGTATAGAATTGAGGTTGTATTGTTGGTCCTGATGAAGAAGTCTGTGAACTTTGAAACGTGTATGTAAGGGGCTGACATTGCTAAGGACAGTAGAGACAAGCTGCCACTTTAAGAGACAGCGCCCCCTTGGCTGATGCGATGGTACATTCTGTTCACCCCTAAAAGACTGCTTTGGTTTGCTCTTCCAGCTATGGAGAGGGGAGGGGCTGTTTTCCCAGTGAGTGTTCTGAGTTGGGAGTCTGCAGGAGACTGACGTGAGGAGAAAAGCGTGCAGCTTGTAACTGACTAAACTTGTGGCATTGTGTATACCCTTCTGGTGATAATGAAGGTGATTTTCCTGTGTTGCTGCGAGGAGCCACAAAGATATATAAGGAAGGAGTCCAGAAGAGGGAATTCATCGTTTCTAAGAACAGGCTTTGAATCTTCACACAAGGACAATACCATGTTGCACAGAGTTGCCAGGGAGGACTTTGCATCATTTTGCAGAGAACTGCAGGGGCCCCCAGGAAAGAACAGAGACACCAACTTTACTGTGAGTGTTAACCCCGTGTGCGCACATGTTTAGGGCTTAGAATAGGCTGCAATAGACAGCATGGTAGCCCTGCAGCCAGAGTAGCAGTGGCCAGTCAGGCTATAGTTAGAGTAGCAGCATACTGTACTTTATTGTATTGTTTTGCCTTTTGAAAAATACACTAATCTGTAATAGTTGGTGCACCATGCCATTTGTACGGCCTAGCAAGAGAATATCACTTTTGTAAATTGCTTTATGTCATTGCATACCCCTGTTTACACTTTCCTAACACTGCATTCCTTGCCTGTAAATAAATTAACCCTTTGTTGTTTGCACCTCATCTTGCGCACTGTAGTCTCCCTGCATTGTGGTGGTCCTCCGGCCATCGCTTCATGTAGACAATAAAACTTCAATTCTCTACGTATTACCCCCTGGATTTTTCCATCACAATCTGTGGAAACCACTATTGATGTGTTTTTTTGCTATTCTGCCATCTCATGGGCTCAGCTAATGCGACATGGCATCAACAATCTCCTTCCGATCCAAACCTCGCCATCAGACCAAACAGTAGTATCCAGCCACTTAAGAGGAAATACGTCACTTTGCTTAATTTGAGATTAAAGCAACAATTCAGTGGAAAAAAATAAAATTTTTCCTTTCCGGTTTAATAATATTATGTGAAGCATCTGTGGGTTAAAAACATTCACTACACCTTTAGTTTTTAAAATGGGGTCATTTGAGGGTGTGTCCACTGTTTTGGCACCTCAGGGGCTCTGCTAATGTGACATGGGGACCGCAATCTGTTCCAGTCAAATTTGCACTCCTTCCCTTCTGAGCCCTGGCGTGTGCTTATGTAGCAATTTTTGACCACATATGAAATATTGCCACTTCAGGAGAAATTGCATAACAAATTAAGGGGTTTATCATCTGTTATTACACTTGTGAAAATAATAATTTTTAGGCTAAATCAACATTTTTGCGGAATAAATATCTTTTTTTATTTTTGCGTTCCAATGTTATAAACGTTTGTGAGGTACCTGTGGGTCCAAAAATGTCATTACACCCCTATTTAATTTCCTTGATGGGTATAGATTTCAAATTTGGGTCACCTGTGGAAGGTTTATGCTGTTTTTGTACCTCAAAAGCTCTGCAAATGCGAATCGTCTGTATTTTATTTCAGCCAAAATTTCTATCCAAAATTTAAATCATTCTCCTACTCTTCTGATCTGTTCCCAAGGGGTGTAACTACAATAGTTGGTCCAGTTGCAATCGCACTCAGACCCTGAATCCTATTGGGCCAAAAGAACCCTTTGGCCTATATGAAAAGACCATTATTATTAAAGACTTGCAATAGTTTGGTGCCCCTTTGAAGATTTTGCATTGGGGCCCACAAGGTTCAAGTTACGTCACTTCCCTTGACGTGTGTCAAAACAATAATTTTTGAACACATATGGGGTTTTTCTGCATTTAATAGAAATTGCGTAATAAATTGTAGGGTTAATTTTTTTCTATTACCCCTTATGAAAATGAAAAACTTGGGCTAAATTATTATTTTAATGGAAAAAATATTTTTTTTCATTTTTTATTCCAATTTGCAAGAATTCCTGTGAAGCTCCTGAAGGGTAACAAATTTTCTGATAGCAGTTTTAAATACAATGAGGGGTTTTGTTTTTTAAAATTGTATCACTTTTGAGGGGGGAGGGGCAATAATTAGACACTTCAAACCTTAATAGGTTCTTAAAAAATAAGATTTGTAAGTTTTCATGAAAAAATTTAAATTTGCTGCTAAACTTTTAACTCTTCTAAAACCATAACAGAATAAGGACATAAAATACGGGAATACAAATTCAAAGTTGGAAAATTGGGAATTTTTCAAAATTTTCATCAAGTTTCCAACAATTTCAGAAATGAAAGCCAATTTTATGGACCTATATTTACTATTAACATAAAGGACAATATGTCACGTAAAATCAGTTTTAGAACCCCAGGATATGTAGAAGCATGACAGAGTTATTACCACATAAATTGCCACTCAGAATTGAAAAATGGGACTTAGTCACTAAAGTCAATAGTGTCTCATCCTTAAGGGGTTAAAGATTTCCCATCACTAGGTCAAAAGTGGCAAGATTTTGCTCCAGTTTTATTCCCGATACTCCCCTAAGTATAATGTTTTGTTTTATATACACCATTTGGTTAGAGATATGTGGCTTTTTTTGTTTAGTGCTAACTCTTATGATCTTTACCAAGGGAGAATGGCTAACTCTGGGGGTGTATCATTAGGCTTCTCTGCATTATTACCCTGTGAGCATCGCTAATTTGATGAAGACCGTAAAAGATAGCAGTAACTAAAGAGGCACACTTCTCTGGAAATGTATGGCATATTTTAAAAATTTTTTAAAAAATATATCATAAATACTCAGGGAAGCAGCAGGGATAGTACAATAAGGGTACGCTCACATCAGCGTTTAAACTCGGTGAGTGCAATGTGAGGAAACCTTGCATTGCACTAGCTACAGTATCAGCTGTGGGCTGATCTTTACAGTCTGGAAAGGGGGTAATAATCATGGAACTTCCCAGGCTATTAATATCAGCCACAGCTTTATACTTAGCCTTTACTGGTTATTAACAAGGGGTGACCCCCCCAAAAAAATGATGTTCAATCCCCTCTATAATTTATAACCAGCAATGCAGACAGTTGCAGGCTTATATTAATAGGAAGGGGTCATGGATATTGGCCCTCTTCCAGACTAAGAACATCAGTCATCAGTTGCATCAGAAATGGCACATCCATTAGATGCACCAACTCTGGAGCTTAGCACCTGCTCTTCCCACTTGCCCTGGTGTCCTGGCAAGTGGGATAATAGCTGTGAGTTGATATCAGCTGTTTTATGTTTGCTGACATCAATCCCAGGGGATAGCGATGGAGAGGAGTCTATAACAAACCCCATTACTAACTCCGTAAACAAATTTAACCCCTTAAAGGGAATCTGTCACCCATTTTTAGTGATATCATGTAAAGATATCATTCAATTGTGTGTCACATAAGGATTCTATTAGGACTTTTGATTCCCCCTGACCCCGCACCTTTGATGCATAATTACCTTTTTTATCTCGGTTGAGATGTATGTAAATTGCCGTGGTGCGATCTGGTCCGATGGGCGGGGCTTATTCACCTTCTCCCCCTCTCCCTGTCTTGCTCTACGCATTTCTCTGTTATTCGTCCTGTGTTCACGTAGTGTTTCCACGCTTGCGCATTGAAAAGGCCTCCGGTGCTTGCGCAGTATACTTTGCCCAACTGTGGGCAAAGCATATAATCGGTACTGCGCATGTGCCGGTATTTTTCAGCATGCATCCGGCGTCCAGGAAGAGTGTCCTGCATGTGAATACTTCCGGGGCATAGATCGTGATGAAAAATACTGGAGCATGCGCAGTACCGATTATATGCTTTGCCCACAGTTGGCAAGCATACTGCGCAAGAGCCGGAGGCCTTTTAAATGCGCAAGAACGGAAAAACTACCGCATCTGTGATATTCCCAGATGAAGTGACGTTCAGCAAGCCGAGAAGGAGGAGAGAAGGTGAATAAGCCCCGCCCATATGACCGGAAAGCACCACAGCAATTTACATACATCTCAACCGAGATAAGAAAGGTAATTATGCATCAAAGGTGCGGGGTCAGGGAGAATCAAAAGTCCTAATAGAATCCTTGTGTGACACATAATTGAATGATATCTTTACATGATATCACTAAAAATGGGTGACAGATTCCCTTTAACCCCTAGAGCTTTTTTCGGTTTTGCGTTTTTGTTTTTCGCTCCCTTTCTTCTCGGAGCCATAATTTTTTTATTTTTCCATCAATATGGCCGAGTGAGGGCTTGTTTGTTTGAGGGACGAGTTGTACTTTTGAACGATACCATTGGTTTTACTATGTCAAGTACTAAAAAACGGTAAAAAATGTCCGAGTGCGGTGAAATTGCAAAATAAGTGCAATCCCACACTTGTTTTTTGTTTGGATTTTTTACTAGGTTCATTAAATGCTAAAACTGACCAGCCATTATGATTCTCCAGCTCATTACAAGTTCATAGACACCAAACATGTCCAGGTTCTTTTTTTATCTAAGCGGTGAAAAAAAATTCCAAACTTTGCTAAAAAAAAAAAAAAAATTGTGACATTTTCCGATACCCGTAGCGTCTCCATTTTTCATGATCTTGAGTTGGGTGAGGGCTTATTTTTTGCATGCCTACCTGTCGTTTTTAATACCATTTTGGTGCAGATACGATATTTTGAACACTCGTTATTGCATTTTAATGCAATGTCACGGCCACCAAAAAAACGTTCAAAACAGCTGACATGTGCTGGGAAAGATATGGGCTGACCGCCAGAGCCATATCAAAGGGAGGGAGTCTAACATCGGAGTACTATTACGCCCGATGTCGGAAAGGGGTTAATAAAGATAGAGACAGAGTAAAGTTATTTAATTGGAATAAACACACAAAGTCCTTTATTTGAAATAAAAACTCCCAAACCCTCTTTTACCAATTTATTAATATCAAAAGAAAAATAAAAAACAAAAAAAATCCTCACCTGTACGTCAATAATCCATCTGTCCCGATGAACCCAACTCAGCTATATCTGTATGCTTTGCTGAGTGGTTACATACAATATGACTGTTCAGCCTGGTATCCAGGAGACACTGAGCTGTGCATGCAAAGGCAGCTTCAGTGCCGAACACTGACATCAGTAAATTGACTGGAGTTCATAGCCGATGAACTCCGCTCACCTTACTAATGTCATCGCTCGGTACTGAAGCTGCATTTGCACAAGCATCTCAATGGGTAAAAGAAGGACGAGCAGTTTTTATTTTAATGAAAGGACTTTACTCTCTGTCCTTATTAAATTTGACTATGGGGTTAGTAATGAGGGTGTCTTATAGACACCTTTCTATTACTAACCCCTAGGTTTGATGTTAGCGAACACAAAACAGCTGGCATCAACCCCACAACCATTACCCCACTTGCCATCGCACCAGAGCAAACGGGAAGAGCAGAGGCAAAGCTCCAGAATTGGCACATCTAATGGATGTGCCATTTCTGGGGCGGTTGAGGGCTGATGTTGTTAGTTTTAAAGCTCCTAAGCTATTAATATCAAGGCCCACAGTTTTCTGCCTATCCGTTGCTAGTTATTAATTATAGGGGGGACCCCACTTCATTTTTTTCTGAGTCACTTCTTGTTAATAACCAGTAAAGACTAAGTAGACAGCTGTGAGCTGCTATTAATAGCCTGAGAGGTTCCATGTTTATTACCCCATTCCCAGGCTATAAACATTAGCCCCAGCTGTCAGCTTTCCTTTAGCTGGTTTAATTATTAGCAAATTACATGTTCAGTAAGCTTCACACTGTATGGTGGCAGCTGGACATGTCGTGGATGGGAGGTATGTTTCCACGAGGTACCAAGCCTTGGTGGTGTAGGACCTGCAGAAGCAGGCTCAAGCACACTTAGTGCTGAGAGGTGTTTTAATGGGCCCGGATTATGGGTCCGGGTTTTACTAGCAGCTGAAAGTGCTGAGTGGGATTGGCTGCTCACTTCCCTACACTCCAGGTCTTGGAATACCTGATTTAAGGCAGATGGTACTGTCTCATTTTCTCTGTGTGTTTTCAAGGTTTGAAGGCCATTCATGTGCTGATCAGACCCTGCTGTTATCAGAGAATAAAAGACAGGTATGTTCCCACGATCAGTAACTGGCAGCGCTTTGAACGCATGTCCGCTGCATCCAAAGCACTGCCGGCTTTTGAACGCAGGTGATTCCCCATGTGTTCATTGCACTGGTGATATTTATCTTGCGGAGACTCTCCATAAAGATAAATAGACATGCTGCGGTCTGGAAAGATGTGCCACATGTGCGTCTCCTCAGGAAAGCCGGAGGCGGCTGTGCACACATAGAGGAAATGGGATTTCTTGAAATCCCCCGCAGCGTTTACTGATCGGGGGAACATACCATTATATTTGAACAGTTAAGTCCGTGTGTTATATGGACTGTTTATTTTCTATTTTTGTCCTGTTGTACCTTTTTTTGTACCTGGATGAGGCTGCTTTATGTTGTTAATGTAACGGTTTATGAACTTTTAATAAACCGCCTGTTTGTTTTTGCTTCAATCTGAATCCTATGTGTGAACCAACGCCTACCACAGAGGCAATCCCTTACAACACGCAAATCCCTTGCAACACGCAGTGCACTGACTATATAGCTCAATGACATCTGTCTGTCTGTCTGTACGGTGGCACAGTGGTTAGCACTGCAGCCTTGCAATGCTAGAGTCCCTGGGTTCAAATCCCCCCAAGTACAACATCTGCAAGGAGTTTGTATGTTATCCCTGTGTTTGCGTGGGTTTCCTCTAGGTACTCTGGTTTCCTCCCACACTCCAAAGACATACTGATAGGGAATTTAGATTGTGAGTCCCATCGGGGACATCAATGTTAATGTGTGCAAAACTGTAAAGTGCTGTGAAATATGTTAGCGCTAAATAAAGATTATTATGTATATAAGATTGTATTATTAGTTAGTAAACTATCTTGAAATGACAGAAAATTACTGTATGTAAAAATTGATGTTAAAAACGCATTTCATACGGATGGTAGGTGAGAATAAAATGCATAAAGCTCTCCAACTTTTTATATAAAGAGATGTGAGCGAACCTTTAGGGTAAGAAAAAAAACTGTCCGATTTCCATATGTGAAGAAAAAACGGTCCGACGAGTGCCATGTGATTTTCATGAGAGTGACTTGCGAGTGTAATGAGATTTCCGTGCGATTTTTATATGGTACATCTGTATGACATGCGTATGCAATCCATATGCAATGCGATTTTAAAGGGAGCCTGTCACCCCATTTTTCGCCTATCCGCTGCCGGCACCGACATCAGGGGCTTATCTACAGCATTCTGTAATGCTGTAGATAAGCCCCCGATGTAACCTGAAATACAAGAAAAAAGAGTTAGATTATACTCATCCCGGCGTTTGGTCTGGTCCGATGGGTGTTTCCGTCCGGTCCGGCGCCTCCCATTTTCATACGATGCTGTCCTCCTCCTTGCTTTTCCCTCGGCTCCTGCTCAGGCATACTTTTCTCTGCCCTATTGAGGGTAGAGCAGAGTACTGCAGTGCGCAGGCACCGGACCGCTCTGACCTTTCCCTGAGCCTGCGCACTGCAGTACTTTACTCTACCCTCAACAGGGCAGATAAAACAAGCCTGTGCAGGAGCCGAGGGAGAAGCAAGGAGGAGGACGGCATCGTATGAAGATAGGAGGCGCCGGACCGAACCGCGACACTGTCATGCCCGCCCTGTCCGTTCTGCCTGTCATGTCCATTATGCCTGTCATGCCCGCCATGTCTGTTATGCCGCATGACTCCTGGAGCGGTGTGCACGTGCACTGAATTCTCATGCTTTAGGTCTCGTGCTGCAAGATGCCTGGAGCAGTGTGCACTCGCGCCTTACCTCATGGCTGCACGCCGTTGCTAGGTAACCATCCGCCTCTGCTCTGATTCTGCAATCCTCTGTATTCCTGGAGCCCTGATCATGTGACCTTTCCTATGGTTCTGCCCAGTCTGATCTAGCTATGCTTTCTATGATCCTGGAGGATCTGAACTGGAAGGCCTTCCCTGATCCTGACCCAGAACTGCAGGTGCTATGGTGCTATATCAGACCGCCCCTTCCTATGGTCGGGGCCTGAGTATCGTGTTGCTTCCCTGCATGACTGCTTGGTCTGCTAGGTCGCTCCCTGTATTCTGTGCCCCTGCACTCTGCCCTGTAGTGCGTCTCTGCACACGCTCTGTGCTTGTACTCTGATTCTCGTCTCGTGCCTTGTCTTGTGTTTGTCCTTTGTGCCATGTTTTGTCTCTGCTATCCTTGGACTTGTAGTCCTTCCGATGTTCTCTGCCTTGCCTGTTTCGCCATGTCTGGTCTTTGCTATTCTGAGCCTTGTAGTGCTTCTCATGTTTCTTGGCTCTGTCTCTGCCTGGTTTTCCATACTCTGTCCTATGGTGCTCTCTTGCACATTTCCACGCTAGTCTCAAGGTGCTCCCTTGACCCGGCCCTGGGCTTCGGCCTTTCGCTCCGCTGCTAGCTCTGTTCTCGCTCTGACCTGGCTTTGTTTCTGCCTATGTTCCGCTCCGTGTTCCGTACCCTGTCTTGCGTTGTTTCTCGTCTAGCCTTGCCTTGTTTCTTGCTTTGCCTTGCCTTGTTTCTTTGTGTGCCCTTTGCATGCGCCTGGCCTTCCTAGCCTCCTGCTTGTGCCTCAGCCGTGCCTGCCCTAGCCGTGCCCACCTGCTTGTGCCTCATCCGTGCTCGTCGGTCAGTGACAGCTGTGTCGCCTGCTATGCCCCAGTCAGGTTCGCTGGAGTCTTACCCGCCTGTTTGTGCTGCAGCCCGTCCAGCTAGCCAGTGCCCAGCCATGCTCTCTGTGCTCCCTTGCGCCTACGCTGTCTCTGCACTGTGCTCTCCGTGCTTCTCTTAGCACGCGCAGGCCCTCGCCTGCCCCGTGGCATACCTCCCCATGCTTCTGTAAAAGTACGCGCAGGTCTTGCCATGTACCCTGTCATGCCCTCTGGCACGCCCAGGTCCTAGCCTGTACTCTGTCCCTGGCGTGCCCTCTGCACGTGCAGGACTCTGCTGTTAACCCTGACCCTGGCGTGGCCCTCTGCACGCGCAGGACTCTGTCTTGAACTATGACCCTGACATGTCTCTCTGCACGCGCAAGACTCTGCCTTGAACCCTGACCCTGGCATGCCCCACTGCACGAGAAGGACCCTGCCTTGAACCCTGACCCTGACGTGCCCTCTGCATGCGCAGGACTCTGCCTTGAACCCTGACCCTGGCGTGTCTCTCTGCACGCGCAGGACTCTGCCTTGAACTATGACCCTGGCGTGCCCTCTGCACGTGCAGGACTCTGTCTTGTCCCTTGTGCCTTGGCGTGTCTCTACACACGCATCTTGTCTTGTATGTTGAACTTTGATCCCTGGCGTGTCCCCTACACACGCACCGTACTTTGCACGTTGAACCTGGCGTGTCCCTACACACGCACCTTGCCTTGCACCTTGCCCTGGATCCTGGTGTGCCCCTAGCACTCACCTTGCCTGGAATCCTGCCTTGGACCTCGGCGTGTTCCCTAACATGCACCCTGCCTGGAATCTTGTTGTGCCTCCTTGCCTGTACCCTGGTTTGCCTGCTGGACTCCCGGAACCTGCCGTCACTGCCAGAGATCGTAAGCATGAAGTCTACAGCCTGATGCCCTGATCCCTGCCAGCTGTCCGGAGTCCGATGCCATCGTGTCCTTGCCGGTAACCAGGCTTGCCTTCTAGCATGTACTATTCCACGGACCTTGGCGTGCCCACGCAGGCACCTTGCCGTGTTTGCTTGTTCTCACGCTTTTGCACTGAATGTTATCCTGAAGTTGTCTTAATGAAGATACCTTGAACTTACGCCTTGTCTTGTCTTGCTTCCTGCTCGTCCTTGTCGCCAGACACTCGTACTTAGTGTCTACTTGAGCCGGCCGTCTGGTGCCAGCAGTCATGGTGGCTCACCCCCTTGGTTTTGCCCCTGACACTCCCTGTATAGGGGGTGGTTGCTCACAAATTCAGCTCGCCCTAGGTGGGTGGGTGCCACGACCCAGAGGGTCCACTCTAAAGAAAAAGTCGACTCAGCGTAAGCTGACCTCGTCACAGACACCCACCGGACCCGACCACGCCCCCGGTGAGTATAACCTAACGTGTTTTTCTTATCTTTCAGGTTACATCGGGTGCTTATCTGCAGCATTACAGAATGCTGTAGATAAGCCCCTGATGGCGGTGCCGGCAGCTGATAGGTGAAAAATGGGGTGACAGATTCCCTTTAACATGAGCTTTTATATACAGCAGTTCTCTGTTTGTAAAAGCTCATGTTAGAATCGCATTATAATACACAACTGTACACATCATTTTGAAACCAAATTTTCTTCAATATATATATATATATATATATATATATTGCGCAAAAAAATAAAGGTTAACACTTAAGCAACAAAATGTAATTCTGAGTCAGTCATACTTCTGTGAAATCAACACTGATTGTGATTCAATTTCTCCTGCTGTTCTGCTAATGGATTAAACAACAGGTAGAAATGATAGGAAGGTCACTAACATCCATGTGTCTGTTCAGTAAAAGTGTCTAGTGTTCCCTTTATTTTTTTGAGCAGTATATATACACTGCTCAAAAAAATAAAGGGAACACTTAAACAACAGACTATAACTCCAAGTAAATCAAACTTCTGTGAAATCAAACTGTCCACTAAGGAAGCAACACTGATTGACAATCAATTTCACATGTTGTTGTGGAAATGGAATAGACAATAGATGGAAATTATTAGCAATTATCAATACACACTCAATAAAGGAGTGGTTCTGGCTGGTGTTTTGGTCACTTTTGAATGTTGGTTGTGCTTTCACACTCGTGGTAGCATGAGACGCACTCTACAACCCACACAAGTGGCTCAGGTAGTGCAGCTCATCCAGGATGGCACATCAATGCGAGCTGTGGCAAGAAGGTTTGCTGTGTCTGTCAGCATAGTGTCTAGAGGCTGGAGGCGCTAACCAGGTGACAGGCCAGTACACCCTCGTTCTACTGTAATAAAGTAAAAATAATAAACCAACAATATACTATACCTGTGCAGCATTCAGTCCCACACAGTAATCAATATCTGGGGGATAAGCAGTTTGCAACCGGAGCGGTGCTAAGATGCGACCACCCCGGCTGTAAACTACTGCTGAATGAATAAGATGATGCCAGTGCTTGCTTCAGAGACCAGTGCTGATATCTCTGAGTCTGCCCTCCCTGCCGGCCTGACCCATGCTGAACTCTGGAGCGTGGGAGAATGAACTGGAATTTTCCCAAGCTCAAGAGTTCAGCTCCGGTCAGGCTGTGAGGCAGCGCAGCATCAGTGACGTCACTTACTAGGCTACAAATATCTGCCCCCAGTCGCTGACTTTCCCTCTCTGGCGCAGAATTTGAGCGGGAGCCTATGCCATTTTTTCCCCTCAAAAAATAATTTATTAATTACATGCATGTCCCATAATTTTCACATACACTATACTAATTGGATTGGTCACTGACATCTATATACCTAACTATTCTGCATGTCTTTACTGTATGTAAACCATGTCTTCTATCCTGTTGGCTCCTGCATTGATTTTACAGAAGTCGACAAATTAACTACCCAGCTATTCTTCTATGTATCTCTCTAAGAAATATATATATATATATATATGTGTGTGTCACTGACATATATATATATATATACAGTATATATATGTACACAACTATTCTATATGTATATATGTATTCCATCTGTTTAATTCTAACTTGTCAGTTTGATTTTACAGTAGCCGCATATGAATTGCTGGCTTTTCAAAAAACATGGTGCGTAAAAATCGGACAACACTCACATGGTGCAAGTGCTGTGCGATTTTTTTTTTTTCTCGCACCCATTGATTTTCATTGGTGTGTCTCGTCTGAGACACGCAGCAATACGCAGCATGCTGTGATTTTTTTCTCAGTCCGATTTCAGCTGAGAAAAAAAATCGCAGATGAGATGTCACCCATTGAATAACATTTGTCCGAGTGCAATCCGATTTTTTTTTATCGGATTGCACGCGTCCGTATTTCTCGCAAGTGAGTATGAGCCCTTATAGAAAAAGCTGAACCTTTTTGACCTAATGGCAGGTCCTCTTTTAGTAGACCTCCTATTTATAACAGTCCAAAGTATTTGCTAATTTATCACCCTGGTGGGATAATAAATTCCTGGTTATCAGAATGTTATTGTAAATTGTGATTTTCCTATCTGCTTTCTTCAGTTGGTGGAATTTTCGCTTTTTATCCCCTATTATGTGACAAAATTAGTCTATGTAGAGAAAACTAAAGAAAGCCACAAACTTTATACTGCAGTGTAAGTACATTTTCGTGCCTCCATTTACTTTCCACAGTATACACTGATGGTATATATAATGGTAGACCTGGCCATTAGCTAATAGTCATATTATTTGGATGATGTTTAGTCTATGGGACTCTCAGTATCCTGTTTTTAATGTTGCACAGGTGGTAATAGAGATCGTCTTACTCCACAGAACCCGGTAGTTTGTGCAATCTATTCTCTATTATATGTCTGGGTTACGGCTCAGAACAATTGCTCTGCATAATGGAGGTAAATTCGATGTTTTAGGATGTATCAAACAGTTGCGATCCATGAAAATCGAATGTGTTTTGATCTGTTTTCCAATAATTCATGTGTCTGTTTATTTTCATTCAAGAAGCTTTTGAAAGTTGCTTTTGGAGCTGTGGCACATTCTGGCAATTGATTCTGGCCACAGACTCCTACCATCTGTAGTAAAGTAAACGGGGCCTCCTTTGTGTATGTGTGGAGAAAACATCATTATTGCAAAACAGAAATTGTGTTGAATTTGGCAGCTGAGCAAATGCTAAAAATGCAACACAACCATTACGAAGCAGAAAAGTATGCAAATTTCCAATAAATGTCAGGTCAGCTCCTATGCAACCTCATTTATGATAGTGACATTATTAAAGGCTTCCTTCAGCGTTAGGTCCCTATGTTGGACAGACCCAGAATTCTCACTGGTCTCCCCGAACTCCAGAATGTCAAACTCGGGGGACACTTCCTCCTCATCCCCCACAAGGACACAAGGGAAATCCGCCTGACTCTGGGTGTGGTGACCCCTTACTAGGGTTCACTGGTTCCCTATTTGCGCCAGTAAACTCAAAACTCTTCCTCCACAGATCCCAAAACAAACAAAAGTCCCGGCCTATAATAATAAGATGCAACAAGTCCCAAATGACGCCGACCTCATGGGAATCAGTACCGTGGGCCGTTTTAATGTCCACTCTGGCCATATGGTAGTCCTTAGAATCAACATGTATGCACCGAAAGCCGATTATTTTTTTCCTGGGATCAGTTGGAGAGGAATATCAGTGCCGTTACCTCCTACCCGTTCACTTTCAAGGGACATGCTTCCTTCACAGCCCTGCTCTCCCGCTGTCTCCGTCCACAGCCCTGTTCTCTTCCTTCACAGCCCAGCTCTCCCACTCTCTCCGTCCACAGCCCCGTTCTCTTCCTTCACAGCCCTGCTCTCCCGCTCTCTCCGTCCACAGCCTCGTTCTCTTCCTTCACAGCCCTGCTCTCCCGCTCTCTCCGTCCACAGCCCCGTTCTCTTCCTTCACAGCCCTGCTCTCCCGCTCTCTCCGTCCACAGCCCCATTCTCTTCCTTCACAGCCCAGCTCTCCCTCTCTCTCTGTCCACAGCCCCGTTCTCTTCCTTCACAGCCCTGCTCTCCCGCTCTCTCCATCCACAGCCCCATTCTCTTCCTTCACAGCCCAGCTCTCCCACTCTCTCTGTCCACAGCCCCGTTCTCTTCCTTCACAGCCCAGCTCTCCCACTCTCTCCGTCCACAGCCCCGTTCTCTTCCTTCACAGCCCTGCTCTCCCGCTCTCTCCGTCCACAGCCCCGTTCTCTTCCTTCACAGCCCTGCTCTCCCGCTCTCTCCGTCCACAGCCCCTTTCTCTTCCTTCACAGCCCAGCTCTCCCTCTCTCTCTGTCCACAGCCCCGTTCTCTTCCTTCACAGCCCTGCTCTCCCGCTCTCACCATCCACAGCCCTGTTCTCTTCCTTCACAGCCCTGCTCTCCCGCTCTCTCCGTCCACAGCCCCATTCTCTTCCTTCACAGCCCAGCTCTCCCACTCTCTCTGTCCACAGCCCCGTTCTCTTCCTTCACAGCCCTGCTCTCTCCCTCTACAGCCCCGCTGTCTTCCTTCCTCCACAGCCCCGCTCTCCATGCACCACACGCGGTGACGCCTGGACCAGGAGAGAGAGGTGTGCAGATTGCTCGGCTGGAATGGGTGGAGCTGGGCGCAGCTAGAGCGGAGCTGCAGCACATGTGATTGGGCGGCCTGCGGGGGGCATGACCTAGCACTGTAGTAGGCCGCAGTAGAAGCCGGGGACTAAATTTAGGCCGGGAAGCTGCAGGGGAGAGGGGGGATAGCGTAGTTGGCGACGGGGAGCGCCGACTGAGCCCGGACAGGGCTGGGAGGGTGCCGGCACTATTTGGCCACTGTCCTGAAGACTGTCTTCCTCACAGCCCTGCTCTCCATACATTGTCCTGCTGTATACGTCCTCAGCCCTGCTCTCCAACCGCATCCCACTCTGCTGCTTCATGATTGGTTGGTGTCCCACTCTGCTGCTTCATGATTGGTTGGTGATACACACACACACATTCAGATTATATATAGAGATAGGCATTTATATTTTGCATTTTATCCACACATATATACAGGGTGGGCCGTTTATATGGATCCACCTAAATAAAATGGGAATGGTTGGTGATATCAACTTCCTGTTTATGGCACATTAGTATATGGGAGGGGGAAAATTTTTCAAGATGGGTGGCCATTTTGAAGTCGGCCATTTTGGATCCAACTTAATTTTTTTCAATGGGAGCAGGGTCATGTGACACATCAAACTTATTGAGAATTTCACAAGAAAAACAATAGTGTGCTTAGTTTTAACATAACTTTATTATTTCATGAGTTATTCACAAGTTTCTCTTTGTTTACAGCCATTGACATGTCGCAGAGGTTAACACATGAGGAGCGGATAGAAATTGTGTTCATGTCTGGTGAATGCAGTACCCGGGTCATTGCAGCAGATTTTAACCCCTTTCTGCCATCAGATGTACTATCCCATCCATGTGCCCTGGGACTTAATTCCCAGGGATGGGATAGTACGTCATAGCGATCAGCGGCGCTCACATGGTGAGCGCCGCTAATCGCGGCCGGGTGTCAGCTGATTATCACAGCTGACACCCGGCACAGCGCCATTTGACGTTTTGGGCTGGAATTGAGATCGGACACCATGTCGCGATTGGAAAACCCCTGATGTACCAAAACAGTGGAAACCCCCCACAAATGACACCATTTTGGAAACTAAGGCCCCCAAGGAACTTATCTAGATGTGTGGTGAGAACTTTGAACCCCCAAGAGCTTCACAGAAGTTTATAACATACAGCCGTACAATTAAAAAATCATATTTTTTCCACAAATATGATCTTTTCACCCTCAATTCTTATTTTTCCAAGGGTAACAGGACCCTAAAAGATATTGTGCAATTTGTCCTGAGTACGCTGATACCCCACATGTGGGGGTAAACCACTATTTGGGCGCATGGCAGAGCTTGGAAGGGAAGCAGCGCCCCCGACACGTTAAGCCCTTGTACACCGCGATCGTGTACAAGGGGGTTAAAGGGAAGCATCGGCAGGGAGGGGGCTCCCTCCGTGCTTCCCTGAGCCCCCCACGGCAGCGCAATGTGCAGCGCTGCTGTGGGGGGCTCTTTCCCTACAGGCCCCCGGATCCAAGATGGCGACGGGGACCTTCGGGGGCCTGTAGGGAGCTGACTTCCTCACTGCCTGCAAAGCGCCGGCATGGGGAAGTCTGCAGCAGCTGATCTGTCACAGTGATCTGTGATGTGACAGATCAGCAATCTGTCACAGGACAGTGATGTCCCACCTGGGACAATGTAATAAAGTTAAAAAAAAAAAAGTGTAATAATAATTTTAAAAAAATCGCTAAATAAATTAGTAAAAAAAAAAAAATATTCCCCAATAAATTCATTTTTTGAAAATAATAAAAAAAACAATAAAAGTACACATATTTGGTATCGCCGCGTCCGTAACGACCCGCCCTATAAAACGGTCCCATTAGTTAACCCCTTTAACGAACCCCTTAAAGAATAAAAATAAAAAACGAAGCAGAAAATAATGATTTATTATCATACCACCGAACAAAAAGTGCAATAACGCGCGATCAAAAAGACGCATATAAATATCCATGATACCGCTGAAAACATCAGCTTGTCCCGCAAAAAACGAGCCATGATACAGCCTCATCCGCAGAAAAATAAAAAAGTTATAGCTCACAGAATAAAGCGATGCAAAAATAATTATTTTTTATATAAAATAGTTTTCATTGCATAAAACCGACAAAATATAAAAAAAGACCTAAATGAGGTATCGCTGTAACCGTACTGACACGAAGAATAAAGCCGCTTTATCAATTTTATCGCACGCGGAACGGTGTAAACGCACCCCCCCAAAAGAAATTCATGAAACGCTGGTTTTTGTTCATTCTGCGCCCCAAAAATCGGAATAAAAAGCGATCAAAAAATGTCATATGCCCAAAAATGGAACCAATAAAAACGTCAACTCGTCCCGCAAAAAATAAGACCTCACATGACTCGGTGGGTCAAAATACGGAAAAATTATAGCTCTCAATATGTGGTGATGCAAAAACTATTTTTACAATAAAAAGCGTCTTTTAGCGTGTGACAGCTGCCAAGCATAAAAACCGCCATAAATAGTAAATAAAACCCCCCGTTATCACCCCCTTAGTTAGGGAAAAATAATAAAAGAAAAAAAATGTATTTATTTCCATTTTCCCGTTAGGGCTAGGGTTAGGGCTAGGGCTAGGGTTAGGGTTAGGGTTAGGGCTGAGATTAGGGTTAGGGGTGTGTTGGGGTTAGGGTTGGAGTTATAATTGGTGGGTTTCCACTGTTTGGGCACATCAGATGCTCTCTAAATGCAACATGGCGTCTGATCTCAATTCCAGCCAATTCTGCGTTGAAAAAGTCAAATGTTGCTCCTTCCCTTCCAAGCTCTGCCATGCGCCCAAACAGTGTTTTACCCCCACATATAGGGTATCAGCATACTCAGGACAAATTGCAAAACAACTTTTGGGGTCTAATTTCTCCTGTTACCCTTAGGAAAATACAAAATTGGGGGCAAAAATATCATTTTTGTGGAAAAAAATGATTTTTTTATTTTCACGCCCAGGCGTTATAAACTTCTGTGAAGCACTTGGGGGTTCAAAGTGCTCACCACACATCTAGATAAGTTCTGTGGGGGGTCTAGTTTCCAAAATGGGGTCACTTTTGGGGAGTTTCAATAGTTTAGGTACATCAGGGGCTCTCCAAACGCACATGACACCCGCAGACCAATCCATCAAAGTCTGCATTCCAAAACGTCACTACTTCCCTTCCGAGCCCCGATGTGTGCCCATACAGTAGTTTTGTCCCACATATGAGGTATCAGCGTACTCAGGACAAATTGGACAACCACTTTTGGGGTCCAATTTCTCCTGTTACCCTTGGGAAAATAAAAAAAATTGGAGACTAATTGATCATGTTTGTGGAAAAAATACGATTTTTTTATTTTCATGCCTGGGCATTATAAACTTCTGTGAAGCCCTTGGGGGTTCAAAGTGCTCACCACCCATCTAGATAAGTTCCTTAGGGGGTCTAGTTTCCAAAATGGGGTCATTTGTGGGGGGTTTCCACTGTTTAGGTACATTACGGGCTATCCAAAGGCAACATGACACCTGCAGACCATTCCATCAAAGTCTGCATTCCAAAACGTCACTACTTCCCTTCTGAGCCCCGATGTGTGCCCATACAGTAGTTTTTTCCCACATATGGGGTGTCAGTGTACTCAGGACAAATTGGACAACAACTTTTGGGGTCCAATTTCTCCTTGTACCCTTGGGAAAATAAAAAAAAGATGATGTTTGTTAAAAAAATACGATATTTTTATTTTCACGCCCGGGCATTATAAACTTCTGTGAAGCACTGGGGGGTTCAAAGTGCTCATCACACATCTAAATAAGTTCCTTGGGGGGTCTAGTTTCCAAAATGGTGTCAGTTGTGGGGGGTTTCTGCTGTTTTGGTACATCAGGGGCTTTCCAAACGCGACATGGTGTCCGATCTCAATTCCAGCCCAAAACGTCAAATGGCGCTGCTTCCCTTCCAAGCTCTGCTATGCGCCCAAATAGTGGTTTACCCCCACATGTGGGGTATCAGCGCACTCAGGACAAATTGCACAATATCTTTTAGGGTCCTGTTACCCTTGGAAAAATAAGAATTGAGGGTGTAAAGATCATATTTGTGGAAAAAATATGATTTTTTAATTGTTCCTTCTGTATGTTATAAACTTCTGTGAAGCCCTTGGGGGTTCAAAGTTCTCACCACACATCTAGATAAGTTCCTTGGGGGCCTTAGTTTCCAAAATGGTGTCATTTGTGGGGGGTTTCCACTGTTTTGGTACATCAGGGGTTTTCCAATCGCGACATGGTGTCCGATCTCAATTCCAGCCCAAAACGTCAAATGGCGCTGCTTCCCTTCCGAGCTCTGCCATGCACCCAAATAGTCATTTACACCCACATATGGGGTATTAGCGTACTCAGGACAAATTGCACAATAACTTTTAGGGTCCTGTTACCCTTGGAAAAATAAAAATTGGGGGTGAAAAGATCATTTTTGTGGAAAAAATATGATTTTTTAATTGTACCGCTGCACGTTATAAACTTCTGTGAAGCCCTTGTGGGTTCAAAGTTCTCACCACCTATCTAGATAAGTTCCTTGGGGGGTCTAGTTTCCAAAATGGGGTCACTTGTGGGGGGATTCCACTGTTTAGGTACATCAGGGGCTCTCCAAACGCGACATGGCGTCCGATCTGAATTCCAGCCAATTTTGCATTGAAAAAGTCAAACGGCGCTCCTTCCCTTCTGAGGTCTGCCATGTGCCGAAACAGTGGTTCCCCCCCACATATCAGGTATCAGCGTACTGAGGACAAATTGCACAATAACTTTTGCAGTCCAATTTCTCCTGTTACCCCTGGTAAAATAAAAAAAATTGAACCTGAAGTATTTTTTTGTGAAAAAAAGTTAAATGTTCATTTTTTTTAAATATTAAAAAAATTCATGTGACGCACCTAAAGGGTTAATAAACTTCTTGAATGTGGTTTTGAGCACCTTAAGGGGTGCAGTTTTTAGAATGGTGTCACTTTTGCGTATTTTCTATCATATAGACCCCTCAAAGTGGCTTCAAATGTGATGTGGTCCGTAAAAATAAAATGGTGTTGCAAAAATGAGAAATCGCTGGTTAATTTTTAACCCTTATAACTTCCTAACAAAAAAAATTTTGGTTCCAAAATTGTGCTGATGTAAAGTAAACATGTGGGAAATGTTACTTATTAAGTTTTTTGTGTGCCGTATCTCTGTGATTTAAGGGCATAAAAATTCAAATTTGGAAAATTGCAAAATTTTCAAAATTTTCGCCAAATTTTCATTTTTTTCACAAATAAACACAAGTTATATGAATGAAATGTTACCACTAACATGAAGTACAATATGTCACGAGAAAACAATGTCAGAATCACCGGAATCCATGGAAGCGTTTCAGAGTTATAACCTCATAAAGGGACAGTGGTCAGAATTGTAAAAATTGGCCCGGTCATGAACGTGCAAACCACCCTTGGGGCTTAAGGGGTTAATACAAGACACCCTAAGCAAGAAAACTGTCACTATTTCCATTTTATTTACGTGTATCCATTTAAATGGCCCACCAAAAAAAGTTTGCCTCATCACTGAGCATAATGTTCCATGTAAACTGAGGGTCCTGTTCCAATTTTTGTTTACTATACGGCATTACTATGGCGTATCCTGGAATTTTTAGAAGATTTATTATTTTAGGAGTTTTTTCGTGTTGTAATTTATGGCCATCACTGATAAATAATTTTTGTAATTGTTGCACTGTTTATAACATTTGAATCTTTAGCGGCTGTTCACTTGATAGTCACAGCCAGGATTGCCAACTTGACTTTTTTTTTTTTCTGCACAGCTTCTAAAAAATCACAGACAGACAATATTTTTCACAGACATATTGAAAAACTATAATAACCATAATAAATCATTATGATTATAACTGATTCATGTCTACAGCCCATAATTCTGATATGAAAACATCGGGTGCAGTCCTGTAAACTCAAAAATTATGATAATTACAATCAAAATAATCTGTATCAGGTTCTTCAGGTTCAAAGAATTCATGAACGCCATACATTTTTTATACAACGAGTGCAAAATTACCCTATTTTTACTGACGGCCTTGGAATTCCTGGATGGTTGGCAACCCTTGTCACAGCCTATATTTTCTGAATTGGTGTCTTACTTTCCCCCACCAAAATAGTGCTGATGTCCTCCATGCAATATTTCTCCAGCAGTAAAATCAGCTGAGCAGCATTAAAATGTGGTGCTGGTTAAGGGATTAACCCATCATAACAACTTATTGCCTATTAATGAAACAGATGAGAATTTGCTAATCATGTATGTGTTGTACCTTGTAGTGTGCGAAAGTTACTACTCCACCAAGAAAGTGACAAAATTGAAAGTTTGTGTTGCCAGGCTGCTCTCATTTAACCTTTGATTCCTCGCAGTGTGGTGGTGTAATGTGGTGCTCTATGAATAGTCCAGAAAACAGGGATGATGCAGGGATAATTGCAACTATTTACTTGGAAGAATAGATGGGCTCATCCAGCCTATAGGTTATTGTGTGGAGGTTAAATTCTATTACGGCAAACAGCGTTACTATCCAGTGAGGGGGTGATTCTCTTACTGTGCCTTGATGCAGTTCTGTATTTGGTGCAGTTGTAAGCATGTTGCAGGATGCAGTGACGCAAGAAAGGCAGAGCAAGGGTTAACAATTTAATTTAACAGTAAAGATACTCCTTGCAGCGAGATAAACAGTTTAAGGGGCAAATGATAAGGAAATAGGTAACCACAATGTGATAACAGTCCCCGCAATCAACTTATCGTGTTCGTAGTTTCCTCGGCCACGGATGATCTGATGAGAGTTGTAATCTCAACAACGGCCAGTGCAGTGTCCTCAGAGAAGATTCCACAGCTCACGGTATATCTTGGCGGCAATGGGTGGTCTGTGTTTTTTACCTGTTGAGCCAATTAGTCCATAAACTTCTGCAGCCAAAGTCATGGGAATTGCGTGCAGTCTATTTGCAAGAGAGGTCTGCGGCGTGCTGTCTGGCAAAGAGGGCCACAACGAACAGTCTTGAACATGGCCCCCATTTCTGTGCACACACACGGCACTCAGCCTAACAGAGCCCACAGCCCTTCCTCTATTGCCGGTCTCAATGGTGTGCTCATGGTAAACTGCCCATGTTATGTTATGGTGCTGCGGCACACTAAGCAGAGCAGGCTGCGCACACCCCTGCTCTGTCTCTTCCGGCGGGAAATTGCACCGTTACCATGCCCCCTGCTTCTGGATCATTAGGTCTGTCTGGTTCCCTATTCCTTCCCCTGGACAACCTGGGACGCAGCCTTGACAGATCCGGACCAGGTGCAGTACAGGTGCCCACAGCCCGGTCTTCCTCCCTACACTGTGACTCCTTAGCTCCTCTTATCTGCATATTCTGTATAATCGTTGTCCACAACTATCTGCATCTGAGACTTTGGTGCTTTATGTAGGTGAGCTATGGACTCTCTTATCTGCTTCAACAACTTCTTCAGGTTTTATGTGTGCAGAGGCGTATTAGGTCAGGATATACTGTATATCTTATCTTCTCAGCTCCATGACATCACATATCTATCGGCATCTTCCATCACACCCTGCTTTGTCTGCTCCTTAGGGCTAGCTCACACAGCATATAAATCGGACAAGTGCAATGCGAGAAAATAACACATTGCACTCTGGACAATGTTATCTTTAATTGTTTCCTCAGCTTTAATTGGACTGAGGAAAACATTGCAGCATGCTGTGAGTGGATGCGATAATAGAATTGCACTTTTTCAATGCAAGTCAATAGGAGCGAGAAAAAAAAATTCACGACACAGACCATGCGAGTGCCGTCTGATTTTTATGCATATGTCAAATGAAACCATCTAATTTCATCAGCCAAGTACAGTAAATTCACAGCCATAACCGTTAGAATAGAACAGATATATAGATTGATAGATATAATGATTGATAGAAAGCTAAGCTAGATGTTCTGTATGTCATGCTGCTGCTATGCAGGTAGATGCAAGCTCAACTAGATGGCAATAGAGTGGAGGGAGGACTCCACACAGCAAGAGCAGACCTGCAGCTCAGCAGCGAGGCTACAAGCAGGAGGCAGCCGAATAGTCAAACAAGTTGGGTCGATATTAGCCTCTAGCGCAGTAGCAAAGGTAATAAACAAACAGAGTCAGAACCAAGTCAAATAGGTCTGTACCAGTCAGGAGCAGATATGCCAACGACAAGAGACAAACAGCAGGTCAGGGCCAAGCCAAGTCAAATACCAGAGAGTCCAAAACATGAAAGGAGAACACAGAGTCGGGACAGAAAGAGGGGAACAAAACAGACACAGGCAAAGTCAGCAACAGCAGAAGGACAAATCAGGGTATAAATGGAGTCAGCTACTCACGCCATAGGCAGAAACTATAACTGACACCGCCTGCAGGATGCAGTTAAGAAAAATAGCCAGCCTAGCAACAGAATGAGGCAGAGAAAAGTTAACCCTTAACATGATCAGACCGGGAAAGGTAGACAGGATACAAAACCCATCGTGGATCATGACACTGTAGATATTTAATGTCACCAACCCCCTACATATAATAAACTTTCATGTGGCACTAAAGGGTGTTCAGCCTTATTTGACCTATTAAGTAAATAAATGAAAAAATGATGTGAGTTCACCCTTATTTCTCATAGCCAGCCAAGGTAAAGCAGACAGTTGCAGGCTTATTTTATCAGGCTAGGAAGGTCCCTGGTCTTTCTAAAAATACAAACCCTCAGCAGCCCCAGAATTGATGTTTCATATACAGTATGTGCCAATTCTGGTGTTTGACTCAGCTCTTCCCAATTTCCCTGGTGCGGCAGCAATCGGGTTAATGGTTTATGTAGATGAAGATCCGCCTTAGTCCACCAAATCCAAAGTCACGTTTGCAGCGTGGGCACCGATATAAGACCTCTGCACCCTTTTGCACAGTTTCTAAATGGCTAGTAAGATGGCTAGCGATGATTATGACTGTTTCTATGCCTCATGACGATTTCTATACCTTTTTTTTTAAATCATGAGAGTATCCAAACTGCCTGACTTTTTTTGTTACCTGTTTTTAATATGAATAAATAAATAAATGGTTTAAGAAACCTTGGATTTCCTGGGATCATTCGTTCAAAAAGGCGCTGGATGTTAACTATTTGATGCACTCCTGGTTTTGGCTTATAAATACCTTACCAAATACTGAATGAGTGAACATGTCCTTCAAGTGAGATTGTACTTTACAGGAAACTTCTAGAAACAATCTGTACATGAAAACCATATCAGCTCATAACTGTTCACCTGCCCCTTTACAAGTGTCATGCGAGTACAATGCTTTTTTTCTCAACTAGCATCCGTATGACACTGTACTGAATCGATGGACGTAGTGGGATCACTATGCATTATGTCGGAGCTGAGGAGGATTTTTTTTTCTTAATAAATTGGTGAATGAAGGAGTATTTCTTGTTTTTATTTCTTTATTTCTCTCTTTTTATGTCTTTCAGGTTCCCCCCATCTGTACTGCGTTAGCCCAGGCTATGCGAAAGCATATACTGCACCACTGCTTGGCGCTGCTGCCACAGCCCCTGCAATATGTGCAGACTGGAATTCCACCATGTTGAAACATTGCAAATTAAATAGTTAAGCGGTAGGTCGAAAGTCCTCTGTATCGATGCAAGTCGATGACCTGTGGGATGCAATTGTTGGAAGTGAGCACACAACGACCGTGCTTTTGGCAGCAGCGCATTCAGGTTGGGATAGTGGCGGAGAAATTGCTGTACCCAGGGCCGGCCTAGGCGATAGTCAGACCAGGCAGCTGCCTAGGGCCCCCACTCTCCCTGGGGCCCCCAGCTAGCAGCACATCACACAGCCGCTATGGGGCCCGTGAGGTAGGGGGCCCGACTCCCACCGCTGTCGAATTGAACTCTACCAGTGTCATAGATGCCGGTACAGTTCAAAGCAATGAAGGAGGAGAGAGCGTCAGCTGACACTCCCTTTCCAATCACTCCCCTCTGCCTCTCAAACTACGGGTGCATGATGTCATATCATCGCGCACCCGCAGTGTGAGAGGCACAGGGGAATGATGGGAGAGGGAGTGTCACAGCCGCTGAGACAGGAGTCGGGAGCAGCGCAGGCATGAGGAGAGGTAAGGATTGTGGTTTTTTTTTTATATATCACGGAGTACTGGACTGTGGGGTCATTCTCAGGGGGGGAGACTGTGCTATATCCAATGTGGCTATATCCTATGTGATTGTGGCTATATCCTAATGTGGCTGTGGCTATATCCTACTGTGGTTTTGGCTGTATCCAATGTGGCTGTGGCTATATCCAATGTGGCTGTGGCTATATCCTATTGTGGCTGTGGCTATATCCTATGTGGCTGTGTTATATACTATGGGGGTACATTATATTCTATGGGGGAGGCTGTTATATACTATGGGGGGCTGTGTTATATACGATGGTGGGTACTGTATATTATAGTCTATGAGGAGGCTGTGTCATGTACTATAGGGGGCTACATTATATTCTATGGGGCGCTACATTATATTCTATGGGGAGGTGGGCTGTATTCTATGAGGGCTACATTGTTATATTATATTCTATGGGGAGGTGGGCTGTATTCTATGGGGGCTACATTATTACATTATATTCTATGGGAAGGTGGACTGTATTATATTCTGTGGGGAGCTACATTATATTATATGGGGGGCTGTATTTGCTTTTATGAGGGAGGACTGCATCATACTCTTTGGGGCTACATTATATTCTATGGGGAGGTGGGCTGTATTATATTCTATTCGGGGCTACATTATATTCTATGGGGGCTATTATATGTATTATATTTTATAAGGGGTGATTGCATCATACTCTGTGAGGGAGCTACATTATACTATATGAGGGGGCTACATTGTATTCTATGGAGGGCTAGATTATATTGTATGGGGACTTCATTATACTTTATGAGGGGGCTACATTATATTCTCTTGGGGCTGCATTATACTGTGAGGAGGGCTACATTGTATTCTATGGAGGGGTTGCATTATATTCTATGGGGGGCTGCATTATACTCTGAGTGGGCTGCCATATATTCTATGGAGGGGCTGAATTATACTATATGGGGGTTACATTATAATCTGTGGAGTGGCTGCATTATACTCTGGAGTGGCTGCATTATACTCTGTGGGGTGGCTGCTTTATACTATAGGTGGGCTGCATTATACTGTACTGTATCGAGGACTATGGGGAATCCATTATACTATATGAAGAACTATGGGGTGCATTATACTCTGGGAAGTGAATTTTACTACATGGATGACTAGGGTGGTGCATTATATTATATGGAGCACTATGAAGAGTGTATTAAACTATATGGAGGACTGAGCAGTGTATTTTAATATATGGAGGACTATGAGGAGTGTATTATACTATATGGAGGACTGTATTTTAATATATGGATGACTTTAGGGTGTGCATTTTACAATATTGAGGACTGTGGTGCACATTATACTATATGGAGGACGATGGGGTGTATATACTAAATAAGCAAAATGCTGCATATTCATCGAGTGATTGGATTGTTTATGTCGGAACAAAAATCATTGTTCTCAGCAGCACATCGCCGTGTAAACTGTAGATGTGCTGCTGATATCATGATACTGTGTGGTGATCTATTAGTGATCCATTAGTGATAGTTCTGTCCACATCATTCTTTCTCAGATGGTGGAAAGAGGCCTGGAAACAAGTGTTGAACGACTTCAGTATTGTCGATCACACTCATTTAGCGGCCTGAACTCAGCGCATGTAACTACAACCGAAATGCTTCTGTGTGATGTGCAATATGTTAGCATTTGGGGCCCCATTTTAAACTTTGCCTAGGGCCCCACTTTGCCTAAAACCGGCCCTGGCTGTACCCCCAGGTTGAGGATGTGAACCATGCAAGGCACGTGTCACAACCAACACGAGATAGTCCAGCGGACGCCACCACTTATACCAACAACAGGATGGAATAGGGAGATGAAGGCCCTAACAGTAGGGAATGATGGGTTGGGACACCTCCTGACTCCAACCTGAGCCTATCCCTAAGCTCCTTTAATGCCCTATGCGGGTCCTTCACCCCACCGCCATCACGTGCCTAGTCCCTAATTATCACCTCACTATTACACTCACTATTACCTCACTAGTAGTGTTGAGCATTCCGATACCGCAAGTATCGGGTATCGGCCGATATTAGCGGTATCGGAATTCCGATAATGACTTCCGATACTTTTGTCATATCGGATTCCGGAATCGGAATCGGAAGTTCCCATCATGCTATGAGCCTGCTTGCTTTGATTAAGCCAATGGGAATCCTCCGAAGTGTGGGCACATCCTGTTAGGCATGTAGGCATGTTAACTATTGGCATGGCTGTGATTGGCTGCCGAAATGATGTCATGATGCACTATAAAAGCCACTGCAGCCGCCATTTCTGGTTCACTCTGCTGGGAATTCAGTTAGGGACAGGCTGCTGTAGAAGACTGTGAGGGACAGTTAGAAATAGCGATTCCACCAAACTTCTAGTGCTTTACCCAGGCTACATAAACCACCACTGTAGCCTTCTTTGCCCTAGCAGCAGTGTTCACAGCTGTCTGCAAGGGCTGTGTGAGTGCAGCTCACGCTGTGGAGTGGGTCCTGCAGCCACGTCAGGCTGTAGGCCACCCAGTGTGATCACTGCTGCCTCATACATCTTTTAATTTTTGAGCTGCATTTTTTACATAATTTCAATCTAGTGTGCTTCCATCCGTATCCATATACGTTGGTTGCAAACACTAGTAGTAGACAGTGGAGCCTTTCTCCAGCCTTTCAGTGCTAGTGTCCACTTTGCTGCACTGTTCACGGCTGTCTGAGAGGTCTCTGACTGTGTGTGAGTGCAGCTCACGCTGAGTAGTGTGTCCTGCAGCTACGTCTGGCTGTAGGACGCTCAGCGTGCGTCAGTGCCTCACACATATTTGTATTTGAGTGCAGCTCATTTTTTCTTCTATTAGTGTACATCCATCCGTCTCCATCTACGGTGGTTGCAAACACTATATAGGAGTACACAGCGGAGCCTTTCTGCAGCCTGTCAGTGCCAGTGCCCACTTAGCTGCACTGTTGACGGCTGTCTGAGAGGTCTCTGACTGTGTGTGAGTGCAGCTCACGCTGAGTAGAGTGTCCTGCAGCTACGTCTGGTTGTAGGACGCTCAACGTGCGTCACTGCCTCACACATATTTGTCTTTGAGTGCAGCTCATTTTTTCTTCTCCTATTAGTGTGCATCCATCCGTATCCATCAACATTGGTTGGTTGCAAACACTATATAGGAGTAGATAGAGGAGCCTTTTTTTCTGGCTTGTGCCCTGCCGGCGCAGCCAGATTAGTATTACCCAATTTTTTTGGAGCCTCATCTTTTGCATTGTAGGTTACCTGCCTGCATTGTAATAGCTCCAAAAAGTTGGTGATACTATCAGTTTCAATTCTTTGTTCACATACTTTGAGTTTGTTTCCAACAAAGAAACCACAAAAAAAGTTCACCAAACACTACATTTGGAACTTGTGTAGGCCATATCAGCTCCTATTAAAGTGTAGTCCACACACACACACTTCATAAAATTAGTGTTTCTTGTACCTGTAACCAGCTGTTCAGGAATAAGCACACTAAGGCCCCCCTTTGTACTTTTCTGCCTATCTTAAGCAGTCTTGCAAGATGAAGAAGGCAGGGAGTAAGGCGCGTGGACGTGGGCGTGGGCGTGGAGTTTCAGCAGGGAGAAGACGTGGGGATTCTGCAGGGAGAGGACGTGGGGATTCTGCAGGTAGAGGACGTGGGGATTCTGGGCCTGCTGCGGGCACCAGTGGATCAGCATCCCCCAGTTTTAGCAAGCAACAGTCCTTTATGCGCAGCTTTGTAGGACCTCAACGTACCCCACTGCTGCGGGAGGAACAAATTGAAGCCGTTGTCGGATGGATGGCAGCTAACGCATCGACTTCAATTACTTCCACAGCCTCTCAGGACCAGAGCACCGAAGAGCAACCATCTGTCTCTTCACCACCTGCCAAAGTGGCAGCTTGCGGCATGCCAACTTTGCTTTTCAGGGGTAACTTCTGCTACCCCTCCGGGTTCCAGCACCGTCAGCTGGTTCTCGTCAGAGCCTTTGGCCTAGGTGCCTCCATCTCGGTATCCGAGTTCCGGCAACGTCTGCTGGTCCTTGGTAGTGCTTTGTAGCACAGGTACCTCCTGCTTAGTAACCGGGTTCCAGCACCGTCAGCTGGTCCTCGGTTGTGCCATTGGCTCTTATTCCTTCTGCTGCCCCTCCGGGTGCCAGCACTGTCAGCTGGTCCTCGCTATTTCCATTTGCTCTTGCAGCTTATGCTACCCCTCCGGGTTCCAGCACCGTCAGCTGGTTCTCGTCAGAGCCTTTGGCCTAGGTGCCTCCATCTCGGTATCCGAGTTCCGGCAACGTCTGCTGGTCCTTGGTAGTGCTTTGTAGCACAGGTACCTCCTGCTTAGTAACCGGGTTCCAGCACCGTCAGCTGGTCCTCGGTTGTGCCATTGGCTCTTGTTCCTTCTGCTGCCCCTCCGGGTGCCAGTACCGTCAGCTGGTTCAAGAGGACAAAGAACAGGAAGACAACCACCAAGATGCAGAACAACAAGAGAGAGAAGACAAAGAAGCATAAAAAAACAAAGCAGAAGAACATTAAGCATAAGACTAATACTCTGAGCAAATGATATTATCTTATTTATAAGCAGAAGAAGACTAAGCAGTGTATGGGGGTGAGTCCGTTCCTCCTCGTGGTGCCCCTGGAAAAGGCCTGCTGCTGCAGGCCAAACTGAACACGGACAAATCCTGTTGTAAATCTTTTGTGACAGGCAGAACGGAAGGTGTAAACTTCTAACTTTTCTAGATAACAACTACAGGAATGCCTGACACAAACAAGAATATGATGAAGAAGAATAGGAAGAAGATGAAGAAGTTGAATATGTAGAATAATAATTGTTGAATAAGAAGAATATGAAGAATGTAAGAAAAGGAAGAAGAAGGAGAATGTAAAAAAAGGAAGTAGAAGAATTTAAAAAAAGGAAGAAGAAGAAGAATGTAAAAAAAGGAATAAGAAGAAGAATTTAAAAAAAGGAAGTAGAAGAATGTAAAAAAGGAAGAAGAAGAAGAAGAATGTAAAAAAAGGAATAAGAAGAAGAAGAAGAAGGTAAAAAAAGGAAGAAGAATAAGAAAGAAGAAGAAAGAAGAAAGAAGAAGAAGACATACATGTCTGGCAAAATATAAATGAGGCTAACATAGTCAATATCTTTGTAACTCCTAACGTCTTTAAAAAAAAAGTTTAATTCCTGCTATTCCATTTGATTGGGATAAACCTCTATGGCTTTAATGTCTCCTCCACCTCCCACAATACATTCTACATTATTCTTAGTTGTTTTTCTTCATGTAGAATTAACCTACAAGGAAAGAAAGGTTTTTTTTTAATTCCGATATTTTGGCCCCATTGACTTGCATTGGTTCCCGGTATCGGAATCGGCGATACCGATACTTTTTTTTAAGATCGGCCGATCCATTCCGATCCGATATTTTCAAGTATCGGCTGGTATCGCTCAACTCTACTCACTAGTGCACTGGCCGGCAAGGACGTTGGGTTCACCACTGCAGATGGCAAACAGCACAGGGAGAGTGACAAACACAAGACAGACAGAAAAAGGGAAATTGTACTTAACTACTGCCTCTGATGTAAAGCACTAAACAGCAGAGGAGAAGGTACCAAGACACCAAACTCCACGGAAACCGCAGATTCACTACTGACCCCAGAGAGCTCTTTACTCCAGGCTGGTCATCATAGATTACTCTATTACCAACAGTCAGCTGATGAGTCACATGGCTACTTAAAGGATGGTGAGAGTGGTCACCACCCAAGTCAGCTGACCAACAACAAAGCAGCTGCCAGAAAGGAAACTGACATTAACCATTGCTGGCCTAAAAAGGAAAAAAGCTACATTTAAATTATAGCAGAACCAAAGCTGCCACAAGTCTAAAAATGAATCGTGACAGCACGTGTGTTAAGTTGCCCTGGCATAGGTCCACCACCAGGTTTGCACAGTTATTGCACAAGGCCTTCCCTGGCTTCAGGTTCAGTGGAGACATCCATTGCTCTAACTTGGCCTGGATAGCTGACTACAACTCTTGAGCTGTAAGACTGCTATCTCCAAGGCATATTAATTTTAACACTGCCTGATTGTGGTGAGCCCTTGCTGCGCTGTTCTCTCTGTAGGAAAGCATGTCTCACTAAGGAAGAGGTTGAGGGCACAGGTGGAGGAGGCAGAAGCTGTGGAGGAGGCAGAAGCAGTTGAGGAAATGTTAGATACAGAGGTTTGTCCTGCAATCCTTGGCGATCCCAAGATTTGCGGAGCAGCCCCTTGACTGTCTGCTCTCACAGCCAGAAGTAACCCATTGCCCAGTCAGCAAGATGTAATGCCCTGCCCATAGATTTTTTCAGGGAATGTGTCACATAGTGACTTGTCCTGTGTGACGTGACCAGCAGGTCGGTAACTAGAACGACAAGACAAACAAGGGAACACCGGGGACACAGTTACAACGGTGGGCCCTACAATAGGGAACGGAGATGTGGACACCTACTGCACTCTCCTGAGGCTGTGTCCCTGAACACTCCTAACGTTCCCAATACAGGCTCTTCACCTGTCACCGACCAGGATACCTGAATCCCTCACTAGCCCTGCACCTTTCCCTTACTAGGGAACTGGCTAGTGCGGACACTGGTCCCACCGCTGTACTAATATAACATTAGGGAACATAATGAACAGGGAAAACAAACAACTTAGCTTTCTTTGTTGTCAATGCTCCTGAGGCAACAGAGTACGGCACTGGATGAGCTGAAAAGCACTGCTTCCAATAGCTCTTCTCTCCTCCAAGGTGTCATGATCCAGGTTGGATCTGACAGATAAATGCACAAAGTAACCTTTTTTTTTTCTTTGGCTGCATGCCAAGGTTTGGTTTTTGCCCCCGGTGGCCATTAGGATTATTGCACGGTGGTGTATTTTGTTCTAAATTTGCCCCCCGGTGGTGGTGAGCGTCATTGCACTTGGTTACTTTAGTTTGTGCACGCAATTATGTAACAGGTGTGATTGCTCTTTAAGAGAGTGTCAGGTGTGTCAATCACGGTTGGTGATTAGTCCTCAGTTACATGCAAACCTGGGTGAAGGATGGAGCTAAAAGAGAGTCTCGGGCAGCTCAGTGAGAGTCCTCGAGTGGCAGCTATGGTGTCTGCAAGGATGGCTGGCATGGCTTGGTGGAGTTGCAGCTATGCTGTCAGCAAGGAGTTCTTGCATAGCTTGGTGGAGTGGCAGCTATGGTGTAGAGCTGCACTCATGATGCTGGATTCAGTTGCTGAAAAGCTAGACTCAACATGCTGGACTCTTTTGCAGAAAGCTGGACTCATATGCTGGACTCTGTTTTCTGGACAGCTGCACATAGGTGGAGGACTCTGTTTGCTCCAAGGCTGCACTATGGTGTTGGACCCGGTCGGAGGAAAAGATGCACACAGGTGGTGGGCTCTGTTGCTGGGAGCGTAAGCAGCAGAGCAAAGCTAAGTGTTGTTCCCCTGTTTTGTCACTTTTCCTTATGAGTGTTTAGTGCAGTTGTGGGATTAGTTTCCGCACCGACCAATTCCCTAGTGAGGGTTTAGGTGCAGGGAGAGCTAGGGTTTAAAGGTATCCTGAGCGGCGCCCAGTGCGGAACCGGCCTAGGGAATGTTAGGAGTGTAGAGACACTGACTCAGGGGAGTGCAGGAGGTCTCCACTTCCCCGTTTCCCTATTGCAGGGCCACCATTGTTATTGTTACCCAGGTTTTCCCTTATTGTTTAAATTCGCCTTACTGGAGGCGGGGTTTCCAGATTTACGTGTTACGTGTATTACCTAAATTCGCCTGTTGGAGGCGGCGTATCCAGCTGCACATTTTATTATTTAAATTCACCCAACTGGAGGCGGTGTATCCAGGGTCACGTGTGTCATCTACATCTGCCCTGCTGGAGTCGCTGTGTCCAGCCACGCGTGACCGTGACACAAGGTTTGTTAGGAAATGACCAGTATCACCAACAGTGATCCAGAGCACCTGGCACCCTTTTATAGGAAGGAGGGGAGGGTTAACACTTGCTGGCTAATTTAACGTGTAGTAACCCCAGTGGCCACCAGACGCAAAACCCATTAGCAGCAACTAGGTTGTAATAACCCCAGCGGCCAACGGGTCAAAACCCATTAGCAGGCACTAAGGCTGTAATAATACCGGTGGCCACCGGGGGGGGCGAAAACTAACATTAAGCCAGAGGCTTGAAGGAAAAAAAAGGTTATATGTGAGCCCAGATCTGCCACAGATCCAAACATGGATTGTGACAGAATGGGTGATGCTGTCTGTGACATGCTGGTGTACTGCAGGCACAGCTTTCTTGGAGAAGAAATGGTGACTGGTCAACTGGCACTGGTGGACTGCAACAGCCATCAACTTTTGGAAACTGTCATGATCCATTTTTGGATTTGTGGCAGCTCTGGTTTCACTCAGTTAAAACTTTTATCCTTTCAGGCCATCAGGGGTTAATGTCAGTTTTTCCCCCGCTGGCAATCTGGTGTTACTGCAGTACTGTTGAGTCAGCTGATATGGGTGGTGACCACTCCCACCATCCTTTAAAAGGTCACCAGCCTAGGAGACGAGCCTAGCAGGAGCAGCTCTCTGGTGTCAGCCACATCTGGTGTTTGGAGTCTAGTTGCTGTGCAATCTTCTGTGTGGAGCTTAGCTGCGGTGTCTAAAAGCTAAGATGTTATTTCACCATCCCTTTTGTGTTTGTCACTATCCCCTGTGTGGTATTATATGTAGTGGCTAGGCGAGCGCCATATGCCGACCAGTGCACTAGCCAGGGCAGTGTTAGGTGACAATGTGAGGGATAAGGCATCCTGACGTAGGTGGGGGGATGGACCCAACATAGAGCGTTAGGGTAGTGCATGGACAGGCTCAGGTTTGAGTGCAGGTTGTGACCATCCCTCATTCCCTATCGGCAGGGCCTTCTTCTCCCCTATCCCATCCCGTTGTGTGTTGTGTCGTCCACTGACTGACCACCCATTGGGTTGAGTCACATCGTGACACTGTCTGCATCCATCAGGCAGAAAGGCAGCATTTCCGTGGCCACTAGATTGGAGATGTGTAGTTCAAGCTCTTAGCTTTGGCATGTGGTGGAGGAAACCTTCCTTTACGTGACCACAACTGCTAAACTGAAGGTTGGCTGCAATGCTGAGAGAGGGTGGAGTAGGGTGAACACGACAAACTGCTGGACTATGAGTGCGGTGCAGGTGGAGATGTTATGACGGTTTGAGAAAGATGTGGTGTGCTCGGTGAAGCAAAAACAGCAGACACATCCACTTCCATAACAGCTGATGGACTCTCACTTATCCCAGCTGTAGGGGGTAAACAAGTGAAGTTTCTGTGGCCGGAAAACTTTATGAGAACACTTGGCACAGTGACGGAGGAGGAAGAAGCAGCAGATGTGCCGGATTGTACACACATTAAGTTATTACAGAATTTTAAAAAATCACGCTCCTCTGACCCAGAAACACACCCTCCCCTCATAAAACAACTCCCCCTACTCATCATACAGCACCACTATCCTAGACAAAGTCAAAACAAAAGCATAAGTGGAAACGCGATCATTTACTGATCTGTGACCGAATTTTGCTGACTTTGAGGGAAAAATGTTCGGGAAACTGAACACAAATCCGAATGTGCTACACAGGGTCGGACTGCATACAGGGCCAGCAGTTGCCTACGGACCCCGCTGCTCCAGGGGCCCCCAGCCAGTGGCATCCGCAGCTGTTTTGGGGGCTCCTGCCAGCGGAAGAGCAGCGGGTAACAGGAGGCAGGAGCCCCTGTCCCCGCTGCTAAACAGAAATGAATATTCACTGCTTTCCACGCCCACATGGGTGTGGAAAGGGGTGAACGTCATTTCACTTTAGTAGGTCTCCTGGCTGTCAGTGACAGTATTAGCCGCAGCAGCCGGCTAACCACCAGGGCCCCTACTCCCCCCCATTGGCCCCCGCTCCCCTCCAGGGGCCCCCAGCTCTGGAAGCCGCTATGCGGCAGTAAGTCAGGGCCGGCGCCGTCCTCAATTGTAATGGGAGAGAGCGTCAGATGACGCTCTCTCTCCCATCAGTCCCCTCTGCTTCTGACTCACAGCCGGTGTGCGATGACGTCACCATCGCGCACCTGCTGTGTGTCTGGCAGACGGCAGCTCCTGACACTGAAGCACAGCCTCCGCTGGAATCAGCGTGGGAGCGAGGAGGAGAGGTGAGTATTGTGGTTTTTTTTTTTTTCTATCTATCTCCTCTCTCTATATCTATCGATCTATCTATATCTATCTATCTCTCTCTCTCTATCTATCTATCTATCTATCTATCTATCTATCTATCTATCTATCTATCTATCTGTCTCTATCTATCTATTATCTATCATGTATCTATCTATCTATCTATCTATCTCTATTATCTCTCTATCTAGCTCTCTCTATCTATCTTTATCTATCTATCTCTATATCTATCTATCTATCTATCTATCTATCTATCTATCTATCTACCTATCTCTATCTATCTATCTTTATCTATCTATCTATCTATCTTTGTCTATCTATCTCTATCTCTAGCTATCTATCTTTATCTATCTATCTATTATCTATCTCTATTATCTATCTATCTATCTATCTATCTACCTATCTCTATTATCTATCTATCTCTATATATCTATTATCTATCTTTATTATCTATCATCTATCTATCTATCTATCTATCTATATCTATCTATCTATCTATCTATCTCTCTATCTATCTCTTTATATCTATCTCTCTATATCAATCTCTATCTATATCGGTCTATGTCTATATCGGCCTCTCTCTATATCTATCTATCTCTATATCTACAGTTAGGTCCATATATATTTGGACAGAGACAACATTTTTCTAATTTTGGTTCTAGACATTACCACAATGAATTTTAAACAAAACAATTCAAGGGTGAACAAGATGAAGGGTTTAGGAGTTTCAGCTCCTTAACATGTGCCACCCTGTTTTTAAAGGGACCAAAAGTAATTGGACAATTGACTCCAAGGCTATTTCATGGACAGGTGTGGGCAATCCCTTCGTTATGTCATTCTCAATTAAGCAGATAAAAGGGCTGGAGTTGATTTGAGGTGTGGTGCTTGCATTTGGAAGGTTTTGCTATGAAGAAAACATGCGGTCAAAGGAGCTCTCCATGCAGGTGAAACAAGCCATGCTTAAGCTGCAAAAACAGAAAAAACCCATCCGAGAAATTGCTACAACATTAGGAGTGGCAAAATCTACAGTTTGGAACATCCAGAGAAAGAAAGAAAGCACTGGTGAAATCATCACTGCAAAAAGACCTGGGAACCCACGGAAGACAACAATGGTGGATGATTGCAGAATAATCTCCATGGTGAAGAGAAACCCTTTCACAACAGACAACCAAGTGAACAACACTCTCCAGGAGGTAGGTGTATCAATATCCAAACCTACCATAAAGAGAAGACTGCATGAAAGTAAATACAGAGGGTTCACTGCACGGTGCAAGCCACTCATAAGCATCAAGAATAAAAAGGCTAGACTGGACTTTGCTACAAAACTTCTAAAAAAGCCAGCACAGTTCTGGAAGAACATTCTTTGGACAGATGAAACCAAGATCAACCTCTACCAGAATGATGGAAAGAGAAAAGTATGGTGAAGGCGTGGTACAGCTCATGATCCAAAGCATACCACATCATCTGTAAAACATGGCGGAGGCAGTGTGATGGCTTGGGCATGCATGGCTGCCAGTGGCACTGGGTCACTAGTGTTTATTGATGATGTGACACAGGACAGAAGCAGCCGAATGAATTCTGAGGTATTCAGAGCCATACTGTGTGCTCAGATCCAGCCAGATGCAACCAAACTGGTCGTCGTTTCATACTACAGATGGACAATGACCCAAAACATAAAGCCAAAGCAACCCAGGAGTTTATTAAAGCAAAGAAGTGGAATATTCTTGAATGGCCAAGTCAGTCACCTGATACCAACCCAATTGAGCATGCATTTCACTTGTTAAAGACTAAACTTCAGACAGAAAGGCCCACAAACAAACAGCAACTGAAAACCACCGCAGTGAAAGCCTGGCAGAGCATCAAAAAGAAGGAAACACAGCGTCTGGTGATGTCCATGAGTTCAAGCCTTCAGGCAGTCATTGCCAACAAAGGGTTTTCAGCCAAGTACTAGAAATGAACATTTTATTTACAATTATTTAATCTGTCCAATTACTTTTGGTCCCTTTAAAAACAGGGTGGCACATGTTAAGAAGCTGAAACTCCTAAACCCTTCATCCAATTTTAATGTGGATACCCTCAAATGAAAGCTCAAAGTCTGAACTTCAACTGCATCTGAATTGTTTTGTTTAAAATTCATTGAGGTAATGTCTAGATGCAAAATTAGAAAAATGTTGTCTCTGTCCAAATATATATGGGCCTAACTGTATTTATCCACTATCTATCTATCTATCTATCTATCTATCTATCTATCTATCTATCTATCTATCCTTAGATCTATCTATCCATAGATCTATCTATCTCTATATCTATCTAGCTATCTATCTCTATATCTATATGTATCTATATATATAGCATTATATATATGAGGGATGGCAGCATTATACCCTCTGAGGGGGTGTAGGGTTCTGCAGGTTCGCAGGATGCAGTGACGAGACACTAGACGGATGGTGGTTGGTGAAATAACTTTTTATCAAACTAGCCGCTGGGGCTTAACTGAACAGACAAGATATACAGGGACAAACAGTCCACGCAGGGACTCAACAATCTTAACAACACTATTGCGGTACTTAGCCTTCCAGGGGCTGACAGGTTCGTGAACGTGGCAGCGTAGAGGTCGCTGAGGCGGCTGTCCTGACGCCTCGTTACTCCTGGGAGGGATGGGGCTCAACAGGCCCTGAAGAAAGTGATGACGGTGGGGCGCAACAGGCCCTGAAGAAAGCAATACCGTTGGGGCGCAACAGGCCCTGAAGAAAACAATACTGTTGGGGCGCAACAGGCCCTGAAGAAAACGAGGCCGTTGGGGCGCAACAGGCCCTGAAGAAAGCGCTGCCGCTGGGGCGCAACAGGCCCTGAAGAAAACACTGCCGCTGGGGCGCAACAGGCCCTGAAGAAAGCACTGCCGCTGGGGCGCAACAGGCCCTGAAGAAAATGATGGAGGTGGCGCGCGGTGATGACGCAGTTCCCCAGAGGACCAGTAGCCGTCCTTTATCAAGGAGTCTCTCCCAAAGCTAGGGTAGCGAGCCTTTTATCTCACCTGTGACGAGGTGGCGTACCTTCAGGCCAGTGACGGCCGGGTCGGCGTGATAGGGGAAGTGCCCAGGCCTCTATGGCCTGGTTACGGGTACTCACGGCCACAACCTGAGGTAAAGTTCCTCTCTCGCCAAGACGGGGGACAGCGGGGACGATTCTCTGAGAACGGGGGTGGGTAGCAGTCTCCGGTAACAGTCTCTCTCGTCGATAACTGCGCAGCTTTTTCCTCACAGGCTCCTGTCGGAGCCCATGCAAGTCACTCTCCTCCCTGCCTTCACTCTGGCTCCTCTCCAACTGCCACTTCAGCGCGTCCCCTGCTCCTTTTACCCTAGCCCCGCCCCCGGTTGCCCTGACAACCCCAGTCGCATGTCTCCCTTTGTAATCCTCCTGATGTGATTCCTTCATTAACTCTGATGGCGGTCCCCTTGGTTCCGGCCCAATCACTATATGGGGGTCCTCCTCCCCACAGGGGTGGCAGCATTATACCGTATGATGGGGCAGCATTATACCTTATGAGGGGGGCAGCATTATACCTATGAGGGGGGTGCATTATACCCTATGCAGGGGGCAGCATTATACCCCATGAGAGGGCAGCATTATACCCTATGAGGGGGTGCATTATACCCTATGCAGGGGGCAGCATTATACCCCATGAGAGGGCAGCATTATACCCTATGAGGGGGTGCATTATACCCTATGAGGGGGGCAGCGTTTTACCCTATGAAGGGGTGCATTATACCCTATGAGGAGGGCAGCATTATACCCTATGAGGGGGGCAGCATTATACCCTATGAGGAGTGCAGCATTATTCCCTATGAGGGGGTGCATTATACCCTATGAGGGGGGCAGCGTTTTACCCTATGAAGGGGTGCATTATACCCTATGAGGAGGGCAGCATTATACCCTATGAGGGGGCAGCATTATACCCTATGAGGAGTGCAGCATTATACCCTATGAGGGGGGCAGCATTAAACCCTATGAGGAGGGCAGCATTATACCCTATGAGGAGGGCAGCATTATACCCTATGGGGGAGGGCAGCATTATATTCTATGGAGGGCTACATTATATTCTATGAGGGGGCTATATTCTGTGAGATGGCTGCATTATATTTTATGAGGGGGCTTCATTATATTATATGAGGGGGCTGCCTTATACTATATGAGGGGGCTGCTTTATATTCTTTGAGGGAGGCTACCCCAACTCCTGCTACATAATTAAGACGTGTACTACCTTATACCCTGATATTAGCGTGTTTTACGGCACAATTGGTGGTCTTGTATTTATTTCTATGTAGCTACATAGTGGGCCCCAAGAATGCTTTTCTCTGGTGGGCCCAAGGTGTTCCAGTCCGACGCTGGTGCTACATTAGTGCCGAATTTGAGATTGGCGATCGTTTGCCGAACATCATCTTTAATCATTATCTGTATTAAAAATAAAAACTAGAAATTTTGCAATATTCACACCTCTCATTGAGGCTTTTTTAGACTCTTTCTGTGGGTTTGGGAAATCTACATGTACATTAGCAGCAATAGACAGACTCCGACCTGATCTTTTGTAATAAAGCACATCATAAATATGTGCAAAGGTCACTGTGAAGAAAGAGTGAGAAGAGTCAGGTTGATATCACCTGTTGCGATTGGTGGATATCAGGTGTTCTCTGTCATTGTAATCCTGGCTGGATCAATAATGAAACTGCTGTAAACTCTTCCTGAAAGGGCAGGAAGTATGTGTCCAAAATAGTTCAAATGGTGACATTTGCAACATTTCTAATTTTTATTACTTCAAACAGAACGTGATATGAAGAAAAAAAATACCATTGCTAATTTATTTGTTTTATTAAAAAAATACTGCCCACTAGTACTAGCCTAACTCTTTTTACTAAAAATAGGTAAGGAAAATCTCTTTAAAGATCCCCATATACCTTTTTTGCCAATGTCATATTGTTTTATGCCTTTCAGATTTACTTTCTGTATCCTGGCACACTCATCTCTTTCTCTTCAGAATCTTTTGCTCCCTTTTGACTATATTTGGCATCATACCTTGTGCTGGGCTGGAAGCCAGCAGTGAGCACACACTCAAAACTCTACCTAAACTGCTGCAACTCCTCTCCCAGCATCACACACAGTTTCAGCACAATCGCCTGTATAGGACATTGTTACAGGGAATAGAAATAATGCACAAAGCACCAGGATGGCAGCCCTGGCAAAACTACTGTCCATTCCCCCTCACTGACAGATGGGGAGGGAGATATGAATGTATTCATAAAAAAGAGGAAATAGATGCTGGATAAATATTCCAGAGTATAGAGCAGTTTATATATACATATATATATGTATATATATATATATACAGTTATGGCCAAAAGTATTGACACCCCTGCAATTCTGTCAGATAATACTCAGTTTCTTCCTGAAAATGATTGCAAACACAAATTCTTTGGTATTATTATCTTCATTTAATTTGTCTTAAATGAAAAAAACACAAAAAGAATTGCCCTAAAGCCAAATTGGATATAATTCCACACCAAACATAAAAAAGAGGGTGGACAAAAGTATTGGCACTGTTCGAAAAATCATGTGATGCTTCTCTAATTTGTGCAATTAACAGCACCTGTAACTTACCTGTGGCACCTAACAGGTGTTGGCAATAACTAAATCACACTTGCAGCCAGTTGACATGGATTAAAGTTGACTCAACCTCTGTCCTGTGTCCTTGTGTGTACCACATTGAGCATGGAGAAAAGAAAGAAGACCAAAGAACTGTCTGAGGACTTGAGAAACCAAATTGTGAGGAAGCATGAGCAATCTCAAGGCTACAAGTCCATCTCCAAAGACCTGAATGTTCCTGTGTCTACCGTGCGCAGTGTCATCAAGAAGTTTAAAGCCCATGGCACTGTGGCTAACCTCCCTAGATGTGGACGGAAAAGAAAAATTGACAAGAGATTTCAATGCAAGATTGTGCGGATGTTGGATAAAGAACCTTGACTAACATCCAAACAAGTTCAAGCTGCACTGCAGTCCGAGGGTACAACAGTGTCAACCCGTACTATCCGTCGGCGTCTGAATGAAAAGGGACTGTATGGTAGGAGACCCAGGAAGACCCCACTTCTTACCCCGAGACATAAAAAAGCCAGGCTGGAGTTTGCCAAAACTTACCTGAAAAAGCCTAAAACGTTTTGGAAGAATGTTCTCTGGTCAGATGAGACAAAAGTAGAGCTTTTTGGGCAAAGGCATCAACATAGAGTTTACAGGAGAAAAAAAAGAGGCATTCAAAGAAAATAACACGGTCCCTACAGTCAAACATGGCGGAGGTTCCCTGATGTTTTGGGGTTGCTTTGCTGCCTCTGGCACGGGAATGCTTGAGCGTGTGCATGGCATTATGATGTCTGAAGACTACCAACAAATTTTGCAGCATAATGTAGGGCCCAGTGTGAGAAAGCTGGGTCTCCCTCAGAGGTCATGGAGCCGGACAATGACCCAAAACACACTTTAAATAGAACTAGAAAATGGTTTGAGAGAAAGCACTGGAGACTTCTAAGGTGGCCAGCAATGAGTCCAGACCTGAATCCCATAGAACACCTGTGGAGAGATCTAAAAATGGCTTTTTGGAGAAAGCACCCTTCAAATATCAGGGACCTGGAGCAGTTTGCCAAAGAAGAATGGTCTAAAATTCCAGCAGAGCATTGTAAGAAACTCATTGATGGTTACCGGAAGCGGTTGGTTGCAGATATTTTGGCTAAAGGTTGAGCAAACAAATATTAGGCTGAGGGTGCCAATACTTTTGTCTGGCCCATTTTTGGAGTTTTGTGTGAAATGATCAATGTTTTGCTTTTTGCTTCATTCTCTTTTGTGTTTTTTCATTTAAGACAAATTAAATGAAGATAATAATACCAAAGAATTTGTGTTTGCAATCATTTTCAGGAAGAAACTGAGTATTATCTGACAGAATTGCAGGGGTGTCAATACTTTTGACCACAACTGTATATATATATATATATATACAGTGGGGAAAAAAAGTATTTAGTCAGTCAGCAATAGTGCAAGTTCCACCACTTAAAAAGATGAGAGGCGTCTGTAATTTACATCATAGGTAGACCTCAACTATGGGAGACAAACTGAGAAAAAAAAATCCAGAAAATCACATTGTCTGTTTTTTTTTTCATTTTATTTGCATATTATGGTGGAAAATAAGTATTTGGTCAGAAACAAAATTTCATCTCAATACTTTGTGATATATCCTTTGTTGGAAATGACAGAGGTCAAACGTTTTCTGTAAGTCTTCACAAGGTTGCCACACACTGTTGTTGGTATGTTGGCCCATTCCTCCATGCAGATCTCCTCTAGAGCAGTGATGTTTTTGGCTTTTCGCTTGGCAACACGGACTTTCAACTCCCTCCAAAGGTTTTCTATAGGGTTGAGATCTGGAGACTGGCTAGGCCACTCCAGGACCTTGAAATGCTTCTTACGAAGCCACTCCTTCGTTGCCCTGGCGGTGTGCTTTGGATGATTGTCATGTTGAAAGACCCAGCCACGTTTCATCTTCAATACCCTTGCTGATGGAAGGAGGTTTGCACTCAAAATCTCACGATACATGGCCCCATTCATTCTTTCATGTACCCGGATCAGTCGTCCTGGCCCCTTTGCAGAGAAACAGCCCCAAAGCATGATGTTTCCACCACCATGCTTTACAGTAGGTATGGTGTTTGATGGATGCAACTCAGTATTCTTTTTCCTCCAAACACGACAAGTTGTGTTTCTACCAAACAGTTCCAGTTTGGTTTCATCAGACCATAGGACATTCTCCCAAAACTCCTCTGGATCATCCAAATGCTCTCTAGCAAACTTCAGACGGGCCCGGACATGTACAGGCTTAAGCAGTGGGACACGTCTGGCACTGCAGGATCTGAGTCCATGGTGGCGTAGTGTGTTACTTATGGTAGGCCTTGTTACATTGGTCCCAGCTCTCTGCAGTTCATTCACTAGGTCCCCCCGCGTGGTTCTGGGATTTTTGCTCACCGTTCTTGTGATCATTCTGACCCCACGGGGTGGGATTTTGCGTGGAGCACCAGATCGAGGGAGATTATCAGTGGTCTTGTATGTCTTCCATTTTCTAATTATTGCTCCCACAGTTGATTTCTTCACTCCAAGCTGGTTGGCTATTGCAGATTCAGTCTTCCCAGCCTGGTGCAGGGCTACAATTTTGTTTCTGGTGTCCTTTGACAGCTCTTTGGTCTTCACCATAGTGGAGTTTGGAGTCAGACTGTTTGAGGGTGTGCACAGGTGTCTTTTTATACTGATAACAAGTTTAAACAGGTGCCATTACTACAGGTAATGAGTGGAGGAAAGAGGAGACTCTTAAAGAAGAAGTTACAGGTCTGTGAGAGCCAGAAATCTTGATTGCTTGTTTCTGACCAAATACTTATTTTCCACCATAATATGCAAATAAAATGAAAAAAAAAACAGACAATGTGATTTTCTGGATTTTTTTTTTCTCAGTTTGTCTCCCATAGTTGAGGTCTACCTATGATGTAAATTACAGACGCCTCTCATCTTTTTAAGTGGTGGAACTTGCACTATTGCTGACTGACTAAATACTTTTTTTCCCCACTGTATATATATACACTCACTGGCCACTTTATTAGGTACACCTGTCCAACTGTGTGTTAAGACTTAATTTCTAATCAGCCAATCACATGGCGGCAACTCAGTGCATTTAGGCATGTAGACATGGTCAAGACAATCTCCTGCAGTTCAAACCGAGCATCAGTATGGGGAAGAAAGGTGATCTGAGTGCCTTTGAACGTGGCATGATTGTTGGTGCCAGAAGGGCTGGTCTGAGTATTTCAGAAACTGCTGATCTACTGGGATTTTCACGCACAACCATCTCTAGGGTTTACAGAGAATGGTCCGAAAAAGAAAAAAAATCCAGTGAGCGGCAGTTCTGTGGCCGGAAATGCCTTGTTGATGCCAGAGGTCAGAGGAGAATGGGCATACTGGTTCGAGCTGATAGAAAGGCAACAGTGACTCAAATTGCCACCCGTTACAACCAAGGTAGGCAGAAGAGCATCTCTGAACGCACAGTGCGTCGAACTTTGAGGCAGATGGGCTACAGCAGCAGAAGACCACACTGGGTACCACTCCTCTCAGCTAAGAACAGGCATCTGATGGCTACTTTCAGCAGGATAATGCGCCATGTCATAAAGCTCGATTCATCTCAGATTGGTTTCTTGAACATGACAATGAGTTCACTGTACTCAAATGGCCTCCTCAGTCACCAGATCTCAATCCAATAGAGCATCTTTGGGATGTGGTGGAACGGGAGATTCGCATCAGGGATGTGCAGCCGACAAATCTGCGCCAACTGTGTGATGCCATCATGTCAATATGGTCCAAAATCTCTGAGGAATGCTTCCAGCACCTTGTTGAATCTCTGCCACGAAGAATTGAGGCAGTTCTGAAGGCAAAAGGGGGTCCAACCCGTTACTAGCATGGTGTACCTAATAAAGTGGCCAGTGAGTGTATATATATATATATATATATATACACTCACTGGCCACTTTATTAGGTACACCATGCTAGTAAGGGGTTGGACCCCCTTTTGCCTTCAGAACTGCCTCAATTCTTCGTGGCAGAGATTCAACAAGGTGCTGGAAGCATTCCTCAGAGATTTTGGACCATATTGACATGATGGCATCACACAGTTGGCGCAGATTTGTCGGCTGCACATCCCTGATGCGAATCTCCCGTTCCACCACATCCCAAAGATGCTCTATTGGATTGAGATCTGGTGACTGAGGAGGCCATTTGAGTACAGTAAACTCATTGTCATGTTCAAGAAACCAATCTGAGATGATTCGAGCTTTATGACATGGCGCATTATCCTGCTGAAAGTAGCCATCAGATGTTGGGTACATTGTGGTCATAAAGGGATGGACATGGTCAGCAACAATACTCAGGTAGGCTGTGGCGTTGCAACGATGCTCAATTGGTACCAAGGGGCCCAAAGAGTGCCCAGAAAAAATTCCCCACACCATGACACCACCACCACCAGCCTGAACCGTTGATACAAGGCAGGATGGATCCATGCTTTCATGTTGTTTACGCCAAATTCTGACCCTACCATCCGAATGTCGCAGCAGAAATCGAGACTCATCAGACCAGGCAACGTTTTTCCAATCTTCTACTGTCCAATTTCGATGAGCTTGTGCAAATTTTAGCCTCAGTTTCCTGTTCTTAGCTGAGAGGAGTGGTACCCAGTGTGGTCTTCTGCTGCTGTAGCCCATCTGCCTCAAAGTTCGACGCACTGTGCGTTCAGAGATGCTCTTCTGCCTACCTTGGTTGTAACGGGTGGCAATTTGAGTCACTGTTGCCTTTCTATCAGCTCGAACCAGTCTGCCCATTCTCCTCTGACCTCTGGCATCAACATGGCATTTCCGGCCACAGAACTGCCGCTCACTGGATTTTTTTTCTTTTTCGGACCATTCTCTGTAAACCCTAGAGATGGTTGTGCGTGAAAATCCCAGTAGATCAGCAGTTTCTGAAATTCTCAGACCAGCCCTTCTGGCACCAACAATCATGCCACGTTCAAAGGCACTCAAATCACCTTTCTTCCCCATACTGATGCTCGGTTTGAACTGCAGGAGATTGTCTTGACCATGTCTACATGCCTAAATGCACTGAGTTGCCGCCATGTGATTGGCTGATTAGAAATTAAGTCTTAACACACAGTTGGACAGGTGTACCTAATAAAGTGGCCAGTGAGTGTATTTATATATATATTGTGTTGTGATGGGTGGTCGCGTGGTTAATGGGAGGTATATGTCACGTGGATGGATGCTCCCTGCGATGCAACCCGGAGTATTTTGTCTCTAGTGTACATGAGCACTAAACATGTCATTTAGTGCACTGGGTCCGGGTTGCGGGTAGCTATGAGAGATGGGAGGGTCTGGCTACCCATATTGCCTCACCTCTAGGTGAGGGTGCTCACTCTGCCCCTGTTTTCCTTCAGGACCTGCCGGAGGTTCAGGACCTACCGTGAGGTCATGGCCATGTGCCCAGCCCATGTGATCCATACCTCACCTGTGGATGTGGTTACAACCCACATAATGGAGGCTGTGTTTAGCACATGGGCAGTGAGTGTTTTGGGAGTCTGGCCATGTGCACAGACTAGTGTTGAGCGACTTTTGTTTTTTTAGGGTCGAGTTTCGTTTCATGAAACCCGACTTTTCCAAAAGTCGGGTCGAGCAAAATCGGCCGACTATAGGGAAAAGTTGGGGTCATCCCGAAACACGAAACCCAATGTAAGTCAATGGAGAATTAAAGTAGGCAGTGAGAGGAGGACAGGAAACATACCTATAGTGCCCATTTGAGTGCCAAAAGCATAAATTCTTGTTACTGAAGCTTGTTAACCTTAATTAACTTCATAATACTAGTTACGCACTGAAAAATGGGGGTTATTTGGCTACAGTTGTGGGGGGGGGAGGGCAGGCTCCAGCTTTTCATGGGCCCAGGGCCAAAGAGCTCCCCTTTAACACATACCACAAATCATGATGCTCCGATACGGCAGAGAAATAGCAGTATAGTACAATGAAAAATACTTCACTTCTTACATCTCATGACTGATATCCATTTTAAATTCTCCAATACCTCCAAAAACGGACAGTATATAACTCCATACAGTATTATGGCCAGCGCTTAGTGCGCTATACAGAGTAATGAGGCCCATATATTTCTCCATACAGAATCATTATTCCCATATAATGTTTCAAACCGTATATGATGAGCTCCACATAATGCTACAGTATATGTTGGTCCCAATGGATGAAGCTCCACTGTCTCATGGGCCCAAATAATGCTCCATATATAATGGGCCCCATTTCTACTGCTCTAGTGTATAATGGGCCCTGTAAATGCTGCTCCAGTGTCTGATGTCCACCTTTGGAATGCTCCAGTGTATGGTGGGCCCCATACAGTATATCATTCACCAGAGTATAGTGCTCCCCAAAAATTGCTGTCCCAACATTGAAAACAATTACATAAGTCTCCTTGCTAGGGAATCCCTGCACTACTCTGAACTCCTTGTCGTCCCCATCTTCCATCTCACTGTACTTGGCTGTTTAGGCCCTCCCACCGGCAGAGACACTTTTGCGTACTATGCGGTGCCCTGTGCCAGTGCCATCACCCATGAGTATGCCCCCCCCACCTGCTCAAGGAACCTGCACTTTCATCTGCACCTTCCTCTTTGTCACCGTGTAAGGTGGTATAGTATGCGGGAAGGGGAACCTGAGTTTCCTCTGGGTCAGATTCTGGCTGTGTAGAGTGCGAGGGGAATGTAGTGGTCTGGGTCAATGTACCAGCAGCTTCATCCAGCAGTGGCTGGGCCTCAGTGCACTTGTGGTGTCCCCAAGAGTACGGTCGCCACTATGGCATTGCCTTCCTCCTAGGGAGTGTGTTGTCAAGCTTGGGAGCAACGAAGGATCTCTCTAGCAATGAAACCAACACACAACACATTTCCCACTCCAGGCCAGCAGGGAGACCTCTGAACCTGACTGCTGAGGAGCTGCTCTCTGTGGTCGGGAGGAGGTAAGTTTGGGCACTCTGTGCAGGGAAGGGGAAGTGTGTGGACGTGAGAAGGGGAGCTGGAGGATGAGCAGAGTTAAGGCTCACTCCTAGCTGGAGCGCATGGTCCAGATTCCGGTCTCCGAGTTTGTAGGGACACTGACGTTCCTGCAGCAGAAACCGGGGAAAGTAGCAGCTATAAATGCTCTGTACCCAACTAAGGTTCGGAGGCCCCAGCATCGACGTGTGCAAGGCAGAAGGAAAAGGCTACAGCTGTCTGCCATACAAGTAAAGTCTGAGGAGCATCTGTTAGACAGGAGGCGTTTCAGTGAACCACGGTCCTGTGAGTGCTTCCCCCACAAGTGCTAGAAAGGAGACGTTCAGGAAGGTACAAGTTGGCGAGTGGTGGAAGGGAGCTTTCCATTCTGGTCCCGGAGGTTGGCAGAGGTCCTGACCCGGAGGACACAGCACGGAGGCAGGCATCTGTGTAACCTGCAGACTGTGAGTAAAGCTTTGGAACTGCACGCTCTGGTGTCCTACAGTTATTCCAGCACCGCTACATCTGGGTACCAGCACCTACACCGCCTGTGCCTTTCCCCCATCACTACATCTACACTTCCCTGGGACTCCAGCTCCACCTGTGGGGAGCTTCACCATCTTTGCTGCACAACACCATCAGTCCCAGAGGATCTGCATGCAGCGTCGGCCTAACATCTATGTTGCCGAACACCACAGGTGGCGTCAAACTATATATATAAACTCTTTACCATTATACCATGCCATTTACATGGGCGCCCAGGGCCACCGTCCGGGTCACCGCTGCTGTGGCACATCCCACTGACACCGGCCCGGTACCCAGTACCCCACAGCCCTGGGAGGGCGACCCATATGCCGACTGCTGATCAGGCGGCGTTATTCCCACGAACCTCCAAACAGCGTCCCTGAAGGCAAAGTTTTTGGTTTCCGGGGGCAGTATGATTGCAAAGCTGAACCTTAAAGGAATGTCCAAAAGGGCACCACCAGGAGTGGAGCCTGTGGCTTAATTGGACTGCACCCGGGAAACCACTACCATACAAGCTACAGAAAAGATGGACAGATTGCACGCTTTGTCGATTCTGTGTGTGGTGTGGTATGTCCGTTTGTAGTTGTGCTAGCGATTTCTCATCTTTATTCCGTTAACGACCGAGACTCCGGCATGGCCCCGCGGTACGCGTCAAGCTTACTAGAGGGATACGCGAGGCTGTGGCACGTGGGATCGAGCAATAACAGGTCTAGCATTCCAGTACATGTTCGGGGCTGCATGCACGCTACACTGAAAGGACCAGCTTTTGTCGCTTACAGGTGCAGATAACCTGCTGAACTCCGTTAGTGATGGGGATCTGGGATTCAGATTATTCCCCGCGAACGATGATTTCCCAGTAAGTTCAGGTCAACCGCAATTCCGGAGTTAGGCCTAACCGTCATTCCTGAAAAAATTACGTGTCCAAACCACAGGTGCTGTAGCTTGCTTAACAGCTCGGCCGCCGTTCTCAGGCCCAGTATGGATTCAACAACATTGTAGAAAGTTGATAAAGGGTACAGTTTCACCAGATAACACGTATATATGTAGCCTAGTTTACACATTAAAAATATATGTCTATAGATCAGGAGGCAGACTCAGATGTTCTCAGGCCCAGTATGGATTTGACCAGATTGTAAAAAGTTGAGAAAGGGTACTTTATCACTGGATAGCAGGTATATATAGCATAGTTTAAACATGTAAAATCTCCGTGTTCTCAGTATGGATTACACAGCAATCTAAAAAGTGGAAAAAAGGAAATGCATTTGAGGCGTACACAACTATATACTTTTGGTGTTATTTTTAAATCTTCATATATATTTCTGTCTCAGTAATACAGTCCAGCCTCTCCGCAATAGGAACTGAGATGCATACAATTAGTGACATAAAGGCTATTGATTGCAGAAATCTAGGAATTATTATTCACGGGAAAAACTTCCGTCACAATTCTCATAGGCGATGCTGACCCTCAATTAATTTGTGTGTTGAGACAGTGAAAACATTTTTTTGTGAATAAAGTCTTGCTGTATCGCACTTCCGTTGATTCCATCTCTGTTACTCATCTCAATCCAATTTTTATCACAGGGAGCGATGTAAACATGGTGCTCACTGGCTATCATGATCTGTCACGTAACTTTGGAGTGCAAAAGACAGAAGCCACAGACCGTAGGCGATTCTATTTGATTGGCATGAGAGGGCACATTTTGAAATGTGCGCCGGAATGTCACACGTTTGTGAGCAGGAAAACTGTGAAAGCTGATGATAAACCACCACTGCACGTAATTGTGAGTCAACGTCCATAAGAAATGGAAGCCACTGATTATCTGGAGCTAGAGCCCGGCCAGCAGGACAGGGCATAGCTACATCTTAACCATCATCTTTCAGTTCAATCAATTTGTAGTGGCAGTCCTAGTGAAGGATTTGACAGCCCAGTTCACAGCGGAGGAGCAGGGAGAGGTAAACATTGCAAATGCTGGGGCCCTGCCCAAGCAAGGGGGGCACACTCGTGGGCGTCGGTACAGGCACTGAGCCCCTCATAGTATGGCGGTGTGTCTGACGGCGGGTGTGCACCACCACGGTCAGACACACTTGATTGCACTATGAGGGACCCTATGCTAGTGCCCGCGCCCAAGAGTCGGCCTACCCACCTGTCCAGGGCAACGGCACTCGCACGGTTTTGTGCGCTAGGTGGTGACCACGGCCATGGGGGGGGGCGCCCACTTAGGGAGGTTTACAAAGTGGCATATGTAGATGTGGGTCATTCAGCTGCTGCAAAAGGCAAAATAGGTCAAGTTCACGGAATAGGAGGAGGACCAAAGCAAGCCATTTTTCTGGCAACCTATGTGTCATCAAGGGAAGGTGGGACAAATTCCTTGGAAACCCATGCATGGTTTTAATGAAGATTAGATCATCCACATTTTGGGTTGACAGACAGGTCCTTTTTTCTGTCAGGATTGATCCAGCTGCACTGAAGACTCTTTTCGATAGCACACTTGCAGCTGGGCAAGCGAGCTCCTGTAAGGCATATTGTGCCAATTCAGGCCAGGTGTCCAGTTTAGCGGCCCAATAGTCAAAGGGGAATGACCTGTGCGGGAGAACATAGATATGGGAGGAAAAGTAGTTGTTAACCATAGTTGACAACTGCTGTCTCCTGTCACTTTCCATCGATGCTGTATTAACAGTTGTGTGAGCGGTCCGTGAAAAATCAGTCCACAACATTGTCATGAAACCCCTGTCTCCAATGCCACTTCTGCTGTGTGCACTACGAACACCTCTGCCAAGCTGCCCCCGGCCCGTACGGCTCGTGTGAGAACCATCACTGCTGCTGTGTGCTGGGAATGCCTCAACCAACCGGTTAACCAGAGTTGCTTGTTTAGTAGCCAATATTAGGTCAAGGTTCTCCTGTGGCATGATGTTTTGTAATTTGCCTTTATAGCGTGGATCCAGGATGCTGGCCAACCAGTAGTCGTCATCGTTCATCATTTTGGCAATGCGGGGGTCCCTTTTTAGGATCTGCAAGGCATAATCTGACATGTGGGCCAATGTTCCCGGTGTCAATGATGCACTGCGAGTGCTGGGTGGAGGAGCACTTTCTGGCAAATCCACATCCCTCCAGTCACGCACAAACCCTGTACCAGACCTTGCCACGCCAACATTTTCACTTGCCCCACGAGATGCATCCTCCTCCCCTAAATAATCATCCCCATCATCATCCTTCTCCTCCTCTTCTTCTTCCACCTCGTCCAGGAGAGGTCCCTGAGCAGACAATGGCTGAATGTCATCAAGGATTCCCTCCACCTCTTCCTCCTCGTCAACATTGGCTGCAGACGCCTGCTCCTTAAGTTGTGTCAAAGTTTGCATGAGCAGACGCATAAGTGGGATGCTCATGCTTAGGATGGCGTCGTCTGCGCTTACCAGCCGTGTGCATTCCTCAAAACACTGATGGACTTTACAGAGGTCTTTCAGCTTCGACCACTGCACACCTGTCAACTCCATGTCTGCTCTCAAAGTGCCTGGCCGTGTATCCTCCCACAAATGCATTATGGCCTGCCTCTGCTCGCACAGACGCTCAACCATGTGCAGGGTGGAGTTCCACCTTGTTGCAATGTCGATAATGAGGCGGTGGTTGGGAAGGTGGAGCAATCGCTGCAACTTCTGCATACGAATAGAGTGTACAGGCGACCGGCGGATGTGCGCGCACAGTCTTTGCACCTTCTGGAGCAGGGCTGTTAACTCCGGATAATTGTTGAGGAAGCACTGCACCACCAGGTTCAAGGTGTGAGCCAAGCAAGGTATGTGGCTGAGTTTTGAAAGGGCTATGGCTGCCACAAAATTACGGCCATTATCACTAACTACCTTGCCTGCCTCAAGATGTACACTGCCCAGCCATGACTCAGTTTGTCGCTGAAAGTACTCGGCCAGCACCTCGGCGGTGTGTCTGTCGCCCAAACACATCATCTGCAACACAGCCTGCTGACGCTTTCCACTAGCTGCTCGATAGGGGGACACCACGTGTGCAACAGTGGCAGCTGCAGATGGAGTGCTCGTACGACCGCGCTCTGTGGACGAGCTTTCGCTTCTGGAGGAGGAGGAGGGTCGAACGCCTACAGCCAACTGTTTCCTATACCGTGGGCTAGGCAGCACTGTCCCACCACCGCTGTCCCCTGTGGACCCTGCATCCACCACATTAACCCAGTGCGCAGTGATGGACACGTAACGGCCCTGGCCATGCCAACTTGACCATGCATCAGTTGTGAGGTACACCTTTCCACTCACTGACTGCTTGAGTGCATGGACAATGCGGTCTTTCACATGATGGTGGAGGGCTGGGATGGCTTTGCGAGAGAAGAAGTGGCGACTGGGTAGGTCATAGCGTGGTACTGCATAGGCCATGAGTTCGCGGAAAGCTGCGCTTTCCACCAACCGATAGGGCATCATCTCTAACGAGATTAGTTTGGCAATGTGGGCGTTCAAACCCAGTGTACGCGGATGAGAGACTGAATACTTTCTTGACCTACTCATAGTGTCTGGGAGGGTGAGCTGGACTTGAGAGCTGCATATGGTGGAAGTAGCGGTGGACAGAGCGGACTGAGAGAGGGTTGATGATGGTGATGGAGTTGGTGTTCTTTCTGATGGCCTAGATTCAGTCTTTCGTTGATATAGCAGTGGGATTCCCTGACTGCTGTGGCCTTGCAACGACACCTCAACATTTGCTGCTGTGCTAACCGGTGGGCTTACAGTGGGGGAAACAATGTAGCGTTGCTGACTACCTTCTTTGTGATCAGTTGCACATGTGGTACTTGAGGTTTGGTGTTGTGTCCACGCTTGCAAGTGCATGCTGGTTAAATGTCTAAGCATGCAACTGGTATTCAAATTTTTCAGATTTTTCCCTCGGCTAAAGGTCTTTGCGCACTTCTCACAGATAACCTTGGCCTAATCATGAGGATTTTGTTCAAAAAAGTGCCACACTGCACTCTTCCTACTTTGGCAGACATTTTGCGGCCTAGCACGCTGTGATATTTTGACCCTCTGGACAAGCTGTCCAGCAACTCTTTTGATTTTTGGAACCTGTCTTTGGAGTGCTCCGGGCCTGCCAGATAACAGCTGTTGCGATGTCGATCTCTGCTGTGGATGCTCCTCCTCCTCATCTGAGCTATTGGAAGCAGCACCCTCTTCCCCCAATGGATGCCAATCTGGGTCAACAACTGGGTCATCATCACCTCCTCTTCAATGTCATGTGCACCTTCCTCTGTGTCACCGTGTATGGTGGTATAGTGTGCGGGAAGGGGCACCTGAGTCTCATCAGGGTCAGAATCTGGCTCTGTACACTACGAGGACAATGTAGTGCTCTGAGTGAATGTACCAGCAGAATCATCTATCAGCGGCTGTGCATCAGTGCACTCCATGTCAGATTCATCTTGGCCTGGGTAATTCACCATTTCACTTGATAATCCAGGCATGGTATGTGAAAACAGCTCTATGGAGTAATCAGTAGTATGGCCTGCGTCATCCTTCAATCTTGGTTGGGGTGAAGGACACAAGGAAAGGTGTGGTTCATGAACATGAGCCTCCAATGACGACTCAGTGCTTTTATTTTTTACAACTTCAGAAGAGGAGGCGATAGAGCTGGAGGCTGAGTCAGCAATGTAAGACAAAACTTTTTCCTGAAGCTCTGGCTTTAAAAGCGGTTTGCCAACTCCTAGAAAACTAAGCCTTCGAGGCCTTGTGGAGCCAGACGATGACGCAGGCTCAACACCTCCTGCTTTCGGTCCTATTTTGCTTTTGCCACTACCATCAGATCCACCACCAACACCATCATTACCAGCTGCCACCCCCAGCCCAATTCCACGGCCTCTTCCACCAGCCTTCCTCATTTTTGGTAGAAATGTAGACAAAATCCAACAAACTATATAATAATGTAAAACAAGGTACAAGGTGTCTATAGGACAGGGGAGATTTTGAATTTCTGCACACACTTGTGGACACTGGACACTTATGGATTGTGTGAGGCCCACTGAATATCACAGCGCTATGTGACAGGCTCGATGTCGCAGGTGTGAAAAATGTCACTAGAGGATAACGGAGATTTTGAATTTCTGCACACACTTGTGGACACTGGACACTTTTGGATTGTGTGAGGCCCACTGAATATCACAGCGCTATGTCACAGGCTCGATGTCGCAGGTGTGAAAAATGTCACTAGAGGATAACGGAGATTTTGAATTTCTGCACACACTTGTGGACACTGGACACTTTTGGATTGTGTGAGGCCCACTGAATATCACAGCGCTATGTGACAGGCTCGATGTCGCAGGTGTGAAAAATGTCACTAGAGGATAACGGAGATTTTGAATTTGTGCACACACTTGTGGACACTGGACACTTTTGGATTGTGTGAGGCCCACTGAATATCACAGCGCTATTTCACAGGCTCGATGTCGCAGGTGTGAAAAATGTCACTAGAGGATAACGGAGATTTTGAATTTCTGCACACACTTGTGGACACTGGACACTTTTGGATTGTGTGAGGCCCACTGAATATCACAGCGCTATTTCACAGGCTCGATGTCGCAGGTGTGAAAAATGTCACTAGAGGATAACGGAGATTTTGAATTTGTGCACACACTTGTGGACACTGGACACTTTTGGATTGTGTGAGGCCCACTGAATATCACAGCGCTATTTCACAGGCTCGATGTCGCAGGTGTGAAAAATGTCACTAGAGGATAACGGAGATTTTGAATTTCTGCACACACTTGTGGACACTGGACACTTTTAGATTGTGTGAGGCCCACTGAATATCACAGCGCTATGTGACAGGCTCAATGTCGCAAGTGTGAAAAATGTCACTAGAGGATAACGGAGATTTTGAATTTCTGCACACACTTGTGGACACTGGACACTTTTGGATTGTGTGAGGCCCACTGAATATCACAGCGCTATGTCACAGGCAGAAATTGGCTAGTGTATGACAAACTACAAGGTGTATATAGAATTGGGCAGAATAGGAATCTCCCTAGAGTGTAGGTCTGTAAGAACGGAACAAGTCCTCGACTTATCCTTACAGAGCGACACACAGATAGCTTCACTGTGGCCGTGATAACAGCCGTTACACGGTACTGAGAGAGGAGCGTGCATGTACACGGCTGTCCGGTGTACGTAAAATTGTCAAGCTCTGTGTTTTTTAAGTATACGGACTGACACATGCTGTCTCTCTATAGTTTTGAATGTGATGAAACAGCAAATATATTTAACTGTTTGAAAACTAGACAAAACTAGAAGGTGCAGGTCTGTAAGAATGGAACATGTCCTCGACTTATTCTTACAGAGTCACACACAGATAGCTTCACTGTGGCCGTGATAACAGCCGTTACACGGTACTGAGAGAGGAGCGTGCACGTACACGGCTGTCCGGTGTACGTAAAATTGTCAAGCTCCGTGTTTTTTAAGTATACGGACTGACACACGCTGTCTCTCTATAGTTTTGAATGTGATCAAACAGCAAATATATTTAACTGTTTGAAAACTAGACAAAACTAGAATGTGCAGGTCTGTAAGAACGGAACATGTCCTCGACTTATTCTTACAGAGTCACACACAGATAGCTTCACTGTGGCTGTGATAACAGCCGTTACACGGCACTGTGTGAGGAGTGTGCACCGCTGTATGGTGTGAAAAAATGCACGCTCAGTACCTCACCAGGACAAAAAAAAAAATTTGGATTGCTTTTAAAAAAGCAGTTTGCAGAGCAGTGGGTAAACAGCAATGCAGCCGTCAGGAAGCCTTAGAAGGCAGCCTAACAACCAACACTGCTGATCCAGCAAAATATAGCCTCCACTTGCACTGCCACACAGTGACTGGTGTGTTGTACAGGCAAAATCGCTAGCAGCAGAAGCAGTTTTTGGTGTCTTCTTCCCTGCCTAACGCTCTCCCTACAGAATCAGCAGCAGCAGATCTCCCTATTCTGAGATCAGCATGAGTAACATGGCGGTAGGCGTGCACGCCCTTTTATACACCCTGTGACACCCACCAAAGCAAGCCAATCACTTGCATGCCCTTCTGAAAGATGGTGGTGACCCCTGCCTATGTCATCACGTTGCCCACAGTGTCCGTGGATCCTGATTGGCTGAAAAAGAGCGCAAAGCAAACTTTTGAAACGCGACTTTGGCGCTTAAGTCGCCGACCTTGTGGCCGACCTCATCCTAGGGTCGGGTTTCGTTTCATGAAACCCGACTTTGCCAAAAGTCGGCGACTTTTGAAATTTTTCGACCCGTTTCGCTCAACTCTAGCACAGACTTCTACACTGCGTGCAGAATTATTAGGCAAGTTGTATTTGAAAGGATTCTTTTTATTATTGAACAACAACTATGTTCTCAATCAACCGAAAAGACTCATAAATATCAAAGCTTAATATTTTTGGAAGTTGGAGTGGTTTTTTTTAGATTTGGCTATCTTAGGAGGATATCTGTTTTTTCAGGTAACTATTACTGTGCAGAATTATTAGGCAACTTAATAAAAACCAAATATACAGTGGGGCAAAAAAGTATTTAGTCACTCAGTAATAGTGCAAGTTCCACCACTTAAAAAGATGAGAGGCGTCTGTAATTTACATCATAGGTAGACCTCAACTATGGGAGACAAACTGAGAAAAAAAAATCCAGAAAATCACATTGTCTGTTTTTTTTTCATTTTATTTGCATATTATGGTGGAAAATAAGTATTTGGTCAGAAACAAAATTTCATCTCAATACTTTGTGATATATCCTTTGTTGGCAATGACAGAGGTCAAACGTTTTCTGTAAGTCTTCACAAGGTTGCCACACACTGTTGTTGGTATGTTGGCCCATTCCTCCATGCAGATCTCCTCTAGAGCAGTGATGTTTTTGGCTTTTCGCTTGGCAACACGGACTTTCAACTCCCTCCAAAGGTTTTCTATAGGGTTGAGATCTGGAGACTGGCTAGGCCACTCCAGGACCTTGAAATGCTTCTTACGAAGCCACTCCTTCGTTGCCCTGGCGGTGTGCTTTGGATCATTGTCATGTTGAAAGACCCAGCCACGTTTCATCTTCAATGCCCTTGCTGATGGAAGGAGGTTTGCACTCAAAATCTCACGATACATGGCCCCATTCATTCTTTCATGTACCCGGATCAGTCGTCCTGGCCCCTTTGCAGAGAAACAGCCCCAAAGCATGATGTTTCCACCACCATGCTTTACAGTAGGTATGGTGTTTGATGGATGCAACTCAGTATTCTTTTTCCTCCAAACACGACAAGTTGTGTTTCTACCAAACAGTTCCAGTTTGGTTTCATCAGACCATAGGACATTCTCCCAAAACTCCTCTGGATCATCCAAATGCTCTCTAGCAAACTTCAGACGGGCCCGGACATGTATAGGCTTAAGCAGTGGGACACGTCTGGCACTGCAGGATCTGAGTCCATGGTGGCGTAGTGTGTTACTTATGGTAGGCCTTGTTACATTGGTCCCAGCTCTCTGCAGTTCATTCACTAGGTCCCCCCACGTGGTTCTGGGATTTTTGCTCACCGTTCTTGTGATCATTCTGACCCCACGGGGTGGGATTTTGCGTGGAGCACCAGATCAAGGGAGATTATCAGTGGTCTTGTATGTCTTCCATTTTCTAATTATTGCTCCCACAGTTGATTTCTTCACTCCAAGCTGGTTGGCTATTGCAGATTCAGTCTTCCCAGCCTGGTGCAGGGCTACAATTTTGTTTCTGGTGTCCTTTGACAGCTCTTTGGTCTTCACCATAGTGGAGTTTGGATTCAGACTGTTTGAGGGTGTGCACAGGTGTCTTTTTATACTGATAACAAGTTTAAACAGGTGCCATTAATACAGGTAATGAGTGGAGGAAAGAGGAGACTCTTAAAGAAGAAGTTACAGGTCTGTGAGAGCCAGAAATCTTGATTGCTTGTTTCTGACCAAATACTTATTTTCCACCATAATATGCAAATAAAATGAAAAAAAAACAGACAATGTGATTTTCTGGATTTTTTTTTCTCAGTTTGTCTCCCATAGTTGAGGTCTACCTATGATGTAAATTACAGACGCCTCTCATCTTTTTAAGTGGTGGAACTTGCACTATTGCTGACTGACTAAATACTTTTTTGCCCCACTGTATACCCATCTCACTTGTTTAGTTTCACCAGGTAAACCAATAGAGCAACACAAAATTTAGAAATAAACATTTCTGACATTCAAAAACTAAACAAAAAAAAATCAGTGACCAATATAGCCACCTTTCTTTACGATGACACTCAAAAGCCTTCCATCCATAGATTCTGTCAGTTGCTTGATCTGTTTACGATCAATATTGCGTGCCCCAGCCACCACAGCCTCCCAGACACTGTACGGAGAGGTGTACTGTTTTCACTCCCTGTAGATCTCACATTTTATGAGGGACCACAGGTTCTCTATGGGGTTCAGATCAGGTGAACAAGGGGGCCATGTCATTATTTTTTCTTCTTTTAGACTTTTACTGGCCAGCCACGCTGTGGAGTATTTGGATGCATGTGATGGAGCATTGTCCTGCATGAAAATCATGTTTTTCTTGAACGATACCGACTTCTTCCTGTACCACTGCTTGAAGAAGGTGTCTTCCAGAAACTGGCAGTAGGTCTGGGAGTTGAGCTTCACTCCATCCTCAACCCAAAAAGGTCCCACAAGTTCATCTTTGATGATACCAGCCCATACCAGTACCCCACCTCCACCTTGCTGGTGTCTGAGTCGGAGTGGAGCTCTCTGCCCTTTACTGATCCAGCCTCAGGCCCATCCATCTGGCCAATCAAGAGTCACTCTCATTTCATCAGTCCATAAAACCTTAGAAAAATCAGTCTTAAGATATTTCTTGGCCCAGTCTTGACGTTTTACCTTATGTTTCTTGCTCAAAGGTGGTCGTTTTTCAGCCTTCCTTACCTTGGCCATGTCCCTGAGTATGGCACACCTTGAGCTTTTTGATACTCCAGTAACATTGCAGCTCTGAAATATGGCAAAACCGGTGGCAAATGGCATCTTGGCAGCTTCATGCTTGATTTTCCTCAATTCATGGGCAGTTATTTTGCGCCTTTTCTTAATAATTTTCTTCTTGCGACCCTGTTGGATATTTGCCATGAAACGCTTGATTGTTCGGTGATCATGCTTCAGAAGTTTGGCAATTTCAAGACTGCTGCATCCCTCTGCAAGACATCTCACAATTTTTGACTTTTCAGAGTCCGTCAAATCTCTCGTCTGACTCATTTTGCCAAAGGAAAGGAAGTTGCCTAATAATTAAGCACACCTTTTGATGTCATTAGACCACACCCCTCCTCATTACAGAGATGCAAATCACCTGATTTACATAATTGGCAGTTGGCTTTCAAACCTATACAGTTTGGAGTAGGACAACATGTATGAAAAGGATGATGTGATCAAAATACTCATTTGCCTAATAATTCTGCACCCAGTGTATGTGTCCAGGTGGGACATTACAGAGTGGTCTGTGTTCTAAGCAAGGAGAAGCCTTCCTGTGTCTGTGGCTGCAGATAGAGCTCCGGGCTGGACATTGCCCTGGCCTGTGTGTGCACAGGGCCTGAGGGAACCAAGGCCAGCTAAGGACTCTTTTTGTTTTTCATGAAGACTGTTTGCCTTTTCTGTTCTGGATTTGATGGTTTGTGAAGCCAATAAACTCACAAGGACGTTAAAGAGAATGTGCCTCCTGCTTCCTCCTACGCAGCCAAGTGAGTACAAACATTACAATATATATATAAATATATATATCTCCTGCTATATGCATAAAGATACAAGGGAGACCGGTGTCTGCAGGGAGACCGGTGTCTGCAGGTCTGCAAGGGAGAGCAGTGCTTGCAGGGGGAGCCGTGACTGCAAGGGAAAGCAGTGTCTGCCAGGGAGAGCAGTGTCTGCAGGGGGAGCCATGTCTCCAAGGGGAGCAATGTCTGCAGGGGGAGTGGTGTCTGCAGATCTGCATGGGAGAGTGATGACTTCCAGCTGGAGTGGTGTCTGTTGGGAGAGCAGTGTCTGTAGGGAGAGCAGTATCTGCAAGGGAGAGCGGTGTCTGCAGGGTGAGCGGTGTCTGCAGGTCTGTAAGGGAGAGCGGTGACTGCAGGGAGAGCAGTGGGAGGGGTGTCTGCAAGGGGAGCAGTGTCTGCAAGGGACAGTGGTGTCTTCAGGGAGAACTGTGTCTACAAGGGAGAGTGGTGTCTGCAAGGGAGAGTGGTGTCTGCAAGGGACAGCAGTGTCTTCAGGGAGAACGGTGTCTACAAGGGAGAGCGGTGTCTACAAGGGAGAGCGGTGACTGCAGGGAGAGCAGTGTCTGCAGTGGGAGGGGTGTCTGCAAGGGGAGCGGTGTCTGCAAGGTAGAGCGGTGTCTTCAGGGAGAACGGTGTCTATGTGGGGATGGTGACTTGACAGACTTGACTGGAAGTAGGAGGGGAAGATTTGTGCACTACAGACGGAGATTGGCAATGACAGAAAGGTAACAGCAGGGAAAGACGACAGAAAAGGGAGAGCAGTACCAAGATTTGACCACAAGATGGCAGGGAGGAGTGTAGTTCAGGACTTCACATCAGCTTACGGCTATAGAAACTGCTTAGTCATGGGGGGTCGGGGGGGATAGGACCCCAGGAGGGAAATTCCCAGTGAGAGAGGGGATAAATAGGACAGGTTGGGGTTCCAGGCTTGGCTAGTCCGGGGAGGAGCTCAACAGAGGAGGACTCAAGTCAGAAGACGGAGAACGGTGAAGAGCTCGACCTGGGAACTGACAAGAGAAGACAGTCAGGGGGGTGGCCCTGACACGACGTACCGCAGGACAGACGAGGCCCCGGGAGTACCGACTGGACGACGACTTCGGGCAGGTGAAGTGCTGGCGGTAGATTGGTCTAGGACAGCCCCAGCGAAAGATCCACGAGGGACGTCATCACGACTAAAGGAGAGGTAAAAGGAACCCGGGCCTGGAAATGGAGAGCTGTAAAGGAACTGCGGTGCATGGCTAAGGTCATCAGGAGGACGGCAAATAAACCCGGATCTGTTAGGCTAGTTTCACACTAGCGTATTTTACATGCAGCGCACGGTGCCGCTAAGCCCCACCCCCTGCCTGCCCCGTCCGGTCATCTCCTCCTACTATCGCACACGGCTGCATGCGATCTGCGCACCCTATCTTTAGCATAGGGTGCGCTGGCCGTACGCTAGTAGGATTTTTGTGTGCGCTGCGCACTTTTGAAGGTGCACCGAGCGTGCCAAAATGCAACATGGTGCGTTCAGCGCACACCGGCGCACCTTCAAAAGTGCGCAGCGCACGCAAAAATCCTACTAGCGCACGGCCAGCTAAAGATAGGGTGCGCAGATCACATGCAGCCATGTGCAATAGTAGGAGGAGATGACCGGACGGGGCGGGCAGGGGGCAGGACTTAGTGGCGCCGTGCGCTGCATGTTAAATACGCTAGTGTGAAACTAGACTTAGGCCGGTTTCACATTAGCGCTTTTTAAGCGCGAGCACGGCCAGGGGTAGCTCCGCCCCCGAGCCGGCTCTCTGCCCGGCGTGCCCGCCCCTTGCTTGTAGCGCCGCCTACTAGCGGACAGCGGCGCCTGCGATCGGCGCACCCTATCTTTAGCATAGGGTGCGCAGATCGTGCGCAGGCCGTGCGCTAGTTGCGCTTTGACCTGCGCTGCGCACTTTTGACGGTGCGCCGTGCGCGCCAAAATCAAACTTTTCGGATTTCGAAAGTGCGCAGCGCAGGTCAAAGCGCAACTAGCGCACGGCCTGCGCACGATCTGCGCACCCTATGCTAAAGATAGGGTGCGCCGATCGCAGGCGCCGCTGTCCGCTAGTAGGCGGCGCTACAAGCAAGGGGCGGGCACGCCGGGCAGAGAGCCGGCTCGGGGGCGGAGCTACCCCCGGCCGTGCGCGCGCTGAAAAAGCGCTAATGTGAAACCGGCCTTACAACTGAATTCTGCCTCCGACTCATCTTTGCCGCGTCTGGTCGTGGTAAGCAGTGGACCACCCCCTGTCTGCAGGGAGAGCGATGTCTGCACTGAGCGATGTATGCAGAGGGAACGGTGTCTGCAGGTCTGCAAGGGAGAGCGGTATCTGCAAGGGAGAGCGGAGCTTGCAGGTATAGTGGTGTCTGCAGAGGGAGCGGTGTCTGCATTGAGAGCGGTGTCTGCAGATCTGCAAGGGAATAAAGATACACCTACACAACCAGCTCTGCCCACCCATCAGTTTACAGAGTCCAGAAGTGAGGGAGAAGCTGAACTGACATCACAGGAAGCAGCAGATTGTCAGTCAGAGATCCTGTGACCAGAAGAGCAGCTCAGGTTGCAGAAGGATTTAATGAAGCATAGTAGTTAGTAAAGTACTTATCTAGTGGCCAACACCTTTAAAGGCCCTTTTACATTTAGCGATGCACCAGCGATCCAACCAGCGATCCGACCCGGTCAGGATCGCTGGTGCATCGCTAAATGATCGCTAGTGAGCTTTCATACAGAAAGACCTCACAGCGATGCAGCAGCGACGCAGCGCACGATACTCACCTTTCACACACAGCGATCCTGCGTCCTCCCGCCCGCCTCCACGCGTCGCTGGACGTCACAGCAGGAAGTCTCAGCAGGAAGCGCCCGACGAGAAATGGAGCCGGACATTCTCGCGCGATCAGCGATGGACAGCGGGGGAGCCGGTCGGAGGTAAGTATCACACATAGCGATATCGCTAGCAATATCGCTATAACGTCACAAAACCAGTGACGTTTTAGCGATATTGCTAGCGATATTGCTTAGTGTAAAACCCCCTTAACACAAAATCCTGATTACAAAATGGGTAATTTTTTATTATTATTATTATTTATTTATGTAGCACCATTAATTCCATGGTGCTATACATGAGAAGGGGGGTTACATACAAAGTTATAGATATCGTTAACAGTAAACCAATTTACAATGGCAGACTGGTACAGAGGGGAGAGGACCCTGTCCTTGCGGACTTACATTCTACGGGATAGTGGGGAAGAGACAGAAGGTCGGGGTTGCAGCTGCTCTGCTGGTGATGAGGCGGCAAAATGGTCATTGCAGGCTGTAGGCTGTAATTTTCTCATAATTATTTTCCTTTTATTTTTCTGTTCCTTGTCAGAGTAGAACAATGGAGTTAAGAAGTGTAAGTGTGAACTTAGCCTAAGTATAATGCATCAAAAAGACATTGAGAGGTTGCCTCCCTGACACATTTGGGATATCATATGTTCACTTTGGGAAGTCAGGCTTTTTCATTGTGTAGTCTTTTCCCACTAGATGGCACTGTCACACTTGTGTACTTGTGTACAGTAAATTTACAGCCAGAGACATAAACTAGTCCGTTTATAAGTAAATAGGGGATTCCAGGCAATTGTCCACGTTAAAAGAAGAAAGATTTATTTATGAACAGCAATAAAAGTTGCACAACTTAAGCAAATACATCATAGGGCAGCGGAACTCAAGAGACTGAAAACACTGTACGTAATACTATCAGATAGGGGCCTGTTACAGTGAGCTACTAATGATATACATAAACGTGAGAGATAGATATGACAAAGATAGATAAATATTTCAGGAAAAGACTTGTGCAGTAGAGACATCTCATCTCAGTCAAACACTGAGTCTTCCTCAAACTCCAATTTCTTATTTTTTACTTATAGATATCAGATAGATAATAGATAGATAGATAAATAGTTAAAGGGTTTCCAATTTCAACAAATATGTTGACTCAAAGAGTTTATAATCTCTCCACCTCCACAATCCCCTCAGCCCCTTTCCGAGATTCATAATTCCATGCAGTTTGGGATTTTAAACATATTTTAATATGTCACTCAGCGATGCACAACAGCTGGAGCCCCCTTAAAGTGTAGCTGTCATTTCTAATTACTGTTTTAGAATAAACTGTTATGTGCATGTACATGAGGAATAAAACTACTTCTGGCTATTATACAGTGGGGAAGAAAAGTATTTAGTCAGCCACCAATTGTGCAAGTTCTCCCACTTAAGAAGATGAGAGAGGCCTGTAATTGACATCATGCAAGAAGGAATGGCTTCGTAATAAGCATATGAAGGTCCTGGAGTGGCCTAGCCAGTCTCCAGATCTCAACCCCATAGAAAACCTTTGGAGAGATTTGAAAATCCGTGCTGCCCAGTGACAGGCCCAAAACATCATTGCTCTAGAGGAGATCTGCATGGAGGAATGGGCCAACATACCACCAACAGTGTGTGCCAATCTTGTGAAGACTTACAGAAAACGTTTGACCTCTGTCATTGCCAATAAAGGATATATAACAAAATATTGAGATGAACTTTTTTTAATGACCAAATAGTTATTTTCCACCATAATTTGGAAAATAAATCTTGCCAAATCAGACAAGGTGATTTTCTGGATTTGTTTTCTCATTTTGACTTTCATTATTCTGACTCTTCCTAATGGCTGCAAATTCCAAGCATTCTAATTATCAGCTTCTTAGATAATTGTATAACTCGTACTCACACCACCAGGTGTCCACAGATAGTTTTAACTCGACCGCCACAGCAATTGTAGAAAGACCAGGAGACATTATGCTGTTTTCTTCCAAAATCTTGTATTAGTTTACAATGAACAGTAGGGAAAAAGGAGTAATCTGCACAGGGGAGTACACATGAGTCTTGAGTAATGGCTGCTGTAGACTAGACAGAAGAAGAAAGGAGGGGCAACCTAATACAGAGCCTAACTACGGGAGGAACATAGGGACAATCTTCACACAGTCTAATTCTACCTAGCAACAACAGGGAATTTGCTGATTGGAGGAAAAACTCAACACAGAGAATATATATATTAATATATATTATGGGCTGTTCCCATTACTCCCCGTTAGTGATGAGCACGTATACTTGTTGCTCAGGTTTCCCCAAGCATTCACTGGTGGCCTCCGAGTATTTTAGCGTGCTCGGAGATTCAGTTTCTGTCAATGCAGCTGCATGATTTGTGGCTGCTGGACAGGCTGAATACATGTGAGGAATGCCTGTTTGTTAGGGAATTCCCACTGTATTCAGGCTATTCAGCAGCTATAAATAATGCAGTTGAGGCAACAGAAACTAAATCTCCGAGCACGCCAAAATACTCAGAGATCATCCGAACATGCTCGGGGAAACCCGAGCAACAAGTATACTCACTCATCACTACTCCACATCTGAAATTGTCAGATTTCATAAGTCCTTATGCAGCGAAAGAGTCAACTCTGTCCCTCGACGTCATGAAACCTGCAATGAGAGGAAAGAAGACATACAATGCAACATAATGCAGAAATCAAGTCCATACTTGCAATAAAACATTGTACTTGAATGAAAAAATAGAAAAATGAGTCCAATAGAAAAACCCATCTTCAGATTGGCGAAGCCGCAACATGCAACTCTTCCACCAACCCAACAGTAGAAGTTCTAATCCACAAGGGGAAGCTTAAAGTTCAGTTGGAAACTGATAATCCTGAGTCCTATCATGGCAGTAGCATGCAAAGGTATGCTCCCTGCCGTGTCAGAGACCAGCGACAAAGTTAAGTTCATGTGACTCCTGTTTGAAAGAGCCATCAAACTGAAGCACTCGGAGAGGTTCCTGCAGCTGTAGTCTTCATAGATGCGTTGTAGGAAATGTAGACTTGTCTTTTGATGACAGTTGAAAGAGTCTTTAAAGAACTATGGTGCAGGACTTGGAGTTGCTGTAAGGCCTTTAGAGACTTCTTCCCCGTTTCCCACCTTTGCTGTCTCTGAGATGGAAACATAGTGTTCCTGTTGATGCCCTGAGTAGCGAGCTGTCTCAGTGGTACCCTGCCTTGAACTGCGTTGGGTGATTTGAACCCAAGAGGACCGTGGATGCTGTTTTCAACAGGTGAGGCTATTCATTCGATAGCAAGTTCCATCGCAGGGTGATGCTTGGGAAGTGAACGTGTCTTGTTCGACGTCCGGCAGTGTGCTGAGGCTGCATTACATGGGGAGAACGCTAGCACTATTGGTAAGAGGTAGGCTGTTGAGACAGGGGCTCTCACTCTGAGCACTGAAGCTTAGCACGGCTTCGGCTTGACCAGGCTTGTGATGGAGATAGGCGTCAAAGGCTGGGAACTTAGTTGCTTGCTGTAAATCCCTTGGCAACTCAGTCTTTGCGGGAAGAGAAGGTGAGGGTGTTACCAAGCTGTTATAGTTGTCATCAGTGGGTTTGATGCTCATGACCCTGATGATCACCTTGTCTTCATCTGTAGATGGTGAGTTGTTGTCCTTGATTGAAGGATCGAGTGCTGTTGTCTCGAGGTTGTAGTCTCAAGGATAAAGCAGACTTGAATTGTAAGATGGTTGTTGACACTTAATGTCATTTGACTTCTCCTTCATCCAGTAGTAATGTGGGTCTGGCAGAGGGGACAAGTCATGGTGATCTGATATGATATGGGTTTTGTAAGAGATGTTGCTTGAATCCTTTGACTGGTCACTACAGATGTTGCTGATGATAACCCAGCCTAGCTCGAGGCGCTAAACGAATGGTTCATTGAGTAGTCCGTGGATTTGTTGACGCACCTTGTGCAGTCATATATCTCTGCCGAGGAGAATTAGGATATCTGTCTTGTCATCCAGGGGTGGCATTTCTTTGGCTATCATTCTGAGATGAGAATGCTGAAGAGCGACTTCTGACGTTCGGATTTTTTACCTGTTGAATGGTATTTGGTTACGCTCAACAAGCATGGGTAGTGGTATCTCCATGGCGTCTTTCTCAAGAGAAGTTATTATGAGGCCACCGGCCCTTCTTCCAGAAGTTTTTATAATGCCGCTGTAGGTGCCCAAGGTGTAGGGATAGACATCTCCTTTTATGTCGAACAAGTCAAAGAGTTCTGACCTGGCCAGTGATTTGTTGCTTTGTTCGTCCAGACTATCGTACACCTTGACTGCCTTCTCTGGATGACCCTTGGGAAACACCCTTGCCAAGCAAATCTTCACGCAGTCTCGTAGACCTTCTCCGCAGACTACAGTGCATGAGGAAGATACCGCAACATGGCTTGTCACTTGGTCTGAACTCTCTCCGCCATGGCTGGTGGTGGGAGAAGGTGTAGACACAGAGTCAGGCTGTGATGGATGGAGCGCTTGTATCTGGTTTTTGCTGTCGCACTCTAGACACTTGATGACAGTAACACAGTCCTTAGCAAGATGTTCGGTAGAGGCGCAGCACCTTAAACATACTCCAAACTTCTTCAAGAGCTCCTTTCGTTCTTGAAGGGTTTTCTTCCTGAAGTTGATGCACTTCTTCATGGGATGTGGCAGCTTGTGAATTGGACACTGGCGGTTCGGATTTTCCACCTCACCTTCATTGCCTTTGTCTGGCGCTGATGTCAGTGTAGGCAGAACTTCTGTCTTTTTTGCAGACACCACTTTCTTCATAGCAAAAGCTGGGGTCGGTTTTGCACTCTGCAATCTCCTTGAAGTGGCAGAAATAGGAGAATGGAAGAAAAGCGACTTGGTATTGTCTTTTGTAGTTTGACCCTCGTATGGTCCACCTTTCTTGTATGGTGTAGGGTAACTTGGCAACTATGGGTTTCACCCCATGAGCGGTGTCCAGGTAGCTGAGGCCAGTTAGGTGCATGTCTGCCTTGGCTAACTGGAGCTCTAAGAGCAGGCCGCTGAGCTCTAGGAATTTTGAACTGTCCTTGCCGGATATTTTGGGGAAATCTTGTAGTCGCTTGGACAATGCATTCTCTATAGCTTCGGGACTGCCAAAGCTACGTTCTAGTCTTGCAGCCATGAGACCAGCAGCTGGATTACTGATGTGGACAGATCTGAGCCTCGTGACCCGCTCTGTGGATTGAGGTCCGAGCCACCTGATTAGCAGATCCAGCTCTTCAGCAGCAGTAATGCCAAGGTCACTAATTGCAGCTTTAAAGGCACATTTCCAACCTCTATAGTTCTCTGGTTGATCATCGAACCTTGTGAGACCGGTCTTAGTAAGTTTACGGCGAACCATGTACCTTGCAAAGTCAGACATGTCAGTTTTTTCTGACTTTGGGAATACAATTGCTGGCTGAGTAGCGCTGTTCATATGGTCTGTAGCGTCTTGACTTAGAAACGTAGGATAGTATGGTGCGGCATAACCGGTTGTTAGGGATGGTGGAACGCACTAAATAATAAATAATAGAAAGTGCGTTCGCCGCCTGGGGTCCACAGTGCAGAGGTGTTACACTGCTGCTATGTAATGGCAGACGCACAATATGGCGGTATTGCGCACGCCTGTTGAACGTCACCCGGAGTGCACTGGGCGGACTCTGTTAATTCACAGAGACGCCAAGGCGTTAAACACAAGTGCTGAGCCTGTTGAACTCACAGGTCTCAGCGGAATGCAGGCACGGTATATGGTCACAGGACTCGGGCCCAAGACACAGGGTCCTTCTAGACCTACCATGCGTATGGTGTTGCAACGGCGGATGCCAATAAGTACTGCTGACTGCAGCACAGCGACAGACACTGCCGCAAGACAAGAATGCCCGGTAGCAGGCATACTGTCAGACGCTAGTACCGTGGATGATATGCACTGTGGCCTGTAGCTTGCTACTGACTGGCGCTGACTCTATCACTTAGTTCCCTATCCACACACGTAATATCAGAGGGAGGGGAATCTTAATGAGTCATTTGCAAGTCCATGCATCCGTCATCATTCACACAGGTAGCAACTAGAGTCTATACTAGCGCATGGCCGAGCGGCCATGCAAACCTTTTATAGCCAGGACCTTCCGGAAGCTTCCAGATCCCTGAGATGGACCAATCAGATCTGGAGAAGGACCTGTGCATGTGACTCCCTATCTCCAAAGGGAGATCGTCTCGTGAGCATGCTCAGTGGAGCGACAGAAGGACTTAGCCTCTGGAGCGTTTTCCTGCTGAGCAGCCTGCATTGCTATTGCTGACCCAAAGGTGGCAGCAACAGCCAGGCCCACAGAGCAGGTCTGGGCAGAGCATCGGGAATGATGGGGCTGCTATGCAAGCGCCTCTGCGGTCGATGGAGAATGGGAGACCGCAGAATGTGAGGCTCTGGATTCCTGTTGTGCCGTTGCAGGAACCCGACACCTAACACCGCGTTACTGAGAATAGTTTCTTCCATAGATGTGACTGGAGCTGTATTGCTTTGCTGTGGTGTAGGATCTCACTGTGTATTGAAGCATGAAGGACGTTCGGGTTTGAATGTTTGTGGCACATTGGACTGACATTGAAAGCTAGGAGCTGCATTGACGTCTTGATGCTTTGGAGAGGGGTTGGTACTGATGGGAATGTTGGTGGTCAGGGGTTCATTGGTTTGGCTCAGCACGTAGTTTCTTGTGCGCTTAAGTGAGTATTCTGTGTCAAATTCGCACAAATTGAATCTGCCTCCTTGGCTCCCACATAGGGCTTGCTGGAAGACCTTTAGCTTTGCCATGGCTGTTGCATGTTCACATTCCTTCTGTAGGGCTTTTATTTCCGCCCTCTCACATTCAGATTTAGCTTCCATCTCTGCTTTCTTGCTTGTAGATTCCATTTCCCTCTCTGCCTTCCTTTGGGCGAAAACGGCTTGCACTTTAGTAGTATGTGTTTCGGCACGTGCTCGTATGAATTGCTCACTGAGGGTTGAGTACCTAGATGAGCTTGACTTGATTCGCTTCTAGCGAACCTGGATCTGTACGATGCCGCTTCTGGCATTTGTGTGATTTTTGCTTCTGTATTGTCCACAACGTCACGCACGGCACAGTCTCATTCGGAATTGAGCTGATGGAAGTCCTGGAGTTCCTTTAGAGACTCTGGCATATTTAATTTCAGCAGAGTAGAGATGTATTTCTTACAAGTGTCTTTATAAGACTGGTATGCAGAGTACAATTGTTCAAGGCCTCCCTCTGGTGGTAACTCGTGAGAGCCAGGGACAGTTAAGACAGTCACTTGGTTCAGCACTCTGTTCCATTGGGAAGTTGTGTGGTGTAGCAATTCACTTTTGCTGGATTCTAGGTTCTGTTTGACCTTCCATGTAGAATTGGTTGATCATTTGGATCTTTCACTGCGAACTGTGAGAAGTTCTGTTTCCATTTCTTGCTGCTGCAGGACTGGCAGTGAAAGGGTTCTTTTAGTCTCGGACATAGTGGTAGGAGTGAAGGGTGGGGGCTGTTCTGCTTCTGGTTGTCAAGGAGACCATACAAAGTTGCAAATACCTGAGCTGAAGAGTACAGAATGTGATACAAGTCTATGAAAACTGATGTTTCCCAATAGCTTATAGATGATTGTTGTGAATTCGCTTTCTGGCCTACCTCTGGCTACTGCTGAGGGTGGTGGAGCCTTTCAGGTTGACCGAGGGGTTGCGAGTTCTCTTTCTGGGCTCCCTCTGGTGGTTGCTGGAGATGGTGGAGCTGATCTGATTAGCGGAGGCTTGCCACCTGATAATGAGGACGACGATTGGAGATCTGGGGTTTCAGAATGGATTTAAGACAACCGTCTCCCTCTATCCCTGCTGGTGATTTTTTCCTGCCTCCTAAGGTCTTAGTTTCCAGCTCAGTCCCTGCATGCACAGCTAAGTGTTCTTTTGCTATTCTGTTCACATTTGATCTGGTTTTGACTATTTCAGTTTTGTGTGGGTCAGCCAGCTCCGGCTGGGGCTCTGCTGAATCACCATCCATATGTTATTGCTTGTGCCAGTTTGTTTTTGTCCCTTATTAGATTGGCCTCTTTTTGCTCTGCTTTCAGAATTTACCAGAGTGCTGATATAGTGGACGAAGTCGTGCGACTTCAGAATTTTTGGATCAGACGTGTTGGACCTTTTTGCAGGGTTTTTTGCATGATTGCAGACAGTGTCTTTCCTTTCCTGTCCTGTCTAGTCAGTGTGGGCCCCATCGTTTGCTCAGTGTCATGGTCACGTGTGTCTGGACGCAGCGACTACCACAAGGCAAACCCATGACACGCGTGACCCTGGATATACCGCCTCCAGAGGGGCGAATTTAAATAATAAAACGTGCAGCTGGATACACCTCCTCCAACTGGCGAATTTAGATATTACACGTATATATAAAGTAGTCTGTAAACCCCTCCTCCAGGAAGGCGAATTTAAATAATAAAGGGGAACCTGGGTAACATTAACAATGGTGGGCCCTGCAATAGGGAATAGGGAAGTGGAGACCTCCTGTACTCCTCTGAGCCAGTGTCCCTGCACTCCCAACGTTCCCTATGCCGGTTCCGCACCAGGCGACGCACAGGAACCTAAAAACCCTAGCTCGCCCTGAACCTAAACCCTCACTAGGGAATTGGTCGGTGCGGAAACTAATCCCAGCACTGCACTAAACACACATGAGGGAAACTGACAATACAGGGGAAACACCACTTACCTTTGCTCTGTTGCGTACGCTCCTAGCAACAGAGCCCACCACCTGTGTGCATCTTCTCCTCCACCCGGATCCATCACCATAACTGGATCCTTCACCATAGTGCAGCCTTGGAGCAGAGACCACCACCAGTTGCAGCTGCCCAGTAAACAGAGTCCCAAAGATGAGTCCAGCTTCTGCCAAAAAGTCCAGCATGCTTGAGTCCAGTTTTCAGCAACTAAGTCCAGCATGCTGAGTGCAACTCTCACCATCGTCGCCACTCCACCAAGCCATGCAAGCACCTCCGTCTGACACCATAAACTGCGACTCCACCACGCCATGCCAGCCCTTCCTGCAGACCACATAGCTGCCACTCGTCCCCTCTGGCTGGGCTGCGCAGGACTCATGTTCAGCTTCTTCTTTCACCCAGGCTTCCATGTGAATGACTAACACACGATATCACCAACAGTCATCAAACACACCTGAACTCTTTTTTATAGAGCCTCACACCTGATTTATAATTACGTACACATTAAACCAAAGAAACTAATGTGCACTACAGCTCACCACCACTGGGGCAACTTAGAATGAACGACACCACGTGTAATAATTCTCATGGCCACCGGGGGCAATCACATCACTTTGGTACCAAGCCAAAGGAAAAAAAGTTCACTTTGTGCATTTAAACTGTCAGATCCACCATTGATCATGACAGTACCCCCTCCTTAATGAGGGGCCTCTGGACCCTCAAGACCACTCCTCATAAGGAAAACACCCACAACGGGGACGCCCAGATCCTGGGTTCATCCCACCACTTCCTGAATCTTCAGGTTTATGACAAACGCACCACTGGTATTGGCAATACATGTTCTGGAGGCACAACTCATCTCCACAGCGCCGACCTGGGGAACGAGTTTATGTATGTGTATGTTTGCTATGAGCTGATCATACTCCACAACACACTTCCACAAGATGTTTTTGGTGGCCACCCATACATGCTCATTCACACACAGGTCCGGACCTGAACGTTTATTGCCACACATTCGTTTGTCATATTTTGGTGAACTCATTCTGGACTCGGCAACAGAGGCGCCCCCCTGCTGTCACCACACTCACACCCCCGCTATTCACCAAGGGACACCACCCTCCAACCCTTTCACCATGAGGTCTGCGCCTCCCAGGGTTGGTTAATGGCGAGGGTTGAGATTTGTCCCCACTCCCCTGCAGTGCACCTGCTGCTCAAACCTGGAGGAGAAGGGGACAGGAATATGGAGGAAAAATACATTCGCTGGTCGCCTTCCTCCACGCGACCAGGAGGGGGCGGCTTCTTCGGTGGTATAGAAGATTTGGCGTCACCCCCCCGGACTATAACACTAGTCTGCTCACTACAGGGATGTACCCCTTCACCTCGGGGAACCCCAGACAGCACCAGGGGGATCACCAACTCCACCCACCTGTCTGGGTACGTCCGCCTGTGTGAACAACTCCCGCTCCCCAGCAGCGACTCTAGGGGGCTTTTACCAAAGTCGCAAGGACATGGAGGAAATATACACTCGCTGGTCGCCTTCCTCCACACGACCAGGAGGGGGCGGCTTCTTCGGTGGTATTGAAGATTTGGCGTGAGCCCCGCGGACTATCACCAGTCTGCTCACTACAGGGACGTACCCCTTCACCTCGGGGGAACCCCAGACAGCATCATGGGGATCACCAACTCCACCCACCAGTCTGGTTATGTCCACCTGTATGAACAAGTCCCGCTCCCCAGCAGCGACTCAAGGGGGCTTTTGCCAGACCCGCAATTTGCCAAAGCCGCCATTTTGATTTCCTGGTTGCCTGAGCAGAGGCCCCAGACCCTGATAACTGCTGCTGCAGCGGCTCTAACACACCTTGCCGCTCCCCACTCACCTCAGTGAGGCCCGGCAGCAATTACTCACAGGTCTCCACATGGCCAAAGCTCACCAGAAAAAAAATGTATGGTTGGTGATAATGTCATGGTCACGTATGTCTGGACGCAGCGAGTACCGCAAGGCGAACCCATGACACTCGTGACCCTGGATACACTGCCTCCAGTGGGGCGAATTTAAATAATAAAACGTGCAGCTGGATACACCGCCTCCAACTGGCCAATTTAGATATTACACGTATATATAATGTAGTCTGGAAACCCTGCCTCCAGTAAGGCGAATTTAAGTAAAGGGGAACCTGGGTAACATTAACAATGGTGGGCCCTGCAATAGGGAATAGGGAAGTGGAGACCTCCTGTACTCCCCTGAACCAGTGTCCCTGCACTCCTAACGTTCCCTATGCCGGTTCCGCACTGGGCGACGCACAGGAACCTAAAAACCCTAGCTCGCCCTGAACCTAAACCCTAACTAGGGAATTGGTCGGTGCGGAAACTAATCCCACCACTGCAGTAAACACACATGAGGGAAAATGACAATGCAGGGGAAACTGTCATGAACTCATTTTCTGCTCCACCAGTTGAACGCTCCCCTTCCGTTCTCCCTCTGGTGGTGACAGGAGGTAGTGCGGTTGGTTTAAGTGGTAGTGATCTAACACCTGATGAGGAAGATAATGATTGGATCTCTGGAGTATCAGACTGGATATAAGACAGCCGACGCCCTATCCGGGTGCTGGTGATTCAGTCTGCTTCTCAGGTCTTGGACTTCAGCTCTCTTCCAGTCTTAATAATAATAATAATAAATTTTATTTTTATAGCGCCGACATATTCCGCAGCACTTTACATTTCAGAGGGGATTTGTACAGACAATAGACATTACAGCATAACAATAATCACATACAGTAGATTATAGCAAATACCAAGAGGAAAGAGGGCCCTGCTCGCAAGCTTACAGTCTATGAGGAAAGAGGTAGACACGAAAGGTGGGTGGTAAGAGTTGCCCTGATTGTATGGACCACCCATAATGTTAGGTGTGTGACAGTACGGACACAGAGGGCTAATGGATGCATAAAGCATGTGGGAGAATGATGCGGGGAACCTGGTTATGGTAAGACTTTTGGCTCTGCCACACAGGGATAGATTAGGTTAATGTGTTGAGGCGATAGGCCAGTCTGAATAAATGCGTTTTCAGGACACGCTTAAAATTGTGGGGATTGGGGACTAATCGTATTGACCTGGGAAGTGCATTCCAAAGAATTGGCGCGGCACGTGTAAAGTCTTGGAGACGGGAGTGGGAGGTTCTGACTATTGAGGATGCTAACCTCAGGTCATCAGCAGAACGGAGGGCGCGGGTAGGGTGGTATACTGAAACAAGGGAGGAGATGTAGGGTGGTGCTGAGCCATGGAGGGCTTTGTGAGTGAGGGTAATAAGTTTATACTGAATTCTGGAGTGGATGGGTAGCCAGTGTAATGACTGGCACAAGGTAGAGGCATCGGTGTAACGATTGGTGAGGAATATGATCCTGGCTGCAGCATTCAAGACAGATTGGAGAGGGGAGAGTTTGGTAAAAGGGAGACCGATTAGAAGAGAGTTACAATAGTCGAGACGAGAATGAATAAGAGAAACAGTAAGAGTTTTTGCAGAGTCAAAGGTAAGAAAAGGTCGAATTCTAGAAATGTTTTTGAGGTGCAGATGACAAGAGCGAGCCAGTGATCGAATGTGGGGGGCAAAGGAAAGCTCGGAATCAAGTATGACCCCAAGACAGCGGGCCTGTTGCTGGGGAGTAATAGTGGAACCACACACAGAAATGGCAATGTTGGGTATAGGTACATTAGTAGAGGGAGGAAACACCAGGAGTTCAGTCTTTGACAGGTTCAGTTTCAGATATAGTGAGGACATGATATTAGACACAGCGTTTAGACAATCGCCGGTATTTTCTAGAAAGGCTGGCGTGATGTCAGGAGAAGAAGCGTATAATTGGGTGTCATCAGCATAGAGATGGTACTGGAAACCAAATCTACTGATTGTTTGACCAATAGGGGCAGTGTACAAGGAGAAGAGGAGGGGGCCTAGAACCGATCCTTGGGGGACCCCAACAGTAAGGGGAAGATGAGAGGAGGAGGAACTGGCAAAAGATACAGTAAAGGAGCGGTCGGAAAGATAGGAGGAGAACCAGGAGAGAACGGTATCCTTGAGGCCAATGGAATGGAGCATAGTGAGGAGGAGCTGATGATCCACAGTGTCGAATGCTGCAGAGAGATCCAAGAGAATTAGCATGGAGTAGTGACCATTTGATTTAGCTGTTAGCAGATCATTAGAGACTTTAGTGAGGGCAGTTTCAGTGGAGTGTAAAGAGCGGAAACCGGATTGGAGAGGGTCGAGAAGAGAGTTTTCTGAGAGATAGCGGATAAGACGGGAGTGGACCAGGCGTTCCAGGAGTTTAGAGATGAAGGGAAGATTAGAGACAGGTCTATAGTTAGCGGCACAGTTTTGGTCGAGGGATGGTTTTTTAAGTAGTGGATGTATGATGGCATGCTTAAATGAGGAGGGAAAAATACCAGAAGAGAGAGAGAGGTTAAATATTTTAGTTAGGTGAGGGGTGACAGCAGGGGAAAGGGACTGGAGGAGCTGTGACGGAAATGGGTCACTGGTGCAAGTAGTTGGGCGAGAAGATGCAAGGAGCCTGCTTACTTCTTCTTCTGTGACTGGTTCAAAATCAGAGAGTGAGTTAGATGCAGTGGGGGAGGGAGGACAGTGCATGGTATGAGGTGATTGGGAGATAATTTCCTGTCGGATCTGGTCAATTTTTTCTTTGAAGTAATTGGCCAGATCGTCAGCTCGGAGCTCCGTGGTTGGGGCCTGTACTCTTGGATTGAGTAGAGAATGAAAAGTGTCAAAGAGACGTTTCGGGTTATTGGACAGTGAGGTGATGAGGGTGTTGAAATAGGTTTGTTTTGAGAGGTGAAGGGCAGTGTTGTATGTTCTAAGCATAAACTTAAAATGGATGAAATCTTCGGGTAGATTGGATTTTCTCCACAGACGTTCGGCGCACCTGGAGCACCGCTGCAGGAAACGTGTTTGCACCGTGTGCCAGGGTTGTCGCCGTCTGCATTGTGGTGTTCTATTTATAGGGGGTGCAAATTCATCCAGGGCAGTTTGAAGTGTTTCATTGTAATGCTTCAATGCAGAATCAGGACATGAGAGGGAGGAGATAGGGGCCAATGAAGACTGCAAGTTCTTCATAAGTTTCTGGGTGTTAATGGCCTGTATGTTTCTATAAGTCTGGACAGTGGGGGTGACCTGAGCAGCCTGGCAGTTCTTGATAGAGAATGAAAGAAGATTGTGGTCAGAGAGCGGGAGAGGGGAGTTTGGAAAATCATCCACTGCACAAAGCCGAGAGAAGACCAAGTCGAGGGAGTTTCCGTCTTCATGCGTTGGAGAATTAGTAAGCTGCGAAAGGCCAAACGAGGAGGTTAGAGATAAAAGGTGAGTAGCAGATGGTGAGAGGGGAAGAGCAATGGGGATGTTGAAATCTCCCATGATGAGGGTAGGGATGTCACAGGAGAGAAAATGTGGAAGCCAAGTGGCAAAATGATCCAGGAACTGATGGGAGGGGCCGGGAGGACGATACACCACCGCCACTCGCATGGAGAAGGGGGTGTAGAGTCTGACGGCATGGACCTCAAAAGAAGGGAAGACAAGTGAGGGTACTTGAGGGATAACCTGAAAGGTACATTTTGGTGATAGGAGCAGACCAACGCCTCCACCAGCTCTACTGTCTGATCTTGGGGTATGAGAGAAGTGAAGCCCCCGTATGAAAGAGCAGCAGCAGCGGTAGTGTCTGACTGCTGGATCCAGGTTTCAGTAAGAGCCAGGAGGTTAAGAGAATTAGAAAGGAAAAAGTCATGAATGAAGGAGAGTTAGTCTTCTCAGTCTTCTCAAGTCAGCAGTCTTCAGCAGTCTTCTCAAGTTAAGTTTGATTTTTGCTAATGTTCACACTTGCGCTTGTTGGTCAATTCAGTTTTTTGTGTAATCAGCCTGCCCCTGCTGGGGCTATGCTGAAATTCCACTCCTATTAATCAGTATTTGCCAATCTGCTTTTTGTCCCTTATTAGATTGGCCTCTTTTTTGCTCTGTCTCAGAATATTTCAGAGTGCTGATATAGGTTTAGAAGTCTAGTGACTTCAGGGTTAATTTTGCTATCAGAAGTGTTGGACAATATTTTTGTAGGTTTTTTTTGGCAGATTGCAGACAGTGTCTTTCCTTTTCTGTCCTTTTTAGTTAGCCGGGCCCCATCGTTTGCTCAGCCTATTTTCCTGCCTTTGTTTGTATTTTCATCTTGTTTCACCATCAATACATGTGGGGGGCTGTCTTTCCTTTGGGGTCTGCTCTGGTGCAGTTCGTTTTCCTCTTTTCCTGCTTTAGGCTTATGTAGTTCTCTGGTTGTGACGAGGCATCTAGGACCAACGTAGGAGCGCTCCACGACTGCTGCTAGTTGTGCGGTTAAGATCAGTGATCTGCAATCTGCATAGTTACCAACTTCTCTGGTTTTCTGAGACATAGCTTATTGTCTTTTTTTCCTCCTCGGTTTCCCATTCATAACAGGAAACACCACTTAGCTTTGCTCTGTTGCCTACGCTCCTAGCAACAGAGCCCACCACCTGTGTGCATCTTCTCCTCCACCCGGATCCATCACCATAACTGGATCCTTCACCATAGTGCAGCATTGGAGCAGAGTCCACCACCAGTTGCAGCTGCCCAGTAGACAGAGTCCCAAAGATGAATCCAGCTTCTGCCAAAAAGTCCAGCATGCTTGAGTCCAGTTTTCAGCAACTAAGTCCAGCATGCTGAGTGCAACTCTCACCATCGTCGCCACTCCACCAAGCCAGGCAAGCACCTCCTGCTGACACCGTAAACTGCGACTCCACCACGCCATGCCAGCCCTTCCTGCATACCACATAGCTGCCACTCATCCCCTCTGGCTGGGCTGCGCAGGACTCATGTTCAGCTCCTTCTTTCACCCAGGCTTCCATGTGAATGACTAACACACGATATCACCAACAGTCATCAAACACACCTGAACTCTTTTTTATAGAGCCTCACACCTGATTTATAATTATGTGCACATCAAACCAAAGAAACTAAAGTGCACTACCGCTCACCATTACCGGGGCAACTTAGAATGAACGACACCACGTGTAATAATTCTAATGGCCACCGGGGGCAATCACATCACTTTGGCACCAAGCCAAAGGAAAAAAAGTTCACTTTGTGCATTTACACTGTCAGATCCACCTTGGATCATGACACAGTCTATTTTCCTACCTGCGTTTGTGTTTTCATCTTGTCTCACCAACAATATATGTTTGGGGGCTATCTATTCCTTTGGGGTCTGCTCTGGGGCAGTTTAGATTTCCCCTTTCTTGCTTTAGGCTTAGTTCATTCTCCGGCTGTGCCGAGGCATCTAGGATCATCGTAGGCTCCACGGCTACTGCTAGTTGTGTGGATAGGATCAGGGGTCTGCAATCCGCTTAATTACCAACCTCTCTGGTTTTCTGTGGCTTAGCTAGGGCTTGATCTCCTCCTCGGTGACCCAATCATAACAGATGATCCTTTCTCTGGGTTAAAGGCTGTGAGTAAGAACAGGTTAAATCTTTCACTGTGTAATTTTATGAGGTAAAGAGCATAGAGAATGTTTGCAAACACATAAGCTGCTGTTGTTGTAACTTTAAGTTAGCCTTATAAACAATCCTCTTCTTGGATTACAGCTGTATACTATTCCTGGTCACAGTTATTCCTTTTTACTATTCTGCCTCTTCCTAATGGCTGCAAATCCCAAGTGTTCTGTCAGCTTCTTAGGTAATTGTATAACTCGTACTCACACCACCAGGCGTCCGCAGACAGTTTTAACTCAACCACCACTACCATTGTAGAAAGACCAGGAGAAACTATGCTGTTTTCTTCCAAAGGGCTCATACTCACTTACGAGAGACTTGCACGATTCTTGTGTGAGTCTCTCACATGAAAACCTGGCACTGCCGCCTGCACTCGGAGCGTGCGGCTACATGTATTTCTATGGATGTAATAGAGCAAGAAAAAGTCAAACCCATAAAAGGGAGCACCTCAACTGCATAAGAAATATATATATACCAAATATATGTGTAATACAAAATTTGAATTTTTATTATTCACCAAAAAAATACATACAGAGACAGAACAAAACACATGTAGTATAAAAACAATTAAAATTGTATCTGTGTGGAAAGGAGACTCAAGACCAAATGCCAGACCTCAGTATAAAGGCAATGGCAAACCACAGCAGGCTCCCATAAAAGGCGCTGAATGAATAAATATAACCGGCTTTAGAAATGTATGCCTACAAATGTACAAGCATGTATCACAAAAAACTTATATAAATATATTATGTGCAAAAAAAATTGCATATATAGAGAGTGACAAATGACAAAATTTAACAATGAGGATACAATACCAAAAGAGGCTCCAACAGCATTTGTGATCAAAAATTGGTTTGAAAAAATATCCAGTTGCTAATATGAAACAATGATAACCCCTCAAAGGGGGAATTTTATCACTGAGTCAAATGTGAAGGACATATAACGAAGAGAAATGTCCAAGAGATGGTAAGACTGAATAAGTGTGTAAAAACACACTAAGGTGCAGAGAAGCTGAGAATCAGGGCAATGGTATGTCCCAGAAACATAAAAAAAAAGCCAGCAGCGCCACCAGGGATAAGGCGAGCCAGTGTGTGAGATGAGATCCCACGCGTATTGCCACACAAGAGGTGGCTTCCTCAAGGAAAAATGTTGTCATTTGTCACTCTCTATATAAGCAATTTTTATATTTATATAAGTTTTTTGTGATACATGCTTGTACATTTGTAGGCATACATTTCTAAAGTCAGTTATATTTATTCATTCAGTGCCTTTTATGGGAGCCTGCTGTGGTTTGCCATTGCCTTTATACTGAGGTGCGGCATTTGGTCTTGAGTCTCCTTTTAATTGTTTTTATACTACATGTGTTTTGGTCTGTCTCTGTATGTATTCTTATGGTGAATAATAAAAATTCAAATTTTGTATTACACATATATTTGGTATATATATATTTCTTATGCAATTGAGGTGCTCCCTTTTATGGGTTTGACTTTTTCTTGCTCTATTACATGTCTACTTGCATACCCTGGTGAGACCTCTTGCTCTTACATATAAATATAAATGTTTCTGGTGGTGCCCTCCATTTACTGTGTATACATGTATTTCTATGCAGCCGCACGCTCCGGTCCGAGTGCTAGTGGAAGTGCTAGGTTTCTCGCAAGTGAGTATGAGCCCAAAATCTTGTATTAGTTTACAATGAATAGTAGGTAAAAAGGAGTAATCTGTACAGGGGAGTACACATGAGTCTAGAGTAATGGCTGCCGTAAACTAAACTGAGGAAGAAGGGAGGAGCAACCTAATTCAGAGCCCAACTACGGGAGGGACATAGGGACAATCTTCACACAGTCTAATTCTGCCTAGCAACATCAGGGAATTTGCTGATTGGAGGAAAAACTCAACACAGAGAATATATTACATGTTGTTCCCATTCATGGGACACAACATTCATAGTTGTGGTCTACATATAATGTCAATGACAGGCCTCTTTCATCTTTTTAAGTGTGAGAACTTGCACAATTGGTGGCTGACTAAATACTTTTTTTCTCCACTGTACTTCCGGACAGTGTTCCCCTCTGCAGGCTTGCTATCTATTTTTCAATTGTCTCTGGGAGGGTGGAAACATCTGCCATGCATAGTACACAGATACATGAAGGTTTCCTTCTCTATTGGCTCTATGCAGCAAATATTCAGAAGCAGCAGCATGGAAGACATTATACACCGAGTAGCTCCTGGCCAGTGGAGTGGCTGGCAGAGGATAGTCAGGAATCAGTATCTATACCAGGAGGTTAGAGAGAGGAACAGAATGATCAGGAAGAAGGATAGTTTAAAAGTTTAAACAAGGGCCGAGATCTGAAATCAAACAGGTTGACCTGGAGTTGAAAAAAAGGATTAAACCAGAGCAAGTATAAATTATAACTTGAAGTATGCTTGGTGTTAAGTAGGGTGTGATGATGTTCCATTAGGCAGGGTGATTACTCCTGCTTGACTGAACACAGCCATACTGCCAAATTGAATGGTACTATTGGTCCTAGCTAAACTAGTGTCTCTAGCTGGGCAGAGCCTGCACTGCCTACAGAATGAAAACAGTGTCTCCTGATGACAGAAGCTGATATATCTCTGCTACAATTAATGTATGTATGTGTGTATGTGTGTATATGTATATATATATATTAGATGATGGCCCGATTCTAACGCATCGGGTATTCTAGGATATGGCCAGCGGGAGACCGACTTTCAAAAGATGGTCCAGGACGATCCACCACAATCGGCGATCTCACAGCGGGGGCCTGGTTGCTGCTGCGTGTCACACTGAGGTTAAGTACCTACGTTGCAGAAATGCTGCGGAAATTTCCGCAGCATTCCCGCAACTCCCGCCACGGGAAAAAAGCATGCGAATTCGCATGCGTTTTCCCGCAGAAAACATGCGTTTTTCAATTCGATTTTCATGTGCGGAATTCAAGCGCATTCCAAGCGATTTGAAGCATCGCTTGGAATGTGATTGAAAGGTTGGTCACACTTGTCAAGCATAGTGTTTGACAATTGTGATCAACTTTTTACTATTGATGCTTCCTATGCAGCATCAATAGTAAAAGATAGAATGTAAAAATTAATAAAAAAATAAAAAACAAGGTTATTCTCACCTTCCAACGGCGCCCGATCTCTCCAGGCTCCAGGCATCTTCCGGTCCCAGTAATGTTTAGCGCGAAGGACCGGAGATGATGTCACTCTCGGGGGAGAGCGACGTCATCAGCGGTCTTTTGCGCAAAGCATTACTGGGACCAGAAGATGCCGGGCATGTGGTGAGAGGAGGGAAAGAGTCCGGGGGCCGTCGGAAAGTGAGTACATCACTATTTTTTATTTTAATTCTATTTTTTACAGGTTTATGGTACCCAGGACCTGGAGGAGAGTCTCCCCTCCTCCGGATCCTGGGTACCATTCACACATTGAGCGCTGCGCCGGTCATCTCCTGGCTGCGTCACCACTGAACTCCGTGCGGCAGGAGATGATCCGTGGCAACCGTTGGGAGATCAGCGGCTAGCGCCGCAGATCTTCCGACGGTAGCGGTGGCGTGCATTGTTCGAATTCCGCGCCAATTTGCGTCCGGACTGCGCCTGTCGCTGATTGGTCGCAGCCGGCCGGGCGCGACCAATCAGTGATGCGGGATTTCCATTACAGACAGACAGACAGAATTAGACGATTATATAGTAGATAGATATATAGTGGACCATCTTCAAAATGGCCTCCATGGTCATCACCCCTCTTGAAAAGTTTTCCCCCTCCCATATACTAATGTGCCACAAACAGGAAGTTGATATCACCAACCATTCCCATTTTATGTAGGTGTATCCATATAAATGGCCCACCCAGGTCTAACCTCATAAATGGCCCACCCTGTATCTAGTATATATATATTGTCTGCAGTCCTATTGTGATTGTGAAATGGTTCATCATAACAATTGATAAACTCTGGTTTCTATAGGAATATAGTCCACAAATGAATCCATATGTTAATTTCCTGTATTCGTGGTAAATCTGTAGAACACTAGGGTATGGAGTTGGAGAATGTTTAGGGTTAGACTATGTACTCAATTGGTTTAGGAGTCTCTAATTTTCACTAGAAAAATAGCATGGTCCTCTTAATTCTTCCATTACAATACCTTATATCCTAGCAGAAACCCAATGTACCCATTATAATCAGTAGCATTGGTCGGGTGCCATTTGTGTCTGTCATGTGACAGTTTTATTAGTGCCCAAATTCTCTTTTTTCTAACACATGTGAACAGAGGCATATGATTTTTGTTTTCACTTAGTAAAATGACAAACTATGTGCCAAATTACATGGCAATAATGATGTAAATACAGAATCATTCACTCGCTTCTTTACCCTGAAATATTGATGCTCTATCGTATTGAAATTTGCATTGTACATAGATTTGTTCATGAAAAACTGATGTTTTGAAGCTGGTGTTGAAAATGTCTAAAATTCACATTAAACCATGCCTGCACGCGCTGTTCCATATTGTGCATTTTACAGAATGTCTGGGGTCATAGCCTGAATTTCTCCCTATATGTTCAAAGTGTCTGTAATGTTCATGGATTGTTACTGTACACATGACACTTCAAATTGCCCCAAAGGAAAAAATCTGGAAATAAGGAACTCTTTGATCTTGGTGGGGCCCTTTCAGTTCCTGAATGACAGCGACTCTCTTCAACTGAACACAACCTTCCTTGGACGCTCGTTGACATGTGGAATACGACATGTCTGTCTCTTGAGAAAGCTTATGCAATGATGTACGTGGAAATGTCAAAAGTCGTTTCACCTCTTGAGTTGTTTCCGCAGACATTTTCGAATGTCCTCCATCATGCCTATCCAGTAATGTTCTTGTGTGTTCCAGCTTATTCAACAGTGACAGAATACACGGTTACACGGTTTCAAAGGTGGATTTCGACCTCCAAACTTCTTTAGAAACCCGCTTTGGCACCTCTTTAATGTCTCAGTTTTCCATGAAGTTTTCAAAATTAAAACACGATCCTCCAAACTGAATCTGTATATTGTTAACAAATGAAGAAGAACTTCAGCAGGAGTGAAATGCAAGCACCACACACAAACTACCAATATACAGAATGGTGTGCAACAAGTATGTCTTGTAGTGGAGATGACCGGTGGGATGACAAGTTGGCGAGACCACTCAGCGTGAGGATGTTTTTCGTCGCTGTCGCAGAGTTTCATTACAATCTCGCTTCTCATGAACCAAAGCATGTACAGTCCAAGTTTCAGTACCATAGATCGTCTCTTTTACAAGTTACAGAAATTTTTCCAGATAAAGTAGTGAATCACCCTGAACCATGTGAATTACAATAATAGTGCTGACATAAACAGCCGTTGATGACATATTATTAATAAAAATAATAATGACATTAATGATTTCGGAGAATGTCTGTTACAAGTCCAGTCAGCAAAAAAAAGAAAAAAAAAGTGGTTAGATTTTTGCTTGGTGTCAATTTGTAAATGCTATTTTGTAAACTTTAAGGCTTTGTGCACACCCCATCACGTGGACGCCAATGCGCCAAGTTATTCCAGGCAAAGTTGCTTACTGGCATCTTACATTCTATAATTGCTTTTATTCTATAACTTTAGGGTATGTACATCTGTATACATCCTATGACAAATAATATTGGAATTGATGGAGATTTTTCTGTTTTGCACTAAATCTGGCAGAAAGCAGTAATAAAACTCTAGATTCTTACTACTTGTCACCCGTCGCCCTCATGTTGTCTTAGCAAATCTCAGAGGAGATAGCTCATAAAATTTGGAAATTGAGCAAAACGAAAACACAGCCAAGAGTTTTGGCTGAGATTGAGGAGCTAAATGTGGAGAGTAAGCAGATTCTATGGGACTGCAGCCTGACACTGTTGTGTTTGATTTAGCCAATGGATTATAATTTAGCTTATAGCATGTATTATCTCCGAAAAATTCACAGTGAAAATTAATGTTGTTTTTTTATTTTATATGACCTTTGTGTTTTTTTCTTTAATTCAATTAAAAAAATCCACAGTAGATAGAAGTGTTGTATTCTTCTGTTGAAAATTAATCTTCTGTAGTCAAACCCTGGCCATAGAGACTTAATCAAGACACACATCTATGAAGCTTATGGGCCCCAATGCTGTTTCCGCCAACTATCCCTAGTCCTTAGCAGTACTAGTCTTCTCATATGGGCCAAAGGAACAATTTGAACCCCCTTTAGGGCCAGTGTGCAACTTCAGCTCCTTCAGCTGCTATCGTTCTAACTAGAGTTGAGCGAAATGGGTCGGTAAAATTCATAAGTCGCCGACTTTCGCTGAAGTCGGGTTTCATGAAACGAAACCCGACCATAGCGTGAGGTCGGCCACGAGGTCGGCGACCAGAGCGCCAAAGTCGTGTTTCAAATGATGCTTCCAGCGCCCTTTTTCAGCCAATGATGGAGGACGCACACTGTGGGCAACGCGATGACATGGGCAGCGGTCACCACCATCTTTGAGAAGGGCATGCAAGTGATTTGCTTGCTTTGTATGGGGTCACAGGGGCTATAAAAGGGCGTGCACACTGACCACCATCTTACTTCTGCCGATTTTAGCATTAGGGAGAGGTTGCAGCTGCTGATTCTGAATAAGGGAGAGCATTAGGCAGGGAAAAAGAACAAAAAAACTGCTTCTGCTGTTAGCGATTTCCACTGTACAACACAACAGTTTGTGTGCAGTGACAGGGGAGGCTGTATTTTTTGTGCATCAGCTCTGTTGGTTATTAGGCTGCCTTATAAGGCTCCCTGATAGCTGCATTGCTGTTTGCACACTGCTGTGCAAACTGCTTTTTTAAAAGCAAAAATACTTTTCTTCCTCTTTTCTGCACAGTTACCAAGCGTTCATTTTTCCACACTTTTGTGTGCAGCAGTCCTGCTTATTAGGCTGCCTGCTACCATACTTGGACTGAGAGCATCAATTTCAGCCTCCTGAAATCTCTAGGGAGCTTCCAATTTTCCCCAAAACTATATACATCTTGTACCTGGTCATACACCTGCCTATTTCAGCCTGTTAAATTGAGGTGTAATCTATAGTGGGCCTAAGATAATAGTTCAGCCTCCTAAAATCTCTAGGGAGCTTCCAATTCTCCCCAATACTATATACACCTTGTACCTTGTTTTATAGTACCATATAGCTGGTGGTATTTTGGGTACATTTTTCCAAAAATGAGGAGTATGGTGGAAGAGGCCATGGAAGTGGACGGGGGTTGCCAGCTGGTACTGATGGTGGTGGTGGTGGTGGTGCATCTGCTGGTAGTGGCAAAAGCACAATAGCACCTAAGGCAGGAGGTGTTGAGCCTGCGTCATCGTCTGGCTCCACAAGGCCTCGAAGGCTCCCTTTTCTGGGAGTAGGTAAACCGCTTTTAAAGCCGGAGCTTCAGGAACAAGTTTTGGCTTACATTGCTGACACAGCCTCCAGCTCTATCGTCTCCTCTTCCAAAGTTTCAAAAAATAAAAGCACTGAGTCGTCAGTGGAGGCTCCTGGTCAGGAACAACAGCTTTCCTTGTGTCCTTCCCCCTACCAAATGTGAAGGTTGCGGCAGGCCACGCTACAGATTACTCCATGGAGCTCTTTTCACATACCATGTCTGGGTTATCAAGTCAAATCGTGAATTCCACAGTCCAAGATGAATCTGACATGGAGTGCACTGATGCACAGCCACTGCTAGATTTTTCTGCTGGTACATTCACTCAGAGCACTACATTGTCCTCGCAGTGTACTGAGCCAGAATCTGACCCTGATGAAACTCAGGTGCCCCTTCCCACATACTATACCACCTTACACAGTGACACAGATGAAGGTGCACATGAAATTGAAGAGGAGGTGATGGATGACCCAGTTGTTGACCCAGATTGGCATCCATTGATCCATTGGGGGAAGAGGGTGCCACTGCCAATAGCGCAGAAGAGGAGGAGGAGGATCCGCAGCAGGCATCGACATCACAACAGCTGTTATCTGGCAGGCCCGTAGCAGTCCAAAAACGGTTTACAAAAACCAAAAGGTTTGCAGGACAGCTTGGCCAGATGGTCAAATTAGAACAGCGTGCAAGGCCTCAAAATGTCTTCAATAGTAGGAAGAGTGCAGTGTGGCACTTTTTTGAACAAAATCCTAATGATCAGGCAAAAGCTATCTGTAAGAAGTGTGCAAAGACCTTTAGCCGAGGGAAAAATCTGAGAAATTTGAATACCAGTTGCATGCTTAGACATTTATCCACCATGCACTTGCAAGCGTGGACGGACTACCAAACCTCACGTAACACATGTGAACCTGCTCCGAATGAAAGTAGTCAGCAATGCTACATCGCTTCCCCCACTGTAAGCCCACCGGTTAGCACACCACCAGCAGCAAATGGTGAGGTGTCGTCGCAAGGCCAAAGCAGTCAGGGAATCACAATGTTATTGCTACGAAAGACTGAATCTAGGCCATTAACAAGACCACCAACACCATCACCATCACCAACCCTCTCTCAGTCTGCCATTTCCACAGATAGTTCCACCATAGCCATAGCCCTTTCAAAACTCAGACACATACCTTACCTGGCTCACACCTTGAACCTGGTGGTGCAGTGCTTCCTCAATAATTATCCGGAGTTAACAGCCCTGCTCCATAAGGTGCGAAGACTGTGCTCGCACATCCGCCGGTCGCCCGTACACTCCAGTCGTATGCAGAAGCTGCAGCGATTGCTCCACCTTCCCAAGCACAGCCTAATTATCTATGTTGCAACAAGGTGGAACTCCACCCTGCACATGGTTCAGAGGCTGTGCGAACAGAAGCAGGCTGTAATGCATTTGTGGGAGGATACACGGGCAGGCTGTTTGAGGGCAGACATGGTGTTGTCTGGTGTGCAGTGGTCGAAGCTGAAAGACCTATGTAAAGTCCTTCAGTGTTTTGAGGAATGCACACTGCTGGTAAGCACAGACGACGCCATCATAATCATGAGCGTCCCACTTATGCGTCTGCTCATGCAAACTTTGATGCACATTAAGGAGCAGGCATCTGCAGCCGAGGAGGAAGAGGAGAAGGGAAGCCTTGATGACAGTCAGCCATTGTCTGCTCAGGGAACTCTCCTGGACGAGGTGGAGGAAGAAGAGGAGGATGAGGAGGATGATGGGGATGATTATTTAGGGGAGGAGGATGCTTCTCAGGGGGCAAGAGAAAATGTTGGCATGGCAAGGTCAGGTACAGGGTTTATGCATGACTGGAGGGATGTTGATTTGCCAGAAAGTGCTCCTCCACCCCCACCCAGCACTCGCAGTGCATCATTGACACCTGGAACATTGGCCCACATGTGTGATTACACCTTGCAGATCCTAAAAAGGGACCCCCGCATTGCCAAAATGATCAACGATGACGACTACTGGTTGGCCAGCATCCTGGATCCACGCTATAAAGGCAAATTCCAAAACATCATGCCACAGGAGAATCTTGACCTATTATTGGCTAACAAACAAGCAACTCTGGTAAACCGGTTGGTTGAGGCATTCCCAGCACACAGCAGCGGTGATGGTTCTCCCATGAGCCGTAGGGGGCAACATGGAAGAGGTGTTCGTGGTGCACACAGCCGAAGTGGCGTTGGACACAGTGGTTTCATGACCATGCTGTGGACTGATTTTTCAAGTCCCGCTCACACGACTGGTAATACTGCATCGATTGAAAGTGACAGGAGACAGCAGTTGTCAACTATGGTTACAAACTACTTCTCCTCCCATATCGATGTTCTCCCTCACAGGTCATTACCCTTTGACTATTGGGCCTGTAAACTGGACACCTGACCTGAATTGGCACAATATGCCTTACAGGAGCTCGCTTGTCCTGCTGCTAGTGTGCTATCCGAAAGAGTCTTCAGTGCTGCTGGAGCAATCCTGAAAGAAAAAAGGACCCGTCTGTTGACCCAAAATGTTGATGATCTAACCTTCATTAAAATGAACCATACATGGGTTTCAAAGGATTTTGTCCCACCTTCCCCTGCTGACACGTAGGTTGCCAGAAAAATGGCTCGCTTTTGTCCTCCTCTTCCTCGGACTTCTCCAATTCCTCCATTTGCAGCTGCTGAATGTCCAACATCAACATATGCCACTTTTTCAACCTCCCTAACTGGGCTGCCTCCCCCCCAGGGCCGGGGTCACCACCTGTCTCACGCACCCGTGCGAGTGCCGTTGCCCTGGACAGGTGGGTGGGCCCACTCTTGGACGACAGCACTGGCACAGGGTCCCTCATAGTACAATCAAGTGTCTCTGACGTGGGGGTGCACACCCGCCGTCAGACACACCGGTGTACTATGAGGAGCCCTGTGCCAGTACCGCCGCCCATGAGTGGGCCCCCCCTGCTTGCTCAGAGCCCCAGCACTTGCAATACTTACCTCTCCCTGCTCCACCGCTGTGTAGTCTGGGCTGTTAAATCCTTCACTGGGACTGCCAATACAAATTTGGTGAACTGATAGATGGTTAAGACGTAGCTATGCCCTGTCCTGCTGGGCTCTATCTTCAGATGATCAATGGCTTCCATTTGTTATGGACGTCGACACACAATGAGATTCAGTGGTGGTTTATCATCAGCTTTCATGGTTTTCCTACTCACAGATGTGTGACATTCCTGCCCACATTTTTAAATGTGTCCTCTCATGCCAGCCCAATAGAATCGCCTACGGCCTGTGGCTTCTGTCTTTTGCACTCCAAAGTTACCTGACAGATCATGGTAGGCAGTGAGGGCAATGTCTACATCTCTCCCTGTGATCACAATTTGATGGAGATGAGTAACGGTGATAGGATACACGGTACTGCGATACAGCAAACCTTTCTTCACAAAGAACTGTTTTTGCTGTCTCCACAGACAAAGTAATTGAGGGTCAGCATCGCCTGTGAGAATTCTCCCGGGAGTTTTCCCGTGATTAGTAATTCCAAAATTTCTGCAATCACTTGACTTTCCGTCTGTACTTGTATCCATCTCGTTTCCTCTTGCGGAGAGTCTGGATTGTCTCACTGAGACTGAAATATACATGAAGATTGAAAAATACCCCAACAGTGTATACTGGTGTACGCTTCAAATACATTACCCTTTTTCTACTTTTTAGATTATTGCCTTATCCATACTGAGGCTGTGAGTTTCTTGGTCGGACTCCGGAAATATACACGGAGATTTTTAATGTTTAAACTATGCTATATATACCTGGTATCCAGTGATACTGTACCCTTTCTCAACTTTCTACAATCTTGTCGAATCCATACTGGGCCTGAGACCATCTGAGTCTGCCTCATGATATATAGACATAGATTTTTAATGTGTAAACTATGCTATATATACCTGTTATCTGGTGATACTGTACCCTTACTCAACTTTCTACAATCTTGTAGAATCCATACTATGCCTGAGACCGTCTGAGTCTGCCTCCTGATATCTAGACATAGATTTTTAATGTGTAAACTATGCTACATATATACCTGTTATCGGGTGATACTGTACCCTTTCTCAACTTTCTACAATCTTGTCGAATCCAATCTGGGCCTGAGACCGTCTGAGTCTACCTCCTGATATATAGACATAGATTTTTAATGTGTAAACTATGCTACATATATACCTGTTATCCGGTGATACTGTACCCTTTCTCAACTTTCTACAATCTTGTCGAATCCATACTGGGCCAGAGACCGTCTGAGTCTGCCTCCTGATTAGAGATGAGCTGTGTTCGAGTCGACCTGTTTGCCAAGTTCAAATTCGAGCTTTTTTGGGCGGTGTTCGAGCTGTTCGTCGAACTCGAACACTTTGCTTAAAATTCGGCTGTTCGAGGTTCCGTTCGAGAACGGTTCGTTCACCAAAAGCGTAACTTTATTTTCACATTAATAATGGTTTTCAATGTTAATAGACAGATTCATGGCATAGTAGCGGTGTCTGGTAGCCAGCGGGGTAGTACACCTGTCAAGGAGCTACACCGTGTTTGTTTCTAATAATTTTTTACCACATCTTGTCCAGAAAATCCTTTTGGGCCTTATAGCACTGTCTGCTACTCAGCAGAGGAGCCCACTCGTGAACCTAGCTATGCCGCCTGTTTATGAAAGAACCAGTTTTTGACTGCATTTAGCCCAGTTAATACTTTGGGCCTAGTAACTGTGTCTGCTACTCAGCAGAGGAGCCCACCCGTGAACCAAGCTGTGCCGCCTGTTTATGTAAGAACCATATTTTAACTCCATTTAGCACAGTGAATACTTTGGGCATAGTACCTGTGTCTGCTGCTCAGCAGAGGAGCCCACCCGTGAACCAAGTTATGCCGCCTGTTTATGTAAGAACTGTGTGCTACTCAGCAGAGGAGCCCAGCTGTTAAGCAAGCTACAGCACCTATGGTTTGGACACTTAATTTTTTCACATTCTTTCTGGAATGCCGGTTAGGCCTAATTCCGGAATTACGGTTGACCTGCACTTACTGGGAAATCCTCGTTCGCGGGGAAGAATTGGAATCCCAGATCCCCATCACTAACGGGGTTCAGCGGGTTATCTGCACCTGTAAGCGACACACGCTGGTACTTTCAGTGTAGAGCGCATGCAGCCCCGGACATGTAAGGGCATGACAGACCTGTTATTGCTCTATCCCGCGTGCCAGAGCCTCGCGTGTCCCTCTAGTAAGCTGGACGCGGACAGCGGGGGCATGCCGGAGTCTCGTTCATTAACGGAATTAAGCTGACAAATCGCTAGCACAACTAAAAACGGCCATGTACCACCACCCACAGAATCACAAAGCTTGCAATCTGTCCATCCTTTCCGTGGCTGGCATGGTTGAGGTTGCCCGTGTGGAGTCCAATTAAGCTGCAGGCTCCACTCCTGGTGGTGCCTTTGTGGACATTCCTTTAAGGTTCAGCTTTGCAACCATACTGCCCCCGGAAACCAAACACTTTGCCTTCATGGATGCTGTTCGGAGGGTCGTGGGAATAGCGCCGCCCGATCGGCAGTTGGCATAATTTATGGTGGGAAGTCCTACGGTATATGATCGGTTTCGATTTTAGAATTTTAGATTATTTTTTTATTTTAGATTTTTATTCCAGCCTTTCTTGACTTTATAAGGGCATGACATGCCTATATCTGTGTCTCCTCCTCCTTTTACTCCTCCACTTCTTTTCTATATGTAGTTGCCCATTTCCATATGTTATTTGTGTCTTCTGAGCATTTTGTTTGTTGTGCTTTGGGACACCTTTTAAGGTGTTTTGTAATTGTTTTCTATGTGTTTGTATGTGTTTGTGTTTGCCTGCCATTGTTTTCAATGGGGTTCAACGGTGTTCGTCGAACGTTCGACGAACACTCGACGGACTTGCCTCCTGTTCGACGAACCGAACCGAACTCAAACACTTGCGCGGTGGCTCAACACTACTCCTGATATATAGACGTACATTTTTAATGTTTAAACTATGCTATATATCTGGTATCTGGTGATACTGTACCCTTTCTGCCAGGAAGTCCTCCTCCACCCACCACTCTAAGTGTATCATTGACACCTGGAACATTGGCCCACATGTGTGATTATTTCTTGCGGATCTTCTTTTCTTCTTTTTATATTGTGGTGTGATCCATCCTGAGCGTGTGAGAGTCTGTGGGTTACTCCTGCAATTTATATGTAGATTTAAAAATTACCCCAACACTGTATACAGCTCTATGCTTGTGATACATTACCCATTTACTGCTTTTTATATTCTGGTCTAATCCAAACTGACCAAGTGAGAGTCTGTTTCTGACTGTGGAAATAAATACTGAGATTGACAATGACCCCTACACTGTATACAGCTGTACGCTTTAGATCCATTACTGTATTTCGGCTTTTTATATTGTGTTGTAATTAGAGTTGAGCGAAACGGGTCGGTTATATTCAAAAGTCGGCGACTTTCGCTGAAGTCGGGTTTCATGAAACGAAACCCGACCATAGTGTGAGGTCGGCCACGAGGTCGGTGACCAGAGCGCCAAAGTCGCGTTTCAAATGATGCTTCCAGCGCCCTTTTTCAGCCATTGATGTAGGACGCACACTGTGAGCAACGAGATGACATAGGCATCGGTCACCACCATCTTTGAGAAGGGCATGCAACTGATTGGCTGGCTTTGTGTGGCGTCACAGGGGCTATAAAAGGGCGTGAACGCCGACCGCCATCTTACTTATGCCGATCTTAGCATAGGGAGAGCTGCTGCTGCTGCTGATTCTGTAGGGAGAGCTTTAGGCAGGGAAGAAGAACCAAAAAACTGCTTCTGCTGTTAGCGATTTCCACTTATAACACAACACTTTGTGTGCAGTGACAGGGGAGGCTCTATTTTTGTGCATCAGCTCTGTTGGTTATTAGGCTGCCTTATAAGGGTCCCTGATAGCTGCATTGCTGTTTGCATACTGCTGTGCAAACTGCTTTTTTAGGCTGAGTTCACACGTGGCGTTTTTTTCGCGTTTCCGCGGTGGTTTTAACCGCGCGATTTTGCCACGAAAACGCGAAAAATAAGCATCCCATGCATTCCTATGGGATTCCGCAATGCTGTGCTAATGCTGCGGTTTTTACCGCGGCGGAATCGCTTCGCGGTAAAAAACGCAGCATGCTCATTAATTTGCGGAATCGCGACGATCCCGCACCCATAGGAATGCATTGTTCCGCTTACTTCCCGCATGTGGCTGTGCACACCATGCGGAAAGTAAGCAGAACAATTGCGGATGGTACCCACGGTCCGGAGGAGAGGAGACTGTCCTCCGGGCTTTGGGTACCATATCCCTGTAAAAAATAGAATTTAAAATAAAAAATATTGTTATTCTTATCTTCCGGCGTCCCGCGCAGCATTCCCGCCTCTCTCCACGCTCCCGGTCCCAGTAAGACTTTGCGAAAATGCCCGCGATGGCGTCCGTTCTCGCCGGATCGCGAAGTCTCGCGGTCATTCGCGCGACGTCATCGCGAATTACCGCGAGACATCGCGATCCCGCGACAACGGACGTCATCGCGGGCATTTTCGCAAAGGATTACTGGGAACGCCTGCGCGGGACGTCGGAAGGTGAGAATAACACCATTTTTTTTTTTTTTTTACATTCTATCTTTTACTACTGATGCCGCATAGGCGGCCTCAGTAGTAAAAATTTGGTCACACTCGTCAAATACTGTTTGACGAGTGTGACCAACCTGTCAATCAGTTCCAAGCGATGCTACAGATCGCTTGGAAAACGCTAGCATTCTGCAAGCTAATTAGGCTTGCAAAATGCTAGTTTTTCCGCGGGAAAATCGTGGGAATTTAAAATGCGATTTTCCCGCGGAATGGAATTCCGGAATTCTCGCGGTAATTTCCGAGAGAGTTCCGGTACGTGTGCACTTAGCCTTAAAAGCAAAAATGCTTTTCTTCCTCTTTTCTGCACAGTTACCAAGCGTTCATTTTTCCACCCTTTTGTGTGTGCACTGTGCAGCAGTCCAGTTTATTAGGCTGCCTGCGTCCATACTTGGACTGAGAGCATTATTGTCAGCGTCCTCAAATCTCTAGTGAGATCCAAATTCTCACCAGTCCTATAGACACCCTCCACCTTGTCATACACCATCCAATTTCAGCCTGTTACATTGAGGTGTAATCTCTCCTGGGCCAGAGACAATAGTTCTGAGTCCTCAAATCTATAGTGAGATTCCAAATCTCACCAATCCTATAGACACCCTCCACCTTGTTATTCACCATCCAATTTCAGCCTGTTACATTGAGGTGTAATCTCTCCTGGGCCAGAGACAATAGTTCAGCGTCCTCAACTCTATAGTGAGATCCAAATTCTCACCAATCCTATAGACACCCTCCACCTTGTCATACACCATCCAATTTCAGCCTGTTACATTGAGGTGTAATCTCTACTGGGCCTGAGACAATAGTTCATCGTCCTCAAATCTCTAGTGAGAGCCAAATTCTCACCAATCCTATAGACACCCTCCACCTTGTCATACACCATCCAATTTCAGCCTGTTACATTGAGGTGTAATCTCTACTGGGCCGGAGACAATAGTTCAGCGTCCTCAAATCTATAGTGAGATTCAAAATCTCATCAATAGTAGATACACCTTCTACCTTGTTTACAGTACCATATGGCTGGTGGTATTTTGGGTACATTTTCACAAAAATGAGCAAGTATGGTGGAAGATGCCATGGAAGTGGTCGGGGGTTGCCAGCTGGTCCCGATGGTGGTGGTGGTGGTGTTGCATCTGTTGGTAGTGGCAAAAGCACAATAGCACCTAAGGCAGGAGGTGTTGAGCCTGCGTCATCGCCTGGCTCCACAAGGCCTCGATGGCTCTCTTTTCTGGGAGTAGGTAAACCACTTTTAAAGCCGGAGCTTCAGGAACAAGTTTTGGCTTACATTGCTGACACAGCCTCCAGCTTTCTCGCCTCCTCTTCTGAAGTTTCAAAAAATAAAAGCACTGAGTCATCAGTGGAGGCTCCTGGTCAGGAACAACACCTTTCCTTGTGTCCTTCATGCCTACCAAAAGAGAAGGATGTGGCAGGCCACACTACCGATTACTCTATGGAGCTCTTTTCACATACCATGCCTGGGTTAGCAAGTCAGATCGTGAATTCCCCAGTCCAAGACGAATCTGACATGGAGTGTGGGTGGCCAGCCAGGGCAGTGGGGTTAAACGGTATCGGGCCGGTGTCTCAGAGGGATGTGTCACGTTGGTGGTGATGAATCATTCCGTGGCCCTGGGTGTCCATGCAAAGGGGTGAATAACGTTTATAGGTGAATGATACGTGACGCCACCTCAGGTTTCTGATCAGATTGACCCGCGCTGCAGTGTCGCTTCTCTGGGACAAATGTTGCGGTGCAGCTAAGATGTAGAAGCCCAGCACAGGTAGGGCCGTAGTCGCAGGGCAGATGAAAGAGTTGGTAGATGGTGTGCAGTGCAGGATGTAGCAGAGCCGAGCGCCAGGCGCAGGAGAAAGATGACAGACACAGTCATGCAGTTCCTTTACCTGTACTTGGTAAGTGCCGTCAAGGACCCAGAGTACAGATGGAGAAGGAGTTGGTCAGCCTGGAAGCAAACTTGGAATTCTCTCTCTGCAGATAGGTAGTGTGGCCTCCGTTCTAGCGCTTATCTGAGGTACTCGCAGTACTGAGTTCACTGAAGTTCCCCCTGTTGACTCTCTTTTGGAACTTTCTCATATGGCAGGCAGCCATAGCCTTTTCCTTCTGGCTCACAGACGTCGCTGTTGGGGCCTCCAAGCCTTAGTTGAGAACAGAGCATTTACAGCTGCTAATTCCTCCGGTTTCTGCTGCAGGACCGTCAGTGTCCCTACAAACTCGGAGACCGGAATACTGACCATGCGCTCCAGCTTGGAGTGAGCCTTAACTCTGCTCATCCTCCAGCTCCCCTTCTCATGCCCACACACTTCCCCTTCCCTTCACAGACTGCCCTAACTTCCCTCCTCCCGACCACAGAGAGCAGCTCCTCAGCAGTCAGGTTCAGAGGTCTCCCTGCTGGCCTGGAGGGCCAACCCGAGGGCCCACCCGCCGTCAGACACACCGCCGTACTATGAGGGGCCCTGTGCCGGTGTCGTCGCCAACAAGTGATCCCCCCCTGCTTGCTCAGGATCACAGCACTTGCAAAGTTGAAATACTTACCTCTCCCTGCTTCACCGTCGTGACGTCTTTCGTGCTTCCTGACAGTGACATTCTGGTCAGAGAGTGTGATGACATCATGTCTGTACGCCCTCTGCCTAAACAGTCCAAGTGCAGTGAGATGGAAGATGGGGATGATTAGGAGTCCAGACTAGTACAGGGATTCCCTAGCGAGGAGACTTATTTAATTGTTTTCAATGTTGGGACAGCTATTTTTGGGGAGCACTATACTCTGGAGAATGAAATATGAGGCCCACCATACACTGGAGCATTCCAAAGGTGGACATCAGACACTGGAGCAGCATTTACAGGGCCCATTATGCACTGGAGCATTAGAAATGGGGCCCATTATATATGAAGCATTATTTGGGCCCATAACACAGTGGAGCTTCATCCATCGGGACCAACATATACTGTAGCATTATGTGGAGCTCATCATATACTCTTTCAAACATTATATGGGACCAATGATTCTGTATGGAGAAATATATGGGCCTCATTACTCTGTATGGCGCACTATGCGGTGGCCATAATACTGTATGGAGAAATATACTGTCCGTTTTTGGAGCTATTGGAGAATTTAAGATGGATATCAGTCATGAGATGTAAGAAGTGAAGTATTTTTCATTGTACTATACCGCTATTTCTCTGCCGTATCAGAGGATCATGAATTGTGGCATGTGTTACAGGAGCACAGTAACACTCTTTGGCCCAGGGCCCAGAAAAATCTGGAGCCAGCCCTACTCCCCCCACAACTTTAGCCAAATAACCCCCAGTTTTCAATGCCTAACTATTATTATAAAGTAAATTAAGGTTGACAAGCTTAAGTAATAAGAATTGATGTTTTTGACATTAAAATGGGCACTGTTGCTGAGTTTCCTGTCCTCCACTCTCTGCCGACCTTGGTTCCCCAGTGACTTGCATTAGGTTTCGTGTTTCAGTCGGCCTTCGACTTTTCACGATAATCGGTCGATTTCGTTCGGGCCGACTTTTGAGAAAGTCAGGTTTCATGAAACCCGACTCGATCCGAAAAAAGGCAATGTCGCTCATCTCTAGTTGTAATCCATACTGAGCCTGAGAGCATCTGTGCCTGTCTCCTGAAATATATACGGAGATTTAGAATGTTTAAACTATACTATATATACCTGCTATCTGATGATACTGTACCCTTTTTCTACTTTTTATAATCTTGTCTAATCCATACTGAGCCTGTGAGCGTCTCTGTGTGACTCATGAAATATATAGGGAGATTGACAATTATCCTTTGACTGTATAGAGCTGTACGCTTCTGATACACTACCATATATCTGATGTTATTTTGGGTACATTTTCTCCAAAATTTGGAAGTATGGTGGAAGAGGCCGCGGACGTGGGCGTGGGGGGGCCAGCTGGTACTGATGGTGGTGGTGCATCTGCTGGTAGTGGCAAAAGCACAATAGAAGCTAAGGCAGCAGGTGTTGAGCCTGCATCCTGGTCTGGCTCCAGAAAGCCTGGAAGGCTACCTTTTCTGGGGGTAGGTTAACCGCTTTTAAAGCCGGAGCATCAGGAACTGGTTTTGGCTTACATTGCCCGAAACAGACTCCAGCTAATATGCCCACCTCTTCTGAAGTTTCAAAAAATGCAAGCAGTGAGTCGTCAAGAGCTTGCTCCTGGTCAGGAAGAACCCCTTTCCTTGTGTCCTTCACCCCCAACAAAAGTGAATGATGCAGCAGTCCACACTTCACATTAGTCCATGTAGCTCTTTCTCATATACCATGCCTTGATAAACATCAAGTCAAATCGTGAATTCCCCTGTCCAAGATGAATCTGACATGGAGTGTGGGTGGCCAGCCAGGGCAGTGGGGTTAATCGGTACCGGGCCGATGTCTCAGAGGGATGTGTCACGATGGTGGTGACCCGGTCTATGGCCCTGGGTGTCCATGCAAAGGGGTGAATAACATTTATAGGTAAATGATATGTGATGCCACCTGTGGTTTCTGATCAGATTGACCAGCGCTGCAGTGTCGCTTCTCTGGGACAGATGTTGTGGTGCAGCTAAGATGTAGAAGCCCTGCACAGGTAGGACCGTAGTTGCAGGGCAGATGAAAGAGTTGGTAGATGGTGTGCATCATGGTGTGAACAGGGTTCTTGTCCTGCACTCACAGGGTTAAGTGTTCGTGGCTTCTTTCTGTATCTGGGAGGGGTATTTATACTCACTCTTTACCAGAGTTCTCTGTCAGCTATACTGTTGTTCTGGTGTGTCTGACCCCTGGTGTGCATGTATTCTGTGTTGCTTGTTTGCTTCCCGTGTATGACCCAGTCTGTTCCCTCACTCTGTACTCCGTCTCTCGCTTTAGTACTATTGTCTTCTCCGGTTCTGACCTCCTGGCTTGGCTATGGTTGCTCTGTTACAGTTTGTCCCTATTGTACCGTCTATTGCCCGTTCAGGTTTTCTGATCTATTGCTACATCCTGACTATCCATTCGGTCTAACCCTTTGGTACTGTATTACTATCTTGTGCTTTAACCCTGACTTCATCTGGTTTCTGTCTCTGTCTATGCCCCTTGGTAACATTGTCCTGTACTTACCTTTCTAGGAGTTTCCCTGCAGCTCCTAGCTCTGTGGAGCTTAGGCCACGCCCCCAGCAGTCATGTGCTTCAGGTCCTGATACTTTGAAGCACGCATCATCACTGCTACTGCCCCGCTCCACAGGTATCTTTGAGCACTGTTTTGTACTCAGGACACCCGCACTGGCTCAGTGAGCAAGTGCAGTGCGGGGCTCCTGACAGTGTGCAGTGCAGGATGTAGCAGAGCCGTGCGCCAGGCGCAGGAGAAAGATGACATGCACAGTCGTGCAGTTCCTTTACCTGTACTTGGTAAGTGCTGTCCAGGACCCAGAGTACAGATGGAGAAAGAGTTGGTCAGCCTGGAAGCAAATTAGGAATTCTCTCTCTGCAGATAGGTAGTGTGGCCTCCGTTATAGCGCTTATCTGAGGTACTCGCAGTACTGAGTTCACTGAAGTTCCCCCTGTTGACTCTCTTTTGAAACTTTCTCATATGGCAGGCAGCCATAGCCTTTTCCTTCTGACTCACACAAGTCGCTGCTGGGGCCTCCGAGCCTTAGTTGGGAACAGAGCATTTACTGCTGCTATTTCCTCCGGTTTCTGCTGCCGGACCGTCAGTGTCCCTACAAATTCGAAGACCAGAATCCGGACCATGCGCTCCAGCTAGGAGTGAGCCTTAACTCTGCTCATCATCCTCCAGCTCCCCTTCTCACGTCCACACACTTCCCCATCCCTTCACAGACTGCCCTAACTTCCCTCCTCCCAACCACAGAGAGCAGCTCCTCAGCAGTCAGGTTCAGAGCTCTCCCTGCTGGCCTGGAGTGGGAACTGTGTTGTGTGTTGGTTTAACTGCTAGAGAGATCCTTCATTGCTCCCAAGCATGACATCACACTCTCTAGGAGGAAGGTAATGCCACTTTGGCGACCGTACTCCAGGGGGCGCCACAAGTGCACTGATGCCCAGCCACTGCTAGATGATTCTGCTGGTACATTGACCCAGACCACTCCATTCCCCTCGCACTCTACACAGCCAGAATCTGACCCTGATGAAACTCAGGTTCCCCTTCCTGCATACTATACCACCTTACATGGTGACAAAGACGAAGGTGCAGAAGAAAGTGCAGGTTCCTTGAGCAGGTGGGGGGGCATACTCATGGGCGACGCACTGGCACAGGGCCCCTCATAGTACGCAAAAGTGTCTCTGCTGGTGGGAGGGCCCACCCGCCGTCAGACGCCGTCAGACACACCGCCGTACTATGAGGGGCCCTGTGCCAGTGCCATCGCCAACGAGTGGCCCCCCCTGCTTTCTCAGGATCACAGCACTTGCAAAGTTGAAATACTTACCTCTCCCTGCTCCACTGCCGTGACGTCTTCCGCGTTTCCTGACAGTGACATTCTGGTCAGAGAGCGCGATAACATCACGTCTGTACGCCCTCTGCCTAAACAGTCCAAGTGCAGAGAGATGGAAGATGGGGATGACGAGGAGTCCAGACTAGTACAGGGATTCCCTAGCGAGGAGACTTATTTAATTGTTTTAAAGGTTGGGAGAAATTTTTGGGGAGCACTATACTCTTGAGAATGATATATGGGGCCCACCATACACTGGAGCATTCCAAAGGTGGACATCAGACACTGGAGCAGCATTTACAGGGCCCATTATACACTGGAGCATTAGGAATGGGGCCCATTATATATGGAGCATTATTTGGGCCCATAAAACAGTGGAGCTTCTTCCATGGGGACCAACATATACTGTAGCATTATGTGGAGCTCATCATACACTGTATCGAACATTATATGGGACCAATGATTCTGTATGGGGAAATATATGGGCCTCATTACTCTGTATAGCGCACTATGCAGTGGCCATAATACTGTATGGAGTAGTATACTGTCGGTTTTTGGAGCTATTGGATAATTTAAAAAGGAAATCAGTCATGTGATGTAAGAAGTGAAGTATTTTTCATTGTACTATACCGCTATTTCTCTGCCGTATCAGAGGATCATGAATTGTGGCATGTGTTAAAGGAGCCCATTGACACTCTTTGGCCCTGGGACCACGAAAATCTGGAGCCTGCCCTATCCCGCCCCCACAACTTTAGCCAAATAACCCCCAGTTTTCAAAGCGTAACTATTATTATAAAGTAAATTAAGGTTGACAAGCTTAAGTAATAAGAATTGATGTTTTTGGCATTAAAATGGGCACTGTAGGTGTGTTTCGTGTCCTCCACTCACTTCCGACTTTTCGTCCCCATTGACTTGCATTGGGTTTCGTGTTTCAGTTGGCCTTCGACTTTTCACGATAATCGGCTGATTGCGTTCAACCCGACTTTTGCGAAAGTCCAGAAAAAAGGCAGTCGCTCATCTCTAGTTGTAACCTTTTCTATGAACAAGAACCGAGACTAGAAACAACAGTCAGACCGGACACCAGAAAGCAAGTATGGAACAGGTACTAGGAACACCGGAGACCACAGGCAGACAGGAAACAGAAAAAGTAAGAGTCTTACTATCAAGACAAAGTTGTGTTTCTTGGTAGGCCTTATATAGGCCTAGGCAGACAATTGCATGGAAGCACGTCAGGTCACTTGCCTGATGTGGAGCACAATAGAGTCCAGTAGACCGGGATGAAGGAGGCAGAGCCCGGACCTGGGAAAGGTACAGTATGTAACATATGCAACATTTCCCTTAAGGCTTCCCAGCAAAGCCACGTCCACACGATTGTAGTTTCAACCATGTACTGCACAATGGATTCCACACAGAAAGGAAACTGACCATATAAATGTCAATGACACAATCAGACTGTATTTTCAGGCTCATCGGAAGAAGAATGACACACAGCATGAACACCATCCATAAGTCTTATCATTCCACGCAAACTTCAGTCACGCTGGCAAATCCTCACATAATTGAGCCACGGGGGAGATGCCTGATATTGAAGACGGGCCAGTTGGGACACCTGCAGCAGATTTTAATGTCACAGTAGCTGAAGTGGGTCGCTGGATCCCTAAATACTTCCCTCATGTCCACAACAATTGTCAATAGAGAGAGGCAGCACTAGCAATGATATTATAAGACCTCCTCGGGGCGCTCCTGTAGAGGTGGTGTCTCCGTTCAGGTGTTGGAGAGCCTGTGATGTTCCTGCAATTTCTTACAGCTGGACACATGGGTCAACTTGTAAACGTAACACTTTACTGAAGGAGAAAACAGGGTACAGTCTCTCTCTTAAATGCAAAGTGGCGGCAGTTCACAGTATAGGTTACACTGCATATTGTGTACATGAAAGAAGATGTTTTCTCTGTATTAAACAAACCTCTCAGGGTGGCTGGAGCTCACTTCTCTTCACTTTCCATTGGAGGACATAATATACACTGTCCAGATAATGTTGCATAGATGCAGGAACCTTCACAGGCTGTCTCCCCGTGGCGACACAAGTAGTATGGAAGTACTAACGGTTTTAGCACTACTGATCCTTATTGCAGGGGGTAGGTCAGACAAAGTTTGTGGCATGGCAGAAACATGGACCTGGTTTCTGACTGGTAGATAGGAGAGCACCTGTTCAGTGTTATCTTTCTTGACTGTATGAGGCTTCACTCCTTTGTGGAGGCAACTATGTGGAGGATGATGTTCCTTCAGCGTAGACTAGAATAGATTGAGGGAGCAGAAGTGCTTCCTTCCCTTTCTTTCCTGGACTAGACTGTTTTTTACCGGCTCACAAGACGTGTGTGCACACTGAGTTGGGAGGCTCCTTCCAGCAATTTCTTTCTTGTTGTGAGATTAATCACCTCACCTTACTTTCATATGCATACATTGACCAGTAGATGGCAGCCAAGTACAAATTACATTTCACATTTATGAATCCTCAGTGTATGCACATGCAATGTATTACATTTCCTAACTCACAGTGACCAAAGCAGTTCTGGCACACTGGAGGAAATTTACTGCCACAGGACAACTGTTTCACTCAGCAACTGTAGACTGGGTTCTGGGTACCACATTGGCATGAACCTAAACCCTTCTGTCCTCAAGAAAATACATACATACTGTACATATACAGCTCTGGCAAAAATTAAGAGACCACTTTCAAATGTTCAGTTTGTCTGATTTTTCTCCTTATTGGTATATTTTTGAGTAAAATGCAAATTGTTCTTTTAGTCTATAAACTTCTGACAACATGTCTCCAAATTTCCAAGCACTAAATTTTGTATTTTTTTCTGACAAAGAAAAATGGTCAAAAAAAGCCCAGTGCTTTCAGACCTCAAATAATGCAAAGAAAATAAGTTCATAATCATTTAGAAATAACACTACTTATGTTGTAACTCAGGAAGAGTTCTGAAATCAATATTTTGTGGAATAACCATGATTTTTAAAAACCGCTTTCATGCGTCTTGGCATGCTTTCCACCAGTCTTTCACACTACTTTTGGCTCAAAAATTTAAGCAGTTCTTCTTTGTTTGGTGGCTTGTGACTATCCATCATCCTCTTGATTATATTTCAGAGGTTTTCCATGGGGTTCAGGTCTGGAGAATGGGCTGCCCATGACAGGGCTTTGATGTGGTGGTCTCTAATTTTTTCCAGAGCTGTATGTTTCATAGGCACATATTCTTGACCACAGCAAATTACACTGCCTGTGTTGCCCATAGCAAACAATCACTGATCATCTTTCATTTCACCATAGCTGTTTAAAAGATGAAATCTGAGCTCTGATTGGTTGCTATGAGCAAAAGTTTTCCTTGTAGACAGTTGTGGTAACTGAGGCCTATTTTTCTTATCATTTCTATGATGTTATCGTCCTTCTGTAAAGCTGGAAACAAAACAATTTATTACCATGCCGACACAGACCACCCTCTGACACAGACTGCAGTGGCAGACCAGAATCAGGAACTTCTCTTTGTCTGGCATGAAGTATACTCAATAACTGAAAAATTCAAGCACAAATTAAAAAAAGAAACTCAAGATGGATTTCTCCAACCCAGGTATCATTTTAATCGGTGTAACAGTGCCAACCTGACAATGTTGGCTCTGACGGGATGATGTGGGATATTAGGGGTAGTAGTCCGGTGGCTCTGACGGAATGATGTGGGATATTAGAGGTAGTAGACCTGTGGCTCTGGCTGACGGGATGATGTGGGCTATTAGGGGTTGTAGTCCGGTGGCTCTGATGGGATGATGTGGAATATTAGGGGTAGTAGTTTGGTGGCTCTGATGGGATGATGTGGGTTATTAGTGGTAGTATTACAGTGGCTCTGGCTCGCGGGATGATGTGGGATATTAGGGGTAGTAGTCCGGTGGCTCTGGCTGACGGGATGATGTGGGATATTAGGGGTAGTAGTCTGGTGGCTCTGATGGGATGATGTAGGATATTAGTGGTAGTAGTCTGGTGGCTCTGGCTGAAGGGATGATGTGGGATATTAGTGGTAGTAGTCCGGTGGCTCTGACGGGATGATGTGGGATATTAGGGGTAGTAGTCCGGTGGCTCTGGTTGACGGGATGATGTGTGATATTAGAGTGAGTGTGGCTATGTGGAGTGAGCGGGGCTGTACACTCAGCTTTATATATATAGATACAATCATTATAATTTGTTATAACTAACCATAGTTAGTTACTATGCCCAGGCAGCGCCAGGCTCTTCAGCTAGTATCACATAAAATCCCAATAAAATAGATTTAAGTTTGGGGGTTGTAATGTGAAAAAATGTGGAATATTTAATGGGGTATGAGTACTTCTTCATGACACTCTATATGAGTCCTTGTGAATTTATAGTGATCAGAACATGAGCTTTCTCCATACCAAGTGGGTGCTGAGTGTACCACACCTCAGGCACATTTTTATTAACTAGCATCAAAAACTACTGTAGCTCCAATCTATAAAGATTAGCTGTGGTCTCTCTGGCACCCCCATCACTTCCCCCTCTCCACCACTACAGGCATAATTTTATAGATGACTAGCAGTATACCCGCAGCTTCGCTCACGGAAAATATGTTAAATTGTTGGTTATGGTAGCTGAAGTAAAATTTTCAGTAACATTATCAGCGTGCTACAGTAAAAAAATTTTTTCGCTTTAAATTTGTATTATTTTGGCATTTTACTAATTTATCATAACATTGATGTGAATAACAACTTTTTTTATTTCAACATTTTTATTGATTTTACATATTCAATACATATTATGTAGTATAAATTATTACAACTATTTTTTTAACTATTTTTAGCAAAAATTAAAATTTATGCACCTTAAACAAACATATGAAACATTAACACCCAATTAACAACATAGTGCAACCCTTCCTCCCCTCCCTCCAGTGTAATCTATAAGTAGTTCATGGACAATAGAGTAAAATTGGTTTACAGATAAACAACTATCGTAGTGCTTTTTGGTAAACAATGTTTCCGGTTTTACCTTCAGGTGCATATATGAAAAGATTTTTGGGGTTACCCACTCAAGAGCAAGCAACGTACAACTGTCCATGTGGAAAACACTGGCTCTCCAAATTAATGCCGGCTTCTTTAAGTGATTGACCTTGTGCTTTGTTTATGTCATGGTTTGAACAGGGTTCTTGCCCTGCACTCACAGGGTTCAGTATTCGTGGCCTCTTTCTGGATCTGGGAGGGGTATTTATACTCACTCTTTACCAGGGTTCTCTGTCAGCTATACTGTTGTTCTGGTGTGTCTGACCCCAGGTGTGCGTGTATTCTGCATTGCTTGTTTGCTTCCCGTGTATGACCCGGCCTGTTCCCTCACTCTGTACTCCGTCTATCGCTTTGGTACTATTGTCTTCTCTGGTTCTGACCTCCTGGCTTGGCTATCGTTACTCCATTACAGTTTGTCCCTATTGTACCGTCTATTGCCCGTTATGGCTTTCTGACCTATTGCTACGTCCTGACTATCCATTCTGTCTAACCCTTTGGTACTGTATTGCTATCTTGTGCTTTGACCCTGGCTTCATCTGGTTTCTGTCTCTGTCTATGCCCCTTGGTAACATTGTCCTGTAGTTACCTTTCTAGGAGTTTCCCTGCAGCTCCTAGATCTGTGGAGCTTAGGCCACGCCCCCAGCAGTCATGTGCTTCAGGTCCTGATACTCTGAAGCACGCATCGTCACCGCTGCTGCCCTGCTCCACAGGTATCTTTGAGCACTGTCTTTGTACTCAGGACACTCGCACTGGCTCAGTGAGCAAGTGCAGTGCGGGGCTCTTGACAGTTTATAGTCATAGCAAATGCAAGTCGGATTGGGAACTGCGGACGATTAAAATTGAAGGGTATGTCGCTTGGTAGCAAAGGAATACGCAGAATGAAAACCTTTGCTCCCTTAGAGTTCCCCATAAGAATAATGGCTTCAATAACATTGGGCATGAGACTCTTAATACACAATCTTGTGCCGTTACACATTTTTGGTGGGTCAAGTTTCCGAAACAAAATTATTGTGGCTCCTATTTTTAAAGTGAGCTTATGCGGTGGGATTCCAGGAGGCACCAAAGAATTCAGGAACTCCAATGGATACATTATGGCTTGCTCAATCTCCATGACTAAATAAATGGACATGAATGAGGTCGCTAGACCAGGAAGCCTTCCCTGAATTATTAGATTTATGGAGCTGACTCTATCATTTTAGGCACTAGGATTGCATGTTCACAAAGCCACTGATGGTTGTTAAAATTGTTACAAATATGAGGGAAAACTTGGTCAGCGTTAGCATTTCGCTAGGCAAGGCGAGCTTCCGGGAGTGGACCTTCTGGACCGTGGCACTGAGGGGCCCAGGGCAAGCAACCTGGTGGAACTGACCCTTATACAGGGACCATTAGGAGCATGCCCAGGGGATCGAATGCCATGGCAGCCGGTACCAAGAGGGGCGGCTTGGAATGGCTTGGAGCGAGACAGAGGACCTGGTACCACAAGCACAGGGAAGGTGTAGGCCTCGGGTGCAGACTGGAGCAGGACAGCAGGAGACAAAGACACTGGCAGGCAGGACTGGAGTAGGATGGCAGGAATCAGGCACGGGTAGACAGGACCGGAGTAGGACTGCACGAATCAGGCACAGGTAGACGGAACCGGAGTAGGACTGCAGGAATCAGGCACGGGTAGACAGGACCGGATTAGGACTGCAGGAATCAGGCACGGGTAGACAGGACCGGAGTAGGAACACACAGGACCGGAGTAGGACTGCAATGGAAATACAGGAAGGTATGAGAACCGGCGCAGTGCACAGGGCAGGGGCACGGGGGCCTAGCATGCGGATAGCACAAACAACGATCAGGCGCCTCCACTATGGGAGGGCGGCCTGAAATATCCGAGGACCGGCACCCATTGGTCCGGCAGTGCTACCGGGTCAGGGCACCGCCGGAGCATAAGAAGAGACAGTGAGAGCCGGCCGCAGCCTATGGCGCATGCGCAAGGCCTGCAGTGACGTCACAGGCCGCAGGCCACTCTGAGAAGGACGCTGCCGCCGACGGAGGGAGGAGAGAGGCTGCGGCGCTGGAAGGTAAGTATGAGGGAGCGCAACGGGGGGCCGTGACCGGGTCCATGGCCGTAACAGTCAGTAAATTCCATTACCGAAGATGTCATTTCACAAAAATCTTCCGGAAAGGAAATGAGACCAATAGTGGAATCAATAGGGAACCTGTCATTTCCAAGGCATAGTAGCTGGTGTGTAAATTTGTCCGCAGTTGTATTTCCCATCAAATGAACCCGCATATTAGTAGTAAGAGTTTGCTTCTGAACATGTATCTACAGATAAGAAGATTTTAGACAGGCATTCAGCTCATCCGCTTGTGTTGCTCCCTTAAGAACAGATAATGTCTGGTAGAATTCACCTGCAAAAATTTAAAAAATTACAACAATTCTGCCATTAAACATTCAGTTTCACGCAGATCTTTCAAGGTGTGATAAAGGGCCTTGACCGCTTTCTTGTGCACCATGGTACATTCATCCCAAACAATTACTTTGCAAGTTTCCATCTGCCTTATCCGATTCTTGTGATGGTGACATTCCCGTTTCACTGATGTCTCAGCTGCCTTACATTTTAGCCTGTCTCATCTGTTTCTTTTCAAGCCGCGAGTCACATTGTTCACTTGTCTCAGCTCTTTGACACAATTTTGCTTTCTTAGCTTTTGGATGAACTTGCCCAATAGATGGTCGTTTTTTGGGCGGCATTTTAAAAAACAGTCCTTAGTATTATGACCCTTTAGTATTCTTCTTACACTGATAAGAAATGTAATAGGATGAACAGTAAATACAGAGGAGCCCTCACACATTATTACTATGACCTGAAGGAGCTTACATCTCAGTAATGAAAACTGCCTCACAGGTAGACTTGTCTAGTTGCCCACAGAAACCAATCAGAGCTCAGCTTTCACTTTACCTCAGAAGCTTCAATGATGAAAGCTCCCTGTATAGTAAGCAATAATGACAATCTTACTATGAGGTATTTTTTGCCTTACCAATATTGCTGCTCAGTAATGTTCATCTGTGTGCATAGGGTGCATCCATCTTAGTGTGTGTGTGCATGCGTGTATGGTCCTTGTGTGCGTGTGTGTGTTGTGCATGTGGTATTTATGGGGTGGTGTTGTGATATTTGTGGGGTGGTGTTTGTGTTGTGTGTGTCTAGAGTGGTTTGGTGTTTCTGTGCTGTGCTGTGGCATTTGTGTGGTATGCTTGTGGGTTGGTGTATGTGTGTTGTCTGTGTGATGTTTGTATGGTGTTTGTGAAATGTTTGTGTTGTATGTGGTGGTGTGGCACCTTTAGCAGTGACTCTTTGACGCCGTCCCTATAATCCATCCGTGTCAGTCACAACTGTTGTTTTCCCCTCAGCACTTTTATTTTCACCTTCACATTTCTCCATTATATGTTTAGGGTCTAACTTTGGGGGACCCAATCTCATGATAAGGGGACGCTAGCGAGATTTAGCAGTGCAGTATTCTGCTCCTGAGGGTGGAGAGGGGGCATGCCAAATTTCAGCCAAATTGTGCAAGAACTGTAGATTTGTATAGAGTGGGCTACTCCAGATTTCACATTTCCCCATTATATGTATAGGGCCTAACTTTGGGGGCCCCAATCTCATGACCGGGGGACACTAGAGAGATATAACATGCTGTTAAGGTTCTAGGGAGATTGCCTGGAAGTGGACCCTCTGGGTCGTGGCTCCAGAGCCCCCAAGGGCGAGCAGACTAGGTGATGACCACCCTCTATACAGGGAGTGTTAGGGGCAGGCCCGAGGGAGATGGAACCACAACAGCCGGAAACCAAAGGGGCGGCTTAGGGTAAATAACGGAGGGATCTGACGAAGACTGGGGTGAAGACGAAGAGAAGGTGGTGGAACACAGGACTATGGAGGCAGAGAAGAGATGGAAATGCCTGGACGGACCGGGGCCAGATGCTGAAAGGAAGAGGAACAACAATGAGGATGGGAGACACAGGGCAGGTAGATGCAGCGGAGACACAGAACAGGCAGAGAGGATGGACGGACAGGGAGCAGGCCAGGATGGGGTGGCAGAGGAAACAATGGAGGATGGTAGGCAGAACAGACAGACAAGACAGGGAGAAGGAGCAGGCAGGTAACAGACGGTGGTGCCGGGTGGCAAACAGGACCGAGACACAGGGCACACTGGAGTCAGGATGCAGGGACCTGAGAGTCAAGGGTGACGCTGCAGAAAGAGAGCAGGCGCCACACAGAACAACAAACAGGCATCTTACCCGCATACACGCTGGCCAGAACTACCCGGTGGGCGCCGCCATATTGGGGCGGAGCCACCGGGTCACGTGCTCCCAAGATGCCCTGCAGCCAAGGAAGGACAAGCGCGCATGTGCAGACCTGTGACATGCCGCGTCCCCGAAAAGGCAGACGGGGAGCAGCGTGGGAGCTGCTCGGAGACGCACCGGGGGGCGGAGACCCCCAGGTAAGGGACCGGATCCGGGGGTGTAACAGTACTCCCTCTCTTACTCCCCCTCTTCTTAAGACTGGACAGGAACCTTCTCATGATATGAGGGGCATTGATGTTCTCCCGAGGCTCCCACGACCTCTCCTCAGGACCGAACCCTTTCCAATCAATAAGAACAAAGGTCTTTCCTCTGACTGTTTTTTTGGTTAGTGTTATGAATGAGTCCCGTAGGAGGCAAAAACAGAAATACTAGCTAAGTCCAGAAAACCAGAGAAGTTGGCAGCTATCGGATTGCAGACCCCTGAACCTATCAACAACAACTAGCAGTAGCCGTGGGGGGTTCCTACGGTGCCCTAGACCCCTCGATCACAGACGGAGAACTACATAGCCTAAAGGCAGAAAGGGAAATCTAAACTGCCCCAGAGCAGACCCCATAGCAATAGGCAGCCCCCAACATATAAAGACGGTGAAGCAAGATGAAAAAACACTCACACAGATAGAAAGATAGGCTGAGCAAATGATGGGGCCCAAGCTAACTAGATAGGACAGGATAGAAAAGCTGCTGTCTGTAATCCGCCAAAACCCTATAAAAACAAGAGCCAACAGCTGATAGGGAAAAAAGCCCTGAAGACGCTAGGCTTCAAAAAGATTATATCAGTACTCAGGTATTTTCTGAAGACAGAGCCAAAAGGAATTCAGCTCACCCCAGCAGAGAATGGCAGAAATCAAGGAAAACAATGCAAAACAAAACCAAAACACAAATGCAAAAAGTAGAGCAAAAAACTTAGCTTTTGAGTAGCAGGAATCAGACTGGTCTCCTAGAATCCCTCAGAGAGATCACCAGCAAGGCAGAAGGGCGTCGGCTGCCTTATATCCAGTCAGTAATTCCCGTCACCCAGTCATCATCATCCTGCCCAGGTGCTTGGTAATCAGCCTCTCTACCTTCCTTCACCAGAAGAGGGAGTTCATCAGACCTCAATGGTGAAGGGGAAAATGAACTCACAACAGTACCTCCCCCTTGAGGAGGGGTCACCGAACCCTTATCCACGCCACCAGGGCGATCAGGGTGAGCCCGATGAAAGGCACGCACCAATCTTTTGGCATGAATATCAGAGGCAGAGACCCAGGAATTATCCTCCTGACCATAACCCTTCCACTTAACCAAATACTGGAGTCTCCGTCTAGCCAGACGGGAATCCAGTATCTTCTCTACCTCATATTCCATGTTACCTTCAACCAATACAGGGTCCGGAGGTGCCACCCCAGGAACTACTGGTTCAACAAACCTCTTCAACAAGGACTTATGAAACACATTATGGATTTTAAATGTAACAGGAAGAGCCAAACGAAAAGAGACCGGATTAATAATCTCCAAAATCTTGTAAGGTCCAATAAATCTAGGCTTAAACTTAGGAGAAGCCACCTTCATAGCGATATTTTTTGATGATAACCAAACCATATCACCAACCTTAAACTGGGGACCAATGGTCCTATGTCGGTTGGAAAACCGCTAGGCCTTTTCCTGGGAGAGAGATAACTTATCCACCACTTGGTCCCAGATCTGGTGCATTCTCTCCACCACAGTGTCAACACCTGGGCAGGCAGAAGGCTCTACCTGCCCTGAAGAAAATCGAGGATGAAACCCAAAGTTACAAAAAAAAGGTGACATCAAAGTGGTAGAACTAGCTCTATTATTTAAAGCAAATTCGGCCAAGGGCAAAAATGAAACCCAATCATCCTGATCAGCGGAAATAAAACATCTCAAATACGACTCCAAGGTCTGGTTTGTTCTCTCCATCTTCCCATTGGCCTGAGGGTGAAAAGCAGAGGAGAAGGACAACTGAATTCCCAGCTTGGAACAGAAAGTTCTCCAAAATCTAGACACAAACTGAACTCCTCTGTCAGATACAATGTCCTCAGGAATCCCGTGCAAGCGAACACCTGTTGCAAAAACAGGGGCACCAACTCAGAGGAAGATGGCAACTTAGGGAGTGGTACAAAATGAACCATCTTAGAGAACCTATCACAAATCACCCAAATCACATTCATTCTCTGAGAGACAGGCATATTAGAGATGAAATCCATTGAAATATGGGTCCATGGCCTCCTGGGAACCGGCAAAGGCATCAACAACCCACTAGAGCGAGAACAAGGTTTAGACCGGGAGCAAGTCCCACAGGACTGCACAAAATTCCTGACATCACGAGACAAGGTGGGCCACCAAAAAGACCGACTCACCAGATCTCTAATACCAAAAATACCTGGTTGACCAGCCAATGCAGAGCAATGAACTTCAGACATCACTCTCTTCTTCCACTGGTCAGGAACATACAACTTTCCACTGGGACAACACTCAGGTTTGTCCTCCTGGAACTCTTCCAGAGCACGTCTCAAATCGGGCGAGATGGCAGAAAGAACTACCCCCTCGCCTAAGATTGTAGCAGGCTTGGTCACCACAGGAGAATCAGCAAAGAAGCTCCTAGAGAGAGCGTCTGCCTTGACATTCTTAGTGCCAGGAAGAAAAGAGACCACAAAATCAAAACGTGTAAAAAACAAGGCCCACCTAGCCTGTCTAGGGTTCAAGCGTTTGGCCGACTCTAGATAAATCAAATTCTTGTGGTCAGTGAGGACCACGACTTGATGTTTAGCTCCCTCCAACCAATGTCTCCAATCCTCAAATGCCCATTTCATGGCTAACAGTTCCCGATTCCCCACATCATAGTTACGTTCAGATGGAGAGAACTTTCCGGAAAAGAAAGCACAGGGATTCATTTTGGATGTTACAGGATCCTTTTGGGACAAAACAGCTCCTGCACCAATCTCAGAAGGGTCCACCTCTACCTGGAACGGGAGTGAGACATCAGGTTGCCGCAAAACCGGGGCAGAAGTGAATCTTCGCTTCAGCTCCTGAAAGGAAGAAACAGCCTCAGGAGACCAATTCAACACATCAGCACCCTTCTTAGTCAGATCAGTCAATGGCTTGGCAATACTAGAAAATTTTGCTATAAATTTCCGATAAAAATTAGCAAAACCCAAAAACTTCTGGAGGGCCTTCAAAGAAGTGGGCTGAACCCAATCATAAATGGCCTGTACCTTGGCCGGGTCCATTTCAATAGTTGACGGAGACAAAATAAATCCCAAAAAAGAAATCCTCTGTACCCCAAAAAGGCATTTCGATCCTTTCACATACAGGGAATTCTCCCTCAAGATCCGGAACACAGTCCGAACATGTTCCACATGAGAATCCCAATCCTTGGAGAAGATCAAAATATCATCCAGATAGATAATCAAAAATTTATCCACAAAGTCTTGGAAAATATCGTTCACGAAGCACTGGAAGACAGAAGGGGCATTAGTGAGCCAAAAAAGGCATCACCAGGTACTCAAAATGTCCCTCCGGAGTATTAAACGCCGTCTTCCATTCATCCCCATGCTTAATGTGGATAAGATTATACGCCCCCCTGAGGTCAAGCTTGGTAAACCAGCAAGCACCTTTAACTCTGGAGAATAGATCCGAAATCAGGGGTAACGGATACTGATATTTAATAGTAATTTTGTTGAGGGCACGATAATCAATACAAGGCCTTAATGAACCATCCTTTTTGGCCACGAAAAAAACCCCAGCACCTAAGGGTGAAGAGGATGGTCTAATATGACCCTTCTCCAACGCCTCCTTAATATACGATCGCATAGCCTCGTGCTCGGGTACAGTTAAATTGAAGAGCCGACCCTTGGGAAACTTACACCCCGGGCTCAGTTCAATTGCACAGTCATAACTCCTATGAGGAGGCAAAGATGCAGACTCATTCTCACTAAATACATCATAAAAATCCGCCAAATAATCAGGAATATCATGCGACTGAGGATAGGTGGAAAAAACCGGAGCCTCACTAAGGGCACACCGACAACCCCAACTCACCACAGACACAGATTTCCAATCCAAAACTGGATTATGAATTTGCAACCAGGGAAACCCCAGAACAATGGTATCATGCAAATTATGCAACACCAAAAATCTGCAATTTTCTTGATGGTCTGGGGCGACCCGCATTACCACCTGGGTCCAAAACTGACGTTTATTTTTCGCCAAAGGAGTAGCATCAATCCCCCTCAAAGGGATAGGCGTCCGCAGAAGTGTCATAGGAAATCCACAACGTTTAGCAAAATCCAAGTCCATTAGGTTCAGGGCTGCTCCCGAATCCACAAAAGCCTTGGCGGAAAATGTGGACAGGGAGCAGATCAGAGTAATTGCCAGAAGAAACTTAGGTTGAACACCACCAACAGAAAATGTGTGTGCAAAACGTTTCTCTTGTTTAGGACAGACAGAAATAATATGCGAGGCATCTCCACCAAAAAAACACAGCTTATTACGCCTTCTGAACTACTGACGTTGCTCCCAGGACAAAACTCTATCACATTGCATAGGTTCAGACATTTGTTCAACAGGTGGCAACACCTCTCGTGCAGTCCTGCGTTCACGTAAACGCCGATCAACCTGAATGGCTAATGACATAGAATCATCAAGACCAGAGGGAACAGGAAATCCAACCATTGTATCTTTTACGGCTTCTGACAAACCCTTCCGAAAGAGAGCTGCCAAGGCATTATCATTCCAGGTAATAAGGACCGCCCACTTTCTGAATTTTTGACAGTACAATTCTGCAGAATCTCGACCCTGGCTCAATGCCAACAGGGTCTTTTCAGCCTGATCAATAGCATTAGGTTCGTCATACAACAATCCCAAGGCTTGAAAAAATGCGTTCACATTAGTCAGAATAGGATCATCTGGTTTCAAAGAAAACGCCCAATCCTGGGGATCGCCACGCAGCAAAGAGATGACAATTTTAACCTGCTGCGCGGAGCTCCCTGACGAGTTAGGCTTCAAGGCAAAAAATAATTTACAATTATTTTTGAAATTCAAAAATTTAGACCGATCCCCAAAAAACACATCAGGAGTAGGGATCTTTGGTTTAGCAGCATGTGAATGAGCAAGGTAGGCGGAAATTCCCCACACTTCTGCAGCGAGCTGCTCCACATGATCAGACAATTGCTTTATCTCCATTGAGAGAAAAAAAATTCCCCCTACGGCCTCAGAGATATAGAGGAAAAAATATACACACCTTTTTTTTTTTTTTTTTTTTACAATTCTTTCCTGCTATTGAGTACCCTAGGAGAAGTTGGCAGCTATCGGATTGCAGACCCCTGAACCTATCAACAACAACTAGCAGTAGCCGTGGGGGGTTCCTACGGTGCCCTAGACCCCTCGATCACAGCCGGAGTACTACATAGCCTAAAGACAGAAAGGGAAATCTAAACTTCCCCAGAGCAGACCCCAAAGCAATAGGCAGCCCCCAACATATAATGACGGTGAAGCAAGATGAAAAAACACTCACACAGATAGAAAGATAGGCTGAGCAAATGATGCGGCCCAAGCTAACTAGATAGGACAGGATAGAAAAGCTGCTGTCTGTAATCCGCCAAAACCCTATCAAAACAAGAGCCAACAGCTGATAGGGAAAAAAGCCCTGAAGACGCTAGGCTTCAAAAAGACTATATCAGTACTCAGGTATTTTCTGAAGACAGAGCCAAAAGGAATTCAGCTCACCCCAGCAGGGAATGGCAGAAATCAAGGAAAACAATGCAAATCAAAACCAAAACACAAATGCAAAAAGTAGAGCAGAAAAGTTAGCTTTTGAGTAGCAGGAATCAGACTGGTCTCCTAGAATCCCTCAGAGAGATCACCAGCAAGGCAGAAGGGCGTCGGCTGCCTTATATCCAGTCAGTAATTCCCGTCACCCAGTCATCATCATCCTGCCCAGGTGGTTGGTAATCAGCCTCACTACCTTCCTTCACCAGAAGAGGGAGTTCATCAGACGTCAATGGTGAAGGGAAAATGAACTCACAACAGTTAGAATGTCTTTCAAGTCAAAAATGTCCTCAGAAGTGCTAGGTTGGGGGAAGTGGGACGAAGCTGGGTGAAAGCGATTAAACACCGCTGGTTTGAGGAGAGAGACGTGGAAGGCATTGGGAATTTGCAGAGAGGCAGGTAGCTTTAACTTATAGGCCATGTCATTGATGCGACTCAAAACCTCAAAGGGACCAATGTAACGTGGACCTAACTTATAAGAGGGGATTTTAAGTCTGATGTAACGTGAGGACAGCTAGACCTTATCGCCCGGAAGATAAGGAGGGGTGTCTAAGCGTTTCTTATTGGCGTACCTTTTTATATTGTCGCTAGCTTTTTCAAGGGCCCCTTTTGTCTCCCTCCAAATTTTGGAGAATTCTGAGGACAAGGAGTCTGTTGCTGGCATGCCCGAGGTGGGGGAAATGGGAAGAGGAATGCCCGGATGTTGCCCGAAAGCCACAAAAAGTGGAGATTTGGAAGAGGACTCGTTGGGATGGTTGTTGTAAGCAAATTCTGCCCAGGGGAGCAGGGAAACCCAATTGCTCTGGTGCACATTGGAGAAGTGCCGAAGGTAGGCGGTTAAAGCCTGATTAACTCGCTCCACTTGGCCATTGGATTGCGGATGATAGGCCGAGGAAAAATCTAGGGTCACCTTCATTAATCCGCAGAGGGCTCTCCAGAAATGGGAGGTAAATTGAACTCCACGGTCTGACATGATATGCCGAGGAAAGCCATGAAGTCGAAAAATATGGAGCTAGAAAATCTTCGCCAACTCAGGAGTCGAAGACAGTCCAGGCAGAGGAATGAAGTGGGCCATTTTTGAAAAGCGATCCACGACCACCAAAATGATGGTACAGTCAGAGGACAAAGGTAGATCCGTGACGAAGTCCATGGTGATATGGCTCCAAGGGACCGAAGGCACAGGCAACGGGTGCAAGAGTTCTGAGGACAGCTGTCTTGGGACCTTGTTTCTGGCACAGGAGGAGCAAGAAGCAGTGAACTCTAGGACATCTTGGCAGAGTGATGGCCACCAATAATGGCGGGAGATGAGAGACAGAGTTTTCTTAGCTCCGGCATTTCCGGCGACCCTAAAGGAGTGCCCCCAACGCAAGACTTTTATCCTGTCGTGGTCCAATACCAAGGTCTTTCCAGGCGGTGGGTTGACCAGACTTAGGGGAGCCAGGGTGACGATCTTAACTGGATCGATGATGTGTGTAGGGCTCTCTTCCTCATCGATGGGCTGGAATGACCTGGATAGAGCATCAGCTTTGGTATTCTTATCTCCAGGCCGAAAGTGGAGCTCGAAGTCAAAGCATCCAAAGAACAAGGACCACCGGGCTTGTCGAGGATTGAGCCTCTGGGCGGACTGAATGTAGGCCAAATTCTTGTGGTCGGTAAATATGGTGAAGGGATTAATGGCTCCTTCAAGAAGGTAACGCCACTCCTCTAAGGCCAGTTTTATAGCTAGTAGTTCCTTGTCCCCGATGGAATAGTTGCGTTTGGAAGGGGAGAAGGCCTTAGAGAAGAATCTGCAAGTAACAGTCCGACCAGTGGAAGTTCTTTGTGAAAGAACCGCTCCTGCTCCAACAGATGATGCGTCGACCTCAAGGATGAAAGGTCTATTGGCATCCGGGCGGTGGAGAGCAGGAGCCGTAGCAAACTCCTTTTTCAGAGTTTGGAAGGCGTTTTCTGCCTCAGAGGACCAGAGCTTGGGATTAGCCCATTTGCGTACGAGAGCGGAGATAGGCTTGGTCAAAGTTGAAAAATGAGGGATGAATTGCCTATAATAATTGGCAAAGCCAAGAAAGCGTTGAATAGCTTTGAGTCCAAGGGGATGAGGCCAGTTGAGGATAGCGGATACTTTCTCGGGATCCATCTTCAGACCAGACTTCAAGACAATATAACCTAGAAAAGGCAAGGAAGGCTGCTCGAAGACGCATTTTTCTAACTTGGCGAAAAGGTGGTTCTCTCTTAGGCATTGTAGAACTTGACGTACGTCTTGCCGATGACGTACGTCTTGCCGATGGGTGGGAAGATCCGGGGAAAAGACAAGGATGTTGTCCAGATAGGCCACGACACAGGAATAGTGGAGATCCCGAAAAATATCATTTATGAGCTCCTGAAATACCGCTGGCACATTGCAGAGACCAAAGGGCATAGCAAGGTACTCATAGTGACCATCATGAGTGTTGAATGCGGTCTTCCACTCATCCCCAGCACGAATTCGGACCAGATTATAGGCTCCTCTAAGATCAAGTTTGGTAAATATTTGCGCTCCCCTCAGGCGATCAAAGAGTTCGGGGATGAGAGGCAATGGATACTTGTTCTTTATAGTAATGTTGTTTAGGCCTCTGTAGTCGATGCACGGATGGAAAGAGCCGTCCTACTTCTTGACAAAGAAGAAGCCTTCGCTTGCAGGAGAAGAAGACTTTCGGATGAAGCCCCTGGCCAGATTCTCTTGAACGTACTCCGACATGGCTTGCGTCTCTGCGGGCGAGAGTGGATAAATCCTACCCCTCGGTGGAATGGCTCCAGGGACGAGATCGCTGGGGCAATCGTAGGGTCGGTGCGGAGGAAGATTCTCGGCCTCCTTCTTGTTGAAGACGTCTGAGAAGGAACGGTAAACGGCGGGCAACCCAGAGGAAAAGGAGGAGGAACGGGGACCACCCACGGGACGCACCGACAGCAGACACCGTGCCCGGCTGGACTCCCCCCAGCGCAAAATATTGCCGTTGTACCAGTCCAAGGTGGGCTCGTGTGTCCGCAACCAAGGAAGACCGAGAAGAACGGGATGAGAGATGCCTGCAAAGACATAAAAGGCGATTCTCTCCTTGTGCAGGGCTCCTACCTGGAACTCTAACTCCTGGGTGACTTGAGTAATGGTCTCCTCCTGTTGGTCATCTTCAGAAGCGAGAATCCGCGGTGACTCGAAATCTCTCACCGGGATAGAAAATTTAATGACCTTCTCGAGCCTAATAGAATTAACTGCTGCGCCGAAATCAACATACGCTGCTAAAGAAAAACGCTTACCACCCACGTGCAGCAAGAAGGACAGAGTGAGGGGTAGAGAGGATTCACATACACCTAGGGAGGCCTCTCTTACCTGACCTAGGCGGAGGAGTTTTCCGGATGTTCTGGGCAGGCACGGACCAGATGGGAGGCACTGCCACAGTAGATGCACAGACCCTGGGTGCGCCTCTACTCTCGGCGTTGCCCAGATAGTCTGAGCCGGTCCACTTGCATGGGTTCGGGCATAGGAGCTAAGGAGGAGGTCCCGGGTCGAGGGCAGGGTGACCCACGCATGGCCAGGGAAGTACGGGGAATCCTCCTCTCACAGGCACGTTCTTAGAACCGGAGATCTATACCCGTAGCCAGCAAAATTAGATCCTCCAAGGCAGTGGGAGTATCACGACCAGTCAACTCGTCCTTAATTCATCCTGAAAGACCGCACCAGAAGGCTCCCACCAATGCTTCGTTATTTAATCCCAAATCAGAGGACAGGGTCCTAAACCCGATGGCGTACTCACCCACCATTAGGGACCCCTGGTGAAGATTAAGCAAGGATTCCGTGGTAGAGGCTAGGCGACCCGGCTCGTCGAACACTCGACGAAAGGTCTCCATAAAGGTTGATAGCTGGGAGACCACAAGGTCGTCATGCTCCCAGAGAGGGTTAACCCAGGCCAAAGCACCTCCCTCCAGGTGGGAGATAATGAAAGCCACCTTGGCCCGATCAGTGGGATATTGCAGTGGGAGAAGTTCAAAATGGAGGCAGCACTGGTTCAGGAAACTGCGACATAGCTTGGGGTCACCATTGTATCGAGGTGGCTTAACCAGGCGGGGAGGCGGGTGGGGAGCCAGAGCTGGAGCGGGAGACGAGGTGGCTGACTGCAGAGAGAGCAAGCAGTCGTCCACCGAGGCCATATAACTTAGGATATGGGACTGGGTATCTCTCTGCTGAACCAGCTCCTGTTGCAGTCCAGCCAACTGGGAAGCGTTCCCTGGATCGAAGGCTTGGAGTGCGGAGAGACGGGAGTCCATAGACTTCATGAAAGCCATGATACGGGTTTGATTCTCCTGTAGATAGACAAGCTCTTTCTGAGCCGCAGTGGCTCCAGCAGGGTCCATTGCCTGTTTGTACTGTTATGGTACTAGGGAGATTGCCCAGAAGTGGACCCTCTGGGTCGTTGCTCCAGAGCCCCCATGGGCGAGCAGACTAGGTGATGACCACCCCCTATTTAGGGAGTGTTAGGGGCAGGCCCAAGGGAGATGGAACCACATCAGCCAGAAACTAAAGGGGCGGTTTAGGGTAAATAACGGAGGGATCTGACGAAGACCGGGGTGAAGACGGAGAGAAGGTGGTGGAACACAGGACTATGGAGGCAGAGAAGAGCTGGAAATGCCTGGACAGACCGGGGCCAGATGCTGAAAGGAAGAGGAACAAAAATGAGGATGGGAGACACAGGGCAGGTAGATACAGCGGAGACACAGAACAGGCAGAGAGGATGGATGGACAGGGAGCAGGCCAGGATGGCAAAGGAAACGAAGGAGGATGGTAGGCAGGACAGACAGACAAGACAGGGAGAAGGAGCAGGCAGGCAACAGACGGTGGTGCCGGGTGGCAAACAGGACCAAGACACAGGGCACACTGGAGTCAGGATACAGGAACCTGAGAGGCGAGGGTGACACTGTGGAAAGAGAGCAGGCGCCACACAGAACGACAAACAGGCGTCTTACCCGAATAGACGCTGGCCAGAAATACCCGGTGGGCGCCGCCATATTGGGGCGGAGCCACCGGGTCACGAGCTCCCAAGATGCCCTGCAGCCGAGGAAGGGCAAGCGCGCATGCACAGACCTGTGACATGCCGCGTCCCCGAAAAGGCAGACGGGGAGCGGCGTGGGAGCTGCTCGGAGACGCACCGGGGGGCGGAGACCCCCAGGTAAGGGACCGGATCCGGGGGTGTAACAGTACTCCCTCTCTTACTCCACCTCTTCTTAAGACTGGACAGGAACCTTCTCATGATATGAGGGGCATTGATGTTCTCCCGAGGCTCCCATGACCTCTCCTCAGGACCGAACCCTTTCCAATCAATAAGAACAAAGGTCTTTCCTCTGACTGTTTTCTTGTTTAGCGGCGTGGGAGCTGCCCGGAGACGTGCTGGGGGGCGAAGACCCCAGGCAAGGGACCGGATCCGGGGGTGTAACACATGCGCAGTGTTCTGCTCCTGTGAGTGGAGAGGGGGCGTGCCAAATTTTACATAATTCGGGAGAGAACTGTGGATTTGTATAGAGCGGGCTACTACAGATTTTGAGTTTTATATATAGATATCTAGATACTCCACAATAAAAAAATATTGCAATGTCTTGTACAAGGGTTTGCAAATCCTCCTTAGAGACGGCTAAAGAAATGTAAAAAAAAATACATTTTTAAAAAGTAGAAAAATATTACTTAAGATTATATAACTTACATTTTTCAAGTTGCTAAATAATAACATTGAATATAATTAAAATTAATAATAATAAAAAATATGTATAGCTATATTTTATATGTATAGGTACAGTATATTAATCACAAATATTGTAAGAAACCACTGCACTAAAATGTGAATATACTGTAAATATAGTAGAAAAATAAAAATACTATATTAAAAACTGATAGAATGACTGAAGTGTGGCCAAACGTTGTAGCTTTATGTTTTCTGTTTGCTAACATTCTGAATATATTTTCCCCACGTTATCCTGCATTTGTTTTACTATGTGTCAGATGGGGATATTGGGATTTATGATAACAGGGGATCTTGGCTTTCCTATGTGGCCGAATGTCCTTATTATATGTAAACAATTAACAATTAAAATTAGCCTTGTAAGATCGACTGTACACGAGGGTAAAATATGTCTGTATGTAATTATGTTACGCAGTGAAGAACATCCATTGGCTTGGAAGTCTGTGTGGGTCGGGTATGGAAAGGAATATGATATGTGCAGGGGAAGTGGGCAAACTCCTCCTATATAACCTAATCTAATATCATACACCATGGGAAACTGAATATTTTATTAAAATCCCAATCCCGACATCTTGGATCACATATCAAGCAATTATGTTCGGAACATAAAGTGGGTAAAATAGATAGAAAACACTTTTTCCAGTAGCAAGGAGGGATTTCTACGGATATTTCCTTTTGCGGCTGGTAGACCTTTTTTTCACACAGAATAATGCAATTTTGGAAAAGACTTTTACATTAACCCTTTACTGACATCAGCCATACATGTCAGCAGTGGGTGTATGGAATGGGTTCACAGGGTGATCTTGCCCCATACTCGTCAGGTTATGGCAGCCAGAACCTGCCTATAATCACTAACCTGTCTGCCACCTGCAATTGTTAACCTGTTAAATGATGCTGTCAGATGCCGGCATAGGCCATGTGATCATGTGTAAGGGGGTGAAGAGGAAGAAGAGTCCAAAAGAGGTTACCTTCCCTGCTCTGTATCCGGAACCACCTAGCTAGACAGCAGGGTGGCCGGGTGAAGACTTTCTGCCCTGGACCGACTGGACCATGTGACTGCAAGGGGCAGTAAGGCAAAGGAAGGGGCGGTGGACTGGAAGCTGTGCAGGTAGAGGGCGCAAAAGGAGAGTTCGCCAGGCACAGAGCAGAGTGCGCCAGAGAGAAAGCAGGCTGCAGCACCGCGCTCCCAGAGAGAGAGAACTCCCCGTCAGAGGACTGAGACTGAAGTACAAGACATAGTGTATGTGGGTTACGTGGACTCAGTAACCTCCATGACCAGAGGAGACTTCCCCCCCTGACAGTGCAGACACAGTGACACTTGAGCGCTGTCCTGGTGAACGCAGTGGCAAGCTGAGACCCCTGAGTGTGGCAAAGAGACTTCCCAGTGTGCATAGCATCGTTCCTGCAGAGAGACTTTCAGTGTATCATACAGAGACTTAGAGCAGGGGAGACTCAGGTTTGCAGTGTCTCCCTGCTTCCTGCTTTAACTCCTGGGACCCCAGCTTCATCCAGAGGAGAGACTACAGAGACTGCAAGCGCCGCTATTGATGGTGCCAACATGGGAGAAAGAGACCCTGCAATCAAGCTTTCCCCAGACTGATAAGTTACAAGAATTCTAGTTTAACCGTTTCAACTCTGCATTACTGTTTAATAGGTTTCCCTAACCTTTCTACTGTTTTACCATTTACTCTGTCACTTTTAACCCTCACTGCTTCTCCCTGCATGGAGAGTCTATTCCCTGTAAATAAATCCTTTAACCCTTGGTCTGTCTCTGATTTGTGGCGACAGTCCCAGCACCTGCAGCATTATTACACATGGGTCACCGATGAATTGCTGTGACAGTTAGGGGGTCTGTTGGTCATCAATGTCTGATCGGTGGTGATACAATACCTGGCACCCCCAACGATCAGCTGCTCCTGGTGTCTGCAGCGGCCAGAGCTGCTCAGTTGCAGAGCTGCACAGCACAGCTCCCACAACTGTATAGTGCCCGTGGCTGCGTACTGCCCATCTGCCCCTATACAAACCAATAGGGGGCAGATGGGCAGTACCCGGCCTCGGCCACTATTCTGGCAACGGAGCTGTGCAGCTCCGTAACTGAGCAGTTACGGCCGCCTTCGACACTGGGAACAGCTGATTGTTGGGATTCCAAATGTCGCATTCCCACCGATCTGACATTGATGACCTATCCTAAGGATAGGCCATCAATGTTAAAGTCCTGGAAAACCCATTTAATGCTCGGCACATTAGTGGCATCCGGGTGACGGTTGATTTTTATCTGTGACTGGGATTAAAATTGGTCACGTCTCTGTGATGTTTTTCACTGACTGCAAAAAAAAAACGTAGTATGAACCGTTCCATAGAATATATTAGGTATTATCTGTGAAAAACATGGATAGAACACGTAAACATCTGAATGATGCCTTACAAATGTGTTTTTCTTCAATGTCTTCTTGGAAAAAGAAACGTTTGCCAAAATGTATGTATTAAAACCTCAGTGACGCGCCCCTGGCAGTAGAAGTCCAGTATCTTATTAGCATGGGTCTAGGACTTCCAATGACTTCAGCGCCTCCACCACTGGACTAGACACAAATATACAAATGATTTGCAATGAAATTATCTGGAATGCGGACAGAACGGGTAAAACTAAAGTAACGTTTTGATTTATTTGTTTATTTTTGCGGTGACTAAGTAAATAAATCAATTAAGCAAAGTGAGTTATGAAGCAACCGAAACGCGGGACAATTTTATTGAAAGGATACACTGAGCAGAACAGCTTAAATTAAATTCGGCTAATGGAAAACGGCAGTCTGTTTAGTGCCGAGACGAGGCTACAGTAGGTTCAAATCTTCCATGCACTTAAACTTAAGACCTCGTGTTTGGGTTTCTGCTGACAGAAAACTATAAAGGAACTTTGGCTAGATACAAAACAGACCAGGATCAAGAGAAACTCCGAGATGCCATGAAGACGTTGACTCTCATTTAACTCAACTCGACGCGGTAATTTCCATACTCATGGAGGAACTTATCCCGTTTAAGTCACGATTACCGTACGTGATGTCATCTGATGTGTCAATATAAATATTTTGTACTTTTAAGTGTCAAGAATCCTTGAAGTTCAATTAAAAAAAAAAAAGTTCTCAGAAAAAAGTCTATAGTGCTGTCTGCATGCCCTAGACACAAAGCCTCGGCCACCCATATGGCACCAGACGGAAAAAAAAAGTTTACGTAGGTATATTTACATGCGGCTGTAGGATAGATCTACTTGAAGTGGGAATAGTGCAAAGAAATAACCGGCATGGAATACTCGTAAGACAAAAAAAAAGCATACAATATGGTCATTTGCATATTATTTGCATATCATTTGCATGTTTCTGACAACATGTGCAGGATTTTACTTGTCTGGCTTTAAAGCAGGAATTGCTAGCTTTTTAGCTTGGCTGGGAACTCATCAATGCCTTTGTGTTCTCATGAAAGTTTTTACTGTATACATACATTGGAGGGTGGGATCCCACATTTTCCCACCACACCCTATTTAGATGCGCTGCCTATGCAATCTTGGAAATGAATGATAGGGATGGAATCAGGAACTATGAAGTCCAATGCTAAATTTTTGTTTTTTTCTACTTTCCAGCAATATTTAAAAAAAAAAAAAAAAAACTAAGCCAAATTTCATCCCTATATACATTTTTTTTTTTTTACCAGCGCTGTGTTAGATCTATACTGGAGCCGGACAAGTTCCCCTTCAGTAAATGTGAATAAGTCATTTGAAAAGTGCCAGGACTCGCTACAATGACTTATTTCAGAAGTCTGAATGCCGAGATACTGACATATTGGAATCACTCACAGCCAAGTAGGAACAAAGAAATCAATCAGAAAATTACTCCTGGAAATAGTGTATAGATATTCTAATGAGATAATATTAACTAGGAAAGAAAAGCGTTCCACAAAAGATGTCTCCTAAAAGAGGCACACACTGTCCCGATACGTGAGAACAAACGTCAATGAGAGGCCTCGGCCCCAGCAGGCAGAGCATATTATACAGACGCCGAGCATGTTGGAATCATCCTTTATGGTTAAAAGTTCTCAGTCCTTCTATTTCTTCCCACATTTTTTCCTTTTAGTCAGTAATTATTTAATTGGAGTTTTTTTGATACATTGTTAACTAAGTTGAATAATCACTATTAAGGTTTGTGCACATAACCGTATTTTTCATTTGCCATCAGATTAAAAAACGGCTCACACTCGGCTCGCACCGATGTTATTCAATGGGACAGTGCAGGTGAGCGACTTTTTTTCACTTACTGAATTTGGGAAAAAAAATCCCAACATGCTGCGCTTTTCTTCCTGAAATCGGTAAACTCACACAGTATGGAGGGCACCGCTGTATGGGATCACCAATTACATGCTGAGGAACTCCATCATAGACCAAAAAAGAGGCATGTAAATCATAGGGATCACCAATAGAATATATAAAGATACAAAATTATTAAACTTTTTATTGAAACATCCACAACAAACAACACGCAATATAAATAAAAACAATTAAAACCGCACAATGCGTTCATTTGACATGCCCAGAAAGGGTGAAAACCTCTAGCACATAACCCACATAATTCATGTAAATTGCATATATACTAACAATGTAACAGTAATAGTAATATGCTCACTATCAAATAATGATAAGACCCAAACATGGCACCTAGCCCCTATATAATTACAAGTGCAAAATAGCTAATAAATCCAACAAGAAGATGGAGCATGCATATATACAATAGAATAATGCATAGAACCAGGAAAAAGATGCCCCCAGAATATATAAAGAATGCACATTCCACAGTGTATGCACAAAAAATGGAAATTAGATATACTGCTGCTATAAAGTAGGCAAACAAAAGATCTAAGGGCCCAATGAGAAAATGGCCCCCTGCATACAACCTGTTGGAGGCACAATGAAGCCGGCAAACGGGGACTAGGTCCAATAAGCAGTATGGTAAAGTGAAAAGGGGTAAGGCAGAGGCACGAAAGCCCGACGCGTTACGCCAGAACAACTGGCTTCATCAGGAGCGGTGGCATGTTGTGGATGAACGGTGTATAAATACCTGAAGTATAAACTCATAGCCAGTGGAAACAGGTGTGGAGTAGATGAGTCATGCGAGGTCCGGACGCAGAGCAAGTGCTCACACGCCGGAAGGGGATATCCGGCCCTGCGCAACCGCAGTGGGCCGAGATGAGGTATGATTAATGGTGTGCCAAGATGGCGTCAAAGAAGATCTATTGCGCATGCTCAAATCCGCGCAACTTCCGAAGACAGTCAGCTGACGAGCCCGGACACAAAATGGTGCTCATGCGTCAGAAAATAAGATGCCCAGCTTTTGCGCAGCCGCAATAGGCCGAGATAGACTGCAATTGATGGTATAAAAAATGGCATCGAGTAGAACAAATTACGCATGCTAAAAACAATGCGACTACTAGGTGCAGACATCACCCACATCAGTTAGAGTGTACACAATACCTACAAGAATTAGAAGCTAATATATATATAATCTCATAATTTATCCAATAACTAGAGCTCATTCCTATATATATTTGATAAATACTCTATACTTTTCTTTTAAAAAAACATGGTTTTTTATGCAGATTGAATACAATTCATCTGCAGAGTTTAGAAATAACACTAAAATATATATATACTCCTTATATTTATATTCAACTTTGTTTTATTTTAAATTTTGCCACTATGAGTCTCTATAAACATATAATCCGAATAATATACATACTATCTGGATATCAATATAGCAACTGTCATCAGATGACCCACAAAAATATATACTAACATCATCAATTGCTGACCACCATAAGGTGGCCAGTAAAATAGCAGGCATTGTGAAAAACAGATGGGTCCATCGAAAAGCCAGATATTTGATTGCAGTAGATGTAATTCTTGGCCGAAAAATACGTCTGCACTCAGGTATTTGCCAGATTTTTGGAAAGCAGTTCCAGCCAATTATCAATAGGTTGTATCCCAATTCAGCATTTCACGATATACCAAGAACAGATACGTGGATTAAGTGGAGGGTAATCGAGATGTCAATATCCAATTGGACCAGAAGAAGGGCAGAGCAGAAAGAGCTGTTGAGAAAAGACATATAGAAATATATAAAGACCATAAATGGCTGAGGCCAAGGAAACCATGAGAAAACAACCCAAAAGGAGCCAAACAAAGAATCATAATTGTTTGTAAAACCCTGTAAAGAGTAATTCTTCATTGAGACCTCCTGGAGAGAGACTGCCCAGATTATGAATCCATTTGGATTCACACCTGAGCAGCCTCAGACCTACATCACCCCCTCTGATGTTTGAGGGCACCTCTTCCAAACCTATTACCCTTAGTCCCGTAGAGCGTCCATGATGTACCTCTAGAAAATGTGCTGCCACTGAGGTGATGTGTTTGTCTTTATCCCGATCCCTGTTAGCAGTAGAAATATTAGACAGATGTTGTTGTAATCTCCTTCTAAGTTCTTGGGTTGTTTGTCCCACATATATTTTTGGACAATTGCATACAAGAGCATAAATTAAATTGCGTGACTTGCAATTAAAGTATGTCTTTTTGGGTACAATCTGAAAAGGATAAATGGGCAAAACGATACCGTGTTGAGCAATCATGTACTGACAAACATTACAGTCCCCACAAGGGTAGGTCCCCAAAATCCTAGCCCCCCTATTGAGTCTAACCGTGGGGCGTACATAATGGCTCTGGCAGAGCCGATCCTTAAGGTTGCGAGCTCGTCGTGCTACCAAACTAGGTGAATTAGAAATATGTGGAACCAACTTGGCTTCACTCAGTAGGATACCCCAATTTTTTCCCAAAATTTTTCGTACATCCTGCCACTGGTTGTTATAAGTAGTCACTATCCCTAATGGTCTTGAAGACTCACGTGGCTTCCTTTGTAGCAATTCTGCACGAGTACTTGTCCTTGCTTTTTGATATGAGGCAGAGATGACATTCTTGGGGTAACCACGACTCTTGAAGCGATCTGTCAATGTTCTTGCTTCAGTTGAAAAGTCCGATAGATTACTACAATTCCTTTTGGCTCGAAAAAACTGACCTGTGGAGATATCGTTTTTTAGATGTTGAGGGTGAAAGCTGGTATAATGTAGTAGGCTATTGGTTGCTGTAGGCTTATGGTATAGATTAGTGGAGATGTGTGTTCCTTCCAAAGAGAGACTGAGATCAAGAAACTCCACCGTGGTACGAGAAATGTTCGACGTTAGGTTGATATTGTAAGAGTTCTGGTTCAGCTCACTGATAAATATTCTACAGCTTTCTTCTGTCCCTGTCCAAAAAAAATGACATCATCAATATACCGTAGCCATTTATAGCAATGTGATTTAAAGCCTTCATGGGGATACACAACCAGCTCCTACCACCACTCCAAAAACAAATTTGCATATGAGGGAGCACAACGTGCTCCCATAGCGGTCCCCATGCTCTGTCTGTAAAAATTCCTATCAAAAACAAAATAGTTTTTATCAAGGATAAAGAAGAGCAGGTCCAGAAGGAAATGATTATGTTCCCTGTTACCCATAGCATGGTTATTTAGATGGAAAGCAGTAGCCTCCAAGCCCACGTCATGGTTAATACTGGTATACAGGGACTCGACATCCAAGGTGACCAACAGGGTCTGTGATGGTAAACTAAGGTCACTCAAGATTTGAATGAGATGTGTCGAGTCCCGTACGTGAGATCCCAAATTAGCAGCGAGGGGTTGTAGGAAGAAGCCAAGGTAGATACAGGGTTTTTCAAACAGACCCCCAATGCCAGAAACTATAGGTCTGCCAGGAGGATTCTCCAAAGATTTATGTACCTTCGGGAGGAGATACAAGGTAGGTATTATTGGATCATCAGTGATCAAAAAATCAGCCTCCTTCTTGTTGATAATCCCTTGTCGCAGAGCTCGCCCAATTAATACATCCAACCGCTTTTTGAATACTTCAGTGGGATCGGCTGGAAGGCGGGTATAGCATGGAGTGG